>NC_072412.2:61730740-62980740 GCF_028858775.2 Pan troglodytes | reverse complement strand
AATTAGGTTGAAAATGGGCTTCCTGAGGACTGTACTTCGGCTCAGAGAAACAATAGGTTAATATATTTGAAATGTTTGCAGAAAATAACTCAATCAACATGGCTTTGAAGATGAAATGTTAGAAACACTGGAAATCTTCAATGATCCATTTGCTTGTGAAAATATAGAAATTGAATTGTAGCTTCCACTGTTTGCTGTAAATAAATTTTCTTGACTATTTTAATTTGATGCATGGCAAACTTTGTGTGACTTTTCTTTGAACCCCCACATTCTCTTTTTTTTTTAACCTATGTTTTAGAGTTAAGAAAGCACACACAAATGACTTTTGTACTTGGAACCTTTCACAGGTCTTCACCTGTTCAGTGCAAAACTTCGTCATCCACAGCACCATGCTTTGCAATTCTTAACCATGCACATAGTGATCTCCTGGTTCTTATATTGGGTAATTAATAAATAATTAATTACTACACCCACATTTTTTAGTGACATGCTTAAAATATAATTGATGCTGAAGGGGCAATTACGAGCGTGTCTTAGAAGACATGTAGTTTTATGATTTATTTGTTTAAAATTCAATCCTTGGAACTTTTCTATTTTGGGGGTTACTTTTTTATTTTTATCACTATTAAAATAACTTCAGTCAATTTTATTTTATTTTATTTTTTTGAGACAGAGTCTTGCACTGTTGCCAGGCTGGAGTGCAGTGGTGCGATCTCGGCTCACTCTAACCTCTGCCTCTGAGGTTCGAGCCATTCTCCTGCCTCAGCCTCCCGAGTAGCTGTGCCTATAGGCGCCTGCCACCATGCCTGGCTAATTTTCGTATTTTTAGTAGAGACGGGGTTTCACCATGTTGGCTATAATGGTGTACATCCTCTTGATCTCGTGATTGGCCTGCCTCGGCCTCCCAAAGTGCTGGGATTACAGGCATGAGCCACCGTGCCCAGACAACTTCAGTCATATTTTTGAAAACTGACTATTTGTATTAATATCATTAAGATTTTTAGAATGTTTTTGAAGTAATTTTTTCTTATTTTAAAAATAAATATAAAGATACTATTAAAATATTTCACTACTCAAATATTTACTTCAAAACACAAGCATCATATGTTAGGAAAAAGTGAAGGAAAAAGCTGGGAAGTATATTGTAATGATGAGTTTTAGTCCTGAATTGTGCAAAAATCCAGCATCTATTTTAACTAAATAAGTTTTTTTGTAATCAAATAATCTTCTGTATCATTATATTAATGCATTATTACTAAATATGTTTTTATTGTTTTAAAAACCTCTAGAAATTAGTTAAATATTTATAACTCATATAGCAGCATAAATTTCAACATAGCATAAATCATAGAAATAAATCAAACTGTTAACACTATACATCTATGTGCTGGCAGTATATTTTTAGAAATACACAAATATATCTACATAATAAATAGCATTATATATAAATATTTTCAAAAAATTTTAATATACAAATAAATCATTGTATGGAAGAATTTTTAAGACATATTTTCTTAATCTTCTTCTTCTTCAAAAAATTAGTTTCTACCTTTAGTCGTAAGTGTACTGTTTCATCCAAGACAGAAAATCACCTTTCTAATTTTACATATTTCTCATTTTAAGTTATACTTAGACTTTTAATTTCCATATCTTAAACATTGATGTATAAAGGTTTTAGATTTGTGTTCCTAATCTAGAAATTGAATTGATTGAAACCTTAACGTGTTTATATTATGTTATATCATATCATATTATACTATAGTTACCACATCTTCACACTAATTCTGATTCTTTGCATGTATTTCTAATATATAATAAATTTTTCATTACTTATAATGTATATCAATTAAAAATTTATATAAATGTTTCATTACTTATAATTTATATAAATGTAATTACATGTATTTATGTTCTTGAAAAAACTAACCAATTGGTTGTTTAAAGATATTTTTTATCTTCCTTAAAAAGGAAGAAAATTCCGTTTATTATGTAACACTGTGGTAATGGTAATTATTTCTCCACTAACAACAGATGAAATGACAAGAGACATTTCATTCTCTGCCACAGAAGAGCGATTTCAGAAAACCATATGTTTGACAGTTCCTCATCTTATTCTTATTATAGCCTCACAAGTACGAAGTAGGTGTTACATATATAGTAGGTGCACAAACGCTTTAAAATAAAATAAATTGATATTGAGCCTGTATTTTGAGAGCCATAGTCATGGAATAAGGGAAAGTAGCGTGTAGTTTCCTTCTGTATTCACTTTTTCATTATTGATAGATAAATAAGATAGAAAACAAATGTATACATATTCAATATATCAAGTGGTAAAGGGTGATGTTTAGAAAAGTGAATCAGGACAAAGGGAGAAAGCTTGATAAAAGGCTTTTACATATGTGCCTTACGAATGTGTGTGTGTGTTTATATATGTATAGATGATATATTATTTAATATTACTATGATGTCTCTATTATAAAAATAGCTTTTGTGTCTTTATGCTATCCTCTTATCCCTTCTAATTCCCATTTGGGAAGAGGTCAAGCATTCGTTTGAGAAATAGCCAATGGTTCTAAATTTCTAACCTGCTATGAAGCATTCAGATTCTGAAAACTTGAAATCTCACCCAAAGGTGTAGTTTAAGGGTAATAGTTGGATTTATATGCTTTTGGATTTCTTCTGAATGTATCACCAAGGCATAATACACTTTACTAAGGCCTGTAATGCTTCCAAATACTGGTGTTATGTGTAGCTTCAGGTCATATTTTCTATTACAGGAGATATGAGAGTATAAAAATTGCATTGCATAGTGCATCAATAAAAGAACACTGTGAGCTTTATCTTATCTTACAGAAATTTCCAATTTGAAATATGCATTTTGTTGTGAAAATGCTTTAAAAGTTCACAGTACTTTCTGGCTTTACTGTCTGAGTTATACCCAAGCCATTTTAATGTAGGCTTTTGTTCTGGTTGAAGATCTATGAACCAAACTGGTGCTCTGCTAAAGGGGAAACAGAGGGGAGTAGGGCCAAGAGCACACTGCTGCTGATAAACCAAAAGCAACTCTTGAAAGCATTCTGGTAAGAGATACAATGAAAGAGTATACCAATTTTCACTGTAATACTGTTTTTCCAAGAAGAAAACAATAAAATAATTTATTATAAAATCTCCTAGCTTACTTCCTCAGATGCCAACTTTTAAAGAAAATTTCTATCAGTATTGTCAAAACAGCATAGCATATTCTATGGGGCTATTTACTTCACATTGAGAAGAACACTAAAAAGAATGCAAAACATCTGTTTTATTTTTTTCTTACCTCTTATCAGTACCAGCTTGGAAATAATTTTATCTATTCTTTAGTTTCTTGCTGTTGCCTCTATACAACCTATTGGAATGATATTAATTCTAGTTGATAGCATATTGTTTTTCCTGGGTCATGCAAAGGTCTCCATCAGTAAGACAGATGTTTGTTGAAATATTAATGAAAATAACCCTAGAGATTATTTCATTTTACCTAATAAGATAAATTGAATTATAAATGAATCCAAAAATAATTAGTGAAATATAATACTATTAGGAGGAAATAAAAATAAGCTAATAGGAAACAAAAGGAATATTTCAGTGTTGTCTTTATGTGAAATCAGTGTTACAGCCTCAAAGCAAGAACATATTAGACATATTTAGTAAATAAACTAATCCCATGGCATAATCAGAAATTCGTAGGATCTATTTACTCTTACAATGCCTGGAGTATCAGTCACAGGAAATTAAATATACAAGTAAATGTGCAAACAAATTAATTTATTAATTTCTTCAGACATGTACATGGCTTTAATATGTTACGGTGACCTAGAATTTGAAAAAGTGAATAAATCTCTTCAAGATTCTAATTTTTATACTGCATATATAATTTTAATTCAATTCCATAACTTATGTGCATTTTTTTAGATTATATTCTACTCAAATGCCCAAAACTATATCACTCTGGAAATATTACATACACGCTTGCTATTTGCTGTTTAGAATCTATATAGTTTACACTAAACATTTGCTTCTTCTTGTCAGAATATTCCAGTCCTGGATTCTTTTTAGCCTTTATCACAGAAAATATTTATGTTTATAAAAAGGGACAAACAATTAAGTAAAGCAGTATATATGTGAAACATTTGGATTTAATACCACTGAAACAATTAACCAACATGCTATTTTCAATTGCTTGTTTGCATTACTTCCTACTTCTATAGGCATAGCCCATCTTTAAATCTCTAGCAACAAGCATACAAAAGTATAAAAGTAATATGAACCATCACTGCCTGCAAGTCAGCAATAAATAGATCAGCATTTAATTGAAGAATGTGCATTCTAATTCTTTCACTGAGTGACTTTGGGAAAGTAATAGCATTAGTTTTATTTTCTTAAATATTTTCTTTAAATATTTTCTTAAATTTCTTAAAACAATAATACAATATAATCAAGGATTAAATTTAAACTCAGCACACAGACTGGCACAGGGAAAGCATTCAGAAAAGGTGAATTAGTCATCATCACTCCTTCATTACAAAAGTAACAGCTATATACTGATGTGCCCCTTCCAAAATGTGTATATTGAAGCCCTAACCTCCAAGGGGATGGTATTTGTCTATATATCCTATAAGGAGGTAATTAAGGTTAAATGAGGTCAGAATGGTGGGGTCCTAATATATTGATAATAGAACTGGTGTCCTTATAACAATAGATACCAGACAGCTTGTTCCTTCTCTCTTCCTGTGTCCACAATGTAGGTCATGTGTGCACACAGCAAAATGGCAGCTGCCTACAAGCAGCTCACTGAAAACTGACTGTGCTGGGATCCTGATCTCAGACTTCCAGCATTGAAAAGTATGAGAAAATAAATGTTTGTTGTTGATATCATCCATCTATGGCGTTTGTTAGGGTAACCTGAGCAGCCTGAGACAGTAATGCAAAGAACACATAAGCAATATTGTGTGCTCAGTTATTTTTCAACGAAGAGAGATTTGTATTGTTACTTTTTTGACCTATCAAAGAAAACAAGCTATAAGGATGTATTCATCAAGACTTTACAACTACTATTACATGTGTAGTTCTTGGCCCTGACTCTGGACAAGTGATGCTACCATGTCCTGGGGTGAATTTAAACTAGGTTTTAGGATTCTGAACTAATCAGCAAAATTAAACCATGTATTTAAACAACCACCTAAGGGAATATACTGGAACTGATAGTTGAAGTTTTAATGAATCTCTAAATAACAGGCCTCTTTACTGTCCTTGCTTGGAATTAATTGAGAATTAAACACAGAAGTCAGACAGATGGAGACCAAACTGTCAGCTTTCGTGCCGATAAAAAATAATCAAAGGGGTAAAGGACATGGCTTAGATACACAGCCAAATGGACTTGAAAACCCCTCCTAGAATTGGGCCAACTTGTTTACCCAGTCATTAGGAAAACAGAAAAACTGCAGGCTACTCCATCAGTGCATGACCAATAAGCTCACCACAGGTTGAGAAAGCAGGCCAGCACCCATCTGTTTGTAAGGTCGACTTGCTCCAAAGGGGAGTGTTCTTCCAAACTCATGAGTCAGATAACTCATTACTTCTACCATGGGAAGATACAAGTGAAAAGCCTAGAAAGGGAGGGTGCAAGGAGTATTCCTCCAGCTAAAAATTCCCCCTAGAGAAACCTGAGTGGGGATGATTGTTTTCCTTAAGGACAATATCGTGTGGTGGGGAGGATGCACTTAAACTTGGAGAGATTGTGTCTGCCTGGCTCACTCTACAAGTGCTCTGCTCATTTGAAGCTTCACCTGCTCTTAGAAGTTCCTTAATTCTGCTTCTATTTCCCTCTTCCTAATTGTGGTTAAGCGACTCCTCGAAACAAGTATTTATCTTCATCATCCAGGCTGACAGTGTTTTACATGACTATTCCATTCTTGTATTGAAACTCTTTGTGGACAGAGACTGTGGCAGTCTCTTCTATTGACTAGTGCAGTGCCTAGTACGTAGGCACTAAATAAATGTCTGTTGAATATAATCTGGTGTTTTATTAAACTACCTTTTCTTTAAAAAATACTAAGCAGAGATTAAGAACATGTGGAGTTTGGATGACATTCAATAAAATGTTCATTACCTAAATTTTTTTTGTAGTGCAATGTGGATTTCATGACTGCCACTGACTCTGCCTCAGCTCAAGGTTTGGCTGTTTAATTCTGTCATAAACATTGTCCTGTGTGCTGCATGAGTCACACAGTCTTAGACATTTCAAGTACATTTTTTTTTCTTTCTGACCAATCTATGAAAGCAAATATGGCAGGTGAAGAATGAAGTATGACTGAGTTAATGCTTCAGTAATAAACTAGCCCATCAGCGTCTTTAGTCCAAGAGGCAAACAGAATTTTTAACCCTCTCAAGAATTGTTAGTGATATTTGAAATTTGTTACGTAAAAGTTTGTATGTAACCTTTTAAATAAATCTGAATTCAATACACAATTTGGGAAGAAATGTTAATGTTGTCAAGGTCAGAAATAGCAGCAGGTGAAATTACAAAATTCTTTAGAATAATGCTTTTCTTTTACATTATCTTGAGAGTAGGACACTGGATCTTACACTTTAATAGTCTCATCTGAAGTGGTTTAATATAATTTACTAGCACCTACAACTATAAAGAGTCACAGCTAACATTAAAGGTATCCTTTTCAGGCTAATTATTCACCTTTTTTTAAATCTTGCTTCTCATCTTAATGTATAATTATGATAATTTTACTCAGAGTGGGGCCAGCCTCTATACAAATTCAGATTTTGAGCAGGGTCAACAATTATATTTCCTTTTCTCAGTTTAGTTTATTCTATTAGTTCCTGAAGAAAACATATGAATGTTGTTTTAAAATTTAATCTTTTTGGGAGAAAATAATAAGGATAACACGATTTACCTAATTTTTATTTCCACATTTTTCCAGTCATTTTCTCCAAGAAAAAAAAAATGTCACTACCTATTAGGATAATAAAGCATAAGCATAAATAATTTATTATATTTTCAGGGTGGATTTTAATATTTATAACCAAACACTTATATGTTAAAGTTTGATAAATATATATCACATAAGGAAAAATAATATTGTGATTTTGAGATGTATTCAGACTAAGATTTGCCATTTTTCCACATTGAAAACATGCTAATATACTACTTTCCTCAGCTTTCAATTTCTTTAGAGCCCTGAGAATGAGATTATAGAGGTAAATTGGGTTGTCCAAGATCAGTATGCTTGTATATTAAGTACCTAAAATATAGGATATAAATGCCATAAAATTATTGGGTGTTTTACAAAATAAAGTAACCCACAATTGAACAGAGATATAAGCTTTTTCAGAGCAGGAGTTTTCCATTAATTTATGGTATATCCTTATGCTGAACAGAAGTCTTGGCAGTTAAAAAGTGCTCAACAAATATCTGTTTGGTTAAATCTCACTAATTTTAAGCATATAATACCGAAAATTTGTGTACAACGTACAAGTTGTATGCTGATTAGCATTTTCTATGTAATTTTCAGTGAAGTACTCCAATGGAAAAACAATTATCCCAAAATACAGTAAAATCATATGCAAGAACACTAGACTTGCTTCAAATAGCACACCACGTACAAAAAATACAGAGGAAAAATCACATATGTGTATGGGTGTATATGCACTCTTTACTTACTGGGTCTAAGAATCTTTTGATATGAAAGGTGAAGAGCAGAAACAAAATTATCTCTGACTAAAACAAATCAACCACGAAAGTATCACTTTTAAGACAACTGGATATAGAAAATAAGAAAATCACAGAATCTTGGACTTGTAAGGAAACTGAGAATGCAGTCTCTCTATTTGTCATCATTCATTGCATAATGTGTGAGGACTGAAGCCTCTGGGTGCATCGCCAACCAATTTAAGCGGCGTCTGGAGTCTGTCAGTGTCTGTCTACGGTCAGCTTTACCAAGTGAAGTGGCATGCTATAACCATTGGATAAATTAGGATGGCAACACCTGAAACCCTTAGTCAATCTTAACAGTACTCAGAGAGACACAGACATTCTGTGACTCCTGATGTAGTGCAACAAGAAGTACACATCATTGCCCATTAAATTAGCCGTGCCAATAAATCAAAACTGATCTTACCAAGCCTCCTGCTCTAAAAGTTTAAAAGGAATACAAGGAAAAGAGGACCGCATTAAGTCACATCATAGAGAAGCAGTTAACCAAATCCAGCATGTGGAGAATTCATTAGAACAGATATCCTGAATCCTTTATTAAATATATTTCCAGGAAAAAGAAATAGAAGCGGGAACCTATATATTTTAAAAAGGGAATGAGCGACAAACATATATGAGCATTGTTTGATAGGGATTCCAGCAAACCAACAGTAAAATCACACTTAGGAGACAAGTGGAGAAATTTGAATTCTGGCTGGATGTTTAATGATATCAATAAACTACTGTTATATTTCTTAAGAGTGATAAATTAACTGTTCTTACATTTTAAAATTAGAACATTTTCTTGAGAGTACATAGTCAAATATTTACAGGCATGATTTTCTACCCTTATAATCTTAAAAAATTATTCAATATTTTATTTGCTTCAGAGACTATTTTTATTTGTCATTGTTGCAAATCTTTTCATATCCAGATGTTCACTAAGGCTGGCAGGTAATCTTAACTACAGTTAGAAGTTGGCTACGGTGTTGCTAATGGGCATCATAAGATGATTTGACTAGAGCCAATGATTCAAAGATTTTAAATATGTTTTTTAAGTTATTGCCAGATTAGTGGTAAATATTCTATTTATTTTTAAATTGAAGAAATAATTTGATAGTCTTTTTTTTTAACAGGGGTTGGGGAAGGAATCTCTGTGAGAGCTTTTAGCTCTGAACTCTCATCAAAATCTTTAGGAGTGTTCAGCACTTTCTTTGTACAGGTTGAAATGTGACCTCCATTAATTATCAGACAATAAAATTCAAGCAGTGAAATAATGCAGCTACATTACTCAAGGATAAATTAACTAAGTTGTGAATTTTATATCCTGTGTGGGTGGTAAGCAAAAATTTGAGGAATAATAGCAAGAGCTCATGATTTAGATTATGTCTCTCACATCAGAGATCACATGTTAAATATACTATTTAGAGGTAAAAATGCCATTCAAACCCAGGTACTTATGTAATTGTGGGTGCTTTTCTAACTCAGTATATATTTAACAGGATAAAATTAATATCGATTTCAAGCCAGTCATAGTTCATGGAAGGGCAAATCCTTATCACTTTGTATTTAATTATCATTTCTGAATTCTTCGAGCCCTTTGTTCTGCTTCTTTTTTGTGGCGAAATGTCCCTAATAATTATCATGTCTGTCTGATGATTTTCTTAAAAATGAAAAAGAGCTAAGGCACAAAGGTAAACTTTATTATTGTTCTAGTAAAAGTTTTATGAGGTCAATAATAAAAGAATTAGATAAAATTAGGATTTAATGACTTCAACAATCCTTTCAATTTTTTCATTTTTTTTAGGTATCACAATTACTATAGTTTTTGGAGTGAGCAATTCTCTTTATGGGAGTGTAGCACAGGGTAAAAGGGGCCATTACAGTCATGATAGACAGGTGCTTGCTCTGCAATCCACTGTGTTCAATTTACAGTGTTATTAAATTTTCTGAAGTCTCAGTGGCCTTATTTGTCACATAAGTGTAAAAATGATTTCATAATACTTTTGTAAGAAGTAAATAACTTCTTGTGTGTAACGTATCTAGCGAGTGGTTTCTGTCCTGTATTATAATAGGTAAGAGACAGTACCTGCATTTGAGTCCTCATTCTGACATAGATTTTTCATAGCTTTGCAACAGTTGAAAAATATGCCTCTGCCTCAGTTTCCTTACATATAAAATGAGGATAATAATTGTACATACTTTCTGGAGTTGTGATAACATTAACTGAGTTAATACAAGTAAAATGCTTAAAATAGTGTCCAAAACATAGTCATAATCAGGAAACACAAATTATTATTATTATAGGTATTGGCAATCAATAAATGTTTCTTTTCATCTAATTTCCCTTGTCTTAAAAAATAAAAGTTTTGAAAACAAGAAATGATCACCAGTAGTGCATCCTCTACTTTTCTAGTTTAGTGCCAGCAAATGCCACTAGTAAGTCAAAAAAAAAAAAAGAGAGAAAAGAAAAAGAAAGCTATATTCCTGAACAACAAGATTGAATGTATAGGGTTTTCCTAGAATAAATTATTTTCACTTTAAATATAAGTACTTCAGTTATTTTTGCATTTTTCAATATTGGGGGTTAGGCATATCAGCATATTTTTTGAAAATTTTTGGTAAGTATTATAATAATCTCTAACTGTAATATAAGCGAATGATTGTCTCAAGTGAACCCATCAATTACATTCTGTGCTTTGTGTCAAAGACAACTTGGATCTAGATGAAAGTATTGTACCAAGAAGTGCATTTATTATAAAGAGAATTGGCGGTAGCATAAACAGCTTTAAATGGCCCTATGCTGTGGAAACCCTCGAAACTCCCCCATAAAGCAGCTGGTTCAACTTGGGAAGAGGCTGGCTGCATCAGCAACTGGCTGTAATTCTACTGTGAAGACCTATCCATTTAGAGAGGCTTCCAAACCACCTGTGAAGTCTTATAGAATTACATTTCCAATAGCTGATGAAATATTCATAAGATACTGCTGGAAACAATGGCTATTTCTTGAAATTACTATTCTAGATATGGCCACACATAATTACTAAAATAAATACAATCATTGCTATTCTATTTCATCAATATGTAGTTTTCCTTATAAGTGCATTTCTTTTGAAATATGATGAGTTAATTCAAGGACAAATAAATAAGTGTAATCAGTGCAGGATGGTCTTATCCATTTACCTTTTAAAACTATGTTAAAATAATGTAGAAAAATGAAAGAAATTATAGAGAAAAAGTGGACAGATTTTCTGACAAAAAATACATGCTTAACACATTGAAAACAGAAGCAAACATATTGGGAAAGTATATGAAGTCATAATAACATTTAAAATATAAACATGAAAAAAGCAGCCAAGACATCCCTGAGGTATGCTTTAGCCTAAAATGCACAGCCTTCACCTTACGGTCCCTGCTCACCTCTCAATCCTCATCCTTCCTCACATCCTTCTTCTCATGTTCTGTGTTAGCCATGCATGATTCCTTGGAAGCACCATGTTCCTGATCCTCTGGAGCTGAACACATTACTTTTGAAATTGAGTGCAAAAACAATCCTACCTCACCACTAAGTTCCATCCCTTCACCAAGCAGTTTTGAAATAACTTCATCCAGGCCTCTGAGAAATGAGATATCTGACTCTCTCTTTGCTCTTATCATATTCAGCACTCAATCACAGTACTCTGTGATTGCTTTTAATTACCTGTTGACCTCCCCTCCACAGTTAGAGACAATGCTTATATATTAACAGTGACCAATGCAGAGCACTCAGTAATTGTGAAAAAAAAAAATCAAAATCTCTATTTAAAAAATGGGCCAAGAATGTTGACAGTTTCCAGAAAAAGAATACAGACTGAAAAAATAGCAAACAGAAACTTAGAAACCCGTTCCAGCTCACCAAAGTAACATAAATAAAACAACATATAAATAATATTATAAACATATAACATTTTGCCAATTAAAATAACACTTTAAAATTATAATATTAAACATTTGCCAATTAAAATAAACATTTTAAAAATTATAATATTAAAAATAAAATATTCAAAGAAATGGGCCTTGTCATACCATGTGAAAGAGAGTACAAATTATTACAGTCCCTTTTCAAAAAAAACGGAGCAAATGTGACACAATACTTTTTATTACTAGAAAATAACCTGGAATTCAGGAATAGCATTTAAAAAAGAAAGATATTAAATCTAAAATAATATGAAGTAGAGATTTAGAATCATTTTTATTGTCGCCTTACATTAAAATGGTTATTAAAACTAAGGTATATCTACCAAATAAATATCTTTAATTTTTTAAAATTAAGTTTTGTAGAGATAATTTTTAATGCTACAATAATAGAAAAATTATGGTATATTTATATTATGTGATCAGACATGTACAAGTAGTGAAAGGAGCAAAAAATCTGTGGAAATGAATTTCAAATATACACCAAAATTTGTAAAATGTTGCATCAACTGACATGTTCCTCTCCCATTCCAATCAGTTCACAACTGACATCCCTCTGACTGGAGAAAATCCTCACTGAATAAGAAGGCTAGGAACACTGGCTCTGGAGAAAGAGAGCTTGGGCTTGAGAACTAGCTATGACACTTACTTGTCACAGGATCTTCAGTGATTGACTTAACCTAAATATTTCTTGGTCTCCTTATCAGTAAAATCATGATGCTACCAATCCCTGACTTAGCTGCCTTTTTTTCAACTATTATTTTAATTTCTGGGGTACATGTGCAGGTTTGTTATATAGGTAAACTTGTGTCATGGGGGTTTGTTGTACAGATTATTTCATCACCCAGGTATTAAACCTAGTACCCATTAGTTATTTTTTCTTATCCTCTCCCTCTTCCTACCCTCCACCCTCCCAAACTCCCCAGTGTGTCTTGTTCCCCTCTGTGTGTCCATGTGTTCTCATCATTTAGCTCCCACTTACAAGTGAGAACATGCAGTATTTGGTCCTCTGTTAGTATGCTATGGATAATGGCCTCCAGCTCTAACCATGACCCTGCAAAGGACATGACCTTAGCTGCCTTAAAATGTTAGGAGGTTTAAATGCCTTGATACCTTCAAAATACATACAAAAATATTGCATACAGAGCATGTATTTAAGTGATATTATTGCCATTATTATGGTTTTATATTATTATAAATATTTCTTAAAAGTTTTTGTTACTGTCTGGCTTGGGAAATTTCCCTGCTTAGGTGATTTTAATAGTGCCTTTTACTTCTCCTATCACTGCATTTACAACAGTTTAGTATTCTAAATTCAATAAGGGCATAGTCTGGGTCTGCCTTGTTCATTGTTACATCTCTAGTGTGAAGAAAATTTCCTGATACGTGGGAGACTTAATAAATAGTTGCTGAATTAAATAATTAATGTTAGAACCTAACATAAAACCTTTATCCTTTTATTAACATTCCCTTAATCCCAGGAGGTTTTCCTCATCCTCATCATCAAACTTGACTCTATTTCTTGATGTGGTTTACTTTCCACAAAATGACAATTTCTTTTGCAGAGGGCCTGTTTTCAAAACAAATGTAGCGAAATAACTTTTTCTATATCCATGAAGTAAAACCTCATTGAAATCATAAGCTACGTGACAGCAGAGGATTTGTCTTGTTTTCTTTGTATTGTCTCATGAATCCTCTATAAATAGTTTACATATAATAAATTTTTTAAAGTGTTAAATATTAAAACAGCATCTCATAAGAAAAGTGTCTATCTTTAAACTAGAACCCATTTGTAATTATATTTTCTCATATCTAAATGCATACATTTATAAAAATGACGTCTGTGGCTGTAATGTCTTTCTTCTGGTTCAATTAAACATTGGAAATCTTCAATAATAACATACACATTTGACTTGAGATAGAATATGAGTGGTTTTGTAACCTGGTTGTTTTTATGAAAATAGTTACTGAAAACACTCCCTAACTATCCAACTAGCCATCTTTTTTTTTTTAATGGAGACCATTATTAGGTTAAATAAATTCACAAAGTATTTGGTCAAAACTTTATTATGAGGCATGTGGTTAACTGACGATGTGCTTTATCTGCTGTCACTTTATATGTTGATGTTAATTACAACCCAGAGTTTACAGCATATTTTTATATTTAAATTATTCCAATTCTAGGCTATTTCCTTTCAATAAATTTTAATCACTTGTTGGTACTTTTCATAAAGTATCACATAGAATAATACAAAAAAATTGGAAAGATTTCAGTAAGATTTGCAGTTTAAACTATGTGTTCGGCAGACATCTTAAAGAGGTACTATTTCAAATCATATTAACATAGTGACTATTATACAATATATTAGCATAAGGAATGGGCACATGTAAAGCTGGAGAAAGTGTGTAAATTTTTAACATTTGAACATGTGGCCAACTTACAAGAACAACTTAAACCTTTATGACATCTTATCATTCTGAGACAGTTCCTGGTCTTTTACAATGACATCAAAATTAAAATTTAATTTTTTTCTGCAGAGTTAATAATTAGCCAATGTCAGGGAAGAAAAATAGTGAGAATTCATCCATTTTTATTGCTGTTTTGAAAAGGGAAGGGGAAATACTCCTTCTGTCATGGGCCACTGAATATTGCTATGTGATGGTGCTAAAATAGCTGTAAATATGGAAGTGAGTATCTCTCCATACCACTGCTGGTCCTATTTTAGGAATTTAGGAAAATATATTAGATCTTTCTTCACAAAGTGAGAAGTTATGGAATCTGTATACATCCAAATGTTAACTCAGTGTCCGAACTTCTCTTCACTCTAACATCAAAATTTTAAATATTAAATACCACAGTAAATAATCAAATTTCTCATATCCAAATGTGTACTACTTGATAAATTAATGTACTTAGCATACAAATCTCTAGGATGATTTGAATGAATAGATTAATTACTTCTAGTAACATATTTGGCTTGTTGGATGACATCCAATGACAGTATGTGTCCTCAATATTGTAAAATAATGGGGAAGTTGAGCTCAGACTTCTTTATTTGCTGTTTGTGCTAGCCCTCTACATATTGAAGTACCATTTAAAGACCCTTAGCAATAATAAGGTCAGTTCCCAACTTACTCCTAGCCCATTTCTCTACTTTATTATTCTTGTGACCAATTTGTTGCTCCCTGAAACTTTCATCTCCCCACAATCTTGAAGACTTGCTCCATACTCCTGTTTCTAATAACTTCCTCTAGGCCCCCTTTTTTTTTCTTTTTGTTCTCTGCAGGCTTAATTCCTAATGTATCTACCACAGATCTTCTGTTAACTGGGACGTTCGCATATCCCCTTCGCTTTTATAATTCTTGAAACTTTATACGCCGCTAAACTAAGTTCCTCAGAATACTCATCATTGAATACTCTTCTCTCTTTAACACGTCTTAAAAAAACTATAATGAATGTTAATACAAATTAATGTTTCATAAAACTATTATATATAGATATCTTATACATTGCCAAAACAGTATTTACGGCATTTATTTATAACGCAACTTTAATACTATCAGGGACAAATTTTCCTCAAGGTTTTCTCTCTCTCTTAGATGATATGGTAGGCTGAAAGATGACTCATGGAAAAATACCCATGTCTTAATTCAGGAGCCTGTTAATATGTTACTTTGCATGGCAAAGGGACTTTACAAATGTGATTTAATTATGGGCTTTCAGATAAGTAGACTACCTTGATTTATACAAGTATACCACAGTAGTCAGTTTCCCAACGGAGCCTGCCTGAAACCCTAACCTTGACCAAAACAATGATCATAACTGATGAGAGAGCCTGAAGCAGGACACCTACCCATCTAAACAATCTCAGGATTCCTGACCACAGAAACTATACGATAGTAAATGTACTTTATTTTAAGCTGTTAAGTTTGTGGTTATACTTTAAATAGCAATTAATAACTAATAAATGTAGGGATAGAATAATTCAATGAAGGAAATAGTTTGTAATTTTCCCATAACTTTCAGTTTCCTTTCAAATTTTTTGGCTTAGCAGTCAAGAATGAATTTTCCTCCACCTCTGTTTCCAAATTTGCTATATTAATTTTGAAGTATTTTCAATTATCAGAAAGCACAGTTATTTCATGCCTCTGTGCTTTCATATATTTTGTTTTAGAAAAGCTTTTAGAAAAACACTATGCCTTTATCTAAATGGTTAACTTCTATTTAGTGTCCAATATGTACCACAAGCCTTCTATTTCTGAGAATACTTCTCTGACTACCCAGACCTACTGAAAAATTCATGTTCTGTGTTGACAGCACAGGCAAATTCTTTGTTATAGCACTAATTCTACTGTATACAAATAGTTTACACATCTTTCTCCTACATTCATCTGTAACATATTTAGGGTAATAGCCACATCTTAACCAACTTCATCCCCTGTGAATGTCCTAACAACAAATTACAGATTAAACAAATTTTTGATATAGAGACAAGCAACAGCGTTCAGTAGTAAGACTCCAATAATTTAGTTTTGAAGAAATACTTCCAAAAAGGAACATTTCTTCTCAAATGTACTTGCCACTCTTTGTCAGTTCCTTTTTCGGGAATGCTATCCTTTCTGAATGAAATTCATTAGTTTTGTGCTTTGATTTTTTTTTCTGATATCTTATTGTAAACATTATCAAACAAGGAAAGGTTGAAAGTATTTTATAGTGCATACTCATACAACCAACACCTAGATCCTACTGTTAATTTTTCACATCTATCCATGTATCCACACCTGCCATTTACCCCCTGAATCCATATTATTTTTGATACATTGCAAATAAACTACAGGCATTGGGATAGTTTCTGCTGAATATGTCAGTGTGAATGTAATTAATTTGTGTTACCACTCTTTGTTTAGTCAGTACTTTTGAGGAAAAACATATATACAATAAAATGTGTATTAAAATATTCACTTAAATGCATATTAAAATACTATTAAAATATAAAATACTGCCAGCCAGGTGCAGTGGCTCACGCCTGTAATCCCAGCACTTTGGGAGGCTGAGGTGGGCAGATCACAAGGTCAGGAGATCGAGACCATCCTGGCTAAAACAGTGAAACCCCGTCTCTACTAAAAATATAAAGAATTAGCTGGGCGTGGTGGCAGGCGCCTGTAGTCCCAGCTACTCAGGAGGCTGAGGCAGGAGAATGGCTTGAACCCGGGAGGCGGAGCTTGCAGTGAGCCGAGATCGTGCCTCTGCACTCCAGCCTGGGCGACAGAGCAAAACTCCATCTCAAAACAAAAAAACAAACAAACAAAATACATACATACATATATATATATATAATACTGCCAACACACTAAAATGTTTTTCTATATCTTTTTTCAGTCAGTTCCCTCCCCTTACCCTGGAAGCAAACATTGCTTTATAATTTTTTCTACCATACACTAGTTTTGCTTGTGCTACACCTTCATATAAATATAACACAACCTGTACTCTTTTCTGTTAGACTTCTTTTACTTAGCATAATGACTTTGAAATTCATCTAAGTTACTGTGTACATAAGCAATTTATTTATTTTCATCTTGAGTGATATATCATTTTATGTATATACTACAGTTTACCAATTATCCAATTTATCAATTACACTTGTCTTGAACTGGGTTTTGCTCATTATGAATATATCTCCTATGAAAACTCATGTGAAAGTATTTTTGTGGAGATTTCATTTTTTCTTGGGTAAATACACAGCTATGATCGTGCTAGGTCATAGAGTAGGTATATATTTAGTTTATTAGAAAGGCTACATCTTTTCCTAAGGTTGCCCCATTTTACAGTCTCCAGATGAAATTATCAATGTTACAGTTGCTTCACATCCTCCTATTTTTGCAAACATTTTGTATTACCATTTTTTTAAGTTATTCTGTTGGGGAGGGTATCTCATGGTGGTTTTAATATGTGTTTCTCTAGTATTAATATAGTTGTTTGTTTTAATATGTTTATTGGATGTTCATATATTTTACTATGTGAAACATCTGTTTAAAACTTCTGCCTTTTTATTTCTTTTAAATTCAGTTGCAGAAGTACATTATACAGCCTTTACATAGCTCTCTGTCAGATGCATATTCTATAAATGCCTTCTTTCAGTGTTTTACTTTACATTATTTTAATGGTGTTTTCTGATGTACAGATATTTTTAATGAAAACAAATTTGGCTTTTTTATTGTTGTTTTCTGTGTCTGAAGAAAATACTGCCTTCTCCTAAGTCACAACATATTTTCCTATTTTTTATATCTTTATAGTTTTATTTCTATGTTTAAGTTTATGACCTATCTTGAGCTAATTTTTATGTTTAGAATGAGGTAGGGGTCAAGTTTCATGTTTTTCCTTAATAATATACATACATTCTAGCTATATTGTTTGAAAATTCTTTCCCCAGTATGTTACTTTTTTTTTTGGAAAATCATGTGTATTCACTCATTTTTAATATACACTTAAAATATCATCTTCTGGGATGTATTTATACAACATGCCCAAAATATCTTAGCTGTGGATTTCTGTGTTTTCATAGGGTGTTGCCCATCTCTAGTATATCTCTGATTAATATCCATTATATTATTTTTAACATAAGTATTTCATTCACTAGAAAATCATCTCCACGCAGGGAGAAAAAATTCTTGTTAATTTTGTTGTAGCCATAATATATAATTCTAATTTTGCACAACACAGACATGCATTTTATTTTGAATAAATGAATGGAGAAATGGTAAGTAAAAGTCCTGTTTTATCCATTGGGATTTAAATATACTAATCATTTACAAGAGAATTTTTGTATCTTTATTCTTAAAAATAAGGAATATGTGTAAATACCTATTAGGTGGAAGTCAATTGTATCATAACAAAATAAGTATGTACAACCTTGCATGTTCTTTACAGCTTCTTTTGGAAATTAAATAAAAATGAATTAAAATAAATGAAGAATGTTCAATAATAGCATATGTTCAAAACTTGCTAATTTGACAGACATAAAGTTATGTACTGATAATACAGATACATCATCCTTGCAAAAGGTCATGATCTAGTAAACTATATGTTTTTCTTGGGGTTTAGTATTTTTATTTAATTAACCATAAGTTTCAAATAAGTCACTGGCTTTTTGAGAAAGTGTTTATTTTTCACCACTTGCTTATTTATTCAGAGTATAATTTTTTTCTTTTACATAATATTGCTTGCTGTTTACGGGGACTAAAAGTGTGATATATAATAAAGTGATAAGTACAAAAATGGTGAGTCCTCAATATTGGGCACAATGTTAATACAAAGAAAATGAAACCACATCATGTTTCTCCTTTTACTATGTTCCTGATGGCTTGTAAATAGCAATTTCATCATTTTGACTATAGGTAACATTCACATTTTTATCAAGCGGCATTTGTTTCTTTCTTATATGAGGAGTAATTACTTGTTATGTAACTGATGAATTTGAAAGAAAGGACCTGAACATATATGATTTAATTATTTCAGCCTGTTTCAAATGTCTACCTAAAAAACAAAATCAATGCTTTTGAAGGTTTTGTTGTTATTACTGTTACTTTTGTGCCTACTAGGACAGACTCTGTAGGTAGAGTCAGACTTCATTACCTTGGGAAGATCAGTGATAAGCTCAGTTTAGAGTGTGATGGAGGGATTAGTTATCCTGTTCAAAACCACATTCTCCAAACTACCTTTGCTAGTCATTAAATGGACATATTTATTGACCTTTATCTCATTTCGATACATGTTTCTAATATGATTTCTAATTCAGAGGAAAGGGCCACCAGAGTACTTTCAACAAGCCCTGCAAGACAAGAAATATAATTAATAAGATTTTTAAGGAAGCATTAAAAAATACTAATACTAATGTGCCCCATACTGAGGACTCGCCATTTTTGTACTTACTGCTTTATTATATATCACATTTCAGCCCCCAGAAAGAGCAAACAATATTATGTAAAAAGAAAAGATTATACTCTGAATAACTTAAGTATGTTGAAGAACTAACCAGGTAACTTAGGATATAGTTAGTGAGTAACATTAGATTTATTTTTAATTTTAATCAATACCTAGGTTATATTATAAACATATGAGAGTCTGAGAGTTCTTGCTGAAATTCACAACAGAGGTATATAAATGTTCTCCTCATGTTGTTCTTTATTGATTTCTCAATCTGTTTTACAAGTTAGGTGAGCGCCTACACACAGGTTTTCTATGCATGCAACTTGGATGGAAATGTTTCCATTGATTTTGTATTATAATTACAAGTAAATATGAGCATATTCTAGATCAACGGGGTAAGAATTTAATGCTGGACATGATATACAATTTTAAATACATCTATTGGAGGTTTGTTTTCATCCCTTTGATGTCATGTGATCAACTGATATGATATTGAATTTTGTTTATTTGGTTTTGTTTCTTTGCTTGATCTTTAAAAGTATTTAAATACATTATTTTAATTGAAAAATAATAGTTGTACATAATTATGATGTATTGATATACATATACATTGCAGCAAGAGCAAATCAAGCTAATTAACATATCCATCACCTCACCTACATATTATGTTTTGTGGTGAGTATGGTAGAAATCTACGTGTAGCAATTTTGAAATATAAAATACATTGTTAATTATGGTAATCATGCTGTACTCTAAAATGTATTTTCTACCTAGTAGAACTTTGTGCCTTTTGACCAGCATCTCCTCTTTCCCTACTCCCTGCCCACCTAGTCTCTGGTCACCATATTCTATTTTCTGCTTTTATGAGTTCAACATTTTGAGTAAAGTCATGCAGGATTTGTCTTTCTGCGCCTGGCTTATTTCACATACCAGAATGTCTTTCGGGTTCACCCATGTTGTTGGAATGACAGAATTTATTTTTTAAAAGTTGTGTGTATATATACATTTTCTTTATCTGTTTACTCACTGATGTTCATTTTGGTTTCCATATCTTGGCTATTGTGAAAAATGCTGAAATAAACATAGCAGTGTTTTCTTGAATTTGACTGCAGCATTTTAAAGATCTATGCATCTGTAAGATCTATAGATCTATACACATGAGAGTTCTTAAAAATAGTTTAAAATAAATCTGTACATTATTCAAGTTTGAGAAACACTGTTCTAGAAATTATAACGTACTCCTTCCAATCATCAAATTTTATTAATAAAATTGTTTTTTTTATTTTTTAGAGGTAACTAATGTCTAATCTTTCCATCTCAATTGGAATGTATTAGGATATAGTATCATTATAATTTCTCTTCATGCTTTTACATAGAAGACACACTTATATAATGATATAATGTTCATTTGTTAGTTTGAATGACAACTTCTGCAAAACTGTCACCCTCTCTCCACACAGCCACTGATGAAATAGAAGGAAAAAAATCCACAATGGTTTTTATATGATTTTACTTTGTTAAAAGGGATTCATTCTACAAATGCAATACATAAATTATAAAGAATCTTCCCACAATTGCCTCTGATGGTGAAAGCTTTTTGTATATGTGTGTAAACAAAGGATGGTAGGATTTTAAAATAGATAAAATATTACTATATAGTTATACAACAGATTTTTAATACTCCCAAACTCCTATCCTATCAGACTTGAAATGACCTAGCATTAATACGAAATAACTTTGAAATATATTTTAATCACTATGATTTTACTTTTACACTCTATATTTTTATACTGCCTAAAATCAACTTTTTATTTCATTGTTTGAATATCTTTAAGCCAAACTGATTTTATTTTCTAAGAAAAATATTTAGACAAAGTTATCAAAGGACATTGATATTTTTCCGCTGACTGACAATCTGCATAACAGTTGCTCAGAGAGCTTTTCTTACTCCCAATTTTACAACTGCCAATCCATGAGGAAATCAACCCAAATAGGTTAATTTATCACTGCTGTTTTCAATAGAAGTTAGATACCCTCCATTTGTTGAGCTTACATTGCTTTCTGAAACTAGGATTTTAAGACTTTTTTCATATAGTGACTTATAAAAAAGCCTGAATAAGAAGTAAGAAAATTAAAGTTGATTCCATATAGCAAATAAACTACAAAATACTTTTAAAACACAAAAAAATGCTGAGAAGCTTATCAACAAAGAAAAGAACCAGATATTTCTTACCTATTTACATAATGGACATCTGTAAGCTTTGGTCTTGCTATTGAGAGGTGACAACCTGCTAGCAGCCCTCGCTCCCTCTCTGCACCTCCTCAGGCTGCGGTGTCCACTCTGGCCACTCTTCAGGAGCCCTTCAGCCGGCCGCTGGACTGTGGAAGCCCCTCTCTGGGCTGGCTGAGGCCGGAGCCGGCTCCCTCTGCTTGCCAGGAGGTTTGGAGAGAGAGGCGCGGGTGGAACCTGGGCCGCGCGCTGGCGCTCGCTGGCCAGCACGAGTTCCCGGTGGGTGCGGGCTCGGCTGGCCCCGCATTCCGAGCAGGCAGCTGACAATGCTGGCCCCAGCCAGTGAGAAGCTTAGCACCTGGGCCAGCAGCTGCGGAGGGTGCGCTGGGTCCGCCAGCACTTCCGGCCTGCCGGCGCAGCGCTCTAATTCTCGCCGGGCCTCAGCCGCTTCCCCGCGGGACGGGCTTGGGACCTGCAGCCCGCCATGCCTGAGCAAACCCCCACTCCCTCCCGCGCGCGCCGGAGCCTCCCTGACGGGCGCCGCCCCCTGCTTCACAGCGCCGGGCCCCATTGACCGCCCAAGGGCTGAGGAGTGCGGGCTCGCGGCGCGGGACTGGCGGAAAGCTCCGCCCGCGATCCCGGCGGGAAGCTCCGCCCGCGATCCCCGTGCAGGATCCGCTAGGCAAATCTAGCTGGGCTCCTGAGTCGGGTGGGGCCTTGGAGAACATTTATGAATAGCTGGAGGATTGTATATGCTCCAATCAGCACTCTGTGTCTAGCTCCGGGTTTGTGGATGCACCAATCAGCATTCTGTATCTAGCTAATCTGGTGGGGACTTGAAGAACTTTTATGCCTAGCTGGAGGATTGCAAATGCACTAATCAGCACTCTGTATCTAGGTCGGGGTTTGTGGATGCACCAATCAGCACTCTGTATCTAGCTAGTCTGGTGGGGACTTGGAGAACTTTTATGTCTAGCTAAAGGATTGTAAATGCACCAATCAGCACTCTGTGTCTAGCTCAAGGTGCGTAAACACACCAGTCAGTACCTTGTGTCTAGCTCAAGGTTTGTAAATGCACCAATCAGTGCTCTGTGTCTAGCTAATCTAGAGGGGACTTGGAGAACTTTTGGGTCTAGCTAAACGATTGTAAATGCACCAATCAGCATTCTGTGTCTAGCTAAAGGTTTGTAAAAGCACCAATCAGTGCTCTGTGTCTAGCTAATCTAGTGGGGACTTGGCAAACTTTTGTGTCTGGCTAGAGGATTGTAAATGCACCAATCAACACTCTGTGTCTAGCTCAGGGATTGTAAATGCACCAATCAGCACCCTGTCAAAACGGACCAATCAGGTCTCTGTAAAATGGACCAATCAGCTCTCTGTAAAATGGACCAATCAGCAGGATGTAGGTGGGCCAGATAAGGGAATAAAAGCAGTGGCAACCGGCTTGGGTTGCTTTCCATGTTGTGGAAGTTTTGTTTTTTTGCTCTTGGTAGTGAATCTTGCTGCTGCTCACTCTTTGGGTTTGGACTGCCTTCATGAGCTGTAACACTCACTGTGAAGGTCTGCCGCTTCACTCCTGAAGTCAGTGAGACCACGAACCCACCGGAAGGAAGAAACTCTGGACGCATCTGAATATCTAAAGGAACAAACTCTGGACACACCGTCTTTAAGAACTGTAACACTCACCGCGAGGGTCCGTGGCTTCATTCTTGAAGTCAGTGAGACCAAGAACCCACCAATTCCGGACCCACTATTAGTAAATATAAGGCGTTTAAAATCACTTACATTTAAAAAACAAGAAGAGTTTACTCAGATGAAACTTTTTATATTAAAAAGGAGTTTTTACTTGAACTATGCTTAGAAATGTTATACCTCTAAATAAGCTTCTACTCAAATGAAACATACAATATAAACTATTTTTTAAAAACAGTTTTCATTTTAATATGGGAAAGACTTCTTTTTCCTTAAGGAAGATTTCTGGGCCGGGCGCAGTGGCTCACACCTGTAATCCCAGCACTTTGGGAGGCTGAAGTGGGTGGATCACCTGAGGTCGGGAGTTCGAGAACAGCCTGAGCAACATGGAGAAACCCCGTCTCTACTAAAAAATACAAAGTTAGCTGGGCGTGGTGGCATATGCCTGTAATCCCAGCTACTCAGGAGGCTGAGGCTGGAGAATAGCTTGAACCCGGGAGGCAGAGGTGAAGGTGAGCTGAGATTGCTCCATTGCTCTCCAGCCTGGGCAACAAGAGCGAAACTCCATCTCAAAAAAAAAAAAAAAAGAAAAAGACTTCCTTTTACTTATTAGTATTTGACTTAAAGAAAAGAATAACATTGAATATTCATAAAGTTTGGAATTTTACATTCTACGTATTTATCTTCAAGTATCCCATCTAAATACTATATAATATTTGAATATCTTTGTTATATCCACAAATAATCATTCTTAATTTGATTAGATCTACAGGGACAAGTATGTAACCTATATTCTCAGGAAGTTTGCTGATGTTTGAACAATTCTGTTGGACAAAAGGTTACTCTTGAGTCTCTTGTAGCTTTCCTCCATTAATTCGTGTTCTAGCCTCTGAATCCTTACCAAAAAAATTTAATAAAGTGCCTTCCATATGATAGCCTTTAGTATAAATGTAGACTACTATCAAAAATCCTTAGTTTTACCATCTCTGTGTCTTTGAACCATGCTATATAGCTCTTGGTTTTCATTTTAGTTTTGTTTTATCTCACTTTGTAATTTTATGGCCTTTTAGAATTGCTTACTAGAACTGAATTCAGTTTTGTAGGACAAGGAAACATACAATGGTGTGATTTATGTTGCTTAATTCTCCGTGAACTACCTGAAATTATATACAAGCTAGTATATTCATGAACATTTCTTCCGGGGAAAAATAAGTAACTTGAATCAGGCTCCAAAACTTCATAAGCTCACCAAATCTGCCCAATTATCAAGAAAGTAATCACTAGCTTTTAGATACTCGAATAGTCAAAAAGAAAGGTAACTATGAACATATTTGCTTTCATAAATCCTACATTATCAACATAACATTTTTAAAGGAAATTAGAATTTAAAAATTATTTGTACATATACAGCTAATCCTAATTATTGGGAAATTCCATATTTGCTATTTAAAGTGTATTTGTGACCCCAAAGTCAATACTCATGGTGCTTTCACTTCATGTCATTTATGGACTTGAGCAGAGAAGTGAAAATTTGCATCATCCAATATTCAGGTTTGCATTTGAGGCTGAACAAGATGATGTCCTGTCTTTTTGTTTCAGCTCTCTTACCTAGAATAAACTATTATATGTATGCGTGTGTGTGTGTATATATATATATACACACACACGCACACATATAGGAAATAACATTCTTAAACAATTATCACACATTATTTTACCTCCTTTTTTTCAGTGATTGCTGTTTCGGAACAAAGCATAATACCTTGACGTGATTTCTGTGAAATCTTAGCCCATTGTATCAGTGTACCAAAAACTTTTTAGAACAAAAACTTATATCTCCTATTGTATGTTTATTCAATTGATTAAAAGCCCATGTAAATATTGTGGCCATATATTCTAGTCATGTTTTTAAAATGTCATGAAAAATATCAGTTTGTCTGAAATGTAAACCATTTATTTCAAAACTGTTTGTTGACATTCTATTTGAAAGTATTTTGCCATTGATTTTGAGGATACAATGACAAATTGACAAATAATGCCAGGAGGTTTGTTTTTGTTTGTTTGGTTGGTTGGTTGGTTTTTAATCAGAGTATTTTGCAGAGAAGTTGAATGAATTAGGTAGGAAGAGATGCATCATTGTATAATGGAAAAAAAGGGAGTATATATTTTATAGTCAGAAAACCAAATTCAAGTGCCCGTTGTGTAACTTACTAGCTGTATGATTTTGGTCAAATTAATTTAATGTTTATGAGCTT
Organism: Pan troglodytes; assembly: GCF_028858775.2. Classification (NCBI taxonomy): domain Eukaryota; kingdom Metazoa; phylum Chordata; class Mammalia; order Primates; family Hominidae; genus Pan; species Pan troglodytes. The sequence goes on along the minus strand of NC_072412.2, from coordinate 62,954,941 downwards.
CAGGTTTTTCAGTTATATAATGAGAAAAATAAAATCTCCCTACCACAGCTATAGTCAGGATCAAATGAGCTCATAAAGGGAGAAAGTGTGTAAAGTACTAGCCAAATATAACTACTGTATTTTTTATTTCCATAGAATATTAAGATTTTTATGTTTTATTATATATTTAAAGTGAAAAACATGTTTATAAATATGCATATACATAGTGAAATAAAATGTTTTTAAAATATGCACCTACATAGTGAAATGATTCCTATAGTTATGAAAATTAATATGGCCATTATGTCATGCAGTTACCTCACTTCTTTTTGTGTCAAGAGCACAAAATATCTACTCTTTCAGCAAAAATTTGGAATACAATCAATATTATTAACTATAGTATTCAAGTTGTACATTAGATTCCTAAGGTTATTTATCCTACATATCTGAAACTTTTTACCCTTGAGCAAAAATATCCTCATTTCATCTTTCATTTTCCCACCCCAATAACCAACATTTCATTTTCTATCTCTGTGAATTTCTCCTTTTTATCTTTTTCTTTTTTAAAAAACATTCCACTTATAAGTGAGATCGTGCATTATTTTTCTTTCTGTGCCTCATTTAACATGTCTTCCAGATTCATCTGTATTTTTTTTTAAATGGCATGCTGTCCTTTTTCAGGCAGAGTAATATTCTTTTGCATATATGTACCACAGTTTCTTTGTGCATTCATCCATCAACAGACACTTTTAGTCAGTTGTTTCCATAGCTTGGCTAATGCAAATAGTGCTGCAATAAACAGGGGACTGCAAATATCTTCAGGAGGTGGTGATTTCATTTCCTTTGGGTATATACCCAGAAGTGGACTGTTGAATCATATAGCAGTTTGATTTGTACTTTTAGAGGAAACTCAATGCTGTTTCTATAATAACGGCACCATTTCACATTTCCACCAACTTTGTAGAGTTCCAATTTCTCCATATGCTTGCCAACACTTATTTTGTGTTTTTGATAATAGCTTTCCTTCACAGGTATGAGGTGATATGTGACTGTGGTTATGACTTGCATTTCCCTGGTAATTAGTGATACTGAACGTCTTTTTATATACCTGTGAGCCAATTATATGTCTTTGGAGAAATGTCCATTCGAATTCTTTGCACATCTTAAAAGTTGGTGTACTGTGTTTTTTCTTTACTGAGCCATAAGAGTTCCTTATAATTTTAACTCTTTATCAAATATATTGTTTGCAAGAATTTTCTTGCAATCTGTAAGCTGCCTTTTCACTCTGATGATTGTTTGCTTTGTTGTCCAGAAGCCTCCTTAGTTTGATGAAGTCTCATTCATTTATTTTTGGCTTTGTAGTATGAGCTGTTGGTGCAATATCTAAAAAATCATTGCCAAGGCCAATGTCAAAGAACTTTTCTCCTGTATTTTCTTCTAAGAGTTGTATAGCTTCAGGTCTTACAGTTAGGTCTTCTATTAAATTCGATTTGATTTTTGTGTACGATGTAAGATATGGGTCCAATTTAATTGTTTTGCATATATAAATCAATTTTTCTCAGTGTCATTTATTCAAGAGAGACTCTCCTTTCTTCATTGTGTCTTCTAATTGTCAATCATTAGTTGTTCATATTTGCTTCAGTTTATGTCTGGGCTCAGTATTCTATTCCATTGGTCTTTGTGCCTATTTTTATGCCAGCAAAATACTCTTTTGATTGCAATAGCTTTGTAACATAATTTGAAATCAGAAAATGTGATGCCTACAATTTTGTTTTATTTTCCTCAGAATCACTCTGTCTATCAGGGTCTTTTGTGGTTCCACAGAAATTTTAGATTTTCTTTACTATTTTTACGAAGAATGCTGTTGTAATTTTGGTGAGAATTGAATTGAATTTTGTTATTGCTTTGGGTACTATAAACAATTTAACATCTTTTTTCAATTCGTAAACATGGGAAATTTTATTTATTTGTGTCTTCAATTATTTTCATTCTAACTGTATAGTTTTCAGTGTATAGATTTATAGATTTTTCAGTTCAGTTAAATTATAAGTATTTTTCATCTATTGTAAATGAGTGTGCTTTATTTTTATTTTTTGAGTAAGTCCTTATTTATGCAAAAAAATGCAATTAATTTTTGTAAGTTGATCCTGCAACTTTACTGAATTTACTTGTTGGTTCTAACAGTTTTGCTATTAACTGTTTGCAGTTTTCTTTTTTTTTTTTTTTTATGGAGTCTCACTCTGTTACCAGGCTGGAGTGCAGTGGCGCCATCTTGGCTCACTGCAGCCTCTGCCTCCCGGGTTCAAGCAATTCTCCTGCCTCAGCCTCCCAAATAGCTGGGACTACAGGTGCACACCACCATGCCCAGCTCATTTTTGTATTTTTAGTAGAGATAGGGTTTCACCATGTTGGCCAGGATGGTCTTGATCTCTTGACCTTGTGATCTGCCTGCCTTGGCCTCCCAAAGTTGTTGGATTACAGGCATGAACCACTGTGCCCAGCCTGGAGTTTTCTATATATGGAATTATGTCATCAGCAAGTAAAGATAATTTTATATTTGTTCGCCTTCTTTTTTGTTTGTTTATTTGTTTGATGGCTCTTGCTTGTACTTCCAGTACTGTGTTGAATAAAAGTGATGAGAGTGGGTGTCCTTGCCTTGTACTGGATTGTAGAAGAAAAGCTTTCAGTTTTTCCTCATTGATTTTGATGTTAGCTGTAAGATTTTCGTAAGTGGTCTTTATTATGTTGGGAACATTTCCTTCTGTACCTAAATATTGATACTTTTTGTAAAGAAACAGTGCTGCACTTTATCAAATGCCTTCTCTGCATTTAGATTATCATGTAATTTTTCTCTTTCATTTTGTTAATGTGATGTATCACATTGTTTATTTGCATACGTTAAATCAGCTCTGCATGCCTGGGATAAATTCCACTTGGTCATACTGTAGAATTATTTTGACGTATTGTTGAATTTGGTTTGCTAGTACTTTATTGAGGATATTTGCAGCTATGTTCATCGGAAATACTGGCCTATAATTTTCATATCTTGCAATGTCTTTGTCTGGCTTTGGTGTTGTATTAATGCAATGCTGGCCTCATTAAATGTGGTTAGAATTATTTTCTCTAGCTCTGTGTTTTAGAAGAGTTTAAAAAGGATTGGTATCAATTCTTTTCTGAATGTTTGGTGAAATTTAGTGGTAAAAGTATCTGGTCATGTGCTTTTCTTTGTTGAGAGGTTTCTAATGACCAGTGCAATCTCTGTGTTTGTTGTTGGTCTCTTCAGGCTTTCTATTTCTTCCTGAGGCAATCTCAACGAGTTTGTATTTTTCTAAGAATTTATTAATTTTATCTAGTTTATTCAATTTGTTGTCATGTAACTGTTTGTGATAGTCCCTTATGATGATTTTTATTTCTTAGGCATCCATTGCAATGTCTCCACTTACATTTTCTGTTTTATTTGTTTTAGTCTCCTCTCGGTTTTACTTAGTCTAGCTTATGATTTGTCATTTTGTTTATTTAGAAAAACAATTTTAGTTTTATTGATTTTTTTGCCCTAAAGTTTTTCTATTTTTTATTTATTTCTGTTCTGATCTTCGTTATTTCCCTCCTTCTGCTAACTTTGGCTTTACTTTGTTTTTCTTTACTAAGTTCTTGAATGTGTGATATTGGGCTACTTGAGATCTTTCTTCTTTTTTAAGTTTTTAAAGGGTATTGCTGTAAATCTCACTCTTAAAATTCCTTTTGCTATATCTCACAGGTTTTGGCATATTTTGTTTTCATTGTCATTTGTCTCAAAACATTTTTTATTTCTCTTTTCATTTCTCCTTTGACCCATTGGTCGTTTGTGTACCTGTTGTTTAATTTCCACATAGTTGTTAATTTTCCAAAATTTCTCCTGTTATTAATTTCTAGTTTTATAACATTGTGGTTGAAAACAATGCATGATATGATTCCGATTTTCTTAAATATGTTAAGACTTGTTTTGTGGCCTAATATATGAACTATGTTGAAGAATATTTCATATGCATTAGAGAAGAATGTGTATTCTGCTGCTATTAGATTAAATATTATATATATGTGTGTGTGTTAAGTCTATTTAGTCTAAAGTGTGGTTCAAGTCCAATATTTTCTGCCTGGTTTATCAATCCACTGTTGAAATTCAAGCATTACTATTTATTTTAAAAAGGCAAGTTTACACATATCTTGAATATATTAAAATCATGTTTTTAAAGATAGAGATGTAATTTTGTGTTAGTATCAGAAAGGTTATGTCGACTTAGATAATTACATATGGTTAAAAATAGTGATGTATCTATTACTAGAGACAGCATAGGAGATACAACCTTGATTGGAAAAACAAATTCCCAAGTTTTATTTTGGACACCGAGAGTTTAGTTCTTCCATAAAGGAAAGGAAAATAATATAATGGTATGTTGGAATATTTAGGGTTTCATTTATAACATTATGGGTATTATGTTCATCTTTGTTAATAATTTTATGGGCCATAGAGTGAGTATAAGTTTTAAAATTGAGTTATATAAAGATAAATCTGGGAAGTGTGTAGGATGGACTAAAATGATAGGATACTCATGGATAGAAAATAAAATATATTAGTTCAAGAATGAGGGAACTCTATACTGCATTAAAATGGTGGTAAAAAATGAAAATGAGATTTTAAAAAATTCAAAAGATTTTATCTTTAAATTTTCTTCACTTTATTTAAAATTAGAAAACTAATTCATGCATATTTTAACAATTAAAATTTAACACAGAATGTAGAGATGTGAAGTTAATTTTCTTCCTTGTTTCTTCCTCAAACACACACATACACACAGATATACACTTGACACTGTCTCATGTCCTCGAGGTAATCAATTTTTGACCACCTAGTGTAAAACTTTATATTCTATTATTTCTATATAAGTAAAGATATAAAGACATTTGTGTCCATATATTGAGGATTATTTGTCTTTTTTCAATAGAGAATTATACTATATACATCAATGTTTTAGATTACTTCATTAGAGCTTGGTAATGGATTTGATAATAGATGACTTGAGAGAAGAAAATAGATTAAGAATAATAGGAATTTTTGGCCTATGTAGGTAAAAATAGATGCTTGCAGATAAAAGAAAAAGTGTGAGAAAGAAGTAGTTTTTGGTAGGAAGGGGTAGTTTGACAATACATAATCATTTTAGTATGTGTTCTTAAAATACATGATTCAAATTAATATAATGGGTACATTAAGAATATTATCTTCATATGTTTGTCTTCAGAAAAACCAATACAAGGTTTTAAGCCTCATTTATTTTATTTACTCAGCATTTATTTAACAATCTCTGCGTCAAAGATACGCTTGTTGCCCGTATGATGCTTAGTTTCTCTTGGTGAGAAACAAAATGTACAAACAAAAAAGAGAAACAGATAAATAGAACAAGTGATATTCAAAGGTAATAATTGACATGTGTATTAGTAAACTAGGAAATATGAAGGAGAGTGAAAGGAAGCAGATAGGAGAGGTTAAAACTGAGTTGAAATCTAAACGATGCTATGGAAGCCAATCTTTTCTTGTACGTCCCTCTGAGTATTGGTTGCTATTGTGTTTGTGTGTGTGTAATCATATATGTATATAATTATTACACACCTGAGGCTGCATAAACAAATTACGACAAACTTGCTGGCTTAAAATAGTAGAAGGTTATCTTACAGTTCTAGAGGCCAAAATCTGGCAAGGCCATTCTCTATTTGAGTTTTCTGTGGGAGAACTCATTCTTTGCATCTCATCTTCTGATGGCACAAGATGTTTCTTGACATGTAGCTGCATCACTTCAGTCTCTACCTCTGTGGTTCCATTACCTTATGTTCTCCTGTGTAAAATTTCCCTCTGCCTCACTGTTGTAAGGTTCTTGATCCTTGGATTTAGGGTTTACTTGGATGATCCAGTGTAAGCACTTCCTTCCAAAATCCTTGATGGTTCACATACTTTGCCATTATGTTACAATCACCCTTTACCATAGAAGTTAATATTCATAGGTTCCAGGAATTACGATATGGGCATATCTTTTTGGGGGGCACCATATAGTTTAATAGAATTTATGTACTGTATTAATGTGCCATAATTTTACATACATTCTTGTCATCCAATAGTTTATGAGAAATTTTGCTCCCTTTTTTTCTAATTATACAGTGGCTGTCACAAAATAGCTGAGTCATAAACAGGCATTTGATTTATCAAGTATTCTGTTAAAAATCAATGATATGGTTGAGGAAGTTATTATTGAAAAAATATAAATGTTTTGTTTGAGAAGAGAAGAAAAAAGTAGAAAAGGAAGAGGAGATCCAGCATTAGGTTTGAGCCTGATAGCCAGTCAACATTATCTTGTTTATTTGTGAAAAGTGTCATATATTTTTTCGCTCGAATATTTTAGTTTTGTTATTTCTATTTCCTAAAATTCATAAAATACTTTATGTAATAGTTTTTACTTTGTATTTACTTTAAAATGATTTAAAAAAGGTTAACAGGAGAGGCTTCTAGGATGCACCAAGGATATCAGTGTTGTGAGCCTTCATTTTCTGTGATTTAAAAAAAATGGCTTAACAAAACTCAGTGTCGGCTACCTAACAGATGTTTCATATGTGCTGTGGACAAATAAATGGATGAATTAGTGAATTAAAGTAGCCAACTGCTAATTCATGGCCAATATAACAATAGAGGAAGAAGAGCTCCAGTTTAAGGAAAGGAAGGCACCCAACATAACAGCAATTATTTTTTTGCCTAAACAAATTTACTAAAAATTACATTTGGTAAAACTACAACAGCAATAGAGAACATTCTGGTATATATTGCCTATTAAGAAGCAATGGTATAACAAATGAGGAGGTAGTTTAAAACATTTTAACTCATTTGAAATCAAAATGTCTTTGATCTAAATTACACTATAGCTATCTTCAACTCAAATTTGTGTTGAATATTGACATAGATTTTTTAAGCAGCTTTTTGTTTTATAAAATAAAAAACTGATCTTCATTTATTATATTATATCTGTGATCATATAATCATTCAGCTACACTGATTGGGGAAGTATGTGAAGTTTATAATAAAGGAAGCACTATCTTCTGGGAATATATATAAATGATAGGAATGACTAAGAAACGTAAAGAAACTAAAAATTCTGCTTTTAAATTTATTTCCTGGAATTTGTAGTCCACAGGGTGTCAAAACGTCCTACTTTCTAAGGATTTAAGACACAACTTTACTTGGTTTTTAGGCATCAATATTAATTGGACCGTTTTGTTAATTAATAATGTGTGTTGTTATTTATAGGAATTTGAGGACTGCTACAGGTTTAAATGGAATTCTTTTGGCTCTAGGCATTATTACATTTAAGTGATGTTATTTAATTTAAAAAGAAGGGAAAGGGCAACTTATACATTTTTAACATTTTCATCAGTATCATCCTGAACTGTATAGCACATATGTCAGAATCATGAAAAAGGAAATTAACATTTCTGATGGGGATATGAATCATATGATACAAAATCTTCATTTCAAATACTTATAATTAGGATAACACTAGAAGGAAGCAGATATGACAGATATTTCCAAAAGCTCTGCCTTAAAATTTATGAATCTCATTTGCATATAGGTATCTAATCAATTATATCTGGGGTTTCTCAGCTCTTACTAACATAGGTAAGGCAATTATGTATCACATTTTATGCATTCCGTACTACAAAAGTTGCATATGCCATGATGTAAGTTGTATTTTAAAATATTGCTCAATATATTAAAAAGTTTACTGTATTGTGGTCATTCTGTTAATATATACATCATTTATATAATAAAAATATACAGCCTATAACATAATTAGTTATCAAAAGAATTACAAGGATATTGAAATGAAGAAAATAAACTAGAAACCTCTTGAAAACTATGTCCACATGAAAATGTGTATAGTAGCATCACTCATAATAGCTTAAAGACAGAAATAACAGAAATGGTCATCAACTGATGAATGAATAAATAAAATATGACATACCCATACAATAGAATATTTTTCTACCACAAAAAGATGAAATACGAATATAAGCCACAATATGGATGAAACTTTAAACTTGTATTCTGGGTTAAAAAAAAAAGGCAGTCACAAAAGACCACATAAAGTATGATTCCATTTAAATGAAATGTCCAGAATGCAGAAAGCTGTAGAGACAGAAGTAGCTGCTTATGGCTAGGGAAGGAGGATGGGAGCATAGTGGGTCAGAGCTTAAGGGTGTGAGACTGATTTTGAGGTGATGAGGCTGTTCTAAAATTGTGGGTGCTTTGCACATACATATCTGTGGATATACTAATAATCATTGAATGACATTTTAATTTGTTGAATAATGTGGTATATGAATTATATCTTACAAAAGCTGTTTAAAAGAACTAGTATAAAGAATTCTCTAATATACCACACTTAATTTCCTTTTTTTTTTTTTTTTTTTTTTTTTGAGACGGAGCTTCGCTCTTGTTGCCCAGGCTGGAGTGCAATGATGCGATCTCTGCTCACTGAAACCTCCACCTCCCAGGTTCAAGCGATTCTCCTGCCTCAGCCTCCTGAGTAGCTGGGATTACAGATGCCCACCACCATGCCCAACTAATTTTTGTATTTTTAGTAGAGATGTGGTTTCATGATGTTGGCTTGTCTTGAACTCCTGACCTCAGGTGATCCGCCCACCTAAGCTTCCCAAAGTGCTGGGATTACAGGCGTGAGCCACCACGCTCGGCCTTAATTTCTTTTTTATTAGCATCTTACATTTGTATGATATATGTCAAATTAATTAACAAATATTAAAATATTATTATTAACTAGTGCCCATATTTATTCAGATTTCCTTGTTGTTTCTTCAAATATTCATTTTCGATTCCAGAATCCCACATTACATTTAGTAGTTCTGTCTCTTTTGGCTCCTCTTGGTTGTAACAGTTTTTCAGACTTTTCATGTTTTGATGACCTTAAAACCTTTGATGAATTCTGGTCAGATATTTTATAGATTGTCATCCACTGGGATTTGTCTGATGCTTTTCTAATGATTACACTGGGGTCATGTACGTTTGGAAAAAGTTTTAAAGGTAAAAAGTGATATTCTAATCACGTTAGTTAAGAGTAAACACTATCAACATGACTTATCACTGTTGACACTAGCATTAATCGTATAGCTTAAACTAATGTTTGTTCGGTTTTGCCACCATAAACTTACTATTTCTTATCCCTTTCTCATTTATTCTTTAAAACGAAATCACTGTACATGGCCCACACTTAATGAATAGGAGTCATGATCCCCTCCTTAAAGGTGAAATATCAACATGTATTATCCGTATTTTTTAAGAGATTTATTTATTTATTAAACCATTTATTTATATCAGTACAGACTCATTGTTTTTTAATACTTTGCATTATGATTCCATAATACCTTATTTATTTTGTTGCTAAATTATTGCAGCTTGGTCAAATGGGAGCGATTTCAGTTGCTTTCTGTGTTCCTTAGATATATACGTCTATTTTTCTGGATTTTCTTTGTCTTTGTCTTTTTCTGCTTTTTCATCAGTATTTTCATCCTATCTGCCAACACAAGATGTTTCGTGCTCATTTTGTATATTTTACGCCCCCACCCCCAATCTTAGTCATTTCTCCAATAAGCCGTGGTTTCTTTTATCGGCAAATTATGTTAGAAACCAAGATTTGGGAGCTAGGTGTGCTTGTTGCTTCTGAGATGCATCTAGGTTCTGCTAGCTGACATAGCAACAAAAAATGTGTATAAGTACACATATTTCTAAACATTTCCATGGGTCAGCAGCTGTATCTATAGTAAATGGAACATAAATTAATATTGATATCTCAAACTCGAATCTATTACCCCATGGATCTTTCTAGGTTTCTCCCCTTGTTTATTCATAAATTCCCAGTCTAACAATGAGAAACCTGGTTCTAAAAATATGCCATCAGTTTATGTAAATGTTCAGTTAGAGTATACATGTATGATAGTTTTGGAATGATTAACATGTAACCTCATACCATCATGAGAATGACTTAATACTGCAGTACAGTATTAAGTATAGTTTCTTTTGCCTTTACTCTTATAGACCTCACTTATTTCCAAAATTTCTCATTAATCTCTTATTCCCCCACCTTTCAGTGAGGTTGTTTTATACATTTGTAATGTATTTAGATTCTGTATCATATTTGTATTCCACTCAGGAAATCCCTGTCCTCCTACATGCATTTTTTAAAATTATATATAATGAGATTTAATTTCTGTTTTATAAAGTTCCATAGATTTTGACAAATGCTTAATCTCTTATATTCACCATTACAGTGTAATACAGAATAGCATCAGTGCCCTAAAATATTTCCTGTGCTTCATCTATCAATTCTTACCACCCAGGTTCCTGGCAATCACTGATTTCTTTACTATCTCTGTAGGTTTCCATAATGACATATAATTGGAATCATAGAGTATTCATTTTTGTTAGTCTAGCTTTTCTTTTACACTAGAAATAAGAATCTAAGATTTGTCCATGTATTTTCATCATTTAATATTTTATCACCAAATAACATTTCATTGTACAGATATGCTGCAGTTTGTTTACTCCCCGGTTGAAACCTATTTTCATTGCTTCCATTTATTGGCAATTGTTAATAAAGCTGCTAAAACCATTCACATGCAGTTTTGTTGTTGTTGTTGTTGATGTAAGTTTTCAAATCAGTGTACAAATTCAGAAATTAGTAGATCATATGGTAAGACTGTTTCATTTTTGTAATAAACTGCCAAACTGTCTTCCCAAGTGGCTTTACCAGTTTTCATTCCTACCAGAAACTGATGAGACTTCCTGTGGCTCTCCATTCTCAGTATGCATTGTTAGTTTTTGCTATGATTTGTTTTCCATTTTAGCCATTGTAAAAGGTGTGTTGTTGTAACTCATTGCTGTTTTAATATTTAATTCCTTAAAGCCAAATAATTTGAATATTTTTATGTAGGCTAATTGTTCATCTGTATGTAATTTTTGGTGAGATGTCTGTTCAGATAGTTGCTTTTTTAAAAAAAGTTTTACTTTTTTTTTATTATTGAGTTTTAAGGGTATTTGTATAGTTTAGATATCAGTCTTATATCCGATACATATTTTGCAAATATTTTCTCCCAGTCTGTGATTAATATTGTTATTCCTTTTATTATTATTATACTTTAAGTTTTAGGGTACATGTGCACAATGTGCAGGTTAGTTACATATGTATACATGTGCCATGCTGGTGTGCTGCACCCATTAACTCATCATTTAGCATTAGGTATATCTCCTAAAGCTATCCCTCCCCCCTCCCCCCACCCCACAACAGTCCCCAGAGTGTGATGTTCCCCTTCCTGTGTCCATGTGTTCTCATTGTTCAATTCCTATCTATGAGTGAGAACATGTGGTGTTTGGTTTTTTGTCCTTGCGATAGTTTACTGAGAATGATGATTTCCAATTTCATCCCATTCACAATGACTGTCAGAGAGAAAGTCATTAATTTAATTAAGTTAGACTTAATTTTAATATGGTCTAACTTTTTTTTTCTTTAATGGGCATTGTTTTGGTGTTGTATATACAAATTCATTACCAAATCCAAGTTCATGTAGGTTTTTTTGTTATCTTCAGCAGTTTCATAGCATTGTGTTTAGCATTTAGGTCTATGATTACTTTTGAGTAATGTTTCATGTAATATGTAATGTCTCTGTTAAATTAAATGTATGTTAAATTTCTTGCCCATTTGGTATGGTTCTAGCACTTTGGGTTAAAAAGATTATCTTTTTTTGTTTTCCTTTGATATATTGTCAAATATCAGTTGACTATCTTTGTAGTCAACTTTTTTTTGTAGTGAATCTATGTTTGTCATAGTCAAAATGCATGAGTATTTTGGTTTTGGGGTGTGACTATAAATATTTTAAATTAAAAATTCTAGTGGTTTACAGCTACTATGTAGGACAACGACTGACACCCATATATTATCCTTGTACCTTGTAACTTTGAATAACTTATTTTTTCTAGGAGTTTCTAATTGTGCTAATTAGGAATTTGGTTATGATATTTAATAGGATTTGTGAGAGAAGACATCCTTATCTTTTCAATAGTATGAAGAAGGTGATCAGTGTCTTTACTTTAAGTTTACTGGCAGCTGAAGGGCTTCTTTATAGATTTCTTTTTAAATAAAACTGAGAAAGATCCCTTTGATGCCTGGGTTTCTGGTAAGTTTTTTCATGAATGATTCTTGAATTTCTCCAAATGCTTTCTTACATCAATTCTTAAGAACATATATATTTTCTTCTTAGTCTGTTGATGTGGTGGATTAGATTGATTATTCTTCAAATGTTGAACCATTTTTTTGTATTTGAGAGCCAATTCCAGTATTACACAACACAGGAACAAATCTCACTTGGCCAAGGTTTATAATTACTTTAATTTATTGCTGTATTTGACTAAAATTTTGTTGAGGATGTTTGTGTCTGTGTTCATGAAAGATATTAGTCAGCAGTTTTCCTTTTTAGTCACATCTTTATCTGGTTTTGGTATTAAGATGAAGGTGCCTTTATTGAAGCATTCCATATGTTTTCTGTTCTTGTTTCATTTTTGTTTTGAGACAGGGTCTCCCTCTGTCTCCCAGGCTGTAGTGCAGTGGTGTGGTCACAGCACACTGCAGCCTTAATCTCCTAGGCTAATGGATCTTCTCACTTCAGTCTCCTGAGTAGCTGGGATCACAGTCACATGCCACCATGCCCGGCTAATTTTTCTATATTTTGTGGAGTCAAGGTCTCCCTACATTGCCTAGGCTGCTCTAAAACTCCTGGGCTCATTTTTGTCTTGAGATTTTTGTTTATTTTCTTTTAATTTACCAAATAATTACAGAGGTGTTTGTAATATTATTTGTTATCCTTTTAATTTCTTTAAGTAGTGTCTCATTTCTGAAGTTCGTCCTTTGTGTATTTTCTCTTTGTATCTTTGTTATCCTGTGTAGAAACTTAAACATTTGGAAAGAAATTGCTTTTGGTTTGGTTGAAATTCCCTACTGCTTCCCCATTTTTAATTTTATTGATTTATGCTATAATGTTTATTATTTATGTTCTTCTGCTTACTTAAGACTTAACTTGTTATCCTTTCTCTAGTTTCCTAATGAAAGATTAGGTTATGAATTTTAGATTTTTCTTTTTTTCTAATATATGCATTTATCTTAAATTTTTTTCTAAGCACTCTTTTCACTACATCTCATGCATTTTAATAAGTTGTGTTTTCACCTTCATTTAGTTCATAATATTTAAAAATTTCTCTAGAGATTTTATGTTTACATTTTGTATTATTTGGAAATGTTTTATTTCATTTCCAAGTATTTAAGAATTTGGCTTAGATGTGCCGCTGGATTTGGTTTGCTAATATTTGGTTGAAGATTTTTTGTCTACATTTATGAGAAATATCAGCCTGAAGATTTTTCTTTTCCCTCGTGTCTCTGTCAGATTTTGGTGTCAGGCTGATCGTGGCTTAGTAGAATGAGTTAGGAAGGAGTTCCTCCTCAGTTTTTCAGAAGTTTCAGGAGGATTGGTATCAGTTTTTGTACATTTGGTAGAATTTGACTGTTAATCCATCTGGCCCAGGCCTTTTTAAATTGGTAGGTTATTTATCACTGATTCAATTTTAGAAGTTTAAATTGTTCTATTCAGCACTTCGATCAATTCTTGATTAGATCTAGGGAGATTGTGTCTTTCCAGGACTTTATCCATTTTCTGTAGATTTTCCAGTTTCTGTGCATAGAATTGTTCACAGTAGTCTCTGAGGATCTTTTGTATTTCTGTGGGTCAGTGGTAAATCACCTTTGTCACTGCTGATTGTGCTTATTTAGATCTTCTCTTTCTTTTTCTTTGTTAATCTAGCTAGCAGTGTGTCAATCTTATTTATTTTTTTCAAAAAAAGAACTCCTTCTTTCATTGATCTTTTGTATGGCTTTTTGCGTCTCAATTTTATTAATTTCTTTTCTAATTTTAGTTGTTTATTTTCTTCTGCTAGCTTTGAGATTGGTTTGTTCTTTCTTTTCTATGTCCATTAGGTGCAAAGTTAGATTGCTCGTTTGAGACCTGTCTGACTTATCCATGAAGACACTTAGGGCTATAAACTTTCCTCTTAAGACTACTTTGGCTGCATCTCAGAGATTTGGTTAGTTGTGTTCCTATTTTCATTAATTTTCAATAATTTTTAAATTTCTGCCTAAATGTCAATGTTCACCCAACAAAGGTCTAATATCCAGAATCTATAGGGAGCATAAATATATCAACAAGCTAAAAACAACCCCATTAAAAAATGAACAAAGGACTTGAAAAGATATTTCCTAAAAGGAGACATATAAGCAGCCAACAAACATGAAATAATGGCCAGTATCAGTAATCAACAGAGAAATATAAATCAAAACCACAATGAGATACATTCTAACACCAGTCAGAATGGCTATTACTAAAAAATGTGGAAAGAAGTTTGGGGATTTTTCAAAGAACTTAAAACAAGTACCATTTGACCTATCAACTCATTCCTGGGTTTATACCCCAAGGAAAAAAAATCACTCTACCAAGAAGAGTGACACATGCACATGGGTGTTTATTGCTGTGCTATTCACTATAGCAAAGACATAGAATCAACCCAAGTGCTCATCAATGGTAAATTTGATAAAGAAAATCTAGTGCATATACACCATAGAATACTGTGTAGCCATAAAAAGGAATGAAATCACATTCTTTGCAGCAACATGGAAGGAGTTGGAGACTATGATCCTAAGCTACTTAATATAGGAAAGAACAGAAAACCAAATACCACATGTTCTCACCTATAAGTAGGAGCTAAACATTGAGCACACATGCTACTTAATATAGGAATGAACAGAAAACCAAATACCACATGTTCTCACTTATAAGTAGGAGCTAAACACTGAGCAAACATGGACATAAATATGGGAACAATAGAAACTGTGGACAGAGGAGGGAAGCGGGTTGAAAATCTACCTATCCGGTACTATGCTTACTACCTGTATAATAGGATATATACCCCAAACCTCAGGCAATACTCCCATGTAAGAAAAATATAAGTTGAAATTAAAATTAAAAAGTTGATTAAAAAAGAGAAATTTTCAACTATTTTTCTATTATACACTTCTAATTTAATTCAAATGGAGTCTGATAACAAACTTTACATAATTTCTATTCTTTTAAAGTTGTTAATATATGTTTTATGCCCCAGAATGTGGTTTATTTTGGAGAAAGTTCTATGCAAGCTAGAAAACAATAAGATCTTCCTGAGGAGGGAATGAAGTTTTCCATGAACCTCAATTTGATCAAGCTGATTTACAGTGCTGTTTAGATCAACTATATTCTTATTGATTTTCTGCCCTGTTGATCTATCAGTAACTGATGGGGAATGTTGTTGAACTTTCCAACTCTAATAGTGGATTTATTTACTTCTCTGCTCAGTTTTACTTGTTTTCACCTCATATATTTTGACATTTTGTTGTTAGATACATACAGGCTTAGGATTGTCATGTAGTATTGGAGATTTGATTGTCTAATCATAGTGTAATGACCCTCTTTACTGTGATAACTTTTTAATGCAAAGTGTGCTTTTTATGAAATTAATATAACTCCTCTAGCTTTGTTTTGATTAGCACTAAAATGTTACATCTTTTTACTTCAGAGTCTTTATATTTAAAGTGGGTTTCTTTTAGACAACATATCGCTGGGGCTTCTTTCTTTTTTCTTTTGTGTGATAGGGTCTTGCTCTGTTGCCCAGGCTGGCATGCAGTAGTACAGTCATAACTCACTGCAGCATTCAGTTCCTGGGCTCAAGGAGTCCTCATACTTCAGCCTCCTGAGTACCTAGGACTACATGCATACAACATCATATCTGGCTAATTATTTTAAATTATTTTTTGTAGAGATGGGTCTCTCTATATTGCCCAGTCTGGTCTCGAAATCTTGGCTTCGAACTATTCTCTCACCTTGGCTTTCTAATGTGCTGGGGCTACAGACATGAGCTGGCAGGCCTGGCCTAGGTAAGCCTTCTTATAAGCCACTTTGTCCATCCTTATCTTTTAAATGGTGAGTGTAGACTATTCATATTTAAAGTTATTATTGATACAGATAGTTGGATTGATAGCTACCATGTTAGGAACTGTTTTTATTTGTTGCCAGAGTCTTCTTTTTCTATCCTCTCTGGTATGATTAAAATATATATATATATATACGTCTAATCTCATCTTTTAATGTATCAACTGTGGTTACATCTTTAATTTTTGTTCCTAGAATTAAAAATATTTATGTCTGACTGATTTTAGTTCATTTTTACTTGAAACCAGTTTTACTGTAAGTTTAGTGCAGATTCCTTTTAACCCACTATTTTCAATTATTCCCTCCATTTTGTGTGACATTACTTTGATTTATTTCACTTATCCATGTGCTATAATAATGTAATATTGCTACCATTATTATTTTGAACAGTTGTCTTTTAGATAAATTAAAACTGAAAAAAATTAAATATTTTATTGAGTTTCTTATTCCTCCTCTGGTACTCTTCCTTTATTTACATAGATTCAAGTCTCTGCCTGGTATTATTTTTCTTCTGTCTGGTGAAAGTCTTATTAATTTCCTCAGATATTTTTGACTAAGAATGTCTTTATTTCTTTTATTTCTCCTTTAATTTTCTTGTTGTTGTTTCTTTTTCTTTCTTTTTTCTTATTTTTTTTTTTTCAGATATGGGGTTTTGCCATGTTGCCCAGGCTGCTCTCAAACTCCTGAGGTCAAGTGATCCAACTGCCTCAGCCTCTCAAAGTTCTGGGATTACAGGCATGAGCCACCACACCCAGCCCTCTTCTCTACTTCTGAAAGATAAATTTGCTATATATGGAAATCTAGTTTAATAGTGATTTGTTTTTCCCTTTCAAGACTTTGTAGCTCTACTCTTTTCTTGCTTGCATGGATTCTTTTGAGACACACTTTGTAATACTTACTCTTGTTTTTCAGTAGGTAAGGTGTTTCTCCCTACCATACACTGGCTTCTTTAATTTTTTTTTTTTTGTTATCTTAAGATTTTCTAAAGTTTCAATATGATATGGCAATATATGATTCTTAAGGTATTAGTTGTGCTTTTTGTTAGCTGCATCTGTGTTTTGGTGTTTGTCACTAATTTTGAAAAGCTGTTGGTCATTATTATATCAAATATTTCTTCTCCATTAACTCTTTCTTCTATGGGTATTACGATTCCATGCTAGTTACATTTTTTAATTTATCACCGTTTTTGTATTATATTATAACTTGATAATGTCTTATATCCAATATGATAATAGAAAACAACCTGGAATAGTTATTTCATAAAAGGTGACTTACAAATGGTGAATAAGCACAAAAATATGTTTAGTATTATTAGTCATGAGGAAAATTAAAATTAATCCATAATTATATTTTACTTTCAACCCATTAAAAATGACTGAAGTTAAAAAGACCCACAATATAAAATTTTTACGAGGAGTTTGAACAACTGGAACTCTCACGTGTCATTGGTGAGATTAAAAAATGGTCCACCCATTTTGAAAAATAGTATAGAAGCATCTTGTAAATTTAAACTGTACCTCAAGACCCAACAATTGCTCTCCTAAGTCATTACCCAATAGAAATTAACACACAGGCCCATACAAACGTGCATACATACAAACACACTCTTGATTAGCAACATTATTTATTTAAAAGTGGAAGCAAAATATTCACTAATTGTGCAAATGATAAACTGATGGTATTACCATAATATGTTCTACCACTCAGAAGTAACAAAACACATAATAGCAATGTGCAATATATGGGTAGATCACACAATATCAAACTAAGTAATAAAAGTAAAATTCAAAAAACCTTGTATGATTTTATTCCTGTTAAATTGTACTAATGAAAAATTCTAGTTACATAAAGCAGAGTAGTAGCTGCCTGGGCTTTCAGGCAAAAGGTGGAGGGGGTTACAAAGTGGTAGAAAACATTTTAGAGGTGGGAACTGTCCTAGGTTCTGATTTTGGTACTGTTTCTGCAATTGTATGCAATTATCAACTTTATCCAACTATACATTTAAGCTGGATGAATTTGATTCTATGAAATAATTCCTTAATAATGATAAAGAAAAAAACCTTATGTATTACATTCCATATACTGGAAAAAGAAAATTGCTTTGGAATGTCTTTGGACAAAGAGTAAATAAGGCCAACATTTATTTCCATTTAATGAAGTAGTTGTCCTGTTTTACCTGTGGAAACTTGACTCCAGATTGAAAACAGATTGCTAATTTTGTGCCACTATGAACAATATAGTTTTTCTTACTCTGAAGCTCAGAATTTTTCAATTAACAAACTCTATCTTTGCCCCAAAGCTGGAAACGTTGGCCAAATTAGCACTTTCTATTTCACTTGAGGTTTTTAAAAAAGTTTTGTGTCAGATAAAAATCAGTCTACATCACTTATTGCTTCAGAATTTTTGTCTCATTAAAATAAAACGTCGTCAGAGAATCAAAGAAAACAGTGGTTCCTAAATCATAGTAGTTTCTAAATCACATGTGCAATATAGAAACTTTTAGATACTGACCCAAAACTAGTTAAGTATTTTCAGTAGTAAACGTATTTCTAGGATATTTTTTACTGGATTTATTTAAAAATTATTACTGAAACATGGCCTTAAGAAAATGTGGGAAAATATAGATTGCAAATAGAAATAATACACAAGGAAAAATCTATAATTTCTTTTTTGTTGTTGTTATTTTTACAAGTTTTCCAATAATACACAGGTGACTGGTAAAGTCTGTACTTGAATTTTGCTTTGGAATCATCTATTATTATAATTAGAGTTCTCTATTTTATTCTTATTCTAGTATTTTAACTTTATAATAGGTGCCACATACTACCTCCATAAAGTGAAACATACTTCAAATCCATGCCCCTGGCTATCACTATATTCTCCATCCCTATAATTTTGTCATTGGAAGAATGCAATAGAAACTGAATCATACAATATTTAGCCTTTTGAGACTGACATTTTGTCACTAAACAAAATTCTCTTTAGATTCATCCAGGTTGTATGTACCAGTAGTTTGTCCTTTTATATTTCTGTGTAGTAGCCCAAAGATAAATTTACAGCAGTTTGCTTAACGATTCACCTATTGAACAACATCTGGGAAGTTTCCAGTTATTGGCTATTACATATAAAGCTGCTATGAACATTAATTTTATGTTTCTGTCCAAACAACCACAGGTTTTTGTAAATAAGGTGTTTTTAGGAAAAAGCCACAGCCAATTTACCTGTTATCTTTGGCAGCTTGCATGTTGCAATTCTGCCTATTTCATAATTGAATAATTGCAATAATTGTATGACTTCCAAGTTTAAAATATTTTCTGCCTGTTGTTTTTTTAAAAATTTGCTAACTCCTGCTAAAAATAATTGAAATAAGAAAGTATGCATTCATTAATTTAATTAAACATATATTCATACTGAAGAAGTGATTTTTGTATAGACTAGGATTCAGGAAGTTTAGTTTGTGGGCCAGATATGGCCAATAGAAGTTGCTTGTTTTATGCCTTTTTAGCTAGAAATAACTTTTATTGTTGTTTATATTGTAAACAATAAAATAAAAAAATAGAAAGATGGAAGTATGAAAAGAAGGAAGGGAGGGAAGAAGGAAGGGAGGGAGGAAGGAAGGAAGGAAGGAAGGAAGGAAGGAAAGGTAGAACTAAACGAAGAAACAGGCACAAAATAAAGTTTTAAAGAGTTCACTTAAGTCGTAATAAGAATGGCTGCCTGGAAGACTCAGACCTAAGTAACCTTAGATATGAGCTCCATTCAGCCTTTGTTACATGCAAGTTTTTAAAGACAAAAAGTCAGACGAGTGGCTTGATGCAAAATTGTTTGTTAGAAATTCTCATTGGTTTGTAGAAATAACATTGATTAGTGCTTGGCTATACATGAGTGAGCTATAAGGTATGGGCTATGGTGTGTGGCATGCAGCATTGTTAGGTTAATCTGCATCTACTTGCAGCAATAATAAGCAGCTTCAAGGATGATTACTTAGCTCAAAAGGGAAAATGAGACGTGATGACTGTCTCATTCCTATATGTCTCCAGGCCTGATAATTTAAAGGATGTTTGTATTCCTCAGATAAAAGTTGTTTTCTTTCTCATTTTCCCCTCTTGATCAAAATCTTTCTTTTTAAAAGTATTGATGATCAAATTCTGAGTGTTCCTTGTTGCCAGGAAGGCTCATTCCCAGATAGTCCTGTTCCACATTGGAGGAAAAGAGGAGACATCTCAGTGAGAAAGCTTAATAGTGCTCAAAAGCCAAATTGGAATGACATCACAGAGTGATAAAAATGAGATTATAATCAAGTCATTGATTTACGCAGCTGTTGTCATTTGTTGAATCATCTCTATTCTTCACAATACCAGGTTTTTAGTTTGCTTGGAAGGAAGAAAACAACAAGGGATGCATAGCATTAATAATTTGAAGAGTAGAAATATAATGCATATGAGGATAATCAAAAAGAATCTCTATGCCAGAATTTAAAAAGGAATCTATTCCATTAGGGTGCCAATTTAAAATAAATCCAGATTCTTCTTTAGAGACTTGTTATAACCAAAGGCTTCTTTTCTAATTTGTGCTAGATGAGTTTCTACTTCATGGGAAGTTTTATGTATACACAACAGGAGGTATTTGCCACCATACATACACCTCTTTGCTCAGCTAATATACAAACTAAAGTGATGTGATTGCCTACTACAACCTTAGCCAGTGAATCAATGGCTTTTTTTGAGCTGTGATGGAGGCAGTAGTTTTATTAGCAATATTTTCTAAGGTTATAGAAAGTCTTCTGATCATGTGTTCATGGGAAGTGACACCTCACCAAAGCAAAAGTGCTCTCCTAATAAAGTGCATGGAGTTATGTTCTTGATGGCTGCACAGATAATGGGCAGGTTTTTCCCAAACGAATTCTTTGGGTAAACTAGATCAGCAATCACCAATAGAGCAATAGATCTATTGACCAATAGATATAGAGAGCAATAGGCTGGTCTAGAGAAAAGTCTCAGGGAACTAGTCCAGTTTGAGATTTCTTTAAAGCTATATATAGATAGAGGGATGATCAAATATCCTGAGACGTTGCTCTTCCTTATTCCATGCTCTTAGATATTTATAGGCTTATGGATGGTAAACTTCTTTACAGACAAAAATAAATCCTATTAGAGCGCAGGTAAATGTATTATAATTTGAGTTCATCCATTTTGGGACACTATTAAACAATGGCTCAGACACATTAAAGCAAGAGGGCAGGTTGGATTCTAATGACAGGAAAGACTGTCTTTCTTTTAACTTCCAACAGCATCATGCATTTTAGCATTATCATTTCTATATAAAGCTGCAATCATTTTGACAATAGGACTCTGATGAGGAAAACTGAAAGATGGTGCAAGCAGATTAGGATGAGTCAGGCAGATCCCATAAAGAGGTTTTGTTTTATGTGACCCCTAAGTTGTGCTGCAAGTACAATTAAGAATACCTGTGAAATTTAAACCAGGATGTATCAACATATCACTGTTGTCAAAAGTGTTTGTCAGTTTAGGGTGGCAAGCCAACATCTTGTCAATTTCTGGAAGTGGCAATGATCTATGAGATTATGATCAGAGAATTATCTCTCCAATTTACAGTCAAATGTATCAAGAAGAGCAAAAAGAGAAACCTGACTATAGGCATTTTGTTAAATTGCATATGTATATGTACTTTAACATATATGAATAAGACTAATATCGTGTAAGAGAGTATATTATATATGAAACGATTTTACCAATACAACAAAGAGAGGATCCTCACAGTATGAAGGAGGCCTAAAGGCATAAATACTCCAGTGAAGAAGGAAAAAAAGGACCAAATATTTTAGGTGCAATAAGCATTAGAGTCATTCAGAACTGAATTTACAGGCCTGGTCTTGTGTCTTGGGTGAAATTAGAGTTAAACGGATTTCACCTACTTGACATCGTGGTCAAGAAGACTGAGGGTCAGGTTCAAGTGAAGGTCTCAGTGATGCAAGATTTCCACTTTCGTTGGGATGTCTTTTTTAAATGAAAAACATGAATCTATGAGTAAATGCCCTTAAGTTTGCAGCGCGGAGATTGATCAACAATATCTGATGTGGTCCCTTTTAAGGAAGTTGGAGTTAATCTTTAATTTGATGTTTTTCCTAGTAAACACAGTCATCATGTTGTAGGCCATAATCTTTGATGTTTTCATCTCCTTGGAGCTTGCTATGAAAGGAATCCTTTATCCACTTGGAGTGCCTAGAGAGAAGTTTTTGGAGGTTTTGACAACAATGAAGAATATACCTTTAACAAGTGCAGCTTCAGAAGCTCCTTTATCTAGTCACATGGGCATTTCTGTTATTATTTCAAAGGGATAAAGCTGGTATTTTCCAAATTTAGTAGATCACAGGTTGGGCAGAACCAAAGAGAGAACATTTGACCAGAGAAGATTTAAAAACTTCAGTTACTTTTGCCAATTGAGTTTTTATTAAACCATTGGTGCATTCTGCCAGTCCAGAGGACTGGGGGTGATAGGCACCATAGAAATATTGGAAGTTAGGCCAAATGTTGCAAATGGATCAACTTAATAGACAAGTAAAATGTGTTCCTCAGTTGCTATGGAGATCAGATGGAACTCCCCATGAAGGAATTATCTTTTCTAATAATAATTTGTCTAATATTTGTACCATAGATCTTCAGCAAGGAAATGTTTCAACCCAATGAGATCATACAAATTAGCACCAGAATATATCTGTAACTCTGAGATGGAGACAGCTGGATAAAATCCAATTGCCATATCTCAGAAGGTCCTGAAAGTAAAGGAAAATGTCCATGTGAACTATAAAGGGATTGTTCAGAATTGTGTTTGGAACAAAGAGTGCAGTGAGAATAAAACTTTGTGCAGCAGTAGAGAATGATTTTCAATAATATTGCTTTCTCCATACTATCATCTTATCTGAATTCCAGTGAGTCAGCTCATGAACATATTGCAAAAACTGTAACTGAAGCTGTAAGGAAAGATCAGACTATTGGTTCAAAACCTAAGCCTATTTCTGGAGAAAACTTACCTCCTTTATCTTTCTAGAGGTCTATTTCCTTCTTGGGAACTCCTGTTTATGCCTCTTTTAATGAAGTTCTGAACGAGCAATAAATCTGTGGAGACATTTCAAGACATTTATTCTATGATGTAACCTTCTGGGATATATTTTATGCTATGACACCAGTGAAATAGTTGTCCTTATTCACTGAAATATCTAGTTTTGAGTGACCACAGATTTTGATGATAGCAATAAATTTGGGTTTGGAAAGTGCTTTCAAGTGGTCAGAGAGGTTTTGACCATTTTTGGTGGGTTAACCTGATGAGGTCCAAAACTGTGTTGCTTCCAAAGCATGCCAAAATCATGGGATACTCTAAATGCATGTATATTATTATTATGAATGTTAGTCAGTCTTTCCTTTGCTAGTTGACAAGCTCAAGTCACAGCAACAAATTCTGCCTGCTTAACTTATTTGATATCTGGAAAAGTATTATTCTTTATTCTCATTTAGAAGCACTATGCCATAACCAGCCTGATAACTCACAAACAGATCTTTCAAATAAAAACCATGAGTGAACCAAATTACATCAGCATTATCTGTGGATGTCTCTTGTAGGTCCTATCTAGGTGTGAGAAGTTTGTTGGTCAGAGTGATGCCGTCATATGGCATCTCATCAGTAGACAAAAAGCAAAGGAATGGGTGGGTTAAGATTATTACAGCAAGAAATAATAAAACTGTGTGAGGACAGAAGACGAACTTCATAGGAAATAAGTCTATTAACAGAGTAACGTTGGGTATGATGTGAGTTCAGAAGGCTTTTCACTGAGTGGGAAAAATAGATGGTAAGATGGGATCCCATAACTATGTTTTCAATGGTTTTAAAGAACAAGGTGGTGCCAGAGGTTGCTCTTTTAAGCACAGTAGCATTCTTCTATTGGCTGCATCAAGTTTCTGACTGTAATATAATTTTTTCTGAGTTAGGACTCCCAAGCCATTTCCCTGGTCTTCATGAATGTACAGGGAAAACAGAAGGCTGTAATTGGGATTCCCTAAGGCAGGGGCAATTGTAAAATTTTTCTTGATAACTTATAGGGTTATCTTGAGTCCCTCTAGAGTCCAAACAATAAGATCAGACTGTCCACTTTCAGTAGGGTATATAAAGGCTGAGTTATTAAAGAAAAATTAAGTATCCAATTCTGTCAGTATCCAACCATTTCCAGAAATCTTTAAAATTGCTTCTTTGTCAAGGGCTTAGGGAATACTAGAATGCCTTTAATACTTTCTGCATTTATAAACAATCCTTTCTTAGAAGTTAAATGTCTTAAGCATTTTACCTGCAACTGGCAAAAATGGAGTTCGTCTCTAGAAACTTAATATCCCTGAAATGCCAATTGTTTTCAGAGTTTCATGCTCTCATCCCTTGAGATTTGCATAGTCAGGCGACAAAGGAGCTCATCCACATATTAGATGAACATAGGTCCCTCTGAGAAATGTATTATCAGCCCAGTCATATTTCAATATATGATAAAAATATGTAGGACTCTCAGTGTTACCTTGGGGTATGATGGTCCAGGTATTCAGAGGGTCACCCAAGTTAAGGCAAATAAGTATTTACTCACTGGGTGTACTAGAATATTTTAAAAGCACTGCATACATTAACCACAGTAAATATCTTACTTTAAGTGGTGACTGCTGTCAAGAGTAAGGAGGTTTGGTAACACCAGATGTCTTGGGACCAAAATGTTGATAGCTCTCAAATCCTGTAAGAAATGTCAGCCGTACTCATTTGATTTTCTTATGGAAATGATCAGAGTACCATATGGGCTAGAGCAATAAATAATTAGACCCTTTTAAATATAGCATTTTATCGTGGGTCTGATTCCTTCCATTTCTTTAGGCATTAGGGAATATTATTGATAAAGATTTAATCAGGTTTATTTCCACTTAAATGGGGTGACTGAATGTATTTTACCAATGTCAGTGGAAAATTGAGACCCTAAGTGAGACAAAGCCATCAATGTCACTCATTAAACCTAGTTTAGAAAAAAAATTTGTAGAGTCTGTATTTTCATAGTTTTAATAGTTTTGTTCTTGTCTGTAGTTGCTCTGTTTGCTCCTTTTGTTACAAATTTAACACATTTCTCCATTTAGAAAGAAGAAAATGTGTACATTGTGCCTAAGAAATGTATGGGAACTGAGGGAATCAGCAGAAAAGAATGAAGGCCACTGAGTGAGCTTACCTGGAATTCTAAGGGTTTGAACTTGTATACAGTCATAGGTCAATTATATATTCCTTCCATTTGTACACAATCACTACTCTCAGGAAGGGAACAAGTTAATTTGGTAGGGTTGAGGACAGAAAGAGCAGCCCCAGTGTCTCTTAGGGAATATATCTGTTTTCCATTTATGGAAATTTCTATTTCTCTTAAGGCACTAGTCAGGAGAAAGGGTAAAGCCTCCTTTTAATCCTATGAGCAATCCTATTCATCTCGTGGCATCCTATCTTTTTATTGGTCCTGCTGTCTTTTATGTTTTCTACAGTTCTGTTTGAAATGGCCAGGCTTTTTACAATAGAAGCAAACATCCATTCAGTAGTTAAAATGAGGCGCCTGTCTTTTCTTAAAAGGCTTGATTTTACTGGTCAGTTGTAGTTGTACATTTATAACTTTTGAGGCCTTAGTTTTTACTTCTTTCTGAACAGTTTTATAAAGTTGATCTGCCATGGTTACTAATTTGTGGGTTTATATATTTGCCCAATTAAGCAGGTGTCTTTTTTTTTTTTTTTTTTTTTTTTTTTTTTTGAGACGGAGTTTCGCTCCTGTTGCCCAGGCTGGAGTGCAATGGCACGATCTCAGCTCACCACAACCTCCGCCTCCCAGGTTCAAGTGCTTCTCCTGCCTCAGTCTCCCTAGTAGCTGGGATTACAGGAATGTGCCACCATGCCCGTAAGCTGGTGTCTTTTAACTGAGGTAATTAAGTCCTCATTTAAGCCACTGGGGCATGTAGAATTTATAAGGGAATCACTCTGATGATCATGCTAGCCTTAACCATTCCAGAATATCATTTAAAGATTTGTTTCAAATCATTCAAAATAATCAAGCACAGATTTGTCTGGCATTTGAGTATATTGTTGAACTATCTTCCAATCTACATTTTTTAGAAAAGACCTATGGAATAGCATCATAAAAAGCCTTGGCTAAAGTGCAGACCATTTCATGGTTGGTTGTCTGTTTTTGAAAATCTACCAACAGATTATACCAGCTTTCCTTTTTGAACCATTCAGTGGCCCTACCTTCTCATACCAGCATATAAACTAACTGATAAACATGATAATATCCAGGCTTGTAAGTCCAGACAATTAAATTAAACTCTTTTGCAAACCCTATGGGATTTTGGAGAAGGTGTGGGAAGTCTTTTACGATATTCTTAAGTTTTTTCTTTGTCTAAGGGCTATACACAATAGCAGGCTCACCTCTTTTTGTGAGTTTTATCTTGAAAGGAGCTGCCAAAACAGGAGTTTCAGGGAGGAGTGTCAGAAATCTATGGTTTTCTTAGGTGATGGTGGTAGTTGTAGAAGGGAAGGCAAATCAGAGCAGGAAAGTCCAGATAAGAGAGGATATAAATGCATAGTGTAGGAGGAGGAGGAATAGTTGGAGAAGGAAGAGTGGAGGCTTCTGATGCCTTTGAAATTTGGATATAGTTTCAGATATATTTTTGTTTACTTCTTGAAAGAAGGCAATTTTCTCAGAACTTCTTTTAGAGACTTTTAGGTGGCAGTAAGTATCCCATTCAATTTGTCTGTTTCTAAAACCAGAAAATTTCCAATTGCGCACACAAGTAATTTTAGCCATTTCAAAGGACTCTCATTTCAACCATTGCTGCTATGACCATCCTGGGGTATGTGAGCACATTTTCATAAGTATTTACAAGAGGAAGCTCCTTATGTGTTGCACAAAAGGATGTTTTGTACAACAGCTGATGTTTCTAAAGGAGGTTGTCCCTTAGAAGAATGTTTGGATTCTGAAACTTGATTTCCCCTAATGTAGGAACTTTTTGAAAGTGACCAAGGCTGCAAATATGTTTTGGGTCAAAGTGTGCTGCCTGTGAGTGTCACCTGACATGGTGTCATCTGAATCATGAATCACTCTCTTATGTGTCTTAGCATCTCTAAATGCCTTGCAGCAGCAGAGTGCTCAAGGTGCCAACCCTGATGTGCACCTTCAAGCTGAGCTAAAAGTCTCTGCAGGTGTTCTTGTGGAGAGGCTCTATGAGACTTACACACGTCATGGATAAACATGCTGATACCTCCATAAAGTATCTTACCACCTTGACTACTCAATCAAATTTGGAAGGGATAAGTGTCTCAACTTCTGGGAAAGAGAGCTCACCCTCCTGCACCTTTAGTTTTGAAACAGGAATTGGTCACAAGTGCAAAAACAAGTGTGAATTATAAGCAATAGAAAGCTGACCTCAGGTGATCTTCCTGCCTTGGCCTTCCAAAGTGCTGGGATTGTAAGTGTGAGTCACCACACCTGACCTATTCTTGAGGCGCTTGAAATCAAATGGCAGTTTTACAGTGTTTCATTTAGATCATCTGTGGACAGATGCTTTATTGAATATCAGGTAAACTAACTTTCAGAGTTTTTTTTTCTATACTGTTAAATTATAAATTCCATTGTAAATTTCTCATTAAAATTTCCTTCTTGGAAAAATGTTAATTTTGTTCTTGAATTTTATTTTGATTGACTTCTTATGTTATGGCTCTCAAGTTGCTCCTCATTACGTTTCTAGTATGTTACATTACACATTTTTAAATGTTTTGTAATTTTCTTTTAGAAAACCTTTATTGTTCAGTTATCTGGTATATTGATAGTTAATGTAGTCAAAATTATCTAGATAGTACCCTATTTCAAATATCTAGCTATATCTTATGAAAAAAAGTTAATTATTTGGTGTTTAAGACATAAGAACAAATAACAGTTGTAATGTTAATTTTAAAGTTTTATTGTTGTACTCAGTAAATAAAAAAGTTTATATCAAAAAACTACTTGATTAACAATATGCCATTTTAACATTAAATATTATTTTATCTAGCACTTTATTACAATATAAAATATTTTTTGCATTTGGGAAATAATATATTCTGCAAAACATAATTAAATTATCTTACTACAGTATTATATTAATCAAACTTCACAGATATGTTAGAGGTAAAAAGTAGGCATGCTTTCCTGGTAAATAAGAAAAAAAGGTGAAACTTGGTAAGAAATCTGTATGATGATTAAATGACTAAAATATACTAGAACTTTTTGAGATCATCATCAATAAAAATTTTTAAGAACCCAGTGGATTAGCTATGATGTCAAATCCCATAATAATATCTGTCTTTTCTCACTTCTGCTTTACAACATTTTATGTGGATAAGATGACCCACTTTACTATAATTTAATGATGGAAATGAATAGCTCTCTGGGAAGGTCAGTGAAAGAATCTTATTTCTTTAGGAAAAGAAACTATAGCTTTGATTTTATTAATATAAACAGCATAGTAGATAGTATCCAGCATTTTCAAAAATACACAAGGATAAGCTTTGAAATTTGGCCAACTTTTAAAAGGATAATTTTATTTGATTTCCAGATTAACCACCAGAGAAAAACACATTTCCTGTCGTTTCTCCAATCAGACACGAAGTATCGGAACAGATATGAACAATTCTCCTTTTTTTTTTTTCCCAGACAGCAATTTAGAATAATTAGGGTAATTTATACATAAGGCTCTGGCCCAGATCTTATATAATAGATCTTGGAAATGACCATTATCTTAAAGGTGACATTTAAATTAAAAACAGTGGCAGTGAGCATAAAGTTTGAAAGCACAGGCTGTGCAGTCATGCATAGTGGCTCTGTTAGGAATTTGTCTCTCCCACTACATGTTTTGTAGCTTTAGAAAAGTTATTAATGTCCCTAAGCCTCCATTTGCAAAACTGGAATGAATATGAAAAGATTGTTGAGAGAAATACAAATTTAATCCATATAAAACCCTTTGTATGATATCTGAAATAGAATAAGAAGATAAATATTTCTTATTATTAAGCTGCCTTTGAAATAATTGCCTTGAATGACACTGAGCCTGTGATCTGAATTTAGGTTTGCTGTATACATGTCTTAGAGGCAACTCTAAACTGAAAAATAAAAATGAGTAAATCTGCAACATCAAATCTTTGAGCATTTCTATTGATTTCAGTTTGGTATGCTTATGAAACTTTAGCTTACAAGCCACTTCCAGTGCATGCTACTCTCAACTAATGATGTCATCATCGCATTTCTTTATCCTCTCACACCTGCAAGTTTTGCTTCCAAGCTAAACACCCACACTATCTGCTGCTTGATTACATTTTTCTTAATTAAATGGTGTGTACAGTTTGCATTTTTCAGTTAACACAGAAAAAGGAGCCTGCATTCTCCTAAGTCATTTTTATGAGTTGGGCCCCTATCATTTTAATGTGGCAATTAATTAAGTGCTTAATAAAACTGTGCTTTATTATAGCAAAGCCTGGTTGCAGGAGCCTAGTTAGGGATGTGTCAGCATTTTTTGTTACTAACTCCTTTATATCCTCTCGATAATTGTACTATAAAAATTTGCTTTGGGTACAAATTTTGAAATGGTGTGAATTGCAACAACAAGCTGTTCTTCGGCTATAAAAAATAATCAGTTTTAGATGTGACCCTAAGTATGAAGAGATGGTTAACTGAATTATTTTCCTGCTCCCCTGGAGTATTGTTTACATTACATCAAATTATATATTCTAGCTGACTATACATTAATGACCTTTGGTCATGTTGATAGATTTAATTCTTTTGATTAAATTGTTACATCTCTAATGAGGATTTGCTCCTAAAGAAGATGGGATTTTTCAATATGGAATAAAGTTAGGATTATAATTTAGTTATATTTCAATTAGGAAAATATTTATACACTCCTATGATTGCACAAATCTTCCTAAAATATATTATATAAAGAAATGTCCTTATGGCAATGTTTTTCAATTAAAAACATCCAAATACAATAATTAATTTTGTTACATTTTAAGAATTATATCACGAGCAATGGTTCAGAAAATTGAGACTTCAGGAGTGCTCAGTGAAATATTTGTTATGTAATGATATAAAATGATTCAAAATGTGAAAAATTAACTCTCAAATATAAATATTTATTAAGATGTATTTCTATCTAGTTTGTCTGGGCATTTTTGTAAAATGATGGGATTTTGCAGGAATTTTTAACTATTGGTTTAGTATTAAAAAAGTAAAAGTACATTTAAATGACAAGCTAGTTAAACATAAAATTCTTGCTGCTCTTCAGAAATAACTAAAACAAAGCGTTACATTTTTTTCAGAGTGGTCTGTGTTGGAAAAAGCTGAAACATAACAATAAGGCAGAATTATTCAGTGCATTTTAGAATGTCTGTATATTTTTCCTCTGCCTCTGTGTAACGCACTCAACTGTGATTAGATAGCATGAAAACATAAAATTTGTTGATTAAGCACTGATGAGACACAGAACAATTTATGCGATATTGGTAACATCTAACAGAAGAATATGTATGAATGCAGGTGAGTTTAAGGAATACTTCTACTCTCTGAGCTCAAGGACCCATAATAGTACCCATAATAGAAAAAGCTGGAAAAAATACATGGATGGAGATGATATGTATAG
The DNA here is from genome assembly GCF_028858775.2 of Pan troglodytes. Lineage (NCBI taxonomy): Eukaryota > Metazoa > Chordata > Mammalia > Primates > Hominidae > Pan > Pan troglodytes. The sequence goes on along the minus strand of NC_072412.2, from coordinate 62,924,075 downwards.
CAAATAAAAGATTTTGAAAAATTACCCCAAATTTCAATCTTGGGCCGTATTTACAAACCAAGTTTTAAAATATGTAATTCAAGTCAATAAATTCAGGTGCAAAAATTTTGCATAAGTGCAGTTGACCAATATTCTTATGTCTATTTTATGAGTGATTTTGTCCAAAGTGCTTTTAATTTAGAATAACTAGTAGGTGCTTATAACTTTAGGCTAATGGGACATGATGTGCAATTTAAGAGGCTAACTTATTACCACTATACTCGCTAGTAATTTTGACATTTTAATAATATTTTTCAATATAATTTGTAATAAACTGTTATCAGGTATGTAAACAGATAAGCAGAAAAGCATGCATGTATCTGTACTCAGATATTGAAAGTTTATGTTAAAAGCATAACAGACAAATGTATATATTTTGCAATACAATTTCATATCAGTCCGTTGTACTGTGATTCTCCAACAATCATCGAATACCTGAATGAATATTGGCAATATAAATTTAATGAAAATGAACAAAAAGAAGACTAAAGTATGTAAAATATTTCTGTAAATATCAGAAATTATCAAACTATCAAAATTATTTGATGAAAAATTATACAATTTTAAGGTATCAGTGTAAAGAATATGTGTTCATTCCTTTATTTGAAAATCATTAAAAACGAATACAGAAAAAACTTAAATTTCATGAGACTATACAAGAACAGTAACTTTAAGGCATAGTAGTTGGAATTGGAGAGAGTTGGAAATGACTTCACTGCATATAGTTAAGTGGTAGTAGAGTGAAATGGTAGTAACCTGCAGAGAGGGAGGCTAATTAGAAACAAGAGTTTTCCCTGAGGAACTCTTGAAATACGTAGAAAGCAGTGATATGAGGAACTGTGGAGTAAAGGGATGAGAACCGGCACAAAGGCAGGAGGCTGTTCTAAAGACTAGATACAAAGAACAGTTAAACTGCCAGAAAGCCAAAACAATTCTAAAACCCAGATAAGTTCTCTAAACACTTCATTCTAGGATAGGGAAGTACATAAATTGGAGAAATTGAAGCAAACATATCTGAACTGAGAGGCAAAGTAAAGGGCAGAATTAAACTATGAAAGAGAAAGCAAGCTAGTAAATAAAAATTAGCTAAATAGCGAGAACCTGACAGGATTGATTTCCCATAGTCTGTCAGATGATTGTTATCTGGAAAAATTAAAGTCTCAAGAGAGTAAGCCTGTGGGTACTGGCATTTAGGAGAACTCCACAAAAAGTTTCTCACTCCCTGAAAATCCTACACCTAATTTCATCAGATAAGGAAACCTGTCCTTGCCAGTCATCTTTTTTAGTACTTAATTCTTATATATTAAATGGCAAAAAGAATCAGTAGAATTTATTGAAAAACTCCATCAGGAAAGTCAAAGCTGAAACCAAACCAAAACAAAAATATTAATATAGAGCAGAAAAGACAGTAAAAACTGTAAAATAAAGTGTCAAAAATTTTAACTATGATTACTGTCTTCAGAGAGAAAAGTTATTGGGTCTATGATCCCCCAAAAAACAGATTGCCAAACAACAACAACAACAACAAAAACAAAAACATTGAATGTGAGAAAAAAAACTATTACGGTCAAAGTAAATAATTTAATAGAAGTATTGGAACACTGAATGATGACATCACTGAAAATAGGAAATTTGAGACATAGAAAAGAGAAAAAATAGATAAAATTCAAGAGATTTGACATCAAACTAATGACGTATTCTGAAAAAGAATGTATAAAACAAAAGAGAAAATATTCAAAGAATGATACAAGAAAATATTTTCAGACTATAAGTGATAAATCCCAAGAGTGAAAGGACCCAGGTAAAACCCTGGAGGTAAACAAAAGAAAAAGCCAATCAGAAGCATATAACAATGTGAATTTTCAAAACACCTGGAATAAAATAAAGGTTTTAAATCCTTCCAGCATGAAAGAAATAGTACACAGGAAAAATGAAACATCTTAATTCAAACATGAAAAGAGAGAAGACAAAGGAGCCACAGCTTCAAAATTCTTAGTGAAAACAATGTATAGTGTAGATTTCTTTTTTCAAATTTGTATTTATGTACATTTGGGGTACAAGTGTACTTTTGTTACATGGATATATTACATAGTGTTGCAGTCAGGGCTTTCAGTGTATCCATGACCTGAAAAATGTACATTTTACCCATTAAGTAATTTCTCATCATTAACCCTCCTCCCACTCCCCACCGGTTCAAATTTCCATTGTCTATCATTCCACCCTCTACATCCATGTGTGCACATTATTTAGTTCCCACTTATAAGTGAGAATATGTGGTAGTTGTGAGAATATTTGGTATATTTCTTTCTGTGTCTCAGTTGTTTTACTTAAGATAATGGCCTCCAGTTCCATCCATGTTGCTGGAAAAAGCACAATTTTATTATTTTCTATGGATAAATAGTATCCTATTGTGTGTATATACCACATTAAAGAAATGAAAATTTCCATGGATTGACACTTAGGTTGATTTCTTATCTTTGCTAATGTAAATAGTGCTGCAATAAATATATGGGTGCAGGTCATACATTTTGGGTATAATAATTTCTTTTCTATTGGGTAGATACCCAGTAGTGGGATTGCTGGATCAAATGGTAGTTCTATTTGTAATTGTTTGAGAAATTTCCGTACTGTTTTCCATAGAGGTTGTACTGAATTACATTCCCACCAACAGTATATGAGTGTGTTCCCTTTTTTCCACATCTTCACAAACATCTTTTTTTTTTTGTCTTTTTAGCAATAGCCATTTTGACTGGTATAAGATATCCCACTGTGGTTTTGATTTGCATTCCTCTCATTATTAGTGAAAATGAGCATTTTTCCATATGCTTTTGGGCTATTTGTATATCTTCTTTTGAAAAATGTATACTCATGTCCTTTGCACAGTGTTTACTAACATTATTTGGGGTTATTTTTGTTGTTCTTGTTGACTTGTTTTTGTTCCTTGGAAATTCTGGATATTAGTTCCCTGTTGGATGTATAGTTTGCAAATATTGTCTCTCATTCTGCAAGTTGTCTGTTCATTCTGTTGATCATTATTTTTGCTGTGCAGAAACATTTTAGTTTAACTAGGTCCCATTTATCTATTTTTGATTTTGTTGCTTGTGCTGCTTTTGAGGTCTTAGTCATGAATTATTTACCTAGACCATTGTCCAGGAGAGTTTCCCTAGGTTTTCTTCTAGTATTTTTATAGTTTGGGGTCTTGAATTTGAGTCTTTAATCCACCTTGTGTTGAATTTATATATGGTGAGATATAGGGGTTCAGTTTCATTCTTCTGCATATGGCAATCAATTTTACCAACACCATTTATTGAAAAGGGTATCCTTCCCCCAGTACATGTTCTTGTTGACTTTCTATTTTAATCACGTGAGATTACAGAATAAATTCATTTTCTGATGGACAACAGCTTCAAGAAATAATTCCCATGGCTCCAATTCTATGAATTAGCTGGGGAATATTATTCCCCCGAACAAGTGTAAACCAAGAAAAGAGGGAACATCCTGCTCTATGAATGAGAAAGCAATGGGAAAGAGGAAGAGAAGAATGTGGAAAGAAAAGAAGAGAGAGAGGAGGATAGAAATGCTGCTAATGATACCTAATATTTCTTTAACATGTATTGCTAACTATAACAATATATAAATAAAAATATATAATTAATATTTAAAATAATTTTCTGCAATATGGATAAATCCCACATGTATAATATTAAATAGGAAAAGCTCACTGAAGAGAGTACAAACTGTTATTTGATTTTCTATAAAATTAAAAATCAGTCCAACCAACAAGGCAATCTTTATTCTATTCTAGTAAAGATTCTAAATTACAATAATACAAAGTAGATAATAAAACAATTAAAAGCCTATGTTTTCAATCCATAACTAGAGGACCGTGACTTTGTAAACACAGGGAGATATTCGTTTGTTTGTTTCCAGAAGGAAATTTTTAGGTCAAAATGAGGATTTGGCGCACACAAAATTGCATATGCAAAGAAACAGGATAATTTTAAGAAGTATGTATAAATCGCTTGCTCTTACTGGAAATCATTGCAAGTCTTTGGGTACCGCTCCGTGAACCTAAATGATTACTCCTAATTTCATGAACCAATTTTCCAAACATTAAGAAAAAAAAATACTTTGTATGCTCACATTTTTCTGGACTAATTCTTGCTGTCATTAACATACCTACCCCTTCCAATTTTTACCCTCACTTGAAAGCTGTACAGTTTTTAACAATTCCCTATTCTTTTATTTCAAATACTGACCTTTGTATTTCAAAAGAAAATTCATAGTAGAGAAAGCTTTTTATTTCCTCACAAAGCAGAAGGCAAGTGATTGTTTAACATAAACTTTGAACATTTTTCTCTCTTAGTTCACATTTACTCTACTCACAGAAACTTATTGTTTTCTGAGTAAGAGGCTGTGATGAAGATGCTCCTCACAATTTAGAATAACCCTTTAACTGACTAATTTAGTTGTAGAGATAATTTCTTTTATTCTGCATTATTATACATATAAATTGTATTTTTAAAGTATTATTTTATTTGAAATGATGCATAATGTGCATATTTATGGGACTCAGTGTGATGTTTTGAGATATATATATACAATGTACAATGATCAAATTAAGGTAATTAGCATCTCCATCACCTCAAATATTTATCTGTTTATCATTTATTTGCAGTGAGAACATTAAAAATGTCTCATTTAGTTGTTTTAAAATACATGATATTATTAACTATAGTCACCTTTCTATGTCATGGAACACTAGAACATATTCCTCCAACCTAACTATAATTTTGTATCTGCTGAAGAACCTCTGCCTATTGCCTTCTCCCCCTTACACTTCCTAGCCCTTGGTAACTACTATTCTACTCTATACTTCTATGAGACCATCTTTTCTAAGATTCCACATATGAGTGAGGTCATAAGATAACTACCTTATAGGTTTTCATAGTAGCCCATGTTATTTCTCATTTTATGAGTATCATGGGCTACTAGTGAGGTAAAAATGTCATTGTAAGAATGACTCATTACTGTATTTAATTGCATTAGACACAGCAATGATGCTGTTTTGACATATACATTTTATATAAAACAGAATTCATGCACCTTAAGTTTGTTGTAATTTACAAGAGATAAGCATATGACTTTGTCAGCCATGTATATATCTTTATTTCTGCAATGTTTAGTTGTCTCTTTAATGCACTTTTTGTGATTGTAGTTACCTTTTCTAATCTGTAAACACCTTAATGCCAATGTCACTTTGATAATAATAGTAATAATTACCCAAAGTTGACAATATCTCTTAAAAATATAATTGTAAAAATGGAGAACAATGCATTAAAACTGTGTAGTCTTCATAATTCATATTTTCTTAACCATTCACATCCATCACCTCAGTTAAAGAACAATCTGTCCTTATAACTCTGTTGGAAATGTGCTTATATGTTTAGACAGATGGGTATGCCCTGAGGTTCATTTTCTAGCTTAAATGCACAATTGGCTTTATGCTTTTAAGAAGCAGCTGATGGAAAATAATTGTATACGCAAGAGCTTGTTTGGAATGTATCACAAAGGAAACTCAATATGACAAGTCATTCAATAGTCTTGACTCCTAAAAATAGATTTTGTATCAAGAATTCATTGTTTATAATCAATTGCACTAATTAGACTAAGCTTTTCAAAACTTATTAATGCAAACAACTAAAATTTTGACACTCAAAATGTCTCTCAAAAGAAAAAATGCGCAGCATCATTCAAAACTGAGTAATAATAATACTTGTGACTACTCAAATTATAGTAGTTTCTTAACAGCAAAAGTTGAATCGTCTCATGCTAGGAAAAAAAATAGCTTTGTTGCTATTTATACACCTTTCTAGTGATTTTATATGGTAATACTTGTGAGACCAAATTTGTCTTGGTATGTGTACAAAATACCAATAATGACAGAAGTTAAATAACATCCTTCAGTGAATAACCCTAAAACTTAAAGAAAAGAGGTCTGTGTTTTATATTTTTTTTCTCTCTGACTCATTCTGAAGGGAGGCCCCATAACTTCTCCATGTTCCTATTTCTTCTTGGTTTACAGGGAAAAAATGGTATATACATATAAGGACAATTTGAAAAATGTTACACTCAATTCTGGAAATACAAAACCCAACCTTTAAAAAATGAATAGTTAAGCTATTCAGAATTTGCGTTTTCGACTATGAAAACTACCCTAAACCTACTCTCTGGAATGTTGAGTCAACACTGCTGCTGAGATATCAAATAAGCACATTTTAAAAATATTGCAACAGATTGATAGACATTATTTCTTGCCCACATTTTTCCAGGATTTATTGTAAATTCTAAAGATCAGTTATTTAAGGCTTCTCCTATTTCATGTTAATGTGTATTTTTATATTTTAAGGTATTGTCTAAATACTTGACTGTCCACTTGTCTTCATTGCTGTAATAGCAATTTTTAAGGCACAGGCCCTGAGCTTTTAATCATTATAAATTTTACTTTGATTTTAACAGCTTCTTGAACTACCTTTTCATGTAGTTAAATGAAAAGGACAAATGCACCAAATATAAGATTGATTTCTGCTTCCCTTTAATCTGAAAATGTATTTGGAGGTGGCAGAGGATACAAAATCCAAGTTATCTGCAATTCTTACAATGTATAAAATTGGTCCATTGTATAGGTAAATTAGGCTGTTATTCTTACCATCAGCATCATCGTTATGTCACCATGTTGGTTAGAGTTTGGTATTGAAAATAAGTTTAAAGAATACAGCATGGATTGTTCTAATCATTACAAACTGCCTAAGGCACATAGTTTTTTGTTGTTGTTGTTTAAGCTTCTGATGACGCTAAAGAATATTTATATTTATTTTTATCATAATTTTAGGAAAAATTCTTTTATGTGGTATTTCTCAGAAAAAAATGAATATTCTTGGTTTTATTTTATAACATTATTCAAATTTCATACCCATGTGTCAACAATTTACAGCACAGAATGCCAAGACCTTATCATTTCTGACAACGGGCCAGTGTTAGTTCAGTTAAGTTTAGAAAATGTAAGCAATATAATTATCTAAGCTGTCACCATCATTACAGTCCATGGTTTTGTTATTGTTATTGTTTTTTGTTATCTTTCAAAAAATGATAAGATGTTCTGAAGTGATTTATTAAGAGGAAATAGCCAAAAATTTGGTTATCTTTGGTTTTCTTTGCTCAAGGTGTCACTCTATGTCTAAAATCAGTGGTGCTGAATTATGATGAGTACATTGGCACTCACTCCAATTTTACCCATTCAGACTCACTTGATCACTTACAGCTCAGACAAGAAGTATACTCTCCTATGCACACAAACCACATTTCATTAAATTGACAGAGGTCATGTTTATTAACATAGAGCACTATTTATTCATTTGCTGGACCCATATCATGTCTGTTCATTTTTCATTACACTTACATTTACACAATATACAATACAGAGAAAACTCTAGAATCAGAGTTAGCAAACTAAAGCCCACATGTACAATCCAGCCATGGCCTGTTTTGTACAGCACATGAACTAAGAATGATTTTAACATTTTTAAAGAGTTGTAAAAAGCAAGCAAAGACAAAACAAAACACAGTGAATAATACACACAGAGACTTTAGGTGGCTTGCAAAGCCAAAATTATGTACTTTATGGCCCTTTAGGGAAAAAAAGTTGCTGACTTCTGCTTTAAATAGTAGTGAATTTTTCACTCATAAACTCATTTGTAAAGATATTATCTGTTTAGAACAATCTTAGATTCAGAGAAAAAACATTGAGACAAGGTACAGAAATTTCCCATATCACCCAATGCCCACTGTAGTTTACATTAGGGTTCACTCTTGGTGTTGTACATTCTATGGGTTTGGACGAAGTTATAATGACATGCATCCATTGTTATAGCATCATACAGAGTATTTTCGCTGTCCTAAAAATTCTTCTGTATTCTATGTTTTCATCTCTCTCTTCTTCCTAGTTCCTGGCAACCATTGCTCCTTTTACTGTTTCCATAGTTTTGCCATTTCCAAACAGTATGTAGCTTTTTCAGATTGGCTGCTTTCGCTTAGTAATATAAGTTTAATTTCCTTCTTGTATTTTCATGATTTCATAGTTCATTTTTAGCACTGAGTAATATTCCATTGTCCAGATGTACCAAAGTTTATTTATCCATTCATCTACTATAGGACATCTTTGTTGCTTCCAAGCTTTGACAATTATGAATAAAACAACTATAAACATCTTTGTGCAGGTTTTTATGTGAACGTAAGTTTTCAATACATTTTAGTAAATACCAAGGAGTGTGATTATTTGATCCTATGTTAAAAGTACGTTAAGTTTTGTAAGAAACTGTCAAACTGCACAGACTGTTTCTTTGTGTGTGGTTTTATTGTTTTGTTTTGTTTTTAATTACTCTCAAGTTTTTCAATGGTTACTAACTGGTTTGGAAAGAAAGAGTGCAACCAAAAGTCCTTCCACTGAAAAGATGAGTGAATAAAATTCGCAGCACCTAGTTATTTGTATTTTTTTCAAATATATTTTTCCGGGTCCTATCCTGTCTACCTTTAAGTTCCCATAAGCAAGGTGGACCCAAATCCACTATCTATCATCTGTTTATCTCTCTCTCTCTCTCTCTCTATCTTTCTATCTATCTAATCTATCATCTATCTATGTATCAATCATCTATCAATCATCTCTCTACCTATATGTCATCTACCTTTCTACCCATCTATCATCTGTCTATGTATCTATCTAATCTATCTATTATCTATCTATCTATCTATCTATCTATCTATCTATCTATCATCTATCATCTCTCTGTCAATCATCCATGTGCCTATCTGTCATCTACCTGTCTATCTACCTATCATCTGTCCATCTAGGTATCTGTTTATCTAATCTACCTATCAGGATTTTTGTGTGTGTGTATGTGTGTGTGCATGTATTTGTGTATTTTGGGAAGCAAAATATGTACATCTTCTCTCACTCAAATTGTTTTCTGTCTATAAATATTTTGATTATGTGGGGGTAAGGAACAGAAAAGCTTCCTTTTTCAAAAGAGAGTTCTTTTTATCAATCTTTTTCTTGTTTTTTTTTTTTGGAGATACTAGTACCACAGAATAGGCTTAACAGATCTATAATAACTGTTTTGCTGAGTTGCTGGTACTATACCATAGAAGGTCTCATGTGCCAAGGACATGAACACCCTTATATTGAACTACAGAAAAGAGGAGATATAGAATAACAATGATATCTCTGAGTCATGCTCTTAAAAATGGTTTGCATGTGTTGTTTTATTTATTCCTCACCACACTCATGCAAGTATTATTATGCTTATTTAACGCATAAAGAAATGAAGATAAAGTGTGGTAATTGCCATTAAGTATTAACTCTTCAAAACAAGCAAACAAAAACCTGGGAATAAATGATGAAGAAATACAAAATATAAATGAATAAATGAAGAAATTCTGATCACTTGGAAGGAAGGGAATTTCAGAAGCTGTCTGCTGAACTCCACTGGCACAACATTTCCTGCTGACATAATTCAAGGCTCATTAGGACTTAAAAGTAAATGAAGTAGAAAATCTATTCAAGACACTGAAATCATATATAGACCAGAAAAATTGTACTTTGCCTACTAGTACAGCATCTTAGGCCCATATCCCTAGGAAATGAACTGTGAGGCAGAGATTTGCAAGCCAGTCAGTTATGTAGAGTACTCTTAAAAACAATGCATGTAAGAGGATAAATGGAAAAGATTTGGAGAGAAGGAGACATTGATTTGTGACTCAGTAGTACCAGAGGCCTCAGCCAATTTCACCAGGGACTCTGGAGCTGAGATGTTGCCTCAAAATTGCTGAGAATTTAAATAAGAAGTGTAGGCCACTGTATTAGTTTGTTTTCATGCTGCTGACAAGGATATACCCAAGACTGGGAAACTTACAAAAGAAAGAGGTTTAATGGACTCACAGTTCCATGTGGCTGGAGAGGCCTCACAATCATGGTGGAAAATGAAAGGCACATATCACATGGCAGCAGACAATAGAAAATAACTTGTACAGGGAAACTCCCCTTTATAAAACCATTAGATCTTGTGAGACTTATTCACTATCATAAGAATAGCACGGGAAAGACCCCCCCCCCCCCGCTGATTCAATTATCTCCCACTGGGTCCCTCCCATAACACATGGGAATTATGGGAGCTACAATTCAAGATGAGATTTGGGTGGGGACACAGTCAAACCATATCAGCTACTGTACCCTGCGTCAACCAATCAATAAGTATACTTCTGTTTAGCCATGACATAATTTGACTTGTTTGTCCCTTCCAAATCTCATATTGAAATGTGATCCCCATTTTTGGAGATAGAGCTTTGTGTGAGATGTTTGGGTTATGGAGGTGGATCCCTCATGAATGGCTTGGTTCCCTCCCCTCAGTAATGAGTGACTTCTCACTCTATGGTTACTCTGAAATCTGATTGTTTAAACAAAAAATGGACATCTCTTGCTCTCTCTGTCTCTTGCTATGTGTCATGCCTTCTCCTGTTTTCACCTTCAACCATGAGTAAAAGCTGCCTGAGGTCTCTCGAGATGCCAAAGAGATGTTGGTGACATGCTTGTACAGCCTGCAGAACCATGAGACAAATAAAGCTCTTTTCTAAGCCTTAGGTATTCCTTTATAGCAATGCAAAATGAATTAATATGAGCTGGTTAAGGGCTGTAACCTTATCCCCACTGAAGGTCAAATTCCACAGAAGGGCTCAACTAATTGTTATCAGCAAACAACAGTGTGGCTGGGAATGACTAAAGGGGAGACCAAGTTGTCAGATCACAGCGTACACTACAGTCTACCCTTTGCTCTGTTCAAATCTTCTTTCTTCACACAGTAATTTTTATCCCATCTGGAAAAAGTTTCTTCAGGTTCTGGAGTTTTGTCATTGTAGATTTTTATTTCCCCTCTAGGGAGTCATACACTAGAACATTTTGTGACAAAAATACAGCACTGGTGATAAGGCTGCCACTGTTGTTTATCATTTATTTCCTCCTCACCTCTACTAACCATTCTAAATTTCCCTTAAATTTGGCCTGTGCCTCTGCAGATTTAGGCTGCTCACTTGTTGGGGTGATCAAGACCCTTATGCCTGAGGGGTTTGAGTCATCTGATAACATTGAATGATCAAGAAGCTGAGAGAAGTGGTAGCAACAGAAGGTCATGATCCTTTGTCCAGCTCAGATCTGAGCCAGTTTTCAGACATAGAAACCTTTGAGGAGAGGCTTGATCCACACAAGAAAAGAAAAAAAGAAGCTCTGGAACAACAAAATATTTTTGGTAATGAATCTCCTGTTTTTTTTTTTTCCTAAGGAGAACTAGATCCCTGATTTAAGTAACCATACACTGGGGAAAGAATATGTAGATATATTGAGAAAGTCACAAAACAAAACCATGTATCGAAGATGCTCAGAAAATTTGTAGCAATATATTTTGTGTTAATAGCATATGTAAGAAATGTATGACAGCACTAAACCAAAATATGGGCGAGAGAAATTAGGAATGCACAATTTTAAGGTCCATATTTCATATGAATTGTGTCCTTCAATTTATTTTCATTACTTTCCCTTTTGCTTGAGTTATGGCAATGGTAAGTAAGTAGAGAGATGTAAAAGAGAACAATTAAAATGAAACAAAGACAAATCAAGATAGAAAAATGTGAGAAATTACTAGTTACTCTGGGATATCATTTTTGTCATGATTGTAAAAAGTAAAAATAGCTGTCAATTTCTGAACATTTATTCTCATTTATACTGTATAACAATCAAGTCATACCTACATGATTAATTACAGTTCACTACAATAATTCAGCACAGCCATCAACTCTTGTCTTCTCCATATCCTATGCTTATTGTACTATGCCATGCCATTCCATTTTCCTTTAATATTTCGTTTCTTAGTGAAGTCCTTTCAATGCATTATTCTCTTTATGTTGCTTGAAACAAAAATTATTCTGGAAAATTTTCTTAAGATGAACATAATTTTAAGAGTTACTATGCTAGCCTTATGCAATCAAACACATGAAAATATACATTCTTCCAGATTTACTGATGTGCATTCTAAATCATAATTTAACCACATGCTTTAGTCTCCTTTGGAAAGAGGTGAAATATAAAGTCAACAAAATGATAAGTGTCTATAATCTATGATACTCTATTAAAATATTTATTGGAACACTATCAAAATTCAATGCCAAAATATCTATGACACAAAGTATGCTTTAGAAGATGTGAACATTTATGAACTAAGAAAATGTGGTGCCTTATTTAATAAAAAGCAACATACACTGGAGCTTATAAAAATGTATTTACTTTAACCCTCAGCAAGGCAAATGACTCATACATAATAGATAAAATATATTTAAGAGCAAAATTTATTCATAAATTAAACTAATTTTCAGTATTAAAAAGAATAACACTTGTTTCGATTTGTTAACATTTTACAAGGTACTGTAGGATCTTTAAAAATATAAATACATAGGCTCGAATTCATAAAAATAATTTCATGCACACCATAAACCCATATCAGCATTATAGTAATGGATTGTCAACCAACAGTGCTTAGGAAAACATTACTGATAAATATCAATATAAGTATCAACTTCCCGATGCTAGGTCCAGAGTGACATAACTTTTTATTAATGACCTGAAACAAAGAAGAGATTTTTAATAAGATCTTAATAAATTTATAAAATAGGAATATAGAGTGGAAGTTTATGTAATATATTACCAAGTAAAAAGATCAAAGAAATACACTTTATAGTGATAAAGGTATAATCAGTTGAAGTGGAACATATGGAATTACAAAGTAGAGTTTTTGTGAAAAAATAAGAAAAGCATGCTATCAGTGAGATGGATTGTTTGGAAAATTATAATTTATTAAAATCCATAAAGGCTGCTGAACTGTAAATTAAATGAGTGAACACTGTGCTGTGGCACCAGGAAACATCAATATATGTGTGACTCAATATTCAGGGTTTGTCTCTCATTATAGAAAGCATTTCTATTTCTTTTCAAGTGTTCCTGGTGAGAACTAAATTACATATTTTTAAAAATAGAAGCTGTTATGATCGTGAAATATAAACAGCATTAAACGGCTTTACTATAAGCTTGATCTCATAGAAATATATAGTAGAATGGTGGTTACCAGAGCCTGGGATGGTTGTTGGGGGAATGGAGATATTGGTCAAAGGATATATCATTATGGTTAGATAGGAGGAAGATTCAGGAGATCTATGGCACAGCATTGTGACTCTAGTTAATGACGATGTATTGTTTTCTTGAAAAATACAGAGTGAATCTTAAATATTTTCACCAGAAAAATGATAACTATGTGAGTTAATACATTTTTAATTAGTTGAATTTAACTGTTCCACAATGTACATATATAGTTAGAACCATCATGTTGTACATAATACATGCATACAGTTCTGTCAATTAAAAAATTTAAAAAGAGAAATAAATAGCATATAAACATGAAAGAAATCATGTATCAAAAAATTTTAAAAGATTGTTCATTTTGCCTGAGCAAAATCTTCACAGTAACATTGTTAGATATTAAAAAATAATGTACATTTCAGTATTTGATTTGTGTACTTTTACCATTACAGAATAAGTACATATTGTCTCTTCATTTATTATTTGAACATTAAAAATAATTTTGAGGTGCCTCAAACATTCACTTTTATGGGTTTATTTGAAAACAATTTACAAGGTGGACTAAAATAATCCTGCTAGTTGACACAGCTTGAGAAAGTATAAATGAACTATTAGGAATCTTAAGTGAGTGACTTTCTTAAACTCTTCATCTATTTTTTCATTGGAGTACCTTCTTACCAGAAAGAATAAATATATATTTTCCCCGGTGTAAGCTCTTCCCCCAAATTTACTGGTTCAAAATATTAGCTAATTTTTAGTATGCCTTTAGTTTATCTTTTTCACGATTAGTTTATTAGCTGTTGCAAGCACAATAGAGCAGAATCAACGGCTTGAAGAAACAGCTAATCCTGATGCAGTATACTTCATGTTAGAATATTAAGGAATAACTGGCTTTTTTCTCTATAGAGGCACAAGGAAGCTAGTGTTAATTTTATATAATTTCATTTTAGTCTTTAGCGATTTTTAATCCAATGATATTATCTAATCAATTGAAAATGTCTGACTATGCATATAATTACTCCATTTCCAGATCTATGACCTTATTCTCTGTATATTACCTTTGCTAGAAATACCCATAATTGTTTTGCATGGAGCATTCCAATTCATAGCCCAAGAATACATTTGAATTAATAGTCTAATTAAAGATTATAAAATTAAAACCATTTTTGACACGTATGGAGCATATCAAAATTTATCTCAATGAAAATTTAGCACAAAACATTTAGAGTATTTTTTCAAGTTCTGAAAATAAAATGTGAAAGTTAAATTAATAGTGTTGATTAAATTACCATAGCTACACTTCAATTTTTGTGTGAATAAAATATATTACAAAGACTCTTTTTTCCCTTCTGAGTATGAAACATTTTTCCAAGTTCTATTCATTAGAAAATGTAATCAAGATGAAAGTAAGGTGACTTTAGTTTGGTCACAAATGAGGACATCTCATTTTCAGAGCTAAATAAGAGTTAACTGTCCTAAGTGTGAAAAGCTATTTTTCAACTAAAATAGGAAAGGATCAGATCAGACCACCCGTGACCATTATCCATATCTAGCACAAATAGCCCTGGTGAGAGAACAAAATCAGTTCATTTTCTTCTTGAGAACAAGATATATTTGCCGGAGAAGTTTTGTTGTTTCTCTGCCTCTCACAGACAAATAAAAATAATAACCAGATTCTCCCCAGTGCCTAAGTCATTCACATAGTAAGGTTAGACACTAAAGGAGAGTATACCTCCTTTTGATCCATAAATTTACAGTCAATACATTGTTACAAAAAGGGAATCTTTAAAACAAATAGTATAGCTATTAAATATGCTTGTTTTCCAATTGTAAGTTTCTGTGTTTATATATATGTACACATGTATCAAAAGATGCTAGAAAATTAATAAAATTGTACGTAGTTATTTTTTTGCCCTAACCTCTATCTCTTCCATACCCCTTACCCTTCACAGGCCCTGCTAACCACCATTCTACTCTGCTCCTATCAGTTCAAGTTTTTTTACGTTCCATATATAAGTGAGATCATACAGTGTTGGTCTTTCTATGTCTCACTTATTTCACTTGAACATAATATGGTCTAGGTTCATTAAATTATACATAGTTCTTTGTGAAGAATTAATTCTCCCATATGTCTCATGATTTTTGTTTTATTTTTAAAGAGTTTATTGTATTTTGTTTTGATAAGACATATATTGTATACTCACAACTATAGATACTTAATAGAAGTTTAAAAAACAGAAAAGGGTAAAAATAATATAATATCACTGTTAGTATTTTGTACGTTTACACGTCTTTTAGCTATGTACTTTACTTAGCATTACAAGTAGTTTCCAAGTTCAGTTTTTGAAAGTTGTAATTTAAATGCTTTCATAATATGCCACAATAAGACACAATATAATATTTTGCCTACTAAATTTAATAATTTAATTCCTATTTATTTCATGTTAGTAGACTAGAAATAAATATCTTTATTCATGTAATATTCATATGTAATTCAAGTATTTGTATTGCAATATATTTTCTTACACTTTTAGTTATCAAAAAATGTGATAAGAATATTTAAAACAAATTATATTTTCTAATTACTCATTATATCCTATCAATATATTTCATTTAGTTAAGTCTCCAGTTTGTGTCAGACTACCTCCCAAAAGCTACAAACATCTGCCTATACAATTTGCAATTTCCTTTTCAACTCATATGACTAACAATTTCTCCAATATACCCTTGTAACTGAAAAAAAATTAAATTATTTTTACAAAAACACAAAATGTTATTTACATGTATTTTTTCAAATATCTTCAGTGGTTCTTCATGTATTAGAGTAGGAAATATGACTCTTCTGAATGATAATCAAAATGCTCTCATAACTTGCCTATATTATCTTTCCTAGTTCTTCATGGATTTCTCTGACAAGAAAATTATATTACATCTACAGAGGCCAAAGAATCACAATTGTTTTTTATTATACTTTAAGTTCTGTGATACATGTGCAGAACGTGCAGGTTTGTTACATAGGTATACACTTGTCATGGTGGTTCACTGCATCCATCAACCCGTTCATCTACATTAGGTATTTCTCCTAATGCTATCCCTCCTCTAGCCCCCCACCCACCAACAGGCCTGGGTGTATGATGTTCCCCTCTCGGAGTCCATCTGGTCTCATTGTTCAACTCCCACTTATGAGTGAGAACATGTGGTATTTGGTTTACTGTTCCTGGGTAAATTGCTGAGAATGATGGTTTCTAGCTTCATCCATGTCCCTGGAAAGGACATGAACTCATCATTTTTTATGGCTGCATAGTATTCCATGGTGTATATGTGCCACATTTTCTTTATTCAGTCTATCATTGATGGGCATTTGGGTTGATTCCAAGTCTTTGCTATTGTGAACAGTGATGTGATAAATATATGTGTGCGTGTGTCTTTATAGTAGAATGATTTATAATCCTTCAGGTATATACCCAATAATGGGATTGCTGGGTCAAATGGTATTTCTGGTTCTAGATCCTTTGGGAATCGCCACACTGTCTTCCACAATGGTTGAACTAATTTACACTCCCACCAACAGTGTAAAAGCATTTCTATTTCTCCACACCCTCTCCAGCATCTGTTGTTTCCTGACTTTTTAATGATCGCCATTCTAACTGGTGTGAGATGGTAGCTCATTGTGGTTTTGATTTGCATTTCCCTGATGACAAGTGATGATGAGCATTTTTTCCTGTGTCTGTTGGCTACATAAGTGTCTTCTTTTGAGAAGTGTCTGTTCATATCCTTTGCCTGCTTTTCGATGGGGTTGTTTTTTTTCTTTCAATGTGCTTAAGTTCTTTGTAGATTCTGGATATTAGCCCTTTGTCAGATGGATAGATTGCAAAAATTTTCTCCCATTCTGTAGATTGCCTGTTCTCTCTGATGGTAGTTTCTTTCCCTGTGTAGAAGCTTTAATTTAATTAGATCCCATTTGTTAATTTTGGCTTTTGTTGTCATTGCTTTTTGGTGTTTTAGTCATGAAGTCTTTGCCCGTGCCTAGGTATTGAATGGTATTGCCTAGGTTTTCTTCTAAGGTTTTTATGGTTTTAGGTCTTACATTTAAGCCTTTAATCCATCTTGAGTTAATTTTTCTATAAGGTGTAAGGAAGGGGTCCAGTTTCAGTTTTCTGCATATGACTAGCCAGTATTTTCAACACCATTTATTAAATAGGGAATCCTTTCCCCACTGCTCATTTTTGTCAGATTTGTCAAAGATCAGATGGTTGTAGACATGTGGCATTATTTCTGAGGACTTTGTTCTGTTTCATTGATCTATATATCTGTTTTGGTTCCAGTACTATGCTGTTTTGGTTCTTGTAGTCTTGTAATACAGTGTTAAGTCAGGTAGCGTGATGCCTCTAGCTTTGTTCTTTTTGCTTAGGATTGTCTTGGCTATATGGGAGGATTTTTTGGTTCCATATGAAATTTAAGGTAGTTTTATCTAATTCTGTGAAGAAAGTCTATGGTAGTTTGATTGGGAAGGCATGGGATCTATAAATTACTTTGGGCAGTATGGCCATTTTTATGATACTGATTCTTCCTCTCCATGAGCATGAAATGTTTTTCCATTTGTTTGTGTCCTCTCTTATTTCCTTGAGCAGTGGTTTAGCTCTCCAAGAGGAGGTCCTTGTAACTTGTGTTCGTAGTTATTTATTTTATTTTCTTTGCAGCAATTGTGAATGGGAGTTCACTCATGATTTGGCTCTCTGTTTGTCTATTATTGGTTTATAGGAATGCTTGTGATTTTTGCACATTGATTTTGTATCCTGAGACTTTGCTGAAGTTGCTTATCAGCTTAAGGAGATTTGGGGCTGAGACAATGGGGTTTTCCAAATATACAATCATATCATCTTCAAACAGAGACAATTTCCTCTCTTCATATTTGAATACCCTTTATTTCTTTCTCTTGCCTGATTGCCCTGGCCAGAGCATCCAATATTATGTTGAATACAAGTGGTGAGAGAGGACATCCTTGTCTTGTGCTGGTTTTCAAAGGGAAGGCTTCCAGTTTTTGCCCATTCAGTATGATATTGGCTGTGGGTTTGTCATAAGTAGCTTTTATTATTTTGAGATAGGTTCCATCAATACCTAGTCTATTGAGAGTTTTTAGCATGAAGGGGTGTTGAATTTTATCGAAGGCCTTTTCTGCATCTATTGAGATAATTATGTGATTTTTGTCATTGGTTCTGTTTGTGATGGACTATGTTTATTGATTTGCGTATGTTGAACCAGTCTTGCATCCCAGGGACAAAGCTGACTTGATCATGGTGGATAAGCTTGTGGTGTGCTGCTGGATTCAGTCTGCCAGTATTTTATTGAGGATTTGTGCATCGATGTTCATCAGGGATATTGGCCTGAAATTTTCTTTTTTTTGTTGTGTCTCTGCCAGGTTTGGGTATCAGGATGATGCTGACCTCATAAAATGAGTTAGGGAGGTGTCCCTCTTCTTCTATTGTTTGAAATAGTTTCAGAAGGAATGGTACCAGCTCCTCTTTGTACCTCTGGTAGAATTCGGCTGTGAATCCGTCTGGTCCTGGGCTTCTTTTGGTTGGTAGGCTATTAATTACTCCCTCAATTTCAGAACTTGTTATTGGTCTAGTCAGGGATTCGACTTCTTCCTGGTTTAGTCTTGGGAAGGTGCATGTGTCCAGGAATTTATCCATTTATTCTAGATTTTCTAGTTTATTTGCATAGAGGCGTTTATAGTATTGTCTAATGGTAGTTTGTATTTCTGTGGAATCAGTAGTGATATTCCCTTTATCATTTTTATTGTGATTCTTCTCTCTTTTCTTCTTTATTAGTCTGGCTAGCAGTCTATCTATTTTGTTAATCTTTTCAAAAAAACAGTTCCTGGATTCACTGATATTTTCGAAGGGTTTTTCATGTCTCTATCTCCTTCAGTTCTGCTCTGATCTTAGTTATTTCTTGTCTTCTGCTAGCTTTTGACTTTGTTTGCTCTTGCTTCTCTAGTTCTTTTTATTGTGATGTTATGGTGTCAATTTGAGATCTTTCCGGCTTTCTCCTGTGGGCATTAAATGTTATAAATTTCCCGTTAAACATTGCTTTAGCTGTGTCCCAGAGATTCTGGAATGTTGTGTCTTTGTTCTTATTGGTTTCAAAGAACTTATTTATTTCAGCCTTAATTTTGTTATTTACCCAGTAGTCATTCAGGGGCAGGTTGTTCAGTTTCCATGTAGTTGTGTAGTTTTGAGTGAGTTTATTAATCCTGAGTTCTAATTTGATTGCACTGTGGTCTGAGGGACTGTTTGTTATGATTTCCATTCTTTTGGATTTGCTGAGGAGTGTTTTACTTCCAATTATGTGGTCAATTTTAGAACAAGTGCGATGTGGTGCTGAGAAGAATGCATATTCTGTTGATTTGGGGTGGAGAGTTCTTTAGATGTCTATTAGTTCCGCTTGGTCCAGAGCTGAGTTCAAGTCCTGAATATCGTTGTTAATTTTCTGTCTCATTGATCTGTCCAATATTGACAGCAGGGTGTTAAAGTCTCCCACTATTATTGTGTGGGAGTGCAAGTCTCTTTGTAGGTCTGTAAGAACTTGCTTTAAGAATCTGCATGCTCCTGTATTGGGTGCCTATATATTTAGGATGCTTAGCTCTTCTTGTTGCATTGACCCCTCTACCATTATCTAATGCCCTTTTTTGTCTTTTTTGATCTTTGTTGGTTTAAAGTCTGTTTTATCAGAGACTAGGATTGCAACCCTGCTTTTCTTTTTCTTTCCATTTGCTTGGTAAATATTCCTCCATCCCTTTATTTTGAGCCTATGTGTGTCTTTGCACATGAGATGTGTCTCCTTAATACAGAACACTGATGGTTCTTGACTCTTTATCCAATTTGCCACCCTCTATCTTTTAATTGGGGCATTTAGCCCATTTAAATTTAAGGTTAATATTGTTATGTGTGAATTTGATCCTGTCATTATGATGCTAGCTGGTTATTTTGCCTGTTAGTTGATGCAGTTTCTTCATAGTGTCGATGGTCTTTACAATTTGGTATGCTTTTGCAGTGGCTGGTACAGGTTTTTCCTTTCCATATTTAGTGCTTTCTTCAGGAGCTCTTGTAAGGCAGGCCTTGTGGTGAAAATATCTCTCAGCATTTGCTTGTCTATAAAGGATTTTATTTCTCCTTTGCTTATGAAGCTTAGTTTGGCTGAATATGAAATTCTGGGCTGAAAATCCTTTTCATTAAGAATGTTGAATATTGGCTCCCACTCTCTCCTGGCTTGTAGAGTTTCTGCCGAGAGATCTGCTGTTAGTCTGATGGGCTTCCCTTTGTGGGTAACCCAACCTTTTTCTCTGGCTGATCTTAACATTTTTTTCTTCATTTCAACCTTGGTGAATCTGATGATTGTGTGTCTTTGGGTTTCTCATCTTGAGGAGTATCTTTGTGATGTTCTTTGTATTTCCTGAATTTGAATGTTGGCCTGTCTTGCTAGGCTGGAGAAGTTCTCCTGGATAATATCCTAAAGGGTGTTTTTCAGCTTGGTTTCATTCTCTCTGTCACTTTCAGGTACACCAATCAAATGTAGGTTTGATCTTTTCACATAGTCTCATATTTCTTGAAGGCTTTTTCATTCCTTTTCATCATTTTTTCTCTAATCTTGTCTTCACGCTTTATTTCATTAAGGTGATCTTCAATCTCTGATATCCTTTCTTCCACTTGATCGATTTGGCTATTAATACTTGTGTATAATTCACGAAGGTCTCTTGCTGTGTTTTTCAGCTCCATCAGGTCGTTTATGCTCTTCCCTAAACTGGTTATTCCAGTTAGCACTTCCTGTAACCTTTTTTCAAGTTTCTTAACTTGCTTGCATTGAGATAGAACATGCTCCTTTAGCTTGGAGGAGTTTGTTACTACACACCTTCTCAAGCCTACTTCTGTCAATTCATCAAACTCATTCTCCATCCAGTTTTGTTCCCTTGCTGGTGAGGGGTTGTGATCCTTTGGAGGAGAAGAGGCGTTCTGATTTTTGGAATTTTCAGCCTTTTGGTGCTGGTTTTTCCTCATCTTGGTGGATTTATCTAACTTTGGTCTTTGATGGTGGTGACCTTCAGATGGGGTTTTTGTGTGTATGTCCTTTTTGTTGATGATGATGCTATTTCTTTCCATTTGTTAGTTTTCCTTCTAACACTCTGTACCCTCTGCTGGAGGTCTGCTGGAATTTGCTGGAGGTCCACTCCAGACCCTTTTTGTCTGGTTATTACCAGCGGAGGCTGCAGAACAGTAAAGATTGCTGCCTGTTCCTTCCCCTGGAAGCTTTTTTCCCAGAAGGGCACCTGCCAGATGCCAGTGGAGCTCTCCTCTGTGAGATGTCTCCCAGTCAAAAGGCATGGGGGACAGGGACCCACTTGAGGAGGCAGTCTGTCCCTTAGCAGAGCTCGAGCACTGTGCTGGGAGATCCATTGCTCTCTGCAGAGCCAGCAGGCAGGAAGGTTTAAATTTGCTGAAGCTGCCCCCCACAGCCACCCCTTCCCGCAGGTGCTCTGTCCCAGGGAGATGGGAGTTTTATCTATAAGGCGCTTACTGGGGCTGTTGCCTTTCTTTCAGAGATGCCTTGCCCAGAGGGGTGGAATCTAGAGAGACAGTGTGGCTAGAGCGGCTTTGCCAAGCTGCAGTGGGCTCCACCCAGTTTGAACTTCCTGTCTGCTTTGTTTACACTGTGAGGGGAAAATCGTCTACTGAAGCCTTAGTAATGGTGGACGCCCCTCTCCCCATGAAGCTCGAGCATCCCAGGTTGGCTTCAGACTGCGGTGCTGGCAGCGAGAATTTCAAGTCAGTGGATCTTAGCTTGCTGGGCTCCATGGGGGTGGGTTCCATTCAGCAAGACCACTTGGCTTCTTGGCTTTAGCCCCCTTTCCAGAGGAGTAAACCGTTCTGTCTTGCGGTATTCCAGGTGCCACTGAGGTATGAAAATAAACTCCTGCAGCTAACTCAGTGTCTGTCCAAATGGCCACCCAGTTTTATGCTTGAAACCCAGGGCCCTGGTGGTGTAGACACCTGAAGGAATCTGCTGGTCTGCAGTTTGCAAAGATTGTGGGAAAAGCATAGTATCTGAGCTGGAATACACTCTTTCTCATGGCACAGTCTCTTACAGCTTCCCTTGGCTAGGGGACAGAGTTCCCCAACCCCTTGCATGTCCAAGGTGAGCCAACGCCCCACCCTGCTTGGCTCACCCTCTGTGGGCTGCACCCACTGTCTAACCAGTCCCAATGAGTTAAGGTTGGTACCTCAGTTGCAAATGCAGAAATGACCCACCTTCTGTGTTGATCTCGCTGGGAGCTGCAGACTGGAGCTGTTCCTATTCAGCCATCTTGCCAGCCACCACATTATTTTTGATACTTACATATCTATGCTCTTGATACTCTCCTACGAATTTGAATTTCCACATCTTCCCAAACCCAGCAGCAAAAGTGACCTTTTCTCATTAGAATTCCTGTGGCATTCACTTACACAACTATGCATTTAATGGCTACTTGTACCAAAATTCCTTTTAGTTTTTAGGTAAAATTTTAGTTTTACTCTTTATATACCAGCTCATATGAAGCTCTTTGGAAGTGAGGGCATTATATGGCCTTATTTCTTTGTCACTATAGCTGTGGATGTGCATAACATGCAGCAGATGCTTGATAAAATAATTGTTTTTGTACTCACTAATTGTTTAATTCACCTACACAAAAGGTTGTGGTTATATAGAATGATGCATAAGAGAAAGGGTATTAGTCATCTGTATGAACAAATATACTTTTAACTTTGTTCCAAATTATTTGTCACAGATATTTCTCATAATCTTTATTAACCAGGTGAATAGATCCATGTGAAATAAATTGAAGGCACGCTTAGAAATTTTTACTTATATAGAAACATAGAATAAATTTACGTATTCTATTTTATACATAATATAGAAAAAACTCTGAAATTGCTGTAAAAAGCCCTTTTTCTAGATAACTTCTGCCTCTCATAAGCTAGGGATTCAACTCATGTCACTGAGACTGCTTTATCATCGTTAGAAAAAAAAAGGCTATATGTCCTGCCCTTTCTCATGGTTATTCTGAGAACAAATTAAATAATGAGTATTGTAACACTTTGAAAATTGTCAAATATCTGTTAAACATCAACCAACATTTTTCCTTGTACTTGCTCTTCTACCATGTTCAATATTATCCTACATGTTCCTAATAATACACTTAAAAATTAGTTATATTTGTGTTCATAATATAGACAAATTATCAGAGAAGATGACATAAAAAATATACCATATTTGCGCATCTCATATCTTTAAGTTGACTATCCTATTGGTTCCAGTTGCTGGAAAAAGTAGTGTTATGAATTTCAAATCTTCCCCAACAACACAATTTCAAACGATAATAAATGAATCACTTCCAGGATTTTTGTCTGTGTTCAAAATTCTAAAAGGAGTCGTAGGTGTTAGTAATTGTTTAAAAAATAAATAATCACCCAGACAGTGAAATTAAATACTTGCTATTCTGTTGAATTTTTTTTTGTAGAAATGTTTCCAACAATTTAACAGATCTTCCACCTCTCTGGTTAGCTACTAATAACTAAATTGCTGTTTGCTAATAAAATAATTATGTTTTCTATATTTGAAAAAGAGGAAAATTATAATCATACTTTTACAAAGTAAAGAATTTCAGAATGCAACAAAAATAGTGTGTAACTTTTTAATTCTCCTTTTAAAAATGTTAACATTAGAAGGAATGGTATCTTGTAATGGAGAGTCCAGTCTGTAATTTCCAAACAGCTGTGGCTTCCTGAAAACTGACTTTCAAAAACTAGGTTATTAAATTGATCCAATTTTATTGGGGAAAAAAAGGCCTAGCTAGCTCATATCTGGATTAGCACTTGCATATCTTCTAATCTGTGGTGGGATGACCTCAGGACAGACATCTGTTTGGATGTCTTGGATGAGTTCACATACAACCATCTGTTCATGGAAGAGTAGCCTCCTCAAAATTGGTCAGAACCTTTGATAAACAGACACTGATGGCACAAATTTTTTTCACTGTTGATGTACTCTCCTATTACTTTACACTGAAATAAAAACAGGAAAAATGCTGTGTTCTAAGGTATATCAATTCATTTTAAAATAGCTAAAACAGTCTGAATCCTACTACAGTTTATCCCCAATATAAATGAAAGCCCCAAAAAGCAAACAATGTAAAGCTGATGTTAAAAGTTTGATTAAATATCATTTAGAAATATATAAAAATAACAAATATATCATTAACAAGCAAACTATTGATTACAAAATGGCACTAGTTGTTACATGTTAAAGAGAATGGGGCAGAAACTGAAAGAACAAGTATAGCATGATAACTCTAGTATATAATACTGTATTGTATACTTGAAAATTACTAAAAGTAGATTTTAATTGTTCTCATCACAAAAGATAAGTATGTAAAGTGATAGATATGTTAATTAGCTTGCTTTAATCTTTCACAGGTATACATATAATCAAAACATCACATTGTATACCATAATATACAAAATTTCCTTAGTCAATTAGAAATATTAATTTAAATAAATATATATTTTAAATAAGCTGAACTAGCTGTGATTGAGAAACAAAAACAACATAAGACCTACCATTTTTTCAATGGGTAATAATAAATATGAAGAGTACAAATGACCCGCCACATGATCAGAATCATGAATATTTTAAATTTTCCATAGACAAATACAACCATAATAAACAGTATTTATTTTTTAAAAAGCAAACATTTTGTTAGAAATATGTCACTTTTGAGCTACTTGAAACAGCATTGGCCTACTGTTAAGCTGTGTCTCTAGTGCATTATTTTAGGGGCTTTCAATATGCTTAAAGAAACACTTGTGATAATCATTATATAAGTCACTATAGGTTATTTGTTTTGTATAAACACAAAACCTCAGTAGTTAACACAATAAATGTCATTTTTCTATGGTGAAGTTTTGTCTATTTGTCTTTATTGTTTTTGTACATTTTCTTTGCTCATACAAGCTCACTGCATGTCTAGGTAATTTGGTAAGTGAGCTGAATTCCATATTGTGGCTTCATCTCAACCCATCCTTGCATGATAACCACATATATATGTGAGCATATATATGTGTACATACATACATATATATATAATATTCTCATTTAAATACATGTATGTACATATATATGCTCACATATATATGTGCTGATCTATGTATGCTATCTGTATATATGTATGTGTGTCTATATATTTGGAAGAAGGTCAGGCATTAACCAATGTGCCAACTTTTGGATGATCTTGAAAATTTTTTTTAATTTTAGCATCTCTTATCTTCTGTCAATACCTTTTTTATTAGTCATAGTTAAGAAAGTAAAAAATAGATTAAGTTCTAATTCACTTTTGTCAGAACATTTTTCTCATACTATACACGACTTTCACCTTCTGGGAAAAGATATAATTTAGGCTTTATGCCTTTTTAAGTTATTAAGATGTTTAAGCTCATATATCTTTTATAACTATGGTGATTGAAGTGTGGTGTTTGAAAGAAACAAAAAAAGGTTACTTTAAATTTGGTGATCAGGTTATCAGATTTGTGAGTTCTTAAATACATCTTTTATTTGCCAGGCACAGTACTAAGCATGAAGCTCTTGTTTCATTATGTGTCTTTCTAAATTATTTCTACAAAGAAAAAATTGTGATTCGTTTAATTTTACTTCTTTTCAGTAAACTAATCTCCTAAAATAATGAGGTTCTTTCTATCCCCATATTATGCAGGGCCAGGTATTTTGGGGAAAAAATGCACAGAAAAAAATACAGAAAACTGTAAGATTTAGATAATATCTAATGAATATGATCTTAACTATATAACTTCCATAATAGTTATATTACAGATAAGGAGATCAAAAACAAATGATAACAGTCTATCACATTCTTCATTTTATTTATAATAATAGGTACAGCTTTACTTTTTGGTGACTATTTAGATCTAATCTTCCTATGTAAGAAATGAAAATAAAGAGAAAACATTCTAAATTAACTAGTTTTGTTGTTCTTGAGATTGCTAATCCAAAATAAAACTTTGTCAAAATTGTACCATGGTGTTCTCAAGTATCCATATAAAATACTAATCTAAATAATTTTAGCATAACTTATCTTTGCAAATATCTGTCAAATGGCAATTTTTGTTAATTCGTCCATGTTTTTCTCTATTAAAAATGATCCTTAAATTTGAAATAATGGAAATTATCCACTTTTTACATCATCGTTTATACTTCTGGGTTTTATGAAGTAGATATTCTTAACACTTGAGGGACAGCAATAATTCTTCTTTGTCCTAACTCAGTTTCCTTAACTCTCCATCTTCTAAACTTTTCATACTTTTCTCATTAAATTCGAGAAAGCAAGATAGATTGATGAATAATTAGATATGTAGTTTTTTTTGCCCTTTTATATTCAATTCCAATGTAACTTTTTTTTTTCAGTTCTTACATCAGTCCCACACTAATAAATATCTGTAGATTCTTACTACTTGGTAGGGGAAACTCTCTGCACCGTTTTTCCTGTTATTTTGTTTCATTTTTTGTTTTTAATAAGTGCACTTAGTTATTAGAGATCTGTCAATTTTCAATATAGTTTTTTTGCATACATTTATCAAACTGTTTAAAAATCTAGATGGAAATTTGATTAATGTTGCATTGAGTTTATTAGCATAATTTGTCATTTAGCTGCGCTATTTTAAATATTTATTCAGACCTTATTTCGTATTCCTTAATAGAGATTTTACATATATATTATATAAAACAATATGTTTTTAATAATTTATATATGTGTGTGTGTATATATATGTGTATATTTATATATATGCAGTGTGGAGTGTGCAGTGGCGCCATCTTGGCTTACTGCAACCTCCGCCTCCCGGGTTCAAGTGATTATCTTGCCTCAGCCTCCTCCTGAGTAGCTGGGATTACAGGCTCACGCCACTAGGTCTGGCTAATTTTTGTGTGTTTTAGTAGATACGGGATTTCCTCATGTTGGCCAAGCTGGTCTCAAACTCTTGACCTCAAGTGATCTGCCGGCCTAGGCCTCCCAAAGTGTTGGGATTACAGGAGTGAGCCGCCGCTCCCGGCCGAGGATATATATATTTTTATTAAGTAAGTTTTTAAATTCTTTATATTTTCTGCTGTCACTATAAATGGTATCTTCATTTTTGCATGACTGTTTCTGTATTGAAACATAGCGAAATGCATACGTCCTAAGTGTATATTTGTTTCTACTTTGAAAAGCATAAACCTGTGTAATCCACACATGTATCAATATATAGACTGTTTTCTCTACCCAAGAAATCCTTCTCTTGCCTCATGCCAATCAGTTTCCATTTTTGCTGATGCACGTATTTTTCTCATCCTTGTCAATATAGATTGTTTCCCTATTCTAATACTTCGTCAAGGGAAGTTAAGCAGTATGTACTCTTATGTGCCTGACATCTTCCACTCAGTTTAATACTCTTGAGATTATCCATATTATTGTATCAATAGTCCATTCATGTTATTACTTAGTAGTATCTCATTGTATGACAAGGTCAGTTTGTTTATCTTCCTGTTGAAAGAAACATGGACTGTTTCTACTTCTGAAAAATATAATTGAAGTAACTGAACATCTTAGTATAAGACTGTGTGGACTTCTCCATTTTCTTCCTCCCTTCTTTCCTTCCATCCCTCTCTCCCTTTCTTACTCCGTCCCTCCCTTTCTCCCTCCTTTCATCCTTCCTTTTTTTTCTTTCTTATTTTCTTCCTTCCTCCTCACTTCCTCTTTTTGTCTTTCTATATTTCTTCCTCCTCTCCTTTCTTCTTTCTTCCTTCCTCACTTTCTCTCTTCCATCCTTCTTTCTTTCCTTTCTTTTTTTGATAAATATTTAGAAGCAAAATTGCTGAGTTATTGCATAAGTGAATGTTTAACCTCAAAATATTTTTTTCCAACAGTTAAAAAATAAGTTTGTGCCATTTTATTCCATCAGTAAGAAAATTCAGATGGCTTCACATTCTTATCAAATTTTGTGATTGCCAGATTTTTGTTTTAAATTTGTTTCTTTACTATTTTAGAAATTAAAAGTATGTAGTTACCTTTAAGAATTGCCATTGCTATACCCACAAATATTGGATTTTGTGTTTTTATTATTAAGTTAAAAATGTATTTTAAAATTTTTATTTTGATTGTTTTCTTTGCCTCTTGGATTACAAATGTGTTTTGTCTAATTTTTAGTTTTTTGAAGATTTTCTAAAATCTTAACATTTGATTAATAGTTGATTTATAATAATATACTTTTGGTGAACATGATCTGTATTATTTTGATTCTTTGAAATTTATAGACTCTTTTAAAAAATTATACATTCGGGGGTACATATGCCAGTTTGTTACATGGATATATTCCATAATGGTGAGGTTTGGGGTTCTAATTAATGTCTCCATCACCCAAATAGTGAACACTGTACTCAATAGATAATTTTTCATCCCTCACCCCTCACCCTTTTTGGATCCCCAGTGTCTATTATTTCTACCTTTATGTTCACGTGTACCCATTGTTTAACTTTCACTTACAAGTGAGAGCATGTGGTATTTGATTTTCCATTTCTGAGTTATCTCACTTAGGATAATGGCCTTCAGTTCCATCCATGTTGCTGCAAAAGACCTGATTTCATTCATTTTTTTGGCTGCATAGTATTCCATGATTTATATATGCCACATTTTCTTTATCCAATCATTCATTCATGGACACTTAAGTTGATTCCATGACTTTGCTATTTTGCATAGTGCTATAATAAACATATGAGTGCAGGTTTATTTTTTATAAAATAATTTTTCCCTTTGGGTAGATATCCATTAGTGGGATTGCTGGGTCAAACAATAGTTTTATTTGTAGCCCTTGAAAAATCTCCATAATGACTTCCATAAAGGTTGTACAAATTTACACTCCCATCAGCAGTGTATAGGCATTCTCTTTTCCCCACAGCCTCACAAACATCTGTTGTTTTTTCACTTTTTAATAATAGCCATTCTGACTGTTGCAAGATGACATCACATTGTAGTTTTAATTTTTATTTCTCTGATGATTAGTGATATTGAGCCTTTTTATATGTTTGTTGGCTGCTTGTATGTCTTTTTTTGAGAAATATCTGTTTATGTCCTTTGTGTACTTTTTAAGGTTATTTGTTTTCTTTTTCTTGTTGAGTCATATGACTTCCTTGCAGATTCTGGATATTAGTCCTTTGTGTCAAGTTTTGTTTTGGTCCTTGGTGAATGTTTTTTATAACAATTAGTATTTGCCTACAAAGAAACCTCCAAAGCATTATTGCCACATAGGCAAAACTTGTGTGTTTTTTCTTAAATAAAAGTTTTATATTGTTGAGATTAGATTTAGCTTAGGTTTAGACCAGAATAGATTTAGATGAGATTTATACTGGCAATAATTTCCTAGGTATGTTTTCTTAGCTTCTCTGAAAGAGGCAACCTTTTCTCTGTGCTATATGATTTTTGAAGACATACTTAGATGTTTATCATTATTTTTGCTATATTATAAATTAAAACTGGACTCGATCATTTTACATGTTTAATTCTAGGTATACTTAATTTTCATATCAGATTTTTATAAGCTACAATTAGTCTAGTTTCCACTACTCTTCAAATGTCTAAATTTCTTTCTCTCATTTTTTTCTTTTTTCAAGACAAGTTTAAAATGTTAGTTCAGTTTCTTGGCTGCTAAAAACTCATCATTAATTTTATTTCCCTCCTAATTTATAGCAAGCTATTAGCCTTCCTGTCTCATTCCCTTCAGCTACATTTGTTGCCTGTAGCTTTTATTTATGTCCTTCCTTATTTTCCTTTGCTTTTCAAGCTTTAATCAAATAAATGTGTGTGAACATGTATGTGTATATATATTGCATCTTATTACTTTTATTTGGTGCCAAACAATTAATGATTTTTGAGATTTTATATTTTTCTGACTTCATGTTGTCTTTTTATTTTAAATATTATTATATTTTATGATGTGGAATACAGCCATAAATTAAAAATTCCATCCTAACAGTGGCATAAAAGACATTCCCTTTGGAGGATAATACGTTCTCCCTTTCCATCTTGTTTCTCATCAAACACTGTAACAGAATTATAAAGCCACATTTTAAAAGATATATCTTAGAAGTTAACTCTGGATAGACTGTTATGGCAGTGATACTAGAGTGCCAAGAAAATTGGCAGAATGTTGGACAGGTAAACCAAAGTATCTACGTAAGTAGCCTACATAAGTAGAGGTGAGAAGCAAAGATAGTTGCTTATAGTTTTGGCATGATGTGTACTTGTAAATAACAATCTCATACCATAAACAATTAATATGCTTTTGTTGTTTTGTTTTTTCTAAGACAGTCTCCCTCTGTCGCCCAGCCTAGAGAGCAGTGGCGAGATCTCAGCTCACTGTAAGCTCTTTCTCCTGGATTCAAGTGATTCTCCTCCCTCAGCCTCCGGAGTAGCTGAGATTACAGGTGTGGGCCACCATGCCTGGCTAATTTTTGTATTTTTAGTAGAGACGGGGGTTTCACCATGTTGGCGAGGCTGGTCTCGAACTCCTAATCTCAAGTGATCCACCCACTTCAGTCTTTCAAAGTGCTGGGATTACAGTCGTAAGCCACGGTGCCCAGACTATTAATATGCTTTTCAATGACTGCTTATGAGTTGCTTTATTGTTTTGGTCAAAGTGAAAAGCAATTTTTATTCACATGTTGCTTCAACATCACGGCATTTTTTCAATTTTCTGACTGATTGACAAGTAACACAAAGAATTTCTGAATGACAGCAATGATTACTAAGAAATCATATATACAAAATATTAACACTTATTTTCCAAATTTGCTTGAAAGAACATTAATTTATTAGATATCTTTTAAAAACCATTGTTTGATAATTCAATAGGAGGTAGTGGATAAGAAATTATATTTTATGAATTAGTTGCTCAAATCTATACTGAATTTGAATATAATAGGATTGCGTTAGTGGATAAGGAAAGACCAATGCATACCCTACATTCCTCTTTGCTGAAAAACAGATTCCGTTTTCTATTAATTCTATGTAATTGTTATGCAAATGAGGAAACTACATCCTTCAAAATGTTTGCAAACCAGGAAAGATCATATGTATATTCAAGTTAGAGGAAAAAGTGGAAAGAATAAGGGAATTTTTAGAAAAACAAAGACGCTCTGGGAGTGCAGTCATGAATTGAATTTGCCATCCTAAACAGCAGTACTTACGACTAAAAACTGTTTAAACATTTAAAAACTTTTAGAAGATATTTTAATCGAGAAAATAATGCTGCAATTTAGCAGGATTTCTGCAGATTTTACTAGAATTCTATTTGTGTGATATTTTCTTTGTCTTCTGTAGAAAAAAAAAAAACAACAACTCTTCCATAAGAATTTTACCATTGAAAACTGGCAACTGAATACTCAAACAGAGCAAACACAAACCCTATGGAATTGGGTGGTGGATATTTGGAAGGAATGTTTCTTTTAGCCAAGACCAAGTTTTGGAAACAAACTGACAACACTAACTGCCTTTTAATAAAAATCATTTCACTGCCTCAATATGCGTGGCAAACGGCTGCAAGTGTCAGGTTCAGATAAGCTGAAAGCAAGATGGCTGAAAGGTACATTTTCTAATCAACTTCCTGAATTATCTTTGACTCCTGGTATGGCCTCACATGTGACTTAATTATGAAGCATAACATGCAATATTTTCATAACAAAAAATGAAAATTGGTCTTTTAATTCTTTGGAAATGGTTCATGATGTTATCCTTGCCCTGTTACTTCAATGAATTTCGGATATATTCTTCCCCTTAAACTTTGTCTTCTGACTAAAAAGTAGCAGACACCAATTTTTGGTGACATCACTCTATTCTGTGTCCATTATGCACATTTTGCAATTTTTCAAAATTATGTACTTCAGTAGCTAACATATTTTTTTTTCTTGAGGCCATAGTTCAGTAAAGTTTTTAAAATACATTTTATCTGGTACATGGCCAAAGTGGTTTACTTTTTTAAAAATCTGGAGAGTAAAGACATAGAACTTCAAAATAACATGCAGAGGTGTGTTTATTAAGAGTATGATGGAAAAATATGGTTTAGATTATGTTTCTTTCCTGCTCTATATGGTAAAAATTGTAGAGGTTTCACATTTATTCTAATCTTTCTTTTTCCTTGTTCCATTTCATTCTATTCTTCCTTCTTTGGATCTTTCTTTCTCTTTCTGAAAGACATACTTAGACCAAGAAAAGACATAATATAGAATCTGTATTTCCAAAGCTGGACCTAGTACTGAGAAATGTATGCATAGAAAGATGACTAAGAGCATTTTAGGAAAAGGTATGAGTTCAGAATTTAAAAAGCTTGGCTGGTTCAAGAAACTAAAAGAAGGCCAGTATAAATGAGAGTTTTAACTGATAAAATTTTAGCCATTAAATTTTGATGTAACTGTAAATGATAAAATATGGAGAGGAGAAAAATGATACACAAGTAATTGAATTCCTCAGTGGATGTCAGGGGAGTGATTGAGAAGTAAATGGGTGAAGGCAGTTAAGAAGGGATGAGAATAGTTTAGCTCTGAGTAATGCACAGTAAAAAAGAAATTTTGATCTGATGGTTTCTGTGGTTGATTGTGGTCGTGTCTTTTAGGACACTAATGATCCAGATGTGGCAACTGTGGTATACCACTTTACCGCCCAAATACTGGTATATGAAACAACAGAAATAGTTTCAGACTGATGGGGTTATAGGAGAAGTATTGCCCAATTGACAGCTGTTTTCCATAAAAGCAAAGAAAGAAAATGTAATTTAAAATATTATAGATCCAGACATATAGAAAAGTTTACTATAATAATAATAAAGTAGTGAAAGGTATGAAGAAAGTAGTGAAAGGTATGAAGAAAGCAGTGAAAGATGGAGGATTGGATTGGACTGAGAAATGTTTAGAAAAAATATTTTAGGTTGGATTGAAGGGATGGTTCTTCTGTCAGGGACTGGGGTTGGCATAACTTTGAGGAAAAATGAACTAATTTTGCCAGTCTGAGATGATAAAGGATAAACGGGCCGATTGCTATGTCCCTAATAAATTCCCTCAGCTATAGCGGCATCTATATAAAGGCTCTTTAAAGCTTCATGATACTCTTACACAGAAAATAACTTCTTAATGTTTTTTGTTTCCGAACTGGTTATTTCAGTGAAGGTTAAATGCTGATAAGTGTTGTTTATAACAATAAAAAAATCATAGAAATCAAAAGACTCAAAGCAATGGGTTTCTCATGATGTATATTCACAGTCTAAACAGGCAGTGTATTAATTTTCTAGGGCTGGCTTAACAAAATACTGAAGATTATGTGGATTAAACAATGTGTTTAATTTATCATAATTCTGGAGTCTGAAAATCTGAGATCAAGGTGTTGGCAGGGCCGTTGGTGTTTTGTTTCTTTTTTACTTGGCTTGCAGATGGCCATCTTCTCACTGTCTCTTCACATGGTCATCTCTGTTTCTGCACGTGTGCCTGCTGTCTCTCTGTGTGTCCAAATTTCCTGTTTCTATAAGGGCACCAGTGGCATTGGACTGGGACCCACCCTAAAGACCTCATTTTAACTTAAGCACTCCTTCAAAGACACCATCTCCAAACATGGCCACACTCTGAGGCACTGGAGGTTACAACCTCAACATATGAATTTTGGGGAGAAGCAATTCAGCCTCAAACAGAAGGATGAGGTTGATATGATTCTATTTAACCGTCATTCCATATGGGTGCCTTTTATACCGGTAGAATTTTTTTTTTTTTTTTTTTTTTTTGACGGAGTCTCGCTGTGTCACCAGGCTGGAGTGCAGTGGAGCGATCTTGGCTCACTCCGCCTCCCAGGTTAAACCCATTGTCCTGCCACAGCCTCCTCAGTAATTGGGACCACCAGCGCGCGCCACCACACCCAGCTAATTTTTGTGTATATAT
Source organism: Pan troglodytes (assembly GCF_028858775.2). Classification (NCBI taxonomy): domain Eukaryota; kingdom Metazoa; phylum Chordata; class Mammalia; order Primates; family Hominidae; genus Pan; species Pan troglodytes. The sequence goes on along the minus strand of NC_072412.2, from coordinate 62,889,754 downwards.
TTCTTTTTTTAGCACGGGCGGGGTTTCACCATGTTAGCCAGGATGGTGTCCATCTCTTGACCTCGTGATCCGCCTGCCTGCGCCTCCCAAAGAGCTGGGATTACAGGCCTGAGCCACCGCGCCCGGCCGTACAGTTTGTATTCTAACACCAACTCATAAGGTAGGTGATGTGCAAAGACTGCAATATATCTAAGGAGGGTGCCACTATTGCAGTTGATATTTTGCTCTCTTAGCACTTCCAGAAAATGCAGCAGGAAGTATAGGCAACTTGCATAGACAGAATATGTGGTGTTTCATTTATTATAGCCAAGATAAAACTGTAAACAACTTCGAGAGTGTGTGTATATATAAATATACACATGTAATTCAACCTATCATAGTGTTAAAGAAAAATAGAACATAAAAAGGAAGTAAAATTTGAAGAAATGTAATATATATATAACAGAAATATCATCTTCACTGTATAATCCTAAATTATTTTTGTTTTCTCATAATACAATATTGTGTTTACATTTAGTAGAGGGTAACATTTGGGCATAATTTCAACTCTGTGTAAAAATTATAATACCACCTCACATCTCATGTTAAAATTTCTTATATAACATTATTTTTATTGCTTGGTACTTTAAAAACAATATCCATACTTTCAGGTAAAACTTAAAGGTAAAACAAGCAATGAAAATAGAACAATAATTTTAAAAAATCCTACCTGATCTCATCATCTATGTAAAACACTTTTCACCCAAAAGTTATTTTCTCTAAATTTTAAGTGATTTCAGCACACTCTTGGTTGCCTACTTACTATTTCTTTGAAGTTCACATATAAATCCATTTACCTTGAGTATAATGATCGATAATCAAAATGAATGACCTGAGTTGGGAACATAGAACTTTTGTAGCTCTGCATAGCCAGTCAAATTAAATTCCATCAGTATTAAAACAAACAAAAATAAGACTATTGGAACTAAATTCTTTCTTATTATTCACTAATTCATTTGTTCAAACCATGCTTGCCTTTCTTCTGCATGTTCCTTGTAATACTTCTTTCTTGCATATTCTACCATATTAGACTTTTGCAACTTTGAACTTCTTGTCTCCCCACTCCCCCTTGCACCACACCAAGAATATAAAATCTGAATACGTTTTTAAAAATTCTTCCTATTTTATTGCTCAACTAGAACATATTATCTCATTTTAGTCACAAAAGACTTGCACATATGTTGTATATACTCCAAAAAAAAAAAAAAAAAAAAAACTTTTAAGTTTTCCTGATTCTCATCACTCACAATCTAGGTAACAAATCAGTCTTCCTGACCAAAGATGGATATGTTGCCAGATATATGAATTATCTCCACTAGTTTTTCTGTAGTATTTACTTCTCGTGCAGGTATCAGTTGTGTGTCATATTACTTTCCTTTTGTTCTGTCTTTGACAGCTCTTAAAAATCATATTATTATATCTACCAAAGTATTTTTCATGTTTTGCTTTCCCTCCTTTTCTTTAATTTTATTTTCTAATACCTTTGGTGTTCTGCATGTAATTTTTATCTGCTTTCTTTTCACTGGAACCTTTTTCAGTTTTAGCACATATTTACCTTAAGAATTAAAATATACCACAATCCTGAATGGTAATTTAAGAGAAGCTTAAGATAAATTAATGATCAATTAATATGTGATTTAAGTCATTGGTATTGCTGTGAAATTATTACTGGTAAAAAACCAATGCAGTCAATGTTCATCAAAGACACTGATATTTTAAAAATTTAATTCAGATTACCCTTAAAATTGTGTGTTTATGTTCCAGGGTTCATAATAATATTTATATATGTTTTCTCAAATCAGCATTTAAGATTCATAAATACTTATAATTCAGTGAAATTTTTAATTAGGATTTTTAGGAGCTTTCCTATATTTTTCATTATCAATAAACAGTATGTCATTTAAGTATATAAGCCATTAAACATTAAACACTGGAGAGCTAACCAGTTTATTAAATCAGAATCTATTACAATTCCATACCAAATTCTAACAAACCCATCTACAATTGAGGATGAGGATTGGCTTAATTAAGATATTGACATAGGTGTTAAAATATAGCTATATTTTTATCTACACGTGTTGTTTTAGATTTTATTAGTCAAAATATGTTTTTTCTTTCTCTTCTGGGTTCTGTCCTGTCCCACTGATATAAGGCTTTACTATGCAACTTGCTTTAATGGAATGTGTGTGCTATTGGCCATTGGGAGTGTGAGCCATTTCCAAATACTGTATTTTATGTCATATGACCAGGTTTTTATTTATTTATTTTTCCTTTTCTTGGACACAGTTTCATATGTTTGACCAAATAAAGGAGCTACTCTAAGTTGCAGACTATTTAGGTTTACATCGATTATTATTTGTCTCTATTTTAGCTTTATTTTTAATTGATGAATAATGATTGTATATATTTAATGGATATGATGTGAAGGCTTCAATACATTTATACATTGTGAAATAATCAAATCAGACCAATTACCATATTCATCACCTCAGCTATTTATCATTTCTTTGTGATGAGTAGATTCAAAATTCTTCCTTTTAGCTATTTTGAAATATAAAATAGATTATCATCAACTCTCATGACCATGCTGTGCAATAGAACACCAGAACTTACTCCTCCAATCTCACTGAAACTTTCCACCTGTTGACCAGTTTCTCCCCTTTCCCTGTCCACATCCTGCCCCCAGCCTCTGGTAACCATCATTCTACTCTCCACTTCTATGAGTTTGAATTTTTAAATTACACATATAATGAAATCATATAGTATTTGTCTCTCTTAATATTTAATTATCATAAATAATCCATATAGTTCAGAATTCATATACCTCATATAAATGCCAACATTAACAGTTATATACAGTTTCACTCAACATAATATCCTCTAGGTTGATCTATGTTGTTTCAAATGACAGAATTTTCAGTTTTTTAAGGCTGAATATTGTGTATATATGCCACAGTTTCATATACATTGGAATGTGTATATATACACATTAGGTTTTTCCATATTTTGGCTATTGTGAATAATTCTGCAATGAACATAGGAGTGCAGACATCTCTTCAACAAGCTGATTTCAATTCCTTCAGGTATATACCCATTCATCAATAATTGATGAATGTAAAAAGTCATAGTAAATGGAAACTTTGCAGAAGGTGACTTTGAATATGTAGTTTGGCTGATCATTTTCCCACAAACTGCTTAAAACTGTTAATGTTGGCATTTATATGAGCTATATGAATTGTGAACTGTCTGGATTATTTAAGATAATTATATTTGAAAACATTTATAAAAATATTAAAAACAACATTTTGTTTGTGTTGATTAAACAAACTCTGTTACCTTTTCATCGGATTTTATTGTAATATATAATTAAAATTTGAGTTATTTCATAATTAATTCATCTTGTTAAATTAAAAATAGTGCTTGTTATATTGTTTTTCATAGTACTCACTCTTAATTTTAATGCCAGACCATCTCTTATGAGGAAACATGAGTGAATAATGTTCTTGTGCTTTCTTGACTCTAGGGAATAAACCAGGGTTACAAGTGTTGCTGCCTCACCATGGACATCCCACAGGACAATCCACTGAACAAATAACCCTTTTGTGTGGATCCAGGATACTTTTCACTTCCTAAACATAAATCCCACCACATCTGTTCGACCAGCTCTGCTCCAGGATAAAAAAATATATATTGATGAATTTCCAGCCTTGTTTTATATTCTGTTGTTCCCGGCAGCAGATTTATTTTTTATAGTTGTAAACCGCAAAGTCATTTTTTAGTGCTGTCTTTTGTTTTATAAAATCTTCCCTATAAAGACAAACTACAGAGCATTATCAAGATTTTCTGTTAAATTGTAAAGTTCTTTATACTTAAATTTAAATTAAGATATATTCTTTAAGTACAAATGATATTTTTAAATTTATCTAAGGGCCTGGTGGAGTATGAAGACAAAAAGAAAGAAAACTCTTAAAGAGGGTCACCTTCACTGATATTGGCAAATCCTTGTGTTTTCTGTCTGAAAGATGATTCATGAATGTTTTGCGTCACTTTCCTTTAGAGAAAGAGTGCATTCTTAAAGCATAAACAATACCTATTACAAAGCAGCTTCAGTTTTTTGTACATTAAAATATATATACAATATTTGTATATATTGTTCTAAATCCCTTGCTCATTCTGAAAAAGTTTTTTTTTCTGACTTGTTTACAATGACTCTCTTTGTCTTTTTACTGAAATCAAGTTAGTACTATCTTCCAAATGACTAGTGTGTAGAGGGAAATTTATAGCACTAAATGCCCACAAGAGAAAGCAGGAAAGATCTAAAATTGACACCCTAACATCACAATTAATAGAACTAGAGAAGCAAGAGCAAACACATTCAAAAGCTAGCAGAAGGCAAGAAATAACTAAGATCAGAGCAGAACTGAAGGAGATAGAGACACAAAAAACCCTTCAAAAAATCAATGAATCCAGTAGCTGGTTTTTTGAATAGATCAACAAAATTGATAGACTGCTAGCAAGATTAATAAAGAAGAAAAGAGAGAAGAATCAAATAGTTTAGAAGATTTTTTAACATTTAATATTATGTAGAATTTTTTAGCTAAATATGATAAGTTTTTATTTAATCTCCAAAGGCATCAATGTAACATCTGAATTGAAAAATATGGTGTAGGCATCACCTCTTATATAATAAAGCCATCAGTGGGTATTAAATGTCACTGGACTAATAATGGCTAATTACTTAAAAAACTATTTCTCAATATTGGTTATCTAACATATACTTAAATACCTTTAAGAGACACCTCCAAATTATTATATGTAGTTTTGGCCTATTTTGATGAATTAGTAGTTGTTTCTTTCATGACTGAAAATATATCTTAGTAACTTCTTGATATTGATTCTAATTATTTTTATCCATCAATATCATATACAAAATGTATAAATTTTCCACTTGAAAATTCTTAAACTGTTTTTGAACATATAGTATATATCCCCTAGGCTTTTCTTTCTTAAGATTAAACATAATTTCATGTTTCAAACAAATACAATTTCCCTCAAAAAAACTTTAATCGGTTTATTTATAATTGTTATAAAGTTGAAGTGCTGAAGCTTATTCACTGAAACATTTTGACTTGCATTAATGTTTTAGGTCCTTGAATATATGATAAGAATTCAAACACAGATATATATATATATATATATATATAGAGAGAGAGAGAGAGAGAGAGCCTTTGGGGAGGGGCCCTGCCTTTTGCAGCATAAGCTCAACTACACTTTAAATACATATATATATATATATATATATATATATATATATATACACATACACACATATATATATATAGATTTTCCGCATTTCTTCCTTCCTGTACATTTATATGGGTGACCATGAGCAAACCAAAAACTTTCAGACGTTAGATTCTGAGCAAGGCTGTTGTTGTTCAAAAGATGACTTATTTGTAATTGTGTAGCTCTTTGGTTTGAGAGATATACTAATCTTAACATCCAGCTGTCCATTTTGTCCTTTTCCACTGCCCTGCACACCTCTGCTGGGTGTCCACTGCTCTGCACACCTCATGGATTGATTATCCCTGCTGACCTGGGCATTTATATTTTCTTACTCTGAACTGATGACCAGGTGGGCAAAGCTGGGGACAGGAAAGGGTGCTATCAGAAAACTCCACTTATGGAGGCTCTCTCACTTTCTTCCTAAGTTTCTTTACACCAAACTGCACTTTCCAACCACCACTACCACTACACACACACAGGTACATTTTCTAATTCCTAAGTCAAGGTTTTGTGTGTGTGTCGTGTGTGTGTGTGTGTGTTTGTGTGTGTGTGTGTTTCTGTGAGAAGTCTGGTCTATTAAACTTCCCGGTCGAGTTGTGGGTAGAAGCTTATCAGCCTATGCTAATATGCCATCCTGTCTGGAACAACAAAAAAAAAAGTGTGAAGTTATCTTTCTTTTCTAGGGGAAACCTCCCATGCTTGAATTTTCTTTAATTAATTTATTTCTAGGAAAGCTCTCCTTTGATGTTAACTTCACACATAAAAATCAATAACATAGATGAAATAATTCAGAATGTTCTTGGGTCAGAACAATGAATACAAGGGTATAGATGCTCAGAGAGCAGATAGAATCATGGCAGGACATAAACGGATTTCAAAGGCCTGAGTGTGAGACACATAACACAATGTTGATATTTGGGGTGTAGGCTGCTCAAATGTATTTTCCAAGATGCTGAGTTTATTCATTAATTTTAAAGCAATATAGCTACTTAAAACTAGAGAATAGATTCATATTTGAGAATCAAGTCTTGTATTTTTCTTTTTGGTAAAGTCAGCAATATGATTTTCTTTAGTTATCAGAGCTTATGAATACGATTTGCTATTTTGGATGATAATTGTTTTGCTACTTGTCCAAAGGAGCTAGGGAAAGATAATTTGGATATGGGTTTGAAAGACTTTTTAATTAATTATGTTGACTATTCCACATATGCCTTATGGTTAAATTAATTTATTAATAATATTAAATTTCTACACATTTTAGAAACACTGTAAATAAACATTTTTGTCTAATAAAATAAGCATATGATTGTAAATAGTTTTCACACTAGATTATCTGCTCTGTGCCTTACTCGATATATCACTATTCTATCCCCAATTCCTAGCACGTAGTATGTACTCAATAAACACTTGTTAAATAAATGAAATGTTGATAATGAGTTAAGCCTATTATTATCTACATTTTTATTTTCAGATAGTGTTTTTTTTCATATAGATCACTTATTCCATTTCAGATTATGGTGCTACTTCTGTTACCCAACCTAGACATAACTATTTGTTCTTTCATCATGAAACACATGGAAAAAATTTTAAAGACAACCCCGGCTGCTGGAAAACCACAGTAGAGTGAGGACTAGATTATATGAGGGAATTGATTTCATTTTAGTTTAATCTTATCCTGATATAGGAAGCTCATATAAACAAATATCTCTATTTCCCTACAAGAAATAAATTTCCATTTGCAGCTGGTAAATTGTAATCAACATTGTTTTGCTGATGTGACTTCTGTTAGAATAAGTAATTTAAATGTTTTGTAAAGACCACCCACACATTAAAATACTATTTAACAAATATGCACATTTAGTTTGAAGTTATTATGTAGCAATGCTTGAATACAAAGTGATAGATATTCTTAAAAATGGTATGCATGTTTCAAAATATTGTTAACTTGTATCTAGAAAGAGGCTATATTTTACATGTCTGTCAGCACATACTTTTAAAAAGATATTTTTAAGAATGGCCATTCTAACTGGCTTGAGAATGGCACATGTATACCTATGTAACAAACCTGCACATTCTGTACATGTATCCCAGAACTTAAAGTAAAATTTAAAAAATATATATTTTATGGGGATATTTGGGGGCTGCTGGTCCCCACAAAATTTCAGAATTTATATTTTATTCTAGTAGTAGCCAAAATACTTTTGATAAACTTTTTATTTTAAATGAAATTACAGTATTCATCAGATACCAGAGTATAAAATTCATTTAATTAGGGGATCTTTGATTAAAAGATCAGGGAGAAATGTTAAACTATTTTAAGCAACCCTTGTACTTAGCTTAATGAAATTTGGGTAGAGGATTTATTCATTTTATAGATGAGGAAACTGAGGTGCAGAAAGAGAAAAGTTTTACCATATTCCACTTTAATTTTCCCCTTTCTTTCTGCTTTGGTCTATTTCTGGCCTGGTCTGGAAAAACAATGAAATTATCAGTGATTGACTCCCCCTAAGAAGAAGAAAAAATAAACTGAAAAGTGTGGGGACTGGGGAGCAGATCCTTTTCTAAATAAAGTGTATATTCTTGCTGCAATTGGTTATACAAGAACCGACTGATAAAAATTGTATTTTTCTTTTTTGTTTTTGTTTTTCTTTTTTTTCTTTTTTTTTTTTTTTTTGAGACGGAGTCTCGCTCTGTTACCCAGGCTGGAGTGCAATGGTGTGATCTCGGCTCACTGCAACCTCCGCCTCCTGGGTTCAAGCAATTATCCTGCCTCAGCCCCCCGAGTAGCTGGGATTACAGATGTGCACCATCACGCCTGGCTAAATTTTTGTGTTTTAGTAGAGACATGGTTTCACCATGTTGGTCAAGATGGTCTCAATCTCCTAACCTCGTGATCCGCCCACCTCGGCCTCCCAAAGTGCTGGGATTATAGGCATGAGCCCCCGCATGTGGCCAAATTGTATTTTTCAAAGTATTATGATTATAATTTATTTTCATATGTTAAAAATATATTTTTTAAGCTATTGATATAGAAAAATACTTAATTTTAACACTAAGTCAACATTATTTGGAGACAAGCTACATACTACTATTAAGTGTCCCATAGCATCACTCCAAGAAAGAAGAGTAATCACCTTTAATAAGTTTTATTTAAAAAAAAATTTCTTCAAGGAATCAGCATTATGTTCAAATATATTACTGTTGTGATTTCTGGAATTGTGGTCTCAAAAGAAAACCTTTGGTTGTTAGGCAAATAATAATGTAATACTTTTAAGTACAATTGTTCATATTACATTTCACACTTAAAAAGTTATAAATTTTTAAAAAATAAAAAAGTGTCAAGTATATTCTAATGATTTTGGAATTCTCCCTTTCAATAGAGATTATAAGCTAGGTTCTCTTAATGAAGAATTGGTTTTAGCATAACTAATAGAGCTTTTTAACAGGGAACCGTACTTGGCACCTAAACCCACAGGTATTGATTTTATACTTATTGAGTGAACTTAGAATAGGTATGTTCTAAAACTTCCACAAGTAAATAAGTCCTTCTGCAGGCCAGGATTGAAAATGAAGCTGTAAACAAACTCTGAAGAGCTGCCTTGATCACTTTGAAGTAGACATATATACCCTCAAATAATAGAGACTCTCCTCCCTTACATCTCTTTTTATTTCTGTGCTCCCCCATTTATCCTTCTACAATTATTTCCTCCTAACTCTTTCTGAGAATGCAGAAGTGGCTGAGAGGATCTTGCAAAAATCCAAAATATATAATGTGTTATTCTTTTTAAAGTAAGAGATTTTTGGAGAAACACGGGCCTCTTTTGAGGCTTGCCACACACAGAAAAATAAAATAAAATAATAAAAACAATAAAGCAGGTGAATGTAGTTACTACTAAAACATTCACAGAGTACTGCAATTCTAGGTTCTTCAAGAAAAATAGTTGTCTACTCCACCTAATTATAATTTAGCATCTCAAGCTTTTCCTTAGGTCCTCAATATTATCTCACTTTTTACTTTAAGAGCAGTTGTGAAACAATTTTTTAGGCCAAGGTGATCTGTCCCTTTGCATGGCATGGATCAGCATCACAGAAAAATTATAGAAGGAAATACATTACAATTTTCAGAAGACTGAGACATTCCTCCATACTCTTAAAAGTATTATGAAAATTGTAGAACATTATAGCTTCTTGTTCATTGGTCATTTCTGCTTTAATCTCCCAGGCACATCAACATTCATGGCCAAAATTGAATGCATTATATTTAGTTCTAAACTGAAGTCCTCCTCTCACAATAAATAATTCTATTTTCAAAACTATTTCCAAAACTAATAACCTGGAGATCGCTTGTGATTTCTCTTTTGTCTTTGGTGACACTATTAAGACACTGAGTTCTGACAATTTATTTCTGAAACATCTCACAAATTCATCTATAGTTATCTTTCTGATAAAGACAATGGTCAGATTATCTGCTGCCTGAACTAGTACAACAAAATATTAAATGGCTTATCAAATTTGCACAGTGTAGTAGAATTTTCCCTTAAACTATGTCTGCTCTGCTTTAATTCATTCATTAGATTCCCAAGCCCTAAGAATAAAGATGCCTGACATATGCAGCCCTGAATCATGGAGGTTTGCCTTCTTTCCTGCATCGTCTCTTGCATTCTCCCAATCACACATTCAGTGCCCATAAACTCTGAACTTCAGATATACTGAACTATTTTGCCCATCAAAGTCACCAGCTATCTCTTATTTATAGGCTTTTGCACATGCAGGATTGTGTCCAAAAGCCAGCCTCTCAACATTCATTCCCCCCGACTACAAGTCATTCTCCAGATTTTCCTTTTTTTCTGTGCAACCCTTATTTATCTTCCAAGTCTCTCCTTAAATAGCGGTTCTTCTGAGACACATTTCTGGCCCTGAGACTAAGTTAGTTCTTTTTTCATTATTATTTTTATTTCTTTGCTTCTGTTGCATCTGCTATTTCCCTTATAATAATAAGGTATAATACCTTACTACAAATACCTATTTTAGTTATCTTTTCATTGTACCCAAATTCTATGAGAACATGGCTGTGCCTACCTGTCACCTACTAAAGAAAATGAGTACCAAATGAATAATAATTTTTAAAATGGAATGAAATCCCATAGTTAACAAACTATCCTAATTAGAAATGCCATTTGAAAGATTGTTTATCTTCAATAAGATAGGGACATTTTGTAAAATGAAATAAAACAAAATTACATTGGAAGAGGGATGTCTATTTGTAAGCATATCAGTGTTTTAATGTGCTTGCAGACACCCGGGATCATGCTACATCTTAAAATCTTTTCTTTTTAAAAAAAAAACGCAAGAGATATGGAAGGCCTTTGAGTGGTACTTTTTATGTAATTCCTGTGACTAACAGCTTTTTTGTTAACATAATCACATTACTTTGAGACAAATAGTTGTGGAACCCTGTGGAGCATAGAGAGCAAGGGCCAGTCATTCAACGTTTAAATTGGTAGCACCTTAGAAAATTGTAGGAATGTGCTTTCATAATTAACAAAGAAATGAAAGAGTATAATAATGCCATGTATCAATTTTATTAGGACTAGATTCCAAGCTCAAGAGCATAAAGTGAGTGCTAGGACAAGGAGTCCTTACCTACTTTCAATTTTATGGGTTAACTGCTCAAATAATCTTGGACGTCATTTTTTCTTAATAGAATTCCATCAGCCTTATAATAGCTAGTAGATTTAGGTGCAAGATTCTAGCAAGATCATGGTTTTCTTCTTACAGTTTAGAGGCTGAACTTTTTTTTTTTTTCATTTGCTGCTTGTAACAATTCTCTGCCTGCCTTTCGGTATCACTTATTCATCATTCAGGAATCAGTTTAAAAAGTTACTTCCTACGAAGTAACTTTCTAGGTTCTGTAGAAATTAGTCGATTATAAATCAGGAGACTAAGGGACGAGAATAAAATGTTTGGGAATAAAATGTATTCTAAGGTAAGTAGAATAACTACGGGTAGTCCTATTATTGTTGGGATAAAGAAAGAGATGAATAGATCTTCATTCATTTTAATTCTTCAGGGGTCTCTTGTTTCTGTGATTCAAAGGTTTTTAGCATTGGATTTGCCTGGTGAGTAAATTTGGGTTTTTCTTTTACTGGAAGTAGGATGAGCAGTGATATAATTATAGATAAAATAGAAATATGTAGATGAGTAGAGGTTTCCAGTTAAGGCATCTCACTGGGGAGAGGTTTTGGGCTCTCAGTCTTTAAATTAAAAGGTTAATGCTAGTTAGCTTCACATCGATATTATAATATGAATGCTGACAAGTTTTTGAAGTGTTTAGGCATACTATTTCAAGAATAATGGGTACAAAGCTATGGTTAGACCCGCAGATTTCTGTGCATTGGCCGTCATAAAGTCTTGGTTGTGTAGATGTTAAGTTTGTTTTGTTTAAACATCCTGGAATTGGGTCTCTTTTCAGGCCTAATATGATATAGCTCATGAATGTAAAACATTTGATGAAATTAGTATGTGAATTGATATTTCTATAGGGAGGGCTATTCAATTGCCTACTTTGAGTAATCATAGCTGTGCTGGCTCTACATCTGTTGTAGGAATTACATATAGTCAAAATTTAGACTTCATAATCTGTATATTCATAGCTTCAGTATCATTGGCATACACTTGACAGTAAGGGAGAGGTTTGTAATTTCATCTGTTACATGTAGAATATATAATGATGGGAGGGGCTTTCTTTATAGCCTCTTCCCTAAAATGAATAGTCTCCCTGTCTCATAGAATTTTCATATATGTATTTAAAGCACTTATTGCAATATGTTACTAAACATTTATTGATTTTTCTCTCCTCCTTACTCTTCTATATGGGTCCACTAGCATAGGAATTATGACTTTATTCATTTTTTCAATAGTATGTCCTCAGTATTTAATCTTATGTTTGAAATACAGTAGGCATTTAATACATATTTGTTTAATTATTTCACAAAAAATTCACAGATATGCACAAAGACATAGCTGGAAGGAATGAGGTTATTTTTGTATTATTGAATTATACTTTTTCTTGTTTATATGTAAAGTTTTTGGGACACATGAGAAATTTTGTTACATGTATATTATGTGTAGCAATCAAGTTAGGGTATTTGGGGTGTCCTCCACCCGAATACAGTATATTTTTGTTAATTATAGTCACCGTACTCTGCTATCTAACACTGAATTTATACTTTTCTTTTTAATGTATTTTTATTGTTGATGTTTTAAAAATTATTATATATTTCTATTGTGATTAAAACATTTTGATATTTTTATAAACTTTTACAGTTTTAATGTGACAGTAAATATAAACTGGGCCTTGTTATGTACTAGACACTGTTAAGAGAGCTCAAAACGTAGTAATGTTTCTGCTTCATTTTACTAATTCATGAGAAGTATTTCTAAATGGTGCTTGTATTAAATTCTGTATCATATCTATAAGTTGTATTAGGAAAGCTTGTCTTTATAGTTTGATTTCTGTACAGTATGAATATAACAGAAACCTAAAGTTTTACATGATGACAGAAGTAAATCAAACTAGTGAATTATGTATATTTACCATGCTGATCACAACATTGTTGTAGAATGCAATTTTGAAGTCTGTGGCTAAGTTACTTAACATCTTCTGCCAATTTTTTAAATTAACTATTGTTTTTTAAGCTTTAAAACCACATCACATATTGTTGAAATTGAATAAATTATAATATGTATTAGCCATTATTTAAATTACATCAGCACTGTGACAGTAACAAAATACCAATAAAACTTTTATTTGCCCTATAATCAATCATTATGATTGACCTACTACATTTAAATGACTTTATGTGTATTAATGTTGTAGTAGCCATGACATCTACATCACCAGTGATATAATAGTAAAGCCCTTATTAAACAATTTTCCTTCATTAATTCGTTTACACCAATCATTTTGCTCAAAGTGGGTAAAAGGAGTGGATAGATACAGCTTATACTGATGAAGCAGGATGATTTTCTTTCTCCAAAGAAGATGTCAACATCTTGTGAATATTTTTCAAAGACACATTTAAAATGGATTCCAAATTATTTATCTGTTTTGGTAATCTATTGCTGCATAAAAATTATCTCAAAGTTTTGTGGTTTAAAACAGTACCATTTGCTATCTCGCAGTTTCTGCGAGTCACATATCAGATGATGGCTTAAGTGTGTTCTCTACTTTGGATATTTCATGAGATACAATCAAGAAACCAGCCATATTTGCAGTTTTATATGAAGACTTGACCTGGAAGCTATCAGTTTCCAAGCTCTCTCACATGGCTGGTGGCTGGATTCACTTTCTCCAGGGTTGTTGGACATAGGTTCTTGCTAAATGAAGCATTCATTCTGTAGGGCAGGTTACAACATAGTAACTTGCTTTATCAAAAAAATGGTAAGCTTGAAAATCCAAAGGAAGTGTGTACCAGCCAAAGCTGTATCACAGTTTTGTACAACCTAATACTGGTAATGATATCCCAGAATTCTAAGAATGTTGCTCCAAGCCATTCTCAAGAAAGAAATTACTAGCCCTGTTTAATACACAGATGGAGGGTATTACACATGCATATGAATGCAAGGAAGTGGGGATTATTGGGAGCCACTTCAGAAGTTGCCTATTACAACATTGGTGCAAGAAGATAGCTCCTGTGATCATGTACACTCTGCCAAATTGCTTAAATTTGCCTAGATTCAAGTTTCAGCTCAATTATTTATTTTCCATGTAACTTTGGAAAGTTGTTAACACTATAATTTCCTCATTAAAAAAAGAATCACTAAACTTGTGGTAATAGCTACTTATCTCACAGGTTTTGCAAAAAGAATATAGTTTCTCAGTTTTGACACTAGCAACATTTTGGAGCAGAGATTTTTTTTTTTTTTTTTTTTTTTTTTTTTTTTTTTTTTTTTCTGCAAGAGTTAGTCCTTTCTAAGCATTGCAGGATGCTTAGTAGCATTCCTGGTTTCTACCCATTTTATCAGTAGCCAACTCCAATATTGACAAACAAAAAATGTTTCCGTTGCAAATGTCCCCTGGGAGGTAACATCACCTCTAGTTGAAATCAACTGGATTAAATGACTTATTGTACATAAAGTTATTAAGACAGTTTATGTAAAAGCTGTATAATATTATTTTATAATATTATATCTGATTTTCAATTATTTTTACTCACTTAAGCACTTAAAGAAAGGGTAAAACATCCAGCAACAAAATTAAAACATCTGAGCTAGAGGTCAAATCAGATAGTTAAATGGAGCATAGTATGACATGCCCCAGGCAGCATGGTCTATTGAGAAACTCTCATGGGGATGTCTACCCAGTTAGTTTCCTTAATGCTTAAAATTTGGGTGATTTCTGTTATTTACTTTATTTCCATTTATACTTTTGCTTTATAGGCACTTAGGACATCTTCTTCCAAAATACAAATAACTTTAAGAATAGGAATTCTTGAGTGACCTTTAAATATTGTTTTATAACAGTCTACTCAAGTTTGACTATGAAATACTTTCTTCATCTGTTCAAAGAATTTGAATAGTGTACTGAGGAACCATCAGAATCAGATAATTAAAGTCTAAGTTGAAGTTTGAAGATTTAAGTCATTGATTGTGTAGGACAGAGACAGAAAGAGAGGGGCAATGAAAAGTTCTGAAACATTGTTATAAGAAATAATTTATGTCATCTTGAGGAAAAAGTGCTAGATGTAATTATAGACTTGTTTTATATTGCTTTTGAAGATAAATCCAACTTTATAAGATATTTTAATAAGGCATGTTTTTTAAATTACTCAATTCAATCAAATGTCTTAATGTTTGTGAAAGCTTTTCTTTTCAAAATTGGAATATATGCCTATGTAAGAGTTCATGTTAATGCAAATAGTGAAAATGTCACAGCGAAAGCAGTTTTTACCAGTAATTTATTGTGTAGGTGTAAGAATATGGTTATTAAGATTTACCAAATATGTGTTGCATCTGATATCTGTAATAAAATTGCCTTGCTTATTGAAATAGCCTAATACTGAAGCAGTGATACTTCTCTTCACGTCCAAAGTGAATAAAAGAGGAAAGAAGGTAAACAAATGCCTTTTGCTGGGGGCAGGTAATAAAACTGGTTACAAAATAATAAGCTTCCCAGACCCATTATCATGAAAATCACTACCAGGCCTTGGCCATCTATGCATAGATATGAGAGGTATTAAAAGGATGTCTATTTTACTTTCTGCCTTACTTACTTCAGAAAACACATGCTTTTGCTATAGTCAGTTATATGGATCTTTTTTTATTTCTCATATTTTTAAACAAACTCTTAGCCTTCTTTTTTTTAATGGTCTTTCTCAGTATTTTCAGAATGCTTTAAATTCTTGATTTCATTTTTATTTGGTACTATCCCAGAAAAGTAGATTATATCTCAGAGCCCTTTTTAAAAAAAAATAATAATAATAATAATACTTTCCCTGCACCATAAAATTTTACTTGTTTCTTCATGTATTTAATTGATTCCAAATTATATTCAAAATGCTATGGTCAGTGCAGTGGAGAATATGAAGATTGGTGAGACACAGTTACTGCTCTCAAAAATTATGGAAGAAAGTATTTGTATACATTCCACCACATTATAAAGCAGAGTATAACTATTTGCTTGTTGTTTTTAAAAGGTGAAACAAGGTAGCACATCCATAGTACATCTGATTGGAGTGAGTACAGGAGGGAGGATTTTGCCTTTGAAATGGGCTGTACATAATAGTTATTATTTAATCAGATAGAAATGAGATAATTGTAATTTCCAGCAAAATTATAAACACAAAGAAAGGTGTGTATGTCTTCAGGTAAGGTGAAGGCAGTGTAGTTATAATACATGAAAGGTTGGAAATGGCAAATTATAAGACTATCCTGAAAGACCATGAATATCAATAAAGAACAGTCTAAAGAGGAGGGAGGAGGAGCAAGACAGCCAATTGTTCCCCTTGCTGGAAAACCAAATTGAACAAGTAGCTACACAAGAAAGCAGCTTAATAAGAAACAAAAATCACGAAAAATCAGGTGAGCAATCACAGTGTTTGGTTTTAACATTGTAACAAGGAAAGAAACACTAAAACAGGTAGGAAAGACAGTCTTGAATCTCTGACACCACCCTTCTGCCATCCTCCATCAGTAGCCACATGGCATGGAATGAGAATCTGTGCTTGGGGGAGGGAGAAAGTGAAGCCACTGGGGTACTTTGGGTTGGAACTCAGTGCTTCCCTGTCACAGTGGAAACAATACAAAACAGAAGTCAGCTAATGGCTGCAGAGGGAGCATGTAGATAAACTGTAGCCAGAGGGGAATCATCTTTCCCAGGGTCAGAACCTGAGCTCTGGCCACACAACCAACACACAGGCTAAAACACTCTGGTGCCCTAAATTAACTTGAAGGGCAGTCTAGGCCATAAGGACTACACTTTCTGAGCAAGTCCTGGTGCTTTGCTGGGCTCAGAGTGAGTGGATTTGGGGTTCATGTTGCCTAGTGAAACACCATCTGGGTTGGCCAAAAGAGTGCATGTGTGATCCCCACCCAACCCCAGGCAGAACAGCTAGCAGCTCCAGGAGGGACTCCTTTCTTCTGCTTGAGGAGAGGAAACAGGTAAAGTTGACTTTTGTCTTGCAACTTGGATACCAACTCAGCTGCAGAAGAATAGGGTACTAAGGAGAGTCCCCATTCCAGATCCTAGCTCCCAGGCAATATTTCTAGACACATTCTGGGCCAGAAGGGAACCTGCTACCTTGAAGGGAAGGACTTCATTTTGGCAAGATTCATCACCTGCTAACTAAACAGCCCTTGGGCCTTGAATAAACATCAACAGTAACCAGGCAGTACTCTTTGCAGGCCTTGGGTGAGACCCAGTGCTGTAATGGCTGCAGGTGTGACCCAACACATTCTCAGGTGTCACTCCAGAAAATGAGGGCATTTCAATAACACAAAGAAAGAATTCAGAATCCCATCAAACAAATTTAACAGAGATTGAAATGCTTTTTAAAATATCAAGCAGAACTTCTGTAACTATAAAATTCAATTGACATACTGAAGAAGGCATCAGAGTCTCTCAACAAAAGAATTCATCAAGTAGAAGAGAGACTTGGTGAGCTTGAAGACAGGCTATTTGAAAATACACAGGAAGAAGAGACAATAGAAAAATAATGAAAAGAGTGAAGCACACTTTCAAGGACTGAAAATAGCTTAAAAAGAGGAAATCTAAGAGTTAGCCTTAAAGAAGAGGTAGAGAGATCAAGTTACAAAGTCTATTCAAAGAGATAAATACAGAGAACTGTCCAAACCTATAGAAAGATAGGAATTTTAAAATATAAGAAGTTTATAGAACATGAGGCAAATTTAACCCAAATAAGCCTTCCTTAAGGCATTTAATAATCAAAGTCACAAAGATTAAGGGTAAAGAAAGATTCCTCAAATAAGCAAGAGAAAAGAAACAAATGACATACAAAGGAGCTCTAATACTGCTAGCAGCAGATTGCTCAGTGGAAATCTTTCAGGCTAGGAAAGAATGGCATGACATATTTAAAGTGCTGAAGGAAAAACCTTTTTCAAAGAGAAGTATATCCAGTGAAAATATCCTTCAACTATGAAGGTGAAATAAAGGCTTTCCCAAACAAACAATAACTGAGGATTTCATCGACACCAGACATATCCAACAAGGAAAGCTAAAATAAGTTCTTCAAAGACGAAGAACTTTTCAAGACAAAGACAATATAATAACATTTAAAACAAACAACAAAAAGTTAAAAAGTGGGGAGATGCAGTTTAAGTATAGAGTTTGTTTGCTCTTTGCTTGCTTGTTTGCTTGTTGGTTTTTGCAACCAATGTTAAATTGTCATTAGTTTAAAATAATGGATATAGGATGCTACTTGCAAGCCTCATCGTAACTGAAATTTAAAAAACCTACAAAAGATACGCAGAAAACAAAGAACAAGAAATTAAAACATACCACCGACAGAAAATCACTTTGACAAAAAGGAAGAGAGGAAGAAAAGAAGAAAGGAAAAAAACCACAAAACAACCAGAAAACAAATAACAAAATGGTGGAAGACTTTACCCATTAATAATTACATCAAATGTAAACTGACTAAATTCTCCAATCAAAAACCATAGAGTGGCTGAATGGATAAAGAAAAAGGTTCAGCAATTTGTTGCTATTAGAAGTATACATCACCTAGAAAGACACAGAGACTGAAAATAAATGGATGAAAAAAGATACTCCCTGCAAATATAAACCACAAAAGCAATAGTACCTATAATTGTATCAGGTGAAATATTCTTCAAGTTAAAAACTATTAAAAGAGACAAAGCAGGTCTATAATGATTAAAGGGTTAATTCAGCAAGCGGATAGAACAATTATAAATATACATGCACCCAACACTGGGGCACCCAGATATATAAAACAAATAGTATTAGAGCTAAAGAGAGATATAGACCCCAATACAAAAATAGCTGGAGACTTCCAACTCCCTAATTTGCATCAGACAACTCATCTAGACAGAAAATCAAAAAAGAAATATTAGACTTAATCTGCACTATAGAACATATAGACCTAATAGATATTTACAGATCATTTCATCAAGTGGCTGCAGAATACACATTCTTCTCCTCAGCACATGGATTATTGCTAAGAATAAATCATATCCTTTTTTAGACCACAAAATAAGTCTTTAAACTTCTAAAAAATTGAAACAAATATCAGGCATCTTCTATGACCAAAATGGAAAAATCTTGAAATCAATAACAACAGGAATTTTGGAAACTATACTAATACTTGGAAATTAAACTGTATGTTCCTGAATGACTAGTAGATCAGTAAGGAGATTAAGAAGGAAATTAAAAATATCTTGAAACAAATGAAAGTGGAAACATAACATACCAAAACCTATAGGATACACCAAAAGCAGTAGTAAGAGGAAAGTTTACAGCAATGAGCACAAACATCAAAAAAGTAGAAAAAACTTCAAATAAACAACCCAATGATGCATCTTAAAGACTAGACAAGTAGAAACAAATCAAACGTAAAATTAGTAGAAGAAAATAAATAATAAAATTCAGAGCAGAAATAAATGAAATCGAAACACAAAACAAAAAAAAAGAAAAAAATTAAAAAGAAAACTTTGTTTTTTGAAAAGATAGGCAAAACCCATAAACATTTAGCCAGGCTAATTAAGAAAAAAAAAAAAAGCAGACTCAAATAAATAAAATTAGAGCTGGAAAAGGAGACATTATAACTGATACCACAGAAATTCAAAGGATAATTAGAGGTAACTATAGGCAACTAAATGCCAATAAATTTGAAAACCTAGATGATATGAATAAACTTCCAGACACATACAACCTAGCAACATTGATGCATGAAGAAATCCAGAATCTGAATTGACCAGTAATAAGCAATGAGATCAAAGCTGTAATAAAAATTCTCCCAGCAAAGGAGAGCCTGGGACTCAATGGCTTTACTGCTAAATTTTGCCAAATATTTAAAGAAGAACTAATGAAAATCTTACTCAAAGTATTCCAAATATAGAGGAGAAGGAAATACTTCCATACTTATTCTATGAGGCTAGTATTACCCTGATACCAAAACCACAGAAAGGGACATCAAGAAAAGAGAATAAACTGTAGGCCAATATTCCTGATGAACATTGATCCAAAATGCTCAACATAGTACTAGCAAACCAAATTCAACAACATATTAAGAATATTATTTATCACGACCAGATGGGGTTTTCCCATGGATGCAAGGATGGTTCAACATACACAAATCATTCAATGTGATACATCGTATCAACAGAATTGAGGACAAAAAGCATATGATCATTTCAACTGATGCTGCAAAAGCATTTGATAAAATTAAACATTTTTAAATAATTAAAACCCCCCAAAAACTTGGTATAGAGGGAACATTACTCAACACAATAAAAGCCATATACAACTGATTCATAGCTGGTATCATATTAAATGGGGAAAAACTGATAGCCTTTCCTCTAAGATTTGGAAAAAGATAATAATGCCCACTTCCACCATTATTATTCCATATAATACTGGGTGTTCTCACTAGAGCAACTGGACAAGAGAAAGAAATAAAGGGCATCCAAATTGGAAAGGGAAATTTCAAATTATCTTTGTTTGAAGATGATATAATCTTATATTTGGAAAAACCTAAAGAATCTGCAAGAAAATGATTAAAACTGATAAATTCAATAAAGTTGCATGATATGAAATCAACATACACAAATATGTAGCATTTCTATATGCCAACAGTGAACCATCTGAAAAAGAAATCAAGAAGGTAATAAATACAAATGAAATAAAGTACCTAGGAATTAACCAAAAACTGAAAGATCTGTATAATGAAAACCATAAAATATTTATGCAAAAAATTGAAGAGGACACAAAAAATTAAAGGTATTCCACGTTCATGGATTGGAAAAATCAGTATTGTTAAGATGTCTATACTACCCACAAAAATCTATAGATTGAAAGTAATCCCTATGAAAATGCCAATAACATTGTTTACAGAAATAGAAAACAGAATCCTAAAATTTGTATGTAACCACAAAACACCCAGAATACCCAAAGCTATACTAAACAAAAATTACAAAACTAGAGAAATCACAGTGTCTAACTTCAAATTATAACTGCATCAACTAACGAGCAAAATCACCAGCTAACATCATAATGACAGGATCAAATTCACACATAACAAATTATAATATAGAGATATCGTAACCAAAACAGCATGATACTGGCATAAAAACAAACATAGACCAATGGGACAGAATACAGAACCCAGAAGCAAAGCCACACACCTACAGCAAACTCATTTTTTACAAAAGTGCCAAGAATATACATTTAGGAAGCTACAGTTTATTCAATAAATGGTGCTGGGAAAACTGGATACCTATATGCGAAAGAATGAAATTAGACCCTTGTCTCTTGCCATATGAAAAAGTTAAATTAAAAGAGATTAAAGACTGATACTCAAGACCTCTAATATGAAATTACCACAAGATAATAGTTGGAAACTCTCCAAGATATTGGCCTGGGCAAAGATTTCTTAAGTAATATCTCAGCAGCACAGGCAAGCAAAGCAAAAATGGACAAATGGGATCATATTAAGTTAAAAAGCATCTTCACAGCAAATGAAAAAATCAGTAAAGTGGAGAGACAACCAATAGAATGGGATGGCAGAAAATCTTGGCAAACTATTCATCTGACAAGGGAATATGAACCAGAATATATTTTATAAGGAGCTCAAAAAACTCAATAGGAAAAAATCTAATAATCTAATTAAAAATTGGCAAAAAATCTGAATAGATTTTTCTCAAAAGAATATAGACAAATGGCATCCGGTATATGAAAAGGTGCCCAGCATCACTGATCATCAGAAAATGCAAATCAAAACTATATGGAGATTTTATCTCACCCCAGTTAAAATGGTATATATCAAAAGACAGGGAATAAAAAATGCTGGTGAGGATGTGGAGAAAAGGAAATCCTTGTACACTGTTGGTGGGAATGTAAATTAGTACCACACCTGTGGAACATAGTAGGAGGGTTCCTAAAAAATGTAAATATAGAACTGTGGTATGATCCGGCAATACCAATGTTAGGTATATATTCCCCAAAAAGAAAATCAGTATATCAAAGAGGTATCTGAACTTTCATATTTGTTGCAGCTCTGTTCACAATTACAAAGATTGGGAAGAAAACTAAGTGTCCATCAACAGATTAATGAATAAAGAAAATTTTGGATGTAAACCCAATGGAGCACTATTTGGCCATAAAAAAGAAAGATATCCTGTTATTTGCAGCAATATTGATGAAACTGCAGGTCATTATATTAAATGAAATAAGCCAGGCACAGCAAGACAAACTTTGCAGGTTCTCACTCATGTGTTAGAGCTAAAAATCAAAACAATGGAACTTATGGACATAAAGTTATGGGATTATTTATGGGATAAATATACACAACTGCTATGTACTAATAAAAATAAAAAATAAAAATAAACACACCCTAAAAATCTGTTAGTTTTGTTTGCTGTGAAGCCAATATTTATTATTTGCTTTAAAACACAATTGAAATACCTCTTACTCTTTGTATTAGTTTCCTAGAGTTGCCACAACAACATACCACAAACTGTGTGGCTTAAAACAAGAAAAGTTTATTATCTTCTGGTTCTTAAGACTAGAAGTCTAGGTATTTCCAAGACCATGTTCTCTCTGAAGTTTTAAAAAATATTTCTTTCTTTCTTTATCCTATCTTTAGAAGGTCGCTGGTACTAATTGGGGTTTGTGGTGGCATACTTTCAATTCCTATCTATGTCTTCACATGGCCTTCCTTCCTGGGTGTCTGGGTATCTTTTTGCCTCTGTATCTGAATTTCTCTTTCCTTTCGTTTTATGACATAAGTTATTGGATTTAGTTTGCACCCTTATTTAGTATGACTTATTCCTAACTTGATTACATCTAGGAAACATTCACAGGTACCTGGGATGAGAACTTCAACATATCTTTTTTGAGGAAACACAATTCAACTTACAACACTCTTTCGAAATGAATTTAAAGACAATACAACCTATCTACACACATAATTTTTAACATAAATATAATTCCCTAACAATACAAACTACTAAATATAAATACTTCATAAGAAAATAAATATGAATTTTAATGTGTTACAGTGTGGCCAAGCTAAATGATAAAGTGAATACTTGCAATCCCAGATGGAATCACATGGGAAGACAATTTATTTTTTAATATTAGTGATCCAGTACCATAAAAACCATTACAATCAGAGGCCTGATTCTCATACAGAATCACTTTTGATAGAGTTCTGAATAAAATTAAACAGGATTTTTTTTCCTAATTCACAAGATACTTGGATTTTGAAATTACATTTATAAAAAAATGTACAAAATTCATGTTGATATATTTATATATTTATAAAGTACATTTTTATACTCAGATTACAAACTTTTTTGTTATATGAATAGAAGTTGAACATACAAAACTCATGGAAAATGCAAAACAATTATTTAATATTTGTGGCATTTCCTTGCCTAACAGGACACCATGCACTCTTGTCCCCATCCGCTAAAAGCCTAGAATGCCTCCACGTACACATTTTGTGAAAATATAAACAGTCTCACTCTTCCAGTTTATAAAAACATAGTTGAGGAGGCAGTATACAAATATATTTATTTGTCAGTTTATAGATTTTTATGTAAGCATTATCAAAACCACAATATCTCCATATATTTTATACTCATTGTGATAGTTAACTTATATCTTTCCATCACTTGAATTAGATATTTTTTGCCCTCAATTTACAGTTGGGAAAACTGAAGCGTATAGAGATAAAAAGTGCATTTCTGTTATACTGGTAGTCATTTCAGGCACCATTTTGAATTAATGGAGCATATTTGAGGATATGCTAGCTTGCAAGCAAATTCCAGAACACACCATATAGGAAGCCACCTAAGCAGGTTATATGTAAAGCCAACTGATATCTCTGGTTCTATTCTCCATCCTTTCTTGATCCTAACTTTACAAAGATTGAGGATTCACATGAGTGTGGTACGAACTGCCAACATAAAACTTCTACACATGTGCTTGATTAATAATACAAAACAGAGAAAAGCCAGGTGTTGGAGCTCTGCTATTGCAGAACAGGTGGCACTATGCACACGGCAGATATATGAGAATTGAATTAATAGTATTTGTAATGTAGAGACAGAACTTTATTGTGATTAAAAAGTGTAATCGATGTGTATTACTGAAAAAAAACCTTTAAAGAAAAATGAAAGGACCAGTCTTCAATCACTACATTCTCTTTCTCAACTTCATCTTATTATAAAGTTATTTCAGATTTTATATTCCAATATGGAGAGTAAAGAAATCTGTGACATTGAGTTCACTGAAGACACTTCTTATAACGTCTCAGAAGCCTATTACTTTATAGCCTGAAAATACAGTAATAGAAATTTATTTCTGAGAAAGTTTAATTTATTAATTTTTTATATGAAAAAGTATGGCTTTGTTTAAGGATCTACAAGATTTCTGCTGCAAATGAAAAGACAATGCAATAAGAGCAAGAATAAAAAGTATTTATGCACATAAATATACATTACTTTTGCATTTTTAAGTTCAATGGCAGATTTGTTTGTTTGTTTTGCTTTTCCGGTTACTATTAGTTAGAGTTTCCCCTTAAGACAAAACAGAAATAGAACAGAAAATTAAATCCAAACATACACTTTGGGAGTTTTTTGGTGTTGACATACAAGAAACTGTCCTTTTAGACTTTTGATCCTTAGTTACCAGTAACACTTCCTGTAGTAAAAATTTGCCTTAGACATTCTTATTTACAGAAGCCTTAGTTCATTCAGAAAATGGTTTTGAATTTATAGTGTGAAGTAATTTGTTTACTAAGTAAATGAGGTTAAACTAATTAAACAGAAAGCTATTAATATTTTTTAATAAAAACAAAACCAGCAAATTTTCAACTTATTTCATACCACCATCAAATATTTAAAAGAACTTTAAATAGCCTGAAACATGATATTTATTAGCTCAGCCATCTGGTTAAACAAAATTTTTAAAAATTGTACCTAGAAATGTTTTATCTGATTAAGAAAGAATCTGTAAAGCAAACCACTCATGCTAACAAAGAGGTAGTTAAGACCTACACTAGTGTTAATGGAGTTCTCTGAGTGACACGTGTAGAATAGGAAGTGACAGGAGACCATAAACAAATGAATATGTCAGAGAGGACTGCAGAAACTAAGCAGGCTGCATAGAACTTGCAAAAGGCACCATAAAGCAGAAGCCCTACACCTATTATCCCCACTTAATAAATTTGTGACCTTAGATTCATTGAGAATTAATGAGCCCTTTTCTCTCATCTGGAAAAGGAAAAAAAAAAGCACAAAGTGATACAGTTAAAAATGTTTAAAAACTGAAAAAAAATGATGGCAAGCAGGTTTTTTAAAACTTCAATATGCCAATATTTTATATTCGGCAGTCCAGAAACACGAGAGTAAAATTATTGACTACACACAATTTTAAATGTTTTATAGATAGCATGATTTTTCCCCTATTTTGGGGTAAATCTTTTATAAAGAATGTATGAAAACATATGAGAACAACACCTTTCAAACAACCTGCCAAATCAGAAAAAATATCTTTAAGAAAATATTTATAGAGTCTTGGAATTATGTTATGTGCACAGTTTTCCAATCAGGCAAAGAAAGTTTTTGGCCTACTGCAGTTTAAGATACAGTTAGAAGTGCTCTGATTTCTAGGTGCATGTAATCTAAAACTTAGATATAAAATGATACTTTTTCAGAGACTGAATGCTATGTGTGAATTTAAATACATGCTCTTAAGATCTGGAATTAGATATACATCATATCTCCCTAGATCCAACTTCAATTCCTTCATAAAACAAGCTCTCAAAGAACAAAAGACATGGGTAATTTAAGATTAGTCATGGATATTATCAATATGCAAGTCACCTAACTTCAAAATTGGGAATACAATAATATAGTCAAGGAGTCCTAGAAAAAAAATGCTTCTCTGTGTATAGTAGATGCCAAAATCCTGGTTCCAGAGTTTTCTTTTGAGTGGTGACAGGATTAGCACCAGCTGAGGCATAATACAAGTAGAGATAAACTCTAAGAATTAGCATCCACTCCAGGGCTACAGCCTTGAAGGTCAGAGCTGAAGACTAGTTCCAGGTGGAAAATGGACAGAAAAACCAAGACTCAGATGTAAATCCAACAAGAAATATGGGTTATATTGTATGTGAATCAGAGGTTGTACTAATTTGTAATTATATATCCATGATGGCATTCAGGGGTGCATTTTATTTCCAAGAACCAGGACAATAGGGTTGAGGCCAGCCAATTAAATCTCACTCATAGCCACAGTCTGGATATCAGGGATTCACAGAATCCATGTTCTTCCCTTGACATTAACTTTTTCATATGTGTCGTGCTACTGCCCATAAAGTTAATTAACCACATGGGTACCTCAAGTAGGAAATACATGCTATGAAAAAAAAATGACAGACAAGATATCAAAATAATATAATTCATCATGAATTTTCCTGACAGGGACCTTGGCACAAATAGACAACGAGTCAATTAATAAAGATGAAGTTTTGGGTTGTGTCATTCATAAAGGAGAAAAATAAGGGACATCTTATTTAGAATTATTATCTTAGAAATTCTGCAAATTGCTGTTTTGGGTTATTGAGTAGGAAAATATAAACAGAATAGCTGACACTTTCAACAAAATTTCCTATATTTTAATACATTTCATATTTTGATATGTAGTCATTGTGAGTAAATTTTAAAAATATGAACTTAAAAATAAGCATACTTTCAGAATCTATAGATATACACTGTTGTCATGTTGTTATAAATATGCATTTATGTATTAGATAAAATATTTAAATGGGATATTGATATAATTTAATTTGACCTTATCTCCACTGAATAAATTATGTCAATGCTACTACCTGCTAAACTTCCTTTGAGTCCTTTTTATATTATACTTTCCATTGCCATCCTTTATCACCTACCATTGAATATCTAGAAAACTACATTTTTAAACTGCTTTATCTGTATTTATGTGGTTTTTGTTGTTGTTTTTTCTTTTCAAGATAGTCTTTCTCTACATGTAGTCAGAGTCCTTCTGAAAAACAAAGTTTATTTATGTAAAAATATAAATCAGTCCATGTCACTGTCCTGCTGAAGCACTTCAATCCTAGCTTTCAAATTTATCTGGAAAGACCCCTGAGGAGGTAAACTGCTCTTTTTTTCTGTTCAGCCTCATCACAGGCACTACTTATGCCTCTCCCCATTTCTCCTGACCAACTCAATCTGTAATTTGTTTGAGTATGTCACTTCCGCTGAAGATTCTTCCATGTTGAAGCACATAGTTTAGGTTAGATTTAGCACCCATACTTGTCTGCCATGTTTGCTTTTGACCTTCCAGGCCAAGTGTAAACTTTCTTGAATAATAGAATGAAATGCATTTGGGAATAATGGAAATTTTTAAAATAGCAATAATAACAATAAAATAGCAATAATAGCAATAAAAATAAAATAATTGTAATAGTATGTATCTGCTCCTTGTGCACATATTATTTCTTCTTCTTGGCATGTTCTTTTCCTCTGATATACTTGACTGACCCTTTATCCTCAAGTCTTCAACTTAAATGCCATTTTTTCAGAGCCCTTCCCTGGATCAGAAACCTAAAATCCATCACACAGTATTTTAAGAGAGTATCGCAGAGCATAGAGCATATCATTTGTAATATACATTTATTGCCTTGAATATTTGTTTCTTTCTATTTGTCCCACTATACAGTCCCTAAGAGCAGGAAGGTGATTCAGTTTATTTTCTCTCTGCTGTTCCTAGCAAAGTGCTGCACAGCATGAAACGGGTGCTCAGCAAACATCTGTTTAGTGAACGGCAGATAGTAAGAGTTTGTTTGTTTTTTATTTTGTTCTATTTGGCACTTGTTTTTATTTTATGTCTTGTCTTAGCAATAATAAATTTTTCTAACAGTATGACAATCCACAACTGTTTATACTGTTTCTGGTTTATGAAAGCAACAACTGGAAAAACATTGCTGGAGAAATATATTTTGATATCAATAGGATAAATGCAAAAATTTGGGATCTATTTAATTAGACATTGAAATCAAAGAAGCAACTTTTAAATTTCCTTTTTATAAGTAGAATACTGTTTGAGAATGAAATATATATATTTCTTATTTTCGAGACTGTGATATGACAGAACTCATGTGTCACTCAGGGTCGTTTTATCCTAATATCATAGACAAACTGATTCTGGGTTATTCCTTTGTTGTCACTGTGATTGTGAATTAAAAAACACAAGTGGACATTGAAGCTTTAAATCACCTGACCACTATTGGAAAACTGTAAATGTTCCTGCTTATTTGTGTAAAATAAAGATTACCTCAGACCTGTAGGCTAAATTTATTAGCATTTCAGTGAAAACCAGTATGCAAGGTGAGTAATGTCTCCTTCTAAGAGATTAGTAGATAAAACATATTCCTTGGATAATGATAAGTATATCATTTCTAAGGCCACCTTCAAGGAGAACAGTGCAAGAAAAAACAGTTATGTCTGGCAGTTAACAAATGAATAATTTACTTATAATAATTTGAGAATTGTAGTCACACAGAATTTTTTAAAGAACAGTAATGCTTATACACACGTGTCATGAGAAATAAGTTTTATAAAATCAGTTTTAATAATCTTCCTGCAGAAGTACAAATAGGATTCAACAGTAGAAATGAATTAAAAATGTTCATCTATTATTAATACTGAATGTATAAACCCTATTAAGAAAAGAGCAGAAATAGTATAAGACACTATCATACAGATATGGATATGTCAATAACTCTCAAATGATTGGTATATTCATCCATGCTTTATTAAAAATGCATGGCTATTTAATTCCTGACAAACTCAAATATGAACTCTGCATTCCAGAAAAGGAGATAAGCCATTTAATAATAGATTTTAGTTTATTTATTTAAATATAATTTGTCAGTGATAACTTTGTAGCAAAATACTTGTCACTGAAACTGGAAATTTGGCTAAGAATTTATGAAAAATGTATTGCTATTTCTTCTTAGAGAAATGTTTGCGTGATATGTATTTTAACATACTAGAGAGTAACAGAAAGCCAAAGCAGAGAAATGGCCTGTGAAGTGCTATTGTGTAAATGGACACAGGCTTTGCTTTTGCACCACAGCAGCTTTCATTTGTAAAGGATCACTTTTCACATTTACTCAATTTTAAGGGATTTTAACCCTAAAATGTTGAGTTAATGTCCAGTTATGCTCACTGAATTATAAATGAGTTTACCTTATTTAGTCAATAGAGGGGGGAAATTAATGGGTGTGACTCTAGTGATCTAACTTCACGCAAAATTTGATATACAGAAACAGCAATAACAAAACAAGAGAAATTATTAAGTAAAATAGTAAGCAAACACTGGGAAAGAGGTGAAGCAATAGGAAAACATTAGAATTTTCTGTGGTGAAACCACACTATGTACTTATAAGATTTTCCTTCATTTAAAAGATAATTTGGGCAGCTTCTTCTCCCCCATTACATGGAGATTTGTGTAGTAATTTATTGCTACTGCACAGAATATTTGGCCAAATATTTAGTGTTTTTTCTTTATATTACTGTCCTTAAATTTATTATATAAGAATAAAATGATTTTAATTATTTAAAGCCATACAGTATATTATAAATTACTAAGCTATTTTCCTATCTTGGAATATTGCTTAAATATCAATTATTATCATTATTATTTTTATTTTTGAGATAGGGTCTTGCTCTGCCACCCAGGCTGGAGTATAGTGGCATGATCAGGGCTCACTGCAGCATCAACCTCGTAGACTCAAGTGATCCTCCCACTTTAGCTCTCAGAGTAGCTAGGACTACAGGTGTGCATCACACCCAGCTACTTTTTAAATTATTTGTACAGACAAATATTTTTAAATACTTACTAAAATCCTATTATATTTTGCGCTTTTTAAAGTACTAGACATACAATTGTGATACCCATAAATATGAGCCTTATTTTGCTAGAGCTTACACTGTAAGAAGATAAAGAAATTAAACACATATCAAACAAAAATAATAACAAACTGTTGCAATTTATCTAAGGAAAATATAAATAATATGAAAATTACAACAGGGATACCAAATTTGGATCGAGGTTCTTGGAATGCATGATTGAGAAATTTGTAATAATGTGAGATCTGAAGGATAAATAGAAAGTTATCAGCAAAGAGTCAGTGAAAGACATTGCAGTTTGAAGAAGCATCATATGTTTTCATCTCAGAAATAAGAAAAAAAGTTTAGTGGATTCAATGACCTGAAAGTAAGCTAACATGGATGGAAATGAATGAGTGAGGAAAGACTGATGCAGGAAGAGACTACAAAGTTTCCAGATCATGACAGAACTTGTAGGTGAAATGTGGAAATTCTTATTTTGTACTAAGATCAAATAATTTTAAGAAGGAAAATAATTTGAATTTACTTCCTTCCACTTTGTGAGTATAACTTAACTTCAGGAGAATAGAATAATAGGTGGTGTATTAAACAGTGAAGAGACAAATAGGAGGCATTAAAGGCAAGATATAATTGTAGATTAAATTAGAGAACTCACAATTGCAATGGAGAAACTTGGCTGAATTTGAGATACATTTTAATGTTAAATCAATATAACTTGGTAATTCACAGGTGCTTCATGAAGAGAGAAGAGCCAAAGGAGCCTGTACTTTATTTTCAACAATGGCTGGATGATATCACCACATATTTATATTGGGAAGTTGAAATAAGAGAAAATTGATAAGAAAAATCATACATTGCATTTGTGATATATTTTGTCTCAGTTCCATTGATACATCCATGTGGAAAAATACCTAATATTTGATTGGAAACAGGACTAGAGCTCAGAAGAGTTTTGGACTCAATGTATATTATTAAGCGGTGGTCAGAGTTTGTGTGTATTTTAACATATGGGAAAGATACCATAACTTACAGATGACAGAGAGAAAGAGAGACGAGAAAGAGAGAGAGAAAGAGAGAGCCTAAAGAGGGGATTGGCAAACTACAACTTGCTGGCCAAATCTGCGTGCTGTCTGCTTTTGTAAATGCAGTTTTATTGGAACACAGCCATGCCATTAACTTCTATAATATATACCGCTATTTTTATGTTATAAAGAGCAAATTGAGTAGTTTCATCAGAAACCATATGGCCTGCAAACCCTAAAATATTTACTATCTGGACTGTTTAATTTTACTGAGCCTAAAATAAATACTTGAAGAATTTTGATACTGAATGTTTAGGTAGAGGAATATTAGACTAAAAGATAGGATAGAAGAGGAGAGGGAGAAAGAGAAAGACAAAAAGAGGAAGAGAGGGAGCAGCTGCCTGACTTAAGACACACAGGACAGGCTTGCTGGGGAGGACACTGGCAATCCCCCATCACTCCTGGGTGTTGGGAATGTTGACTTTGTTCCAACCCAGCTTTCCTTCACGAAGGTGTGGCTGTCATATGGGGCCAGAAGGCGGTCCGGGGGAAACTGAGGGTAGCTGGCTGAGGCTCACCTCAAAGTTCTCCAAAGGCCCCTGGACTAACTTTAGTCCCTGATTGCCCATTAGGGTGTCGGTACTAGGACCTCCATCCAGTCTTTCCTATTGTTCTTCCTTTCTTATTTTCATGGCTATCATGGTTCCTATCTCTTCTTTATATACAATGTTAAATGTATATAATGTTATTGTAAACTACAGAAATATTACTGGGTAGAATGAGCATTTGGCTTAGTCATCAGGAGTGTAAATGAGAACAATGTGGTGTCTGTCTATTCTTAGAATCAAGGAGAATATAACAATTGAGTTTTCTTTCCCCTGTTGGAGGAACCCACATGCATAGGGCAAGAGGCTTTTTTCCCTAGGCACCTTCCCCTCCCCTGCACTTAAGTTGTCCTTTTAGGAGGCACATTGTTGGGCTAGATCCCCAGCTCCAGGGACTCCCTTCCTCTCCCTTGGTTGAGGAGGACCTGGTCCCACAGCTTTGCCTGCTTATGAAAGGGAAGCAACCAAAGGACTGCCCTGCTGTTTACTGGCTGCAATTTGGTGAGGGCCGCCTGGGACTAATTTAATCGGTTCATACACCCTCCTGAGACACCTTTTTCCCAAGCTTCAGTTTGAGGCCCTAGAAAGGAAAACTAGATCTGAGGGATACAAAGGCAAAAGACAGCATAAGTCTAGGGGCACAGCACAGGTGAGCATGACTAATTCCTGCTGATTAGGCTCTTCTGCTTCATGGAAGGAGGTCATGCTCACATTCATGGCTTAGATACGGTCTAGAGAACTTAAAGGTTATTGACAGTGGAAGGCTTAGGCACAGCTCAGGTGAGTGTGAATATTTCTGCCAGCTACGGCTTCCTGCTTCATGGGTCAAGGTCACATGTACACCCATGGTTGCCACCTGCACAGGTCACCAGGACTCAGGAATATAAGGTTGGAAGAAAAAAAGGGATGCCTTTTTTCTCTTCCTCATGTACCCCAGGTATTAGCTGGAAAGATAAAATAACAAAAGGATGCCTTTCTCCTTCTTTCCAGGTGGGTAACCAACCATCTTCAACCTGACTCCTCTCGAGTGCATCCTGAATCACTGGGACCCCTTTGACCCTCAGGCTAGAAAGAGAGAGGAAGAAAACTTTTTCATCCTCTGTCCTCTTTTCCAGATGTGTAACCAACACTCTTCAGCCTGCACCCCTCTAGAGTGTATCCTGAATCACTGTGACTACTTTGACTCTCAGACCCTGAAGAAAAAGTGCCTCATATTCCTTTGCACAATGGTGTGGCTGAATTATGTTATGCAGGAAGGAGAAGCTTAACCTCAGGAAGGAAGCATTTTTTTAATAATATTCTGTAGCTGGACCTTTTCTGGAAATGTGAGGGCAAGTGGCCTAAGGCCTCATTTGTGCAAGCCTTCTTTGTCTTGCAGGATAGTCCAGATCTTTGCCAATATTGTAGGATTGATTCAGCCCTCCTAGCATCCACCTCAGGAAAGGCTGCAAGGGGCAATCTCAGGGAACTAGGGAAAAAAACCCCAGAGGTCCCTCCAGTTAAGGAATCAACTGCCTCTACACCTCTCTATCCAGGTTGTCTTCCAAGTTTACCTCATCCTAAAAAACATATTTTAGGCAGGTCCCAGTGTCACTCCTGCCCCTACAACAGATGCCTGGTGAATAGGGCCCCATTAAGGTCCAAGTCCCCTTTTCTCTACAGTTCTTAAGGAAAATTAAGGGGGATCTTGGCAAGTTTGCAGACGATCCTGACAGGTGTATATAGAGGCTTTCCTGAATTTAACCCAGGTATTTGAACTCTCCTGGAATGATGTCATGTTTCTTGTGAATCAAACCCTGATTACTGCTGAAAGGCCACTCTAAAAACAGCAGGTAATTTTGGGGATGACTTTTTGTATCTCATAAAGGGCCAAGGAAGGGGATGAAAGTTATGTGACTGGAAGAATAGCAGTACCATTGGTGGATCCTAAATGAGACCCCAATGATGAAATGGGAGAATGGAGGAAGAAACACCTTCAGGTATGCATACTGGAGGTCTTATGAAGGACTAGATTTAAGCCTTTCAATTACCCAAGCCATCCATGATAGGCCAGGGATTAGGTCAGAATCCCATTGTCTTCCTGGAAAGGCTAAGAGGGGCCTTGGTAAAGCCTACCTCTCTATCTGCTGATTCAGTCAAGGGACAGCTAATCCTAAAAGATAAGTTTATCACACAGACAGCCCCTGATATCAAGGGAAGCTACAGAAACAGGTTATAGAACCAAATAGTATGTTAGAGAATTTCCTGAAAGTAGCCACCTTGGTCTTTAATATAGGAACCAGGAGGAAGACCAAAAAAGAGAAAGAAGATACAAGGAAAAGGCAGAGGCTCTAATAACTTCCCTGCAGGCTCACAAACCTCAGAGTCTCTGAGACGCGTTTTTAGCTACTACAAATGTAGCAAGCCAGAGCACTTTATGAAGGACTGTCTGAACAGCGGGAGGAAGCTACTTTGACCCTGTCCAATTTGCAATGGGGGCCACTGGAGGGTGTACTGTACCCAGAAACACAGGTCACTGGGTCTAGAGCCAGTCCCTCAAATGGTCCAGCAGGATTGATGGGTCATGGGGCTCCTCTCCCCAGCTCCAGTGGTCCAGACTACCATTAACATCCAGGAGCCCCAGGTGATTCTGGAACTCAAAGAGAGGAAGGTAGACCTCCTCCTGGACACCGGATCAGGCCATTCAGCTCTCCTCTCCAATCCAGGCTTTCTCTCCTCTCTTAGCATGACCATGACCGGAGTCTTAGGAAAAACTTTAACCTGATATTTTCCCCAACCTCTTAGTTGTAGCTGGGGAGACCTCTTGTTTACTCCTGCATTTACCAAGTCCTCCATGCCCATGCCACTATCTGGAAAGAGAGGGACTTCTTCACAGCCAGTGGGTCTTCCATTAATATCATTGGGAAATCAACAAAATATTATCCTAATTCTTCCTTCCATGGGAAGTGTCATTAACACATTGTTAAGACCACATAAAATAGCTGAGGAAAATAAATTGGCAGACCAAGCAGCTAAGTCTGTAAGGAGAGGGCCCCAGACTTCTGAACCAGTAGAGCCCCCTCAGATCTCGGAGGGCTTCATAAAAGAAATAAAACTTCAGCATTCTTCTGTGGAGATAAATGGGCTACCTCTTGGGGATATACCCTTCAGTCCTCAGGATGACTGCAATCAGGGGATGGCAAACTTCATTTACCAGCTTCCAGCCAATGGAAAGTTCTTAAAATCCTCCACCATGCCTTTCACCTAGGTAAGGATAAAACCTATCCTATGGCTGAAAGGTTGTTCTCAGGCAAAAATTTGCTAAAAATGGTCAAACAGGACATTAATGCTTATAAGACTTGCCTGAAAAATAATCCCCTCAATCGATGGCTTCTTTTCCCCCAGAACACAAAAAATGGGGGGTTATCTGGGGAAGTCTGGCAAATGGATTTCACCCATATGCCAACACAAGGGGCATCCTATACCTCCTAGTATGGGTAGATACCGTCACTAACTGGGTAGAAGCAATCTCATGCTAGACAGAGAAAGCCTCTGAGGTGATAAAAGTACTAATTATTGAGATAATTCTTCACTTTCGACTTCCTAAGTGCTCTCATAGTGATCATAGTGATCATAGTGATAATGGTGCCTCGTTCAAGGCAGCTGTCCCCTAGGGTTTCTTAAGGGCACTAGGCATACAATACCATCTTCATTGTGCTCGGAGACCACAATCCTCAGGGAAAGTTAAAAAAAAAAAAAAAAGACAAATGCTATTATCAAAAAGCACCTTAGAAAACTGGCTCAAGAGACTAATCTCTCCCAGATTACTCTTCTCCTTATAGCCCTATATGTGTTAGCAACACCCCATGAAGCTGGGTTTAAGTCCCTTTGAAATGATGTGTGGATAGCCTTTTCTCACCAATGATTTCTTGCTAGACCAAGAAATTTCTGATTTAAACATATAATTTCTTTGGCCTGTTTCCAACATGAGCTGAAACAAATGTTGGATTCTCAATCCCATGAACTTTGTCCCTCTATTCAACCCAGCAGACTTAGTACTAGTAATGACACTTCCTTCACTTTCTTTTTCTCTAGGCTAGGAATAGGAGAGACTTTACACTCTATTTCTTCCTACTCCTATGGCAGTGAAGGTCACTGGAATAAATTGTTGGATTCATTATACCTGAGTTAAGGCCTGGGGAACTGACAAAATTTGTTCCATTAACCCATGAGAGCACCTGAAGTATAGGCATGAAAAAATCAGGGACACCAAACTAAAAATTAAAAAAGATAAGTACTAATAATTAACCCTCCACAGATATCCTATGCTTACTATTCTCACCTTTGTTCTGTTCCTCATCATAAGGCATCTTTGTCAAGGACCCCTTCCCAAGGTATTAAATACTCACCTAAACATCTATTTTGCCTGCATCCAAGATTAAATTTCTTCCACCAGAGTGAAACAGCTGTAGCCCATTTCAAACTTTAACCTCCTTGTAAAATTCATTTCTTCTTGCCTAGAAACCATCAAAGTTCAAGCAATCATGCAACTGGAGCCTTGAATGATTGGCTCCCTTTTTACCTGGGACCCTTAGATATGCCTCTGAGAAAGATCTAACTGCCATTTATCCCCAAACAATACCCCCTGTCAGCATGAAGCAGTAAAGAGTGGTCATCAGCCCTATCCTAACAGCAGTTAGATGTAACACCTCAGAGGTGGGGGTTGATGGCAGCAGACACTCCAGATGGCCTGCCATTGCTATCATGCTGGCTGCATCAGGAAGGTGTGGCTGGGGCTGCATGCTCCATGGAGTTGGTGGGGGCTGGGAACAAGTGGAAGCCCCATCCCTCTGAGTTGGAGCAGGAGCTCCCTGAGTGCCATGGCAGCCATCCAAATTTAGCTGCAAACCTGTGCCTCCAGGTCTACGGAGTGGGCAGGAGCACTGCCCTCCTGGGCAGGACTGCAGCCACCCAAGTTGTGGCTGCAGATTCCAGGTTCCCTGTGCTCTTGTGGGGCCAGAAGCAGACAGAAGCCCCGCCTTCCCAGGCACAGCTGCAGCCACCCAAGCCATAGCTGCAGACCCACGACTCCCACTCCATGGAGTAGGCAGGAACCCCAACCCACCCCAGGTGCAGTTGCAGCTGCCCAAACCTTGGCTTCAGAATCAGGCATTCCTGCACTCTTGGGTGCCTGGGAAGGCCCCCCTGCCCTCACAAGCTCACAAGTGCCTCATCCTGCTGACTGGCTTCTCCCTGCTTTCGGAGTCTACTTTGATCTCAGAGCAAAGTCAGGGCTGAGCCTGGGGGCCATGAATGGCAGCAGGAGGCAGAGAGATTCCTGGATGGAAGACAGAGTGTCCCCAGTGAGGCCACACCTTCAGACCAGGGAGGGCCTGAAGGCTGGGGTCTAGGCTGCCAGTCTGATGGACCAGAGTGGGAATGTGTGGTGCATTTTCTGGGCCCACCCATGGCCACCCATGGACCAATTGGCACACACTTTCTTCTCTCTAAGGCTCATAAAATCCCCAGGCTCAGCCAGAGCTGAGCAGATGGTGGTACGACCAAGGACAGAGAGAAGCTACCCTCTCCAGAGCCTCCTCTCTGCTGAAGGCTACAGACCTTTGAACAACCTGCCTGGAGAGAGGAACCACCCTTTCCAGGGCCTCCTCTCTGCTGAGAGCTGAACACTCACTGGGATGACCTACCGTCTGAACACTCACTGGGATGACCTACCATCAGAGAAGAGCCACCCACTCCAGACCTCCTCTCTGCTGAGACCTTAACACTCAATGGGATGGCCTGCCTACAGAGAGGATCTACTCATTGCAGATCTCCTCTGAGCTGTTCTAACACTCAGAAAAGGTCCTCTTCATCTTGCTCACCCTCCACTTGTCTGTGTACCTTATTCTCACACAAGACAAGAATTTGGACAAAGTTGCCGTCAGCTACAGAGGTTTCCAGCCAGATAAGTGACACCCAAAAGATACCATGACAAAAGGATATGTACAGTAGAATATCATTCATATAAGACCTGAAAATACTGGAGGCCCAGCACAGTGGCTCATGCCTGTAAACCCAGCACTTTGGGAGGCTGAGTTTGGTTAATCTCTTGATGTCACGAATTCGAGACCAGCCTGGCCAACATGGTAAAACCCCATCTCTGCTAAAAATACAAAAATTAGCCTGGTGTGCTGGTGGGTGCCTGTAAACCCAGCTACTTGGGAAGCTGAGGAAGGAAAATCACTTGAACCCAGGAGGCAGAAGTTGCAGTGAGCCAAGAATGTGCCTTTGCACTCCAGCCTGAGTGACAGAGTGAGACTCCAACTGAAAAAAAGAAAAAAAAGAAAAGAAAAGAAAAACAGTCTGGGTGTGGGAGCTCACACCTGTAATCCCAGCACTTTGGGAGGCAAAGGTGGGCAGATCACGAGGTCAGGAGATCAAGACCATCCTGGCTAACATGGTGAAACCACGTCTCTACTAAAAATGAAAAAGTTAGCCAGGCATGGTGGCAGGTGCCTGTAGTCCCAGCTACTTGGGAGGCTGAGGCAAGAGAATGGTGTGAACCTGGGAGGCGGAGCTTGCAGTGAGCTGAGATCATACCACTGCACACCAGCCTGAGCAACAGAGTGAGACTCTGTCAAAAAAAAGAAAAGAAAAAGCAAAAAGAAAATACTGGAAATAAGACTCTACATTGTTTTGGGAACATAACAATGACATAAAACCTGCCTGAGACTGAAGCACGCAGTATAAGAGAGTTTGACTTTGTTTTTTAAAATATCTGACCTTTGAAAAATAAAAATTATACAAGAATCAGAAGACCAGCAAATAGCAAAATAGGCAAAGGACTTGAACAGACACTTTATAAAATAAATATCCTCATGGCCAAGAAACATAGGAACAGGCATTAGGCAACATCACAGGGTCAGCAGGGAAATGAAAATGTTTTGAAATACAGGGGATGTGGTGTGCAGCCTGCAATAAGCTTCCTGGTTTCTAGACTTGCCTCCCCTCCCTCAGGCTCACTTCTTTCTTCCCATGCTTGGATTCCCCTAAGGTGAGGTCTCAGGGGAGGGGGTCCTATGTGGGTACACTGAAGCCTGGTCTGATCAGGTGGAGTCTGCCCTCCACCTTGCAGGTGGAGGTGGACAGTGAAACTTGAAGAGGCTGAGGCAGCTTGCAGAGGGGTCCCACAAAGAAGCCTCATGTGCTCTAAGTTACATCACTTACTGGAACCCATAGGCTGATTTGGCTGTGGTCTGAGTGCCCTCCAGGGCACCAAGGATATCCCCCATAACTCAGAAAAGAATTCCGTCTCCTCCAGGGTGGGGAGATCAGCAGCAGCCTGACTCCCAAAGGAGTCCTGCTTCCATGTAAGCACCTGTTCCTACCAAAAGGACTGTCCTGCACTGAGATCACACCAACCCAGGATCTGCTGACGCATCTACCTGCACCCACAACTGAAGCCGGTTCCACATATGGCCCAAGACAACTACTTCCACAAACACACCAGGA
Organism: Pan troglodytes; assembly: GCF_028858775.2. NCBI lineage: Eukaryota > Metazoa > Chordata > Mammalia > Primates > Hominidae > Pan > Pan troglodytes. The sequence continues at coordinate 62,850,666 of NC_072412.2, read as the reverse complement.
TTTCCAAAGGAGAAGCAGGATTTCCAAAAGTGGGGAAGTAAAGGGAACCAAGTCTTGTTTAGCAAAGTGTTGGAGGGATGAGGGCAGGGGCTTAGAGGATGAGCCAGGAGAACCCCAGGAAACCCGAGGAATATTGGAAGATGGAGCAGAACTGCAGAACTTATGCACTTTTCACATGAGTTCCTACAAATTGATAAGCAGAAGATATAAAATCCAACAGAAAATTGTATAAAAATGATATATTAGAAATTAACAGAAAAAGATTATAATAGTGGCCAAAAAATCCACAAAAAGATACTGAACTTTATTAGTAGGAGGAAACTCAAATTTGAAAAACAATAAGATAACATTTTTATCCAAGAGACTGGAAAAAATTATAGCGTCCCAACATTTATTGCTGGGTATATACCCAAAGGGATATAAATCAATTATAAAGACACATGCATGGGTATGTTCATTGCAGCACTATTCACAATGGCAAAGACATGGAATCAACTGAAATACCCATCAATGTATACAGCATGAAATACTACACAGACATGACAAAAACAAGATCACATCTTTTGCAAGAACACAGATGGAGCTGGAGGCCATTATCCTTAACAAACTAACACCGAAACAGAAAACCAATTACCACAATGCTGTCACTTATAAGTGGGAGCTAAACGGTGAACACACATGGACACATAGAGGGGAACAACACATGCTGGATCCTAATTTAACATAAAAGATAAATTAATGTAACTTAACTGTTAAATTAAGAGTAAATAAATAAAATAAAATATGGCCATACCAATTGGTGTAGGAATCTCACTTTGAGAATTTATTTCATAAAGATTTTTGCAAAAAAGGCTGGGTGCGGTGGTTCACACCTATAATCCCAGCACTTTAGGAGGCCAAGGTGGGCAGATGGCTTGAGCTCACGAGTTCAAGACCAGCCTTCACAACATGATGAAACCCCAGTTGGCTGGGTGTGTTGACTCATTCCTGTAATTCCAGCACTTTAGGAGGCCAAGGTGGGCAGATAACTTGAGATCAGGAGTTTAAGACTAGCCTGGCCAACATGGTGAAGCCCCATCTCTACTAAAAATACAAAATTAGCCAGGCGTGGTGGCACAGGACTGTGGTCCCAGCTACTTGGGAGACTGAGGCATGAGAATAGCTTCAACCAGGGGAGGAGAGGTTTCAGTGAGCTGAAGCCACTGCACTCCAGCCTGGGTGAAAGAGTGAGACTCTGTTTCAAAATAAATACTTACATATATACATACATACATACACCAAGAGAAATTACCAAGGGTTCTTTGTGCCTGCATGTAGTCCCAGCTACTTAGCAGGCCGATGTGGGAGGATCACCTGAGCTCAGGCAGTACAGGCTGCAGTGAGCTATGATTCCACCACTGCACTCCAGCCTGGATGACTGAATGAGACCCTGTCTTACTCTATGTACAAATGTTTAATTAAGCATTTTGGTGGTAGAAACATCCTGGAAGCACGCTATCAGCAGACCATCACTTGCACAACTTAAAGCCTGTGCATCTTTCAGAAAGATATACAGTAAGAAGATAGTGGCACATGTGTGTAGGATGACTGAGAGGGTGCTTTCTGGCTTATGGATGACAGATCCCTATGGCAAGCCAAGAAGCAGCTATCACTGCACAGTGCGCATTGTGATCCATGCCATGTTTCAATACGAAGTCGCCTGTGCCTAGTATGGAGAGGCATGGGCTTCACAGAGGTGCTGGTCCGACCACACCTGCATTACCTGCCTGGACACTATAGTCACTTCAGCATGACCCCTGGCAGATGGCAGGCCAGGTGTTTGTAAAGTCAAGCCACAAACGACGCTCTTTGTGTGCCTGGGTGAAAGAGTGAGAGTCTGTTTCAAAATAAATAAATAAATAAATAAATAAATGAATAAATAAACCCGGAGGAATTACCAAGGGGTCTTGGTGCCTGCCTGCAGTCTGAGCTACTTGGCAACCTGATGTTGGAGGATCACCTGAGCTGAGGAGGTGCGGGCTGCAGTGAGCTGTGATTGCACCACTGCACTCCAGCCTGGATGACTGAATGAGACCCTGTCTTACTCCACGTACACATGTTTAGTGAAGCATTCTGGTGGTAGAAATGTCCTGGAAGTGGCGTATCAGCAGACCGCCACCTGCGGAATGTAAAACCTGTGCCTCTTTCCAGACAGATATACAGCAGGAAGAGAGTGGCACATGTGCGTGGGATGACTGCAAGGGGGCTTTCTGGCTTATGGATGACAGACCCCAATGGCAAGCCAAGAAGCAGCTCCCACTGCACAGTGCTCATTGTGATCCATGCCATGCTTCAATACGAAGTCGCCTGTTCCTAGTTTGGAGACGCACGGACTCCACAGAGGCTCTGCTCCTGACCACACCTGTGTTGCCTGCCTGGACCTTATAGTCACTTCAGCAGGACCCCTGGCACATGGCACGCCAGGTGTTTGTAAAAGCGAGCCACAAACGATGCTCTTAATGTGTACGTTTGTTGGTGTAGACTTGTGTGACTATGGGGAGAGATGCGATATGAATGGAGAACAGAGACTGGAGCCATTTTTCTACCTTCCTTTCTGCTTTTAGTAAACACATTTTATATTTGCGATTTGTGAAAGTTTAGTGAAAGAACTGTTGTATAAAATAAGTCCGAAGAGAAAGGTTTATTTAGAAGGATTGAATACACAAGAGGAAAATCTTTGATGTAAAAAGTTACCTGTATTTTATTTGGACGTTTACAAAGGAGTGAAAACCAGCCAATAAGAGGCTACTTAATAAAATACAAAATACAAAAATTCATAATACAACATTTATCAAACTCTGAAAAGATGGGAACTAACTCAACTTAAACATCTATGAGAAACTTACAGCAAACATCTTGGTTAATGGTGAAACATTTAAAATATTCCCATTAAAGCCAGGAGGAAGCCAAGGACACTGCCGTCAAATTACTGATTCCTCATTTAGCGGTTCCAGTGAGTCATGCACTCTCCTTGTTTCCGTTAACCTCCCTCCCACCACCCCGACACCTTTTGTCTGATTCATCAAATGTCCTTTGATCCACTTTTTCCTCAATCTGTTTGAAATTTTACCTTCTATTCCAATTCATTTAGTGGTTCCCAAAGGGTACCCACGTTGAGACTTAAAAATGTGTCAGTCTAGAGTTTTATCGCTCTTATATTCAGCCAGTCTATCGTCTCCAGGCACTAGACAAGAACTTTAGTAACTTCTAGCTCCTTCTGAATTTTCGCATGCCCCACATGTCTATATGAGTGTCTTCTGGAATTTTAATTCTAGGTCATCGATCCTTTTTCCAGAATCGTACTCCTCTGGACTTAAGAATACAGTTTCCTAATTTCCATGCTTACTGATCCTTGTTGCATCCCACTTCCTCCCGGTCGTCTGGTTTGGCTCTTTCTTGGCTGAAACACGTGACGTGTACTTTCACTGTACATGACAGTTCCATTCCAATCGCCTTGTACAGAAAGGGGGTTTGGCAGCTTGCATATTGCAAGTTGCGTACTCTAAGTTCAGGGGAAGCTCAGGCTTCAGGTCCAGTCGGGGGAGGAGTGGAGCAGAAGTGGGGCTGGGGGGAACGTCCAGGTGGAAGAAAGGGAGGCTGGGAACAACGTGGGTGGCGGATAGTGGTCAATATGCAATGTCGGTGAGGAACACTGGGACCCCTTGCACATAGGTGCCGTGGGGGGTTTGAATGACTTGTAAAACAGCTGAGTCACCCAGAGCCCTAAACCCGATGCAGGGATAGAGGGTCAACGCGGGTTGCCAGTCAACAGCCTGAGGCCCAGGAGCAGTGGGCGGCTCCTGAAACCCCAGCTCAGGTTGCGCCACGTCGGGGCCAGGGCCTTCCTGCACAGTTCCAGGCAGAGGACCTGTTTCAGAAAGAGAGAAGGCTGCGGTCTCCGTGATTTCCGGTTCCCCCTGGTGGCCTGGCTCTCCATGGTGGTCCAGTGGGATGTGCACGTCCGGTCCCATCACGCCTTCTGCCCCCTGTCTCTGGCCAGCGTCCCCGCGGGGCCCAGCCCTTCTGCCACGGCCTCGCCCTGGCCGCCGGCTTCCTCCCCGGCGCCGGCCTCTCTCTGCAGGACGGGGTGACTCTGGGCGAGCTGGGGGCTGCCATCTGAAGGGTTTCACGTAAGCGATGGGTTTTGCGGGTTGGGCTGGCTGTGCGGGCCCATCTGCTTCCACGGAGTCTTCAGGGTCCGCAACACAGCAGCCTGGCTCTGGAGGAGGCCCACCTGAGGCTAAAAGAGAAGCAGAGCGTGAGCAGAGAGAGATAGAAGGAATTTTACCCATCAAGCAGTTATAGGATACTTTTAAAAATAAATACTCAGAGAAAAGAGGGATTTTTGAAGTTAAAATTGTCAGAGAAGAAACAAAACTCTCCATGGAAATTGGAGAATGAAGTTGAGAAGATCTCCCACAGAACAAAGCAAAAACCTAAAATGATGGAAAGAAGGAGGAAATATAAGAGAATTAGAGGTATGTTGTGGCTGAGACATTTCACCACAAAATTTCAGAGTGCTGAGGAAAAAGAGAAGATTCTAAAAGATTGTAGGGAGCGGGAGACAGAGAAAGGAAAAGTCACATGGAAAGGGCTAGGATTCCACATGTCTCAAAAATCAGACATCTCAAAAGCAGCAGTTCAGTCTAGAACATAACAGAAAATGTCTTCGAAATTTCAAGGGAAATGAATTTCCCACCTAAAATGTCCTGTCCAACCAAAGTTTCACTAAAGAATCTGGGAGGGGAGAATGAAGATGTTTCAGACCAGCAAGATGTTAAAGAATTTGCTTTCAGTGGATGCTTTATTGTTATGCATCTGTCAAACTAGACAAGATTAAAAGATTTAGGACACTCAGCGTAGGAAGGGAAATGTTTTGGAGAACAACGTGGCAACAGCCGTAAAATTCCAACTCCTCCGGGAAAGAACAAGGTGGAAGTACCGGTTTATCATAGATCAAGACGTAGCGTGAGGACTCGCTCTGCTTCGGAGAAACAGTAATACAAAACGAAACAGAAGGAAACAGCGACAACAACAGCAAATCTCAGATTTGGGAAATGGGATTACAGTTCGAAAGAGGGAAGGGAATTTGCCAGAGGATGTGGAACCTGGGAGCTGACTTCCAACAACCAGCCCAGGTTGAGGCAGGCTAGGAGAAGGTGAAACAGAGAATGCTCGATTGAGTTTGAATTCAAACAATTGGGGAAGAATTGGGGAACAAACGAAATCAAAAAGAGAGTGGCAGGCGTTTGATGTACCTTGATTAGGGGCCATGGAGCGAAGTCGCTTCGAAGGCCTTGGTTCCTCCATGAGCAATCGGCGGGAGGGGCTGGGGAGGAAAACAAGAGAGCAAGAACGGATTTAGGAAGACAGAGGTGACAAGGCAGGGGGATGGCCGTGGCCTTTCTAGGGGAATGAGGATTCTGTCCCCAGCTGCACCCACCCAAGATCTGTCCACCCCTCCGGGACTCCCAGACACACACCTGATCTTCCCACAGCTGGCTCCGGAGATCTGAAAATCAGGAGACTCTTCGACGAAGAGAGGCCCGAGGAGTCGGAGGTGTCCACAGGTTCACCGCTGTAGCTCTGAGGTAGTCCACCCGCAGCCAGGGAGTCTGGAGGGAGCACGCAGCAGGTTCTGGCTCCGAGCCCAGCAGAAAGCCGACTGCTGGAGGCCGAGCGCGGTCCCTCTTATATGGCAGCAAGGCAGTCGCGTAAGGGACAGGCGTCGTCAGAGGGGGGCCGGCTGGGGCGGGCCTGGCTGGGCTTGCGAGGCGCATTGGGCCAGTCCCCTGCCAGTCAAATGGGGCCCTTCTGAGATGCCGCCATTTCTAGACGCCCGTGGTTGACTGATTAATCTAATCATCGAGGGACAAATTGCATAATGGCCTTTGAGTGTCAGCACAATGGGGTGTGGTGCCCGGAAAGCGGCTGATAGGAAGATGCGATTAGCTTAGATCTGAGCACGGTGAAGGAAAGCATCCAAAGGGGGGATATCTGGGCTGAAATCTGGAACATAAAATTTGAAATTAGTCAACCTGAACCGGGTTGGGAGAGGCAGGGAGAAAGGAAAGGGAGTGAAGAGGGTGTGCTGAGGCCCGGACTGGAAGGGAGCCCGGCACATTCTGGCAATGGACCGGAGGCCAAGTCCAGGCCCAGAGGTGGTGCGAGGTGGAGGCAGGCTCCGCGCAGGAGCTGGTCTTGTTCCAAGGCAGCGGAAAACCGTGGAACGGTGTCCGGCAGCGGGTTAACATTTCAGAAACGACCAGCCTGGCTGTGAAGGAGCGCCAACCCAGGGTCCGCAGAATTAAGTCAGGAGAGGCAAGAAGGCTATTGCAGCCCTCGGGGTTGGGCGCAGGGTGCTGTTAGACTGAGACTGAGGGAGGTAGAGGAGGAGAAAGTTCCCTGGTGGGAGAGAAATTTCCCAGAGAAAGCGAGACCCAGTGTGGACAGCCCTTGAGGAAGAGACTGCGGCCTTGGTAGCCCGCCCGTTCATTCAGGCAGAGGTGGACCGAGAACCTGCTCTGAATGGGAAGTTGCGGAGCTTGGCTTGCGCACATCTGGCTGAAGGGGCTTTTGAACTGCCAAGTGAGGTTGTCAGGTGGCCTTTTGTAAAAAGAGTCGAGCTCAGCGCGATGGCGACGGGGCTGGAGATGCGTGTGAGACCCACACCACTGGCTTTTATTGCTGTGGCTGCACACACGGGTGGAGGAAGACAGCGGGAAACACAGCAGGACACTGGAGGGGAATCCCGCAGTGGGTTATTTGGTTGGTTTGCATCCTTGTTTTTTTTTTTTTTTACAGAGACGGGTTGTCGCTCTGTAGCCCAGGCTGGAGTGCAGCGGTGCCATCTCGGCTCGCTGCGGCTACTTGGGGGGCTGAGATAGGAGAATCAGTTCAAGTGATTCTCCTGTCTCGGCCTCCGGAGTAGCTGAACTACAGGTGAGCGCCACCACATCGGGACAATTTTCGGATTTTTTGGAGAGACGACGTTTCGCTATGTGCCCAGGCTTGTTTGGAAGGCATGAGCTCAAGCCGTCCTTCCCGCTCCACCTCCCGAGTAGCTGGGACCCCAGGCGCAAGCCACCATGCCGGGCCAATTACTTTTTTGGGTTGTATATGTTGTTGAAGTGAGGTTTTGCTATGTTTTCACCTCACATACCTTTTCTGTCCCAAGACCCCATCCAGGGTACCACCTTACAATTCGTCACGGTTCCCCTTGGCTGCGATGGTTTCTCACACTTGCCTTGCTTTTGATGATCTTGACACTTTGAATACTGATCAGATATATTGTGGGATGTCCTCTCCTGAAGTTCGTGTGATGTATTCCTTGTGATCTGACTGGAATTATATGTTTTTGTAAGGAAGATTGCAGCGGGAAAGCGCCATTCCCATCCCATCCTGTCTAGAGTACACACCATCAAGCCGGCTTATCACTGCTGCTATTAGTCCTGGTCACCTGGCTGGGGCAGTGTTGATTAGGTTTCTCCACCATAAAGTGATTTTCCCACCTCTTTCTCTACTGTACTTTTTGGAAGTCGCTACCTGTGGCCTATACTTAAATGAAAGGGAAGTTTTGCTTTATCTCCGTGCAGGGGAATAGCTACCGAAATTCTGTGGAGTTCTCCTGTGTGGAGGATTTTCCCATTCTCCCCCACATGGTTGTTTATTTAGTCACTTATTTATATCCGTATGGACTTATGGACACCTATTGTATGCTTTGGTTTACACTCCAATACTTCAGGGGATGAATTATTTAATAATTGAACTAACTATTTTGTAAAATATTTTACTTAACTATTTAATTATTAATTATTTAGTTAATTACTTTGTTACTGAATGTCGCCAGCTTTGGCCACCGGGAGCTTCTTTAGTTGGCTTCCGTGTCCCTTTGTCAACCTCCCATCGCTGTGGCTTTTGGTTTTGTTTGGTTTTGGGCGGCTCCTTTCTCCCTGGCACCACAGGATGCTCCATGCTTATTTGCATATTCTCATCCTGATTGGGATTTCGTGTGCTCACTGACCAAACCCATAGATTCTTCTGTGAAGTTTCTCTTCAAAACGTTTATCTTTCTTATTGGGATAACTTCTCCCTCTCTTTTTTCCATTTTGAGACAAAGTTTTGCTCCCATCACCCAGGCTGGTATGCAATAGCATGATCTCGGATCACTGCAATGGCGCAATCTGGGCTCACTGCAACCTCCGCCTCCTGGGTTCAAAGGATTCTCCCGCCTCAGCCTCCTGAGCAGCTGGGACTACAGTGGCCCACCACCATGCCTGGCTAATTTTTCTATTTTTATGAGGGCGAGACATGAGAATCGCTTCAATCCCGGGAATGGAGTTCTCAGTGAGCCGAAGCCACCGCGCTCCAGCGTGGGTGAAAGAGTGAGAGTCTGTTTCAAAATAAATAAATAAATAAATAAATAAATGAATAAATAAACCCGGAGGAATTACCAAGGGGTCTTGTTGCCTGCCTGCAGTCTGAGCTATTTGGCAACCTGATGTTGGAGGATCACCCGAGCTGAGGAGGTGCGGGCTGCAGTGAGCTGTGATTGCACCACTGCACTCCAGCCTGGATGACTGAATGAGACCCTGTCTTACTCCACGTACACATGTTTAGTGAAGCATTCTGGTGGTAGAAATGTCCTGGAAGTGGCGTATCAGCAGACCGCCACCTGCGGAATGTAAAACCTGTGCCTCTTTCCAGACAGATATACAGCAGGAAGAGAGTGGCACATGTGCGTGGGATGACTGCAAGGGGGCTTTCTGGCTTATGGATGACAGACCCCAATGGCAAGCCAAGAAGCAGCTCCCACTGCACAGTGCTCATTGTGATCCATGCCATGCTTCAATACGAAGTCGCCTGTTCCTAGTTTGGAGACGCACGGACTCCACAGAGGCTCTGCTCCTGACCACACCTGTGTTGCCTGCCTGGACCTTATAGTCACTTCAGCAGGACCCCTGGCACATGGCACGCCAGGTGTTTGTAAAAGCGAGCCACAAACGATGCTCTTAATGTGTACGTTTGTTGGTGTAGACTTGTGTGACTATGGGGAGAGATGCGATATGAATGGAGAACAGAGACTGGAGCCATTTTTCTACCTTCCTTTCTGCTTTTAGTAAACACATTTTATATTTGCGATTTGTGAAAGTTTAGTGAAAGAACTGTTGTATAAAATAAGTCCGAAGAGAAAGGTTTATTTAGAAGGATTGAATACACAAGAGGAAAATCTTTGATGTAAAAAGTTACCTGTATTTTATTTGGACGTTTACAAAGGAGTGAAAACCAGCCAATAAGAGGCTACTTAATAAAATACAAAATACAAAAATTCATAATACAACATTTATCAAACTCTGAAAAGATGGGAACTAACTCAACTTAAACATCTATGAGAAACTTACAGCAAACATCTTGGTTAATGGTGAAACATTTAAAATATTCCCATTAAAGCCAGGAGGAAGCCAAGGACACTGCCGTCAAATTACTGATTCCTCATTTAGCGGTTCCAGTGAGTCATGCACTCTCCTTGTTTCCGTTAACCTCCCTCCCACCACCCCGACACCTTTTGTCTGATTCATCAAATGTCCTTTGATCCACTTTTTCCTCAATCTGTTTGAAATTTTACCTTCTATTCCAATTCATTTAGTGGTTCCCAAAGGGTACCCACGTTGAGACTTAAAAATGTGTCAGTCTAGAGTTTTATCGCTCTTATATTCAGCCAGTCTATCGTCTCCAGGCACTAGACAAGAACTTTAGTAACTTCTAGCTCCTTCTGAATTTTCGCATGCCCCACATGTCTATATGAGTGTCTTCTGGAATTTTAATTCTAGGTCATCGATCCTTTTTCCAGAATCGTACTCCTCTGGACTTAAGAATACAGTTTCCTAATTTCCATGCTTACTGATCCTTGTTGCATCCCACTTCCTCCCGGTCGTCTGGTTTGGCTCTTTCTTGGCTGAAACACGTGACGTGTACTTTCACTGTACATGACAGTTCCATTCCAATCGCCTTGTACAGAAAGGGGGTTTGGCAGCTTGCATATTGTAAGTTGCCTACTCTAAGTTCAGGGGAAGCTCAGGCTTCAGGTCCAGTCGGGGGAGGAGTGGAGCAGAAGTGGGGCTGGGGGGAACGTCCAGGTGGAAGAAAGGGAGGCTGGGAACAACGTGGGTGGCGGATAGTGGTCAATATGCAATGTCGGTGAGGAACACTGGGACCCCTTGCACATAGGTGCCGTGGGGGGTGTGAATGACTTGTAAAACAGCTGAGTCACCCAGAGCCCTAAACCCGATGCAGGGATAGAGGGTCAACGCGGGTTGCCAGTCAACAGCCTGAGGCCCAGGAGCAGTGGGCGGCTCCTGAAACCCCAGCTCAGGTTGCGCCACGTCGGGGCCAGGGCCTTCCTGCACAGTTCCAGGCAGAGGACCTGTTTCAGAAAGAGAGAAGGCTGCGGTCTCCGTGATTTCCGGTTCCCCCTGGTGGCCTGGCTCTCCATGGTGGTCCAGTGGGATGTGCACGTCCGGTCCCATCACGCCTTCTGCCCCCTGTCTCTGGCCAGCGTCCCCGCGGGGCCCAGCCCTTCTGCCACGGCCTCGCCCTGGCCGCCGGCTTCCTCCCCGGCGCCGGCCTCTCTCTGCAGGACGGGGTGACTCTGGGCGAGCTGGGGGCTGCCATCTGAAGGGTTTCACGTAAGCGATGGGTTTTGCGGGTTGGGCTGGCTGTGCGGGCCCATCTGCTTCCACGGAGTCTTCAGGGTCCGCAACACAGCAGCCTGGCTCTGGAGGAGGCCCACCTGAGGCTAAAAGAGAAGCAGAGCGTGAGCAGAGAGAGATAGAAGGAATTTTACCCATCAAGCAGTTATAGGATACTTTTAAAAATAAATACTCAGAGAAAAGAGGGATTTTTGAAGTTAAAATTGTCAGAGAAGAAACAAAACTCTCCATGGAAATTGGAGAATGAAGTTGAGAAGATCTCCCACAGAACAAAGCAAAAACCTAAAATGATGGAAAGAAGGAGGAAATATAAGAGAATTAGAGGTATGTTGTGGCTGAGACATTTCACCACAAAATTTCAGAGTGCTGAGGAAAAAGAGAAGATTCTAAAAGATTGTAGGGAGCGGGAGACAGAGAAAGGAAAAGTCACATGGAAAGGGCTAGGATTCCACATGTCTCAAAAATCAGACATCTCAAAAGCAGCAGTTCAGTCTAGAACATAACAGAAAATGTCTTCGAAATTTCAAGGGAAATGAATTTCCCACCTAAAATGTCCTGTCCAACCAAAGTTTCACTAAAGAATCTGGGAGGGGAGAATGAAGATGTTTCAGACCAGCAAGATGTTAAAGAATTTGCTTTCAGTGGATGCTTTATTGTTATGCATCTGTCAAACTAGACAAGATTAAAAGATTTAGGACACTCAGCGTAGGAAGGGAAATGTTTTGGAGAACAACGTGGCAACAGCCGTAAAATTCCAACTCCTCCGGGAAAGAACAAGGTGGAAGTACCGGTTTATCATAGATCAAGACGTAGCGTGAGGACTCGCTCTGCTTCGGAGAAACAGTAATACAAAACGAAACAGAAGGAAACAGCGACAACAACAGCAAATCTCAGATTTGGGAAATGGGATTACAGTTCGAAAGAGGGAAGGGAATTTGCCAGAGGATGTGGAACCTGGGAGCTGACTTCCAACAACCAGCCCAGGTTGAGGCAGGCTAGGAGAAGGTGAAACAGAGAATGCTCGATTGAGTTTGAATTCAAACAATTGGGGAAGAATTGGGGAACAAACGAAATCAAAAAGAGAGTGGCAGGCGTTTGATGTACCTTGATTAGGGGCCATGGAGCGAAGTCGCTTCGAAGGCCTTGGTTCCTCCATGAGCAATCGGCGGGAGGGGCTGGGGAGGAAAACAAGAGAGCAAGAACGGATTTAGGAAGACAGAGGTGACAAGGCAGGGGGATGGCCGTGGCCTTTCTAGGGGAATGAGGATTCTGTCCCCAGCTGCACCCACCCAAGATCTGTCCACCCCTCCGGGACTCCCAGACACACACCTGATCTTCCCACAGCTGGCTCCGGAGATCTGAAAATCAGGAGACTCTTCGACGAAGAGAGGCCCGAGGAGTCGGAGGTGTCCACAGGTTCACCGCTGTAGCTCTGAGGTAGTCCACCCGCAGCCAGGGAGTCTGGAGGGAGCACGCAGCAGGTTCTGGCTCCGAGCCCAGCAGAAAGCCGACTGCTGGAGGCCGAGCGCGGTCCCTCTTATATGGCAGCAAGGCAGTCGCGTAAGGGACAGGCGTCGTCAGAGGGGGGCCGGCTGGGGCGGGCCTGGCTGGGCTTGCGAGGCGCATTGGGCCAGTCCCCTGCCAGTCAAATGGGGCCCTTCTGAGATGCCGCCATTTCTAGACGCCCGTGGTTGACTGATTAATCTAATCATCGAGGGACAAATTGCATAATGGCCTTTGAGTGTCAGCACAATGGGGTGTGGTGCCCGGAAAGCGGCTGATAGGAAGATGCGATTAGCTTAGATCTGAGCACGGTGAAGGAAAGCATCCAAAGGGGGGATATCTGGGCTGAAATCTGGAACATAAAATTTGAAATTAGTCAACCTGAACCGGGTTGGGAGAGGCAGGGAGAAAGGAAAGGGAGTGAAGAGGGTGTGCTGAGGCCCGGACTGGAAGGGAGCCCGGCACATTCTGGCAATGGACCGGAGGCCAAGTCCAGGCCCAGAGGTGGTGCGAGGTGGAGGCAGGCTCCGCGCAGGAGCTGGTCTTGTTCCAAGGCAGCGGAAAACCGTGGAACGGTGTCCGGCAGCGGGTTAACATTTCAGAAACGACCAGCCTGGCTGTGAAGGAGCGCCAACCCAGGGTCCGCAGAATTAAGTCAGGAGAGGCAAGAAGGCTATTGCAGCCCTCGGGGTTGGGCGCAGGGTGCTGTTAGACTGAGACTGAGGGAGGTAGAGGAGGAGAAAGTTCCCTGGTGGGAGAGAAATTTCCCAGAGAAAGCGAGACCCAGTGTGGACAGCCCTTGAGGAAGAGACTGCGGCCTTGGTAGCCCGCCCGTTCATTCAGGCAGAGGTGGACCGAGAACCTGCTCTGAATGGGAAGTTGCGGAGCTTGGCTTGCGCACATCTGGCTGAAGGGGCTTTTGAACTGCCAAGTGAGGTTGTCAGGTGGCCTTTTGTAAAAAGAGTCGAGCTCAGCGCGATGGCGACGGGGCTGGAGATGCGTGTGAGACCCACACCACTGGCTTTTATTGCTGTGGCTGCACACACGGGTGGAGGAAGACAGCGGGAAACACAGCAGGACACTGGAGGGGAATCCCGCAGTGGGTTATTTGGTTGGTTTGCATCCTTGTTTTTTTTTTTTTTTTTTACAGAGACGGGTTGTCGCTCTGTAGCCCAGGCTGGAGTGCAGCGGTGCCATCTCGGCTCGCTGCGGCTACTTGGGGGGCTGAGATAGGAGAATCAGTTCAAGTGATTCTCCTGTCTCGGCCTCCGGAGTAGCTGAACTACAGGTGAGCGCCACCACATCGGGACAATTTTCGGATTTTTTGGAGAGACGACGTTTCGCTATGTGCCCAGGCTTGTTTGGAAGGCCTGAGCTCAAGCCGTCCTTCCCGCTCCACCTCCCGAGTAGCTGGGACCCCAGGCGCAAGCCACCATGCCGGGCCAATTACTTTTTTGGGTTGTATATGTTGTTGAAGTGAGGTTTTGCTATGTTTTCACCTCACATACCTTTTCTGTCCCAAGACCCCATCCAGGGTACCACCTTACAATTCGTCACGGTTCCCCTTGGCTGCGACGGTTTCTCACACTTGCCTTGCTTTTGATGATCTTGACACTTTGAATACTGATCAGATATATTGTGGGATGTCCTCTCCTGAAGTTCGTGTGATGTATTCCTTGTGATCTGACTGGAATTATATGTTTTTGTAAGGAAGATTGCAGCGGGAAAGCGCCATTCCCATCCCATCCTGTCTAGAGTACACACCATCAAGCCGGCTTATCACTGCTGCTATTAGTCCTGGTCACCTGGCTGGGGCAGTGTTGATTAGGTTTCTCCACCATAAAGTGATTTTCCCACCTCTTTCTCTACTGTACTTTTTGGAAGTCGCTACCTGTGGCCTATACTTAAATGAAAGGGAAGTTTTGCTTTATCTCCGTGCAGGGGAATAGCTACCGAAATTCTGTGGAGTTCTCCTGTGTGGAGGATTTTCCCATTCTCCCCCACATGGTTGTTTATTTAGTCACTTATTTATATCCGTATGGACTTATGGACACCTATTGTATGCTTTGGTTTACACTCCAATACTTCAGGGGATGAATTATTTAATAATTGAACTAACTATTTTGTAAAATATTTTACTTAACTATTTAATTATTAATTATTTAGTTAATTACTTTGTTACTGAATGTCGCCAGCTTTGGCCACCGGGAGCTTCTTTAGTTGGCTTCCGTGTCCCTTTGTCAACCTCCCATCGCTGTGGCTTTTGGTTTTGTTTGGTTTTGGGCGGCTCCTTTCTCCCTGGCACCACAGGATGCTCCATGCTTATTTGCATATTCTCATCCTGATTGGGATTTCGTGTGCTCACTGACCAAACCCATAGATTCTTCTGTGAAGTTTCTCTTCAAAACGTTTATCTTTCTTATTGGGATAACTTCTCTCTCTCTTTTTTCCATTTTGAGACAAAGTTTTGCTCCCATCACCCAGGCTGGAGTGCAATAGCATGATCTCGGATCACTGCAATGGCGCAATCTGGGCTCACTGCAACCTCCGCCTCCTGGGTTCAAAGGATTCTCCCGCCTCAGCCTCCTGAGCAGCTGGGACTACAGTGGCCCACCACCATGCCTGGCTAATTTTTCTATTTTTATGAGGGCGAGACATGAGAATCGCTTCAATCCCGGGAATGGAGTTCTCAGTGAGCCGAAGCCACCGCGCTCCAGCGTGGGTGAAAGAGTGAGAGTCTGTTTCAAAATAAATAAATAAATAAATAAATGAATAAATAAACCCGGAGGAATTACCAAGGGGTCTTGGTGCCTGCCTGCAGTCTGAGCTACTTGGCAACCTGATGTTGGAGGATCACCTGAGCTGAGGAGGTGCGGGCTGCAGTGAGCTGTGATTGCACCACTGCACTCCAGCCTGGATGACTGAATGAGACCCTGTCTTACTCCACGTACACATGTTTAGTGAAGCATTCTGGTGGTAGAAATGTCCTGGAAGTGGCGTATCAGCAGACCGCCACCTGCGGAATGTAAAACCTGTGCCTCTTTCCAGACAGATATACAGCAGGAAGAGAGTGGCACATGTGCGTGGGATGACTGCAAGGGGGCTTTCTGGCTTATGGATGACAGACCCCAATGGCAAGCCAAGAAGCAGCTCCCACTGCACAGTGCTCATTGTGATCCATGCCATGCTTCAATACGAAGTCGCCTGTTCCTAGTTTGGAGACGCACGGACTCCACAGAGGCTCTGCTCCTGACCACACCTGTGTTGCCTGCCTGGACCTTATAGTCACTTCAGCAGGACCCCTGGCACATGGCACGCCAGGTGTTTGTAAAAGCGAGCCACAAACGATGCTCTTAATGTGTACGTTTGTTGGTGTAGACTTGTGTGACTATGGGGAGAGATGCGATATGAATGGAGAACAGAGACTGGAGCCATTTTTCTACCTTCCTTTCTGCTTTTAGTAAACACATTTTATATTTGCGATTTGTGAAAGTTTAGTGAAAGAACTGTTGTATAAAATAAGTCCGAAGAGAAAGGTTTATTTAGAAGGATTGAATACACAAGAGAAAAATCTTTGATGTAAAAAGTTATCTGTATTTTATTTGGACGTTTACAAAGGAGTGAAAACCAGCCAATAAGAGGCTACTTAATAAAATACAAAATACAAAAATTCATAATACAACATTTATCAAACTCTGAAAAGATGGGAACTAACTCAACTTAAACATCTATGAGAAACTTACAGCAAACATCTTGGTTAATGGTGAAACATTTAAAATATTCCCATTAAAGCCAGGAGGAAGCCAAGGACACTGCCGTCAAATCACTGATTCCTCATTTAGCGGTTCCAGTGAGTCATGCACTCTCCTTGTTTCCGTTAACCTCCCCCCCACCACCCCGACACCTTTTGTCTGATTCATCAAATGTCCTTTGATCCACTTTTTCCTCAATCTGTTTGAAATTTTACCTTCTATTCCAATTCATTTAGTGGTTCCCAAAGGGTACCCACGTTGAGACTTAAAAATGTGTCAGTCTAGAGTTTTATCGCTCTTATATTCAGCCAGTCTATCGTCTCCAGGCACTAGACAAGAACTTTAGTAACTTCTAGCTCCTTCTGAATTTTCGCATGCCCCACATGTCTATATGAGTGTCTTCTGGAATTTTAATTCTAGGTCATCGATCCTTTTTCCAGAATCGTACTCCTCTGGACTTAAGAATACAGTTTCCTAATTTCCATGCTTACTGATCCTTGTTGCATCCCACTTCCTCCCGGTCGTCTGGTTTGGCTCTTTCTTGGCTGAAACACGTGACGTGTACTTTCACTGTACATGACAGTTCCATTCCAATCGCCTTGTACAGAAAGGGGGTTTGGCAGCTTGCATATTGCAAGTTGCGTACTCTAAGTTCAGGGGAAGCTCAGGCTTCAGGTCCAGTCGGGGGAGGAGTGGAGCAGAAGTGGGGCTGGGGGGAACGTCCAGGTGGAAGAAAGGGAGGCTGGGAACAACGTGGGTGGCGGATAGTGGTCAATATGCAATGTCGGTGAGGAACACTGGGACCCCTTGCACATAGGTGCCGTGGGGGGTTTGAATGACTTGTAAAACAGCTGAGTCACCCAGAGCCCTAAACCCGATGCAGGGATAGAGGGTCAACGCGGGTTGCCAGTCAACAGCCTGAGGCCCAGGAGCAGTGGGCGGCTCCTGAAACCCCAGCTCAGGTTGCGCCACGTCGGGGCCAGGGCCTTCCTGCACAGTTCCAGGCAGAGGACCTGTTTCAGAAAGAGAGAAGGCTGCGGTCTCCGTGATTTCCGGTTCCCCCTGGTGGCCTGGCTCTCCATGGTGGTCCAGTGGGATGTGCACGTCCGGTCCCATCACGCCTTCTGCCCCCTGTCTCTGGCCAGCGTCCCCGCGGGGCCCAGCCCTTCTGCCACGGCCTCGCCCTGGCCGCCGGCTTCCTCCCCGGCGCCGGCCTCTCTCTGCAGGACGGGGTGACTCTGGGCGAGCTGGGGGCTGCCATCTGAAGGGTTTCACGTAAGCGATGGGTTTTGCGGGTTGGGCTGGCTGTGCGGGCCCATCTGCTTCCACGGAGTCTTCAGGGTCCGCAACACAGCAGCCTGGCTCTGGAGGAGGCCCACCTGAGGCTAAAAGAGAAGCAGAGCGTGAGCAGAGAGAGATAGAAGGAATTTTACCCATCAAGCAGTTATAGGATACTTTTAAAAATAAATACTCAGAGAAAAGAGGGATTTTTGAAGTTAAAATTGTCAGAGAAGAAACAAAACTCTCCATGGAAATTGGAGAATGAAGTTGAGAAGATCTCCCACAGAACAAAGCAAAAACCTAAAATGATGGAAAGAAGGAGGAAATATAAGAGAATTAGAGGTATGTTGTGGCTGAGACATTTCACCACAAAATTTCAGAGTGCTGAGGAAAAAGAGAAGATTCTAAAAGATTGTAGGGAGCGGGAGACAGAGAAAGGAAAAGTCACATGGAAAGGGCTAGGATTCCACATGTCTCAAAAATCAGACATCTCAAAAGCAGCAGTTCAGTCTAGAACATAACAGAAAATGTCTTCGAAATTTCAAGGGAAATGAATTTCCCACCTAAAATGTCCTGTCCAACCAAAGTTTCACTAAAGAATCTGGGAGGGGAGAATGAAGATGTTTCAGACCAGCAAGATGTTAAAGAATTTGCTTTCAGTGGATGCTTTATTGTTATGCATCTGTCAAACTAGACAAGATTAAAAGATTTAGGACACTCAGCGTAGGAAGGGAAATGTTTTGGAGAACAACGTGGCAACAGCCGTAAAATTCCAACTCCTCCGGGAAAGAACAAGGTGGAAGTACCGGTTTATCATAGATCAAGACGTAGCGTGAGGACTCGCTCTGCTTCGGAGAAACAGTAATACAAAACGAAACAGAAGGAAACAGCGACAACAACAGCAAATCTCAGATTTGGGAAATGGGATTACAGTTCGAAAGAGGGAAGGGAATTTGCCAGAGGATGTGGAACCTGGGAGCTGACTTCCAACAACCAGCCCAGGTTGAGGCAGGCTAGGAGAAGGTGAAACAGAGAATGCTCGATTGAGTTTGAATTCAAACAATTGGGGAAGAATTGGGGAACAAACGAAATCAAAAAGAGAGTGGCAGGCGTTTGATGTACCTTGATTAGGGGCCATGGAGCGAAGTCGCTTCGAAGGCCTTGGTTCCTCCATGAGCAATCGGCGGGAGGGGCTGGGGAGGAAAACAAGAGAGCAAGAACGGATTTAGGAAGACAGAGGTGACAAGGCAGGGGGATGGCCGTGGCCTTTCTAGGGGAATGAGGATTCTGTCCCCAGCTGCACCCACCCAAGATCTGTCCACCCCTCCGGGACTCCCAGACACACACCTGATCTTCCCACAGCTGGCTCCGGAGATCTGAAAATCAGGAGACTCTTCGACGAAGAGAGGCCCGAGGAGTCGGAGGTGTCCACAGGTTCACCGCTGTAGCTCTGAGGTAGTCCACCCGCAGCCAGGGAGTCTGGAGGGAGCACGCAGCAGGTTCTGGCTCCGAGCCCAGCAGAAAGCCGACTGCTGGAGGCCGAGCGCGGTCCCTCTTATATGGCAGCAAGGCAGTCGCGTAAGGGACAGGCGTCGTCAGAGGGGGGCCGGCTGGGGCGGGCCTGGCTGGGCTTGCGAGGCGCATTGGGCCAGTCCCCTGCCAGTCAAATGGGGCCCTTCTGAGATGCCGCCATTTCTAGACGCCCGTGGTTGACTGATTAATCTAATCATCGAGGGACAAATTGCATAATGGCCTTTGAGTGTCAGCACAATGGGGTGTGGTGCCCGGAAAGCGGCTGATAGGAAGATGCGATTAGCTTAGATCTGAGCACGGTGAAGGAAAGCATCCAAAGGGGGGATATCTGGGCTGAAATCTGGAACATAAAATTTGAAATTAGTCAACCTGAACCGGGTTGGGAGAGGCAGGGAGAAAGGAAAGGGAGTGAAGAGGGTGTGCTGAGGCCCGGACTGGAAGGGAGCCCGGCACATTCTGGCAATGGACCGGAGGCCAAGTCCAGGCCCAGAGGTGGTGCGAGGTGGAGGCAGGCTCCGCGCAGGAGCTGGTCTTGTTCCAAGGCAGCGGAAAACCGTGGAACGGTGTCCGGCAGCGGGTTAACATTTCAGAAACGACCAGCCTGGCTGTGAAGGAGCGCCAACCCAGGGTCCGCAGAATTAAGTCAGGAGAGGCAAGAAGGCTATTGCAGCCCTCGGGGTTGGGCGCAGGGTGCTGTTAGACTGAGACTGAGGGAGGTAGAGGAGGAGAAAGTTCCCTGGTGGGAGAGAAATTTCCCAGAGAAAGCGAGACCCAGTGTGGACAGCCCTTGAGGAAGAGACTGCGGCCTTGGTAGCCCGCCCGTTCATTCAGGCAGAGGTGGACCGAGAACCTGCTCTGAATGGGAAGTTGCGGAGCTTGGCTTGCGCACATCTGGCTGAAGGGGCTTTTGAACTGCCAAGTGAGGTTGTCAGGTGGCCTTTTGTAAAAAGAGTCGAGCTCAGCGCGATGGCGACGGGGCTGGAGATGCGTGTGAGACCCACACCACTGGCTTTTATTGCTGTGGCTGCACACACGGGTGGAGGAAGACAGCGGGAAACACAGCAGGACACTGGAGGGGAATCCCGCAGTGGGTTATTTGGTTGGTTTGCATCCTTGTTTTTTTTTTTTTTTACAGAGACGGGTTGTCGCTCTGTAGCCCAGGCTGGAGTGCAGCGGTGCCATCTCGGCTCGCTGCGGCTACTTGGGGGGCTGAGATAGGAGAATCAGTTCAAGTGATTCTCCTGTCTCGGCCTCCGGAGTAGCTGAACTACAGGTGAGCGCCACCACATCGGGACAATTTTCGGATTTTTTGGAGAGACGACGTTTCGCTATGTGCCCAGGCTTGTTTGGAAGGCCTGAGCTCAAGCCGTCCTTCCCGCTCCACCTCCCGAGTAGCTGGGACCCCAGGCGCAAGCCACCATGCCGGGCCAATTACTTTTTTGGGTTGTATATGTTGTTGAAGTGAGGTTTTGCTATGTTTTCACCTCACATACCTTTTCTGTCCCAAGACCCCATCCAGGGTACCACCTTACAATTCGTCACGGTTCCCCTTGGCTGCGACGGTTTCTCACACTTGCCTTGCTTTTGATGATCTTGACACTTTGAATACTGATCAGATATATTGTGGGATGTCCTCTCCTGAAGTTCGTGTGATGTATTCCTTGTGATCTGACTGGAATTATATGTTTTTGTAAGGAAGATTGCAGCGGGAAAGCGCCATTCCCATCCCATCCTGTCTAGAGTACACACCATCAAGCCGGCTTATCACTGCTGCTATTAGTCCTGGTCACCTGGCTGGGGCAGTGTTGATTAGGTTTCTCCACCATAAAGTGATTTTCCCACCTCTTTCTCTACTGTACTTTTTGGAAGTCGCTACCTGTGGCCTATACTTAAATGAAAGGGAAGTTTTGCTTTATCTCCGTGCAGGGGAATAGCTACCGAAATTCTGTGGAGTTCTCCTGTGTGGAGGATTTTCCCATTCTCCCCCACATGGTTGTTTATTTAGTCACTTATTTATATCCGTATGGACTTATGGACACCTATTGTATGCTTTGGTTTACACTCCAATACTTCAGGGGATGAATTATTTAATAATTGAACTAACTATTTTGTAAAATATTTTACTTAACTATTTAATTATTAATTATTTAGTTAATTACTTTGTTACTGAATGTCGCCAGCTTTGGCCACCGGGAGCTTCTTTAGTTGGCTTCCGTGTCCCTTTGTCAACCTCCCATCGCTGTGGCTTTTGGTTTTGTTTGGTTTTGGGCGGCTCCTTTCTCCCTGGCACCACAGGATGCTCCATGCTTATTTGCATATTCTCATCCTGATTGGGATTTCGTGTGCTCACTGACCAAACCCATAGATTCTTCTGTGAAGTTTCTCTTCAAAACGTTTATCTTTCTTATTGGGATAACTTCTCTCTCTCTTTTTTCCATTTTGAGACAAAGTTTTGCTCCCATCACCCAGGCTGGAGTGCAATAGCATGATCTCGGATCACTGCAATGGCGCAATCTGGGCTCACTGCAACCTCCGCCTCCTGGGTTCAAAGGATTCTCCCGCCTCAGCCTCCTGAGCAGCTGGGACTACAGTGGCCCACCACCATGCCTGGCTAATTTTTCTATTTTTATGAGGGCGAGACATGAGAATCGCTTCAATCCCGGGAATGGAGTTCTCAGTGAGCCGAAGCCACCGCGCTCCAGCGTGGGTGAAAGAGTGAGAGTCTGTTTCAAAATAAATAAATAAATAAATAAATGAATAAATAAACCCGGAGGAATTACCAAGGGGTCTTGGTGCCTGCCTGCAGTCTGAGCTACTTGGCAACCTGATGTTGGAGGATCACCTGAGCTGAGGAGGTGCGGGCTGCAGTGAGCTGTGATTGCACCACTGCACTCCAGCCTGGATGACTGAATGAGACCCTGTCTTACTCCACGTACACATGTTTAGTGAAGCATTCTGGTGGTAGAAATGTCCTGGAAGTGGCGTATCAGCAGACCGCCACCTGCGGAATGTAAAACCTGTGCCTCTTTCCAGACAGATATACAGCAGGAAGAGAGTGGCACATGTGCGTGGGATGACTGCAAGGGGGCTTTCTGGCTTATGGATGACAGACCCCAATGGCAAGCCAAGAAGCAGCTCCCACTGCACAGTGCTCATTGTGATCCATGCCATGCTTCAATACGAAGTCGCCTGTTCCTAGTTTGGAGACGCACGGACTCCACAGAGGCTCTGCTCCTGACCACACCTGTGTTGCCTGCCTGGACCTTATAGTCACTTCAGCAGGACCCCTGGCACATGGCACGCCAGGTGTTTGTAAAAGCGAGCCACAAACGATGCTCTTAATGTGTACGTTTGTTGGTGTAGACTTGTGTGACTATGGGGAGAGATGCGATATGAATGGAGAACAGAGACTGGAGCCATTTTTCTACCTTCCTTTCTGCTTTTAGTAAACACATCTTATATTTGCGATTTGTGAAAGTTTAGTGAAAGAACTGTTGTATAAAATAAGTCCGAAGAGAAAGGTTTATTTAGAAGGATTGAATACACAAGAGAAAAATCTTTGATGTAAAAAGTTATCTGTATTTTATTTGGACGTTTACAAAGGAGTGAAAACCAGCCAATAAGAGGCTACTTAATAAAATACAAAATACAAAAATTCATAATACAACATTTATCAAACTCTGAAAAGATGGGAACTAACTCAACTTAAACATCTATGAGAAACTTACAGCAAACATCTTGGTTAATGGTGAAACATTTAAAATATTCCCATTAAAGCCAGGAGGAAGCCAAGGACACTGCCGTCAAATCACTGATTCCTCATTTAGCGGTTCCAGTGAGTCATGCACTCTCCTTGTTTCCGTTAACCTCCCCCCCACCACCCCGACACCTTTTGTCTGATTCATCAAATGTCCTTTGATCCACTTTTTCCTCAATCTGTTTGAAATTTTACCTTCTATTCCAATTCATTTAGTGGTTCCCAAAGGGTACCCACGTTGAGACTTAAAAATGTGTCAGTCTAGAGTTTTATCGCTCTTATATTCAGCCAGTCTATCGTCTCCAGGCACTAGACAAGAACTTTAGTAACTTCTAGCTCCTTCTGAATTTTCGCATGCCCCACATGTCTATATGAGTGTCTTCTGGAATTTTAATTCTAGGTCATCGATCCTTTTTCCAGAATCGTACTCCTCTGGACTTAAGAATACAGTTTCCTAATTTCCATGCTTACTGATCCTTGTTGCATCCCACTTCCTCCCGGTCGTCTGGTTTGGCTCTTTCTTGGCTGAAACACGTGACGTGTACTTTCACTGTACATGACAGTTCCATTCCAATCGCCTTGTACAGAAAGGGGGTTTGGCAGCTTGCATATTGCAAGTTGCGTACTCTAAGTTCAGGGGAAGCTCAGGCTTCAGGTCCAGTCGGGGGAGGAGTGGAGCAGAAGTGGGGCTGGGGGGAACGTCCAGGTGGAAGAAAGGGAGGCTGGGAACAACGTGGGTGGCGGATAGTGGTCAATATGCAATGTCGGTGAGGAACACTGGGACCCCTTGCACATAGGTGCCGTGGGGGGTTTGAATGACTTGTAAAACAGCTGAGTCACCCAGAGCCCTAAACCCGATGCAGGGATAGAGGGTCAACGCGGGTTGCCAGTCAACAGCCTGAGGCCCAGGAGCAGTGGGCGGCTCCTGAAACCCCAGCTCAGGTTGCGCCACGTCGGGGCCAGGGCCTTCCTGCACAGTTCCAGGCAGAGGACCTGTTTCAGAAAGAGAGAAGGCTGCGGTCTCCGTGATTTCCGGTTCCCCCTGGTGGCCTGGCTCTCCATGGTGGTCCAGTGGGATGTGCACGTCCGGTCCCATCACGCCTTCTGCCCCCTGTCTCTGGCCAGCGTCCCCGCGGGGCCCAGCCCTTCTGCCACGGCCTCGCCCTGGCCGCCGGCTTCCTCCCCGGCGCCGGCCTCTCTCTGCAGGACGGGGTGACTCTGGGCGAGCTGGGGGCTGCCATCTGAAGGGTTTCACGTAAGCGATGGGTTTTGCGGGTTGGGCTGGCTGTGCGGGCCCATCTGCTTCCACGGAGTCTTCAGGGTCCGCAACACAGCAGCCTGGCTCTGGAGGAGGCCCACCTGAGGCTAAAAGAGAAGCAGAGCGTGAGCAGAGAGAGATAGAA
Source organism: Pan troglodytes (assembly GCF_028858775.2). Taxonomy (NCBI): domain Eukaryota; kingdom Metazoa; phylum Chordata; class Mammalia; order Primates; family Hominidae; genus Pan; species Pan troglodytes. The sequence goes on along the minus strand of NC_072412.2, from coordinate 62,826,689 downwards.
GGAATTTTACCCATCAAGCAGTTATAGGATACTTTTAAAAATAAATACTCAGAGAAAAGAGGGATTTTTGAAGTTAAAATTGTCAGAGAAGAAACAAAACTCTCCATGGAAATTGGAGAATGAAGTTGAGAAGATCTCCCACAGAACAAAGCAAAAACCTAAAATGATGGAAAGAAGGAGGAAATATAAGAGAATTAGAGGTATGTTGTGGCTGAGACATTTCACCACAAAATTTCAGAGTGCTGAGGAAAAAGAGAAGATTCTAAAAGATTGTAGGGAGCGGGAGACAGAGAAAGGAAAAGTCACATGGAAAGGGCTAGGATTCCACATGTCTCAAAAATCAGACATCTCAAAAGCAGCAGTTCAGTCTAGAACATAACAGAAAATGTCTTCGAAATTTCAAGGGAAATGAATTTCCCACCTAAAGTGTCCTGTCCAACCAAAGTTTCACTAAAGAATCTGGGAGGGGAGAATGAAGATGTTTCAGACCAGCAAGATGTTAAAGAATTTGCTTTCAGTGGATGCTTTATTGTTATGCATCTGTCAAACTAGACAAGATTAAAAGATTTAGGACACTCAGCGTAGGAAGGGAAATGTTTTGGAGAACAACGTGGCAACAGCCGTAAAATTCCAACTCCTCCGGGAAAGAACAAGGTGGAAGTACCGGTTTATCATAGATCAAGACGTAGCGTGAGGACTCGCTCTGCTTCGGAGAAACAGTAATACAAAACGAAACAGAAGGAAACAGCGACAACAACAGCAAATCTCAGATTTGGGAAATGGGATTACAGTTCGAAAGAGGGAAGGGAATTTGCCAGAGGATGTGGAACCTGGGAGCTGACTTCCAACAACCAGCCCAGGTTGAGGCAGGCTAGGAGAAGGTGAAACAGAGAATGCTCGATTGAGTTTGAATTCAAACAATTGGGGAAGAATTGGGGAACAAACGAAATCAAAAAGAGAGTGGCAGGCGTTTGATGTACCTTGATTAGGGGCCATGGAGCGAAGTCGCTTCGAAGGCCTTGGTTCCTCCATGAGCAATCGGCGGGAGGGGCTGGGGAGGAAAACAAGAGAGCAAGAACGGATTTAGGAAGACAGAGGTGACAAGGCAGGGGGATGGCCGTGGCCTTTCTAGGGGAATGAGGATTCTGTCCCCAGCTGCACCCACCCAAGATCTGTCCACCCCTCCGGGACTCCCAGACACACACCTGATCTTCCCACAGCTGGCTCCGGAGATCTGAAAATCAGGAGACTCTTCGACGAAGAGAGGCCCGAGGAGTCGGAGGTGTCCACAGGTTCACCGCTGTAGCTCTGAGGTAGTCCACCCGCAGCCAGGGAGTCTGGAGGGAGCACGCAGCAGGTTCTGGCTCCGAGCCCAGCAGAAAGCCGACTGCTGGAGGCCGAGCGCGGTCCCTCTTATATGGCAGCAAGGCAGTCGCGTAAGGGACAGGCGTCGTCAGAGGGGGGCCGGCTGGGGCGGGCCTGGCTGGGCTTGCGAGGCGCATTGGGCCAGTCCCCTGCCAGTCAAATGGGGCCCTTCTGAGATGCCGCCATTTCTAGACGCCCGTGGTTGACTGATTAATCTAATCATCGAGGGACAAATTGCATAATGGCCTTTGAGTGTCAGCACAATGGGGTGTGGTGCCCGGAAAGCGGCTGATAGGAAGATGCGATTAGCTTAGATCTGAGCACGGTGAAGGAAAGCATCCAAAGGGGGGATATCTGGGCTGAAATCTGGAACATAAAATTTGAAATTAGTCAACCTGAACCGGGTTGGGAGAGGCAGGGAGAAAGGAAAGGGAGTGAAGAGGGTGTGCTGAGGCCCGGACTGGAAGGGAGCCCGGCACATTCTGGCAATGGACCGGAGGCCAAGTCCAGGCCCAGAGGTGGTGCGAGGTGGAGGCAGGCTCCGCGCAGGAGCTGGTCTTGTTCCAAGGCAGCGGAAAACCGTGGAACGGTGTCCGGCAGCGGGTTAACATTTCAGAAACGACCAGCCTGGCTGTGAAGGAGCGCCAACCCAGGGTCCGCAGAATTAAGTCAGGAGAGGCAAGAAGGCTATTGCAGCCCTCGGGGTTGGGCGCAGGGTGCTGTTAGACTGAGACTGAGGGAGGTAGAGGAGGAGAAAGTTCCCTGGTGGGAGAGAAATTTCCCAGAGAAAGCGAGACCCAGTGTGGACAGCCCTTGAGGAAGAGACTGCGGCCTTGGTAGCCCGCCCGTTCATTCAGGCAGAGGTGGACCGAGAACCTGCTCTGAATGGGAAGTTGCGGAGCTTGGCTTGCGCACATCTGGCTGAAGGGGCTTTTGAACTGCCAAGTGAGGTTGTCAGGTGGCCTTTTGTAAAAAGAGTCGAGCTCAGCGCGATGGCGACGGGGCTGGAGATGCGTGTGAGACCCACACCACTGGCTTTTATTGCTGTGGCTGCACACACGGGTGGAGGAAGACAGCGGGAAACACAGCAGGACACTGGAGGGGAATCCCGCAGTGGGTTATTTGGTTGGTTTGCATCCTTGTTTTTTTTTTTTTTTACAGAGACGGGTTGTCGCTCTGTAGCCCAGGCTGGAGTGCAGCGGTGCCATCTCGGCTCGCTGCGGCTACTTGGGGGGCTGAGATAGGAGAATCAGTTCAAGTGATTCTCCTGTCTCGGCCTCCGGAGTAGCTGAACTACAGGTGAGCGCCACCACATCGGGACAATTTTCGGATTTTTTGGAGAGACGACGTTTCGCTATGTGCCCAGGCTTGTTTGGAAGGCCTGAGCTCAAGCCGTCCTTCCCGCTCCACCTCCCGAGTAGCTGGGACCCCAGGCGCAAGCCACCATGCCGGGCCAATTACTTTTTTGGGTTGTATATGTTGTTGAATGAGGTTTTGCTATGTTTTCACCTCACATACCTTTTCTGTCCCAAGACCCCATCCAGGGTACCACCTTACAATTCGTCACGGTTCCCCTTGGCTGCGACGGTTTCTCACACTTGCCTTGCTTTTGATGATCTTGACACTTTGAATACTGATCAGATATATTGTGGGATGTCCTCTCCTGAAGTTCGTGTGATGTATTCCTTGTGATCTGACTGGAATTATATGTTTTTGTAAGGAAGATTGCAGCGGGAAAGCGCCATTCCCATCCCATCCTGTCTAGAGTACACACCATCAAGCCGGCTTATCACTGCTGCTATTAGTCCTGGTCACCTGGCTGGGGCAGTGTTGATTAGGTTTCTCCACCATAAAGTGATTTTCCCACCTCTTTCTCTACTGTACTTTTTGGAAGTCGCTACCTGTGGCCTATACTTAAATAAAAGGGAAGTTTTGCTTTATCTCCGTGCAGGGGAATAGCTACCGAAATTCTGTGGAGTTCTCCTGTGTGGAGGATTTTCCCATTCTCCCCCACATGGTTGTTTATTTAGTCACTTATTTATATCCGTATGGACTTATGGACACCTATTGTATGCTTTGGTTTACACTCCAATACTTCAGGGGATGAATTATTTAATAATTGAACTAACTATTTTGTAAAATATTTTACTTAACTATTTAATTATTAATTATTTAGTTAATTACTTTGTTACTGAATGTCGCCAGCTTTGGCCACCGGGAGCTTCTTTAGTTGGCTTCCGTGTCCCTTTGTCAACCTCCCATCGCTGTGGCTTTTGGTTTTGTTTGGTTTTGGGCGGCTCCTTTCTCCCTGGCACCACAGGATGCTCCATGCTTATTTGCATATTCTCATCCTGATTGGGATTTCGTGTGCTCACTGACCAAACCCATAGATTCTTCTGTGAAGTTTCTCTTCAAAACGTTTATCTTTCTTATTGGGATAACTTCTCTCTCTCTTTTTTCCATTTTGAGACAAAGTTTTGCTCCCATCACCCAGGCTGGAGTGCAATAGCATGATCTCGGATCACTGCAATGGCGCAATCTGGGCTCACTGCAACCTCCGCCTCCTGGGTTCAAAGGATTCTCCCGCCTCAGCCTCCTGAGCAGCTGGGACTACAGTGGCCCACCACCATGCCTGGCTAATTTTTCTATTTTTATGAGGGCGAGACATGAGAATCGCTTCAATCCCGGGAATGGAGTTCTCAGTGAGCCGAAGCCACCGCGCTCCAGCGTGGGTGAAAGAGTGAGAGTCTGTTTCAAAATAAATAAATAAATAAATAAATGAATAAATAAACCCGGAGGAATTACCAAGGGGTCTTGGTGCCTGCCTGCAGTCTGAGCTACTTGGCAACCTGATGTTGGAGGATCACCTGAGCTGAGGAGGTGCGGGCTGCAGTGAGCTGTGATTGCACCACTGCACTCCAGCCTGGATGACTGAATGAGACCCTGTCTTACTCCACGTACACATGTTTAGTGAAGCATTCTGGTGGTAGAAATGTCCTGGAAGTGGCGTATCAGCAGACCGCCACCTGCGGAATGTAAAACCTGTGCCTCTTTCCAGACAGATATACAGCAGGAAGAGAGTGGCACATGTGCGTGGGATGACTGCAAGGGGGCTTTCTGGCTTATGGATGACAGACCCCAATGGCAAGCCAAGAAGCAGCTCCCACTGCACAGTGCTCATTGTGATCCATGCCATGCTTCAATACGAAGTCGCCTGTTCCTAGTTTGGAGACGCACGGACTCCACAGAGGCTCTGCTCCTGACCACACCTGTGTTGCCTGCCTGGACCTTATAGTCACTTCAGCAGGACCCCTGGCACATGGCACGCCAGGTGTTTGTAAAAGCGAGCCACAAACGATGCTCTTAATGTGTACGTTTGTTGGTGTAGACTTGTGTGACTATGGGGAGAGATGCGATATGAATGGAGAACAGAGACTGGAGCCATTTTTCTACCTTCCTTTCTGCTTTTAGTAAACACATCTTATATTTGCGATTTGTGAAAGTTTAGTGAAAGAACTGTTGTATAAAATAAGTCCGAAGAGAAAGGTTTATTTAGAAGGATTGAATACACAAGAGAAAAATCTTTGATGTAAAAAGTTATCTGTATTTTATTTGGACGTTTACAAAGGAGTGAAAACCAGCCAATAAGAGGCTACTTAATAAAATACAAAATACAAAAATTCATAATACAACATTTATCAAACTCTGAAAAGATGGGAACTAACTCAACTTAAACATCTATGAGAAACTTACAGCAAACATCTTGGTTAATGGTGAAACATTTAAAATATTCCCATTAAAGCCAGGAGGAAGCCAAGGACACTGCCGTCAAATCACTGATTCCTCATTTAGCGGTTCCAGTGAGTCATGCACTCTCCTTGTTTCCGTTAACCTCCCCCCCACCACCCCGACACCTTTTGTCTGATTCATCAAATGTCCTTTGATCCACTTTTTCCTCAATCTGTTTGAAATTTTACCTTCTATTCCAATTCATTTAGTGGTTCCCAAAGGGTACCCACGTTGAGACTTAAAAATGTGTCAGTCTAGAGTTTTATCGCTCTTATATTCAGCCAGTCTATCGTCTCCAGGCACTAGACAAGAACTTTAGTAACTTCTAGCTCCTTCTGAATTTTCGCATGCCCCACATGTCTATATGAGTGTCTTCTGGAATTTTAATTCTAGGTCATCGATCCTTTTTCCAGAATCGTACTCCTCTGGACTTAAGAATACAGTTTCCTAATTTCCATGCTTACTGATCCTTGTTGCATCCCACTTCCTCCCGGTCGTCTGGTTTGGCTCTTTCTTGGCTGAAACACGTGACGTGTACTTTCACTGTACATGACAGTTCCATTCCAATCGCCTTGTACAGAAAGGGGGTTTGGCAGCTTGCATATTGCAAGTTGCGTACTCTAAGTTCAGGGGAAGCTCAGGCTTCAGGTCCAGTCGGGGGAGGAGTGGAGCAGAAGTGGGGCTGGGGGGAACGTCCAGGTGGAAGAAAGGGAGGCTGGGAACAACGTGGGTGGCGGATAGTGGTCAATATGCAATGTCGGTGAGGAACACTGGGACCCCTTGCACATAGGTGCCGTGGGGGGTTTGAATGACTTGTAAAACAGCTGAGTCACCCAGAGCCCTAAACCCGATGCAGGGATAGAGGGTCAACGCGGGTTGCCAGTCAACAGCCTGAGGCCCAGGAGCAGTGGGCGGCTCCTGAAACCCCAGCTCAGGTTGCGCCACGTCGGGGCCAGGGCCTTCCTGCACAGTTCCAGGCAGAGGACCTGTTTCAGAAAGAGAGAAGGCTGCGGTCTCCGTGATTTCCGGTTCCCCCTGGTGGCCTGGCTCTCCATGGTGGTCCAGTGGGATGTGCACGTCCGGTCCCATCACGCCTTCTGCCCCCTGTCTCTGGCCAGCGTCCCCGCGGGGCCCAGCCCTTCTGCCACGGCCTCGCCCTGGCCGCCGGCTTCCTCCCCGGCGCCGGCCTCTCTCTGCAGGACGGGGTGACTCTGGGCGAGCTGGGGGCTGCCATCTGAAGGGTTTCACGTAAGCGATGGGTTTTGCGGGTTGGGCTGGCTGTGCGGGCCCATCTGCTTCCACGGAGTCTTCAGGGTCCGCAACACAGCAGCCTGGCTCTGGAGGAGGCCCACCTGAGGCTAAAAGAGAAGCAGAGCGTGAGCAGAGAGAGATAGAAGGAATTTTACCCATCAAGCAGTTATAGGATACTTTTAAAAATAAATACTCAGAGAAAAGAGGGATTTTTGAAGTTAAAATTGTCAGAGAAGAAACAAAACTCTCCATGGAAATTGGAGAATGAAGTTGAGAAGATCTCCCACAGAACAAAGCAAAAACCTAAAATGATGGAAAGAAGGAGGAAATATAAGAGAATTAGAGGTATGTTGTGGCTGAGACATTTCACCACAAAATTTCAGAGTGCTGAGGAAAAAGAGAAGATTCTAAAAGATTGTAGGGAGCGGGAGACAGAGAAAGGAAAAGTCACATGGAAAGGGCTAGGATTCCACATGTCTCAAAAATCAGACATCTCAAAAGCAGCAGTTCAGTCTAGAACATAACAGAAAATGTCTTCGAAATTTCAAGGGAAATGAATTTCCCACCTAAAGTGTCCTGTCCAACCAAAGTTTCACTAAAGAATCTGGGAGGGGAGAATGAAGATGTTTCAGACCAGCAAGATGTTAAAGAATTTGCTTTCAGTGGATGCTTTATTGTTATGCATCTGTCAAACTAGACAAGATTAAAAGATTTAGGACACTCAGCGTAGGAAGGGAAATGTTTTGGAGAACAACGTGGCAACAGCCGTAAAATTCCAACTCCTCCGGGAAAGAACAAGGTGGAAGTACCGGTTTATCATAGATCAAGACGTAGCGTGAGGACTCGCTCTGCTTCGGAGAAACAGTAATACAAAACGAAACAGAAGGAAACAGCGACAACAACAGCAAATCTCAGATTTGGGAAATGGGATTACAGTTCGAAAGAGGGAAGGGAATTTGCCAGAGGATGTGGAACCTGGGAGCTGACTTCCAACAACCAGCCCAGGTTGAGGCAGGCTAGGAGAAGGTGAAACAGAGAATGCTCGATTGAGTTTGAATTCAAACAATTGGGGAAGAATTGGGGAACAAACGAAATCAAAAAGAGAGTGGCAGGCGTTTGATGTACCTTGATTAGGGGCCATGGAGCGAAGTCGCTTCGAAGGCCTTGGTTCCTCCATGAGCAATCGGCGGGAGGGGCTGGGGAGGAAAACAAGAGAGCAAGAACGGATTTAGGAAGACAGAGGTGACAAGGCAGGGGGATGGCCGTGGCCTTTCTAGGGGAATGAGGATTCTGTCCCCAGCTGCACCCACCCAAGATCTGTCCACCCCTCCGGGACTCCCAGACACACACCTGATCTTCCCACAGCTGGCTCCGGAGATCTGAAAATCAGGAGACTCTTCGACGAAGAGAGGCCCGAGGAGTCGGAGGTGTCCACAGGTTCACCGCTGTAGCTCTGAGGTAGTCCACCCGCAGCCAGGGAGTCTGGAGGGAGCACGCAGCAGGTTCTGGCTCCGAGCCCAGCAGAAAGCCGACTGCTGGAGGCCGAGCGCGGTCCCTCTTATATGGCAGCAAGGCAGTCGCGTAAGGGACAGGCGTCGTCAGAGGGGGGCCGGCTGGGGCGGGCCTGGCTGGGCTTGCGAGGCGCATTGGGCCAGTCCCCTGCCAGTCAAATGGGGCCCTTCTGAGATGCCGCCATTTCTAGACGCCCGTGGTTGACTGATTAATCTAATCATCGAGGGACAAATTGCATAATGGCCTTTGAGTGTCAGCACAATGGGGTGTGGTGCCCGGAAAGCGGCTGATAGGAAGATGCGATTAGCTTAGATCTGAGCACGGTGAAGGAAAGCATCCAAAGGGGGGATATCTGGGCTGAAATCTGGAACATAAAATTTGAAATTAGTCAACCTGAACCGGGTTGGGAGAGGCAGGGAGAAAGGAAAGGGAGTGAAGAGGGTGTGCTGAGGCCCGGACTGGAAGGGAGCCCGGCACATTCTGGCAATGGACCGGAGGCCAAGTCCAGGCCCAGAGGTGGTGCGAGGTGGAGGCAGGCTCCGCGCAGGAGCTGGTCTTGTTCCAAGGCAGCGGAAAACCGTGGAACGGTGTCCGGCAGCGGGTTAACATTTCAGAAACGACCAGCCTGGCTGTGAAGGAGCGCCAACCCAGGGTCCGCAGAATTAAGTCAGGAGAGGCAAGAAGGCTATTGCAGCCCTCGGGGTTGGGCGCAGGGTGCTGTTAGACTGAGACTGAGGGAGGTAGAGGAGGAGAAAGTTCCCTGGTGGGAGAGAAATTTCCCAGAGAAAGCGAGACCCAGTGTGGACAGCCCTTGAGGAAGAGACTGCGGCCTTGGTAGCCCGCCCGTTCATTCAGGCAGAGGTGGACCGAGAACCTGCTCTGAATGGGAAGTTGCGGAGCTTGGCTTGCGCACATCTGGCTGAAGGGGCTTTTGAACTGCCAAGTGAGGTTGTCAGGTGGCCTTTTGTAAAAAGAGTCGAGCTCAGCGCGATGGCGACGGGGCTGGAGATGCGTGTGAGACCCACACCACTGGCTTTTATTGCTGTGGCTGCACACACGGGTGGAGGAAGACAGCGGGAAACACAGCAGGACACTGGAGGGGAATCCCGCAGTGGGTTATTTGGTTGGTTTGCATCCTTTTTTTTTTTTTTTTTACAGAGACGGGTTGTCGCTCTGTAGCCCAGGCTGGAGTGCAGCGGTGCCATCTCGGCTCGCTGCGGCTACTTGGGGGGCTGAGATAGGAGAATCAGTTCAAGTGATTCTCCTGTCTCGGCCTCCGGAGTAGCTGGACTACAGGTGAGCGCCACCACATCGGGACAATTTTCGGATTTTTTGGAGAGACGAGGTTTCGCTATGTGCCCAGGCTTGTTTGGAAGGCCTGAGCTCAAGCCGTCCTTCCCGCTCCACCTCCCGAGTAGCTGGGACCCCAGGCGCAAGCCACCATGCCGGGCCAATTACTTTTTTGGGTTGTATATGTTGTTGAAGTGAGGTTTTGCTATGTTTTCACCTCACATACCTTTTCTGTCCCAAGACCCCATCCAGGGTACCACCTTACAATTCGTCACGGTTCCCCTTGGCTGCGACGGTTTCTCACACTTGCCTTGCTTTTGATGATCTTGACACTTTGAATACTGATCAGATATATTGTGGGATGTCCTCTCCTGAAGTTCGTGTGATGTATTCCTTGTGATCTGACTGGAATTATATGTTTTTGTAAGGAAGATTGCAGCGGGAAAGCGCCATTCCCATCCCATCCTGTCTAGAGTACACACCATCAAGCCGGCTTATCACTGCTGCTATTAGTCCTGGTCACCTGGCTGGGGCAGTGTTGATTAGGTTTCTCCACCATAAAGTGATTTTCCCACCTCTTTCTCTACTGTACTTTTTGGAAGTCGCTACCTGTGGCCTATACTTAAATAAAAGGGAAGTTTTGCTTTATCTCCGTGCAGGGGAATAGCTACCGAAATTCTGTGGAGTTCTCCTGTGTGGAGGATTTTCCCATTCTCCCCCACATGGTTGTTTATTTAGTCACTTATTTATATCCGTATGGACTTATGGACACCTATTGTATGCTTTGGTTTACACTCCAATACTTCAGGGGATGAATTATTTAATAATTGAACTAACTATTTTGTAAAATATTTTACTTAACTATTTAATTATTAATTATTTAGTTAATTACTTTGTTACTGAATGTCGCCAGCTTTGGCCACCGGGAGCTTCTTTAGTTGGCTTCCGTGTCCCTTTGTCAACCTCCCATCGCTGTGGCTTTTGGTTTTGTTTGGTTTTGGGCGGCTCCTTTCTCCCTGGCACCACAGGATGCTCCATGCTTATTTGCATATTCTCATCCTGATTGGGATTTCGTGTGCTCACTGACCAAACCCATAGATTCTTCTGTGAAGTTTCTCTTCAAAACGTTTATCTTTCTTATTGGGATAACTTCTCTCTCTCTTTTTTCCATTTTGAGACAAAGTTTTGCTCCCATCACCCAGGCTGGAGTGCAATAGCATGATCTCGGATCACTGCAATGGCGCAATCTGGGCTCACTGCAACCTCCGCCTCCTGGGTTCAAAGGATTCTCCCGCCTCAGCCTCCTGAGCAGCTGGGACTACAGTGGCCCACCACCATGCCTGGCTAATTTTTCTATTTTTATGAGGGCGAGACATGAGAATCGCTTCAATCCCGGGAATGGAGTTCTCAGTGAGCCGAAGCCACCGCGCTCCAGCGTGGGTGAAAGAGTGAGAGTCTGTTTCAAAATAAATAAATAAATAAATAAATGAATAAATAAACCCGGAGGAATTACCAAGGGGTCTTGGTGCCTGCCTGCAGTCTGAGCTACTTGGCAACCTGATGTTGGAGGATCACCTGAGCTGAGGAGGTGCGGGCTGCAGTGAGCTGTGATTGCACCACTGCACTCCAGCCTGGATGACTGAATGAGACCCTGTCTTACTCCACGTACACATGTTTAGTGAAGCATTCTGGTGGTAGAAATGTCCTGGAAGTGGCGTATCAGCAGACCGCCACCTGCGGAATGTAAAACCTGTGCCTCTTTCCAGACAGATATACAGCAGGAAGAGAGTGGCACATGTGCGTGGGATGACTGCAAGGGGGCTTTCTGGCTTATGGATGACAGACCCCAATGGCAAGCCAAGAAGCAGCTCCCACTGCACAGTGCTCATTGTGATCCATGCCATGCTTCAATACGAAGTCGCCTGTTCCTAGTTTGGAGACGCACGGACTCCACAGAGGCTCTGCTCCTGACCACACCTGTGTTGCCTGCCTGGACCTTATAGTCACTTCAGCAGGACCCCTGGCACATGGCACGCCAGGTGTTTGTAAAAGCGAGCCACAAACGATGCTCTTAATGTGTACGTTTGTTGGTGTAGACTTGTGTGACTATGGGGAGAGATGCGATATGAATGGAGAACAGAGACTGGAGCCATTTTTCTACCTTCCTTTCTGCTTTTAGTAAACACATTTTATATTTGCGATTTGTGAAAGTTTAGTGAAAGAACTGTTGTATAAAATAAGTCCGAAGAGAAAGGTTTATTTAGAAGGATTGAATACACAAGAGAAAAATCTTTGATGTAAAAAGTTATCTGTATTTTATTTGGACGTTTACAAAGGAGTGAAAACCAGCCAATAAGAGGCTACTTAATAAAATACAAAATACAAAAATTCATAATACAACATTTATCAAACTCTGAAAAGATGGGAACTAACTCAACTTAAACATCTATGAGAAACTTACAGCAAACATCTTGGTTAATGGTGAAACATTTAAAATATTCCCATTAAAGCCAGGAGGAAGCCAAGGACACTGCCGTCAAATCACTGATTCCTCATTTAGCGGTTCCAGTGAGTCATGCACTCTCCTTGTTTCCGTTAACCTCCCCCCCACCACCCCGACACCTTTTGTCTGATTCATCAAATGTCCTTTGATCCACTTTTTCCTCAATCTGTTTGAAATTTTACCTTCTATTCCAATTCATTTAGTGGTTCCCAAAGGGTACCCACGTTGAGACTTAAAAATGTGTCAGTCTAGAGTTTTATCGCTCTTATATTCAGCCAGTCTATCGTCTCCAGGCACTAGACAAGAACTTTAGTAACTTCTAGCTCCTTCTGAATTTTCGCATGCCCCACATGTCTATATGAGTGTCTTCTGGAATTTTAATTCTAGGTCATCAATCCTTTTTCCAGAATCGTACTCCTCTGGACTTAAGAATACAGTTTCCTAATTTCCATGCTTACTGATCCTTGTTGCATCCCACTTCCTCCCGGTCGTCTGGTTTGGCTCTTTCTTGGCTGAAACACGTGACGTGTACTTTCACTGTACATGACAGTTCCATTCCAATCGCCTTGTACAGAAAGGGGGTTTGGCAGCTTGCATATTGCAAGTTGCGTACTCTAAGTTCAGGGGAAGCTCAGGCTTCAGGTCCAGTCCGGGGAGGAGTGGAGCAGAAGTGGGGCTGGGGGGAACGTCCAGGTGGAAGAAAGGGAGGCTGGGAACAACGTGGGTGGCGGATAGTGGTCAATATGCAATGTCGGTGAGGAACACTGGGACCCCTTGCACATAGGTGCCGTGGGGGGTTTGAATGACTTGTAAAACAGCTGAGTCACCCAGAGCCCTAAACCCGATGCAGGGATAGAGGGTCAACGCGGGTTGCCAGTCAACAGCCTGAGGCCCAGGAGCAGTGGGCGGCTCCTGAAACCCCAGCTCAGGTTGCGCCACGTCGGGGCCAGGGCCTTCCTGCACAGTTCCAGGCAGAGGACCTGTTTCAGAAAGAGAGAAGGCTGCGGTCTCCGTGATTTCCGGTTCCCCCTGGTGGCCTGGCTCTCCATGGTGGTCCAGTGGGATGTGCACGTCCGGTCCCATCACGCCTTCTGCCCCCTGTCTCTGGCCAGCGTCCCCGCGGGGCCCAGCCCTTCTGCCACGGCCTCGCCCTGGCCGCCGGCTTCCTCCCCGGCGCCGGCCTCTCTCTGCAGGACGGGGTGACTCTGGGCGAGCTGGGGGCTGCCATCTGAAGGGTTTCACGTAAGCGATGGGTTTTGCGGGTTGGGCTGGCTGTGCGGGCCCATCTGCTTCCACGGAGTCTTCAGGGTCCGCAACACAGCAGCCTGGCTCTGGAGGAGGCCCACCTGAGGCTAAAAGAGAAGCAGAGCGTGAGCAGAGAGAGATAGAAGGAATTTTACCCATCAAGCAGTTATAGGATACTTTTAAAAATAAATACTCAGAGAAAAGAGGGATTTTTGAAGTTAAAATTGTCAGAGAAGAAACAAAACTCTCCATGGAAATTGGAGAATGAAGTTGAGAAGATCTCCCACAGAACAAAGCAAAAACCTAAAATGATGGAAAGAAGGAGGAAATATAAGAGAATTAGAGGTATGTTGTGGCTGAGACATTTCACCACAAAATTTCAGAGTGCTGAGGAAAAAGAGAAGATTCTAAAAGATTGTAGGGAGCGGGAGACAGAGAAAGGAAAAGTCACATGGAAAGGGCTAGGATTCCACATGTCTCAAAAATCAGACATCTCAAAAGCAGCAGTTCAGTCTAGAACATAACAGAAAATGTCTTCGAAATTTCAAGGGAAATGAATTTCCCACCTAAAGTGTCCTGTCCAACCAAAGTTTCACTAAAGAATCTGGGAGGGGAGAATGAAGATGTTTCAGACCAGCAAGATGTTAAAGAATTTGCTTTCAGTGGATGCTTTATTGTTATGCATCTGTCAAACTAGACAAGATTAAAAGATTTAGGACACTCAGCGTAGGAAGGGAAATGTTTTGGAGAACAACGTGGCAACAGCCGTAAAATTCCAACTCCTCCGGGAAAGAACAAGGTGGAAGTACCGGTTTATCATAGATCAAGACGTAGCGTGAGGACTCGCTCTGCTTCGGAGAAACAGTAATACAAAACGAAACAGAAGGAAACAGCGACAACAACAGCAAATCTCAGATTTGGGAAATGGGATTACAGTTCGAAAGAGGGAAGGGAATTTGCCAGAGGATGTGGAACCTGGGAGCTGACTTCCAACAACCAGCCCAGGTTGAGGCAGGCTAGGAGAAGGTGAAACAGAGAATGCTCGATTGAGTTTGAATTCAAACAATTGGGGAAGAATTGGGGAACAAACGAAATCAAAAAGAGAGTGGCAGGCGTTTGATGTACCTTGATTAGGGGCCATGGAGCGAAGTCGCTTCGAAGGCCTTGGTTCCTCCATGAGCAATCGGCGGGAGGGGCTGGGGAGGAAAACAAGAGAGCAAGAACGGATTTAGGAAGACAGAGGTGACAAGGCAGGGGGATGGCCGTGGCCTTTCTAGGGGAATGAGGATTCTGTCCCCAGCTGCACCCACCCAAGATCTGTCCACCCCTCCGGGACTCCCAGACACACACCTGATCTTCCCACAGCTGGCTCCGGAGATCTGAAAATCAGGAGACTCTTCGACGAAGAGAGGCCCGAGGAGTCGGAGGTGTCCACAGGTTCACCGCTGTAGCTCTGAGGTAGTCCACCCGCAGCCAGGGAGTCTGGAGGGAGCACGCAGCAGGTTCTGGCTCCGAGCCCAGCAGAAAGCCGACTGCTGGAGGCCGAGCGCGGTCCCTCTTATATGGCAGCAAGGCAGTCGCGTAAGGGACAGGCGTCGTCAGAGGGGGGCCGGCTGGGGCGGGCCTGGCTGGGCTTGCGAGGCGCATTGGGCCAGTCCCCTGCCAGTCAAATGGGGCCCTTCTGAGATGCCGCCATTTCTAGACGCCCGTGGTTGACTGATTAATCTAATCATCGAGGGACAAATTGCATAATGGCCTTTGAGTGTCAGCACAATGGGGTGTGGTGCCCGGAAAGCGGCTGATAGGAAGATGCGATTAGCTTAGATCTGAGCACGGTGAAGGAAAGCATCCAAAGGGGGGATATCTGGGCTGAAATCTGGAACATAAAATTTGAAATTAGTCAACCTGAACCGGGTTGGGAGAGGCAGGGAGAAAGGAAAGGGAGTGAAGAGGGTGTGCTGAGGCCCGGACTGGAAGGGAGCCCGGCACATTCTGGCAATGGACCGGAGGCCAAGTCCAGGCCCAGAGGTGGTGCGAGGTGGAGGCAGGCTCCGCGCAGGAGCTGGTCTTGTTCCAAGGCAGCGGAAAACCGTGGAACGGTGTCCGGCAGCGGGTTAACATTTCAGAAACGACCAGCCTGGCTGTGAAGGAGCGCCAACCCAGGGTCCGCAGAATTAAGTCAGGAGAGGCAAGAAGGCTATTGCAGCCCTCGGGGTTGGGCGCAGGGTGCTGTTAGACTGAGACTGAGGGAGGTAGAGGAGGAGAAAGTTCCCTGGTGGGAGAGAAATTTCCCAGAGAAAGCGAGACCCAGTGTGGACAGCCCTTGAGGAAGAGACTGCGGCCTTGGTAGCCCGCCCGTTCATTCAGGCAGAGGTGGACCGAGAACCTGCTCTGAATGGGAAGTTGCGGAGCTTGGCTTGCGCACATCTGGCTGAAGGGGCTTTTGAACTGCCAAGTGAGGTTGTCAGGTGGCCTTTTGTAAAAAGAGTCGAGCTCAGCGCGATGGCGACGGGGCTGGAGATGCGTGTGAGACCCACACCACTGGCTTTTATTGCTGTGGCTGCACACACGGGTGGAGGAAGACAGCGGGAAACACAGCAGGACACTGGAGGGGAATCCCGCAGTGGGTTATTTGGTTGGTTTGCATCCTTTTTTTTTTTTTTTTTACAGAGACGGGTTGTCGCTCTGTAGCCCAGGCTGGAGTGCAGCGGTGCCATCTCGGCTCGCTGCGGCTACTTGGGGGGCTGAGATAGGAGAATCAGTTCAAGTGATTCTCCTGTCTCGGCCTCCGGAGTAGCTGAACTACAGGTGAGCGCCACCACATCGGGACAATTTTCGGATTTTTTGGAGAGACGACGTTTCGCTATGTGCCCAGGCTTGTTTGGAAGGCCTGAGCTCAAGCCGTCCTTCCCGCTCCACCTCCCGAGTAGCTGGGACCCCAGGCGCAAGCCACCATGCCGGGCCAATTACTTTTTTGGGTTGTATATGTTGTTGAAGTGAGGTTTTGCTATGTTTTCACCTCACATACCTTTTCTGTCCCAAGACCCCATCCAGGGTACCACCTTACAATTCGTCACGGTTCCCCTTGGCTGCGACGGTTTCTCACACTTGCCTTGCTTTTGATGATCTTGACACTTTGAATACTGATCAGATATATTGTGGGATGTCCTCTCCTGAAGTTCGTGTGATGTATTCCTTGTGATCTGACTGGAATTATATGTTTTTGTAAGGAAGATTGCAGCGGGAAAGCGCCATTCCCATCCCATCCTGTCTAGAGTACACACCATCAAGCCGGCTTATCACTGCTGCTATTAGTCCTGGTCACCTGGCTGGGGCAGTGTTGATTAGGTTTCTCCACCATAAAGTGATTTTCCCACCTCTTTCTCTACTGTACTTTTTGGAAGTCGCTACCTGTGGCCTATACTTAAATAAAAGGGAAGTTTTGCTTTATCTCCGTGCAGGGGAATAGCTACCGAAATTCTGTGGAGTTCTCCTGTGTGGAGGATTTTCCCATTCTCCCCCACATGGTTGTTTATTTAGTCACTTATTTATATCCGTATGGACTTATGGACACCTATTGTATGCTTTGGTTTACACTCCAATACTTCAGGGGATGAATTATTTAATAATTGAACTAACTATTTTGTAAAATATTTTACTTAACTATTTAATTATTAATTATTTAGTTAATTACTTTGTTACTGAATGTCGCCAGCTTTGGCCACCGGGAGCTTCTTTAGTTGGCTTCCGTGTCCCTTTGTCAACCTCCCATCGCTGTGGCTTTTGGTTTTGTTTGGTTTTGGGCGGCTCCTTTCTCCCTGGCACCACAGGATGCTCCATGCTTATTTGCATATTCTCATCCTGATTGGGATTTCGTGTGCTCACTGACCAAACCCATAGATTCTTCTGTGAAGTTTCTCTTCAAAACGTTTATCTTTCTTATTGGGATAACTTCTCTCTCTCTTTTTTCCATTTTGAGACAAAGTTTTGCTCCCATCACCCAGGCTGGAGTGCAATAGCATGATCTCGGATCACTGCAATGGCGCAATCTGGGCTCACTGCAACCTCCGCCTCCTGGGTTCAAAGGATTCTCCCGCCTCAGCCTCCTGAGCAGCTGGGACTACAGTGGCCCACCACCATGCCTGGCTAATTTTTCTATTTTTATGAGGGCGAGACATGAGAATCGCTTCAATCCCGGGAATGGAGTTCTCAGTGAGCCGAAGCCACCGCGCTCCAGCGTGGGTGAAAGAGTGAGAGTCTGTTTCAAAATAAATAAATAAATAAATAAATGAATAAATAAACCCGGAGGAATTACCAAGGGGTCTTGGTGCCTGCCTGCAGTCTGAGCTACTTGGCAACCTGATGTTGGAGGATCACCTGAGCTGAGGAGGTGCGGGCTGCAGTGAGCTGTGATTGCACCACTGCACTCCAGCCTGGATGACTGAATGAGACCCTGTCTTACTCCACGTACACATGTTTAGTGAAGCATTCTGGTGGTAGAAATGTCCTGGAAGTGGCGTATCAGCAGACCGCCACCTGCGGAATGTAAAACCTGTGCCTCTTTCCAGACAGATATACAGCAGGAAGAGAGTGGCACATGTGCGTGGGATGACTGCAAGGGGGCTTTCTGGCTTATGGATGACAGACCCCAATGGCAAGCCAAGAAGCAGCTCCCACTGCACAGTGCTCATTGTGATCCATGCCATGCTTCAATACGAAGTCGCCTGTTCCTAGTTTGGAGACGCACGGACTCCACAGAGGCTCTGCTCCTGACCACACCTGTGTTGCCTGCCTGGACCTTATAGTCACTTCAGCAGGACCCCTGGCACATGGCACGCCAGGTGTTTGTAAAAGCGAGCCACAAACGATGCTCTTAATGTGTACGTTTGTTGGTGTAGACTTGTGTGACTATGGGGAGAGATGCGATATGAATGGAGAACAGAGACTGGAGCCATTTTTCTACCTTCCTTTCTGCTTTTAGTAAACACATTTTATATTTGCGATTTGTGAAAGTTTAGTGAAAGAACTGTTGTATAAAATAAGTCCGAAGAGAAAGGTTTATTTAGAAGGATTGAATACACAAGAGAAAAATCTTTGATGTAAAAAGTTATCTGTATTTTATTTGGACGTTTACAAAGGAGTGAAAACCAGCCAATAAGAGGCTACTTAATAAAATACAAAATACAAAAATTCATAATACAACATTTATCAAACTCTGAAAAGATGGGAACTAACTCAACTTAAACATCTATGAGAAACTTACAGCAAACATCTTGGTTAATGGTGAAACATTTAAAATATTCCCATTAAAGCCAGGAGGAAGCCAAGGACACTGCCGTCAAATCACTGATTCCTCATTTAGCGGTTCCAGTGAGTCATGCACTCTCCTTGTTTCCGTTAACCTCACCCCCACCACCCCGACACCTTTTGTCTGATTCATCAAATGTCCTTTGATCCACTTTTTCCTCAATCTGTTTGAAATTTTACCTTCTATTCCAATTCATTTAGTGGTTCCCAAAGGGTACCCACGTTGAGACTTAAAAATGTGTCAGTCTAGAGTTTTATCGCTCTTATATTCAGCCAGTCTATCGTCTCCAGGCACTAGACAAGAACTTTAGTAACTTCTAGCTCCTTCTGAATTTTCGCATGCCCCACATGTCTATATGAGTGTCTTCTGGAATTTTAATTCTAGGTCATCAATCCTTTTTCCAGAATCGTACTCCTCTGGACTTAAGAATACAGTTTCCTAATTTCCATGCTTACTGATCCTTGTTGCATCCCACTTCCTCCCGGTCGTCTGGTTTGGCTCTTTCTTGGCTGAAACACGTGACGTGTACTTTCACTGTACATGACAGTTCCATTCCAATCGCCTTGTACAGAAAGGGGGTTTGGCAGCTTGCATATTGCAAGTTGCGTACTCTAAGTTCAGGGGAAGCTCAGGCTTCAGGTCCAGTCGGGGGAGGAGTGGAGCAGAAGTGGGGCTGGGGGGAACGTCCAGGTGGAAGAAAGGGAGGCTGGGAACAACGTGGGTGGCGGATAGTGGTCAATATGCAATGTCGGTGAGGAACACTGGGACCCCTTGCACATAGGTGCCGTGGGGGGTTTGAATGACTTGTAAAACAGCTGAGTCACCCAGAGCCCTAAACCCGATGCAGGGATAGAGGGTCAACGCGGGTTGCCAGTCAACAGCCTGAGGCCCAGGAGCAGTGGGCGGCTCCTGAAACCCCAGCTCAGGTTGCGCCACGTCGGGGCCAGGGCCTTCCTGCACAGTTCCAGGCAGAGGACCTGTTTCAGAAAGAGAGAAGGCTGCGGTCTCCGTGATTTCCGGTTCCCCCTGGTGGCCTGGCTCTCCATGGTGGTCCAGTGGGATGTGCACGTCCGGTCCCATCACGCCTTCTGCCCCCTGTCTCTGGCCAGCGTCCCCGCGGGGCCCAGCCCTTCTGCCACGGCCTCGCCCTGGCCGCCGGCTTCCTCCCCGGCGCCGGCCTCTCTCTGCAGGACGGGGTGACTCTGGGCGAGCTGGGGGCTGCCATCTGAAGGGTTTCACGTAAGCGATGGGTTTTGCGGGTTGGGCTGGCTGTGCGGGCCCATCTGCTTCCACGGAGTCTTCAGGGTCCGCAACACAGCAGCCTGGCTCTGGAGGAGGCCCACCTGAGGCTAAAAGAGAAGCAGAGCGTGAGCAGAGAGAGATAGAAGGAATTTTACCCATCAAGCAGTTATAGGATACTTTTAAAAATAAATACTCAGAGAAAAGAGGGATTTTTGAAGTTAAAATTGTCAGAGAAGAAACAAAACTCTCCATGGAAATTGGAGAATGAAGTTGAGAAGATCTCCCACAGAACAAAGCAAAAACCTAAAATGATGGAAAGAAGGAGGAAATATAAGAGAA
Organism: Pan troglodytes; assembly: GCF_028858775.2. NCBI lineage: Eukaryota > Metazoa > Chordata > Mammalia > Primates > Hominidae > Pan > Pan troglodytes. Next base: position 62,806,845 of record NC_072412.2, on the reverse strand, counting down.
TTAGAGGTATGTTGTGGCTGAGACATTTCACCACAAAATTTCAGAGTGCTGAGGAAAAAGAGAAGATTCTAAAAGATTGTAGGGAGCGGGAGACAGAGAAAGGAAAAGTCACATGGAAAGGGCTAGGATTCCACATGTCTCAAAAATCAGACATCTCAAAAGCAGCAGTTCAGTCTAGAACATAACAGAAAATGTCTTCGAAATTTCAAGGGAAATGAATTTCCCACCTAAAATGTCCTGTCCAACCAAAGTTTCACTAAAGAATCTGGGAGGGGAGAATGAAGATGTTTCAGACCAGCAAGATGTTAAAGAATTTGCTTTCAGTGGATGCTTTATTGTTATGCATCTGTCAAACTAGACAAGATTAAAAGATTTAGGACACTCAGCGTAGGAAGGGAAATGTTTTGGAGAACAACGTGGCAACAGCCGTAAAATTCCAACTCCTCCGGGAAAGAACAAGGTGGAAGTACCGGTTTATCATAGATCAAGACGTAGCGTGAGGACTCGCTCTGCTTCGGAGAAACAGTAATACAAAACGAAACAGAAGGAAACAGCGACAACAACAGCAAATCTCAGATTTGGGAAACGGGATTACAGTTCGAAAGAGGGAAGGGAATTTGCCAGAGGATGTGGAACCTGGGAGCTGACTTCCAACAACCAGCCCAGGTTGAGGCAGGCTAGGAGAAGGTGAAACAGAGAATGCTCGATTGAGTTTGAATTCAAACAATTGGGGAAGAATTGGGGAACAAACGAAATCAAAAAGAGAGTGGCAGGCGTTTGATGTACCTTGATTAGGGGCCATGGAGCGAAGTCGCTTCGAAGGCCTTGGTTCCTCCATGAGCAATCGGCGGGAGGGGCTGGGGAGGAAAACAAGAGAGCAAGAACGGATTTAGGAAGACAGAGGTGACAAGGCAGGGGGATGGCCGTGGCCTTTCTAGGGGAATGAGGATTCTGTCCCCAGCTGCACCCACCCAAGATCTGTCCACCCCTCCGGGACTCCCAGACACACACCTGATCTTCCCACAGCTGGCTCCGGAGATCTGAAAATCAGGAGACTCTTCGACGAAGAGAGGCCCGAGGAGTCGGAGGTGTCCACAGGTTCACCGCTGTAGCTCTGAGGTAGTCCACCCGCAGCCAGGGAGTCTGGAGGGAGCACGCAGCAGGTTCTGGCTCCGAGCCCAGCAGAAAGCCGACTGCTGGAGGCCGAGCGCGGTCCCTCTTATATGGCAGCAAGGCAGTCGCGTAAGGGACAGGCGTCGTCAGAGGGGGGCCGGCTGGGGCGGGCCTGGCTGGGCTTGCGAGGCGCATTGGGCCAGTCCCCTGCCAGTCAAATGGGGCCCTTCTGAGATGCCGCCATTTCTAGACGCCCGTGGTTGACTGATTAATCTAATCATCGAGGGACAAATTGCATAATGGCCTTTGAGTGTCAGCACAATGGGGTGTGGTGCCCGGAAAGCGGCTGATAGGAAGATGCGATTAGCTTAGATCTGAGCACGGTGAAGGAAAGCATCCAAAGGGGGGATATCTGGGCTGAAATCTGGAACATAAAATTTGAAATTAGTCAACCTGAACCGGGTTGGGAGAGGCAGGGAGAAAGGAAAGGGAGTGAAGAGGGTGTGCTGAGGCCCGGACTGGAAGGGAGCCCGGCACATTCTGGCAATGGACCGGAGGCCAAGTCCAGGCCCAGAGGTGGTGCGAGGTGGAGGCAGGCTCCGCGCAGGAGCTGGTCTTGTTCCAAGGCAGCGGAAAACCGTGGAACGGTGTCCGGCAGCGGGTTAACATTTCAGAAACGACCAGCCTGGCTGTGAAGGAGCGCCAACCCAGGGTCCGCAGAATTAAGTCAGGAGAGGCAAGAAGGCTATTGCAGCCCTCGGGGTTGGGCGCAGGGTGCTGTTAGACTGAGACTGAGGGAGGTAGAGGAGGAGAAAGTTCCCTGGTGGGAGAGAAATTTCCCAGAGAAAGCGAGACCCAGTGTGGACAGCCCTTGAGGAAGAGACTGCGGCCTTGGTAGCCCGCCCGTTCATTCAGGCAGAGGTGGACCGAGAACCTGCTCTGAATGGGAAGTTGCGGAGCTTGGCTTGCGCACATCTGGCTGAAGGGGCTTTTGAACTGCCAAGTGAGGTTGTCAGGTGGCCTTTTGTAAAAAGAGTCGAGCTCAGCGCGATGGCGACGGGGCTGGAGATGCGTGTGAGACCCACACCACTGGCTTTTATTGCTGTGGCTGCACACACGGGTGGAGGAAGACAGCGGGAAACACAGCAGGACACTGGAGGGGAATCCCGCAGTGGGTTATTTGGTTGGTTTGCATCCTTGTTTTTTTTTTTTTTTACAGAGACGGGTTGTCGCTCTGTAGCCCAGGCTGGAGTGCAGCGGTGCCATCTCGGCTCGCTGCGGCTACTTGGGGGGCTGAGATAGGAGAATCAGTTCAAGTGATTCTCCTGTCTCGGCCTCCGGAGTAGCTGAACTACAGGTGAGCGCCACCACATCGGGACAATTTTCGGATTTTTTGGAGAGACGACGTTTCGCTATGTGCCCAGGCTTGTTTGGAAGGCCTGAGCTCAAGCCGTCCTTCCCGCTCCACCTCCCGAGTAGCTGGGACCCCAGGCGCAAGCCACCATGCCGGGCCAATTACTTTTTTGGGTTGTATATGTTGTTGAATGAGGTTTTGCTATGTTTTCACCTCACATACCTTTTCTGTCCCAAGACCCCATCCAGGGTACCACCTTACAATTCGTCACGGTTCCCCTTGGCTGCGACGGTTTCTCACACTTGCCTTGCTTTTGATGATCTTGACACTTTGAATACTGATCAGATATATTGTGGGATGTCCTCTCCTGAAGTTCGTGTGATGTATTCCTTGTGATCTGACTGGAATTATATGTTTTTGTAAGGAAGATTGCAGCGGGAAAGCGCCATTCCCATCCCATCCTGTCTAGAGTACACACCATCAAGCCGGCTTATCACTGCTGCTATTAGTCCTGGTCACCTGGCTGGGGCAGTGTTGATTAGGTTTCTCCACCATAAAGTGATTTTCCCACCTCTTTCTCTACTGTACTTTTTGGAAGTCGCTACCTGTGGCCTATACTTAAATAAAAGGGAAGTTTTGCTTTATCTCCGTGCAGGGGAATAGCTACCGAAATTCTGTGGAGTTCTCCTGTGTGGAGGATTTTCCCATTCTCCCCCACATGGTTGTTTATTTAGTCACTTATTTATATCCGTATGGACTTATGGACACCTATTGTATGCTTTGGTTTACACTCCAATACTTCAGGGGATGAATTATTTAATAATTGAACTAACTATTTTGTAAAATATTTTACTTAACTATTTAATTATTAATTATTTAGTTAATTACTTTGTTACTGAATGTCGCCAGCTTTGGCCACCGGGAGCTTCTTTAGTTGGCTTCCGTGTCCCTTTGTCAACCTCCCATCGCTGTGGCTTTTGGTTTTGTTTGGTTTTGGGCGGCTCCTTTCTCCCTGGCACCACAGGATGCTCCATGCTTATTTGCATATTCTCATCCTGATTGGGATTTCGTGTGCTCACTGACCAAACCCATAGATTCTTCTGTGAAGTTTCTCTTCAAAACGTTTATCTTTCTTATTGGGATAACTTCTCTCTCTCTTTTTTCCATTTTGAGACAAAGTTTTGCTCCCATCACCCAGGCTGGAGTGCAATAGCATGATCTCGGATCACTGCAATGGCGCAATCTGGGCTCACTGCAACCTCCGCCTCCTGGGTTCAAAGGATTCTCCCGCCTCAGCCTCCTGAGCAGCTGGGACTACAGTGGCCCACCACCATGCCTGGCTAATTTTTCTATTTTTATGAGGGCGAGACATGAGAATCGCTTCAATCCCGGGAATGGAGTTCTCAGTGAGCCGAAGCCACCGCGCTCCAGCGTGGGTGAAAGAGTGAGAGTCTGTTTCAAAATAAATAAATAAATAAATAAATGAATAAATAAACCCGGAGGAATTACCAAGGGGTCTTGGTGCCTGCCTGCAGTCTGAGCTACTTGGCAACCTGATGTTGGAGGATCACCTGAGCTGAGGAGGTGCGGGCTGCAGTGAGCTGTGATTGCACCACTGCACTCCAGCCTGGATGACTGAATGAGACCCTGTCTTACTCCACGTACACATGTTTAGTGAAGCATTCTGGTGGTAGAAATGTCCTGGAAGTGGCGTATCAGCAGACCGCCACCTGCGGAATGTAAAACCTGTGCCTCTTTCCAGACAGATATACAGCAGGAAGAGAGTGGCACATGTGCGTGGGATGACTGCAAGGGGGCTTTCTGGCTTATGGATGACAGACCCCAATGGCAAGCCAAGAAGCAGCTCCCACTGCACAGTGCTCATTGTGATCCATGCCATGCTTCAATACGAAGTCGCCTGTTCCTAGTTTGGAGACGCACGGACTCCACAGAGGCTCTGCTCCTGACCACACCTGTGTTGCCTGCCTGGACCTTATAGTCACTTCAGCAGGACCCCTGGCACATGGCACGCCAGGTGTTTGTAAAAGCGAGCCACAAACGATGCTCTTAATGTGTACGTTTGTTGGTGTAGACTTGTGTGACTATGGGGAGAGATGCGATATGAAAGGAGAACAGAGACTGGAGCCATTTTTCTACCTTCCTTTCTGCTTTTAGTAAACACATTTTATATTTGCGATTTGTGAAAGTTTAGTGAAAGAACTGTTGTATAAAATAAGTCCGAAGAGAAAGGTTTATTTAGAAGGATTGAATACACAAGAGAAAAATCTTTGATGTAAAAAGTTATCTGTATTTTATTTGGACGTTTACAAAGGAGTGAAAACCAGCCAATAAGAGGCTACTTAATAAAATACAAAATACAAAAATTCATAATACAACATTTATCAAACTCTGAAAAGATGGGAACTAACTCAACTTAAACATCTATGAGAAACTTACAGCAAACATCTTGGTTAATGGTGAAACATTTAAAATATTCCCATTAAAGCCAGGAGGAAGCCAAGGACACTGCCGTCAAATCACTGATTCCTCATTTAGCGGTTCCAGTGAGTCATGCACTCTCCTTGTTTCCGTTAACCTCCCCCCCACCACCCCGACACCTTTTGTCTGATTCATCAAATGTCCTTTGATCCACTTTTTCCTCAATCTGTTTGAAATTTTACCTTCTATTCCAATTCATTTAGTGGTTCCCAAAGGGTACCCACGTTGAGACTTAAAAATGTGTCAGTCTAGAGTTTTATCGCTCTTATATTCAGCCAGTCTATCGTCTCCAGGCACTAGACAAGAACTTTAGTAACTTCTAGCTCCTTCTGAATTTTCGCATGCCCCACATGTCTATATGAGTGTCTTCTGGAATTTTAATTCTAGGTCATCAATCCTTTTTCCAGAATCGTACTCCTCTGGACTTAAGAATACAGTTTCCTAATTTCCATGCTTACTGATCCTTGTTGCATCCCACTTCCTCCCGGTCGTCTGGTTTGGCTCTTTCTTGGCTGAAACACGTGACGTGTACTTTCACTGTACATGACAGTTCCATTCCAATCGCCTTGTACAGAAAGGGGGTTTGGCAGCTTGCATATTGCAAGTTGCGTACTCTAAGTTCAGGGGAAGCTCAGGCTTCAGGTCCAGTCCGGGGAGGAGTGGAGCAGAAGTGGGGCTGGGGGGAACGTCCAGGTGGAAGAAAGGGAGGCTGGGAACAACGTGGGTGGCGGATAGTGGTCAATATGCAATGTCGGTGAGGAACACTGGGACCCCTTGCACATAGGTGCCGTGGGGGGTTTGAATGACTTGTAAAACAGCTGAGTCACCCAGAGCCCTAAACCCGATGCAGGGATAGAGGGTCAACGCGGGTTGCCAGTCAACAGCCTGAGGCCCAGGAGCAGTGGGCGGCTCCTGAAACCCCAGCTCAGGTTGCGCCACGTCGGGGCCAGGGCCTTCCTGCACAGTTCCAGGCAGAGGACCTGTTTCAGAAAGAGAGAAGGCTGCGGTCTCCGTGATTTCCGGTTCCCCCTGGTGGCCTGGCTCTCCATGGTGGTCCAGTGGGATGTGCACGTCCGGTCCCATCACGCCTTCTGCCCCCTGTCTCTGGCCAGCGTCCCCGCGGGGCCCAGCCCTTCTGCCACGGCCTCGCCCTGGCCGCCGGCTTCCTCCCCGGCGCCGGCCTCTCTCTGCAGGACGGGGTGACTCTGGGCGAGCTGGGGGCTGCCATCTGAAGGGTTTCACGTAAGCGATGGGTTTTGCGGGTTGGGCTGGCTGTGCGGGCCCATCTGCTTCCACGGAGTCTTCAGGGTCCGCAACACAGCAGCCTGGCTCTGGAGGAGGCCCACCTGAGGCTAAAAGAGAAGCAGAGCGTGAGCAGAGAGAGATAGAAGGAATTTTACCCATCAAGCAGTTATAGGATACTTTTAAAAATAAATACTCAGAGAAAAGAGGGATTTTTGAAGTTAAAATTGTCAGAGAAGAAACAAAACTCTCCATGGAAATTGGAGAATGAAGTTGAGAAGATCTCCCACAGAACAAAGCAAAAACCTAAAATGATGGAAAGAAGGAGGAAATATAAGAGAATTAGAGGTATGTTGTGGCTGAGACATTTCACCACAAAATTTCAGAGTGCTGAGGAAAAAGAGAAGATTCTAAAAGATTGTAGGGAGCGGGAGACAGAGAAAGGAAAAGTCACATGGAAAGGGCTAGGATTCCACATGTCTCAAAAATCAGACATCTCAAAAGCAGCAGTTCAGTCTAGAACATAACAGAAAATGTCTTCGAAATTTCAAGGGAAATGAATTTCCCACCTAAAATGTCCTGTCCAACCAAAGTTTCACTAAAGAATCTGGGAGGGGAGAATGAAGATGTTTCAGACCAGCAAGATGTTAAAGAATTTGCTTTCAGTGGATGCTTTATTGTTATGCATCTGTCAAACTAGACAAGATTAAAAGATTTAGGACACTCAGCGTAGGAAGGGAAATGTTTTGGAGAACAACGTGGCAACAGCCGTAAAATTCCAACTCCTCCGGGAAAGAACAAGGTGGAAGTACCGGTTTATCATAGATCAAGACGTAGCGTGAGGACTCGCTCTGCTTCGGAGAAACAGTAATACAAAACGAAACAGAAGGAAACAGCGACAACAACAGCAAATCTCAGATTTGGGAAATGGGATTACAGTTCGAAAGAGGGAAGGGAATTTGCCAGAGGATGTGGAACCTGGGAGCTGACTTCCAACAACCAGCCCAGGTTGAGGCAGGCTAGGAGAAGGTGAAACAGAGAATGCTCGATTGAGTTTGAATTCAAACAATTGGGGAAGAATTGGGGAACAAACGAAATCAAAAAGAGAGTGGCAGGCGTTTGATGTACCTTGATTAGGGGCCATGGAGCGAAGTCGCTTCGAAGGCCTTGGTTCCTCCATGAGCAATCGGCGGGAGGGGCTGGGGAGGAAAACAAGAGAGCAAGAACGGATTTAGGAAGACAGAGGTGACAAGGCAGGGGGATGGCCGTGGCCTTTCTAGGGGAATGAGGATTCTGTCCCCAGCTGCACCCACCCAAGATCTGTCCACCCCTCCGGGACTCCCAGACACACACCTGATCTTCCCACAGCTGGCTCCGGAGATCTGAAAATTAGGAGACTCTTCGACGAAGAGAGGCCCGAGGAGTCGGAGGTGTCCACAGGTTCACCGCTGTAGCTCTGAGGTAGTCCACCCGCAGCCAGGGAGTCTGGAGGGAGCACGCAGCAGGTTCTGGCTCCGAGCCCAGCAGAAAGCCGACTGCTGGAGGCCGAGCGCGGTCCCTCTTATATGGCAGCAAGGCAGTCGCGTAAGGGACAGGCGTCGTCAGAGGGGGGCCGGCTGGGGCGGGCCTGGCTGGGCTTGCGAGGCGCATTGGGCCAGTCCCCTGCCAGTCAAATGGGGCCCTTCTGAGATGCCGCCATTTCTAGACGCCCGTGGTTGATTGATTAATCTAATCATCGAGGGACAAATTGCATAATGGCCTTTGAGTGTCAGCACAATGGGGTGTGGTGCCCGGAAAGCGGCTGATAGGAAGATGCGATTAGCTTAGATCTGAGCACGGTGAAGGAAAGCATCCAAAGGGGGGATATCTGGGCTGAAATCTGGAACATAAAATTTGAAATTAGTCAACCTGAACCGGGTTGGGAGAGACAGGGAGAAAGGAAAGGGAGTGAAGAGGGTGTGCTGAGGCCCGAATGGAAGGGAGCCCGGCACATTCTGGCAATGGACCGGAGGCCAAGTCCAGGCCCAGAGGTGGTGCGAGGTGGAGCAGGCTCCGCGCAGGAGCTGGTCTTGTTCCAAGGCAGCGGAAAACCGTGGAACGGTGTCCGGCAGCGGGTTAACATTTCAGAAACGACCAGCCTGGCTGTGAGGGAGCGCCAACCCAGGGTCCGCAGAATTAAGTCAGGAGAGGCAAGAAGGCTATTGCAGCCCTCGGGGTTGGGCGCAGGGTGCTGTTAGACTGAGACTGAGGGAGGTAGAGGAGGAGAAAGTTCCCTGGTGGGAGAGAAATTTCCCAGAGAAAGCCAGACCCAGTGTGGACAGCCCTTGAGGAAGAGACTGCGGCCTTGGTAGCCCGCCCGTTCATTCAGGCAGAGGTGGACCGAGAACCTGCTCTGAATGGGAAGTTGCGGAGCTTGGCTTGCGCACATCTGGCTGAAGGGGCTTTTGAACTGCCAAGTGAGGTTGTCAGGTGGCCTTTTGTAAAAAGAGTCGAGCTCAGCGCGATGGCGACGGGGCTGGAGATGCGTGTGAGACCCACACCACTGGCTTTTATTGCTGTGGCTGCACACACGGGTGGAGGAAGACAGCGGGAAACACAGCAGGACACTGGAGGGGAATCCCGCAGTGGGTTATTTGGTTGGTTTGCATCCTTGTTTTTTTTTTTTTTTTACAGAGACGGGTTGTCGCTCTGTAGCCCAGGCTGGAGTGCAGCGGTGCCATCTCGGCTCGCTGCGGCTACTTGGGGGGCTGAGAATCAAGTGATTCTCCTGTCTCGGCCTCCGGAGTAGCTGAACTACAGGTGAGCGCCACCACATCGGGACAATTTTCGGATTTTTTGGAGAGACGACGTTTCGCTATGTGCCCAGGCTTGTTTGGAAGGCCTGAGCTCAAGCCGTCCTTCCCGCTCCACCTCCCGAGTAGCTGGGACCCCAGGCGCAAGCCACCATGCCGGGCCAATTATTTTTTTGGGTTGTATATGTTGTTGAAGTGAGGTTTTGCTATGTTTTCACCTCACATACCTTTTCTGTCCCAAGACCCCATCCAGGGTACCACCTTACAATTCGTCACGATTCCCCTTGGCTGCGACGGTTTCTCACACTTGCCTTGTTTTTGATGATCTTGACACTTTGAATACTGATCAGATATATTGTGGGATGTCCTCTCCTGAAGTTCGTGTGATGTATTCCTTGTGATCTGACTGGAATTATATGTTTTTGTAAGGAAGATTGCAGCGGGAAAGCGCCATTCCCATCCCATCCTGTCTAGAGTACACACCATCAAGCCGGCTTATCACTGCTGCTATTAGTCCTGGTCACCTGGCTGGGGCAGTGTTGATTAGGTTTCTCCACCATAAAGTGATTTTCCCACCTCTTTCTCTACTGTACTTTTTGGAAGTCGCTACCTGTGGCCTATACTTAAATAAAAGGGAAGTTTTGCTTTATCTCCGTGCAGGGGAATAGCTACCGAAATTCTGTGGAGTTCTCCTGTGTGGAGGATTTTCCCATTCTCCCCCACATGGTTGTTTATTTAGTCACTTATTTATATCCGTATGGACTTATGGACACCTATTGTATGCTTTGGTTTACACTCCAATACTTCAGGGGATGAATTATTTAATAATTGAACTAATTATTTTGTCAGATATTTTACTCTACTATTTAATTATTAATTATTTAGTTAATTACTTTGTTACTGAATGTCGCCAGCTTTGGCCACCGGGAGCTCCTTTAGTTGGCTTCCGTGTCCCTTTGTCAACCTCCCATCGCTGTGGCTTTTGGTTTTGTTTGGTTTTGGGCGGCTCCTTTCTTCCTGGCACCACAGGATGCTCCATGCTTATTTGCATATTCTCATCCTTATTGGGATTTCGTGTGTTCACTGACCAAACCCATAGATTCTTCTGTGAAGTTTCTCTTCAAAACGTTTATCTTTCTTATTGGGATAACTTCTGTCTCTCTTTTTTCCATTTTGAGACAAAGTTTTGCTCCCGTCACCCAGGCTGGAGTGCAATAGCATGATCTCGGATCACTGCAATGGCGCAATCTGGGCTCACTGCAACCTCCGCCTCCTGGGTTCAAAGGATTCTCCCGCCTCAGCCTCCTGAGCAGCTGGGACTACAGTGGCCCACCACCATGCCTGGCTAATTTTTCTATTTTTATGAGGGCGAGACATGAGAATCGCTTCAATCCCGGGAATGGAGTTCTCAGTGAGCCGAAGCCACCGCGCTCCAGCGTGGGTGAAAGAGTGAGAGTCTGTTTCAAAATAAATAAATGAATAAATAAATAAATGAATAAATAAACCCGGAGGAATTACCAAGGGGTCTTGGTGCCTGCCTGCAGTCTGAGCTACTTGGCAACCTGATGTTGGAGGATCACCTGAGCTGAGGAGGTGCGGGCTGCAGTGAGCTGTGATTGCACCACTGCACTCCAGCCTGGATGACTGAATGAGACCCTGTCTTACTCCACGTACACATGTTTAGTGAAGCATTCTGGTGGTAGAAATGTCCTGGAAGTGGCGTATCAGCAGACCGCCACCTGCGGAATGTAAAACCTGTGCCTCTTTCCAGACAGATATACAGCAGGAAGAGAGTGGCACATGTGCGTGGGATGACTGCAAGGGGGCTTTCTGGCTTATGGATGACAGACCCCAATGGCAAGCCAAGAAGCAGCTCCCACTGCACAGTGCTCATTGTGATCCATGCCATGCTTCAATACGAAGTCGCCTGTTCCTAGTTTGGAGACGCACGGACTCCACAGAGGCTCTGCTCCTGACCACACCTGTGTTGCCTGCCTGGACCTTATAGTCACTTCAGCAGGACCCCTGGCACATGGCACGCCAGGTGTTTGTAAAAGCGAGCCACAAACGATGCTCTTAATGTGTACGTTTGTTGGTGTAGACTTGTGTGACTATGGGGAGAGATGCGATATGAATGGAGAACAGAGACTGGAGCCATTTTTCTACCTTCCTTTCTGCTTTTAGTAAACACATTTTATATTTGCGATTTGTGAAAGTTTAGTGAAAGAACTGTTGTATAAAATAAGTCCGAAGAGAAAGGTTTATTTAGAAGGATTGAATACACAAGAGAAAAATCTTTGATGTAAAAAGTTATCTGTATTTTATTTGGACGTTTACAAAGGAGTGAAAACCAGCCAATAAGAGGCTACTTAATAAAATACAAAATACAAAAACTCATAATACAACATTTATCAAACTCTGAAAAGATGGGAACTAACTCAACTTAAACATCTATGAGAAACTTACAGCAAACATCTTGGTTAATGGTGAAACATTTAAAATATTCCCATTAAAGCCAGGAGGAAGCCAAGGACACTGCCGTCAAATCACTGATTCCTCATTTAGCGGTTCCAGTGAGTCATGCACTCTCCTTGTTTCCGTTAACCTCCCTCCCACCACCCCGACACCTTTTGTCTGATTCATCAAATGTCCTTTGATCCACTTTTTCCTCAATCTGTTTGAAATTTTACCTTCTATTCCAATTCATTTAGTGGTTCCCAAAGGGTACCCACGTTGAGACTTAAAAATGTGTCAGTCTAGAGTTTTATCGCTCTTATATTCAGCCAGTCTATCGTCTCCAGGCACTAGACAAGAACTTTAGTAACTTCTAGCTCCTTCTGAATTTTCGCATGCCCCACATGTCTATATGAGTGTCTTCTGGAATTTTAATTCTAGGTCATCGATCCTTTTTCCAGAATCGTACTCCTCTGGACTTAAGAATACAGTTTCCTATATCCATGCTTACTGATCCTTGTTGCATCCCACTTCCTCCCGGTCGTCTGGTTTGGCTCTTTCTTGGCTGAAACACGTGACGTGTACTTTCACTGTACATGACAGTTCCATTCCAATCGCCTTGTACAGAAAGGGGGTTTGGCAGCTTGCATATTGCAAGTTGCCTACTCTAAGTTCAGGGGAAGCTCAGGCTTCAGGTCCAGTCGGGGCAGGAGTGGAGCAGAAGTGGGGCTGGGGGGAACGTCCAGGTGGAAGAAAGGGAGGCTGGGAACAACGTGGGTGGCGGATAGTGGTCAATATGCAATGTCGGTGAGGAACACTGGGACCCCTTGCACATAGGTGCCGTGGGGGGTTTGAATGACTTGTAAAACAGCTGAGTCACCCAGAGCCCTAAACCCGATGCAGGGATAGAGGGTCAACGCGGGTTGCCAGTCAACAGCCTGAGGCCCAGGAGCAGTGGGCGGCTCCTGAAACCCCAGCTCAGGTTGCGCCACGTCGGGGCCAGGGCCTTCCTGCACAGTTCCAGGCAGAGGACCTGTTTCAGAAAGAGAGAAGGCTGCGGTCTCCGTGATTTCCGGTTCCCCCTGGTGGCCTGGCTCTCCATGGTGGTCCAGTGGGATGTGCACGTCCGGTCCCATCACGCCTTCTGCCCCCTGTCTCTGGCCAGCGTCCCCGCGGGGCCCAGCCCTTCTGCCACGGCCTCGCCCTGGCCGCCGGCTTCCTCCCCGGCGCCGGCCTCTCTCTGCAGGACGGGGTGACTCTGGGCGAGCTGGGGGCTGCCATCTGAAGGGTTTCACGTAAGCGATGGGTTTTGCGGGTTGGGCTGGCTGTGCGGGCCCATCTGCTTCCACGGAGTCTTCAGGGTCCGCAACACAGCAGCCTGGCTCTGGAGGAGGCCCACCTGAGGCTAAAAGAGAAGCAGAGCGTGAGCAGAGAGAGATAGAAGGAATTTTACCCATCAAGCAGTTATAGGATACTTTTAAAAATAAATACTCAGAGAAAAGAGGGATTTTTGAAGTTAAAATTGTCAGAGAAGAAACAAAACTCTCCATGGAAATTGGAGAATGAAGTTGAGAAGATCTCCCACAGAACAAAGCAAAAACCTAAAATGATGGAAAGAAGGAGGAAATATAAGAGAATTAGAGGTATGTTGTGGCTGAGACATTTCACCACAAAATTTCAGAGTGCTGAGGAAAAAGAGAAGATTCTAAAAGATTGTAGGGAGCGGGAGACAGAGAAAGGAAAAGTCACATGGAAAGGGCTAGGATTCCACATGTCTCAAAAATCAGACATCTCAAAAGCAGCAGTTCAGTCTAGAACATAACAGAAAATGTCTTCGAAATTTCAAGGGAAATGAATTTCCCACCTAAAATGTCCTGTCCAACCAAAGTTTCACTAAAGAATCTGGGAGGGGAGAATGAAGATGTTTCAGACCAGCAAGATATTAAAGAATTTGCTTTCAGTGGATGCTTTATTGTTATGCATCTGTCAAACTAGACAAGATTAAAAGATTTAGGACACTCAGCGTAGGAAGGGAAATGTTTTGGAGAACAACGTGGCAACAGCCGTAAAATTCCAACTCCTCCGGGAAAGAACAAGGTGGAAGTACCGGTTTATCACAGATCAAGACGTAGCGTGAGGACTCGCTCTGCTTCGGAGAAACAGTAATACAAAACGAAACAGAAGGAAACAGCGACAACAACAGCAAATCTCAGATTTGGGAAATGGGATTACAGTTCGAAAGAGGGAAGGGAATTTGCCAGAGGATGTGGAACCTGGGAGCTGACTTCCAACAACCAGCCCAGGTTGAGGCAGGCTAGGAGAAGGTGAAACAGAGAATGCTCGATTGAGTTTGAATTCAAACAATTGGGGAAGAATTGGGGAACAAACGAAATCAAAAAGAGAGTGGCAGGCGTTTGATGTACCTTGATTAGGGGCCATGGAGCGAAGTCGCTTCGAAGGCCTTGGTTCCTCCATGAGCAATCGGCGGGAGGGGCTGGGGAGGAAAACAAGAGAGCAAGAACGGATTTAGGAAGACAGAGGTGACAAGGCAGGGGGATGGCCGTGGCCTTTCTAGGGGAATGAGGATTCTGTCCCCAGCTGCACCCACCCAAGATCTGTCCACCCCTCCGGGACTCCCAGACACACACCTGATCTTCCCACAGCTGGCTCCGGAGATCTGAAAATCAGGAGACTCTTCGACGAAGAGAGGCCCGAGGAGTCGGAGGTGTCCACAGGTTCACCGCTGTAGCTCTGAGGTAGCCCACCCGCAGCCAGGGAGTCTGGAGGGAGCACGCAGCAGGTTCTGGCTCCGAGCCCAGCAGAAAGCCGACTGCTGGAGGCCGAGCGCGGTCCCTCTTATATGGCAGCAAGGCAGTCGCGTAAGGGACAGGCGTCGTCAGAGGGGGGCCGGCTGGGGCGGGCCTGGCTGGGCTTGCGAGGCGCATTGGGCCAGTCCCCTGCCAGTCAAATGGGGCCCTTCTGAGATGCCGCCATTTCTAGACGCCCGTGGTTGACTGATTAATCTAATCATCGAGGGACAAATTGCATAATGGCCTTTGAGTGTCAGCACAATGGGGTGTGGTGCCCGGAAAGCGGCTGATAGGAAGATGCGATTAGCTTAGATCTGAGCACGGTGAAGGAAAGCATCCAAAGGGGGGATATCTGGGCTGAAATCTGGAACATAAAATTTGAAATTAGTCAACCTGAACCGGGTTGGGAGAGGCAGGGAGAAAGGAAAGGGAGTGAAGAGGGTGTGCTGAGGCCCGGACTGGAAGGGAGCCCGGCACATTCTGGCAATGGACTGGAGGCCAAGTCCAGGCCCAGAGGTGGTGCGAGGTGGAGGCAGGCTCCGCGCAGGAGCTGGTCTTGTTCCAAGGCAGCGGAAAACCGTGGAACGGTGTCCGGCAGCGGGTTAACATTTCAGAAACGACCAGCCTGGCTGTGAGGGAGCGCCAACCCAGGGTCCGCAGAATTAAGTCAGGAGAGGCAAGAAGGCTATTGCAGCCCTCGGGGTTGGGCGCAGGGTGCTGTTAGACTGAGACTGAGGGAGGTAGAGGAGGAGAAAGTTCCCTGGTGGGAGAGAAATTTCCCAGAGAAAGCCAGACCCAGTGTGGACAGCCCTTGAGGAAGAGACTGCGGCCTTGGTAGCCCGCCCGTTCATTCAGGCAGAGGTGGACCGAGAACCTGCTCTGAATGGGAAGTTGCGGAGCTTGGCTTGCGCACATCTGGCTGAAGGGGCTTTTGAACTGCCAAGTGAGGTTGTCAGGTGGCCTTTTGTAAAAAGAGTCGAGCTCAGCGCGATGGCGACGGGGCTGGAGATGCGTGTGAGACCCACACCACTGGCTTTTATTGCTGTGGCTGCACACACGGGTGGAGGAAGACAGCGGGAAACACAGCAGGACACTGGAGGGGAATCCCGCAGTGGGTTATTTGGTTGGTTTGCATCCTTGTTGTTTTTTTTTCACAGAGACGGTTTGTTGCTCTGTAGCCCAGGCTGGAGTGCAGCGGTGCCATCTCGGCTCGCTGCGGCTACTTGGGGGGCTGAGATAGGAGAATCAGTTCAAGTGATTCTCCTGTCTCGGCCTCCGGAGTAGCTGGACTACAGGTGAGCGCCACCACATCGGGACAATTTTCGGATTTTTTGGAGAGACGAGGTTTCGCTATGTGCCCAGGCTTGTTTGGAAGGCCTGAGCTCAAGCCGTCCTTCCCGCTCCACCTCCCGAGTAGCTGGGACCCCAGGCGCAAGCCACCATGCCGGGCCAATTATTTTTTTGGGGTTGTATATGTTGTTGAAGTGAGGTTTTGCTATGTTTTCACCTCACATACCTTTTCTGTCCCAAGACCCCATCCAGGGTACCACCTTACAATTCGTCACGGTTCCCCTTGGCTGCGACGGTTTCTCACACTTGCCTTGTTTTTGATGACCTTGACACTTTGAATACTGATCACATATATTGTGGGATGTCCCCTCCTGAAGTTCGTGTGATGTATTCCTTGTGATCTGACTGGAATTATATGTTTTTGTAAGGAAGATTGCAGCGGGAAAGCGCCATTCCCATCCCATCCTGTCTAGAGTACACACCATCAAGCCGGCTTATCACTGCTGCTATTAGTCCTGGTCACCTGGCTGGGGCAGTGTTGATTAGGTTTCTCCACCATAAAGTGATTTTCCCACCTCTTTCTCTACTGTACTTTTTGGAAGTCGCTACCTGTGGCCTATACTTAAATAAAAGGGAAGTTTTGCTTTATCTCCGTGCAGGGGAATAGCTACCGAAATTCTGTGGAGTTCTCCTGTGTGGAGGATTTTCCCATTCTCCCCCACATGGTTGTTTATTTAGTCACTTATTTATATCCGTATGGACTTATGGACACCTATTGTATGCTTTGGTTTACACTCCAGTACTTCAGGGGATGAATTATTTAATAATTGAACTAATTATTTTGTCAGATATTTTACTCAACTATTTAATTATTAATTATTTAGTTAATTACTTTGTTACTGAATGTCGCCAGCTTTGGCCACCGGGAGCTCCTTTAGTTGGCTTCCGTGTCCCTTTGTCAACCTCCCATCGCTGTGGCTTTTGGTTTTGTTTGGTTTTGGGCGGCTCCTTTCTTCCTGGCACCACAGGATGCTCCATGCTTATTTGCATATTCTCATCCTTATTGGGATTTCGTGTGTTCACTGACCAAACCCATAGATTCTTCTGTGAAGTTTCTCTTCAAAACGTTTATCTTTCTTATTGGGATAACTTCTCTCTCTCTTTTTTCCATTTTGAGACAAAGTTTTGCTCCCGTCACCCGGGCTGGAGTGCAATAGCATGACCTCGGATCACTGCAATGGCGCAATCTGGGCTCACTGCAACCTCCGCCTCCTGGGTTCAAAGGATTCTCCCGCCTCAGCCTCCTGAGCAGCTGGGACTACAGTGGCCCACCACCATGCCTGGCTAATTTTTCTATTTTTATGAGGGCGAGACATGAGAATCGCTTCCATCCCGGGGATGGAGTTCTCAGTGAGCCGAAGCCACCGCGCTCCAGCGTGGGTGAAAGAGTGAGAGTCTGTTTCAAAATAAATAAATAAATAAATAAATAAATAAATAAATGAATAAATAAACCCGGAGGAATTACCAAGGGGTCTTGGTGCCTGCCTGCAGTCTGAGCTATTTGGCAACCTGATGTTGGAGGATCACCTGAGCTGAGGAGGTGCGGGCTGCAGTGAGCTGTGATTGCACCACTGCACTCCAGCCTGGATGACTGAATGAGACCCTGTCTTACTCCACGTACACATGTTTAGTGAAGCATTCTGGTGGTAGAAGTGTCCTGGAAGTGGCGTATCAGCAGACCGCCACCTGCGGAATGTAAAACCTGTGCCTCTTTCCAGACAGATATACAGCAGGAAGAGAGTGGCACATGTGCGTGGGATGACTGCAAGGGGGCTTTCTGGCTTATGGATGACAGACCCCAATGGCAAGCCAAGAAGCAGCTCCCACTGCACAGTGCTCATTGTGATCCATGCCATGCTTCAATACGAAGTCGCCTGTTCCTAGTTTGGAGACGCACGGACTCCACAGAGGCTCTGCTCCTGACCACACCTGTGTTGCCTGCCTGGACCTTATAGTCACTTCAGCAGGACCCCTGGCACATGGCACGCCAGGTGTTTGTAAAAGCGAGCCACAAACGATGCTCTTAATGTGTACGTTTGTTGGTGTAGACTTGTGTGACTATGGGGAGAGATGCGATATGAATGGAGAACAGAGACTGGAGCCATTTTTCTACCTTCCTTTCTGCTTTTAGTAAACACATTTTATATTTGCGATTTGTGAAAGTTTAGTGAAAGAACTGTTGTATAAAATAAGTCCGAAGAGAAAGGTTTATTTAGAAGGATTGAATACACAAGAGGAAAATCTTTGATGTAAAAAGTTATCTGTATTTTATTTGGACGTTTACAAAGGAGTGAAAACCAGCCAATAAGAGGCTACTTAATAAAATACAACATACAAAAATTCATAATACAACATTTATCAAACTCTGAAAAGATGGGAACTAACTCAACTTAAACATCTATGAGAAACTTACAGCAAACATCTTGGTTAATGGTGAAACATTTAAAATATTCCCATTAAAGCCAGGAGGAAGCCAAGGACACTGCCGTCAAATCACTGATTCCTCATTTAGCGGTTCCAGTGAGTCATGCACTCTCCTTGTTTCCGTTAACCTCCCTCCCACCACCCCGACACCTTTTGTCTGATTCATCAAATGTCCTTTGATCCACTTTTTCCTCAATCTGTTTGAAATTTTACCTTCTATTCCAATTCATTTAGTGGTTCCCAAAGGGTACCCACGTTGAGACTTAAAAATGTGTCAGTCTAGAGTTTTATCGCTCTTATATTCAGCCAGTCTATCGTCTCCAGGCACTAGACAAGAACTTTAGTAACTTCTAGCTCCTTCTGAATTTTCGCATGCCCCACATGTCTATATGAGTGTCTTCTGGAATTTTAATTCTAGGTCATCGATCCTTTTTCCAGAATCGTACTCCTCTGGACTTAAGAATACAGTTTCCTATATCCATGCTTACGGATCCTTGTTGCATCCCACTTCCTCCCGGTCGTCTGGTTTGGCTCTTTCTTGGCTGAAACACGTGACGTGTACTTTCACTGTACATGACAGTTCCATTCCAATCGCCTTGTACAGAAAGGGGGTTTGGCAGCTTGCATATTGCAAGTTGCCTACTCTAAGTTCAGGGGAAGCTCAGGCTTCAGGTCCAGTCGGGGCAGGAGTGGAGCAGAAGTGGGGCTGGGGGGAACGTCCAGGTGGAAGAAAGGGAGGCTGGGAACAACGTGGGTGGCGGATAGTGGTCAATATGCAATGTCGGTGAGGAACACTGGGACCCCTTGCACATAGGTGCCGTGGGGGGTTTGAATGACTTGTAAAACAGCTGAGTCACCCAGAGCCCTAAACCCGATGCAGGGATAGAGGGTCAACGCGGGTTGCCAGTCAACAGCCTGAGGCCCAGGAGCAGTGGGCGGCTCCTGAAACCCCAGCTCAGGTTGCGCCACGTCGGGGCCAGGGCCTTCCTGCACAGTTCCAGGCAGAGGACCTGTTTCAGAAAGAGAGAAGGCTGCGGTCTCCGTGATTTCCGGTTCCCCCTGGTGGCCTGGCTCTCCATGGTGGTCCAGTGGGATGTGCACGTCCGGTCCCATCACGCCTTCTGCCCCCTGTCTCTGGCCAGCGTCCCCGCGGGGCCCAGCCCTTCTGCCACGGCCTCGCCCTGGCCGCCGGCTTCCTCCCCGGCGCCGGCCTCTCTCTGCAGGACGGGGTGACTCTGGGCGAGCTGGGGGCTGCCATCTGAAGGGTTTCACGTAAGCGATGGGTTTTGCGGGTTGGGCTGGCTGTGCGGGCCCATCTGCTTCCACGGAGTCTTCAGGGTCCGCAACACAGCAGCCTGGCTCTGGAGGAGGCCCACCTGAGGCTAAAAGAGAAGCAGAGCGTGAGCAGAGAGAGATAGAAGGAATTTTACCCATCAAGCAGTTATAGGATACTTTTAAAAATAAATACTCAGAGAAAAGAGGGATTTTTGAAGTTAAAATTGTCAGAGAAGAAACAAAACTCTCCATGGAAATTGGAGAATGAAGTTGAGAAGATCTCCCACAGAACAAAGCAAAAACCTAAAATGATGGAAAGAAGGAGGAAATATAAGAGAATTAGAGGTATGTTGTGGCTGAGACATTTCACCACAAAATTTCAGAGTGCTGAGGAAAAAGAGAAGATTCTAAAAGATTGTAGGGAGCGGGAGACAGAGAAAGGAAAAGTCACATGGAAAGGGCTAGGATTCCACATGTCTCAAAAATCAGACATCTCAAAAGCAGCAGTTCAGTCTAGAACATAACAGAAAATGTCTTCGAAATTTCAAGGGAAATGAATTTCCCACCTAAAATGTCCTGTCCAACCAAAGTTTCACTAAAGAATCTGGGAGGGGAGAATGAAGATGTTTCAGACCAGCAAGATGTTAAAGAATTTGCTTTCAGTGGATGCTTTATTGTTATGCATCTGTCAAACTAGACAAGATTAAAAGATTTAGGACACTCAGCGTAGGAAGGGAAATGTTTTGGAGAACAACGTGGCAACAGCCGTAAAATTCCAACTCCTCCGGGAAAGAACAAGGTGGAAGTACCGGTTTATCACAGATCAAGACGTAGCGTGAGGACTCGCTCTGCTTCGGAGAAACAGTAATACAAAACGAAACAGAAGGAAACAGCGACAACAACAGCAAATCTCAGATTTGGGAAATGGGATTACAGTTCGAAAGAGGGAAGGGAATTTGCCAGAGGATGTGGAACCTGGGAGCTGACTTCCAACAACCAGCCCAGGTTGAGGCAGGCTAGGAGAAGGTGAAACAGAGAATGCTCGATTGAGTTTGAATTCAAACAATTGGGGAAGAATTGGGGAACAAACGAAATCAAAAAGAGAGTGGCAGGCGTTTGATGTACCTTGATTAGGGGCCATGGAGCGAAGTCGCTTCGAAGGCCTTGGTTCCTCCATGAGCAATCGGCGGGAGGGGCTGGGGAGGAAAACAAGAGAGCAAGAACGGATTTAGGAAGACAGAGGTGACAAGGCAGGGGGATGGCCGTGGCCTTTCTAGGGGAATGAGGATTCTGTCCCCAGCTGCACCCACCCAAGATCTGTCCACCCCTCCGGGACTCCCAGACACACACCTGATCTTCCCACAGCTGGCTCCGGAGATCTGAAAATCAGGAGACTCTTCGACGAAGAGAGGCCCGAGGAGTCGGAGGTGTCCACAGGTTCACCGCTGTAGCTCTGAGGTAGCCCACCCGCAGCCAGGGAGTCTGGAGGGAGCACGCAGCAGGTTCTGGCTCCGAGCCCAGCAGAAAGCCGACTGCTGGAGGCCGAGCGCGGTCCCTCTTATATGGCAGCAAGGCAGTCGCGTAAGGGACAGGCGTCGTCAGAGGGGGGCCGGCTGGGGCGGGCCTGGCTGGGCTTGCGAGGCGCATTGGGCCAGTCCCCTGCCAGTCAAATGGGGCCCTTCTGAGATGCCGCCATTTCTAGACGCCCGTGGTTGATTGATTAATCTAATCATCGAGGGACAAATTGCATAATGGCCTTTGAGTGTCAGCACAATGGGGTGTGGTGCCCGGAAAGCGGCTGATAGGAAGATGCGATTAGCTTAGATCTGAGCACGGTGAAGGAAAGCATCCAAAGGGGGGATATCTGGGCTGAAATCTGGAACATAAAATTTGAAATTAGTCAACCTGAACCGGGTTGGGAGAGGCAGGGAGAAAGGAAAGGGAGTGAAGAGGGTGTGCTGAGGCCCGGACTGGAAGGGAGCCCGGCACATTCTGGCAATGGACCGGAGGCCAAGTCCAGGCCCAGAGGTGGTGCGAGGTGGAGGCAGGCTCCGCGCAGGAGCTGGTCTTGTTCCAAGGCAGCGGAAAACCGTGGAACGGTGTCCGGCAGCGGGTTAACATTTCAGAAACGACCAGCCTGGCTGTGAGGGAGCGCCAACCCAGGGT
The DNA here is from genome assembly GCF_028858775.2 of Pan troglodytes. Classification (NCBI taxonomy): domain Eukaryota; kingdom Metazoa; phylum Chordata; class Mammalia; order Primates; family Hominidae; genus Pan; species Pan troglodytes. The sequence continues at coordinate 62,785,366 of NC_072412.2, read as the reverse complement.
CCGCAGAATTAAGTCAGGAGAGGCAAGAAGGCTATTGCAGCCCTCGGGGTTGGGCGCAGGGTGCTGTTAGACTGAGACTGAGGGAGGTAGAGGAGGAGAAAGTTCCCTGGTGGGAGAGAAATTTCCCAGAGAAAGCCAGACCCAGTGTGGACAGCCCTTGAGGAAGAGACTGCGGCCTTGGTAGCCCGCCCGTTCATTCAGGCAGAGGTGGACCGAGAACCTGCTCTGAATGGGAAGTTGCGGAGCTTGGCTTGCGCACATCTGGCTGAAGGGGCTTTTGAACTGCCAAGTGAGGTTGTCAGGTGGCCTTTTGTAAAAAGAGTCGAGCTCAGCGCGATGGCGACGGGGCTGGAGATGCGTGTGAGACCCACACCACTGGCTTTTATTGCTGTGGCTGCACACACGGGTGGAGGAAGACAGCGGGAAACACAGCAGGACACTGGAGGGGAATCCCGCAGTGGGTTATTTGGTTGGTTTGCATCCTTGTTGTTTTTTTTTTACAGAGACGGTTTGTTGCTCTGTAGCCCAGGCTGGAGTGCAGCGGTGCCATCTCGGCTCGCTGCGGCTACTTGGGGGGCTGAGATAGGAGAATCAGTTCAAGTGATTCTCCTGTCTCGGCCTCCGGAGTAGCTGGACTACAGGTGAGCGCCACCACATCGGGACAATTTTCGGATTTTTTGGAGAGACGAGGTTTCGCTATGTGCCCAGGCTTGTTTGGAAGGCCTGAGCTCAAGCCGTCCTTCCCGCTCCACCTCCCGAGTAGCTGGGACCCCAGGCGCAAGCCACCATGCCGGGCCAATTATTTTTTTGGGGTTGTATATGTTGTTGAAGTGAGGTTTTGCTATGTTTTCACCTCACATACCTTTTCTGTCCCAAGACCCCATCCAGGGTACCACCTTACAATTCGTCACGGTTCCCCTTGGCTGCGACGGTTTCTCACACTTGCCTTGTTTTTGATGACCTTGACACTTTGAATACTGATCACATATATTGTGGGATGTCCCCTCCTGAAGTTCGTGTGATGTATTCCTTGTGATCTGACTGGAATTATATGTTTTTGTAAGGAAGATTGCAGCGGGAAAGCGCCATTCCCATCCCATCCTGTCTAGAGTACACACCATCAAGCCGGCTTATCACTGCTGCTATTAGTCCTGGTCACCTGGCTGGGGCAGTGTTGATTAGGTTTCTCCACCATAAAGTGATTTTCCCACCTCTTTCTCTACTGTACTTTTTGGAAGTCGCTACCTGTGGCCTATACTTAAATAAAAGGGAAGTTTTGCTTTATCTCCGTGCAGGGGAATAGCTACCGAAATTCTGTGGAGTTCTCCTGTGTGGAGGATTTTCCCATTCTCCCCCACATGGTTGTTTATTTAGTCACTTATTTATATCCGTATGGACTTATGGACACCTATTGTATGCTTTGGTTTACACTCCAATACTTCAGGGGATGAATTATTTAATAATTGAACTAATTATTTTGTCAGATATTTTACTCAACTATTTAATTATTAATTATTTAGTTAATTACTTTGTTACTGAATGTCGCCAGCTTTGGCCACCGGGAGCTCCTTTAGTTGGCTTCCGTGTCCCTTTGTCAACCTCCCATCGCTGTGGCTTTTGGTTTTGTTTGGTTTTGGGCGGCTCCTTTCTTCCTGGCACCACAGGATGCTCCATGCTTATTTGCATATTCTCATCCTTATTGGGATTTCGTGCGCTCACTGACCAAACCCATAGATTCTTCTGTGAAGTTTCTCTTCAAAACGTTTATCTTTCTTATTGGGATAACTTCTCTCTCTCTTTTTTCCATTTTGAGACAAAGTTTTGCTCCCGTCACCCGGGCTGGAGTGCAATAGCATGACCTCGGATCACTGCAATGGCGCAATCTGGGCTCACTGCAACCTCCGCCTCCTGGGTTCAAAGGATTCTCCCGCCTCAGCCTCCTGAGCAGCTGGGACTACAGTGGCCCACCACCATGCCTGGCTAATTTTTCTATTTTTATGAGGGCGAGACATGAGAATCGCTTCCATCCCGGGGATGGAGTTCTCAGTGAGCCGAAGCCACCGCGCTCCAGCGTGGGTGAAAGAGTGAGAGTCTGTTTCAAAATAAATAAATAAATAAATAAATAAATAAATAAATGAATAAATAAACCCGGAGGAATTACCAAGGGGTCTTGGTGCCTGCCTGCAGTCTGAGCTATTTGGCAACCTGATGTTGGAGGATCACCTGAGCTGAGGAGGTGCGGGCTGCAGTGAGCTGTGATTGCACCACTGCACTCCAGCCTGGATGACTGAATGAGACCCTGTCTTACTCCACGTACACATGTTTAGTGAAGCATTCTGGTGGTAGAAGTGTCCTGGAAGTGGCGTATCAGCAGACCGCCACCTGCGGAATGTAAAACCTGTGCCTCTTTCCAGACAGATATACAGCAGGAAGAGAGTGGCACATGTGCGTGGGATGACTGCAAGGGGGCTTTCTGGCTTATGGATGACAGACCCCAATGGCAAGCCAAGAAGCAGCTCCCACTGCACAGTGCTCATTGTGATCCATGCCATGCTTCAATACGAAGTCGCCTGTTCCTAGTTTGGAGACGCACGGACTCCACAGAGGCTCTGCTCCTGACCACACCTGTGTTGCCTGCCTGGACCTTATAGTCACTTCAGCAGGACCCCTGGCACATGGCACGCCAGGTGTTTGTAAAAGCGAGCCACAAACGATGCTCTTAATGTGTACGTTTGTTGGTGTAGACTTGTGTGACTATGGGGAGAGATGCGATATGAATGGAGAACAGAGACTGGAGCCATTTTTCTACCTTCCTTTCTGCTTTTAGTAAACACATTTTATATTTGCGATTTGTGAAAGTTTAGTGAAAGAACTGTTGTATAAAATAAGTCCGAAGAGAAAGGTTTATTTAGAAGGATTGAATACACAAGAGGAAAATCTTTGATGTAAAAAGTTATCTGTATTTTATTTGGACGTTTACAAAGGAGTGAAAACCAGCCAATAAGAGGCTACTTAATAAAATACAACATACAAAAATTCATAATACAACATTTATCAAACTCTGAAAAGATGGGAACTAACTCAACTTAAACATCTATGAGAAACTTACAGCAAACATCTTGGTTAATGGTGAAACATTTAAAATATTCCCATTAAAGCCAGGAGGAAGCCAAGGACACTGCCGTCAAATCACTGATTCCTCATTTAGCGGTTCCAGTGAGTCATGCACTCTCCTTGTTTCCGTTAACCTCCCTCCCACCACCCCGACACCTTTTGTCTGATTCATCAAATGTCCTTTGATCCACTTTTTCCTCAATCTGTTTGAAATTTTACCTTCTATTCCAATTCATTTAGTGGTTCCCAAAGGGTACCCACGTTGAGACTTAAAAATGTGTCAGTCTAGAGTTTTATCGCTCTTATATTCAGCCAGTCTATCGTCTCCAGGCACTAGACAAGAACTTTAGTAACTTCTAGCTCCTTCTGAATTTTCGCATGCCCCACATGTCTATATGAGTGTCTTCTGGAATTTTAATTCTAGGTCATCGATCCTTTTTCCAGAATCGTACTCCTCTGGACTTAAGAATACAGTTTCCTATATCCATGCTTACGGATCCTTGTTGCATCCCACTTCCTCCCGGTCGTCTGGTTTGGCTCTTTCTTGGCTGAAACACGTGACGTGTACTTTCACTGTACATGACAGTTCCATTCCAATCGCCTTGTACAGAAAGGGGGTTTGGCAGCTTGCATATTGCAAGTTGCCTACTCTAAGTTCAGGGGAAGCTCAGGCTTCAGGTCCAGTCGGGGGAGGAGTGGAGCAGAAGTGGGGCTGGGGGGAACGTCCAGGTGGAAGAAAGGGAGGCTGGGAACAACGTGGGTGGCGGATAGTGGTCAATATGCAATGTCGGTGAGGAACACTGGGACCCCTTGCACATAGGTGCCGTGGGGGGTTTGAATGACTTGTAAAACAGCTGAGTCACCCAGAGCCCTAAACCCGATGCAGGGATAGAGGGTCAACGCGGGTTGCCAGTCAACAGCCTGAGGCCCAGGAGCAGTGGGCGGCTCCTGAAACCCCAGCTCAGGTTGCGCCACGTCGGGGCCAGGGCCTTCCTGCACAGTTCCAGGCAGAGGACCTGTTTCAGAAAGAGAGAAGGCTGCGGTCTCCGTGATTTCCGGTTCCCCCTGGTGGCCTGGCTCTCCATGGTGGTCCAGTGGGATGTGCACGTCCGGTCCCATCACGCCTTCTGCCCCCTGTCTCTGGCCAGCGTCCCCGCGGGGCCCAGCCCTTCTGCCACGGCCTCGCCCTGGCCGCCGGCTTCCTCCCCGGCGCCGGCCTCTCTCTGCAGGACGGGGTGACTCTGGGCGAGCTGGGGGCTGCCATCTGAAGGGTTTCACGTAAGCGATGGGTTTTGCGGGTTGGGCTGGCTGTGCGGGCCCATCTGCTTCCACGGAGTCTTCAGGGTCCGCAACACAGCAGCCTGGCTCTGGAGGAGGCCCACCTGAGGCTAAAAGAGAAGCAGAGCGTGAGCAGAGAGAGATAGAAGGAATTTTACCCATCAAGCAGTTATAGGATACTTTTAAAAATAAATACTCAGAGAAAAGAGGGATTTTTGAAGTTAAAATTGTCAGAGAAGAAACAAAACTCTCCATGGAAATTGGAGAATGAAGTTGAGAAGATCTCCCACAGAACAAAGCAAAAACCTAAAATGATGGAAAGAAGGAGGAAATATAAGAGAATTAGAGGTATGTTGTGGCTGAGACATTTCACCACAAAATTTCAGAGTGCTGAGGAAAAAGAGAAGATTCTAAAAGATTGTAGGGAGCGGGAGACAGAGAAAGGAAAAGTCACATGGAAAGGGCTAGGATTCCACATGTCTCAAAAATCAGACATCTCAAAAGCAGCAGTTCAGTCTAGAACATAACAGAAAATGTCTTCGAAATTTCAAGGGAAATGAATTTCCCACCTAAAATGTCCTGTCCAACCAAAGTTTCACTAAAGAATCTGGGAGGGGAGAATGAAGATGTTTCAGACCAGCAAGATGTTAAAGAATTTGCTTTCAGTGGATGCTTTATTGTTATGCATCTGTCAAACTAGACAAGATTAAAAGATTTAGGACACTCAGCGTAGGAAGGGAAATGTTTTGGAGAACAACGTGGCAACAGCCGTAAAATTCCAACTCCTCCGGGAAAGAACAAGGTGGAAGTACCGGTTTATCACAGATCAAGACGTAGCGTGAGGACTCGCTCTGCTTCGGAGAAACAGTAATACAAAACGAAACAGAAGGAAACAGCGACAACAACAGCAAATCTCAGATTTGGGAAATGGGATTACAGTTCGAAAGAGGGAAGGGAATTTGCCAGAGGATGTGGAACCTGGGAGCTGACTTCCAACAACCAGCCCAGGTTGAGGCAGGCTAGGAGAAGGTGAAACAGAGAATGCTCGATTGAGTTTGAATTCAAACAATTGGGGAAGAATTGGGGAACAAACGAAATCAAAAAGAGAGTGGCAGGCGTTTGATGTACCTTGATTAGGGGCCATGGAGCGAAGTCGCTTCGAAGGCCTTGGTTCCTCCATGAGCAATCGGCGGGAGGGGCTGGGGAGGAAAACAAGAGAGCAAGAACGGATTTAGGAAGACAGAGGTGACAAGGCAGGGGGATGGCCGTGGCCTTTCTAGGGGAATGAGGATTCTGTCCCCAGCTGCACCCACCCAAGATCTGTCCACCCCTCCGGGACTCCCAGACACACACCTGATCTTCCCACAGCTGGCTCCGGAGATCTGAAAATCAGGAGACTCTTCGACGAAGAGAGGCCCGAGGAGTCGGAGGTGTCCACAGGTTCACCGCTGTAGCTCTGAGGTAGCCCACCCGCAGCCAGGGAGTCTGGAGGGAGCACGCAGCAGGTTCTGGCTCCGAGCCCAGCAGAAAGCCGACTGCTGGAGGCCGAGCGCGGTCCCTCTTATATGGCAGCAAGGCAGTCGCGTAAGGGACAGGCGTCGTCAGAGGGGGGCCGGCTGGGGCGGGCCTGGCTGGGCTTGCGAGGCGCATTGGGCCAGTCCCCTGCCAGTCAAATGGGGCCCTTCTGAGATGCCGCCATTTCTAGACGCCCGTGGTTGATTGATTAATCTAATCATCGAGGGACAAATTGCATAATGGCCTTTGAGTGTCAGCACAATGGGGTGTGGTGCCCGGAAAGCGGCTGATAGGAAGATGCGATTAGCTTAGATCTGAGCACGGTGAAGGAAAGCATCCAAAGGGGGGATATCTGGGCTGAAATCTGGAACATAAAATTTGAAATTAGTCAACCTGAACCGGGTTGGGAGAGGCAGGGAGAAAGGAAAGGGAGTGAAGAGGGTGTGCTGAGGCCCGGACTGGAAGGGAGCCCGGCACATTCTGGCAATGGACCGGAGGCCAAGTCCAGGCCCAGAGGTGGTGCGAGGTGGAGGCAGGCTCCGCGCAGGAGCTGGTCTTGTTCCAAGGCAGCGGAAAACCGTGGAACGGTGTCCGGCAGCGGGTTAACATTTCAGAAACGACCAGCCTGGCTGTGAGGGAGCGCCAACCCAGGGTCCGCAGAATTAAGTCAGGAGAGGCAAGAAGGCTATTGCAGCCCTCGGGGTTGGGCGCAGGGTGCTGTTAGACTGAGACTGAGGGAGGTAGAGGAGGAGAAAGTTCCCTGGTGGGAGAGAAATTTCCCAGAGAAAGCCAGACCCAGTGTGGACAGCCCTTGAGGAAGAGACTGCGGCCTTGGTAGCCCGCCCGTTCATTCAGGCAGAGGTGGACCGAGAACCTGCTCTGAATGGGAAGTTGCGGAGCTTGGCTTGCGCACATCTGGCTGAAGGGGCTTTTGAACTGCCAAGTGAGGTTGTCAGGTGGCCTTTTGTAAAAAGAGTCGAGCTCAGCGCGATGGCGACGGGGCTGGAGATGCGTGTGAGACCCACACCACTGGCTTTTATTGCTGTGGCTGCACACACGGGTGGAGGAAGACAGCGGGAAACACAGCAGGACACTGGAGGGGAATCCCGCAGTGGGTTATTTGGTTGGTTTGCATCCTTGTTGTTTTTTTTTTACAGAGACGGTTTGTTGCTCTGTAGCCCAGGCTGGAGTGCAGCGGTGCCATCTCGGCTCGCTGCGGCTACTTGGGGGGCTGAGATAGGAGAATCAGTTCAAGTGATTCTCCTGTCTCGGCCTCCGGAGTAGCTGGACTACAGGTGAGCGCCACCACATCGGGACAATTTTCGGATTTTTTGGAGAGACGAGGTTTCGCTATGTGCCCAGGCTTGTTTGGAAGGCCTGAGCTCAAGCCGTCCTTCCCGCTCCACCTCCCGAGTAGCTGGGACCCCAGGCGCAAGCCACCATGCCGGGCCAATTATTTTTTTGGGGTTGTATATGTTGTTGAAGTGAGGTTTTGCTATGTTTTCACCTCACATACCTTTTCTGTCCCAAGACCCCATCCAGGGTACCACCTTACAATTCGTCACGGTTCCCCTTGGCTGCGACGGTTTCTCACACTTGCCTTGTTTTTGATGACCTTGACACTTTGAATACTGATCACATATATTGTGGGATGTCCCCTCCTGAAGTTCGTGTGATGTATTCCTTGTGATCTGACTGGAATTATATGTTTTTGTAAGGAAGATTGCAGCGGGAAAGCGCCATTCCCATCCCATCCTGTCTAGAGTACACACCATCAAGCCGGCTTATCACTGCTGCTATTAGTCCTGGTCACCTGGCTGGGGCAGTGTTGATTAGGTTTCTCCACCATAAAGTGATTTTCCCACCTCTTTCTCTACTGTACTTTTTGGAAGTCGCTACCTGTGGCCTATACTTAAATAAAAGGGAAGTTTTGCTTTATCTCCGTGCAGGGGAATAGCTACCGAAATTCTGTGGAGTTCTCCTGTGTGGAGGATTTTCCCATTCTCCCCCACATGGTTGTTTATTTAGTCACTTATTTATATCCGTATGGACTTATGGACACCTATTGTATGCTTTGGTTTACACTCCAATACTTCAGGGGATGAATTATTTAATAATTGAACTAATTATTTTGTCAGATATTTTACTCAACTATTTAATTATTAATTATTTAGTTAATTACTTTGTTACTGAATGTCGCCAGCTTTGGCCACCGGGAGCTCCTTTAGTTGGCTTCCGTGTCCCTTTGTCAACCTCCCATCGCTGTGGCTTTTGGTTTTGTTTGGTTTTGGGCGGCTCCTTTCTTCCTGGCACCACAGGATGCTCCATGCTTATTTGCATATTCTCATCCTTATTGGGATTTCGTGCGCTCACTGACCAAACCCATAGATTCTTCTGTGAAGTTTCTCTTCAAAACGTTTATCTTTCTTATTGGGATAACTTCTCTCTCTCTTTTTTCCATTTTGAGACAAAGTTTTGCTCCCGTCACCCGGGCTGGAGTGCAATAGCATGACCTCGGATCACTGCAATGGCGCAATCTGGGCTCACTGCAACCTCCGCCTCCTGGGTTCAAAGGATTCTCCCGCCTCAGCCTCCTGAGCAGCTGGGACTACAGTGGCCCACCACCATGCCTGGCTAATTTTTCTATTTTTATGAGGGCGAGACATGAGAATCGCTTCCATCCCGGGGATGGAGTTCTCAGTGAGCCGAAGCCACCGCGCTCCAGCGTGGGTGAAAGAGTGAGAGTCTGTTTCAAAATAAATAAATAAATAAATAAATAAATAAATAAATGAATAAATAAACCCGGAGGAATTACCAAGGGGTCTTGGTGCCTGCCTGCAGTCTGAGCTATTTGGCAACCTGATGTTGGAGGATCACCTGAGCTGAGGAGGTGCGGGCTGCAGTGAGCTGTGATTGCACCACTGCACTCCAGCCTGGATGACTGAATGAGACCCTGTCTTACTCCACGTACACATGTTTAGTGAAGCATTCTGGTGGTAGAAGTGTCCTGGAAGTGGCGTATCAGCAGACCGCCACCTGCGGAATGTAAAACCTGTGCCTCTTTCCAGACAGATATACAGCAGGAAGAGAGTGGCACATGTGCGTGGGATGACTGCAAGGGGGCTTTCTGGCTTATGGATGACAGACCCCAATGGCAAGCCAAGAAGCAGCTCCCACTGCACAGTGCTCATTGTGATCCATGCCATGCTTCAATACGAAGTCGCCTGTTCCTAGTTTGGAGACGCACGGACTCCACAGAGGCTCTGCTCCTGACCACACCTGTGTTGCCTGCCTGGACCTTATAGTCACTTCAGCAGGACCCCTGGCACATGGCACGCCAGGTGTTTGTAAAAGCGAGCCACAAACGATGCTCTTAATGTGTACGTTTGTTGGTGTAGACTTGTGTGACTATGGGGAGAGATGCGATATGAATGGAGAACAGAGACTGGAGCCATTTTTCTACCTTCCTTTCTGCTTTTAGTAAACACATTTTATATTTGCGATTTGTGAAAGTTTAGTGAAAGAACTGTTGTATAAAATAAGTCCGAAGAGAAAGGTTTATTTAGAAGGATTGAATACACAAGAGGAAAATCTTTGATGTAAAAAGTTACCTGTATTTTATTTGGACGTTTACAAAGGAGTGAAAACCAGCCAATAAGAGGCTACTTAATAAAATACAAAATACAAAAATTCATAATACAACATTTATCAAACTCTGAAAAGATGGGAACTAACTCAACTTAAACATCTATGAGAAACTTACAGCAAACATCTTGGTTAATGGTGAAACATTTAAAATATTCCCATTAAAGCCAGGAGGAAGCCAAGGACACTGCCGTCAAATCACTGATTCCTCATTTAGCGGTTCCAGTGAGTCATGCACTCTCCTTGTTTCCGTTAACCTCCCTCCCACCACCCCGACACCTTTTGTCTGATTCATCAAATGTCCTTTGATCCACTTTTTCCTCAATCTGTTTGAAATTTTACCTTCTATTCCAATTCATTTAGTGGTTCCCAAAGGGTACCCACGTTGAGACTTAAAAATGTGTCAGTCTAGAGTTTTATCGCTCTTATATTCAGCCAGTCTATCGTCTCCAGGCACTAGACAAGAACTTTAGTAACTTCTAGCTCCTTCTGAATTTTCGCATGCCCCACATGTCTATATGAGTGTCTTCTGGAATTTTAATTCTAGGTCATCGATCCTTTTTCCAGAATCGTACTCCTCTGGACTTAAGAATACAGTTTCCTATATCCATGCTTACGGATCCTTGTTGCATCCCACTTCCTCCCGGTCGTCTGGTTTGGCTCTTTCTTGGCTGAAACACGTGACGTGTACTTTCACTGTACATGACAGTTCCATTCCAATCGCCTTGTACAGAAAGGGGGTTTGGCAGCTTGCATATTGCAAGTTGCCTACTCTAAGTTCAGGGGAAGCTCAGGCTTCAGGTCCAGTCGGGGCAGGAGTGGAGCAGAAGTGGGGCTGGGGGGAACGTCCAGGTGGAAGAAAGGGAGGCTGGGAACAACGTGGGTGGCGGATAGTGGTCAATATGCAATGTCGGTGAGGAACACTGGGACCCCTTGCACATAGGTGCCGTGGGGGGTTTGAATGACTTGTAAAACAGCTGAGTCACCCAGAGCCCTAAACCCGATGCAGGGATAGAGGGTCAACGCGGGTTGCCAGTCAACAGCCTGAGGCCCAGGAGCAGTGGGCGGCTCCTGAAACCCCAGCTCAGGTTGCGCCACGTCGGGGCCAGGGCCTTCCTGCACAGTTCCAGGCAGAGGACCTGTTTCAGAAAGAGAGAAGGCTGCGGTCTCCGTGATTTCCGGTTCCCCCTGGTGGCCTGGCTCTCCATGGTGGTCCAGTGGGATGTGCACGTCCGGTCCCATCACGCCTTCTGCCCCCTGTCTCTGGCCAGCGTCCCCGCGGGGCCCAGCCCTTCTGCCACGGCCTCGCCCTGGCCGCCGGCTTCCTCCCCGGCGCCGGCCTCTCTCTGCAGGACGGGGTGACTCTGGGCGAGCTGGGGGCTGCCATCTGAAGGGTTTCACGTAAGCGATGGGTTTTGCGGGTTGGGCTGGCTGTGCGGGCCCATCTGCTTCCACGGAGTCTTCAGGGTCCGCAACACAGCAGCCTGGCTCTGGAGGAGGCCCACCTGAGGCTAAAAGAGAAGCAGAGCGTGAGCAGAGAGAGATAGAAGGAATTTTACCCATCAAGCAGTTATAGGATACTTTTAAAAATAAATACTCAGAGAAAAGAGGGATTTTTGAAGTTAAAATTGTCAGAGAAGAAACAAAACTCCCCATGGAAATTGGAGAATGAAGTTGAGAAGATCTCCCACAGAACAAAGCAAAAACCTAAAATGATGGAAAGAAGGAGGAAATATAAGAGAATTAGAGGTATGTTGTGGCTGAGACATTTCACCACAAAATTTCAGAGTGCTGAGGAAAAAGAGAAGATTCTAAAAGATTGTAGGGAGCGGGAGACAGAGAAAGGAAAAGTCACATGGAAAGGGCTAGGATTCCACATGTCTCAAAAATCAGACATCTCAAAAGCAGCAGTTCAGTCTAGAACATAACAGAAAATGTCTTCGAAATTTCAAGGGAAATGAATTTCCCACCTAAAATGTCCTGTCCAACCAAAGTTTCACTAAAGAATCTGGGAGGGGAGAATGAAGATGTTTCAGACCAGCAAGATGTTAAAGAATTTGCTTTCAGTGGATGCTTTATTGTTATGCATCTGTCAAACTAGACAAGATTAAAAGATTTAGGACACTCAGCGTAGGAAGGGAAATGTTTTGGAGAACAACGTGGCAACAGCCGTAAAATTCCAACTCCTCCGGGAAAGAACAAGGTGGAAGTACCGGTTTATCATAGATCAAGACGTAGCGTGAGGACTCGCTCTGCTACGGAGAAACAGTAATACAAAACGAAACAGAAGGAAACAGCGACAACAACAGCAAATCTCAGATTTGGGAAATGGGATTACAGTTCGAAAGAGGGAAGGGAATTTGCCAGAGGATGTGGAACCTGGGAGCTGACTTCCAACAACCAGCCCAGGTTGAGGCAGGCTAGGAGAAGGTGAAACAGAGAATGCTCGATTGAGTTTGAATTCAAACAATTGGGGAAGAATTGGGGAACAAACGAAATCAAAAAGAGAGTGGCAGGCGTTTGATGTACCTTGATTAGGGGCCATGGAGCGAAGTCGCTTCGAAGGCCTTGGTTCCTCCATGAGCAATCGGCGGGAGGGGCTGGGGAGAAAAACAAGAGAGCAAGAACGGATTTAGGAAGACAGAGGTGACAAGGCAGGGGGATGGCCGTGGCCTTTCTAGGGGAATGAGGATTCTGTCCCCAGCTGCACCCACCCAAGATCTGTCCACCCCTCCGGGACTCCCAGACACACACCTGATCTTCCCACAGCTGGCTCCGGAGATCTGAAAATCAGGAGACTCTTCGACGAAGAGAGGCCCGAGGAGTCGGAGGTGTCCACAGGTTCACCGCTGTAGCTCTGAGGTAGTCCACCCGCAGCCAGGGAGTCTGGAGGGAAAACGCAGCAGGTTCTGGCTCCGAGCCCAGCAGAAAGCCGACTGCTGGAGGCCGAGCGCGGTCCCTCTTATATGGCAGCAAGGCAGTCGCGTAAGGGACAGGCGTCGTCAGAGGGGGGCCGGCTGGGGCGGGCCTGGCTGGGCTTGCGAGGCGCATTGGGCCAGTCCCCTGCCAGTCAAATGGGGCCCTTCTGAGATGCCGCCATTTCTAGACGCCCGTGGTTGATTGATTAATCTAATCATCGAGGGACAAATTGCATAATGGCCTTTGAGTGTCAGCACAATGGGGTGTGGTGCCCGGAAAGCGGCTGATAAGAAGATGCGATTAGCTTAGATCTGAGCATGGTGAAGGAAGGCATCCAAAGGGGGGATATCTGGGCTGAAATCTGGAACATAAAATTTGAAATTAGTCAACCAGACCCGGGTTGGGAGAGGCAGGGAGAAAGGAAAGGGAGTGAAGAGGGTGTGCTGAGGCCCGAATGGAAGGGAGCCCGGCACATTCTGGCAATGGACCGGAGGCCAAGTCCAGGCCCAGAGGTGGTGCGAGGTGGAGGCAGGCTACGCGCAGGAGCTGGTCTTGTTCCAAGGCAGCGGAAAACCGTGGAACGGTGTCCGGCAGCGGGTTAACATTTCAGAAACGACCAGCCTGGCTGTGAGGGAGCGCCAACCCAGGGTCCGCAGAATTAAGTCAGGAGAGGCAAGAAGGCTATTGCAGCCCTCGGGGTTGGGCGCAGGGTGCTGTTAGACTGAGACTGAGGGAGGTAGAGGAGGAGAAAGTTCCCTGGTGGGAGAGAAATTTCCCAGAGAAAGCGAGACCCAGTGTGGACAGCCCTTGAGGAAGAGACTGCGGCCTTGGTAGCCCGCCCGTTCATTCAGGCAGAGGTGGACCGAGAACCTGCTCTGAATGGGAAGTTGCGGAGCTTGGCTTGCGCACATCTGGCTGAAGGGGCTTTTGAACTGCCAAGTGAGGTTGTCAGGGGGCCTTTTGTAAAAAGAGTCGAGCTCAGCGCGATGGCGACGGGGCTGGAGATGAGTGTGAGACCCACACCACTGGCTTTTATTGCTGTGGCTGCACACACGGGTGGAGGAAGACAGCGGGAAACACAGCAGGACACTGGAGGGGAATCCCGCAGTGGGTTATTTGGTTGGTTTGCATCCTTGGTGTTTTTTTTTTACAGAGACGGGTTGTCGCTCTGTAGCCCAGGCTGGAGTGCAGCGGTGCCATCTCGGCTCGCTGCGGCTACTTGGGGGGCTGAGATAGGAGAATCAGTTCAAGTGATTCTCCTGTCTCGGCCTCCGGAGTAGCTGGACTACAGGTGAGCGCCACCACATCGGGACAATTTTCGGATTTTTTGGAGAGACGAGGTTTCGCTATGTGCCCAGGCTTGTTTGAAAGGCCTGAGCTCAAGCCGTCCTTCCCGCTCCAACTCCCGAGTAGCTGGGACCCCAGGCGCAAGCCACCATGCCGGGCCAATTATTTTTTTGGGTTGTATATGTTGTTGAAGTGAGGTTTTGCTATGTTTTCACCTCACATACCTTTTCTGTCCCAAGACCCCATCCAGGGTACCACCTTACAATTCGTCACGGTTCCCCTTGGCTGCGACGGTTTCTCACACTTGCCTTGTTTTTGATGACCTTGACACTTTGAATACTGATCACATATATTGTGGGATGTCCCCTCCTGAAGTTCGTGTGATGTATTCCTTGTGATCTGACTGGAATTATATGTTTTTGTAAGGAAGATTGCAGCGGGAAAGCGCCATTCCCATCCCATCCTGTCTAGAGTACACACCATCAAGCCGGCTTATCACTGCTGCTATTAGTCCTGGTCACCTGGCTGGGGCAGTGTTGATTAGGTTTCTCCACCATAAAGTGATTTTCCCACCTCTTTCTCTACTGTACTTTTTGGAAGTCGCTACCTGTGGCCTATACTTAAATAAAAGGGAAGTTTTGCTTTATCTCCGTGCAGGGGAATAGCTACCGAAATTCTGTGGAGTTCTCCTGTGTGGAGGATTTTCCCATTCTCCCCCACATGGTTGTTTATTTAGTCACTTATTTATATCCGTATGGACTTATGGACACCTATTGTATGCTTTGGTTTACACTCCAGTACTTCAGGGGATGAATTATTTAATAATTGAACTAATTATTTTGTCAGATATTTTACTCAACTATTTAATTATTAATTATTTAGTTAATTACTTTGTTACTGAATGTCGCCAGCTTTGGCCACCGGGAGCTCCTTTAGTTGGCTTCCGTGTCCCTTTGTCAACCTCCCATCGCTGTGGCTTTTGGTTTTGTTTGGTTTTGGGCGGCTCCTTTCTCCCTGGCACCACAGGATGCTCCATGCTTATTTGCATATTCTCATCCTTATTGGGATTTCGTGCGCTCACTGACCAAACCCATAGATTCTTCTGTGAAGTTTCTCTTCAAAACGTTTATCTTTCTTATTGGGATAACTTCTCTCTCTCTCTTTTCCATTTTGAGACAAAGTTTTGCTCCCGTCACCCAGGCTGGAGTGCAATAGCATGATCTCGGATCACTGCAATGGCGCAATCTGGGCTCACTGCAACCTCCGCCTCCTGGGTTCAAAGGATTCTCCCGCCTCAGCCTCCTGAGCAGCTGGGACTACAGTGGCCCTCCACCATGCCTGGCTAATTTTTCTATTTTTATGAGGGCGAGACATGAGAATCGCTTCAATCCCGGGGATGGAGTTCTCAGTGAGCCGAAGCCACCGCGCTCCAGCGTGGGTGAAAGAGTGAGAGTCTGTTTCAAAATAAATAAATAAATAAATAAATGAATGAATAAATAAACCCGGAGGAATTACCAAGGGGTCTTGGTGCCTGCCTGCAGTCTGAGCTATTTGGCAACCTGATGTTGGAGGATCACCTGAGCTGAGGAGGTGCGGGCTGCAGTGAGCTGTGATTGCACCACTGCACTCCAGCCTGGATGACTGAATGAGACCCTGTCTTACTCCACGTACACATGTTTAGTGAAGCATTCTGGTGGTAGAAGTGTCCTGGAAGTAGCGTATCAGCAGACCGCCACCTGCGGAATGTAAAACCTGTGCCTCTTTCCAGACAGATATACAGCAGGAAGAGAGTGGCACATGTGCGTGGGATGACTGCAAGGGGGCTTTCTGGCTTATGGATGACAGACCCCAATGGCAAGCCAAGAAGCAGCTCCCACTGCACAGTGCTCATTGTGATCCATGCCATGCTTCAATACGAAGTCGCCTGTTCCTAGTTTGGAGACGCACGGACTCCACAGAGGCTCTGCTCCTGACCACACCTGTGTTGCCTGCCTGGACCTTATAGTCACTTCAGCAGGACCCCTGGCACATGGCACGCCAGGTGTTTGTAAAAGCGAGCCACAAACGATGCTCTTAATGTGTACGTTTGTTGGTGTAGACTTGTGTGACTATGGGGAGAGATGCGATATGAATGGAGAACAGAGACTGGAGCCATTTTTCTACCTTCCTTTCTGCTTTTAGTAAACACATTTTATATTTGCGATTTGTGAAAGTTTAGTGAAAGAACTGTTGTATAAAATAAGTCCGAAGAGAAAGGTTTATTTAGAAGGATTGAATACACAAGAGGAAAATCTTTGATGTAAAAAGTTATCTGTATTTTATTTGGACGTTTACAAAGGAGTGAAAACCAGCCAATAAGAGGCTACTTAATAAAATACAAAAATTCATAATACAACATTTATCAAACTCTGAAAAGATGGGAACTAACTCAACTTAAACATCTATGAGAAACTTACAGCAAACATCTTGGTTAATGGTGAAACATTTAAAATATTCCCATTAAAGCCAGGAGGAAGCCAAGGACACTGCCGTCAAATTACTGATTCCTCATTTAGCGGTTCCAGTGAGTCATGCACTCTCCTTGTTTCCGTTAACCTCCCTCCCACCACCCCGACACCTTTTGTCTGATTCATCAAATGTCCTTTGATCCACTTTTTCCTCAATCTGTTTGAAATTTTACCTTCTATTCCAATTCATTTAGTGGTTCCCAAAGGGTACCCACGTTGAGACTTAAAAATGTGTCAGTCTAGAGTTTTATCGCTCTTATATTCAGCCAGTCTATCGTCTCCAGGCACTAGACAAGAACTTTAGTAACTTCTAGCTCCTTCTGAATTTTCGCATGCCCCACATGTCTATATGAGTGTCTTCTGGAATTTTAATTCTAGGTCATCGATCCTTTTTCCAGAATCGTACTCCTCTGGACTTAAGAATACAGTTTCCTAATTTCCATGCTTACTGATCCTTGTTGCATCCCACTTCCTCCCGGTCGTCTGGTTTGGCTCTTTCTTGGCTGAAACACGTGACGTGTACTTTCACTGTACATGACAGTTCCATTCCAATCGCCTTGTACAGAAAGGGGGTTTGGCAGCTTGCATATTGTAAGTTGCCTACTCTAAGTTCAGGGGAAGCTCAGGGTTCAGGTCCAGTCCGGGGAGGAGTGGAGCAGAAGTGGGGCTGGGGGGAACGTCCAGGTGGAAGAAAGGGAGGCTGGGAACAACGTGGGTGGCGGATAGTGGTCAATATGCAATGTCGGTGAGGAACACTGGGACCCCTTGCACATAGGTGCCGTGGGGGGTTTGAATGACTTGTAAAACAGCTGAGTCACCCAGAGCCCTAAACCCGATGCAGGGATAGAGGGTCAACGCGGGTTGCCAGTCAACAGCCTGAGGCCCAGGAGCAGTGGGCGGCTCCTGAAACCCCAGCTCAGGTTGCGCCACGTCGGGGCCAGGGCCTTCCTGCACAGTTCCAGGCAGAGGACCTGTTTCAGAAAGAGAGAAGGCTGCGGTCTCCGTGATTTCCGGTTCCCCCTGGTGGCCTGGCTCTCCATGGTGGTCCAGTGGGATGTGCACGTCCGGTCCCATCACGCCTTCTGCCCCCTGTCTCTGGCCAGCGTCCCCGCGGGGCCCAGCCCTTCTGCCACGGCCTCGCCCTGGCCGCCGGCTTCCTCCCCGGCGCCGGCCTCTCTCTGCAGGACGGGGTGACTCTGGGCGAGCTGGGGGCTGCCATCTGAAGGGTTTCACGTAAGCGATGGGTTTTGCGGGTTGGGCTGGCTGTGCGGGCCCATCTGCTTCCACGGAGTCTTCAGGGTCCGCAACACAGCAGCCTGGCTCTGGAGGAGGCCCACCTGAGGCTAAAAGAGAAGCAGAGCGTGAGCAGAGAGAGATAGAAGGAATTTTACCCATCAAGCAGTTATAGGATACTTTTAAAAATAAATACTCAGAGAAAAGAGGGATTTTTGAAGTTAAAATTGTCAGAGAAGAAACAAAACTCTCCATGGAAATTGGAGAATGAAGTTGAGAAGATCTCCCACAGAACAAAGCAAAAACCTAAAATGATGGAAAGAAGGAGGAAATATAAGAGAATTAGAGGTATGTTGTGGCTGAGACATTTCACCACAAAATTTCAGAGTGCTGAGGAAAAAGAGAAGATTCTAAAAGATTGTAGGGAGCGGGAGACAGAGAAAGGAAAAGTCACATGGAAAGGGCTAGGATTCCACATGTCTCAAAAATCAGACATCTCAAAAGCAGCAGTTCAGTCTAGAACATAACAGAAAATGTCTTCGAAATTTCAAGGGAAATGAATTTCCCACCTAAAATGTCCTGTCCAACCAAAGTTTCACTAAAGAATCTGGGAGGGGAGAATGAAGATGTTTCAGACCAGCAAGATGTTAAAGAATTTGCTTTCAGTGGATGCTTTATTGTTATGCATCTGTCAAACTAGACAAGATTAAAAGATTTAGGACACTCAGCGTAGGAAGGGAAATGTTTTGGAGAACAACGTGGCAACAGCCGTAAAATTCCAACTCCTCCGGGAAAGAACAAGGTGGAAGTACCGGTTTATCATAGATCAAGACGTAGCGTGAGGACTCGCTCTGCTTCGGAGAAACAGTAATACAAAACGAAACAGAAGGAAACAGCGACAACAACAGCAAATCTCAGATTTGGGAAATGGGATTACAGTTCGAAAGAGGGAAGGGAATTTGCCAGAGGATGTGGAACCTGGGAGCTGACTTCCAACAACCAGCCCAGGTTGAGGCAGGCTAGGAGAAGGTGAAACAGAGAATGCTCGATTGAGTTTGAATTCAAACAATTGGGGAAGAATTGGGGAACAAACGAAATCAAAAAGAGAGTGGCAGGCGTTTGATGTACCTTGATTAGGGGCCATGGAGCGAAGTCGCTTCGAAGGCCTTGGTTCCTCCATGAGCAATCGGCGGGAGGGGCTGGGGAGGAAAACAAGAGAGCAAGAACGGATTTAGGAAGACAGAGGTGACAAGGCAGGGGGATGGCCGTGGCCTTTCTAGGGGAATGAGGATTCTGTCCCCAGCTGCACCCACCCAAGATCTGTCCACCCCTCCGGGACTCCCAGACACACACCTGATCTTCCCACAGCTGGCTCCGGAGATCTGAAAATCAGGAGACTCTTCGACGAAGAGAGGCCCGAGGAGTCGGAGGTGTCCACAGGTTCACCGCTGTAGCTCTGAGGTAGCCCACCCGCAGCCAGGGAGTCTGGAGGGAGCACGCAGCAGGTTCTGGCTCCGAGCCCAGCAGAAAGCCGACTGCTGGAGGCCGAGCGCGGTCCCTCTTATATGGCAGCAAGGCAGTCGCGTAAGGGACAGGCGTCGTCAGAGGGGGGCCGGCTGGGGCGGGCCTGGCTGGGCTTGCGAGGCGCATTGGGCCAGTCCCCTGCCAGTCAAATGGGGCCCTTCTGAGATGCCGCCATTTCTAGACGCCCGTGGTTGACTGATTAATCTAATCATCGAGGGACAAATTGCATAATGGCCTTTGAGTGTCAGCACAATGGGGTGTGGTGCCCGGAAAGCGGCTGATAGGAAGATGCGATTAGCTTAGATCTGAGCACGGTGAAGGAAAGCATCCAAAGGGGGGATATCTGGGCTGAAATCTGGAACATAAAATTTGAAATTAGTCAACCTGAACCGGGTTGGGAGAGGCAGGGAGAAAGGAAAGGGAGTGAAGAGGGTGTGCTGAGGCCCGGACTGGAAGGGAGCCCGGCACATTCTGGCAATGGACCGGAGGCCAAGTCCAGGCCCAGAGGTGGTGCGAGGTGGAGGCAGGCTCCGCGCAGGAGCTGGTCTTGTTCCAAGGCAGCGGAAAACCGTGGAACGGTGTCCGGCAGCGGGTTAACATTTCAGAAACGACCAGCCTGGCTGTGAGGGAGCGCCAACCCAGGGTCCGCAGAATTAAGTCAGGAGAGGCAAGAAGGCTATTGCAGCCCTCGGGGTTGGGCGCAGGGTGCTGTTAGACTGAGACTGAGGGAGGTAGAGGAGGAGAAAGTTCCCTGGTGGGAGAGAAATTTCCCAGAGAAAGCCAGACCCAGTGTGGACAGCCCTTGAGGAAGAGACTGCGGCCTTGGTAGCCCGCCCGTTCATTCAGGCAGAGGTGGACCGAGAACCTGCTCTGAATGGGAAGTTGCGGAGCTTGGCTTGCGCACATCTGGCTGAAGGGGCTTTTGAACTGCCAAGTGAGGTTGTCAGGTGGCCTTTTGTAAAAAGAGTCGAGCTCAGCGCGATGGCGACGGGGCTGGAGATGCGTGTGAGACCCACACCACTGGCTTTTATTGCTGTGGCTGCACACACGGGTGGAGGAAGACAGCGGGAAACACAGCAGGACACTGGAGGGGAATCCCGCAGTGGGTTATTTGGTTGGTTTGCATCCTTGTTGTTTTTTTTTTACAGAGACGGTTTGTCGCTCTGTAGCCCAGGCTGGAGTGCAGCGGTGCCATCTCGGCTCGCTGCGGCTACTTGGGGGGCTGAGATAGGAGAATCAGTTCAAGTGATTCTCCTGTCTCGGCCTCCGGAGTAGCTGGACTACAGGTGAGCGCCACCACATCGGGACAATTTTCGGATTTTTTGGAGAGACGACGTTTCGCTATATGCCCAGGCTTGTTTGGAAGGCCTGAGCTCAAGCCGTCCTTCCCGCTCCACCTCCCGAGTAGCTGGGACCCCAGGCGCAAGCCACCATGCCGGGCCAATTATTTTTTTGGGGTTGTATATGTTGTTGAAGTGAGGTTTTGCTATGTTTTCACCTCACATACCTTTTCTGTCCCAAGACCCCATCCAGGGTACCACCTTACAATTCGTCACGGTTCCCCTTGGCTGCGACGGTTTCTCACACTTGCCTTGTTTTTGATGACCTTGACACTTTGAATACTGATCACATATATTGTGGGATGTCCCCTCCTGAAGTTCGTGTGATGTATTCCTTGTGATCTGACTGGAATTATATGTTTTTGTAAGGAAGATTGCAGCGGGAAAGCGCCATTCCCATCCCATCCTGTCTAGAGTACACACCATCAAGCCGGCTTATCACTGCTGCTATTAGTCCTGGTCAGCTGGCTGGGGCAGTGTTGATTAGGTTTCTCCACCATAAAGTGATTTTCCCACCTCTTTCTCTACTGTACTTTTTGGAAGTCGCTACCTGTGGCCTATACTTAAATAAAAGGGAAGTTTTGCTTTATCTCCGTGCAGGGGAATAGCTACCGAAATTCTGTGGAGTTCTCCTGTGTGGAGGATTTTCCCATTCTCCCCCACATGGTTGTTTATTTAGTCACTTATTTATATCCGTATGGACTTATGGACACCTATTGTATGCTTTGGTTTACACTCCAATACTTCAGGGGATGAATTATTTAATAATTGAACTAATTATTTTGTCAGATATTTTACTCAACTATTTAATTATTAATTATTTAGTTAATTACTTTGTTACTGAATGTCGCCAGCTTTGGCCACCGGGAGCTCCTTTAGTTGGCTTCCGTGTCCCTTTGTCAACCTCCCATCGCTGTGGCTTTTGGTTTTGTTTGGTTTTGGGCGGCTCCTTTCTTCCTGGCACCACAGGATGCTCCATGCTTATTTGCATATTCTCATCCTTATTGGGATTTCGTGCGCTCACTGACCAAACCCATAGATTCTTCTGTGAAGTTTCTCTTCAAAACGTTTATCTTTCTTATTGGGATAACTTCTCTCTCTCTTTTTTCCATTTTGAGACAAAGTTTTGCTCCCGTCACCCGGGCTGGAGTGCAATAGCATGACCTCGGATCACTGCAATGGCGCAATCTGGGCTCACTGCAACCTCCGCCTCCTGGGTTCAAAGGATTCTCCCGCCTCAGCCTCCTGAGCAGCTGGGACTACAGTGGCCCACCACCATGCCTGGCTAATTTTTCTATTTTTATGAGGGCGAGACATGAGAATCGCTTCCATCCCGGGGATGGAGTTCTCAGTGAGCCGAAGCCACCGCGCTCCAGCGTGGGTGAAAGAGTGAGAGTCTGTTTCAAAATAAATAAATAAATAAATAAATAAATAAATAAATAAATGAATAAATAAACCCGGAGGAATTACCAAGGGGTCTTGGTGCCTGCCTGCAGTCTGAGCTATTTGGCAACCTGATGTTGGAGGATCACCTGAGCTGAGGAGGTGCGGGCTGCAGTGAGCTGTGATTGCACCACTGCACTCCAGCCTGGATGACTGAATGAGACCCTGTCTTACTCCACGTACACATGTTTAGTGAAGCATTCTGGTGGTAGAAGTGTCCTGGAAGTGGCGTATCAGCAGACCGCCACCTGCGGAATGTAAAACCTGTGCCTCTTTCCAGACAGATATACAGCAGGAAGAGAGTGGCACATGTGCGTGGGATGACTGCAAGGGGGCTTTCTGGCTTATGGATGACAGACCCCAATGGCAAGCCAAGAAGCAGCTCCCACTGCACAGTGCTCATTGTGATCCATGCCATGCTTCAATACGAAGTCGCCTGTTCCTAGTTTGGAGACGCACGGACTCCACAGAGGCTCTGCTCCTGACCACACCTGTGTTGCCTGCCTGGACCTTATAGTCACTTCAGCAGGACCCCTGGCACATGGCACGCCAGGTGTTTGTAAAAGCGAGCCACAAACGATGCTCTTAATGTGTACGTTTGTTGGTGTAGACTTGTGTGACTATGGGGAGAGATGCGATATGAATGGAGAACAGAGACTGGAGCCATTTTTCTACCTTCCTTTCTGCTTTTAGTAAACACATTTTATATTTGCGATTTGTGAAAGTTTAGTGAAAGAACTGTTGTATAAAATAAGTCCGACGAGAAAGGTTTATTTAGAAGGATTGAATACACAAGAGGAAAATCTTTGATGTAAAAAGTTATCTGTATTTTATTTGGACGTTTACAAAGGAGTGAAAACCAGCCAATAAGAGGCTACTTAATAAAATACAAAATACAAAAATTCATAATACAACATTTATCAAACTCTGAAAAGATGGGAACTAACTCAACTTAAACATCTATGAGAAACTTACAGCAAACATCTTGGTTAATGGTGAAACATTTAAAATATTCCCATTAAAGCCAGGAGGAAGCCAAGGACACTGCCGTCAAATCACTGATTCCTCATTTAGCGGTTCCAGTGAGTCATGCACTCTCCTTGTTTCCGTTAACCTCCCCCCCACCACCCCGACACCTTTTGTCTGATTCATCAAATGTCCTTTGATCCACTTTTTCCTCAATCTGTTTGAAATTTTACCTTCTATTCCAATTCATTTAGTGGTTCCCAAAGGGTACCCACGTTGAGACTTAAAAATGTGTCAGTCTAGAGTTTTATCGCTCTTATATTCAGCCAGTCTATCGTCTCCAGGCACTAGACAAGAACTTTAGTAACTTCTAGCTCCTTCTGAATTTTCGCATGCCCCACATGTCTATATGAGTGTCTTCTGGAATTTTAATTCTAGGTCATCAATCCTTTTTCCAGAATCGTACTCCTCTGGACTTAAGAATACAGTTTCCTAATTTCCATGCTTACTGATCCTTGTTGCATCCCACTTCCTCCCGGTCGTCTGGTTTGGCTCTTTCTTGGCTGAAACACGTGACGTGTACTTTCACTGTACATGACAGTTCCATTCCAATCGCCTTGTACAGAAAGGGGGTTTGGCAGCTTGCATATTGCAAGTTGCCTACTCTAAGTTCAGGGGAAGCTCAGGCTTCAGGTCCAGTCCGGGGAGGAGTGGAGCAGAAGTGGGGCTGGGGGGAACGTCCAGGTGGAAGAAAGGGAGGCTGGGAACAACGTGGGTGGCGGATAGTGGTCAATATGCAATGTCGGTGAGGAACACTGGGACCCCTTGCACATAGGTGCCGTGGGGGGTTTGAATGACTTGTAGAACAGCTGAGTCACCCAGAGCCCTAAACCCGATGCAGGGATAGAGGGTCAACGCGGGTTGCCAGTCAACAGCCTGAGGCCCAGGAGCAGTGGGCGGCTCCTGAAACCCCAGCTCAGGTTGCGCCACGTCGGGGCCAGGGCCTTCCTGCACAGTTCCAGGCAGAGGACCTGTTTCAGAAAGAGAGAAGGCTGCGGTCTCCGTGATTTCCGGTTCCCCCTGGTGGCCTGGCTCTCCATGGTGGTCCAGTGGGATGTGCACGTCCGGTCCCATCACGCCTTCTGCCCCCTGTCTCTGGCCAGCGTCCCCGCGGGGCCCAGCCCTTCTGCCACGGCCTCGCCCTGGCCGCCGGCTTCCTCCCCGGCGCCGGCCTCTCTCTGCAGGACGGGGTGACTCTGGGCGAGCTGGGGGCTGCCATCTGAAGGGTTTCACGTAAGCGATGGGTTTTGCGGGTTGGGCTGGCTGTGCGGGCCCATCTGCTTCCACGGAGTCTTCAGGGTCCGCAACACAGCAGCCTGGCTCTGGAGGAGGCCCACCTGAGGCTAAAAGAGAAGCAGAGCGTGAGCAGAGAGAGATAGAAGGAATTTTACCCATCAAGCAGTTATAGGATACTTTTAAAAATAAATACTCAGAGAAAAGAGGGATTTTTGAAGTTAAAATTGTCAGAGAAGAAACAAAACTCTCCATGGAAATTGGAGAATGAAGTTGAGAAGATCTCCCACAGAACAAAGCAAAAACCTAAAATGATGGAAAGAAGGAGGAAATATAAGAGAATTAGAGGTATGTTGTGGCTGAGACATTTCACCACAAAATTTCAGAGTGCTGAGGAAAAAGAGAAGATTCTAAAAGATTGTAGGGAGCGGGAGACAGAGAAAGGAAAAGTCACATGGAAAGGGCTAGGATTCCACATGTCTCAAAAATCAGACATCTCAAAAGCAGCAGTTCAGTCTAGAACATAACAGAAAATGTCTTCGAAATTTCAAGGGAAATGAATTTCCCACCTAAAATGTCCTGTCCAACCAAAGTTTCACTAAAGAATCTGGGAGGGGAGAATGAAGATGTTTCAGACCAGCAAGATGTTAAAGAATTTGCTTTCAGTGGATGCTTTATTGTTATGCATCTGTCAAACTAGACAAGATTAAAAGATTTAGGACACTCAGCGTAGGAAGGGAAATGTTTTGGAGAACAACGTGGCAACAGCCGTAAAATTCCAACTCCTCCGGGAAAGAACAAGGTGGAAGTACCGGTTTATCATAGATCAAGACGTAGCGTGAGGACTCGCTCTGCTACGGAGAAACAGTAATACAAAACGAAACAGAAGGAAACAGCGACAACAACAGCAAATCTCAGATTTGGGAAATGGGATTACAGTTCGAAAGAGGGAAGGGAATTTGCCAGAGGATGTGGAACCTGGGAGCTGACTTCCAACAACCAGCCCAGGTTGAGGCAGGCTAGGAGAAGGTGAAACAGAGAATGCTCGATTGAGTTTGAATTCAAACAATTGGGGAAGAATTGGGGAACAAACGAAATCAAAAAGAGAGTGGCAGGCGTTTGATGTACCTTGATTAGGGGCCATGGAGCGAAGTCGCTTCGAAGGCCTTGGTTCCTCCATGAGCAATCGGCGGGAGGGGCTGGGGAGAAAAACAAGAGAGCAAGAACGGATTTAGGAAGACAGAGGTGACAAGGCAGGGGGATGGCCGTGGCCTTTCTAGGGGAATGAGGATTCTGTCCCCAGCTGCACCCACCCAAGATCTGTCCACCCCTCCGGGACTCCCAGACACACACCTGATCTTCCCACAGCTGGCTCCGGAGATCTGAAAATCAGGAGACTCTTCGACGAAGAGAGGCCCGAGGAGTCGGAGGTGTCCACAGGTTCACCGCTGTAGCTCTGAGGTAGTCCACCCGCAGCCAGGGAGTCTGGAGGGAAAACGCAGCAGGTTCTGGCTCCGAGCCCAGCAGAAAGCCGACTGCTGGAGGCCGAGCGCAGTCCCTCTTATATGGCAGCAAGGCAGTCGCGTAAGGGACAGGCGTCGTCAGAGGGGGGCCGGCTGGGGCGGGCCTGGCTGGGATTGCGAGGCGCATTGGGCCAGTCCCCTGCCAGTCAAATGGGGCCCTTCTGAGATGCCGCCATTTCTAGACGCCCGTGGTTGATTGATTAATCTAATCATCGAGGGACAAATTGCATAATGGCCTTTGAGTGTCAGCACAATGGGGTGTGGTGCCCGGAAAGCGGCTGATAAGAAGATGCGATTAGCTTAGATCTGAGCATGGTGAAGGAATGCATCCAAAGGGGGGATATCTGGGCTGAAATCTGGAACATAAAATTTGAAATTAGTCAACCTGAACCGGGTTGGGAGAGGCAGGGAGAAAGGAAAGGGAGTGAAGAGGGTGTGCTGAGGCCCGAATGGAAGGGAGCCCGGCACATTCTGGCAATGGACCGGAGGCCAAGTCCAGGCCCAGAGGTGGTGCGAGGTGGAGGCAGGCTCCGCGCAGGAGCTGGTCTTGTTCCAAGGCAGCGGAAAACCGTGGAACGGTGTCCGGCAGCGGGTTAACATTTCAGAAACGACCAGCCTGGCTGTGAGGGAGCGCCAACCCAGGGTCCGCAGAATTAAGTCAGGAGAGGCAAGAAGGCTATTGCAGCCCTCGGGGTTGGGCGCAGGGTGCTGTTAGACTGAGACTGAGGGAGGTAGAGGAGGAGAAAGTTCCCTGGTGGGAGAGAAATTTCCCAGAGAAAGCCAGACCCAGTGTGGACAGCCCTTGAGGAAGAGACTGCGGCCTTGGTAGCCCGCCCGTTCATTCAGGCAGAGGTGGACCGAGAACCTGCTCTGAATGGGAAGTTGCGGAGCTTGGCTTGCGCACATCTGCCTGAAGGGGCTTTTGAACTGCCAAGTGAGGTTGTCAGGGGGCCTTTTGTAAAAAGATTCGAGCTCAGCGCGATGGCGACGGGGCTGGAGATGAGTGTGAGACCCACACCACTGGCTTTTATTGCTGTGGCTGCACACACGGGTGGAGGAAGACAGCGGGAAACACAGCAGGACACTGGAGGGGAATCCCGCAGTGGGTTATTTGGTTGGTTTGCATCCTTGTTGTTTTTTTTTTTACAGAGACGGGTTGTCGCTCTGTAGCCCAGGCTGGAGTGCAGCGGTGCCATCTCGGCTCGCTGCGGCTACTTGGGGGGCTGAGATAGGAGAATCAGTTCAAGTGATTCTCCTGTCTCGGCCTCCGGAGTAGCTGGACTACAGGTGAGCGCCACCACATCGGGACAATTTTCGGATTTTTTGGAGAGACGAGGTTTCGCTATGTGCCCAGGCTTGTTTGAAAGGCCTGAGCTCAAGCCGTCCTTCCCGCTCCAACTCCCGAGTAGCTGGGACCCCAGGCGCAAGCCACCATGCCGGGCCAATTATTTTTTTGGGTTGTATATGTTGTTGAAGTGAGGTTTTGCTATGTTTTCACCTCACATACCTTTTCTGTCCCAAGACCCCATCCAGGGTACCACCTTACAATTCGTCACGGTTCCCCTTGGCTGCGACGGTTTCTCACACTTGCCTTGTTTTTGATGACCTTGACACTTTGAATACTGATCACATATATTGTGGGATGTCCCCTCCTGAAGTTCGTGTGATGTATTCCTTGTGATCTGACTGGAATTATATGTTTTTGTAAGGAAGATTGCAGCGGGAAAGCGCCATTCCCATCCCATCCTGTCTAGAGTACACACCATCAAGCCGGCTTATCACTGCTGCTATTAGTCCTGGTCAGCTGGCTGGGGCAGTGTTGATTAGGTTTCTCCACCATAAAGTGATTTTCCCACCTCTTTCTCTACTGTACTTTTTGGAAGTCGCTACCTGTGGCCTATACTTAAATAAAAGGGAAGTTTTGCTTTATCTCCGTGCAGGGGAATAGCTACCGAAATTCTGTGGAGTTCTCCTGTGTGGAGGATTTTCCCATTCTCCCCCACATGGTTGTTTATTTAGTCACTTATTTATATCCGTATGGACTTATGGACACCTATTGTATGCTTTGGTTTACACTCCAGTACTTCAGGGGATGAATTATTTAATAATTGAACTAATTATTTTGTCAGATATTTTACTCAACTATTTAATTATTAATTATTTAGTTAATTACTTTGTTACTGAATGTCGCCAGCTTTGGCCACCGGGAGCTCCTTTAGTTGGCTTCCGTGTCCCTTTGTCAACCTCCCATCGCTGTGGCTTTTGGTTTTGTTTGGTTTTGGGCGGCTCCTTTCTCCCTGGCACCACAGGATGCTCCATGCTTATTTGCATATTCTCATCCTTATTGGGATTTCGTGCGCTCACTGACCAAACCCATAGATTCTTCTGTGAAGTTTCTCTTCAAAACGTTTATCTTTCTTATTGGGATAACTTCTCTCTCTCTCTTTTCCATTTTGAGACAAAGTTTTGCTCCCGTCACCCAGGCTGGAGTGCAATAGCATGATCTCGGATCACTGCAATGGCGCAATCTGGGCTCACTGCAACCTCCGCCTCCTGGGTTCAAAGGATTCTCCCGCCTCAGCCTCCTGAGCAGCTGGGACTACAGTGGCCCTCCACCATGCCTGGCTAATTTTTCTATTTTTATGAGGGCGAGACATGAGAATCGCTTCAATCCCGGGGATGGAGTTCTCAGTGAGCTGAAGCCACCGCGCTCCAGCGTGGGTGAAAGAGTGAGAGTCTGTTTCAAAATAAATAAATAAATAAATAAATAAATGAATAAATAAACCCGGAGGAATTACCAAGGGGTCTTGGTGCCTGCCTGCAGTCTGAGCTATTTGGCAACCTGATGTTGGAGGATCACCTGAGCTGAGGAGGTGCGGGCTGCAGTGAGCTGTGATTGCACCACTGCACTCCAGCCTGGATGACTGAATGAGACCCTGTCTTACTCCACGTACACATGTTTAGTGAAGCATTCTGGTGGTAGAAGTGTCCTGGAAGTAGCGTATCAGCAGACCGCCACCTGCGGAATGTAAAACCTGTGCCTCTTTCCAGACAGATATACAGCAGGAAGAGAGTGGCACATGTGCGTGGGATGACTGCAAGGGGGCTTTCTGGCTTATGGATGACAGACCCCAATGGCAAGCCAAGAAGCAGCTCCCACTGCACAGTGCTCATTGTGATCCATGCCATGCTTCAATACGAAGTCGCCTGTTCCTAGTTTGGAGACGCACGGACTCCACAGAGGCTCTGCTCCTGACCACACCTGTGTTGCCTGCCTGGACCTTATAGTCACTTCAGCAGGACCCCTGGCACATGGCACGCCAGGTGTTTGTAAAAGCGAGCCACAAACGATGCTCTTAATGTGTACGTTTGTTGGTGTAGACTTGTGTGACTATGGGGAGAGATGCGATATGAATGGAGAACAGAGACTGGAGCCATTTTTCTACCTTCCTTTCTGCTTTTAGTAAACACATTTTATATTTGCGATTTGTGAAAGTTTAGTGAAAGAACTGTTGTATAAAATAAGTCCGAAGAGAAAGGTTTATTTAGAAGGATTGAATACACAAGAGAAAAATCTTTGATGTAAAAAGTTATCTGTATTTTATTTGGACGTTTACAAAGGAGTGAAAACCAGCCAATAAGAGGCTACTTAATAAAATACAAAATACAAAAATTCATAATACAACATTTATCAAACTCTGAAAAGATGGGAACTAACTCAACTTAAACATCTATGAGAAACTTACAGCAAACATCTTGGTTAATGGTGAAACATTTAAAATATTCCCATTAAAGCCAGGAGGAAGCCAAGGACACTGCCGTCAAATTACTGATTCCTCATTTAGCGGTTCCAGTGAGTCATGCACTCTCCTTGTTTCCGTTAACCTCCCTCCCACCACCCCGACACCTTTTGTCTGATTCATCAAATGTCCTTTGATCCACTTTTTCCTCAATCTGTTTGAAATTTTACCTTCTATTCCAATTCATTTAGTGGTTCCCAAAGGGTACCCACGTTGAGACTTAAAAATGTGTCAGTCTAGAGTTTTATCGCTCTTATATTCAGCCAGTCTATCGTCTCCAGGCACTAGACAAGAACTTTAGTAACTTCTAGCTCCTTCTGAATTTTCGCATGCCCCACATGTCTATATGAGTGTCTTCTGGAATTTTAATTCTAGGTCATCAATCCTTTTTCCAGAATCGTACTCCTCTGGACTTAAGAATACAGTTTCCTAATTTCCATGCTTACTGATCCTTGTTGCATCCCACTTCCTCCCGGTCGTCTGGTTTGGCTCTTTCTTGGCTGAAACACGTGACGTGTACTTTCACTGTACATGACAGTTCCATTCCAATCGCCTTGTACACAAAGGGGGTTTGGCAGCTTGCATATTGCAAGTTGCCTACTCTAAGTTCAGGGGAAGCTCAGGCTTCAGGTCCAGTCGGGGGAGGAGTGGAGCAGAAGTGGGGCTGGGGGGAACGTCCAGGTGGAAGAAAGGGAGGCTGGGAACAACGTGGGTGGCGGATAGTGGTCAATATGCAATGTCGGTGAGGAACACTGGGACCCCTTGCACATAGGTGCCGTGGGGGGTTTGAATGACTTGTAGAACAGCTGAGTCACCCAGAGCCCTAAACCCGATGCAGGGATAGAGGGTCAACGCGGGTTGCCAGTCAACAGCCTGAGGCCCAGGAGCAGTGGGCGGCTCCTGAAACCCCAGCTCAGGTTGCGCCACGTCGGGGCCAGGGCCTTCCTGCACAGTTCCAGGCAGAGGACCTGTTTCAGAAAGAGAGAAGGCTGCGGTCTCCGTGATTTCCGGTTCCCCCTGGTGGCCTGGCTCTCCATGGTGGTCCAGTGGGATGTGCACGTCCGGTCCCATCACGCCTTCTGCCCCCTGTCTCTGGCCAGCGTCCCCGCGGGGCCCAGCCCTTCTGCCACGGCCTCGCCCTGGCCGCCGGCTTCCTCCCCGGCGCCGGCCTCTCTCTGCAGGACGGGGTGACTCTGGGCGAGCTGGGGGCTGCCATCTGAAGGGTTTCACGTAAGCGATGGGTTTTGCGGGTTGGGCTGGCTGTGCGGGCCCATCTGCTTCCACGGAGTCTTCAGGGTCCGCAACACAGCAGCCTGGCTCTGGAGGAGGCCCACCTGAGGCTAAAAGAGAAGCAGAGCGTGAGCAGAGAGAGATAGAAGGAATTTTACCCATCAAGCAGTTATAGGATACTTTTAAAAATAAATACTCAGAGAAAAGAGGGATTTTTGAAGTTAAAATTGTCAGAGAAGAAACAAAACTCCCCATGGAAATTGGAGAATGAAGTTGAGAAGATCTCCCACAGAACAAAGCAAAAACCTAAAATGATGGAAAGAAGGAGGAAATATAAGAGAATTAGAGGTATGTTGTGGCTGAGACATTTCACCACAAAATTTCAGAGTGCTGAGGAAAAAGAGAAGATTCTAAAAGATTGTAGGGAGCGGGAGACAGAGAAAGGAAAAGTCACATGGAAAGGGCTAGGATTCCACATGTCTCAAAAATCAGACATCTCAAAAGCAGCAGTTCAGTCTAGAACATAACAGAAAATGTCTTCGAAATTTCAAGGGAAATGAATTTCCCACCTAAAATGTCCTGTCCAACCAAAGTTTCACTAAAGAATCTGGGAGGGGAGAATGAAGATGTTTCAGACCAGCAAGATGTTAAAGAATTTGCTTTCAGTGGATGCTTTATTGTTATGCATCTGTCAAACTAGACAAGATTAAAAGATTTAGGACACTCAGCGTAGGAAGGGAAATGTTTTGGAGAACAACGTGGCAACAGCCGTAAAATTCCAACTCCTCCGGGAAAGAACAAGGTGGAAGTACCGGTTTATCATAGATCAAGACGTAGCGTGAGGACTCGCTCTGCTACGGAGAAACAGTAATACAAAACGAAACAGAAGGAAACAGCGACAACAACAGCAAATCTCAGATTTGGGAAATGGGATTACAGTTCGAAAGAGGGAAGGGAATTTGCCAGAGGATGTGGAACCTGGGAGCTGACTTCCAACAACCAGCCCAGGTTGAGGCAGGCTAGGAGAAGGTGAAACAGAGAATGCTCGATTGAGTTTGAATTCAAACAATTGGGGAAGAATTGGGGAACAAACGAAATCAAAAAGAGAGTGGCAGGCGTTTGATGTACCTTGATTAGGGGCCATGGAGCGAAGTCGCTTCGAAGGCCTTGGTTCCTCCATGAGCAATCGGCGGGAGGGGCTGGGGAGAAAAACAAGAGAGCAAGAACGGATTTAGGAAGACAGAGGTGACAAGGCAGGGGGATGGCCGTGGCCTTTCTAGGGGAATGAGGATTCTGTCCCCAGCTGCACCCACCCAAGATCTGTCCACCCCTCCGGGACTCCCAGACACACACCTGATCTTCCCACAGCTGGCTCCGGAGATCTGAAAATCAGGAGACTCTTCGACGAAGAGAGGCCCGAGGAGTCGGAGGTGTCCACAGGTTCACCGCTGTAGCTCTGAGGTAGTCCACCCGCAGCCAGGGAGTCTGGAGGGAAAACGCAGCAGGTTCTGGCTCCGAGCCCAGCAGAAAGCCGACTGCTGGAGGCCGAGCGCGGTCCCTCTTATATGGCAGCAAGGCAGTCGCGTAAGGGACAGGCGTCGTCAGAGGGGGGCCGGCTGGGGCGGGCCTGGCTGGGATTGCGAGGCGCATTGGGCCAGTCCCCTGCCAGTCAAATGGGGCCCTTCTGAGATGCCGCCATTTCTAGACGCCCGTGGTTGATTGATTAATCTAATCATCGAGGGACAAATTGCATAATGGCCTTTGAGTGTCAGCACAATGGGGTGTGGTGCCCGGAAAGCGGCTGATAAGAAGATGCGATTAGCTTAGATCTGAGCATGGTGAAGGAATGCATCCAAAGGGGGGATATCTGGGCTGAAATCTGGAACATAAAATTTGAAATTAGTCAACCTGAACCGGGTTGGGAGAGGCAGGGAGAAAGGAAAGGGAGTGAAGAGGGTGTGCTGAGGCCCGAATGGAAGGGAGCCCGGCACATTCTGGCAATGGACCGGAGGCCAAGTCCAGGCCCAGAGGTGGTGCGAGGTGGAGGCAGGCTCCGCGCAGGAGCTGGTCTTGTTCCAAGGCAGCGGAAAACCGTGGAACGGTGTCCGGCAGCGGGTTAACATTTCAGAAACGACCAGCCTGGCTGTGAGGGAGCGCCAACCCAGGGTCCGCAGAATTAAGTCAGGAGAGGCAAGAAGGCTATTGCAGCCCTCGGGGTTGGGCGCAGGGTGCTGTTAGACTGAGACTGAGGGAGGTAGAGGAGGAGAAAGTTCCCTGGTGGGAGAGAAATTTCCCAGAGAAAGCCAGACCCAGTGTGGACAGCCCTTGAGGAAGAGACTGCGGCCTTGGTAGCCCGCCCGTTCATTCAGGCAGAGGTGGACCGAGAACCTGCTCTGAATGGGAAGTTGCGGAGCTTGGCTTGCGCACATCTGCCTGAAGGGGCTTTTGAACTGCCAAGTGAGGTTGTCAGGGGGCCTTTTGTAAAAAGATTCGAGCTCAGCGCGATGGCGACGGGGCTGGAGATGAGTGTGAGACCCACACCACTGGCTTTTATTGCTGTGGCTGCACACACGGGTGGAGGAAGACAGCGGGAAACACAGCAGGACACTGGAGGGGAATCCCGCAGTGGGTTATTTGGTTGGTTTGCATCCTTGTTGTTTTTTTTTTTACAGAGACGGGTTGTCGCTCTGTAGCCCAGGCTGGAGTGCAGCGGTGCCATCTCGGCTCGCTGCGGCTACTTGGGGGGCTGAGATAGGAGAATCAGTTCAAGTGATTCTCCTGTCTCGGCCTCCGGAGTAGCTGGACTACAGGTGAGCGCCACCACATCGGGACAATTTTCGGATTTTTTGGAGAGACGAGGTTTCGCTATGTGCCCAGGCTTGTTTGAAAGGCCTGAGCTCAAGCCGTCCTTCCCGCTCCAACTCCCGAGTAGCTGGGACCCCAGGCGCAAGCCACCATGCCGGGCCAATTATTTTTTTGGGTTGTATATGTTGTTGAAGTGAGGTTTTGCTATGTTTTCACCTCACATACCTTTTCTGTCCCAAGACCCCATCCAGGGTACCACCTTACAATTCGTCACGGTTCCCCTTGGCTGCGACGGTTTCTCACACTTGCCTTGTTTTTGATGACCTTGACACTTTGAATACTGATCACATATATTGTGGGATGTCCCCTCCTGAAGTTCGTGTGATGTATTCCTTGTGATCTGACTGGAATTATATGTTTTTGTAAGGAAGATTGCAGCGGGAAAGCGCCATTCCCATCCCATCCTGTCTAGAGTACACACCATCAAGCCGGCTTATCACTGCTGCTATTAGTCCTGGTCAGCTGGCTGGGGCAGGGTTGATTAGGTTTCTCCACCATAAAGTGATTTTCCCACCTCTTTCTCTACTGTACTTTTTGGAAGTCGCTACCTGTGGCCTATACTTAAATAAAAGGGAAGTTTTGCTTTATCTCCGTGCAGGGGAATAGCTACCGAAATTCTGTGGAGTTCTCCTGTGTGGAGGATTTTCCCATTCTCCCCCACATGGTTGTTTATTTAGTCACTTATTTATATCCGTATGGACTTATGGACACCTATTGTATGCTTTGGTTTACACTGCAGTACTTCAGGGGATGAATTATTTAATAATTGAACTAATTATTTTGTCAGATATTTTACTCAACTATTTAATTATTAATTATTTAGTTAATTACTTTGTTACTGAATGTCGCCAGCTTTGGCCACCGGGAGCTCCTTTAGTTGGCTTCCGTGTCCCTTTGTCAACCTCCCATCGCTGTGGCTTTTGGTTTTGTTTGGTTTTGGGCGGCTCCTTTCTCCCTGGCACCACAGGATGCTCCATGCTTATTTGCATATTCTCATCCTTATTGGGATTTCGTGCGCTCACTGACCAAACCCATAGATTCTTCTGTGAAGTTTCTCTTCAAAACGTTTATCTTTCTTATTGGGATAACTTCTCTCTCTCTCTTTTCCATTTTGAGACAAAGTTTTGCTCCCGTCACCCAGGCTGGAGTGCAATAGCATGATCTCGGATCACTGCAATGGCGCAATCTGGGCTCACTGCAACCTCCGCCTCCTGGGTTCAAAGGATTCTCCCGCCTCAGCCTCCTGAGCAGCTGGGACTACAGTGGCCCTCCACCATGCCTGGCTAATTTTTCTATTTTTATGAGGGCGAGACATGAGAATCGCTTCAATCCCGGGAATGGAGTTCTCAGTGAGCCGAAGCCACCGCGCTCCAGCGTGGGTGAAAGAGTGAGAGTCTGTTTCAAAATAAATAAATAAATAAATAAATAAATGAATAAATAAACCCGGAGGAATTACCAAGGGGTCTTGGTGCCTGCCTGCAGTCTGAGCTATTTGGCAACCTGATGTTGGAGGATCACCTGAGCTGAGGAGGTGCGGGCTGCAGTGAGCTGTGATTGCACCACTGCACTCCAGCCTGGATGACTGAATGAGACCCTGTCTTACTCCACGTACACATGTTTAGTGAAGCATTCTGGTGGTAGAAGTGTCCTGGAAGTAGCGTATCAGCAGACCGCCACCTGCGGAATGTAAAACCTGTGCCTCTTTCCAGACAGATATACAGCAGGAAGAGAGTGGCACATGTGCGTGGGATGACTGCAAGGGGGCTTTCTGGCTTATGGATGACAGACCCCAATGGCAAGCCAAGAAGCAGCTCCCACTGCACAGTGCTCATTGTGATCCATGCCATGCTTCAATACGAAGTCGCCTGTTCCTAGTTTGGAGACGCACGGACTCCACAGAGGCTCTGCTCCTGACCACACCTGTGTTGCCTGCCTGGACCTTATAGTCACTTCAGCAGGACCCCTGGCACATGGCACGCCAGGTGTTTGTAAAAGCGAGCCACAAACGATGCTCTTAATGTGTACGTTTGTTGGTGTAGACTTGTGTGACTATGGGGAGAGATGCGATATGAATGGAGAACAGAGACTGGAGCCATTTTTCTACCTTCCTTTCTGCTTTTAGTAAACACATTTTATATTTGCGATTTGTGAAAGTTTAGTGAAAGAACTGTTGTATAAAATAAGTCCGAAGAGAAAGGTTTATTTAGAAGGATTGAATACACAAGAGAAAAATCTTTGATGTAAAAAGTTATCTGTATTTTATTTGGACGTTTACAAAGGAGTGAAAACCAGCCAATAAGAGGCTACTTAATAAAATACAAAATACAAAAATTCATAATACAACATTTATCAAACTCTGAAAAGATGGGAACTAACTCAACTTAAACATCTATGAGAAACTTACAGCAAACATCTTGGTTAATGGTGAAACATTTAAAATATTCCCATTAAAGCCAGGAGGAAGCCAAGGACACTGCCGTCAAATTACTGATTCCTCATTTAGCGGTTCCAGTGAGTCATGCACTCTCCTTGTTTCCGTTAACCTCCCTCCCACCACCCCGACACCTTTTGTCTGATTCATCAAATGTCCTTTGATCCACTTTTTCCTCAATCTGTTTGAAATTTTACCTTCTATTCCAATTCATTTAGTGGTTCCCAAAGGGTACCCACGTTGAGACTTAAAAATGTGTCAGTCTAGAGTTTTATCGCTCTTATATTCAGCCAGTCTATCGTCTCCAGGCACTAGACAAGAACTTTAGTAACTTCTAGCTCCTTCTGAATTTTCGCATGCCCCACATGTCTATATGAGTGTCTTCTGGAATTTTAATTCTAGGTCATCAATCCTTTTTCCAGAATCGTACTCCTCTGGACTTAAGAATACAGTTTCCTAATTTCCATGCTTACTGATCCTTGTTGCATCCCACTTCCTCCCGGTCGTCTGGTTTGGCTCTTTCTTGGCTGAAACACGTGACGTGTACTTTCACTGTACATGACAGTTCCATTCCAATCGCCTTGTACACAAAGGGGGTTTGGCAGCTTGCATATTGCAAGTTGCCTACTCTAAGTTCAGGGGAAGCTCAGGCTTCAGGTCCAGTCCGGGGAGGAGTGGAGCAGAAGTGGGGCTGGGGGGAACGTCCAGGTGGAAGAAAGGGAGGCTGGGAACAACGTGGGTGGCGGATAGTGGTCAATATGCAATGTCGGTGAGGAACACTGGGACCCCTTGCACATAGGTGCCGTGGGGGGTTTGAATGACTTGTAGAACAGCTGAGTCACCCAGAGCCCTAAACCCGATGCAGGGATAGAGGGTCAACGCGGGTTGCCAGTCAACAGCCTGAGGCCCAGGAGCAGTGGGCGGCTCCTGAAACCCCAGCTCAGGTTGCGCCACGTCGGGGCCAGGGCCTTCCTGCACAGTTCCAGGCAGAGGACCTGTTTCAGAAAGAGAGAAGGCTGCGGTCTCCGTGATTTCCGGTTCCCCCTGGTGGCCTGGCTCTCCATGGTGGTCCAGTGGGATGTGCACGTCCGGTCCCATCACGCCTTCTGCCCCCTGTCTCTGGCCAGCGTCCCCGCGGGGCCCAGCCCTTCTGCCACGGCCTCGCCCTGGCCGCCGGCTTCCTCCCCGGCGCCGGCCTCTCTCTGCAGGACGGGGTGACTCTGGGCGAGCTGGGGGCTGCCATCTGAAGGGTTTCACGTAAGCGATGGGTTTTGCGGGTTGGGCTGGCTGTGCGGGCCCATCTGCTTCCACGGAGTCTTCAGGGTCCGCAACACAGCAGCCTGGCTCTGGAGGAGGCCCACCTGAGGCTAAAAGAGAAGCAGAGCGTGAGCAGAGAGAGATAGAAGGAATTTTACCCATCAAGCAGTTATAGGATACTTTTAAAAATAAATACTCAGAGAAAAGAGGGATTTTTGAAGTTAAAATTGTCAGAGAAGAAACAAAACTCCCCATGGAAATTGGAGAATGAAGTTGAGAAGATCTCCCACAGAACAAAGCAAAAACCTAAAATGATGGAAAGAAGGAGGAAATATAAGAGAATTAGAGGTATGTTGTGGCTGAGACATTTCACCACAAAATTTCAGAGTGCTGAGGAAAAAGAGAAGATTCTAAAAGATTGTAGGGAGCGGGAGACAGAGAAAGGAAAAGTCACATGGAAAGGGCTAGGATTCCACATGTCTCAAAAATCAGACATCTCAAAAGCAGCAGTTCAGTCTAGAACATAACAGAAAATGTCTTCGAAATTTCAAGGGAAATGAATTTCCCACCTAAAATGTCCTGTCCAACCAAAGTTTCACTAAAGAATCTGGGAGGGGAGAATGAAGATGTTTCAGACCAGCAAGATGTTAAAGAATTTGCTTTCAGTGGATGCTTTATTGTTATGCATCTGTCAAACTAGACAAGATTAAAAGATTTAGGACACTCAGCGTAGGAAGGGAAATGTTTTGGAGAACAACGTGGCAACAGCCGTAAAATTCCAACTCCTCCGGGAAAGAACAAGGTGGAAGTACCGGTTTATCATAGATCAAGACGTAGCGTGAGGACTCGCTCTGCTACGGAGAAACAGTAATACAAAACGAAACAGAAGGAAACAGCGACAACAACAGCAAATCTCAGATTTGGGAAATGGGATTACAGTTCGAAAGAGGGAAGGGAATTTGCCAGAGGATGTGGAACCTGGGAGCTGACTTCCAACAACCAGCCCAGGTTGAGGCAGGCTAGGAGAAGGTGAAACAGAGAATGCTCGATTGAGTTTGAATTCAAACAATTGGGGAAGAATTGGGGAACAAACGAAATCAAAAAGAGAGTGGCAGGCGTTTGATGTACCTTGATTAGGGGCCATGGAGCGAAGTCGCTTCGAAGGCCTTGGTTCCTCCATGAGCAATCGGCGGGAGGGGCTGGGGAGGAAAACAAGAGAGCAAGAACGGATTTAGGAAGACAGAGGTGACAAGGCAGGGGGATGGCCGTGGCCTTTCTAGGGGAATGAGGATTCTGTCCCCAGCTGCACCCACCCAAGATCTGTCCACCCCTCCGGGACTCCCAGACACACACCTGATCTTCCCACAGCTGGCTCCGGAGATCTGAAAATCAGGAGACTCTTCGACGAAGAGAGGCCCGAGGAGTCGGAGGTGTCCACAGGTTCACCGCTGTAGCTCTGAGGTAGTCCACCCGCAGCCAGGGAGTCTGGAGGGAAAACGCAGCAGGTTCTGGCTCCGAGCCCAGCAGAAAGCCGACTGCTGGAGGCCGAGCGCGGTCCCTCTTATATGGCAGCAAGGCAGTCGCGTAAGGGACAGGCGTCGTCAGAGGGGGGCCGGCTGGGGCGGGCCTGGCTGGGATTGCGAGGCGCATTGGGCCAGTCCCCTGCCAGTCAAATGGGGCCCTTCTGAGATGCCGCCATTTCTAGACGCCCGTGGTTGATTGATTAATCTAATCATCGAGGGACAAATTGCATAATGGCCTTTGAGTGTCAGCACAATGGGGTGTGGTGCCCGGAAAGCGGCTGATAAGAAGATGCGATTAGCTTAGATCTGAGCATGGTGAAGGAATGCATCCAAAGGGGGGATATCTGGGCTGAAATCTGGAACATAAAATTTGAAATTAGTCAACCTGAACCGGGTTGGGAGAGGCAGGGAGAAAGGAAAGGGAGTGAAGAGGGTGTGCTGAGGCCCGAATGGAAGGGAGCCCGGCACATTCTGGCAATGGACCGGAGGCCAAGTCCAGGCCCAGAGGTGGTGCGAGGTGGAGGCAGGCTCCGCGCAGGAGCTGGTCTTGTTCCAAGGCAGCGGAAAACCGTGGAACGGTGTCCGGCAGCGGGTTAACATTTCAGAAACGACCAGCCTGGCTGTGAGGGAGCGCCAACCCAGGGTCCGCAGAATTAAGTCAGGAGAGGCAAGAAGGCTATTGCAGCCCTCGGGGTTGGGCGCAGGGTGCTGTTAGACTGAGACTGAGGGAGGTAGAGGAGGAGAAAGTTCCCTGGTGGGAGAGAAATTTCCCAGAGAAAGCCAGACCCAGTGTGGACAGCCCTTGAGGAAGAGACTGCGGCCTTGGTAGCCCGCCCGTTCATTCAGGCAGAGGTGGACCGAGAACCTGCTCTGAATGGGAAGTTGCGGAGCTTGGCTTGCGCACATCTGGCTGAAGGGGCTTTTGAACTGCCAAGTGAGGTTGTCAGGGGGCCTTTTGTAAAAAGATTCGAGCTCAGCGCGATGGCGACGGGGCTGGAGATGAGTGTGAGACCCACACCACTGGCTTTTATTGCTGTGGCTGCACACACGGGTGGAGGAAGACAGCGGGAAACACAGCAGGACACTGGAGGGGAATCCCGCAGTGGGTTATTTGGTTGGTTTGCATCCTTGTTGTTTTTTTTTTTACAGAGACGGGTTGTCGCTCTGTAGCCCAGGCTGGAGTGCAGCGGTGCCATCTCGGCTCGCTGCGGCTACTTGGGGGGCTGAGATAGGAGAATCAGTTCAAGTGATTCTCCTGTCTCGGCCTCCGGAGTAGCTGGACTACAGGTGAGCGCCACCACATCGGGACAATTTTCGGATTTTTTGGAGAGACGAGGTTTCGCTATGTGCCCAGGCTTGTTTGAAAGGCCTGAGCTCAAGCCGTCGTTCCCGCTCCAACTCCCGAGTAGCTGGGACCCCAGGCGCAAGCCACCATGCCGGGCCAATTATTTTTTTGGGTTGTATATGTTGTTGAAGTGAGGTTTTGCTATGTTTTCACCTCACATACCTTTTCTGTCCCAAGACCCCATCCAGGGTACCACCTTACAATTCGTCACGGTTCCCCTTGGCTGCGACGGTTTCTCACACTTGCCTTGTTTTTGATGACCTTGACACTTTGAATACTGATCACATATATTGTGGGATGTCCCCTCCTGAAGTTCGTGTGATGTATTCCTTGTGATCTGACTGGAATTATATGTTTTTGTAAGGAAGATTGCAGCGGGAAAGCGCCATTCCCATCCCATCCTGTCTAGAGTACACACCATCAAGCCGGCTTATCACTGCTGCTATTAGTCCTGGTCAGCTGGCTGGGGCAGGGTTGATTAGGTTTCTCCACCATAAAGTGATTTTCCCACCTCTTTCTCTACTGTACTTTTTGGAAGTCGCTACCTGTGGCCTATACTTAAATAAAAGGGAAGTTTTGCTTTATCTCCGTGCAGGGGAATAGCTACCGAAATTCTGTGGAGTTCTCCTGTGTGGAGGATTTTCCCATTCTCCCCCACATGGTTGTTTATTTAGTCACTTATTTATATCCGTATGGACTTATGGACACCTATTGTATGCTTTGGTTTACACTGCAGTACTTCAGGGGATGAATTATTTAATAATTGAACTAATTATTTTGTCAGATATTTTACTCAACTATTTAATTATTAATTATTTAGTTAATTACTTTGTTACTGAATGTCGCCAGCTTTGGCCACCGGGAGCTCCTTTAGTTGGCTTCCGTGTCCCTTTGTCAACCTCCCATCGCTGTGGCTTTTGGTTTTGTTTGGTTTTGGGCGGCTCCTTTCTCCCTGGCACCACAGGATGCTCCATGCTTATTTGCATATTCTCATCCTTATTGGGATTTCGTGCGCTCACTGACCAAACCCATAGATTCTTCTGTGAAGTTTCTCTTCAAAACGTTTATCTTTCTTATTGGGATAACTTCTCTCTCTCTCTTTTCCATTTTGAGACAAAGTTTTGCTCCCGTCACCCAGGCTGGAGTGCAATAGCATGATCTCGGATCACTGCAATGGCGCAATCTGGGCTCACTGCAACCTCCGCCTCCTGGGTTCAAAGGATTCTCCCGCCTCAGCCTCCTGAGCAGCTGGGACTACAGTGGCCCTCCACCATGCCTGGCTAATTTTTTTATTTTTATGAGGGCGAGACATGAGAATCGCTTCAATCCCGGGAATGGAGTTCTCAGTGAGCCGAAGCCACCGCGCTCCAGCGTGGGTGAAAGAGTGAGAGTCTGTTTCAAAATAAATAAATAAATAAATAAATAAATGAATAAATAAACCCGGAGGAATTACCAAGGGGTCTTGGTGCCTGCCTGCAGTCTGAGCTATTTGGCAACCTGATGTTGGAGGATCACCTGAGCTGAGGAGGTGCGGGCTGCAGTGAGCTGTGATTGCACCACTGCACTCCAGCCTGGATGACTGAATGAGACCCTGTCTTACTCCACGTACACATGTTTAGTGAAGCATTCTGGTGGTAGAAGTGTCCTGGAAGTAGCGTATCAGCAGACCGCCACCTGCGGAATGTAAAACCTGTGCCTCTTTCCAGACAGATATACAGCAGGAAGAGAGTGGCACATGTGCGTGGGATGACTGCAAGGGGGCTTTCTGGCTTATGGATGACAGACCCCAATGGCAAGCCAAGAAGCAGCTCCCACTGCACAGTGCTCATTGTGATCCATGCCATGCTTCAATACGAAGTCGCCTGTTCCTAGTTTGGAGACGCACGGACTCCACAGAGGCTCTGCTCCTGACCACACCTGTGTTGCCTGCCTGGACCTTATAGTCACTTCAGCAGGACCCCTGGCACATGGCACGCCAGGTGTTTGTAAAAGCGAGCCACAAACGATGCTCTTAATGTGTACGTTTGTTGGTGTAGACTTGTGTGACTATGGGGAGAGATGCGATATGAATGGAGAACAGAGACTGGAGCCATTTTTCTACCTTCCTTTCTGCTTTTAGTAAACACATTTTATATTTGCGATTTGTGAAAGTTTAGTGAAAGAACTGTTGTATAAAATAAGTCCGAAGAGAAAGGTTTATTTAGAAGGATTGAATACACAAGAGAAAAATCTTTGATGTAAAAAGTTATCTGTATTTTATTTGGACGTTTACAAAGGAGTGAAAACCAGCCAATAAGAGGCTACTTAATAAAATACAAAATACAAAAATTCATAATACAACATTTATCAAACTCTGAAAAGATGGGAACTAACTCAACTTAAACATCTATGAGAAACTTACAGC
Organism: Pan troglodytes; assembly: GCF_028858775.2. Classification (NCBI taxonomy): domain Eukaryota; kingdom Metazoa; phylum Chordata; class Mammalia; order Primates; family Hominidae; genus Pan; species Pan troglodytes. The sequence goes on along the minus strand of NC_072412.2, from coordinate 62,742,924 downwards.
AAACATCTTGGTTAATGGTGAAACATTTAAAATATTCCCATTAAAGCCAGGAGGAAGCCAAGGACACTGCCGTCAAATTACTGATTCCTCATTTAGCGGTTCCAGTGAGTCATGCACTCTCCTTGTTTCCGTTAACCTCCCTCCCACCACCCCGACACCTTTTGTCTGATTCATCAAATGTCCTTTGATCCACTTTTTCCTCAATCTGTTTGAAATTTTACCTTCTATTCCAATTCATTTAGTGGTTCCCAAAGGGTACCCACGTTGAGACTTAAAAATGTGTCAGTCTAGAGTTTTATCGCTCTTATATTCAGCCAGTCTATCGTCTCCAGGCACTAGACAAGAACTTTAGTAACTTCTAGCTCCTTCTGAATTTTCGCATGCCCCACATGTCTATATGAGTGTCTTCTGGAATTTTAATTCTAGGTCATCAATCCTTTTTCCAGAATCGTACTCCTCTGGACTTAAGAATACAGTTTCCTAATTTCCATGCTTACTGATCCTTGTTGCATCCCACTTCCTCCCGGTCGTCTGGTTTGGCTCTTTCTTGGCTGAAACACGTGACGTGTACTTTCACTGTACATGACAGTTCCATTCCAATCGCCTTGTACACAAAGGGGGTTTGGCAGCTTGCATATTGCAAGTTGCCTACTCTAAGTTCAGGGGAAGCTCAGGCTTCAGGTCCAGTCCGGGGAGGAGTGGAGCAGAAGTGGGGCTGGGGGGAACGTCCAGGTGGAAGAAAGGGAGGCTGGGAACAACGTGGGTGGCGGATAGTGGTCAATATGCAATGTCGGTGAGGAACACTGGGACCCCTTGCACATAGGTGCCGTGGGGGGTTTGAATGACTTGTAGAACAGCTGAGTCACCCAGAGCCCTAAACCCGATGCAGGGATAGAGGGTCAACGCGGGTTGCCAGTCAACAGCCTGAGGCCCAGGAGCAGTGGGCGGCTCCTGAAACCCCAGCTCAGGTTGCGCCACGTCGGGGCCAGGGCCTTCCTGCACAGTTCCAGGCAGAGGACCTGTTTCAGAAAGAGAGAAGGCTGCGGTCTCCGTGATTTCCGGTTCCCCCTGGTGGCCTGGCTCTCCATGGTGGTCCAGTGGGATGTGCACGTCCGGTCCCATCACGCCTTCTGCCCCCTGTCTCTGGCCAGCGTCCCCGCGGGGCCCAGCCCTTCTGCCACGGCCTCGCCCTGGCCGCCGGCTTCCTCCCCGGCGCCGGCCTCTCTCTGCAGGACGGGGTGACTCTGGGCGAGCTGGGGGCTGCCATCTGAAGGGTTTCACGTAAGCGATGGGTTTTGCGGGTTGGGCTGGCTGTGCGGGCCCATCTGCTTCCACGGAGTCTTCAGGGTCCGCAACACAGCAGCCTGGCTCTGGAGGAGGCCCACCTGAGGCTAAAAGAGAAGCAGAGCGTGAGCAGAGAGAGATAGAAGGAATTTTACCCATCAAGCAGTTATAGGATACTTTTAAAAATAAATACTCAGAGAAAAGAGGGATTTTTGAAGTTAAAATTGTCAGAGAAGAAACAAAACTCCCCATGGAAATTGGAGAATGAAGTTGAGAAGATCTCCCACAGAACAAAGCAAAAACCTAAAATGATGGAAAGAAGGAGGAAATATAAGAGAATTAGAGGTATGTTGTGGCTGAGACATTTCACCACAAAATTTCAGAGTGCTGAGGAAAAAGAGAAGATTCTAAAAGATTGTAGGGAGCGGGAGACAGAGAAAGGAAAAGTCACATGGAAAGGGCTAGGATTCCACATGTCTCAAAAATCAGACATCTCAAAAGCAGCAGTTCAGTCTAGAACATAACAGAAAATGTCTTCGAAATTTCAAGGGAAATGAATTTCCCACCTAAAATGTCCTGTCCAACCAAAGTTTCACTAAAGAATCTGGGAGGGGAGAATGAAGATGTTTCAGACCAGCAAGATGTTAAAGAATTTGCTTTCAGTGGATGCTTTATTGTTATGCATCTGTCAAACTAGACAAGATTAAAAGATTTAGGACACTCAGCGTAGGAAGGGAAATGTTTTGGAGAACAACGTGGCAACAGCCGTAAAATTCCAACTCCTCCGGGAAAGAACAAGGTGGAAGTACCGGTTTATCATAGATCAAGACGTAGCGTGAGGACTCGCTCTGCTTCGGAGAAACAGTAATACAAAACGAAACAGAAGGAAACAGCGACAACAACAGCAAATCTCAGATTTGGGAAATGGGATTACAGTTCGAAAGAGGGAAGGGAATTTGCCAGAGGATGTGGAACCTGGGAGCTGACTTCCAACAACCAGCCCAGGTTGAGGCAGGCTAGGAGAAGGTGAAACAGAGAATGCTCGATTGAGTTTGAATTCAAACAATTGGGGAAGAATTGGGGAACAAACGAAATCAAAAAGAGAGTGGCAGGCGTTTGATGTACCTTGATTAGGGGCCATGGAGCGAAGTCGCTTCGAAGGCCTTGGTTCCTCCATGAGCAATCGGCGGGAGGGGCTGGGGAGGAAAACAAGAGAGCAAGAACGGATTTAGGAAGACAGAGGTGACAAGGCAGGGGGATGGCCGTGGCCTTTCTAGGGGAATGAGGATTCTGTCCCCAGCTGCACCCACCCAAGATCTGTCCACCCCTCCGGGACTCCCAGACACACACCTGATCTTCCCACAGCTGGCTCCGGAGATCTGAAAATCAGGAGACTCTTCGACGAAGAGAGGCCCGAGGAGTCGGAGGTGTCCACAGGTTCACCGCTGTAGCTCTGAGGTAGTCCACCCGCAGCCAGGGAGTCTGGAGGGAGCACGCAGCAGGTTCTGGCTCCGAGCCCAGCAGAAAGCCGACTGCTGGAGGCCGAGCGCGGTCCCTCTTATATGGCAGCAAGGCAGTCGCGTAAGGGACAGGCGTCGTCAGAGGGGGGCCGGCTGGGGCGGGCCTGGCTGGGCTTGCGAGGCGCATTGGGCCAGTCCCCTGCCAGTCAAATGGGGCCCTTCTGAGATGCCGCCATTTCTAGACGCCCGTGGTTGACTGATTAATCTAATCATCGAGGGACAAATTGCATAATGGCCTTTGAGTGTCAGCACAATGGGGTGTGGTGCCCGGAAAGCGGCTGATAGGAAGATGCGATTAGCTTAGATCTGAGCACGGTGAAGGAAAGCATCCAAAGGGGGGATATCTGGGCTGAAATCTGGAACATAAAATTTGAAATTAGTCAACCTGAACCGGGTTGGGAGAGGCAGGGAGAAAGGAAAGGGAGTGAAGAGGGTGTGCTGAGGCCCGGACTGGAAGGGAGCCCGGCACATTCTGGCAATGGACCGGAGGCCAAGTCCAGGCCCAGAGGTGGTGCGAGGTGGAGGCAGGCTCCGCGCAGGAGCTGGTCTTGTTCCAAGGCAGCGGAAAACCGTGGAACGGTGTCCGGCAGCGGGTTAACATTTCAGAAACGACCAGCCTGGCTGTGAAGGAGCGCCAACCCAGGGTCCGCAGAATTAAGTCAGGAGAGGCAAGAAGGCTATTGCAGCCCTCGGGGTTGGGCGCAGGGTGCTGTTAGACTGAGACTGAGGGAGGTAGAGGAGGAGAAAGTTCCCTGGTGGGAGAGAAATTTCCCAGAGAAAGCGAGACCCAGTGTGGACAGCCCTTGAGGAAGAGACTGCGGCCTTGGTAGCCCGCCCGTTCATTCAGGCAGAGGTGGACCGAGAACCTGCTCTGAATGGGAAGTTGCGGAGCTTGGCTTGCGCACATCTGGCTGAAGGGGCTTTTGAACTGCCAAGTGAGGTTGTCAGGTGGCCTTTTGTAAAAAGAGTCGAGCTCAGCGCGATGGCGACGGGGCTGGAGATGCGTGTGAGACCCACACCACTGGCTTTTATTGCTGTGGCTGCACACACGGGTGGAGGAAGACAGCGGGAAACACAGCAGGACACTGGAGGGGAATCCCGCAGTGGGTTATTTGGTTGGTTTGCATCCTTTTTTTTTTTTTTTTTACAGAGACGGGTTGTCGCTCTGTAGCCCAGGCTGGAGTGCAGCGGTGCCATCTCGGCTCGCTGCGGCTACTTGGGGGGCTGAGATAGGAGAATCAGTTCAAGTGATTCTCCTGTCTCGGCCTCCGGAGTAGCTGGACTACAGGTGAGCGCCACCACATCGGGACAATTTTCGGATTTTTTGGAGAGACGAGGTTTCGCTATGTGCCCAGGCTTGTTTGGAAGGCCTGAGCTCAAGCCGTCCTTCCCGCTCCACCTCCCGAGTAGCTGGGACCCCAGGCGCAAGCCACCATGCCGGGCCAATTACTTTTTTGGGTTGTATATGTTGTTGAAGTGAGGTTTTGCTATGTTTTCACCTCACATACCTTTTCTGTCCCAAGACCCCATCCAGGGTACCACCTTACAATTCGTCACGGTTCCCCTTGGCTGCGACGGTTTCTCACACTTGCCTTGCTTTTGATGATCTTGACACTTTGAATACTGATCAGATATATTGTGGGATGTCCTCTCCTGAAGTTCGTGTGATGTATTCCTTGTGATCTGACTGGAATTATATGTTTTTGTAAGGAAGATTGCAGCGGGAAAGCGCCATTCCCATCCCATCCTGTCTAGAGTACACACCATCAAGCCGGCTTATCACTGCTGCTATTAGTCCTGGTCACCTGGCTGGGGCAGTGTTGATTAGGTTTCTCCACCATAAAGTGATTTTCCCACCTCTTTCTCTACTGTACTTTTTGGAAGTCGCTACCTGTGGCCTATACTTAAATAAAAGGGAAGTTTTGCTTTATCTCCGTGCAGGGGAATAGCTACCGAAATTCTGTGGAGTTCTCCTGTGTGGAGGATTTTCCCATTCTCCCCCACATGGTTGTTTATTTAGTCACTTATTTATATCCGTATGGACTTATGGACACCTATTGTATGCTTTGGTTTACACTCCAATACTTCAGGGGATGAATTATTTAATAATTGAACTAACTATTTTGTAAAATATTTTACTTAACTATTTAATTATTAATTATTTAGTTAATTACTTTGTTACTGAATGTCGCCAGCTTTGGCCACCGGGAGCTTCTTTAGTTGGCTTCCGTGTCCCTTTGTCAACCTCCCATCGCTGTGGCTTTTGGTTTTGTTTGGTTTTGGGCGGCTCCTTTCTCCCTGGCACCACAGGATGCTCCATGCTTATTTGCATATTCTCATCCTGATTGGGATTTCGTGTGCTCACTGACCAAACCCATAGATTCTTCTGTGAAGTTTCTCTTCAAAACGTTTATCTTTCTTATTGGGATAACTTCTCCCTCTCTTTTTTCCATTTTGAGACAAAGTTTTGCTCCCATCACCCAGGCTGGAGTGCAATAGCATGATCTCGGATCACTGCAATGGCGCAATCTGGGCTCACTGCAACCTCCGCCTCCTGGGTTCAAAGGATTCTCCCGCCTCAGCCTCCTGAGCAGCTGGGACTACAGTGGCCCACCACCATGCCTGGCTAATTTTTCTATTTTTATGAGGGCGAGACATGAGAATCGCTTCAATCCCGGGAATGGAGTTCTCAGTGAGCCGAAGCCACCGCGCTCCAGCGTGGGTGAAAGAGTGAGAGTCTGTTTCAAAATAAATAAATAAATAAATAAATGAATAAATAAACCCGGAGGAATTACCAAGGGGTCTTGGTGCCTGCCTGCAGTCTGAGCTACTTGGCAACCTGATGTTGGAGGATCACCTGAGCTGAGGAGGTGCGGGCTGCAGTGAGCTGTGATTGCACCACTGCACTCCAGCCTGGATGACTGAATGAGACCCTGTCTTACTCCACGTACACATGTTTAGTGAAGCATTCTGGTGGTAGAAGTGTCCTGGAAGTGGCGTATCAGCAGACCGCCACCTGCGGAATGTAAAACCTGTGCCTCTTTCCAGACAGATATACAGCAGGAAGAGAGTGGCACATGTGCGTGGGATGACTGCAAGGGGGCTTTCTGGCTTATGGATGACAGACCCCAATGGCAAGCCAAGAAGCAGCTCCCACTGCACAGTGCTCATTGTGATCCATGCCATGCTTCAATACGAAGTCGCCTGTTCCTAGTTTGGAGACGCACGGACTCCACAGAGGCTCTGCTCCTGACCACACCTGTGTTGCCTGCCTGGACCTTATAGTCACTTCAGCAGGACCCCTGGCACATGGCACGCCAGGTGTTTGTAAAAGCGAGCCACAAACGATGCTCTTAATGTGTACGTTTGTTGGTGTAGACTTGTGTGACTATGGGGAGAGATGCGATATGAATGGAGAACAGAGACTGGAGCCATTTTTCTACCTTCCTTTCTGCTTTTAGTAAACACATTTTATATTTGCGATTTGTGAAAGTTTAGTGAAAGAACTGTTGTATAAAATAAGTCCGAAGAGAAAGGTTTATTTAGAAGGATTGAATACACAAGAGGAAAATCTTTGATGTAAAAAGTTACCGGTATTTTATTTGGACGTTTACAAAGGAGTGAAAACCAGCCAATAAGAGGCTACTTAATAAAATACAAAATACAAAAATTCATAATACAACATTTATCAAACTCTGAAAAGATGGGAACTAACTCAACTTAAACATCTATGAGAAACTTACAGCAAACATCTTGGTTAATGGTGAAACATTTAAAATATTCCCATTAAAGCCAGGAGGAAGCCAAGGACACTGCCGTCAAATCACTGATTCCTCATTTAGCGGTTCCAGTGAGTCATGCACTCTCCTTGTTTCCGTTAACCTCCCTCCCACCACCCCGACACCTTTTGTCTGATTCATCAAATGTCCTTTGATCCACTTTTTCCTCAATCTGTTTGAAATTTTACCTTCTATTCCAATTCATTTAGTGGTTCCCAAAGGGTACCCACGTTGAGACTTAAAAATGTGTCAGTCTAGAGTTTTATCGCTCTTATATTCAGCCAGTCTATCGTCTCCAGGCACTAGACAAGAACTTTAGTAACTTCTAGCTCCTTCTGAATTTTCGCATGCCCCACATGTCTATATGAGTGTCTTCTGGAATTTTAATTCTAGGTCATCGATCCTTTTTCCAGAATCGTACTCCTCTGGACTTAAGAATACAGTTTCCTATATCCATGCTTACTGATCCTTGTTGCATCCCACTTCCTCCCGGTCGTCTGGTTTGGCTCTTTCTTGGCTGAAACACGTGACGTGTACTTTCACTGTACATGACAGTTCCATTCCAATCGCCTTGTACAGAAAGGGGGTTTGGCAGCTTGCATATTGCAAGTTGCCTACTCTAAGTTCAGGGGAAGCTCAGGCTTCAGGTCCAGTCGGGGGAGGAGTGGAGCAGAAGTGGGGCTGGGGGGAACGTCCAGGTGGAAGAAAGGGAGGCTGGGAACAACGTGGTTGGCGGATAGTGGTCAATATGCAATGTCGGTGAGGAACACTGGGACCCCTTGCACATAGGTGCCGTGGGGGGTTTGAATGACTTGTAAAACAGCTGAGTCACCCAGAGCCCTAAACCCGATGCAGGGATAGAGGGTCAACGCGGGTTGCCAGTCAACAGCCTGAGGCCCAGGAGCAGTGGGCGGCTCCTGAAACCCCAGCTCAGGTTGCGCCACGTCGGGGCCAGGGCCTTCCTGCACAGTTCCAGGCAGAGGACCTGTTTCAGAAAGAGAGAAGGCTGCGGTCTCCGTGATTTCCGGTTCCCCCTGGTGGCCTGGCTCTCCATGGTGGTCCAGTGGGATGTGCACGTCCGGTCCCATCACGCCTTCTGCCCCCTGTCTCTGGCCAGCGTCCCCGCGGGGCCCAGCCCTTCTGCCACGGCCTCGCCCTGGCCGCCGGCTTCCTCCCCGGCGCCGGCCTCTCTCTGCAGGACGGGGTGACTCTGGGCGAGCTGGGGGCTGCCATCTGAAGGGTTTCACGTAAGCGATGGGTTTTGCGGGTTGGGCTGGCTGTGCGGGCCCATCTGCTTCCACGGAGTCTTCAGGGTCCGCAACACAGCAGCCTGGCTCTGGAGGAGGCCCACCTGAGGCTAAAAGAGAAGCAGAGCGTGAGCAGAGAGAGATAGAAGGAATTTTACCCATCAAGCAGTTATAGGATACTTTTAAAAATAAATACTCAGAGAAAAGAGGGATTTTTGAAGTTAAAATTGTCAGAGAAGAAACAAAACTCTCCATGGAAATTGGAGAATGAAGTTGAGAAGATCTCCCACAGAACAAAGCAAAAACCTAAAATGATGGAAAGAAGGAGGAAATATAAGAGAATTAGAGGTATGTTGTGGCTGAGACATTTCACCACAAAATTTCAGAGTGCTGAGGAAAAAGAGAAGATTCTAAAAGATTGTAGGGAGCGGGAGACAGAGAAAGGAAAAGTCACATGGAAAGGGCTAGGATTCCACATGTCTCAAAAATCAGACATCTCAAAAGCAGCAGTTCAGTCTAGAACATAACAGAAAATGTCTTCGAAATTTCAAGGGAAATGAATTTCCCACCTAAAATGTCCTGTCCAACCAAAGTTTCACTAAAGAATCTGGGAGGGGAGAATGAAGATGTTTCAGACCAGCAAGATGTTAAAGAATTTGCTTTCAGTGGATGCTTTATTGTTATGCATCTGTCAAACTAGACAAGATTAAAAGATTTAGGACACTCAGCGTAGGAAGGGAAATGTTTTGGAGAACAACGTGGCAACAGCCGTAAAATTCCAACTCCTCCGGGAAAGAACAAGGTGGAAGTACCGGTTTATCATAGATCAAGACGTAGCGTGAGGACTCGCTCTGCTTCAGAGAAACAGTAATACAAAACGAAACAGAAGGAAACAGCGACAACAACAGCAAATCTCAGATTTGGGAAATGGGATTACAGTTCGAAAGAGGGAAGGGAATTTGCCAGAGGATGTGGAACCTGGGAGCTGACTTCCAACAACCAGCCCAGGTTGAGGCAGGCTAGGAGAAGGTGAAACAGAGAATGGTCGATTGAGTTTGAATTCAAACAATTGGGGAAGAATTGGGGAACAAACGAAATCAAAAAGAGAGTGGCAGGCGTTTGATGTACCTTGATTAGGGGCCATGGAGCGAAGTCGCTTCGAAGGCCTTGGTTCCTCCATGAGCAATCGGCGGGAGGGGCTGGGGAGGAAAACAAGAGAGCAAGAACGGATTTAGGAAGACAGAGGTGACAAGGCAGGGGGATGGCCGTGGCCTTTCTAGGGGAATGAGGATTCTGTCCCCAGCTGCACCCACCCAAGATCTGTCCACCCCTCCGGGACTCCCAGACACACACCTGATCTTCCCACAGCTGGCTCCGGAGATCTGAAAATCAGGAGACTCTTCGACGAAGAGAGGCCCAAGGAGTCGGAGGTGTCCACAGGTTCACCGCTGTAGCTCTGAGGTAGCCCACCCGCAGCCAGGGAGTCTGGAGGGAGCACGCAGCAGGTTCTGGCTCCGAGCCCAGCAGAAAGCCGACTGCTGGAGGCCGAGCGCGGTCCCTCTTATATGGCAGCAAGGCAGTCGCGTAAGGGACAGGCGTCGTCAGAGGGGGGCCGGCTGGGGCGGGCCTGGCTGGGCTTGCGAGGCGCATTGGGCCAGTCCCCTGCCAGTCAAATGGGGCCCTTCTGAGATGCCGCCATTTCTAGACGCCCGTGGTTGACTGATTAATCTAATCATCGAGGGACAAATTGCATAATGGCCTTTGAGTGTCAGCACAATGGGGTGTGGTGCCCGGAAAGCGGCTGATAGGAAGATGCGATTAGCTTAGATCTGAGCACGGTGAAGGAAAGCATCCAAAGGGGGGATATCTGGGCTGAAATCTGGAACATAAAATTTGAAATTAGTCAACCTGAACCGGGTTGGGAGAGGCAGGGAGAAAGGAAAGGGAGTGAAGAGGGTGTGCTGAGGCCCGGACTGGAAGGGAGCCCGGCACATTCTGGCAATGGACCGGAGGCCAAGTCCAGGCCCAGAGGTGGTGCGAGGTGGAGGCAGGCTCCGCGCAGGAGCTGGTCTTGTTCCAAGGCAGCGGAAAACCGTGGAACGGTGTCCGGCAGCGGGTTAACATTTCAGAAACGACCAGCCTGGCTGTGAGGGAGCGCCAACCCAGGGTCCGCAGAATTAAGTCAGGAGAGGCAAGAAGGCTATTGCAGCCCTCGGGGTTGGGCGCAGGGTGCTGTTAGACTGAGACTGAGGGAGGTAGAGGAGGAGAAAGTTCCCTGGTGGGAGAGAAATTTCCCAGAGAAAGCCAGACCCAGTGTGGACAGCCCTTGAGGAAGAGACTGCGGCCTTGGTAGCCCGCCCGTTCATTCAGGCAGAGGTGGACCGAGAACCTGCTCTGAATGGGAAGTTGCGGAGCTTGGCTTGCGCACATCTGGCTGAAGGGGCTTTTGAACTGCCAAGTGAGGTTGTCAGGTGGCCTTTTGTAAAAAGAGTCGAGCTCAGCGCGATGGCGACGGGGCTGGAGATGCGTGTGAGACCCACACCACTGGCTTTTATTGCTGTGGCTGCACACACGGGTGGAGGAAGACAGCGGGAAACACAGCAGGACACTGGAGGGGAATCCCGCAGTGGGTTATTTGGTTGGTTTGCATCCTTGTTGTTTTTTTTTTACAGAGACGGTTTGTTGCTCTGTAGCCCAGGCTGGAGTGCAGCGGTGCCATCTCGGCTCGCTGCGGCTACTTGGGGGGCTGAGATAGGAGAATCAGTTCAAGTGATTCTCCTGTCTCGGCCTCCGGAGTAGCTGGACTACAGGTGAGCGCCACCACATCGGGACAATTTTCGGATTTTTTGGAGAGACGAGGTTTCGCTATGTGCCCAGGCTTGTTTGGAAGGCCTGAGCTCAAGCCGTCCTTCCCGCTCCACCTCCCGAGTAGCTGGGACCCCAGGCGCAAGCCACCATGCCGGGCCAATTATTTTTTTGGGGTTGTATATGTTGTTGAAGTGAGGTTTTGCTATGTTTTCACCTCACATACCTTTTCTGTCCCAAGACCCCATCCAGGGTACCACCTTACAATTCGTCACGGTTCCCCTTGGCTGCGACGGTTTCTCACACTTGCCTTGTTTTTGATGACCTTGACACTTTGAATACTGATCACATATATTGTGGGATGTCCCCTCCTGAAGTTCGTGTGATGTATTCCTTGTGATCTGACTGGAATTATATGTTTTTGTAAGGAAGATTGCAGCGGGAAAGCGCCATTCCCATCCCATCCTGTCTAGAGTACACACCATCAAGCCGGCTTATCACTGCTGCTATTAGTCCTGGTCACCTGGCTGGGGCAGTGTTGATTAGGTTTCTCCACCATAAAGTGATTTTCCCACCTCTTTCTCTACTGTACTTCTTGGAAGTCGCTACCTGTGGCCTATACTTAAATAAAAGGGAAGTTTTGCTTTATCTCCGTGCAGGGGAATAGCTACCGAAATTCTGTGGAGTTCTCCTGTGTGGAGGATTTTCCCATTCTCCCCCACATGGTTGTTTATTTAGTCACTTATTTATATCCGTATGGACTTATGGACACCTATTGTATGCTTTGGTTTACACTCCAATACTTCAGGGGATGAATTATTTAATAATTGAACTAATTATTTTGTCAGATATTTTACTCAACTATTTAATTATTAATTATTTAGTTAATTACTTTGTTACTGAATGTCGCCAGCTTTGGCCACCGGGAGCTCCTTTAGTTGGCTTCCGTGTCCCTTTGTCAACCTCCCATCGCTGTGGCTTTTGGTTTTGTTTGGTTTTGGGCGGCTCCTTTCTTCCTGGCACAACAGGATGCTCCATGCTTATTTGCATATTCTCATCCTTATTGGGATTTCGTGCGCTCACTGACCAAACCCATAGATTCTTCTGTGAAGTTTCTCTTCAAAACGTTTATCTTTCTTATTGGGATAACTTCTCTCTCTCTTTTTTCCATTTTGAGACAAAGTTTTGCTCCCGTCACCCGGGCTGGAGTGCAATAGCATGACCTCGGATCACTGCAATGGCGCAATCTGGGCTCACTGCAACCTCCGCCTCCTGGGTTCAAAGGATTCTCCCGCCTCAGCCTCCTGAGCAGCTGGGACTACAGTGGCCCACCACCATGCCTGGCTAATTTTTCTATTTTTATGAGGGCGAGACATGAGAATCGCTTCCATCCCGGGGATGGAGTTCTCAGTGAGCCGAAGCCACCGCGCTCCAGCGTGGGTGAAAGAGTGAGAGTCTGTTTCAAAATAAATAAATAAATAAATAAATAAATAAATGAATAAATAAACCCGGAGGAATTACCAAGGGGTCTTGGTGCCTGCCTGCAGTCTGAGCTATTTGGCAACCTGATGTTGGAGGATCACCTGAGCTGAGGAGGTGCGGGCTGCAGTGAGCTGTGATTGCACCACTGCACTCCAGCCTGGATGACTGAATGAGACCCTGTCTTACTCCACGTACACATGTTTAGTGAAGCATTCTGGTGGTAGAAGTGTCCTGGAAGTGGCGTATCAGCAGACCGCCACCTGCGGAATGTAAAACCTGTGCCTCTTTCCAGACAGATATACAGCAGGAAGAGAGTGGCACATGTGCGTGGGATGACTGCAAGGGGGCTTTCTGGCTTATGGATGACAGACCCCAATGGCAAGCCAAGAAGCAGCTCCCACTGCACAGTGCTCATTGTGATCCATGCCATGCTTCAATACGAAGTCGCCTGTTCCTAGTTTGGAGACGCACGGACTCCACAGAGGCTCTGCTCCTGACCACACCTGTGTTGCCTGCCTGGACCTTATAGTCACTTCAGCAGGACCCCTGGCACATGGCACGCCAGGTGTTTGTAAAAGCGAGCCACAAACGATGCTCTTAATGTGTACGTTTGTTGGTGTAGACTTGTGTGACTATGGGGAGAGATGCGATATGAATGGAGAACAGAGACTGGAGCCATTTTTCTACCTTCCTTTCTGCTTTTAGTAAACACATTTTATATTTGCGATTTGTGAAAGTTTAGTGAAAGAACTGTTGTATAAAATAAGTCCGAAGAGAAAGGTTTATTTAGAAGGATTGAATACACAAGAGGAAAATCTTTGATGTAAAAAGTTATCTGTATTTTATTTGGACGTTTACAAAGGAGTGAAAACCAGCCAATAAGAGGCTACTTAATAAAATACAAAATACAAAAATTCATAATACAACATTTATCAAACTCTGAAAAGATGGGAACTAACTCAACTTAAACATCTATGAGAAACTTACAGCAAACATCTTGGTTAATGGTGAAACATTTAAAATATTCCCATTAAAGCCAGGAGGAAGCCAAGGACACTGCCGTCAAATTACTGATTCCTCATTTAGCGGTTCCAGTGAGTCATGCACTCTCCTTGTTTCCGTTAACCTCCCTCCTACCACCCCGACACCTTTTGTCTGATTCATCAAATGTCCTTTGATCCACTTTTTCCTCAATCTGTTTGAAATTTTACCTTCTATTCCAATTCATTTAGTGGTTCCCAAAGGGTACCCACGTTGAGACTTAAAAATGTGTCAGTCTAGAGTTTTATCGCTCTTATATTCAGCCAGTCTATCGTCTCCAGGCACTAGACAAGAACTTTAGTAACTTCTAGCTCCTTCTGAATTTTCGCATGCCCCACATGTCTATATGAGTGTCTTCTGGAATTTTAATTCTAGGTCATCAATCCTTTTTCCAGAATCGTACTCCTCTGGACTTAAGAATACAGTTTCCTAATTTCCATGCTTACTGATCCTTGTTGCATCCCACTTCCTCCCGGTCGTCTGGTTTGGCTCTTTCTTGGCTGAAACACGTGACGTGTACTTTCACTGTACATGACAGTTCCATTCCAATCGCCTTGTACAGAAAGGGGGTTTGGCAGCTTGCATATTGCAAGTTGCCTACTCTAAGTTCAGGGGAAGCTCAGGCTTCAGGTCCAGTCGGGGGAGGAGTGGAGCAGAAGTGGGGCTGGGGGGAACGTCCAGGTGGAAGAAAGGGAGGCTGGGAACAACGTGGGTGGCGGATAGTGGTCAATATGCAATGTCGGTGAGGAACACTGGGACCCCTTGCACATAGGTGCCGTGGGGGGTTTGAATGACTTGTAGAACAGCTGAGTCACCCAGAGCCCTAAACCCGATGCAGGGATAGAGGGTCAACGCGGGTTGCCAGTCAACAGCCTGAGGCCCAGGAGCAGTGGGCGGCTCCTGAAACCCCAGCTCAGGTTGCGCCACGTCGGGGCCAGGGCCTTCCTGCACAGTTCCAGGCAGAGGACCTGTTTCAGAAAGAGAGAAGGCTGCGGTCTCCGTGATTTCCGGTTCCCCCTGGTGGCCTGGCTCTCCATGGTGGTCCAGTGGGATGTGCACGTCCGGTCCCATCACGCCTTCTGCCCCCTGTCTCTGGCCAGCGTCCCCGCGGGGCCCAGCCCTTCTGCCACGGCCTCGCCCTGGCCGCCGGCTTCCTCCCCGGCGCCGGCCTCTCTCTGCAGGACGGGGTGACTCTGGGCGAGCTGGGGGCTGCCATCTGAAGGGTTTCACGTAAGCGATGGGTTTTGCGGGTTGGGCTGGCTGTGCGGGCCCATCTGCTTCCACGGAGTCTTCAGGGTCCGCAACACAGCAGCCTGGCTCTGGAGGAGGCCCACCTGAGGCTAAAAGAGAAGCAGAGCGTGAGCAGAGAGAGATAGAAGGAATTTTACCCATCAAGCAGTTATAGGATACTTTTAAAAATAAATACTCAGAGAAAAGAGGGATTTTTGAAGTTAAAATTGTCAGAGAAGAAACAAAACTCCCCATGGAAATTGGAGAATGAAGTTGAGAAGATCTCCCACAGAACAAAGCAAAAACCTAAAATGATGGAAAGAAGGAGGAAATATAAGAGAATTAGAGGTATGTTGTGGCTGAGACATTTCACCACAAAATTTCAGAGTGCTGAGGAAAAAGAGAAGATTCTAAAAGATTGTAGGGAGCGGGAGACAGAGAAAGGAAAAGTCACATGGAAAGGGCTAGGATTCCACATGTCTCAAAAATCAGACATCTCAAAAGCAGCAGTTCAGTCTAGAACATAACAGAAAATGTCTTCGAAATTTCAAGGGAAATGAATTTCCCACCTAAAATGTCCTGTCCAACCAAAGTTTCACTAAAGAATCTGGGAGGGGAGAATGAAGATGTTTCAGACCAGCAAGATGTTAAAGAATTTGCTTTCAGTGGATGCTTTATTGTTATGCATCTGTCAAACTAGACAAGATTAAAAGATTTAGGACACTCAGCGTAGGAAGGGAAATGTTTTGGAGAACAACGTGGCAACAGCCGTAAAATTCCAACTCCTCCGGGAAAGAACAAGGTGGAAGTATCGGTTTATCATAGATCAAGACGTAGCGTGAGGACTCGCTCTGCTACGGAGAAACAGTAATACAAAACGAAACAGAAGGAAACAGCGACAACAACAGCAAATCTCAGATTTGGGAAATGGGATTACAGTTCGAAAGAGGGAAGGGAATTTGCCAGAGGATGTGGAACCTGGGAGCTGACTTCCAACAACCAGCCCAGGTTGAGGCAGGCTAGGAGAAGGTGAAACAGAGAATGCTCGATTGAGTTTGAATTCAAACAATTGGGGAAGAATTGGGGAACAAACGAAATCAAAAAGAGAGTGGCAGGCGTTTGATGTACCTTGATTAGGGGCCATGGAGCGAAGTCGCTTCGAAGGCCTTGGTTCCTCCATGAGCAATCGGCGGGAGGGGCTGGGGAGAAAAACAAGAGAGCAAGAACGGATTTAGGAAGACAGAGGTGACAAGGCAGGGGGATGGCCGTGGCCTTTCTAGGGGAATGAGGATTCTGTCCCCAGCTGCACCCACCCAAGATCTGTCCACCCCTCCGGGACTCCCAGACACACACCTGATCTTCCCACAGCTGGCTCCGGAGATCTGAAAATTAGGAGACTCTTCGACGAAGAGAGGCCCGAGGAGTCGGAGGTGTCCACAGGTTCACCGCTGTAGCTCTGAGGTAGTCCACCCGCAGCCAGGGAGTCTGGAGGGAAAACGCAGCAGGTTCTGGCTCCGAGCCCAGCAGAAAGCCGACTGCTGGAGGCCGAGCGCGGTCCCTCTTATATGGCAGCAAGGCAGTCGCGTAAGGGACAGGCGTCGTCAGAGGGGGTCCGGCTGGGGCGGGCCTGGCTGGGATTGCGAGGCGCATTGGGCCAGTCCCCTGCCAGTCAAATGGGGCCCTTCTGAGATGCCGCCATTTCTAGACGCCCGTGGTTGATTGATTAATCTAATCATCGAGGGACAAATTGCATAATGGCCTTTGAGTGTCAGCACAATGGGGTGTGGTGCCCGGAAAGCGGCTGATAAGAAGATGCGATTAGCTTAGATCTGAGCATGGTGAAGGAATGCATCCAAAGGGGGGATATCTGGGCTGAAATCTGGAACATAAAATTTGAAATTAGTCAACCTGAACCGGGTTGGGAGAGACAGGGAGAAAGGAAAGGGAGTGAAGAGGGTGTGCTGAGGCCCGAATGGAAGGGAGCCCGGCACATTCTGGCAATGGACCGGAGGCCAAGTCCAGGCCCAGAGGTGGTGCGAGGTGGAGGCAGGCTACGCGCAGGAGCTGGTCTTGTTCCAAGGCAGCGGAAAACCGTGGAACGGTGTCCGGCAGCGGGTTAACATTTCAGAAACGACCAGCCTGGCTGTGAGGGAGCGCCAACCCAGGGTCCGCAGAATTAAGTCAGGAGAGGCAAGAAGGCTATTGCAGCCCTCGGGGTTGGGCGCAGGGTGCTGTTAGACTGAGACTGAGGGAGGTAGAGGAGGAGAAAGTTCCCTGGTGGGAGAGAAATTTCCCAGAGAAAGCCAGACCCAGTGTGGACAGCCCTTGAGGAAGAGACTGCGGCCTTGGTAGCCCGCCCGTTCATTCAGGCAGAGGTGGACCGAGAACCTGCTCTGAATGGGAAGTTGCGGAGCTTGGCTTGCGCACATCTGCCTGAAGGGGCTTTTGAACTGCCAAGTGAGGTTGTCAGGTGGCCTTTTGTAAAAAGAGTCGAGCTCAGCGCGATGGCGACGGGGCTGGAGATGAGTGTGAGACCCACACCACTGGCTTTTATTGCTGTGGCTGCACACACGGGTGGAGGAAGACAGCGGGAAACACAGCAGGACACTGGAGGGGAATCCCGCAGTGGGTTATTTGGTTGGTTTGCATCCTTGTTGTTTTTTTTTTACAGAGACGGGTTGTCGCTCTGTAGCCCAGGCTGGAGTGCAGCGGTGCCATCTCGGCTCGCTGCGGCTACTTGGGGGACTGAGATAGGAGAATCAGTTCAAGTGATTCTCCTGTCTCGGCCTCCGGAGTAGCTGGACTACAGGTGAGCGCCACCACATCGGGACAATTTTCGGATTTTTTGGAGAGACGAGTTTTCGCTATGTGCCCAGGCTTGTTTGAAAGGCCTGAGCTCAAGCCGTCCTTCCCGCTCCAACTCCCGAGTAGCTGGGACCCCAGGCGCAAGCCACCATGCCGGGCCAATTATTTTTTTGGGTTGTATATGTTGTTGAAGTGAGGTTTTGCTATGTTTTCACCTCACATACCTTTTCTGTCCCAAGACCCCATCCAGGGTACCACCTTACAATTCGTCACGGTTCCCCTTGGCTGCGACGGTTTCTCACACTTGCCTTGTTTTTGATGACCTTGACACTTTGAATACTGATCACATATATTGTGGGATGTCCCCTCCTGAAGTTCGTGTGATGTATTCCTTGTGATCTGACTGGAATTATATGTTTTTGTAAGGAAGATTGCAGCGGGAAAGCGCCATTGCCATCCCATCCTGTCTAGAGTACACACCATCAAGCCGGCTTATCACTGCTGCTATTAGTCCTGGTCACCTGGCTGGGGCAGTGTTGATTAGGTTTCTCCACCATAAAGTGATTTTCCCACCTCTTTCTCTACTGTACTTTTTGGAAGTCGCTACCTGTGGCCTATACTTAAATAAAAGGGAAGTTTTGCTTTATCTCCGTGCAGGGGAATAGCTACCGAAATTCTGTGGAGTTCTCCTGTGTGGAGGATTTTCCCATTCTCCCCCACATGGTTGTTTATTTAGTCACTTATTTATATCCGTATGGACTTATGGACACCTATTGTATGCTTTGGTTTACACTCCAATACTTCAGGGGATGAATTATTTAATAATTGAACTAATTATTTTGTCAGATATTTTACTCAACTATTTAATTATTAATTATTTAGTTAATTACTTTGTTACTGAATGTCGCCAGCTTTGGCCACCGGGAGCTCCTTTAGTTGGTTTCCGTGTCCCTTTGTCAACCTCCCATCGCTGTGGCTTTTGGTTTTGTTTGGTTTTGGGCGGCTCCTTTCTCCCTGGCACCACAGGATGCTCCATGCTTATTTGCATATTCTCATCCTGATTGGGATTTCGTGTGCTCACTGACCAAACCCATAGATTCTTCTGTGAAGTTTCTCTTCAAAACGTTTATCTTTCTTATTGGGATAACTTCTCTCTCTCTTTTTTCCATTTTGAGACAAAGTTTTGCTCCCGTCACCCAGGCTGGAGTGCAATAGCATGATCTCGGATCACTGCAATGGCGCAATCTGGGCTCACTGCAACCTCCGCCTCCTGGGTTCAAAGGATTCTCCCGCCTCAGCCTCCTGAGCAGCTGGGACTACAGTGGCCCACCACCGTGCCTGGCTAATTTTTCTATTTTTATGAGGGCGAGACATGAGAATCGCTTCAATCCCGGGAATGGAGTTCTCAGTGAGCCGAAGCCACCGCGCTCCAGCGTGGGTGAAAGAGTGAGAGTCTGTTTCAAAATAAATAAATAAATAAATAAATAAATAAATAAATGAATAAATAAACCCGGAGGAATTACCAAGGGGTCTTGGTGCCTGCCTGCAGTCTGAGCTATTTGGCAACCTGATGTTGGAGGATCACCTGAGCCGAGGAGGTGCGGGCTGCAGTGAGCTGTGATTGCACCACTGCACTCCAGCCTGGATGACTGAATGAGACCCTGTCTTACTCCACGTACACATGTTTAGTGAAGCATTCTGGTGGTAGAAATGTCCTGGAAGTAGCGTATCAGCAGACTGCCACCTGCGTAATGTAAAACCTGTGCCTCTTTCCAGACAGATATACAGCAGGAAGAGAGTGGCACATGTGTGTGGGATGAATGCAAGGGGGCTTTCTGGCTTATGGATGACATACCCCAATGGCAAGCCAAGAAGCAGCTCCCACTGCACAGTGCTCATTGTGATCCATGCCATGCTTCAATACGAAGTCGCCTGTTCCTAGTTTGGAGACGCACGGACTCCACAGAGGCTCTGCTCCTGACCACACCTGTGTTGCCTGCCTGGACCTTATAGTCACTTCAGCAGGACCCCTGGCACATGGCACGCCAGGTGTTTGTAAAAGCGAGCCACAAACGATGCTCTTAATGTGTACGTTTGTTGGTGTAGACTTGTGTGACTATGGGGAGAGATGCGATATGAATGGAGAACAGAGACTGGAGCCATTTTTCTACCTTCCTTTCTGCTTTTAGTAAACACATTTTATATTTGCGATTTGTGAAAGTTTAGTGAAAGAACTGTTGTATAAAATAAGTCCGAAGAGAAAGGTTTATTTAGAAGGATTGAATACACAAGAGAAAAATCTTTGATGTAAAAAGTTATCTGCATTTTATTTGGACGTTTACAAAGGAGTGAAAACCAGCCAATAAGAGGCTACTTAATAAAATACAAAATACAAAAATTCATAATACAACATTTATCAAACTCTGAAAAGATGGGAACTAACTCAACTTAAACATCTATGAGAAACTTACAGCAAACATCTTGGTTAATGGTGAAACATTTAAAATATTCCCATTAAAGCCAGGAGGAAGCCAAGGACACTGCCGTCAAATCACTGATTCCTCATTTAGCGGTTCCAGTGAGTCATGCACTCTCCTTGTTTCCGTTAACCTCCCCCCCACCACCCCGACACCTTTTGTCTGATTCATCAAATGTCCTTTGATCCACTTTTTCCTCAATCTGTTTGAAATTTTACCTTCTATTCCAATTCATTTAGTGGCTCCCAAAGGGTACCCACGTTGAGACTTAAAAATGTGTCAGTCTAGAGTTTTATCGCTCTTATATTCAGCCAGTCTATCGTCTCCAGGCACTAGACAAGAACTTTAGTAACTTCTAGCTCCTTCTGAATTTTCGCATGCCCCACATGTCTATATGAGTGTCTTCTGGAATTTTAATTCTAGGTCATCAATCCTTTTTCCAGAATCGTACTCCTCTGGACTTAAGAATACAGTTTCCTAATTTCCATGCTTACGGATCCTTGTTGCATCCCACTTCCTCCCGGTTGTCCGGTTTGGCTCTTTCTTGGCTGAAACACGTGACGTGTACTTTCACTGTACATGACAGTTCCATTCCAATCGCCTTGTACACAAAGGGGGTTTGGCAGCTTGCATATTGCAAGTTGCGTACTCTAAGTTCAGGGGAAGCTCAGGCTTCAGGTCCAGTCCGGGGAGGAGTGGAGCAGAAGTGGGGCTGGGGGGAACGTCCAGGTGGAAGAAAGGGAGGCTGGGAACAACGTGGGTGGCGGATAGTGGTCAATATGCAATGTCGGTGAGGAACACTGGGACCCCTTGCACATAGGTGCCGTGGGGGGTTTGAATGACTTGTAAAACAGCTGAGTCACCCAGAGCCCTAAACCCGATGCAGGGATAGAGGGTCAACGCGGGTTGCCAGTCAACAGCCTGAGGCCCAGGAGCAGTGGGCGGCTCCTGAAACCCCAGCTCAGGTTGCGCCACGTCGGGGCCAGGGCCTTCCTGCACAGTTCCAGGCAGAGGACCTGTTTCAGAAAGAGAGAAGGCTGCGGTCTCCGTGATTTCCGGTTCCCCCTGGTGGCCTGGCTCTCCATGGTGGTCCAGTGGGATGTGCACGTCCGGTCCCATCACGCCTTCTGCCCCCTGTCTCTGGCCAGCGTCCCCGCGGGGCCCAGCCCTTCTGCCACGGCCTCGCCCTGGCTGCCGGCTTCCTCCCCGGCGAGGGCCTCTCTCTGCAGGACGGGGTGACTCTGGGCGAGCTGGGGGCTGCCATCTGAAGGGTTTCACGTAAGCGATGGGTTTTGCGGGTTGGGCTGGCTGTGCGGGCCCATCTGCTTCCACGGAGTCTTCAGGGTCCGCAACACAGCAGCCTGGCTCTGGAGGAGGCCCACCTGAGGCTAAAAGAGAAGCAGAGCGTGAGCAGAGAGAGATAGAAGGAATTTTACCCATCAAGCAGTTATAGGATACTTTTAAAAATAAATACTCAGAGAAAAGAGGGATTTTTGAAGTTAAAATTGTCAGAGAAGAAACAAAACTCTCCATGGAAATTGGAGAATGAAGTTGAGAAGATCTCCCACAGAACAAAGCAAAAATCTAAAATGATGGAAAGAAGGATGAAATATAAGAGAATTAGAGGTATGTTGTGGCTGAGACATTTCACCACAAAATTTCAGAGTGCTGAGGAAAAAGAGAAGATTCTAAAAGATTGTAGGGAGCGGGAGACAGAGAAAGGAAAAGTCACATGGAAAGGGCTAGGATTCCACATGTCTCAAAAATCAGACATCTCAAAAGCAGCAGTTCAGTCTAGAACATAACAGAAAATGTCTTCGAAATTTCAAGGGAAATGAATTTCCCACCTAAAATGTCCTGTCCAACCAAAGTTTCACTAAAGAATCTGGGAGGGGAGAATGAAGATGTTTCAGACCAGCAAGATGTTAAAGAATTTGCTTTCAGTGGATGCTTTATTGTTATGCATCGGTCAAACTAGACAAGATTAAAAGATTTAGGACACTCAGCATAGGAAGGGAAATGTTTTGGAGAACAACGTGGCAACAGCCGTAAAATTCCAACTCCTCCGGGAAAGAACAAGGTGGAAGTACCGGTTTACCATAGATCAAGACGTAGCGTGAGGACTCGCTCTGCTACGGAGAAACAGTAATACAAAACGAAACAGAAGGAAACAGCGACAACAACAGCAAATCTCAGATTTGGGAAATGGGATTACAGTTCGAAAGAGGGAAGGGAATTTGCCAGAGGATGTGGAACCTGGGAGCTGACTTCCAACAACCAGCCCAGGTTGAGGCAGGCTAGGAGAAGGTGAAACAGAGAATGCTCGATTGAGTTTGAATTCAAACAATTGGGGAAGAATTGGGGAACAAACGAAATCAAAAAGAGAGTGGCAGGCGTTTGATGTACCTTGATTAGGGGCCATGGAGCGAAGTCGCTTCGAAGGCCTTGGTTCCTCCATGAGCAATCGGCGGGAGGGGCTGGGGAGAAAAACAAGAGAGCAAGAACGGATTTAGGAAGACAGAGGTGACAAGGCAGGGGGATGGCCGTGGCCTTTCTAGGGGAATGAGGATTCTGTCCCCAGCTGCACCCACCCAAGATCTGTCCACCCCTCCGGGACTCCCAGACACACACCTGATCTTCCCACAGCTGGCTCCGGAGATCTGAAAATTAGGAGACTCTTCGACGAAGAGAGGCCCGAGGAGTCGGAGGTGTCCACAGGTTCACCGCTGTAGCTCTGAGGTAGTCCACCCGCAGCCAGGGAGTCTGGAGGGAGCACGCAGCAGGTTCTGGCTCCGAGCCCAGCAGAAAGCCGACTGCTGGAGGCCGAGCGCGGTCCCTCTTATATGGCAGCAAGGCAGTCGCGTAAGGGACAGGCGTCGTCAGAGGGGGGCCGGCTGGGGCGGGCCTGGCTGGGCTTGCGAGGCGCATTGGGCCAGTCCCCTGCCAGTCAAATGGGGCCCTTCTGAGATGCCGCCATTTCTAGACGCCCGTGGTTGACTGAGTAATCTAATCATCGAGGGACAAAATGCATAATGGCCTTTGAGTGTCAGCACAATGGGGTGTGGTGCCCGGAAAGCGGCTGATAGGAAGATGCGATTAGCTTAGATCTGAGCACGGTGAAGGAATGCATCCAAAGGGGGGATATCTGGGCTGAAATCTGGAACATAAAATTTGAAATTAGTCAACCTGAACCGGGTTGGGAGAGACAGGGAGAAAGGAAAGGGAGTGAAGAGGGTGTGCTGAGGCCCGAATGGAAGGGAGCCCGGCACATTCTGGCAATGGACCGGAGGCCAAGTCCAGGCCCAGAGGTGGTGCGAGGTGGAGGCAGGCTCCGCGCAGGTGCTGGTCTTGTTCCAAGGCAGCGGAAAACCGTGGAACGGTGTCCGGCAGCGGGTTAACATTTCAGAAACGACCAGCCTGGCTGTGAGGGAGCGCCAACCCAGGGTCCGCAGAATTAAGTCAGGAGAGGCAAGAAGGCTATTGCAGCCCTCGGGGTTGGGCGCAGGGTGCTGTTAGACTGAGACTGAGGGAGGTAGAGGAGGAGAAAGTTCCCTGGTGGGAGAGAAATTTCCCAGAGAAAGCCAGACCCAGTGTGGACAGCCCTTGAGGAAGAGACTGCGGCCTTGGTAGCCCGCCCGTTCATTCAGGCAGAGGTGGACCGAGAACCTGCTCTGAATGGGAAGTTGCGGAGCTTGGCTTGCGCACATCTGCCTGAAGGGGCTTTTGAACTGCCAAGTGAGGATGTCGAGTGGCCTTTTGTAAAAAGAGTCGAGCTCAGCGCGATGGCGACGGGGCTGGAGATGCGTGTGAGACCCACACCACTGGCTTTTATTGCTGTGGCTGCACACACGGGTGGAGGAAGACAGCGGGAAACACAGCAGGACACTGGAGGGGAATCCCGCAGTGGGTTATTTGGTTGGTTTGCATCCTTGTTTTTTTTTTTTTTTACAGAGACGGGTTGTCGCTCTGTAGCCCAGGCTGGAGTGCAGCGGTGCCATCTCGGCTCGCTGCGGCTACTTGGGGGGCTGAGATAGGAGAATCAGTTCAGGTGATTCTCCTGTCTCGGCCTCCGGAGTAGCTGGACTACAGGTGAGCGCCACCACATCGGGACAATTTTCGGATTTTTTGGAGAGACGAGGTTTCGCTATGTGCCCAGGCTTGTTTGGAAGGCCTGAGCTCAAGCCGTCCTTCCCGCTCCACCTCCCGAGTAGCTGGGACCCCAGGCGCAAGCCACCATGCCGGGCCAATTATTTTTTTGGGTTGTATATGTTGTTGAAGTGAGGTATGCTATGTTTTCACCTCACATACCTTTTCTGTCCCAAGACCCCATCCAGGGTACCACCTTACAATTCGTCACGGTTCCCCTTGGCTGCGACGGTTTCTCACACTTGCCTTGTTTTTGATGACCTTGACACTTGGAATACTGATCAGATATATTGTGGGATGTCCCCTCCTGAAGTTCGTGTGATGTATTCCTTGTGATCTGACTGGAATTATATGTTTTTGTAAGGAAGATTGCAGCGGGAAAGCGCCATTCCCATCCCATCCTGTCTAGAGTACACACCATCAAGCCGGCTTATCACTGCTGCTATTAGTCCTGGTCACCTGGCTGGGGCAGTGTTGATTAGGTTTCTCCACCATAAAGTGATTTTCCCACCTCTTTCTCTACTGTACTTTTTGGAAGTCGCTACCTGTGGCCTATACTTAAATAAAAGGGAAGTTTTGCTTTATCTCCTTGCGGGGGAATAGCTACCGAAATTCTGTGGAGTTCTCCTGTGTGGAGGATTTTCCCATTCTCCCCCACATGGTTGTTTATTTAGTCACTTATTTATATCCGTATGGACTTATGGACACCTATTGTATGCTTTGGTTTACACTCCAATACTTCAGGGGATGAATTATTTAATAATTGCACTAATTATTTTGTCAAATATTTTACTCAACTATTTAATTATTAATTATTTAGTTAATTACTTTGTTACTGAATGTCGCCAGCTTTGGCCACCGGGAGCTCCTTTAGTTGGTTTCCGTGTCCCTTTGTCAACCTCCCATCGCTGTGGCTTTTGGTTTTGTTTGGTTTTGGGCGGCTCCTTTCTCCCTGGCACCACAGGATGCTCCATGCTTATTTGCATATTCTCATCCTGATTGGGATTTCGTGTGCTCACTGACCAAACCCATAGATTCTTCTGTGAAGTTTCTCTTCAAAACGTTTATCTTTCTTATTGGGATAACTTCTCTCTCTCTTTTTTCCATTTTGAGACAAAGTTTTGCTCCCGTCACCCAGGCTGGAGTGCAATAGCATGATCTCGGATCACTGCAATGGCGCAATCTGGGCTCACTGCAACCTCCGCCTCCTGGGTTCAAAGGATTCTCCCGCCTCAGCCTCCTGAGCAGCTGGGACTACAGTGGCCCACCACCGTGCCTGGCTAATTTTTCTATTTTTATGAGGGCGAGACATGAGAATCGCTTCAATCCCGGGAATGGAGTTCTCAGTGAGCCGAAGCCACCGCGCTCCAGCGTGGGTGAAAGAGTGAGAGTCTGTTTCAAAATAAATAAATAAATAAATAAATAAATAAATAAACCCGGAGGAATTACCAAGGGGTCTTGGTGCCTGCCTGCAGTCTGAGCTATTTGGCAACCTGATGTTGGAGGATCACCTGAGCCGAAGAGGTGCGGGCTGCAGTGAGCTGTGATTGCACCACTGCACTCCAGCCTGGATGACTGAATGAGACCCTGTCTTACTCCACGTACACATGTTTAGTGAAGCATTCTGGTGGTAGAAATGTCCTGGAAGTAGCGTATCAGCAGACCGCCACCTGCGTAATGTAAAACCTGTGCCTCTTTCCAGACAGATATACAGCAGGAAGAGAGTGGCACATGTGTGTGGGATGACTGCAAGGGGGCTTTCTGGCTTATGGATGACAGACCCCAATGGCAAGCCAAGAAGCAGCTCCCACTGCACAGTGCTCATTGTGATCCATGCCATGCTTCAATACGAAGTCGCCTGTTCCTAGTTTGGAGACGCACGGACTCCACAGAGGCTCTGCTCCTGACCACACCTGTGTTGCCTGCCTGGACCTTATAGTCACTTCAGCAGGACCCCTGGCACATGGCACGCCAGGTGTTTGTAAAAGCGAGCCACAAACGATGCTCTTAATGTGTACGTTTGTTGGTGTAGACTTGTGTGACTATGGGGAGAGATGCGATATGAATGGAGAACAGAGACTGGAGCCATTTTTCTACCTTCCTTTCTGCTTTTAGTAAACACATTTTATATTTGCGATTTGTGAAAGTTTAGTGAAAGAACTGTTGTATAAAATAAGTCCGAAGAGAAAGGTTTATTTAGAAGGATTGAATACACAAGAGAAAAATCTTTGATGTAAAAAGTTATCTGCATTTTATTTGGACGTTTACAAAGGAGTGAAAACCAGCCAATAAGAGGCTACTTAATAAAATACAAAATACAAAAATTCATAATACAACATTTATCAAACTCTGAAAAGATGGGAACTAACTCAACTTAAACATCTATGAGAAACTTACAGCAAACATCTTGGTTAATGGTGAAACATTTAAAATATTCCCATTAAAGCCAGGAGGAAGCCAAGGACACTGCCGTCAAATTACTGATTCCTCATTTAGCGGTTCCAGTGAGTCATGCACTCTCCTTGTTTCCGTTAACCTCCCCCCCCCCACCCCGACACCTTTTGTCTGATTCATCAAATGTCCTTTGATCCACTTTTTCCTCAATCTGTTTGAAATTGTACCTACTATTCCAATTCATTTAGTGGTTCCCAAAGGGTACCCACGTTGAGACTTAAAAATGTGTCAGTCTAGAGTTTTATCGCTCTTATATTCAGCCAGTCTATCGTCTCCAGGCACTAGACAAGAACTTTAGTAACTTCTAGCTCCTTCTGAATTTTCGCATGGCCCACATGTCTATATGAGTGTCTTCTGGAATTTTAATTCTAGGTCATCAATCCTTTTTCCAGAATCGTACTCCTCTGGACTTAAGAATACAGTTTCCTAATTTCCATGCTTACGGATCCTTGTTGCATCCCACTTCCTCCCGGTTGTCCGGTTTGGCTCTTTCTTGGCTGAAACACGTGACGTGTACTTTCACTGTACATGACAGTTCCATTCCAATCGCCTTGTACACAAAGGGGGTTTGGCAGCTTGCATATTGCAAGTTGCGTACTCTAAGTTCAGGGGAAGCTCAGGCTTCAGGTCCAGTCCGGGGAGGAGTGGAGCAGAAGTGGGGCTGGGGGGAACGTCCAGGTGGAAGAAAGGGAGGCTGGGAACAACGTGGGTGGCGGATAGTGGTCAATATGCAATGTCGGTGAGGAACACTGGGACCCCTTGCACATAGGTGCCGTGGGGGGTTTGAATGACTTGTAAAACAGCTGAGTCCCCCAGAGCCCTAAACCCGATGCAGGGATAGAGGGTCAACGCGGGTTGCCAGTCAACAGCCTGAGGCCCAGGAGCAGTGGGCGGCTCCTGAAACCCCAGCTCAGGTTGCGCCACGTCGGGGCCAGGGCCTTCCTGCACAGTTCCAGGCAGAGGACCTGTTTCAGAAAGAGAGAAGGCTGCGGTCTCCGTGATTTCCGGTTCCCCCTGGTGGCCTGGCTCTCCATGGTGGTCCAGTGGGATGTGCACGTCCGGTCCCATCACGCCTTCTGCCCCCTGTCTCTGGCCAGCGTCCCCGCGGGGCCCAGCCCTTCTGCCACGGCCTCGCCCTGGCCGCCGGCTTCCTCCCCGGCGAGGGCCTCTCTCTGCAGGACGGGGTGACTCTGGGCGAGCTGGGGGCTGCCATCTGAAGGGTTTCACGTAAGCGATGGGTTTTGCGGGTTGGGCTGGCTGTGCGGGCCCATCTGCTTCCACGGAGTCTTCAGGGTCCGCAACACAGCAGCCTGGCTCTGGAGGAGGCCCACCTGAGGCTAAAAGAGAAGCAGAGCGTGAGCAGAGAGAGATAGAAGGAATTTTACCCATCAAGCAGTTATAGGATACTTTTAAAAATAAATACTCAGAGAAAAGAGGGATTTTTGAAGTTAAAATTGTCAGAGAAGAAACAAAACTCTCCATGGAAATTGGAGAATGAAGTTGAGAAGATCTCCCACAGAACAAAGCAAAAATCTAAAATGATGGAAAGAAGGATGAAATATAAGAGAATTAGAGGTATGTTGTGGCTGAGACATTTCACCACAAAATTTCAGAGTGCTGAGGAAAAAGAGAAGATTCTAAAAGATTGTAGGGAGCGGGAGACAGAGAAAGGAAAAGTCACATGGAAAGGGCTAGGATTCCACATGTCTCAAAAATCAGACATCTCAAAAGCAGCAGTTCAGTCTAGAACATAACAGAAAATGTCTTCGAAATTTCAAGGGAAATGAATTTCCCACCTAAAATGTCCTGTCCAACCAAAGTTTCACTAAAGAATCTGGGAGGGGAGAATGAAGATGTTTCAGACCAGCAAGATGTTAAAGAATTTGCTTTCAGTGGATGCTTTATTGTTATGCATCGGTCAAACTAGACAAGATTAAAAGATTTAGGACACTCAGCATAGGAAGGGAAATGTTTTGGAGAACAACGTGGCAACAGCCGTAAAATTCCAACTCCTCCGGGAAAGAACAAGGTGGAAGTACCGGTTTACCATAGATCAAGACGTAGCGTGAGGACTCGCTCTGCTACGGAGAAACAGTAATACAAAACGAAACAGAAGGAAACAGCGACAACAACAGCAAATCTCAGATTTGGGAAATGGGATTACAGTTCGAAAGAGGGAAGGGAATTTGCCAGAGGATGTGGAACCTGGGAGCTGACTTCCAACAACCAGCCCAGGTTGAGGCAGGCTAGGAGAAGGTGAAACAGAGAATGCTCGATTGAGTTTGAATTCAAACAATTGGGGAAGAATTGGGGAACAAACGAAATCAAAAAGAGAGTGGCAGGCGTTTGATGTACCTTGATTAGGGGCCATGGAGCGAAGTCGCTTCGAAGGCCTTGGTTCCTCCATGAGCAATCGGCGGGAGGGGCTGGGGAGAAAAACAAGAGAGCAAGAACGGATTTAGGAAGACAGAGGTGACAAGGCAGGGGGATGGCCGTGGCCTTTCTAGGGGAATGAGGATTCTGTCCCCAGCTGCACCCACCCAAGATCTGTCCACCCCTCCGGGACTCCCAGACACACACCTGATTTTCCCACAGCTGGCTCCGGAGATCTGAAAATTAGGAGACTCTTCGACGAAGAGAGGCCCGAGGAGTCGGAGGTGTCCACAGGTTCACCGCTGTAGCTCTGAGGTAGTCCACCCGCAGCCAGGGAGTCTGGAGGGAGCACGCAGCAGGTTCTGGCTCCGAGCCCAGCAGAAAGCCGACTGCTGGAGGCCGAGCGCGGTCCCTCTTATATGGCAGCAAGGCAGTGGCGTAAGGGACAGGCGTCGTCAGAGGGGGGCCGGCTGGGGCGGGCCTGGCTGGGCTTGCGAGGCGCATTGGGCCAGTCCCCTGCCAGTCAAATGGGGCCCTTCTGAGATGCCGCCATTTCTAGACGCCCGTGGTTGACTGAGTAATCTAATCATCGAGGGACAAAATGCATAATGGCCTTTGAGTGTCAGCACAATGGGGTGTGGTGCCCGGAAAGCGGCTGATAGGAAGATGCGATTAGCTTAGATCTGAGCACGGTGAAGGAATGCATCCAAAGGGGGGATATCTGGGCTGAAATCTGGAACATAAAATTTGAAATTAGTCAACCTGAACCGGGTTGGGAGAGACAGGGAGAAAGGAAAGGGAGTGAAGAGGGTGTGCTGAGGCCCGAATGGAAGGGAGCCCGGCACATTCTGGCAATGGACCGGAGGCCAAGTCCAGGCCCAGAGGTGGTGCGAGGTGGAGGCAGGGTCCGCGCAGGTGCTGGTCTTGTTCCAAGGCAGCGGAAAACCGTGGAACGGTGTCCGGCAGCGGGTTAACATTTCAGAAACGACCAGCCTGGCTGTGAGGGAGCGCCAACCCAGGGTCCGCAGAATTAAGTCAGGAGAGGCAAGAAGGCTATTGCAGCCCTCGGGGTTGGGCGCAGGGTGCTGTTAGACTGAGACTGAGGGAGGTAGAGGAGGAGAAAGTTCCCTGGTGGGAGAGAAATTTCCCAGAGAAAGCCAGACCCAGTGTGGACAGCCCTTGAGGAAGAGACTGCGGCCTTGGTAGCCCGCCCGTTCATTCAGGCAGAGGTGGACCGAGAACCTGCTCTGAATGGGAAGTTGCGGAGCTTGGCTTGCGCACATCTGCCTGAAGGGGCTTTTGAACTGCCAAGTGAGGATGTCGAGTGGCCTTTTGTAAAAAGAGTCGAGCTCAGCGCGATGGCGACGGGGCTGGAGATGCGTGTGAGACCCACACCACTGGCTTTTATTGCTGTGGCTGCACATACGGGTGGAGGAAGACAGCGGGAAACACAGCAGGACACTGGAGGGGAATCCCGCAGTGGGTTATTTGGTTGGTTTGCATCCTTGTTTTTTTTTTTTTTTACAGAGACGGGTTGTCGCTCTGTAGCCCAGGCTGGAGTGCAGCGGTGCCATCTCGGCTCGCTGCGGCTACTTGGGGGGCTGAGATAGGAGAATCAGTTCAGGTGATTCTCCTGTCTCGGCCTCCGGAGTAGCTGGACTACAGGTGAGCGCCACCACATCGGGACAATTTTCGGATTTTTTGGAGAGACGAGGTTTCGCTATGTGCCCAGGCTTGTTTGGAAGGCCTGAGCTCAAGCCGTCCTTCCCGCTCCACCTCCCGAGTAGCTGGGACCCCAGGCGCAAGCCACCATGCCGGGCCAATTATTTTTTTGGGTTGTATATGTTGTTGAAGTGAGGTTTTGCTATGTTTTCACCTCACATACCTTTTCTGTCCCAAGACCCCATCCAGGGTACCACCTTACAATTCGTCACGGTTCCCCTTGGCTGCGACGGTTTCTCACACTTGCCTTGTTTTTGATGACCTTGACACTTGGAATACTGATCAGATATATTGTGGGATGTCCCCTCCTGAAGTTCGTGTGATGTATTCCTTGTGATCTGACTGGAATTATATGTTTTTGTAAGGAAGATTGCAGCGGGAAAGCGCCATTCCCATCCCATCCTGTCTAGAGTACACACCATCAAGCCGGCTTATCACTGCTGCTATTAGTCCTGGTCACCTGGCTGGGGCAGTGTTGATTAGGTTTCTCCACCATAAAGTGATTTTCCCACCTCTTTCTCTACTGTACTTTTTGGAAGTCGCTACCTGTGGCCTATACTTAAATAAAAGGGAAGTTTTGCTTTATCTCCTTGCGGGGGAATAGCTACCGAAATTCTGTGGAGTTCTCCTGTGTGGAGGATTTTCCCATTCTCCCCCACATGGTTGTTTATTTAGTCACTTATTTATATCCGTATGGACTTATGGACACCTATTGTATGCTTTGGTTTACACTCCAATACTTCAGGGGATGAATTATTTAATAATTGCACTAATTATTTTGTCAAATATTTTACTCAACTATTTAATTATTAATTATTTAGTTAATTACTTTGTTACTGAATGTCGCCAGCTTTGGCCACCGGGAGCTCCTTTAGTTGGTTTCCGTGTCCCTTTGTCAACCTCCCATCGCTGTGGCTTTTGGTTTTGTTTGGTTTTGGGCGGCTCCTTTCTCCCTGGCACCACAGGATGCTCCATGCTTATTTGCATATTCTCATCCTGATTGGGATTTCGTGTGCTCACTGACCAAACCCATAGATTCTTCTGTGAAGTTTCTCTTCAAAACGTTCATCTTTCTTATTGGGATAACTTCTCTCTCTCTTTTTTCCATTTTGAGACAAAGTTTTGCTCCCGTCACCCAGGCTGGAGTGCAATAGCATGATCTCGGATCACTGCAATGGCGCAATCTGGGCTCACTGCAACCTCCGCCTCCTGGGTTCAAAGGATTCTCCCGCCTCAGCCTCCTGAGCAGCTGGGACTACAGTGGCCCACCACCGTGCCTGTCTAATTTTTCTATTTTTATGAGGGCGAGACATGAGAATCGCTTCAATCCCGGGAATGGAGTTCTCAGTGAGCCGAAGCCACCGCGCTCCAGCGTGGGTGAAAGAGTGAGAGTCTGTTTCAAAATAAATAAATAAATAAATGAATGAATGAATGAATGAATGAATAAATAAACCCGGAGGAATTACCAAGGGGTCTTGGTGCCTGCCTGCAGTCTGAGCTACTTGGCAACCTGATGTTGGAGGATCACCTGAGCTGAGGAGGTGCGGGCTGCAGTGAGCTGTGATTGCACCACTGCACTCCAGCCTGGATGACTGAATGAGACCCTGTCTTACTCCACGTACACATGTTTAGTGAAGCATTCTGGTGGTAGAAATGTCCTGGAAGTAGCGTATCAGCAGACCGCCACCTGCGGAATGTAAAACCTGTGCCTCTTTCCAGACAGATATACAGCAGGAAGAGAGTGGCACATGTGCGTGGGATGACTGCAAGGGGGCTTTCTGGCTTATGGATGACAGACCCCAATGGCAAGCCAAGAAGCAGCTCCCACTGCACAGTGCTCATTGTGATCCATGCCATGCTTCAATACGAAGTCGCCTGTTCCTAGTTTGGAGACGCACGGACTCCACAGAGGCTCTGCTCCTGACCACACCTGTGTTGCCTGCCTGGACCTTATAGTCACTTCAGCAGGACCCCTGGCACATGGCACGCCAGGTGTTTGTAAAAGCGAGCCACAAACGATGCTCTTAATGTGTACGTTTGTTGGTGTAGACTTGTGTGACTATGGGGAGAGATGCGATATGAATGGAGAACAGAGACTGGAGCCATTTTTCTACCTTCCTTTCTGCTTTTAGTAAACACATTTTATATTTGCGATTTGTGAAAGTTTAGTGAAAGAACTGTTGTATAAAATAAGTCCGAAGAGAAAGGTTTATTTAGAAGGATTGAATACACAAGAGAAAAATCTTTGATGTAAAAAGTTATCTGCATTTTATTTGGACGTTTACAAAGGAGTGAAAACCAGCCAATAAGAGGCTACTTAATAAAATACAAAATACAAAAATTCATAATACAACATTTATCAAACTCTGAAAAGATGGGAACTAACTCAAGTTAAACATCTATGAGAAACTTACAGCAAACATCTTGGTTAATGGTGAAACATTTAAAATATTCCCATTAAAGCCAGGAGGAAGCCAAGGACACTGCCGTCAAATTACTGATTCCTCATTTAGCGGTTCCAGTGAGTCATGCACTCTCCTTGTTTCCGTTAACCTCCCCCCCCCCACCCCGACACCTTTTGTCTGATTCATCAAATGTCCTTTGATCCACTTTTTCCTCAATCTGTTTGAAATTGTACCTTCTATTCCAATTCATTCAGTGGTTCCCAAAGGGTACCCACGTTGAGACTTAAAAATGTGTCAGTCTAGAGTTTTATCGCTCTTATATTCAGCCAGTCTATCGTCTCCAGGCACTAGACAAGAACTTTAGTAACTTCTAGCTCCTTCTGAATTTTCGCATGCCCCACATGTCTATATGAGTGTCTTCTGGAATTTTAATTCTAGGTCATCAATCCTTTTTCCAGAATCGTACTCCTCTGGACTTAAGAATACAGTTTCCTAATTTCCATGCTTACGGATCCTTGTTGCATCCCACTTCCTCCCGGTTGTCCGGTTTGGCTCTTTCTTGGCTGAAACACGTGACGTGTACTTTCACTGTACATGACAGTTCCATTCCAATCGCCTTGTACACAAAGGGGGTTTGGCAGCTTGCATATTGCAAGTTGCGTACTCTAAGTTCAGGGGAAGCTCAGGCTTCAGGTCCAGTCCGGGGAGGAGTGGAGCAGAAGTGGGGTTGGGGGGAACGTCCAGGTGGAAGAAAGGGAGGCTGGGAACAACGTGGGTGGCGGATAGTGGTCAATATGCAATGTCGGTGAGGAACACTGGGACCCCTTGCACATAGGTGCCGTGGGGGGTTTGAATGACTTGTAAAACAGCTGAGTCACCCAGAGCCCTAAACCCGATGCAGGGATAGAGGGTCAACGCGGGTTGCCAGTCAACAGCCTGAGGCCCAGGAGCAGTGGGCGGCTCCTGAAACCCCAGCTCAGGTTGCGCCACGTCGGGGCCAGGGCCTTCCTGCACAGTTCCAGGCAGAGGACCTGTTTCAGAAAGAGAGAAGGCTGCGGTCTCCGTGATTTCCGGTTCCCCCTGGTGGCCTGGCTCTCCATGGTGGTCCAGTGGGATGTGCACGTCCGGTCCCATCACGCCTTCTGCCCCCTGTCTCTGGCCAGCGTCCCCGCGGGGCCCAGCCCTTCTGCCACGGCCTCGCCCTGGCCGCCGGCTTCCTCCCCGGCGCCGGCCTCTCTCTGCAGGACGGGGTGACTCTGGGCGAGCTGGGGGCTGCCATCTGAAGGGTTTCACGTAAGCGATGGGTTTTGCGGGTTGGGCTGGCTGTGCGGGCCCATCTGCTTCCACGGAGTCTTCAGGGTCCGCAACACAGCAGCCTGGCTCTGGAGGAGGCCCACCTGAGGCTAAAAGAGAAGCAGAGCGTGAGCAGAGAGAGATAGAAGGAATTTTACCCATCAAGCAGTTATAGGATACTTTTAAAAATAAATACTCAGAGAAAAGAGGGATTTTTGAAGTTAAAATTGTCAGAGAAGAAACAAAACTCTCCATGGAAATTGGAGAATGAAGTTGAGAAGATCTCCCACAGAACAAAGCAAAAACCTAAAATGATGGAAAGAAGGATGAAATATAAGAGAATTAGAGGTATGTTGTGGCTGAGACATTTCACCACAAAATTTCAGAGTGCTGAGGAAAAAGAGAAGATTCTAAAAGATTGTAGGGAGCGGGAGACAGAGAAAGGAAAAGTCACATGGAAAGGGCTAGGATTCCACATGTCTCAAAAATCAGACATCTCAAAAGCAGCAGTTCAGTCTAGAACATAACAGAAAATGTCTTCGAAATTTCAAGGGAAATGAATTTCCCACCTAAAATGTCCTGTCCAACCAAAGTTTCACTAAAGAATCTGGGAGGGGAGAATGAAGATGTTTCAGACCAGCAAGATGTTAAAGAATTTGCTTTCAGTGGATGCTTTATTGTTATGCATCGGTCAAACTAGACAAGATTAAAAGATTTAGGACACTCAGCATAGGAAGGGAAATGTTTTGGAGAACAACGTGGCAACAGCCGTAAAATTCCAACTCCTCCGGGAAAGAACAAGGTGGAAGTACCGGTTTACCATAGATCAAGACGTAGCGTGAGGACTCGCTCTGCTACGGAGAAACAGTAATACAAAACGAAACAGAAGGAAACAGCGACAACAACAGCAAATCTCAGATTTGGGAAATGGGATTACAGTTCGAAAGAGGGAAGGGAATTTGCCAGAGGATGTGGAACCTGGGAGCTGACTTCCAACAACCAGCCCAGGTTGAGGCAGGCTAGGAGAAGGTGAAACAGAGAATGCTCGATTGAGTTTGAATTCAAACAATTGGGGAAGAATTGGGGAACAAACGAAATCAAAAAGAGAGTGGCAGGCGTTTGATGTACCTTGATTAGGGGCCATGGAGCGAAGTCGCTTCGAAGGCCTTGGTTCCTCCATGAGCAATCGGCGGGAGGGGCTGGGGAGAAAAACAAGAGAGCAAGAACGGATTTAGGAAGACAGAGGTGACAAGGCAGGGGGATGGCCGTGGCCTTTCTAGGGGAATGAGGATTCTGTCCCCAGCTGCACCCACCCAAGATCTGTCCACCCCTCCGGGACTCCCAGACACACACCTGATTTTCCCACAGCTGGCTCCGGAGATCTGAAAATTAGGAGACTCTTCGACGAAGAGAGGCCCGAGGAGTCGGAGGTGTCCACAGGTTCACCGCTGTAGCTCTGAGGTAGTCCACCCGCAGCCAGGGAGTCTGGAGGGAGCACGCAGCAGGTTCTGGCTCCGAGCCCAGCAGAAAGCCGACTGCTGGAGGCCGAGCGCGGTCCCTCTTATATGGCAGCAAGGCAGTGGCGTAAGGGACAGGCGTCGTCAGAGGGGGGCCGGCTGGGGCGGGCCTGGCTGGGCTTGCGAGGCGCATTGGGCCAGTCCCCTGCCAGTCAAATGGGGCCCTTCTGAGATGCCGCCATTTCTAGACGCCCGTGGTTGACTGAGTAATCTAATCATCGAGGGACAAAATGCATAATGGCCTTTGAGTGTCAGCACAATGGGGTGTGGTGCCCGGAAAGCGGCTGATAGGAAGATGCGATTAGCTTAGATCTGAGCACGGTGAAGGAATGCATCCAAAGGGGGGATATCTGGGCTGAAATCTGGAACATAAAATTTGAAATTAGTCAACCTGAACCGGGTTGGGAGAGACAGGGAGAAAGGAAAGGGAGTGAAGAGGGTGTGCTGAGGCCCGAATGGAAGGGAGCCCGGCACATTCTGGCAATGGACCGGAGGCCAAGTCCAGGCCCAGAGGTGGTGCGAGGTGGAGGCAGGGTCCGCGCAGGTGCTGGTCTTGTTCCAAGGCAGCGGAAAACCGTGGAACGGTGTCCGGCAGCGGGTTAACATTTCAGAAACGACCAGCCTGGCTGTGAGGGAGCGCCAACCCAGGGTCCGCAGAATTAAGTCAGGAGAGGCAAGAAGGCTATTGCAGCCCTCGGGGTTGGGCGCAGGGTGCTGTTAGACTGAGACTGAGGGAGGTAGAGGAGGAGAAAGTTCCCTGGTGGGAGAGAAATTTCCCAGAGAAAGCCAGACCCAGTGTGGACAGCCCTTGAGGAAGAGACTGCGGCCTTGGTAGCCCGCCCGTTCATTCAGGCAGAGGTGGACCGAGAACCTGCTCTGAATGGGAAGTTGCGGAGCTTGGCTTGCGCACATCTGCCTGAAGGGGCTTTTGAACTGCCAAGTGAGGATGTCGAGTGGCCTTTTGTAAAAAGAGTCGAGCTCAGCGCGATGGCGACGGGGCTGGAGATGCGTGTGAGACCCACACCACTGGCTTTTATTGCTGTGGCTGCACATACGGGTGGAGGAAGACAGCGGGAAACACAGCAGGACACTGGAGGGGAATCCCGCAGTGGGTTATTTGGTTGGTTTGCATCCTTGTTTTTTTTTTTTTTTACAGAGACGGGTTGTCGCTCTGTAGCCCAGGCTGGAGTGCAGCGGTGCCATCTCGGCTCGCTGCGGCTACTTGGGGGGCTGAGATAGGAGAATCAGTTCAGGTGATTCTCCTGTCTCGGCCTCCGGAGTAGCTGGACTACAGGTGAGCGCCACCACATCGGGACAATTTTCGGATTTTTTGGAGAGACGAGGTTTCGCTATGTGCCCAGGCTTGTTTGGAAGGCCTGAGCTCAAGCCGTCCTTCCCGCTCCACCTCCCGAGTAGCTGGGACCCCAGGCGCAAGCCACCATGCCGGGCCAATTATTTTTTTGGGTTGTATATGTTGTTGAAGTGAGGTTTTGCTATGTTTTCACCTCACATACCTTTTCTGTCCCAAGACCCCATCCAGGGTACCACCTTACAATTCGTCACGGTTCCCCTTGGCTGCGACGGTTTCTCACACTTGCCTTGTTTTTGATGACCTTGACACTTGGAATACTGATCAGATATATTGTGGGATGTCCCCTCCTGAAGTTCGTGTGATGTATTCCTTGTGATCTGACTGGAATTATATGTTTTTGTAAGGAAGATTGCAGCGGGAAAGCGCCATTCCCATCCCATCCTGTCTAGAGTACACACCATCAAGCCGGCTTATCACTGCTGCTATTAGTCCTGGTCACCTGGCTGGGGCAGTGTTGATTAGGTTTCTCCACCATAAAGTGATTTTCCCACCTCTTTCTCTACTGTACTTTTTGGAAGTCGCTACCTGTGGCCTATACTTAAATAAAAGGGAAGTGTTGCTTTATCTCCTTGCGGGGGAATAGCTACCGAAATTCTGTGGAGTTCTCCTGTGTGGAGGATTTTCCCATTCTCCCCCACATGGTTGTTTATTTAGTCACTTATTTATATCCGTATGGACTTATGGACACCTATTGTATGCTTTGGTTTACACTCCAATACTTCAGGGGATGAATTATTTAATAATTGCACTAATTATTTTGTCAAATATTTTACTCAACTATTTAATTATTAATTATTTAGTTAATTACTTTGTTACTGAATGTCGCCAGCTTTGGCCACCGGGAGCTCCTTTAGTTGGTTTCCGTGTCCCTTTGTCAACCTCCCATCGCTGTGGCTTTTGGTTTTGTTTGGTTTTGGGCGGCTCCTTTCTCCCTGGCACCACAGGATGCTCCATGCTTATTTGCATATTCTCATCCTGATTGGGATTTCGTGTGCTCACTGACCAAACCCATAGATTCTTCTGTGAAGTTTCTCTTCAAAACGTTCATCTTTCTTATTGGGATAACTTCTCTCTCTCTTTTTTCCATTTTGAGACAAAGTTTTGCTCCCGTCACCCAGGCTGGAGTGCAATAGCATGATCTCGGATCACTGCAATGGCGCAATCTGGGCTCACTGCAACCTCCGCCTCCTGGGTTCAAAGGATTCTCCCGCCTCAGCCTCCTGAGCAGCTGGGACTACAGTGGCCCACCACCGTGCCTGTCTAATTTTTCTATTTTTATGAGGGCGAGACATGAGAATCGCTTCAATCCCGGGAATGGAGTTCTCAGTGAGCCGAAGCCACCGCGCTCCAGCGTGGGTGAAAGAGTGAGAGTCTGTTTCAAAATAAATAAATAAATAAATGAATGAATGAATGAATGAATGAATAAATAAACCCGGAGGAATTACCAAGGGGTCTTGGTGCCTGCCTGCAGTCTGAGCTACTTGGCAACCTGATGTTGGAGGATCACCTGAGCTGAGGAGGTGCGGGCTGCAGTGAGCTGTGATTGCACCACTGCACTCCAGCCTGGATGACTGAATGAGACCCTGTCTTACTCCACGTACACATGTTTAGTGAAGCATTCTGGTGGTAGAAATGTCCTGGAAGTAGCGTATCAGCAGACCGCCACCTGCGGAATGTAAAACCTGTGCCTCTTTCCAGACAGATATACAGCAGGAAGAGAGTGGCACATGTGCGTGGGATGACTGCAAGGGGGCTTTCTGGCTTATGGATGACAGACCCCAATGGCAAGCCAAGAAGCAGCTCCCACTGCACAGTGCTCATTGTGATCCATGCCATGCTTCAATACGAAGTCGCCTGTTCCTAGTTTGGAGACGCACGGACTCCACAGAGGCTCTGCTCCTGACCACAC
Source organism: Pan troglodytes (assembly GCF_028858775.2). Classification (NCBI taxonomy): domain Eukaryota; kingdom Metazoa; phylum Chordata; class Mammalia; order Primates; family Hominidae; genus Pan; species Pan troglodytes. The sequence continues at coordinate 62,704,063 of NC_072412.2, read as the reverse complement.
CTGTGTTGCCTGCCTGGACCTTATAGTCACTTCAGCAGGACCCCTGGCACATGGCACGCCAGGTGTTTGTAAAAGCGAGCCACAAACGATGCTCTTAATGTGTACGTTTGTTGGTGTAGACTTGTGTGACTATGGGGAGAGATGCGATATGAATGGAGAACAGAGACTGGAGCCATTTTTCTACCTTCCTTTCTGCTTTTAGTAAACACATTTTATATTTGCGATTTGTGAAAGTTTAGTGAAAGAACTGTTGTATAAAATAAGTCCGAAGAGAAAGGTTTATTTAGAAGGATTGAATACACAAGAGAAAAATCTTTGATGTAAAAAGTTATCTGCATTTTATTTGGACGTTTACAAAGGAGTGAAAACCAGCCAATAAGAGGCTACTTAATAAAATACAAAATACAAAAATTCATAATACAACATTTATCAAACTCTGAAAAGATGGGAACTAACTCAACTTAAACATCTATGAGAAACTTACAGCAAACATCTTGGTTAATGGTGAAACATTTAAAATATTCCCATTAAAGCCAGGAGGAAGCCAAGGACACTGCCGTCAAATTACTGATTCCTCATTTAGCGGTTCCAGTGAGTCATGCACTCTCCTTGTTTCCGTTAACCTCCCCCCCCCCACCCCGACACCTTTTGTCTGATTCATCAAATGTCCTTTGATCCACTTTTTCCTCAATCTGTTTGAAATTGTACCTTCTATTCCAATTCATTCAGTGGTTCCCAAAGGGTACCCACGTTGAGACTTAAAAATGTGTCAGTCTAGAGTTTTATCGCTCTTATATTCAGCCAGTCTATCGTCTCCAGGCACTAGACAAGAACTTTAGTAACTTCTAGCTCCTTCTGAATTTTCGCATGCCCCACATGTCTATATGAGTGTCTTCTGGAATTTTAATTCTAGGTCATCAATCCTTTTTCCAGAATCGTACTCCTCTGGACTTAAGAATACAGTTTCCTAATTTCCATGCTTACGGATCCTTGTTGCATCCCACTTCCTCCCGGTTGTCCGGTTTGGCTCTTTCTTGGCTGAAACACGTGACGTGTACTTTCACTGTACATGACAGTTCCATTCCAATCGCCTTGTACACAAAGGGGGTTTGGCAGCTTGCATATTGCAAGTTGCGTACTCTAAGTTCAGGGGAAGCTCAGGCTTCAGGTCCAGTCCGGGGAGGAGTGGAGCAGAAGTGGGGTTGGGGGGAACGTCCAGGTGGAAGAAAGGGAGGCTGGGAACAACGTGGGTGGCGGATAGTGGTCAATATGCAATGTCGGTGAGGAACACTGGGACCCCTTGCACATAGGTGCAGTGGGGGGTTTGAATGACTTGTAAAACAGCTGAGTCACCCAGAGCCCTAAACCCGATGCAGGGATAGAGGGTCAACGCGGGTTGCCAGTCAACAGCCTGAGGCCCAGGAGCAGTGGGCGGCTCCTGAAACCCCAGCTCAGGTTGCGCCACGTCGGGGCCAGGGCCTTCCTGCACAGTTCCAGGCAGAGGACCTGTTTCAGAAAGAGAGAAGGCTGCGGTCTCCGTGATTTCCGGTTCCCCCTGGTGGCCTGGCTCTCCATGGTGGTCCAGTGGGATGTGCACGTCCGGTCCCATCACGCCTTCTGCCCCCTGTCTCTGGCCAGCGTCCCCGCGGGGCCCAGCCCTTCTGCCACGGCCTCGCCCTGGCCGCCGGCTTCCTCCCCGGCGCCGGCCTCTCTCTGCAGGACGGGGTGACTCTGGGCGAGCTGGGGGCTGCCATCTGAAGGGTTTCACGTAAGCGATGGGTTTTGCGGGTTGGGCTGGCTGTGCGGGCCCATCTGCTTCCACGGAGTCTTCAGGGTCCGCAACACAGCAGCCTGGCTCTGGAGGAGGCCCACCTGAGGCTAAAAGAGAAGCAGAGCGTGAGCAGAGAGAGATAGAAGGAATTTTACCCATCAAGCAGTTATAGGATACTTTTAAAAATAAATACTCAGAGAAAAGAGGGATTTTTGAAGTTAAAATTGTCAGAGAAGAAACAAAACTCTCCATGGAAATTGGAGAATGAAGTTGAGAAGATCTCCCACAGAACAAAGCAAAAACCTAAAATGATGGAAAGAAGGAGGAAATATAAGAGAATTAGAGGTATGTTGTGGCTGAGACATTTCACCACAAAATTTCAGAGTGCTGAGGAAAAAGAGAAGATTCTAAAAGATTGTAGGGAGCGGGAGACAGAGAAAGGAAAAGTCACATGGAAAGGGCTAGGATTCCACATGTCTCAAAAATCAGACATCTCAAAAGCAGCAGTTCAGTCTAGAACATAACAGAAAATGTCTTCGAAATTTCAAGGGAAATGAATTTCCCACCTAAAATGTCCTGTCCAACCAAAGTTTCACTAAAGAATCTGGGAGGGGAGAATGAAGATGTTTCAGACCAGCAAGATGTTAAAGAATTTGCTTTCAGTGGATGCTTTATTGTTATGCATCGGTCAAACTAGACAAGATTAAAAGATTTAGGACACTCAGCATAGGAAGGGAAATGTTTTGGAGAACAACGTGGCAACAGCCGTAAAATTCCAACTCCTCCGGGAAAGAACAAGGTGGAAGTACCGGTTTACCATAGATCAAGACGTAGCGTGAGGACTCGCTCTGCTACGGAGAAACAGTAATACAAAACGAAACAGAAGGAAACAGCGACAACAACAGCAAATCTCAGATTTGGGAAATGGGATTACAGTTCGAAAGAGGGAAGGGAATTTGCCAGAGGATGTGGAACCTGGGAGCTGACTTCCAACAACCAGCCCAGGTTGAGGCAGGCTAGGAGAAGGTGAAACAGAGAATGCTCGATTGAGTTTGAATTCAAACAATTGGGGAAGAATTGGGGAACAAACGAAATCAAAAAGAGAGTGGCAGGCGTTTGATGTACCTTGATTAGGGGCCATGGAGCGAAGTCGCTTCGAAGGCCTTGGTTCCTCCATGAGCAATCGGCGGGAGGGGCTGGGGAGAAAAACAAGAGAGCAAGAACGGATTTAGGAAGACAGAGGTGACAAGGCAGGGGGATGGCCGTGGCCTTTCTAGGGGAATGAGGATTCTGTCCCCAGCTGCACCCACCCAAGATCTGTCCACCCCTCCGGGACTCCCAGACACACACCTGATTTTCCCACAGCTGGCTCCGGAGATCTGAAAATTAGGAGACTCTTCGACGAAGAGAGGCCCGAGGAGTCGGAGGTGTCCACAGGTTCACCGCTGTAGCTCTGAGGTAGTCCACCCGCAGCCAGGGAGTCTGGAGGGAGCACGCAGCAGGTTCTGGCTCCGAGCCCAGCAGAAAGCCGACTGCTGGAGGCCGAGCGCGGTCCCTCTTATATGGCAGCAAGGCAGTCGCGTAAGGGACAGGCGTCGTCAGAGGGGGGCCGGCTGGGGCGGGCCTGGCTGGGCTTGCGAGGCGCATTGGGCCAGTCCCCTGCCAGTCAAATGGGGCCCTTCTGAGATGCCGCCATTTCTAGACGCCCGTGGTTGACTGAGTAATCTAATCATCGAGGGACAAAATGCATAATGGCCTTTGAGTGTCAGCACAATGGGGTGTGGTGCCCGGAAAGCGGCTGATAGGAAGATGCGATTAGCTTAGATCTGAGCACGGTGAAGGAATGCATCCAAAGGGGGGATATCTGGGCTGAAATCTGGAACATAAAATTTGAAATTAGTCAACCTGAACCGGGTTGGGAGAGACAGGGAGAAAGGAAAGGGAGTGAAGAGGGTGTGCTGAGGCCCGAATGGAAGGGAGCCCGGCACATTCTGGCAATGGACCGGAGGCCAAGTCCAGGCCCAGAGGTGGTGCGAGGTGGAGGCAGGGTCCGCGCAGGTGCTGGTCTTGTTCCAAGGCAGCGGAAAACCGTGGAACGGTGTCCGGCAGCGGGTTAACATTTCAGAAACGACCAGCCTGGCTGTGAGGGAGCGCCAACCCAGGGTCCGCAGAATTAAGTCAGGAGAGGCAAGAAGGCTATTGCAGCCCTCGGGGTTGGGCGCAGGGTGCTGTTAGACTGAGACTGAGGGAGGTAGAGGAGGAGAAAGTTCCCTGGTGGGAGAGAAATTTCCCAGAGAAAGCCAGACCCAGTGTGGACAGCCCTTGAGGAAGAGACTGCGGCCTTGGTAGCCCGCCCGTTCATTCAGGCAGAGGTGGACCGAGAACCTGCTCTGAATGGGAAGTTGCGGAGCTTGGCTTGCGCACATCTGCCTGAAGGGGCTTTTGAACTGCCAAGTGAGGATGTCGAGTGGCCTTTTGTAAAAAGAGTCGAGCTCAGCGCGATGGCGACGGGGCTGGAGATGCGTGTGAGACCCACACCACTGGCTTTTATTGCTGTGGCTGCACATACGGGTGGAGGAAGACAGCGGGAAACACAGCAGGACACTGGAGGGGAATCCCGCAGTGGGTTATTTGGTTGGTTTGCATCCTTGTTTTTTTTTTTTTTTACAGAGACGGGTTGTCGCTCTGTAGCCCAGGCTGGAGTGCAGCGGTGCCATCTCGGCTCGCTGCGGCTACTTGGGGGGCTGAGATAGGAGAATCAGTTCAGGTGATTCTCCTGTCTCGGCCTCCGGAGTAGCTGGACTACAGGTGAGCGCCACCACATCGGGACAATTTTCGGATTTTTTGGAGAGACGAGGTTTCGCTATGTGCCCAGGCTTGTTTGGAAGGCCTGAGCTCAAGCCGTCCTTCCCGCTCCACCTCCCGAGTAGCTGGGACCCCAGGCGCAAGCCACCATGCCGGGCCAATTATTTTTTTGGGTTGTATATGTTGTTGAAGTGAGGTTTTGCTATGTTTTCACCTCACATACCTTTTCTGTCCCAAGACCCCATCCAGGGTACCACCTTACAATTCGTCACGGTTCCCCTTGGCTGCGACGGTTTCTCACACTTGCCTTGTTTTTGATGACCTTGACACTTGGAATACTGATCAGATATATTGTGGGATGTCCCCTCCTGAAGTTCGTGTGATGTATTCCTTGTGATCTGACTGGAATTATATGTTTTTGTAAGGAAGATTGCAGCGGGAAAGCGCCATTCCCATCCCATCCTGTCTAGAGTACACACCATCAAGCCGGCTTATCACTGCTGCTATTAGTCCTGGTCACCTGGCTGGGGCAGTGTTGATTAGGTTTCTCCACCATAAAGTGATTTTCCCACCTCTTTCTCTACTGTACTTTTTGGAAGTCGCTACCTGTGGCCTATACTTAAATAAAAGGGAAGTTTTGCTTTATCTCCTTGCGGGGGAATAGCTACCGAAATTCTGTGGAGTTCTCCTGTGTGGAGGATTTTCCCATTCTCCCCCACATGGTTGTTTATTTAGTCACTTATTTATATCCGTATGGACTTATGGACACCTATTGTATGCTTTGGTTTACACTCCAATACTTCAGGGGATGAATTATTTAATAATTGCACTAATTATTTTGTCAAATATTTTACTCAACTATTTAATTATTAATTATTTAGTTAATTACTTTGTTACTGAATGTCGCCAGCTTTGGCCACCGGGAGCTCCTTTAGTTGGTTTCCGTGTCCCTTTGTCAACCTCCCATCGCTGTGGCTTTTGGTTTTGTTTGGTTTTGGGCGGCTCCTTTCTCCCTGGCACCACAGGATGCTCCATGCTTATTTGCATATTCTCATCCTGATTGGGATTTCGTGTGCTCACTGACCAAACCCATAGATTCTTCTGTGAAGTTTCTCTTCAAAACGTTCATCTTTCTTATTGGGATAACTTCTCTCTCTCTTTTTTCCATTTTGAGACAAAGTTTTGCTCCCGTCACCCAGGCTGGAGTGCAATAGCATGATCTCGGATCACTGCAATGGCGCAATCTGGGCTCACTGCAACCTCCGCCTCCTGGGTTCAAAGGATTCTCCCGCCTCAGCCTCCTGAGCAGCTGGGACTACAGTGGCCCACCACCGTGCCTGTCTAATTTTTCTATTTTTATGAGGGCGAGACATGAGAATCGCTTCAATCCCGGGAATGGAGTTCTCAGTGAGCCGAAGCCACCGCGCTCCAGCGTGGGTGAAAGAGTGAGAGTCTGTTTCAAAATAAATAAATAAATAAATGAATGAATGAATGAATGAATGAATAAATAAACCCGGAGGAATTACCAAGGGGTCTTGGTGCCTGCCTGCAGTCTGAGCTACTTGGCAACCTGATGTTGGAGGATCACCTGAGCTGAGGAGGTGCGGGCTGCAGTGAGCTGTGATTGCACCACTGCACTCCAGCCTGGATGACTGAATGAGACCCTGTCTTACTCCACGTACACATGTTTAGTGAAGCATTCTGGTGGTAGAAATGTCCTGGAAGTAGCGTATCAGCAGACCGCCACCTGCGGAATGTAAAACCTGTGCCTCTTTCCAGACAGATATACAGCAGGAAGAGAGTGGCACATGTGCGTGGGATGACTGCAAGGGGGCTTTCTGGCTTATGGATGACAGACCCCAATGGCAAGCCAAGAAGCAGCTCCCACTGCACAGTGCTCATTGTGATCCATGCCATGCTTCAATACGAAGTCGCCTGTTCCTAGTTTGGAGACGCACGGACTCCACAGAGGCTCTGCTCCTGACCACACCTGTGTTGCCTGCCTGGACCTTATAGTCACTTCAGCAGGACCCCTGGCACATGGCACGCCAGGTGTTTGTAAAAGCGAGCCACAAACGATGCTCTTAATGTGTACGTTTGTTGGTGTAGACTTGTGTGACTATGGGGAGAGATGCGATATGAATGGAGAACAGAGACTGGAGCCATTTTTCTACCTTCCTTTCTGCTTTTAGTAAACACATTTTATATTTGCGATTTGTGAAAGTTTAGTGAAAGAACTGTTGTATAAAATAAGTCCGAAGAGAAAGGTTTATTTAGAAGGATTGAATACACAAGAGAAAAATCTTTGATGTAAAAAGTTATCTGCATTTTATTTGGACGTTTACAAAGGAGTGAAAACCAGCCAATAAGAGGCTACTTAATAAAATACAAAATACAAAAATTCATAATACAACATTTATCAAACTCTGAAAAGATGGGAACTAACTCAACTTAAACATCTATGAGAAACTTACAGCAAACATCTTGGTTAATGGTGAAACATTTAAAATATTCCCATTAAAGCCAGGAGGAAGCCAAGGACACTGCCGTCAAATTACTGATTCCTCATTTAGCGGTTCCAGTGAGTCATGCACTCTCCTTGTTTCCGTTAACCTCCCCCCCCCCACCCCGACACCTTTTGTCTGATTCATCAAATGTCCTTTGATCCACTTTTTCCTCAATCTGTTTGAAATTGTACCTTCTATTCCAATTCATTCAGTGGTTCCCAAAGGGTACCCACGTTGAGACTTAAAAATGTGTCAGTCTAGAGTTTTATCGCTCTTATATTCAGCCAGTCTATCGTCTCCAGGCACTAGACAAGAACTTTAGTAACTTCTAGCTCCTTCTGAATTTTCGCATGCCCCACATGTCTATATGAGTGTCTTCTGGAATTTTAATTCTAGGTCATCAATCCTTTTTCCAGAATCGTACTCCTCTGGACTTAAGAATACAGTTTCCTAATTTCCATGCTTACGGATCCTTGTTGCATCCCACTTCCTCCCGGTTGTCCGGTTTGGCTCTTTCTTGGCTGAAACACGTGACGTGTACTTTCACTGTACATGACAGTTCCATTCCAATCGCCTTGTACACAAAGGGGGTTTGGCAGCTTGCATATTGCAAGTTGCGTACTCTAAGTTCAGGGGAAGCTCAGGCTTCAGGTCCAGTCCGGGGAGGAGTGGAGCAGAAGTGGGGTTGGGGGGAACGTCCAGGTGGAAGAAAGGGAGGCTGGGAACAACGTGGGTGGCGGATAGTGGTCAATATGCAATGTCGGTGAGGAACACTGGGACCCCTTGCACATAGGTGCCGTGGGGGGTTTGAATGACTTGTAAAACAGCTGAGTCACCCAGAGCCCTAAACCCGATGCAGGGATAGAGGGTCAACGCGGGTTGCCAGTCAACAGCCTGAGGCCCAGGAGCAGTGGGCGGCTCCTGAAACCCCAGCTCAGGTTGCGCCACGTCGGGGCCAGGGCCTTCCTGCACAGTTCCAGGCAGAGGACCTGTTTCAGAAAGAGAGAAGGCTGCGGTCTCCGTGATTTCCGGTTCCCCCTGGTGGCCTGGCTCTCCATGGTGGTCCAGTGGGATGTGCACGTCCGGTCCCATCACGCCTTCTGCCCCCTGTCTCTGGCCAGCGTCCCCGCGGGGCCCAGCCCTTCTGCCACGGCCTCGCCCTGGCCGCCGGCTTCCTCCCCGGCGCCGGCCTCTCTCTGCAGGACGGGGTGACTCTGGGCGAGCTGGGGGCTGCCATCTGAAGGGTTTCACGTAAGCGATGGGTTTTGCGGGTTGGGCTGGCTGTGCGGGCCCATCTGCTTCCACGGAGTCTTCAGGGTCCGCAACACAGCAGCCTGGCTCTGGAGGAGGCCCACCTGAGGCTAAAAGAGAAGCAGAGCGTGAGCAGAGAGAGATAGAAGGAATTTTACCCATCAAGCAGTTATAGGATACTTTTAAAAATAAATACTCAGAGAAAAGAGGGATTTTTGAAGTTAAAATTGTCAGAGAAGAAACAAAACTCTCCATGGAAATTGGAGAATGAAGTTGAGAAGATCTCCCACAGAACAAAGCAAAAACCTAAAATGATGGAAAGAAGGAGGAAATATAAGAGAATTAGAGGTATGTTGTGGCTGAGACATTTCACCACAAAATTTCAGAGTGCTGAGGAAAAAGAGAAGATTCTAAAAGATTGTAGGGAGCGGGAGACAGAGAAAGGAAAAGTCACATGGAAAGGGCTAGGATTCCACATGTCTCAAAAATCAGACATCTCAAAAGCAGCAGTTCAGTCTAGAACATAACAGAAAATGTCTTCGAAATTTCAAGGGAAATGAATTTCCCACCTAAAGTGTCCTGTCCAACCAAAGTTTCACTAAAGAATCTGGGAGGGGAGAATGAAGATGTTTCAGACCAGCAAGATGTTAAAGAATTTGCTTTCAGTGGATGCTTTATTGTTATGCATCTGTCAAACTAGACAAGATTAAAAGATTTAGGACACTCAGCGTAGGAAGGGAAATGTTTTGGAGAACAACGTGGCAACAGCCGTAAAATTCCAACTCCTCCGGGAAAGAACAAGGTGGAAGTACCGGTTTATCATAGATCAAGACGTAGCGTGAGGACTCGCTCTGCTACGGAGAAACAGTAATACAAAACGAAACAGAAGGAAACAGCGACAACAACAGCAAATCTCAGATTTGGGAAATGGGATTACAGTTCGAAAGAGGGAAGGGAATTTGCCAGAGGATGTGGAACCTGGGAGCTGACTTCCAACAACCAGCCCAGGTTGAGGCAGGCTAGGAGAAGGTGAAACAGAGAATGCTCGATTGAGTTTGAATTCAAACAATTGGGGAAGAATTGGGGAACAAACGAAATCAAAAAGAGAGTGGCAGGCGTTTGATGTACCTTGATTAGGGGCCATGGAGCGAAGTCGCTTCGAAGGCCTTGGTTCCTCCATGAGCAATCGGCGGGAGGGGCTGGGGAGAAAAACAAGAGAGCAAGAACGGATTTAGGAAGACAGAGGTGACAAGGCAGGGGGATGGCCGTGGCCTTTCTAGGGGAATGAGGATTCTGTCCCCAGCTGCACCCACCCAAGATCTGTCCACCCCTCCGGGACTCCCAGACACACACCTGATCTTCCCACAGCTGGCTCCGGAGATCTGAAAATTAGGAGACTCTTCGACGAAGAGAGGCCCGAGGAGTCGGAGGTGTCCACAGGTTCACCGCTGTAGCTCTGAGGTAGTCCACCCGCAGCCAGGGAGTCTGGAGGGAGCACGCAGCAGGTTCTGGCTCCGAGCCCAGCAGAAAGCCGACTGCTGGAGGCCGAGCGCGGTCCCTCTTATATGGCAGCAAGGCAGTCGCGTAAGGGACAGGCGTCGTCAGAGGGGGGCCGGCTGGGGCGGGCCTGGCTGGGCTTGCGAGGCGCATTGGGCCAGTCCCCTGCCAGTCAAATGGGGCCCTTCTGAGATGCCGCCATTTCTAGACGCCCGTGGTTGACTGAGTAATCTAATCATCGAGGGACAAAATGCATAATGGCCTTTGAGTGTCAGCACAATGGGGTGTGGTGCCCGGAAAGCGGCTGATAGGAAGATGCGATTAGCTTAGATCTGAGCACGGTGAAGGAATGCATCCAAAGGGGGGATATCTGGGCTGAAATCTGGAACATAAAATTTGAAATTAGTCAACCTGAACCGGGTTGGGAGAGACAGGGAGAAAGGAAAGGGAGTGAAGAGGGTGTGCTGAGGCCCGAATGGAAGGGAGCCCGGCACATTCTGGCAATGGACTGGAGGCCAAGTCCAGGCCCAGAGGTGGTGCGAGGTGGAGGCAGGGTCCGCGCAGGTGCTGGTCTTGTTCCAAGGCAGCGGAAAACCGTGGAACGGTGTCCGGCAGCGGGTTAACATTTCAGAAACGACCAGCCTGGCTGTGAGGGAGCGCCAACCCAGGGTCCGCAGAATTAAGTCAGGAGAGGCAAGAAGGCTATTGCAGCCCTCGGGGTTGGGCGCAGGGTGCTGTTAGACTGAGACTGAGGGAGGTAGAGGAGGAGAAAGTTCCCTGGTGGGAGAGAAATTTCCCAGAGAAAGCCAGACCCAGTGTGGACAGCCCTTGAGGAAGAGACTGCGGCCTTGGTAGCCCGCCCGTTCATTCAGGCAGAGGTGGACCGAGAACCTGCTCTGAATGGGAAGTTGCGGAGCTTGGCTTGCGCACATCTGCCTGAAGGGGCTTTTGAACTGCCAAGTGAGGATGTCGAGTGGCCTTTTGTAAAAAGAGTCGAGCTCAGCGCGATGGCGACGGGGCTGGAGATGCGTGTGAGACCCACACCACTGGCTTTTATTGCTGTGGCTGCACATACGGGTGGAGGAAGACAGCGGGAAACACAGCAGGACACTGGAGGGGAATCCCGCAGTGGGTTATTTGGTTGGTTTGCATCCTTGTTTTTTTTTTTTTTTACAGAGACGGGTTGTCGCTCTGTAGCCCAGGCTGGAGTGCAGCGGTGCCATCTCGGCTCGCTGCGGCTACTTGGGGGGCTGAGATAGGAGAATCAGTTCAGGTGATTCTCCTGTCTCGGCCTCCGGAGTAGCTGGACTACAGGTGAGCGCCACCACATCGGGACAATTTTCGGATTTTTTGGAGAGACGAGGTTTCGCTATGTGCCCAGGCTTGTTTGGAAGGCCTGAGCTCAAGCGGTCCTTCCCGCTCCACCTCCCGAGTAGCTGGGACCCCAGGCGCAAGCCACCATGCCGGGCCAATTATTTTTTTGGGTTGTATATGTTGTTGAAGTGAGGTTTTGCTATGTTTTCACCTCACATACCTTTTCTGTCCCAAGACCCCATCCAGGGTACCACCTTACAATTCGTCACGGTTCCCCTTGGCTGCGACGGTTTCTCACACTTGCCTTGTTTTTGATGACCTTGACACTTGGAATACTGATCAGATATATTGTGGGATGTCCCCTCCTGAAGTTCGTGTGATGTATTCCTTGTGATCTGACTGGAATTATATGTTTTTGTAAGGAAGATTGCAGCGGGAAAGCGCCATTCCCATCCCATCCTGTCTAGAGTACACACCATCAAGCCGGCTTATCACTGCTGCTATTAGTCCTGGTCACCTGGCTGGGGCAGTGTTGATTAGGTTTCTCCACCATAAAGTGATTTTCCCACCTCTTTCTCTACTGTACTTTTTGGAAGTCGCTACCTGTGGCCTATACTTAAATAAAAGGGAAGTTTTGCTTTATCTCCGTGCAGGGGAATAGCTACCGAAATTCTGTGGAGTTCTCCTGTGTGGAGGATTTTCCCATTCTCCCCCACATGGTTGTTTATTTAGTCACTTATTTATATCCGTATGGACTTATGGACACCTATTGTATGCTTTGGTTTACACTCCAATACTTCAGGGGATGAATTATTTAATAATTGCACTAATTATTTTGTCAAATATTTTACTCAACTATTTAATTATTAATTATTTAGTTAATTACTTTGTTACTGAATGTCGCCAGCTTTGGCCACCGGGAGCTCCTTTAGTTGGTTTCCGTGTCCCTTTGTCAACCTCCCATCGCTGTGGCTTTTGGTTTTGTTTGGTTTTGGGCGGCTCCTTTCTCCCTGGCACCACAGGATGCTCCATGCTTATTTGCATATTCTCATCCTGATTGGGATTTCGTGTGCTCACTGACCAAACCCATAGATTCTTCTGTGAAGTTTCTCTTCAAAACGTTCATCTTTCTTATTGGGATAACTTCTCTCTCTCTTTTTTCCATTTTGAGACAAAGTTTTGCTCCCGTCACCCAGGCTGGAGTGCAATAGCATGATCTCGGATCACTGCAATGGCGCAATCTGGGCTCACTGCAACCTCCGCCTCCTGGGTTCAAAGGATTCTCCCGCCTCAGCCTCCTGAGCAGCTGGGACTACAGTGGCCCACCACCGTGCCTGGCTAATTTTTCTATTTTTATGAGGGCGAGACATGAGAATCGCTTCAATCCCGGGAATGGAGTTCTCAGTGAGCCGAAGCCACCGCGCTCCAGCGTGGGTGAAAGAGTGAGAGTCTGTTTCAAAATAAATAAATAAATAAATGAATGAATGAATGAATGAATGAATAAATAAACCCGGAGGAATTACCAAGGGGTCTTGGTGCCTGCCTGCAGTCTGAGCTACTTGGCAACCTGATGTTGGAGGATCACCTGAGCTGAGGAGGTGCGGGCTGCAGTGAGCTGTGATTGCACCACTGCACTCCAGCCTGGATGACTGAATGAGACCCTGTCTTACTCCACGTACACATGTTTAGTGAAGCATTCTGGTGGTAGAAATGTCCTGGAAGTGGCGTATCAGCAGATCGCCACCTGCGGAATGTAAAACCTGTGCCTCTTTCCAGACAGATATACAGCAGGAAGAGAGTGGCACATGTGCGTGGGATGACTGCAAGGGGGCTTTCTGGCTTATGGATGACAGACCCCAATGGCAAGCCAAGAAGCAGCTCCCACTGCACAGTGCTCATTGTGATCCATGCCATGCTTCAATACGAAGTCGCCTGTTCCTAGTTTGGAGACGCACGGACTCCACAGAGGCTCTGCTCCTGACCACACCTGTGTTGCCTGCCTGGACCTTATAGTCACTTCAGCAGGACCCCTGGCACATGGCACGCCAGGTGTTTGTAAAAGCGAGCCACAAACGATGCTCTTAATGTGTACGTTTGTTGGTGTAGACTTGTGTGACTATGGGGAGAGATGCGATATGAATGGAGAACAGAGACTGGAGCCATTTTTCTACCTTCCTTTCTGCTTTTAGTAAACACATTTTATATTTGCGATTTGTGAAAGTTTAGTGAAAGAACTGTTGTATAAAATAAGTCCGAAGAGAAAGGTTTATTTAGAAGGATTGAATACACAAGAGAAAAATCTTTGATGTAAAAAGTTATCTGCATTTTATTTGGACGTTTACAAAGGAGTGAAAACCAGCCAATAAGAGGCTACTTAATAAAATACAAAATACAAAAATTCATAATACAACATTTATCAAACTCTGAAAAGATGGGAACTAACTCAACTTAAACATCTATGAGAAACTTACAGCAAACATCTTGGTTAATGGTGAAACATTTAAAATATTCCCATTAAAGCCAGGAGGAAGCCAAGGACACTGCCGTCAAATTACTGATTCCTCATTTAGCGGTTCCAGTGAGTCATGCACTCTCCTTGTTTCCGTTAACCTCCCCCCCCCCACCCCGACACCTTTTGTCTGATTCATCAAATGTCCTTTGATCCACTTTTTCCTCAATCTGTTTGAAATTGTACCTTCTATTCCAATTCATTCAGTGGTTCCCAAAGGGTACCCACGTTGAGACTTAAAAATGTGTCAGTCTAGAGTTTTATCGCTCTTATATTCAGCCAGTCTATCGTCTCCAGGCACTAGACAAGAACTTTAGTAACTTCTAGCTCCTTCTGAATTTTCGCATGCCCCACATGTCTATATGAGTGTCTTCTGGAATTTTAATTCTAGGTCATCAATCCTTTTTCCAGAATCGTACTCCTCTGGACTTAAGAATACAGTTTCCTAATTTCCATGCTTACGGATCCTTGTTGCATCCCACTTCCTCCCGGTCGTCCGGTTTGGCTCTTTCTTGGCTGAAACACGTGACGTGTACTTTCACTGTACATGACAGTTCCATTCCAATCGCCTTGTACACAAAGGGGGTTTGGCAGCTTGCATATTGCAAGTTGCGTACTCTAAGTTCAGGGGAAGCTCAGGCTTCAGGTCCAGTCCGGGGAGGAGTGGAGCAGAAGTGGGGTTGGGGGGAACGTCCAGGTGGAAGAAAGGGAGGCTGGGAACAACGTGGGTGGCGGATAGTGGTCAATATGCAATGTCGGTGAGGAACACTGGGACCCCTTGCACATAGGTGCCGTGGGGGGTTTGAATGACTTGTAAAACAGCTGAGTCACCCAGAGCCCTAAACCCGATGCAGGGATAGAGGGTCAACGCGGGTTGCCAGTCAACAGCCTGAGGCCCAGGAGCAGTGGGCGGCTCCTGAAACCCCAGCTCAGGTTGCGCCACGTCGGGGCCAGGGCCTTCCTGCACAGTTCCAGGCAGAGGACCTGTTTCAGAAAGAGAGAAGGCTGCGGTCTCCGTGATTTCCGGTTCCCCCTGGTGGCCTGGCTCTCCATGGTGGTCCAGTGGGATGTGCACGTCCGGTCCCATCACGCCTTCTGCCCCCTGTCTCTGGCCAGCGTCCCCGCGGGGCCCAGCCCTTCTGCCACGGCCTCGCCCTGGCCGCCGGCTTCCTCCCCGGCGCCGGCCTCTCTCTGCAGGACGGGGTGACTCTGGGCGAGCTGGGGGCTGCCATCTGAAGGGTTTCACGTAAGCGATGGGTTTTGCGGGTTGGGCTGGCTGTGCGGGCCCATCTGCTTCCACGGAGTCTTCAGGGTCCGCAACACAGCAGCCTGGCTCTGGAGGAGGCCCACCTGAGGCTAAAAGAGAAGCAGAGCGTGAGCAGAGAGAGATAGAAGGAATTTTACCCATCAAGCAGTTATAGGATACTTTTAAAAATAAATACTCAGAGAAAAGAGGGATTTTTGAAGTTAAAATTGTCAGAGAAGAAACAAAACTCTCCATGGAAATTGGAGAATGAAGTTGAGAAGATCTCCCACAGAACAAAGCAAAAACCTAAAATGATGGAAAGAAGGAGGAAATATAAGAGAATTAGAGGTATGTTGTGGCTGAGACATTTCACCACAAAATTTCAGAGTGCTGAGGAAAAAGAGAAGATTCTAAAAGATTGTAGGGAGCGGGAGACAGAGAAAGGAAAAGTCACATGGAAAGGGCTAGGATTCCACATGTCTCAAAAATCAGACATCTCAAAAGCAGCAGTTCAGTCTAGAACATAACAGAAAATGTCTTCGAAATTTCAAGGGAAATGAATTTCCCACCTAAAGTGTCCTGTCCAACCAAAGTTTCACTAAAGAATCTGGGAGGGGAGAATGAAGATGTTTCAGACCAGCAAGATGTTAAAGAATTTGCTTTCAGTGGATGCTTTATTGTTATGCATCTGTCAAACTAGACAAGATTAAAAGATTTAGGACACTCAGCGTAGGAAGGGAAATGTTTTGGAGAACAACGTGGCAACAGCCGTAAAATTCCAACTCCTCCGGGAAAGAACAAGGTGGAAGTACCGGTTTATCATAGATCAAGACGTAGCGTGAGGACTCGCTCTGCTACGGAGAAACAGTAATACAAAACGAAACAGAAGGAAACAGCGACAACAACAGCAAATCTCAGATTTGGGAAATGGGATTACAGTTCGAAAGAGGGAAGGGAATTTGCCAGAGGATGTGGAACCTGGGAGCTGACTTCCAACAACCAGCCCAGGTTGAGGCAGGCTAGGAGAAGGTGAAACAGAGAATGCTCGATTGAGTTTGAATTCAAACAATTGGGGAAGAATTGGGGAACAAACGAAATCAAAAAGAGAGTGGCAGGCGTTTGATGTACCTTGATTAGGGGCCATGGAGCGAAGTCGCTTCGAAGGCCTTGGTTCCTCCATGAGCAATCGGCGGGAGGGGCTGGGGAGAAAAACAAGAGAGCAAGAACGGATTTAGGAAGACAGAGGTGACAAGGCAGGGGGATGGCCGTGGCCTTTCTAGGGGAATGAGGATTCTGTCCCCAGCTGCACCCACCCAAGATCTGTCCACCCCTCCGGGACTCCCAGACACACACCTGATCTTCCCACAGCTGGCTCCGGAGATCTGAAAATTAGGAGACTCTTCGACGAAGAGAGGCCCGAGGAGTCGGAGGTGTCCACAGGTTCACCGCTGTAGCTCTGAGGTAGTCCACCCGCAGCCAGGGAGTCTGGAGGGAGCACGCAGCAGGTTCTGGCTCCGAGCCCAGCAGAAAGCCGACTGCTGGAGGCCGAGCGCGGTCCCTCTTATATGGCAGCAAGGCAGTCGCGTAAGGGACAGGCGTCGTCAGAGGGGGGCCGGCTGGGGCGGGCCTGGCTGGGCTTGCGAGGCGCATTGGGCCAGTCCCCTGCCAGTCAAATGGGGCCCTTCTGAGATGCCGCCATTTCTAGACGCCCGTGGTTGACTGAGTAATCTAATCATCGAGGGACAAAATGCATAATGGCCTTTGAGTGTCAGCACAATGGGGTGTGGTGCCCGGAAAGCGGCTGATAGGAAGATGCGATTAGCTTAGATCTGAGCACGGTGAAGGAATGCATCCAAAGGGGGGATATCTGGGCTGAAATCTGGAACATAAAATTTGAAATTAGTCAACCTGAACCGGGTTGGGAGAGACAGGGAGAAAGGAAAGGGAGTGAAGAGGGTGTGCTGAGGCCCGAATGGAAGGGAGCCCGGCACATTCTGGCAATGGACTGGAGGCCAAGTCCAGGCCCAGAGGTGGTGCGAGGTGGAGGCAGGGTCCGCGCAGGTGCTGGTCTTGTTCCAAGGCAGCGGAAAACCGTGGAACGGTGTCCGGCAGCGGGTTAACATTTCAGAAACGACCAGCCTGGCTGTGAGGGAGCGCCAACCCAGGGTCCGCAGAATTAAGTCAGGAGAGGCAAGAAGGCTATTGCAGCCCTCGGGGTTGGGCGCAGGGTGCTGTTAGACTGAGACTGAGGGAGGTAGAGGAGGAGAAAGTTCCCTGGTGGGAGAGAAATTTCCCAGAGAAAGCCAGACCCAGTGTGGACAGCCCTTGAGGAAGAGACTGCGGCCTTGGTAGCCCGCCCGTTCATTCAGGCAGAGGTGGACCGAGAACCTGCTCTGAATGGGAAGTTGCGGAGCTTGGCTTGCGCACATCTGCCTGAAGGGGCTTTTGAACTGCCAAGTGAGGATGTCGAGTGGCCTTTTGTAAAAAGAGTCGAGCTCAGCGCGATGGCGACGGGGCTGGAGATGCGTGTGAGACCCACACCACTGGCTTTTATTGCTGTGGCTGCACATACGGGTGGAGGAAGACAGCGGGAAACACAGCAGGACACTGGAGGGGAATCCCGCAGTGGGTTATTTGGTTGGTTTGCATCCTTGTTTTTTTTTTTTTTTACAGAGACGGGTTGTCGCTCTGTAGCCCAGGCTGGAGTGCAGCGGTGCCATCTCGGCTCGCTGCGGCTACTTGGGGGGCTGAGATAGGAGAATCAGTTCAGGTGATTCTCCTGTCTCGGCCTCCGGAGTAGCTGGACTACAGGTGAGCGCCACCACATCGGGACAATTTTCGGATTTTTTGGAGAGACGAGGTTTCGCTATGTGCCCAGGCTTGTTTGGAAGGCCTGAGCTCAAGCGGTCCTTCCCGCTCCACCTCCCGAGTAGCTGGGACCCCAGGCGCAAGCCACCATGCCGGGCCAATTATTTTTTTGGGTTGTATATGTTGTTGAAGTGAGGTTTTGCTATGTTTTCACCTCACATACCTTTTCTGTCCCAAGACCCCATCCAGGGTACCACCTTACAATTCGTCACGGTTCCCCTTGGCTGCGACGGTTTCTCACACTTGCCTTGTTTTTGATGACCTTGACACTTGGAATACTGATCAGATATATTGTGGGATGTCCCCTCCTGAAGTTCGTGTGATGTATTCCTTGTGATCTGACTGGAATTATATGTTTTTGTAAGGAAGATTGCAGCGGGAAAGCGCCATTCCCATCCCATCCTGTCTAGAGTACACACCATCAAGCCGGCTTATCACTGCTGCTATTAGTCCTGGTCACCTGGCTGGGGCAGTGTTGATTAGGTTTCTCCACCATAAAGTGATTTTCCCACCTCTTTCTCTACTGTACTTTTTGGAAGTCGCTACCTGTGGCCTATACTTAAATAAAAGGGAAGTTTTGCTTTATCTCCGTGCAGGGGAATAGCTACCGAAATTCTGTGGAGTTCTCCTGTGTGGAGGATTTTCCCATTCTCCCCCACATGGTTGTTTATTTAGTCACTTATTTATATCCGTATGGACTTATGGACACCTATTGTATGCTTTGGTTTACACTCCAATACTTCAGGGGATGAATTATTTAATAATTGCACTAATTATTTTGTCAAATATTTTACTCAACTATTTAATTATTAATTATTTAGTTAATTACTTTGTTACTGAATGTCGCCAGCTTTGGCCACCGGGAGCTCCTTTAGTTGGTTTCCGTGTCCCTTTGTCAACCTCCCATCGCTGTGGCTTTTGGTTTTGTTTGGTTTTGGGCGGCTCCTTTCTCCCTGGCACCACAGGATGCTCCATGCTTATTTGCATATTCTCATCCTGATTGGGATTTCGTGTGCTCACTGACCAAACCCATAGATTCTTCTGTGAAGTTTCTCTTCAAAACGTTCATCTTTCTTATTGGGATAACTTCTCTCTCTCTTTTTTCCATTTTGAGACAAAGTTTTGCTCCCGTCACCCAGGCTGGAGTGCAATAGCATGATCTCGGATCACTGCAATGGCGCAATCTGGGCTCACTGCAACCTCCGCCTCCTGGGTTCAAAGGATTCTCCCGCCTCAGCCTCCTGAGCAGCTGGGACTACAGTGGCCCACCACCGTGCCTGGCTAATTTTTCTATTTTTATGAGGGCGAGACATGAGAATCGCTTCAATCCCGGGAATGGAGTTCTCAGTGAGCCGAAGCCACCGCGCTCCAGCGTGGGTGAAAGAGTGAGAGTCTGTTTCAAAATAAATAAATAAATAAATGAATGAATGAATGAATGAATGAATAAATAAACCCGGAGGAATTACCAAGGGGTCTTGGTGCCTGCCTGCAGTCTGAGCTACTTGGCAACCTGATGTTGGAGGATCACCTGAGCTGAGGAGGTGCGGGCTGCAGTGAGCTGTGATTGCACCACTGCACTCCAGCCTGGATGACTGAATGAGACCCTGTCTTACTCCACGTACACATGTTTAGTGAAGCATTCTGGTGGTAGAAATGTCCTGGAAGTAGCGTATCAGCAGACCGCCACCTGCGGAATGTAAAACCTGTGCCTCTTTCCAGACAGATATACAGCAGGAAGAGAGTGGCACATGTGCGTGGGATGACTGCAAGGGGGCTTTCTGGCTTATGGATGACAGACCCCACTGGCAAGCCAAGAAGCAGCTCCCACTGCACAGTGCTCATTGTGATCCATGCCATGCTTCAATACGAAGTCGCCTGTTCCTAGTCTGGAGACGCACGGACACCACAGAGGCTCTGCTCCTGACCACACCTGTGTTGCCTGCCTGGACCTTATAGTCACTTCAGCAGGACCCCTGGCACATGGCACGCCAGGTGTTTGTAAAAGCGAGCCACAAACGATGCTCTTAATGTGTACGTTTGTTGGTGTAGACTTGTGTGACTATGGGGAGAGATGCGATATGAATGGGGAACAGAGACTGGAGCCATTTTTCTACCTTCCTTTCTGCTTTTAGTAAACACATTTTATATTTGCGATTTGTGAAAGTTTAGTGAAAGAACTGTTGTATAAAATAAGTCCGAAGAGAAAGGTTTATTTAGAAGGATTGAATACACAAGAGAAAAATCTTTGATGTAAAAAGTTATCTGTATTTTATTTGGACGTTTACAAAGGAGTGAAAACCAGCCAATAAGAGGCTACTTAATAAAATACAAAATACAAAAATTCATAATACAACATTTATCAAACTCTGAAAAGATGGGAACTAACTCAACTTAAACATCTATGAGAAACTTACAGCAAACATCTTGGTTAATGGTGAAACATTTAAAATATTCCCATTAAAGCCAGGAGGAAGCCAAGGACACTGCCGTCAAATTACTGATTCCTCATTTAGCGGTTCCAGTGAGTCATGCACTCTCCCTGTTTCCGTTAACCTCCCCCCCCCCCACCCCGACACCTTTTGTCTGATTCATCAAATGTCCTTTGATCCACTTTTTCCTCAATCTGTTTGAAATTGTACCTTCTATTCCAATTCATTCAGTGGTTCCCAAAGGGTACCCACGTTGAGACTTAAAAATGTGTCAGTCTAGAGTTTTATCGCTCTTATATTCAGCCAGTCTATCGTCTCCAGGCACTAGACAAGAACTTTAGTAACTTCTAGCTCCTTCTGAATTTTCGCATGCCCCACATGTCTATATGAGTGTCTTCTGGAATTTTAATTCTAGGTCATCAATCCTTTTTCCAGAATCGTACTCCTCTGGACTTAAGAATACAGTTTCCTAATTTCCATGCTTACGGATCCTTGTTGCATCCCACTTCCTCCCGGTTGTCCGGTTTGGCTCTTTCTTGGCTGAAACACGTGACGTGTACTTTCACTGTACATGACAGTTCCATTCCAATCGCCTTGTACACAAAGGGGGTTTGGCAGCTTGCATATTGCAAGTTGCGTACTCTAAGTTCAGGGGAAGCTCAGGCTTCAGGTCCAGTCCGGGGAGGAGTGGAGCAGAAGTGGGGCTGGGGGGAACGTCCAGGTGGAAGAAAGGGAGGCTGGGAACAACGTGGGTGGCGGATAGTGGTCAATATGCAATGTCGGTGAGGAACACTGGGACCCCTTGCACATAGGTGCCGTGGGGGGTTTGAATGACTTGTAAAACAGCTGAGTCACCCAGAGCCCTAAACCCGATGCAGGGATA
The DNA here is from genome assembly GCF_028858775.2 of Pan troglodytes. Taxonomy (NCBI): domain Eukaryota; kingdom Metazoa; phylum Chordata; class Mammalia; order Primates; family Hominidae; genus Pan; species Pan troglodytes. The sequence continues at coordinate 62,682,983 of NC_072412.2, read as the reverse complement.
GAGGGTCAACGCGGGTTGCCAGTCAACAGCCTGAGGCCCAGGAGCAGTGGGCGGCTCCTGAAACCCCAGCTCAGGTTGCGCCACGTCGGGGCCAGGGCCTTCCTGCACAGTTCCAGGCAGAGGACCTGTTTCAGAAAGAGAGAAGGCTGCGGTCTCCGTGATTTCCGGTTCCCCCTGGTGGCCTGGCTCTCCATGGTGGTCCAGTGGGATGTGCACGTCCGGTCCCATCACGCCTTCTGCCCCCTGTCTCTGGCCAGCGTCCCCGCGGGGCCCAGCCCTTCTGCCACGGCCTCGCCCTGGCCGCCGGCTTCCTCCCCGGCGCCGGCCTCTCTCTGCAGGACGGGGTGACTCTGGGCGAGCTGGGGGCTGCCATCTGAAGGGTTTCACGTAAGCGATGGGTTTTGCGGGTTGGGCTGGCTGTGCGGGCCCATCTGCTTCCACGGAGTCTTCAGGGTCCGCAACACAGCAGCCTGGCTCTGGAGGAGGCCCACCTGAGGCTAAAAGAGAAGCAGAGCGTGAGCAGAGAGAGATGGAAGGAATTTTACCCATCAAGAAGTTATAGGATACTTTTAAAAATAAATACTCAGAGAAAAGAGGGATTTTTGAAGTTAAAATTGTCAGAGAAGAAACAAAACTCTCCATGGAAATTGGAGAATGAAGTTGAGAAGATCTCCCACAGAACAAAGCAAAAATCTGAAATGATGGAAAGAAAGATGAAATATAAGAGAATTAGAGGTATGTTGTGGCTGAGACATTTCACCACAAAATTTCAGAGTGCTGAGGAAAAAGAGAAGATTCTAAAAGATTGTAGGGAGCGGGAGACAGAGAAAGGAAAAGTCACATGGAAAGGGCTAGGATTCCACATGTCTCAAAAATCAGACATCTCAAAAGCAGCAGTTCAGTCTAGAACATAACAGAAAATGTCTTCGAAATTTCAAGGGAAATGAATTTCCCACCTAAAGTGTCCTGTCCAACCAAAGTTTCACTAAAGAATCTGGGAGGGGAGAATGAAGATGTTTCAGACCAGCAAGATGTTAAAGAATTTGCTTTCAGTGGATGCTTTATTGTTATGCATCGGTCAAACTAGACAAGATTAAAAGATTTAGGACACTCAGCGTAGGAAGGGAAATGTTTTGGAGAACAACGTGGCAACAGCCGTAAAATTCCAACTCCTCCGGGAAAGAACAAGGTGGAAGTACCGGTTTACCATAGATCAAGACGTAGCGTGAGGACTCGCTCTGCTACGGAGAAACAGTAATACAAAACGAAACAGAAGGAAACAGCGACAACAACAGCAAATCTCAGATTTGGGAAATGGGATTACAGTTCGAAAGAGGGAAGGGAATTTGCCAGAGGATGTGGAACCTGGGAGCTGACTTCCAACAACCAGCCCAGGTTGAGGCAGGCTAGGAGAAGGTGAAACAGAGAATGCTCGTTTGAGTTTGAATTCAAACAATTGGGGAAGAATTGGGGAACAAACGAAATCAAAAAGAGAGTGGCAGGCGTTTGATGTACCTTGATTAGGGGCCATGGAGCGAAGTCGCTTCGAAGGCCTTGGTTCCTCCATGAGCAATCGGCGGGAGGGGCTGGGGAGAAAAACAAGAGAGCAAGAACGGATTTAGGAAGACAGAGGTGACAAGGCAGGGGGATGGCCGTGGCCTTTCTAGGGGAATGAGGATTCTGTCCCCAGCTGCACCCACCCAAGATCTGTCCACCCCTCCGGGACTCCCAGACACACACCTGATCTTCCCACAGCTGGCTCCGGAGATCTGAAAATTAGGAGACTCTTCGACGAAGAGAGGCCCGAGGAGTCGGAGGTGTCCACAGGTTCACCGCTGTAGCTCTGAGGTAGTCCACCCGCAGCCAGGGAGTCTGGAGGGAGCACGCAGCAGGTTCTGGCTCCGAGCCCAGCAGAAAGCCGACTGCTGGAGGCCGAGCGCGGTCCCTCTTATATGGCAGCAAGGCAGTCGCGTGAGGGACAGGCGTCGTCAGAGGGGGGCCGGCTGGGGCGGGCCTGGCTGGGCTTGCGAGGCGCATTGGGCCAGTCCCCTGCCAGTCAAATGGGGCCCTTCTGAGATGCCGCCATTTCTAGACGCCCGTGGTTGATTGATTAATCTAATCATCGAGGGACAAAATGCATAATGGCCTTTGAGTGTCAGCACAATGGGGTGTGGTGCCCGGAAAGCGGCTGATAGGAAGATGCGATTAGCTTAGATCTGAGCACGGTGAAGGAAAGCATCCAAAGGGGGGATATCTGGGCTGAAATCTGGAACATAAAATTTGAAATTAGTCAACCTGAACCGGGTTGGGAGAGGCAGGGAGAAAGGAAAGGGAGTGAAGAGGGTGTGCGGAGGCCCGGACTGGAAGGGAGCCCGGCACATTCTGGGAATGGACCGGAGGCCAAGTCCAGGCCCAGAGGTGGTGCGAGGTGGAGGCAGGGTCCGCGCAGGAGCTGGTCTTGTTCCAAGGCAGCGGAAAACCGTGGAACGGTGTCCGGCAGCGGGTTAACATTTCAGAAACGACCAGCCTGGCTGTGAGGGAGCGCCAACCCAGGGTCCGCAGAATTAAGTCAGGAGAGGCAAGAAGGCTATTGCAGCCCTCGGGGTTGGGCGCAGGGTGCTGTTAGACTGAGACTGAGGGAGGTAGAGGAGGAGAAAGTTCCCTGGTGGGAGAGAAATTTCCCAGAGAAAGCCAGACCCAGTGTGGACAGCCCTTGAGGAAGAGACTGCGGCCTTGGTAGCCCGCCCGTTCATTCAGGCAGAGGTGGACCGAGAACCTGCTCTGAATGGGAAGTTGCGGAGCTTGGCTTGCGCACATCTGCCTGAAGGGGCTTTTGAACTGCCAAGTGAGGATGTCGAGTGGCCTTTTGTAAAAAGAGTCGAGCTCAGCGCGATGGCGACGGGGCTGGAGATGCGTGTGAGACCCACACCACTGGCTTTTATTGCTGTGGCTGCACACACGGGTGGAGGAAGACAGCGGGAAACACAGCAGGACACTGGAGGGGAATCCGGCAGTGGGTTATTTGGTTGGTTTGCATCCTTGTTGTTTTTTTTTTACAGAGACGGGTTGTCGCTCTGTAGCCCAGGCTGGAGTGCAGCGGTGCCATCTCGGCTCGCTGCGGCTACTTGGGGGGCTGAGATAGGAGAATCAGTTCAAGTGATTCTCCTGTCTCGGCCTCCGGAGTAGCTGGACTACAGGTGAGCGCCACCACATCGGGACAATTTTCGGATTTTTTGGAGAGACGAGGTTTCGCTATGTGCCCAGGCTTGTTTGGAAGGCCTGAGCTCAAGCCGTCCTTCCCGCTCCACCTCCCGAGTAGCTGGGACCCCAGGCGCAAGCCACCATGCCGGGACAATTATTTTTTTGGGTTGTATATGTTGTTGAAGTGAGGTTTTGCTATGTTTTCACCTCACATACCTTTTCTGTCCCAAGACCCCATCCAGGGTACCACCTTACAATTCGTCACGGTTCCCCTTGGCTGCGACGGTTTCTCACACTTGCCTTGTTTTTGATGAACTTGACACTTGGAATACTGATCACATATATTGTGGGATGTCCCCTCCTGAAGTTCGTGTGATGTATTCCTTGTGATCTGACTGGAATTATATGTTTTTGTAAGGAAGATTGCAGCGGGAAAGCGCCATTCCCATCCCATCCTGTCTAGAGTACACACCATCAAGCCGGCTTATCACTGCTGCTATTAGTCCTGGTCACCTGGCTGGGGCAGTGTTGATTAGGTTTCTCCACCATAAAGTGATTTTCCCACCTCTTTCTCTACTGTACTTTTTGGAAGTCGCTACCTGTGGCCTATACTTAAATAAAAGGGAAGTTTTGCTTTATCTCCGTGCAGGGGAATAGCTACCGAAATTCTGTGGAGTTCTCCTGTGTGGAGGATTTTCCCATTCTCCCCCACATGGTTGTTTATTTAGTCACTTATTTATATCCGTATGGACTTATGGACACCTATTGTATGCTTTGGTTTACACTCCAGTACTTCAGGGGATGAATTATTTAATAATTGAACTAATTATTTTGTCAGATATTTTACTCAACTATTTAATTATTAATTATTTAGTTAATTACTTTGTTACTGAATGTCGCCAGCTTTGGCCACCGGGAGCTCCTTTAGTTGGCTTCCGTGTCCCTTTGTCAACCTCCCATCGCTGTGGCTTTTGGTTTTGTTTGGTTTTGGGCGGCTCCTTCCTCCCTGGCACCACAGGATGCTCCATGCTTATTTGCATATTCTCATCCTGATTGGGATTTCGTGTGCTCACTGACCAAACCCATAGATTCTTCTGTGAAGTTTCTCTTCAAAACGTTCATCTTTCTTATTGGGATAACTTCTCTCTCTCTCTTTTCCATTTTGAGACAAAGTTTTGCTCCCGTCACCCGGGCTGGAGTGCAATAGCATGATCTCGGATCACTGCAATGGCGCAATCTGGGCTCACTGCAACCTCCGCCTCCTGGGTTCAAAGGATTCTCCCGCCTCAGCCTCCTGAGCAGCTGGGACTACAGTGGCCCACCACCATGCCTGGCTAATTTTTCTATTTTTATGAGGGCGAGACATGAGAATCGCTTCCATCCCGGGGATGGAGTTCTCAGTGAGCCGAAGCCACCGCGCTCCAGCGTGGGTGAAAGAGTGAGAGTCTGTTTCAAAATAAATAAATAAATAAATAAATAAATAAATGAATAAATAAACCCGGAGGAATTACCAAGGGGTCTTGGTGCCTGCCTGCAGTCTGAGCTACTTGGCAACCTGATGTTGGAGGATCACCTGAGCTGAGGAGGTGCGGGCTGCAGTGAGCTGTGATTGCACCACTGCACTCCAGCCTGGATGACTGAATGAGACCCTGTCTTACTCCACGTACACATGTTTAGTGAAGCATTCTGGTGGTAGAAGTGTCCTGGAAGTAGCGTATCAGCAGACCGCCACCTGCGGAATGTAAAACCTGTGCCTCTTTCCAGACAGATATACAGCAGGAAGAGAGTGGCACATGTGCGTGGGATGACTGCAAGGGGGCTTTCTGGCTTATGGATGACAGACCCCAATGGCAAGCCAAGAAGCAGCTCCCACTGCACAGTGCTCATTGTGATCCATGCCATGCTTCAATACGAAGTCGCCTGTTCCTAGTTTGGAGACGCACGGACTCCACAGAGGCTCTGCTCCTGACCACACCTGTGTTGCCTGCCTGGACCTTATAGTCACTTCAGCAGGACCCCTGGCACATGGCACGCCAGGTGTTTGTAAAAGCGAGCCACAAACGATGCTCTTAATGTGTACGTTTGTTGGTGTAGACTTGTGTGACTATGGGGAGAGATGCGATATGAATGGAGAACAGAGACTGGAGCCATTTTTCTACCTTCCTTTCTGCTTTTAGTAAACACATTTTATATTTGCGATTTGTGAAAGTTTAGTGAAAGAACTGTTGTATAAAATAAGTCCGAAGAGAAAGGTTTATTTAGAAGGATTGAATACACAAGAGAAAAATCTTTGATGTAAAAAGTTATCTGCATTTTATTTGGACGTTTACAAAGGAGTGAAAACCAGCCAATAAGAGGCTACTTAATAAAATACAAAATACAAAAATTCATAATACAACATTTATCAAACTCTGAAAAGATGGGAACTAACTCAACTTAAACATCTATGAGAAACTTACAGCAAACATCTTGGTTAATGGTGAAACATTTATAATATTCCCATTAAAGCCAGGAGGAAGCCAAGGACACTGCCGTCAAATTACTGATTCCTCATTTAGCGGTTCCAGTGAGTCATGCACTCTCCTTGTTTCCGTTAACCTCCCCCCCCCCACCCCGACACCTTTTGTCTGATTCATCAAATATCCTTTGATCCACTATTTCCTCAATCTGTTTGAAATTGTACCTTCTATTCCAATTCATTTAGTGGTTCCCAAAGGGTACCCACGTTGAGACTTAAAAATGTGTCAGTCTAGAGTTTTATCGCTCTTATATTCAGCCAGTCTATCGTCTCCAGGCACTAGACAAGAACTTTAGTAACTTCTAGCTCCTTCTGAATTTTCGCATGCCCCACATGTCTATATGAGTGTCTTCTGGAATTTTAATTCTAGGTCATCAATCCTTTTTCCAGAATCGTACTCCTCTGGACTTAAGAATACAGTTTCCTAATTTCCATGCTTACGGATCCTTGTTGCATCCCACTTCCTCCCGGTTGTCCGGTTTGGCTCTTTCTTGGCTGAAACACGTGACGTGTACTTTCACTGTACATGACAGTTCCATTCCAATCGCTTTGTACACAAAGGGGGTTTGGCAGCTTGCATATTGCAAGTTGCGTACTCTAAGTTCAGGGGAAGCTCAGGCTTCAGGTCCAGTCCGGGGAGGAGTGGAGCAGAAGTGGGGCTGGGGGGAACGTCCAGGTGGAAGAAAGGGAGGCTGGGAACAACGTGGGTGGCGGATAGTGGTCAATATGCAATGTCGGTGAGGAACACTGGGACCCCTTGCACATAGGTGCCGTGGGGGGTTTGAATGACTTGTAAAACAGCTGAGTCACCCAGAGCCCTAAACCCGATGCAGGGATAGAGGGTCAACGCGGGTTGCCAGTCAACAGCCTGAGGCCCAGGAGCAGTGGGCGGCTCCTGAAACCCCAGCTCAGGTTGCGCCACGTCGGGGCCAGGGCCTTCCTGCACAGTTCCAGGCAGAGGACCTGTTTCAGAAAGAGAGAAGGCTGCGGTCTCCGTGATTTCCGGTTCCCCCTGGTGGCCTGGCTCTCCATGGTGGTCCAGTGGGATGTGCACGTCCGGTCCCATCACGCCTTCTGCCCCCTGTCTCTGGCCAGCGTCCCCGCGGGGCCCAGCCCTTCTGCCACGGCCTCGCCCTGGCCGCCGGCTTCCTCCCCGGCGCCGGCCTCTCTCTGCAGGACGGGGTGACTCTGGGCGAGCTGGGGGCTGCCATCTGAAGGGTTTCACGTAAGCGATGGGTTTTGCGGGTTGGGCTGGCTGTGCGGGCCCATCTGCTTCCACGGAGTCTTCAGGGTCCGCAACACAGCAGCCTGGCTCTGGAGGAGGCCCACCTGAGGCTAAAAGAGAAGCAGAGCGTGAGCAGAGAGAGATAGAAGGAATTTTACCCATCAAGCAGTTATAGGATACTTTTAAAAATAAATACTCAGAGAAAAGAGGGATTTTTGAAGTTAAAATTGTCAGAGAAGAAACAAAACTCTCCATGGAAATTGGAGAATGAAGTTGAGAAGATCTCCCACAGAACAAAGCAAAAATCTAAAATGATGGAAAGAAGGATGAAATATAAGAGAATTAGAGGTATGTTGTGGCTGAGACATTTCACCACAAAATTTCAGAGTGCTGAGGAAAAAGAGAAGATTCTAAAAGATTGTAGGGAGCGGGAGACAGAGAAAGGAAAAGTCACATGGAAAGGGCTAGGATTCCACATGTCTCAAAAATCAGACATCTCAAAAGCAGCAGTTCAGTCTAGAACATAACAGAAAATGTCTTCGAAATTTCAAGGGAAATGAATTTCCCACCTAAAGTGTCCTGTCCAACCAAAGTTTCACTAAAGAATCTGGGAGGGGAGAAGGAAGATGTTTCAGACCAGCAAGATGTTAAAGAATTTGCTTTCAGTGGATGCTTTATTGTTATGCATCTGTCAAACTAGACAAGATTAAAAGATTTAGGACACTCAGCGTAGGAAGGGAAATGTTTTGGAGAACAACGTGGCAACAGCCGTAAAATTCCAACTCCTCCGGGAAAGAACAAGGTGGAAGTACCGGTTTATCATAGATCAAGACGTAGCGTGAGGACTCGCTCTGCTACGGAGAAACAGTAATACAAAACGAAACAGAAGGAAACAGCGACAACAACAGCAAATCTCAGATTTGGGAAATGGGATTACAGTTCGAAAGAGGGAAGGGAATTTGCCAGAGGATGTGGAACCTGGGAGCTGACTTCCAACAACCAGCCCAGGTTGAGGCAGGCTAGGAGGAGGTGAAACAGAGAATGCTCGTTTGAGTTTGAATTCAAACAATTGGGGAAGAATTGGGGAACAAACGAAATCAAAAAGAGAGTGGCAGGCGTTTGATGTACCTTGATTAGGGGCCATGGAGCGAAGTCGCTTCGAAGGCCTTGGTTCCTCCATGAGCAATCGGCGGGAGGGGCTGGGGAGAAAAACAAGAGAGCAAGAACGGATTTAGGAAGACAGAGGTGACAAGGCAGGGGGATGGCCGTGGCCTTTCTAGGGGAATGAGGATTCTGTCCCCAGCTGCACCCACCCAAGATCTGTCCACCCCTCCGGGACTCCCAGACACACACCTGATCTTCCCACAGCTGGCTCCGGAGATCTGAAAATTAGGAGACTCTTCGACGAAGAGAGGCCCGAGGAGTCGGAGGTGTCCACAGGTTCACCGCTGTAGCTCTGAGGTAGTCCACCCGCAGCCAGGGAGTCTGGAGGGAGCACGCAGCAGGTTCTGGCTCCGAGCCCAGCAGAAAGCCGACTGCTGGAGGCCGAGCGCGGTCCCTCTTATATGGCAGCAAGGCAGTCGCGTAAGGGACAGGCGTCGTCAGAGGGGGGCCGGCTGGGGCGGGCCTGGCTGGGCTTGCGAGGCGCATTGGGCCAGTCCCCTGCCAGTCAAATGGGGCCCTTCTGAGATGCCGCCATTTCTAGACGCCCGTGGTTGATTGATTAATCTAATCATCGAGGGACAAAATGCATAATGGCCTTTGAGTGTCAGCACAATGGGGTGTGGTGCCCGGAAAGCGGCTGATAGGAAGATGCGATTAGCTTAGATCTGAGCACGGTGAAGGAAAGCATCCAAAGGGGGGATATCTGGGCTGAAATCCGGAACATAAAATTTGAAATTAGTCAACCTGAACCGGGTTGGGAGAGGCAGGGAGAAAGGAAAGGGAGTGAAGAGGGTGTGCTGAGGCCCGGACTGGAAGGGAGCCCGGCACATTCTGGGAATGGACCGGAGGCCAAGTCCAGGCCCAGAGGTGGTGCGAGGTGGAGGCAGGGTCCGCGCAGGTGCTGGTCTTGTTCCAAGGCAGCGGAAAACCGTGGAACGGTGTCCGGCAGCGGGTTAACATTTCAGAAACGACCAGCCTGGCTGTGAAGGAGCGCCAACCCAGGGTCCGCAGAATTAAGTCAGGAGAGGCAAGAAGGCTATTGCAGCCCTCGGGGTTGGGCGCAGGGTGCTGTTAGACTGAGACTGAGGGAGGTAGAGGAGGAGAAAGTTCCCTGGTGGGAGAGAAATTTCCCAGAGAAAGCCAGACCCAGTGTGGACAGCCCTTGAGGAAGAGACTGCGGCCTTGGTAGCCCGCCCGTTCATTCAGGCAGAGGTGGACCGAGAACCTGCTCTGAATGGGAAGTTGCGGAGCTTGGCTTGCGCACATCTGCCTGAAGGGGCTTTTGAACTGCCAAGTGAGGATGTCGAGTGGCCTTTTGTAAAGAGTCGAGCTCAGCGCGATGGCGACGGGGCTGGAGATGCGTGTGAGACCCACACCACTGGCTTTTATTGCTGTGGCTGCACACACGGGTGGAGGAAGACAGCGGGAAACACAGCAGGACACTGGAGGGGAATCCGGCAGTGGGTTATTTGGTTGGTTTGCATCCTTGTTGTTTTTTTTTTACAGAGACGGGTTGTCGCTCTGTAGCCCAGGCTGGAGTGCAGCGGTGCCATCTCGGCTCGCTGCGGCTACTTGGGGGGCTGAGATAGGAGAATCAGTTCAAGTGATTCTCCTGTCTCGGCCTCCGGAGTAGCTGGACTACAGGTGAGCGCCACCACATCGGGACAATTTTCGGATTTTTTGGAGAGACGAGGTTTCGCTATGTGCCCAGGCTTGTTTGGAAGGCCTGAGCTCAAGCCGTCCTTCCCGCTCCACCTCCCGAGTAGCTGGGACCCCAGGCGCAAGCCACCATGCCGGGCCAATTATTTTTTTGGGTTGTATATGTTGTTGAAGTGAGGTTTTGCTATGTTTTCACCTCACATACCTTTTCTGTCCCAAGACCCCATCCAGGGTACCACCTTACAATTCGTCACGGTTCCCCTTGGCTGCGACGGTTTCTCACACTTGCCTTGTTTTTGATGACCTTGACACTTTGAATACTGATCACATATATTGTGGGATGTCCCCTCCTGAAGTTCGTGTGATGTATTCCTTGTGATCTGACTGGAATTATATGTTTTTGTAAGGAAGACTGCAGCGGGAAAGCGCCATTCCCATCCCATCCTGTCTAGAGTACACACCATCAAGCCGGCTTATCACTGCTGCTATTAGTCCTGGTCACCTGGCTGGGGCAGTGTTGATTAGGTTTCTCCACCATAAAGTGATTTTCCCACCTCTTTCTCTACTGTACTTTTTGGAAGTCGCTACCTGTGGCCTATACTTAAATAAAAGGGAAGTTTTGCTTTATCTCCGTGCAGGGGAATAGCTACCGAAATTCTGTGGAGTTCTCCTGTGTGGAGGATTTTCCCATTCTCCCCCACATGGTTGTTTATTTAGTCACTTATTTATATCCGTATGGACTTATGGACACCTATTGTATGCTTTGGTTTACACTCCAATACTTCAGGGGATGAATTATTTAATAATTGAACTAATTATTTTGTCAGATATTTTACTCAACTATTTAATTATTAATTATTTAGTTAATTACTTTGTTACTGAATGTCGCCAGCTTTGGCCACCGGGAGCTCCTTTAGTTGGCTTCCGTGTCCCTTTGTCAACCTCCCATCGCTGTGGCTTTTGGTTTTGTTTGGTTTTGGGCGGCTCCTTTCTTCCTGGCACCACAGGATGCTCCATGCTTATTTGCATATTCTCATCCTTATTGGGATTTCGTGCGCTCACTGACCAAACCCATAGATGCTTCTGTGAAGTTTCTCTTCAAAACGTTTATCTTTCTTATTGGGATAACTTCTCTCTCTCTCTTTTCCATTTTGAGACAAAGTTTTGCTCCCGTCACCCAGGCTGGAGTGCAATAGCATGATCTCGGATCACTGCAACGGCGCAATCTGGGCTCACTGCAACCTCCGCCTCCTGGGTTCAAAGGATTCTCCCGCCTCAGCCTCCTGAGCAGCTGGGACTACAGTGGCCCACCACCATGCCTGGCTAATTTTTCTATTTTTATGAGGGCGAGACATGAGAATCGCTTCCATCCCGGGGATGGAGTTCTCAGTGAGCCGAAGCCACCGCGCTCCAGCGTGGGTGAAAGAGTGAGAGTCTGTTTCAAAATAAATAATTAAATAAAAAAATAAATAAATGTATAAATAAACCCGGAGGAATTACCAAGGGGTCTTGGTGCCTGCCTGCAGTCTGAGCTACTTGGCAACCTGATGTTGGAGGATCACCTGAGCTGAGGAGGTGCGGGCTGCAGTGAGCTGTGATTGCACCACTGCACTCCAGCCTGGATGACTGAATGAGACCCTGTCTTACTCCACGTACACATGTTTAGTGAAGCATTCTGGTGGTAGAAGTGTCCTGGAAGTAGCGTATCAGCAGACCGCCACCTGCGGAATGTAAAACCTGTGCCTCTTTCCAGACAGATATACAGCAGGAAGAGAGTGGCACATGTGCGTGGGATGACTGCAAGGGGGCTTTCTGGCTTATGGATGACAGACCCCACTGGCAAGCCAAGAAGCAGCTCCCACTGCACAGTGCTCATTGTGATCCATGCCATGCTTCAATACGAAGTCGCCTGTTCCTAGTCTGGAGACGCACGGACACCACAGATGCTCTGCTCCTGACCACACCTGTGTTGCCTGCCTGGACCTTATAGTCACTTCAGCAGGACCCCTGGCACATGGCACGCCAGGTGTTTGTAAAAGCGAGCCACAAACGATGCTCTTAATGTGTACGTTTGTTGGTGTAGACTTGTGTGACTATGGGGAGAGATGCGATATGAATGGGGAACAGAGACTGGAGCCATTTTTCTACCTTCCTTTCTGCTTTTAGTAAACACATTTTATATTTGCGATTTGTGAAAGTTTAGTGAAAGAACTGTTGTATAAAATAAGTCCGAAGAGAAAGGTTTATTTAGAAGGATTGAATACACAAGAGAAAAATCTTTGATGTAAAAAGTTATCTGTATTTTATTTGGACGTTTACAAAGGAGTGAAAACCAGCCAATAAGAGGCTACTTAATAAAATACAAAATACAAAAATTCATAATACAACATTTATCAAACTCTGAAAAGATGGGAACTAACTCAACTTAAACATCTATGAGAAACTTACAGCAAACATCTTGGTTAATGGTGAAACATTTAAAATATTCCCATTAAAGCCAGGAGAAAGCCAAGGACACTGCCGTCAAATTACTGATTCCTCATTTAGCGGTTCCAGTGAGTCATGCACTCTCCCTGTTTCCGTTAACCTCCCCCCCCCCACCCCGACACCTTTTGTCTGATTCATCAAATGTCCTTTGATCCACTTTTTCCTCAATCTGTTTGAAATTGTACCTTCTATTCCAATTCATTCAGTGGTTCCCAAAGGGTACCCACGTTGAGACTTAAAAATGTGTCAGTCTAGAGTTTTATCGCTCTTATATTCAGCCAGTCTATCGTCTCCAGGCACTAGACAAGAACTTTAGTAACTTCTAGCTCCTTCTGAATTTTCGCATGCCCCACATGTCTATATGAGTGTCTTCTGGAATTTTAATTCTAGGTCATCAATCCTTTTTCCAGAATCGTACTCCTCTGGACTTAAGAATACAGTTTCCTAATTTCCATGCTTACGGATCCTTGTTGCATCCCACTTCCTCCCGGTTGTCCGGTTTGGCTCTTTCTTGGCTGAAACACGTGACGTGTACTTTCACTGTACATGACAGTTCCATTCCAATCGCCTTGTACACAAAGGGGGTTTGGCAGCTTGCATATTGCAAGTTGCGTACTCTAAGTTCAGGGGAAGCTCAGGCTTCAGGTCCAGTCCGGGGAGGAGTGGAGCAGAAGTGGGGCTGGGGGGAACGTCCAGGTGGAAGAAAGGGAGGCTGGGAACAACGTGGGTGGCGGATAGTGGTCAATATGCAATGTCGGTGAGGAACACTGGGACCCCTTGCACATAGGTGCCGTGGGGGGTTTGAATGACTTGTAAAACAGCTGAGTCACCCAGAGCCCTAAACCCGATGCAGGGATAGAGGGTCAACGCGGGTTGCCAGTCAACAGCCTGAGGCCCAGGAGCAGTGGGCGGCTCCTGAAACCCCAGCTCAGGTTGCGCCACGTCGGGGCCAGGGCCTTCCTGCACAGTTCCAGGCAGAGGACCTGTTTCAGAAAGAGAGAAGGCTGCGGTCTCCGTGATTTCCGGTTCCCCCTGGTGGCCTGGCTCTCCATGGTGGTCCAGTGGGATGTGCACGTCCGGTCCCATCACGCCTTCTGCCCCCTGTCTCTGGCCAGCGTCCCCGCGGGGCCCAGCCCTTCTGCCACGGCCTCGCCCTGGCCGCCGGCTTCCTCCCCGGCGCCGGCCTCTCTCTGCAGGACGGGGTGACTCTGGGCGAGCTGGGGGCTGCCATCTGAAGGGTTTCACGTAAGCGATGGGTTTTGCGGGTTGGGCTGGCTGTGCGGGCCCATCTGCTTCCACGGAGTCTTCAGGGTCCGCAACACAGCAGCCTGGCTCTGGAAGAGGCCCACCTGAGGCTAAAAGAGAAGCAGAGCGTGAGCAGAGAGAGATAGAAGGAATTTTACCCATCAAGCAGTTATAGGATACTTTTAAAAATAAATACTCAGAGAAAAGAGGGATTTTTGAAGTTAAAATTGTCAGAGAAGAAACAAAACTCTCCATGGAAATTGGAGAATGAAGTTGAGAAGATCTCCCACAGAACAAAGCAAAAATCTAAAATGATGGAAAGAAGGATGAAATATAAGAGAATTAGAGGTATGTTGTGGCTGAGACATTTCACCACAAAATTTCAGAGTGCTGAGGAAAAAGAGAAGATTCTAAAAGATTGTAGGGAGCGGGAGACAGAGAAAGGAAAAGTCACATGGAAAGGGCTAGGATTCCACATGTCTCAAAAATCAGACATCTCAAAAGCAGCAGTTCAGTCTAGAACATAACAGAAAATGTCTTCGAAATTTCAAGGGAAATGAATTTCCCACCTAAAGTGTCCTGTCCAACCAAAGTTTCACTAAAGAATCTGGGAGGGGAGAAGGAAGATGTTTCAGACCAGCAAGATGTTAAAGAATTTGCTTTCAGTGGATGCTTTATTGTTATGCATCTGTCAAACTAGACAAGATTAAAAGATTTAGGACACTCAGCGTAGGAAGGGAAATGTTTTGGAGAACAACGTGGCAACAGCCGTAAAATTCCAACTCCTCCGGGAAAGAACAAGGTGGAAGTACCGGTTTATCATAGATCAAGACGTAGCGTGAGGACTCGCTCTGCTACGGAGAAACAGTAATACAAAACGAAACAGAAGGAAACAGCGACAACAACAGCAAATCTCAGATTTGGGAAATGGGATTACAGTTCGAAAGAGGGAAGGGAATTTGCCAGAGGATGTGGAACCTGGGAGCTGACTTCCAACAACCAGCCCAGGTTGAGGCAGGCTAGGAGAAGGTGAAACAGAGAATGCTCGATTGAGTTTGAATTCAAACAATTGGGGAAGAACTGGGGAACAAACGAAATCAAAAAGAGAGTGGCAGGCGTTTGATGTACCTTGATTAGGGGCCATGGAGCGAAGTCGCTTCGAAGGCCTTGGTTCCTCCATGAGCAATCGGCGGGAGGGGCTGGGGAGAAAAACAAGAGAGCAAGAACGGATTTAGGAAGACAGAGGTGACAAGGCAGGGGGATGGCCGTGGCCTTTCTAGGGGAATGAGGATTCTGTCCCCAGCTGCACCCACCCAAGATCTGTCCACCCCTCCGGGACTCCCAGACACACACCTGATCTTCCCACAGCTGGCTCCGGAGATCTGAAAATTAGGAGACTCTTCGACGAAGAGAGGCCCGAGGAGTCGGAGGTGTCCACAGGTTCACCGCTGTAGCTCTGAGGTAGCCCACCCGCAGCCAGGGAGTCTGGAGGGAGCACGCAGCAGGTTCTGGCTCCGAGCCCAGCAGAAAGCCGACTGCTGGAGGCCGAGCGCGGTCCCTCTTATATGGCAGCAAGGCAGTCGCGTAAGGGACAGGCGTCGTCAGAGGGGGGCCGGCTGGGGCGGGCCTGGCTGGGCTTGCGAGGCGCATTGGGCCAGTCCCCTGCCAGTCAAATGGGGCCCTTCTGAGATGCCGCCATTTCTAGACGCCCGTGGTTGATTGATTAATCTAATCATCGAGGGACAAAATGCATAATGGCCTTTGAGTGTCAGCACAATGGGGTGTGGTGCCCGGAAAGCGGCTGATAGGAAGATGCGATTAGCTTAGATCTGAGCACGGTGAAGGAAAGCATCCAAAGGGGGGATATCTGGGCTGAAATCCGGAACATAAAATTTGAAATTAGTCAACCTGAACCGGGTTGGGAGAGGCAGGGAGAAAGGAAAGGGAGTGAAGAGGGTGTGCTGAGGCCCGGACTGGAAGGGAGCCCGGCACATTCTGGGAATGGACCGGAGGCCAAGTCCAGGCCCAGAGGTGGTGCGAGGTGGAGGCAGGGTCCGCGCAGGAGCTGGTCTTGTTCCAAGGCAGCGGAAAACCGTGGAACGGTGTCCGGCAGCGGGTTAACATTTCAGAAACGACCAGCCTGGCTGTGAAGGAGCGCCAACCCAGGGTCCGCAGAATTAAGTCAGGAGAGGCAAGAAGGCTATTGCAGCCCTCGGGGTTGGGCGCAGGGTGCTGTTAGACTGAGACTGAGGGAGGTAGAGGTGGAGAAAGTTCCCTGGTGGGAGAGAAATTTCCCAGAGAAAGCCAGACCCAGTGTGGACAGCCCTTGAGGAAGAGACTGCGGCCTTGGTAGCCCGCCCGTTCATTCAGGCAGAGGTGGACCGAGAACCTGCTCTGAATGGGAAGTTGCGGAGCTTGGCTTGCGCACATCTGCCTGAAGGGGCTTTTGAACTGCCAAGTGAGGATGTCGAGTGGCCTTTTGTAAAAAGAGTCGAGCTCAGCGCGATGGCGACGGGGCTGGAGATGCGTGTGAGACCCACACCACTGGCTTTTATTGCTGTGGCTGCACACACGGGTGGAGGAAGACAGCGGGAAACACAGCAGGACACTGGAGGGGAATCCGGCAGTGGGTTATTTGGTTGGTTTGCATCCTTGTTTTTTTTTTTTTTTTTTACAGAGACGGGTTGTCGCTCTGTAGCCCAGGCTGGAGTGCAGCGGTGCCATCTCGGCTCGCTGCGGCTACTTGGGGGGCTGAGATAGGAGAATCAGTTCAGGTGATTCTCCTGTCTCGGCCTCCGGAGTAGCTGGACTACAGGTGAGCGCCACCACATCGGGACAATTTTCGGATTTTTTGGAGAGACGAGGTTTCGCTATGTGCCCAGGCTTGTTTGGAAGGCCTGAGCTCAAGCCGTCCTTCCCGCTCCACCTCCCGAGTAGCTGGGACCCCAGGCGCAAGCCACCATGCCGGGCCAATTATTTTTTTGGGTTGTATATGTTGTTGAAGTGAGGTTTTGCTATGTTTTCACCTCACATACCTTTTCTGTCCCAAGACCCCATCCAGGGTACCACCTTACAATTCGTCACGGTTCCCCTTGGCTGCGACGGTTTCTCACACTTGCCTTGTTTTTGATGAACTTGACACTTGGAATACTGATCACATATATTGTGGGATGTCCCCTCCTGAAGTTCGTGTGATGTATTCCTTGTGATCTGACTGGAATTATATGTTTTTGTAAGGAAGATTGCAGCGGGAAAGCGCCATTCCCATCCCATCCTGTCTAGAGTACACACCATCAAGCCGGCTTATCACTGCTGCTATTAGTCCTGGTCACCTGGCTGGGGCAGTGTTGATTAGGTTTCTCCACCATAAAGTGATTTTCCCACCTCTTTCTCTACTGTACTTTTTGGAAGTCGCTACCTGTGGCCTATACTTAAATAAAAGGGAAGTTTTGCTTTATCTCCGTGCAGGGGAATAGCTACCGAAATTCTGTGGAGTTCTCCTGTGTGGAGGATTTTCCCATTCTCCCCCACATGGTTGTTTATTTAGTCACTTATTTATATCCGTATGGACTTATGGACACCTATTGTATGCTTTGGTTTACACTCCAGTACTTCAGGGGATGAATTATTTAATAATTGAACTAATTATTTTGTCAGATATTTTACTCAACTATTTAATTATTAATTATTTAGTTAATTACTTTGTTACTGAATGTCGCCAGCTTTGGCCACCGGGAGCTCCTTTAGTTGGCTTCCGTGTCCCTTTGTCAACCTCCCATCGCTGTGGCTTTTGGTTTTGTTTGGTTTTGGGCGGCTCCTTTCTCCCTGGCACCACAGGATGCTCCATGCTTATTTGCATATTCTCATCCTTATTGGGATTTCGTGCGCTCACTGACCAAACCCATAGATTCTTCTGTGAAGTTTCTCTTCAAAACGTTTATCTTTCTTATTGGGATAACTTCTCTCTCTCTCTTTTCCATTTTGAGACAAAGTTTTGCTCCCGTCACCCAGGCTAGAGTGCAATAGCATGATCTCGGATCACTGCAATGGCGCAATCTGGGCTCACTGCAACCTCCGCCTCCTGGGTTCAAAGGATTCTCCCGCCTCAGCCTCCTGAGCAGCTGGGACTACAGTGGCCCACCACCATGCCTGGCTAATTTTTCTATTTTTATGAGGGCGAGACATGAGAATCGCTTCCATCCCGGGGATGGAGTTCTCAGTGAGCCGAAGCCACCGCGCTCCAGCGTGGGTGAAAGAGTGAGAGTCTGTTTCAAAATAAATAAATAAATAAATAAATAAATAAATGAATAAATAAACCCGGAGGAATTACCAAGGGGTCTTGGTGCCTGCCTGCAGTCTGAGCTACTTGGCAACCTGATGTTGGAGGATCACCTGAGCTGAGGAGGTGCGGGCTGCAGTGAGCTGTGATTGCACCACTGCACTCCAGCCTGGATGACTGAATGAGACCCTGTCTTACTCCACGTACACATGTTTAGTGAAGCATTCTGGTGGTAGAAGTGTCCTGGAAGTAGCGTATCAGCAGACCGCCACCTGCGGAATGTAAAACCTGTGCCTCTTTCCAGACAGATATACAGCAGGAAGAGAGTGGCACATGTGCGTGGGATGACTGCAAGGGGGCTTTCTGGCTTATGGATGACAGACCCCAATGGCAAGCCAAGAAGCAGCTCCCACTGCACAGTGCTCATTGTGATCCATGCCATGCTTCAATACGAAGTCGCCTGTTCCTAGTTTGGAGACGCACGGACTCCACAGAGGCTCTGCTCCTGACCACACCTGTGTTGCCTGCCTGGACCTTACAGTCACTTCAGCAGGACCCCTGGCACATGGCACGCCAGGTGTTTGTAAAAGCGAGCCACAAACGATGCTCTTAATGTGTACGTTTGTTGGTGTAGACTTGTGTGACTATGGGGAGAGATGCGATATGAATGGAGAACAGAGACTGGAGCCATTTTTCTACCTTCCTTTCTGCTTTTAGTAAACACATTTTATATTTGCGATTTGTGAAAGTTTAGTGAAAGAACTGTTGTATAAAATAAGTCCGAAGAGAAAGGTTTATTTAGAAGGATTGAATACACAAGAGAAAAATCTTTGATGTAAAAAGTTATCTGTATTTTATTTGGACGTTTACAAAGGAGTGAAAACCAGCCAATAAGAGGCTACTTAATAAAATACAAAATACAAAAATTCATAATACAACATTTATCAAACTCTGAAAAGATGGGAACTAACTCAACTTAAACATCTATGAGAAACTTACAGCAAACATCTTGGTTAATGGTGAAACATTTATAATATTCCCATTAAAGCCAGGAGGAAGCCAAGGACACTGCCGTCAAATTACTGATTCCTCATTTAGCGGTTCCAGTGAGTCATGCACTCTCCTTGTTTCCGTTAACCTCCCCCCCCCCACCCCGACACCTTTTGTCTGATTCATCAAATGTCCTTTGATCCACTTTTTCCTCAATCTGTTTGAAATTGTACCTTCTATTCCAATTCATTTAGTGGTTCCCAAAGGGTACCCACGTTGAGACTTAAAAATGTGTCAGTCTAGAGTTTTATCGCTCTTATATTCAGCCAGTCTATCGTCTCCAGGCACTAGACAAGAACTTTAGTAACTTCTAGCTCCTTCTGAATTTTCGCATGCCCCACATGTCTATATGAGTGTCTTCTGGAATTTTAATTCTAGGTCATCAATCCTTTTTCCAGAATCGTACTCCTCTGGACTTAAGAATACAGTTTCCTAATTTCCATGCTTACGGATCCTTGTTGCATCCCACTTCCTCCCGGTTGTCCGGTTTGGCTCTTTCTTGGCTGAAACACGTGACGTGTACTTTCACTGTACATGAAAGTTCCATTCCAATCGCTTTGTACACAAAGGGGGTTTGGCAGCTTGCATATTGCAAGTTGCGTACTCTAAGTTCAGGGGAAGCTCAGGCTTCAGGTCCAGTCCGGGGAGGAGTGGAGCAGAAGTGGGGCTGGGGGGAACGTCCAGGTGGAAGAAAGGGAGGCTGGGAACAACGTGGGTGGCGGATAGTGGTCAATATGCAATGTCGGTGAGGAACACTGGGACCCCTTGCACATAGGTGCCGTGGGGGGTTTGAATGACTTGTAAAACAGCTGAGTCACCCAGAGCCCTAAACCCGATGCAGGGATAGAGGGTCAACGCGGGTTGCCAGTCAACAGCCTGAGGCCCAGGAGCAGTGGGCGGCTCCTGAAACCCCAGCTCAGGTTGCGCCACGTCGGGGCCAGGGCCTTCCTGCACAGTTCCAGGCAGAGGACCTGTTTCAGAAAGAGAGAAGGCTGCGGTCTCCGTGATTTCCGGTTCCCCCTGGTGGCCTGGCTCTCCATGGTGGTCCAGTGGGATGTGCACGTCCGGTCCCATCACGCCTTCTGCCCCCTGTCTCTGGCCAGCGTCCCCGCGGGGCCCAGCCCTTCTGCCACGGCCTCGCCCTGGCCGCCGGCTTCCTCCCCGGCGCCGGCCTCTCTCTGCAGGACGGGGTGACTCTGGGCGAGCTGGGGGCTGCCATCTGAAGGGTTTCACGTAAGCGATGGGTTTTGCGGGTTGGGCTGGCTGTGCGGGCCCATCTGCTTCCACGGAGTGTTCAGGGTCCGCAACACAGCAGCCTGGCTCTGGAAGAGGCCCACCTGAGGCTAAAAGAGAAGCAGAGCGTGAGCAGAGAGAGATAGAAGGAATTTTACCCATCAAGCAGTTATAGGATACTTTTAAAAATAAATACTCAGAGAAAAGAGGGATTTTTGAAGTTAAAATTGTCAGAGAAGAAACAAAACTCTCCATGGAAATTGGAGAATGAAGTTGAGAAGATCTCCCACAGAACAAAGCAAAAATCTAAAATGATGGAAAGAAGGAGGAAATATAAGAGAATTAGAGGTATGTTGTGGCTGAGACATTTCACCACAAAATTTCAGAGTGCTGAGGAAAAAGAGAAGATTCTAAAAGATTGTAGGGAGCGGGAGACAGAGAAAGGAAAAGTCACATGGAAAGGGCTAGGATTCCACATGTCTCAAAAATCAGACATCTCAAAAGCAGCAGTTCAGTCTAGAACATAACAGAAAATGTCTTCGAAATTTCAAGGGAAATGAATTTCCCACCTAAAGTGTCCTGTCCAACCAAAGTTTCACTAAAGAATCTGGGAGGGGAGAAGGAAGATGTTTCAGACCAGCAAGATGTTAAAGAATTTGCTTTCAGTGGATGCTTTATTGTTATGCATCTGTCAAACTAGACAAGATTAAAAGATTTAGGACACTCAGCGTAGGAAGGGAAATGTTTTGGAGAACAACGTGGCAACAGCCGTAAAATTCCAACTCCTCCGGGAAAGAACAAGGTGGAAGTACCGGTTTATCATAGATCAAGACGTAGCGTGAGGACTCGCTCTGCTACGGAGAAACAGTAATACAAAACGAAAGAGAAGGAAACAGCGACAACAACAGCAAATCTCAGATTTGGGAAATGGGATTACAGTTCGAAAGAGGGAAGGGAATTTGCCAGAGGATGTGGAACCTGGGAGCTGACTTCCAACAACCAGCCCAGGTTGAGGCAGGCTAGGAGAAGGTGAAACAGAGAATGCTCGATTGAGTTTGAATTCAAACAATTGGGGAAGAACTGGGGAACAAACGAAATCAAAAAGAGAGTGGCAGGCGTTTGATGTACCTTGATTAGGGGCCATGGAGCGAAGTCGCTTCGAAGGCCTTGGTTCCTCCATGAGCAATCGGCGGGAGGGGCTGGGGAGAAAAACAAGAGAGCAAGAACGGATTTAGGAAGACAGAGGTGACAAGGCAGGGGGATGGCCGTGGCCTTTCTAGGGGAATGAGGATTCTGTCCCCAGCTGCACCCACCCAAGATCTGTCCACCCCTCCGGGACTCCCAGACACACACCTGATCTTCCCACAGCTGGCTCCGGAGATCTGAAAATTAGGAGACTCTTCGACGAAGAGAGGCCCGAGGAGTCGGAGGTGTCCACAGGTTCACCGCTGTAGCTCTGAGGTAGCCCACCCGCAGCCAGGGAGTCTGGAGGGAGCACGCAGCAGGTTCTGGCTCCGAGCCCAGCAGAAAGCCGACTGCTGGAGGCCGAGCGCGGTCCCTCTTATATGGCAGCAAGGCAGTGGCGTAAGGGACAGGCGTCGTCAGAGGGGGGCCGGCTGGGGCGGGCCTGGCTGGGCTTGCGAGGCGCATTGGGCCAGTCCCCTGCCAGTCAAATGGGGCCCTTCTGAGATGCCGCCATTTCTAGACGCCCGTGGTTGATTGATTAATCTAATCATCGAGGGACAAAATGCATAATGGCCTTTGAGTGTCAGCACAATGGGGTGTGGTGCCCGGAAAGCGGCTGATAGGAAGATGCGATTAGCTTAGATCTGAGCACGGTGAAGGAAAGCATCCAAAGGGGGGATATCTGGGCTGAAATCCGGAACATAAAATTTGAAATTAGTCAACCTGAACCGGGTTGGGAGAGGCAGGGAGAAAGGAAAGGGAGTGAAGAGGGTGTGCTGAGGCCCGGACTGGAAGGGAGCCCGGCACATTCTGGGAATGGACCGGAGGCCAAGTCCAGGCCCAGAGGTGGTGCGAGGTGGAGGCAGGGTCCGCGCAGGAGCTGGTCTTGTTCCAAGGCAGCGGAAAACCGTGGAACGGTGTCCGGCAGCGGGTTAACATTTCAGAAACGACCAGCCTGGCTGTGAAGGAGCGCCAACCCAGGGTCCGCAGAATTAAGTCAGGAGAGGCAAGAAGGCTATTGCAGCCCTCGGGGTTGGGCGCAGGGTGCTGTTAGACTGAGACTGAGGGAGGTAGAGGAGGAGAAAGTTCCCTGGTGGGAGAGAAATTTCCCAGAGAAAGCCAGACCCAGTGTGGACAGCCCTTGAGGAAGAGACTGCGGCCTTGGTAGCCCGCCCGTTCATTCAGGCAGAGGTGGACCGAGAACCTGCTCTGAATGGGAAGTTGCGGAGCTTGGCTTGCGCACATCTGCCTGAAGGGGCTTTTGAACTGCCAAGTGAGGATGTCGAGTGGCCTTTTGTAAAAAGAGTCGAGCTCAGCGCGATGGCGACGGGGCTGGAGATGCGTGTGAGACCCACACCACTGGCTTTTATTGCTGTGGCTGCACACACGGGTGGAGGAAGACAGCGGGAAACACAGCAGGACACTGGAGGGGAATCCGGCAGTGGGTTATTTGGTTGGTTTGCATCCTTGTTTTTTTTTTTTTTTTTACAGAGACGGGTTGTCGCTCTGTAGCCCAGGCTGGAGTGCAGCGGTGCCATCTCGGCTCGCTGCGGCTACTTGGGGGGCTGAGATAGGAGAATCAGTTCAGGTGATTCTCCTGTCTCGGCCTCCGGAGTAGCTGGACTACAGGTGAGCGCCACCACATCGGGACAATTTTCGGATTTTTTGGAGAGACGAGGTTTCGCTATGTGCCCAGGCTTGTTTGGAAGGCCTGAGCTCAAGCCGTCCTTCCCGCTCCACCTCCCGAGTAGCTGGGACCCCAGGCGCAAGCCACCATGCCGGGCCAATTATTTTTTTGGGTTGTATATGTTGTTGAAGTGAGGTTTTGCTATGTTTTCACCTCACATACCTTTTCTGTCCCAAGACCCCATCCAGGGTACCACCTTACAATTCGTCACGGTTCCCCTTGGCTGCGACGGTTTCTCACACTTGCCTTGTTTTTGATGAACTTGACACTTGGAATACTGATCACATATATTGTGGGATGTCCCCTCCTGAAGTTCGTGTGATGTATTCCTTGTGATCTGACTGGAATTATATGTTTTTGTAAGGAAGATTGCAGCGGGAAAGCGCCATTCCCATCCCATCCTGTCTAGAGTACACACCATCAAGCCGGCTTATCACTGCTGCTATTAGTCCTGGTCACCTGGCTGGGGCAGTGTTGATTAGGTTTCTCCACCATAAAGTGATTTTCCCACCTCTTTCTCTACTGTACTTTTTGGAAGTCGCTACCTGTGGCCTATACTTAAATAAAAGGGAAGTTTTGCTTTATCTCCGTGCAGGGGAATAGCTACCGAAATTCTGTGGAGTTCTCCTGTGTGGAGGATTTTCCCATTCTCCCCCACATGGTTGTTTATTTAGTCACTTATTTATATCCGTATGGACTTATGGACACCTATTGTATGCTTTGGTTTACACTCCAGTACTTCAGGGGATGAATTATTTAATAATTGAACTAATTATTTTGTCAGATATTTTACTCAACTATTTAATTATTAATTATTTAGTTAATTACTTTGTTACTGAATGTCGCCAGCTTTGGCCACCGGGAGCTCCTTTAGTTGGCTTCCGTGTCCCTTTGTCAACCTCCCATCGCTGTGGCTTTTGGTTTTGTTTGGTTTTGGGCGGCTCCTTTCTCCCTGGCACCACAGGATGCTCCATGCTTATTTGCATATTCTCATCCTTATTGGGATTTCGTGCGCTCACTGACCAAACCCATAGATTCTTCTGTGAAGTTTCTCTTCAAAACGTTTATCTTTCTTATTGGGATAACTTCTCTCTCTCTCTTTTCCATTTTGAGACAAAGTTTTGCTCCCGTCACCCAGGCTAGAGTGCAATAGCATGATCTCGGATCACTGCAATGGCGCAATCTGGGCTCACTGCAACCTCCACCTCCTGGGTTCAAAGGATTCTCCCGCCTCAGCCTCCTGAGCAGCTGGGACTACAGTGGCCCACCACCATGCCTGGCTAATTTTTCTATTTTTATGAGGGCGAGACATGAGAATCGCTTCCATCCCGGGGATGGAGTTCTCAGTGAGCCGAAGCCACCGCGCTCCAGCGTGGGTGAAAGAGTGAGAGTCTGTTTCAAAATAAATAAATAAATAAATGAATGAATAAATAAACCCGGAGGAATTACCAAGGGGTCTTGGTGCCTGCCTGCAGTCTGAGCTACTTGGCAACCTGATGTTGGAGGATCACCTGAGCTGAGGAGGTGCGGGCTGCAGTGAGCTGTGATTGCACCACTGCACTCCAGCCTGGATGACTGAATGAGACCCTGTCTTACTCCACGTACACATGTTTAGTGAAGCATTCTGGTGGTAGAAGTGTCCTGGAAGTAGCGTATCAGCAGACCGCCACCTGCGTAATGTAAAACCTGTGCCTCTTTCCAGACAGATATACAGCAGGAAGAGAGTGGCACATGTGCGTGGGATGACTGCAAGGGGGCTTTCTGGCTTATGGATGACAGACCCCAATGGCAAGCCAAGAAGCAGCTCCCACTGCACAGTGCTCATTGTGATCCATGCCATGCTTCAATACGAAGTCGCCTGTTCCTAGTTTGGAGACGCACGGACTCCACAGAGGCTCTGCTCCTGACCACACCTGTGTTGCCTGCCTGGACCTTATAGTCACTTCAGCAGGACCCCTGGCACATGGCACGCCAGGTGTTTGTAAAAGCGAGCCACAAACGATGCTCTTAATGTGTACGTTTGTTGGTGTAGACTTGTGTGACTATGGGGAGAGATGCGATATGAATGGAGAACAGAGACTGGAGCCATTTTTCTACCTTCCTTTCTGCTTTTAGTAAACACATTTTATATTTGCGATTTGTGAAAGTTTAGTGAAAGAACTGTTGTATAAAATAAGTCCGAAGAGAAAGGTTTATTTAGAAGGATTGAATACACAAGAGAAAAATCTTTGATGTAAAAAGTTATCTGCATTTTATTTGGACGTTTACAAAGGAGTGAAAACCAGCCAATAAGAGGCTACTTAATAAAATACAAAATACAAAAATTCATAATACAACATTTATCAAACTCTGAAAAGATGGGAACTAACTCAACTTAAACATCTATGAGAAACTTACAGCAAACATCTTGGTTAATGGTGAAACATTTAAAATATTCCCATTAAAGCCAGGAGGAAGCCAAGGACACTGCCGTCAAATTACTGATTCCTCATTTAGCGGTTCCAGTGAGTCATGCACTCTCCTTGTTTCCGTTAACCTCCCTCCCACCACCCCGACACCTTTTGTCTGATTCATCAAATGTCCTTTGATCCACTTTTTCCTCAATCTGTTTGAAATTGTACCTTCTATTCCAATTCATTTAGTGGTTCCCAAAGGGTACCCACGTTGAGACTTAAAAATGTGTCAGTCTAGAGTTTTATCGCTCTTATATTCAGCCAGTCTATCGTCTCCAGGCACTAGACAAGAACTTTAGTAACTTCTAGCTCCTTCTGAATTTTCGCATGCCCCACATGTCTATATGAGTGTCTTCTGGAATTTTAATTCTAGGTCATCAATCCTTTTTCCAGAATCGTACTCCTCTGGACTTAAGAATACAGTTTCCTAATTTCCATGCTTACTGATCCTTGTTGCATCCCACTTCCTCCCGGTCGTCTGGTTTGGCTCTTTCTTGGCTGAAACACGTGACGTGTACTTTCACTGTACATGACAGTTCCATTCCAATCGCCTTGTACAGAAAGGGGGTTTGGCAGATTGCATATTGTAAGTTGCTTACTCTAAGTTCAGGGGAAGCTCAGGCTTCAGGTCCAGTCCGGGGAGGAGTGGAGCAGAAGTGGGGCTGGGGGGAACGTCCAGGTGGAAGAAAGGGAGGCTGGGAACAACGTGGGTGGCGGATAGTGGTCAATATGCAATGTCGGTGAGGAACACTGGGACCCCTTGCACATAGGTGCCGTGGGGGGTTTGAATGACTTGTAAAACAGCTGAGTCACCCAGAGCCCTAAACCCGATGCAGGGATAGAGGGTCAACGCGGGTTGCCAGTCAACAGCCTGAGGCCCAGGAGCAGTGGGCGGCTCCTGAAACCCCAGCTCAGGTTGCGCCACGTCGGGGCCAGGGCCTTCCTGCACAGTTCCAGGCAGAGGACCTGTTTCAGAAAGAGAGAAGGCTGCGGTCTCCGTGATTTCCGGTTCCCCCTGGTGGCCTGGCTCTCCATGGTGGTCCAGTGGGATGTGCACGTCCGGTCCCATCACGCCTTCTGCCCCCTGTCTCTGGCCAGCGTCCCCGCGGGGCCCAGCCCTTCTGCCACGGCCTCGCCCTGGCCGCCGGCTTCCTCCCCGGCGCCGGCCTCTCTCTGCAGGACGGGGTGACTCTGGGCGAGCTGGGGGCTGCCATCTGAAGGGTTTCACGTAAGCGATGGGTTTTGCGGGTTGGGCTGGCTGTGCGGGCCCATCTGCTTCCACGGAGTCTTCAGGGTCCGCAACACAGCAGCCTGGCTCTGGAGGAGGCCCACCTGAGGCTAAAAGAGAAGCAGAGCGTGAGCAGAGAGAGATAGAAGGAATTTTACCCATCAAGCAGTTATAGGATACTTTTAAAAATAAATACTCAGAGAAAAGAGGGATTTTTGAAGTTAAAATTGTCAGAGAAGAAACAAAACTCTCCATGGAAATTGGAGAATGAAGTTGAGAAGATCTCCCACAGAACAAAGCAAAAACATAAAATGATGGAAAGAAGGAGGAAATATAAGAGAATTAGAGGTATGTTGTGGCTGAGACATTTCACCACAAAATTTCAGAGTGCTGAGGAAAAAGAGAAGATTCTAAAAGATTGTAGGGAGCGGGAGACAGAGAAAGGAAAAGTCACATGGAAAGGGCTAGGATTCCACATGTCTCAAAAATCAGACATCTCAAAAGCAGCAGTTCAGTCTAGAACATAACAGAAAATGTCTTCGAAATTTCAAGGGAAATGAATTTCCCACCTAAAATGTCCTGTCCAACCAAAGTTTCACTAAAGAATCTGGGAGGGGAGAATGAAGATGTTTCAGACCAGCAAGATGTTAAAGAATTTGCTTTCAGTGGATGCTTTATTGTTATGCATCTGTCAAACTAGACAAGATTAAAAGATTTGGGACACTCAGCGTAGGAAGGGAAATGTTTTGGAGAACAACGTGGCAACAGCCGTAAAATTCCAACTCCTCCGGGAAAGAACAAGGTGGAAGTACCGGTTTATCATAGATCAAGACGTAGCGTGAGGACTCGCTCTGCTTCGGAGAAACAGTAATACAAAACGAAACAGAAGGAAACAGCGACAACAACAGCAAATCTCAGATTTGGGAAATGGGATTACAGTTCGAAAGAGGGAAGGGAATTTGCCAGAGGATGTGGAACCTGGGAGCTGACTTCCAACAACCAGCCCAGGTTGAGGCAGGCTAGGAGAAGGTGAAACAGAGAATGCTCGATTGAGTTTGAATTCAAACAATTGGGGAAGAATTGGGGAACAAACGAAATCAAAAAGAGAGTGGCAGGCGTTTGATGTACCTTGATTAGGGGCCATGGAGCGAAGTCGCTTCGAAGGCCTTGGTTCCTCCATGAGCAATCGGCGGGAGGGGCTGGGGAGAAAAACAAGAGAGCAAGAACGGATTTAGGAAGACAGAGGTGACAAGGCAGGGGGATGGCCGTGGCCTTTCTAGGGGAATGAGGATTCTGTCCCCAGCTGCACCCACCCAAGATCTGTCCACCCCTCCGGGACTCCCAGACACACACCTGATCTTCCCACAGCTGGCTCCGGAGATCTGAAAATTAGGAGACTCTTCGACGAAGAGAGGCCCGAGGAGTCGGAGGTGTCCACAGGTTCACCGCTGTAGCTCTGAGGTAGTCCACCCGCAGCCAGGGAGTCTGGAGGGAGCACGCAGCAGGTTCTGGCTCCGAGCCCAGCAGAAAGCCGACTGCTGGAGGCCGAGCGCGGTCCCTCTTATATGGCAGCAAGGCAGTCGCGTAAGGGACAGGCGTCGTCAGAGGGGGGCCGGCTGGGGCGGGCCTGGCTGGGCTTGCGAGGCGCATTGGGCCAGTCCCCTGCCAGTCAAATGGGGCCCTTCTGAGATGCCGCCATTTCTAGACGCCCGTGGTTGATTGATTAATCTAATCATCGAGGGACAAAATGCATAATGGCCTTTGAGTGTCAGCACAATGGGGTGTGGTGCCCGGAAAGCGGCTGATAGGAAGATGCGATTAGCTTAGATCTGAGCACGGTGAAGGAAAGCATCCAAAGGGGGGATATCTGGGCTGAAATCCGGAACATAAAATTTGAAATTAGTCAACCTGAACCGGGTTGGGAGAGGCAGGGAGAAAGGAAAGGGAGTGAAGAGGGTGTGCTGAGGCCCGGACTGGAAGGGAGCCCGGCACATTCTGGGAATGGACCGGAGGCCAAGTCCAGGCCCAGAGGTGGTGCGAGGTGGAGGCAGGGTCCGCGCAGGAGCTGGTCTTGTTCCAAGGCAGCGGAAAACCGTGGAACGGTGTCCGGCAGCGGGTTAACATTTCAGAAACGACCAGCCTGGCTGTGAAGGAGCGCCAACCCAGGGTCCGCAGAATTAAGTCAGGAGAGGCAAGAAGGCTATTGCAGCCCTCGGGGTTGGGCGCAGGGTGCTGTTAGACTGAGACTGAGGGAGGTAGAGGAGGAGAAAGTTCCCTGGTGGGAGAGAAATTTCCCAGAGAAAGCCAGACCCAGTGTGGACAGCCCTTGAGGAAGAGACTGCGGCCTTGGTAGCCCGCCCGTTCATTCAGGCAGAGGTGGACCGAGAACCTGCTCTGAATGGGAAGTTGCGGAGCTTGGCTTGCGCACATCTGCCTGAAGGGGCTTTTGAACTGCCAAGTGAGGATGTCGAGTGGCCTTTTGTAAAAAGAGTCGAGCTCAGCGCGATGGCGACGGGGCTGGAGATGCGTGTGAGACCCACACCACTGGCTTTTATTGCTGTGGCTGCACACACGGGTGGAGGAAGACAGCGGGAAACACAGCAGGACACTGGAGGGGAATCCGGCAGTGGGTTATTTGGTTGGTTTGCATCCTTGTTGTTTTTTTTTTTACAGAGACGGGTTGTCGCTCTGTAGCCCAGGCTGGAGTGCAGCGGTGCCATCTCGGCTCGCTGCGGCTACTTGGGGGGCTGAGATAGGAGAATCAGTTCAAGTGATTCTCCTGTCTCGGCCTCCGGAGTAGCTGGACTACAGGTGAGCGCCACCACATCGGGACAATTTTCGGATTTTTTGGAGAGACGAGGTTTCGCTATGTGCCCAGGCTTGTTTGGAAGGCCTGAGCTCAAGCCGTCCTTCCCGCTCCACCTCCCGAGTAGCTGGGACCCCAGGCGCAAGCCACCATGCCGGGCCAATTATTTTTTTGGGTTGTATATGTTGTTGAAGTGAGGTTTTGCTATGTTTTCACCTCACATACCTTTTCTGTCCCAAGACCCCATCCAGGGTACCACCTTACAATTCGTCACGGTTCCCCTTGGCTGCGACGGTTTCTCACACTTGCCTTGTTTTTGATGACCTTGACACTTGGAATACTGATCACATATATTGTGGGATGTCCCCTCCTGAAGTTCGTGTGATGTATTCCTTGTGATCTGACTGGAATTATATGTTTTTGTAAGGAAGACTGCAGCGGGAAAGCGCCATTCCCATCCCATCCTGTCTAGAGTACACACCATCAAGCCGGCTTATCACTGCTGCTATTAGTCCTGGTCACCTGGCTGGGGCAGTGTTGATTAGGTTTCTCCACCATAAAGTGATTTTCCCACCTCTTTCTCTACTGTACTTTTTGGAAGTCGCTACCTGTGGCCTATACTTAAATAAAAGGGAAGTTTTGCTTTATCTCCGTGCAGGGGAATAGCTACCGAAATTCTGTGGAGTTCTCCTGTGTGGAGGATTTTCCCATTCTCCCCCACATGGTTGTTTATTTAGTCACTTATTTATATCCGTATGGACTTATGGACACCTATTGTATGCTTTGGTTTACACTCCAATACTTCAGGGGATGAATTATTTAATAATTGAACTAATTATTTTGTCAGATATTTTACTCAACTATTTAATTATTAATTATTTAGTTAATTACTTTGTTACTGAATGTCGCCAGCTTTGGCCACCGGGAGCTCCTTTAGTTGGCTTCCGTGTCCCTTTGTCAACCTCCCATCGCTGTGGCTTTTGGTTTTGTTTGGTTTTGGGCGGCTCCTTTCTTCCTGGCACCACAGGATGCTCCATGCTTATTTGCATATTCTCATCCTTATTGGGATTTCGTGCGCTCACTGACCAAACCCATAGATGCTTCTGTGTAGTTTCTCTTCAAAACGTTTATCTTTCTTATTGGGATAACTTCTCTCTCTCTCTTTTCCATTTTGAGACAAAGTTTTGCTCCCGTCACCCAGGCTGGAGTGCAATAGCATGATCTCGGATCACTGCAACGGCGCAATCTGGGCTCACTGCAACCTCCGCCTCCTGGGTTCAAAGGATTCTCCCGCCTCAGCCTCCTGAGCAGCTGGGACTACAGTGGCCCACCACCATGCCTGGCTAATTTTTCTATTTTTATGAGGGCGAGACATGAGAATCGCTTCCATCCCGGGGATGGAGTTCTCAGTGAGCCGAAGCCACCGCGCTCCAGCGTGGGTGAAAGAGTGAGAGTCTGTTTCAAAATAAATAAATAAATAAATAAATAAATAAATAAATGTATAAATAAACCCGGAGGAATTACCAAGGGGTCTTGGTGCCTGCCTGCAGTCTGAGCTATTTGGCAACCTGATGTTGGAGGATCACCTGAGCTGAGGAGGTGCGGGCTGCAGTGAGCTGTGATTGCACCACTGCACTCCAGCCTGGATGACTGAATGAGACCCTGTCTTACTCCACGTACACATGTTTAGTGAAGCATTCTGGTGGTAGAAGTGTCCTGGAAGTAGCGTATCAGCAGACCGCCACCTGCGGAATGTAAAACCTGTGCCTCTTTCCAGACAGATATACAGCAGGAAGAGAGTGGCACATGTGCGTGGGATGACTGCAAGGGGTCTTTCTGGCTTATGGATGACAGACCCCACTGGCAAGCCAAGAAGCAGCTCCCACTGCACAGTGCTCATTGTGATCCATGCCATGCTTCAATACGAAGTCGCCTGTTCCTAGTCTGGAGACGCACGGACTCCACAGAGGCTCTGCTCCTGACCACACCTGTGTTGCCTGCCTGGACCTTATAGTCACTTCAGCAGGACCCCTGGCACATGGCACGCCAGGTGTT
Source organism: Pan troglodytes (assembly GCF_028858775.2). NCBI lineage: Eukaryota > Metazoa > Chordata > Mammalia > Primates > Hominidae > Pan > Pan troglodytes. The sequence goes on along the minus strand of NC_072412.2, from coordinate 62,651,508 downwards.
TGTAAAAGCGAGCCACAAACGATGCTCTTAATGTGTACGTTTGTTGGTGTAGACTTGTGTGACTATGGGGAGAGATGCGATATGAATGGAGAACAGAGACTGGAGCCATTTTTCTACCTTCCTTTCTGCTTTTAGTAAACACATTTTATATTTGCGATTTGTGAAAGTTTAGTGAAAGAACTGTTGTATAAAATAAGTCCGAAGAGAAAGGTTTATTTAGAAGGATTGAATACACAAGAGAAAAATCTTTGATGTAAAAAGTTATCTGTATTTTATTTGGACGTTTACAAAGGAGTGAAAACCAGCCAATAAGAGGCTACTTAATAAAATACAAAATACAAAAATTCATAATACAACATTTATCAAACTCTGAAAAGATGGGAACTAACTCAACTTAAACATCTATGAGAAACTTACAGCAAACATCTTGGTTAATGGTGAAACATTTAAAATATTCCCATTAAAGCCAGGAGGAAGCCAAGGACACTGCCGTCAAATTACTGATTCCTCATTTAGCGGTTCCAGTGAGTCATGCACTCTCCTTGTTTCCGTTAACCTCCCTCCCACCACCCCGACACCTTTTGTCTGATTCATCAAATGTCCTTTGATCCACTTTTTCCTCAATCTGTTTGAAATTTTACCTTCTATTCCAATTCATTTAGTGGTTCCCAAAGGGTACCCACGTTGAGACTTAAAAATGTGTCAGTCTAGAGTTTTATCGCTCTTATATTCAGCCAGTCTATCGTCTCCAGGCACTAGACAAGAACTTTAGTAACTTCTAGCTCCTTCTGAATTTTCGCATGCCCCACATGTCTATATGAGTGTCTTCTGGAATTTTAATTCTAGGTCATCAATCCTTTTTCCAGAATCGTACTCCTCTGGACTTAAGAATACAGTTTCCTAATTTCCATGCTTACTGATCCTTGTTGCATCCCACTTCCTCCCGGTCGTCTGGTTTGGCTCTTTCTTGGCTGAAACACGTGACGTGTACTTTCACTGTACATGACAGTTCCATTCCAATCGCCTTGTACAGAAAGGGGGTTTGGCAGCTTGCATATTGTAAGTTGCGTACTCTAAGTTCAGGGGAAGCTCAGGCTTCAGGTCCAGTCCGGGGAGGAGTGGAGCAGAAGTGGGGCTGGGGGGAACGTCCAGGTGGAAGAAAGGGAGGCTGGGAACAACGTGGGTGGCGGATAGTGGTCAATATGCAATGTCGGTGAGGAACACTGGGACCCCTTGCACATAGGTGCCGTGGGGGGTTTGAATGACTTGTAAAACAGCTGAGTCCCCCAGAGCCCTAAACCCGATGCAGGGATAGAGGGTCAACGCGGGTTGCCAGTCAACAGCCTGAGGCCCAGGAGCAGTGGGCGGCTCCTGAAACCCCAGCTCAGGTTGCGCCACGTCGGGGCCAGGGCCTTCCTGCACAGTTCCAGGCAGAGGACCTGTTTCAGAAAGAGAGAAGGCTGCGGTCTCCGTGATTTCCGGTTCCCCCTGGTGGCCTGGCTCTCCATGGTGGTCCAGTGGGATGTGCACGTCCGGTCCCATCACGCCTTCTGCCCCCTGTCTCTGGCCAGCGTCCCCGCGGGGCCCAGCCCTTCTGCCACGGCCTCGCCCTGGCCGCCGGCTTCCTCCCCGGCGCCGGCCTCTCTCTGCAGGACGGGGTGACTCTGGGCGAGCTGGGGGCTGCCATCTGAAGGGTTTCACGTAAGCGATGGGTTTTGCGGGTTGGGCTGGCTGTGCGGGCCCATCTGCTTCCACGGAGTCTTCAGGGTCCGCAACACAGCAGCCTGGCTCTGGAGGAGGCCCACCTGAGGCTAAAAGAGAAGCAGAGCGTGAGCAGAGAGAGATGGAAGGAATTTTACCCATCAAGCAGTTATAGGATACTTTTAAAAATAAATACTCAGAGAAAAGAGGGATTTTTGAAGTTAAAATTGTCAGAGAAGAAACAAAACTCTCCATGGAAATTGGAGAATGAAGTTGAGAAGATCTCCCACAGAACAAAGCAAAAATCTAAAATGATGGACAGAAAGATGAAATATAAGAGAATTAGAGGTATGTTGTGGCTGAGACATTTCACCACAAAATTTCAGAGTGCTGAGGAAAAAGAGAAGATTCTAAAAGATTGTAGGGAGCGGGAGACAGAGAAAGGAAAAGTCACATGGAAAGGGCTAGGATTCCACATGTCTCAAAAATCAGACATCTCAAAAGCAGCAGTTCAGTCTAGAACATAACAGAAAATGTCTTCGAAATTTCAAGGGAAAGGAATTTCCCACCTAAAATGTCCTGTCCAACCAAAGTTTCACTAAAGAATCTGGGAGGGGAGAATGAAGATGTTTCAGACCAGCAAGATGTTAAAGAATTTGCTTTCAGTGGATTCTTTATTGTTATGCATCTGTCAAACTAGACAAGATTAAAAGATTTAGGACACTCAGCGTAGGAAGGGAAATGTTTTGGAGAACAACGTGGCAACAGCCGTAAAATTCCAACTCCTCCGGGAAAGAACAAGGTGGAAGTACCCGTTTACCATAGATCAAGACGTAGCGTGAGGACTCGCTCTGCTACGGAGAAACAGTAATACAAAACGAAACAGAAGGAAACAGCGACAACAACAGCAAATCTCAGATTTGGGAAATGGGATTACAGTTCGAAAGAGGGAAGGGAATTTGCCAGAGGATGTGGAACCTGGGAGCTGACTTCCAACAACCAGCCCAGGTTGAGGCAGGCTAGGAGAAGGTGAAACAGAGAATGCTCGATTGAGTTTGAATTCAAACAATTGGGGAAGAACTGGGGAACAAACGAAATCAAAAAGAGAGTGGCAGGCGTTTGATGTACCTTGATTAGGGGCCATGGAGCGAAGTCGCTTCGAAGGCCTTGGTTCCTCCATGAGCAATCGGCGGGAGGGGCTGGGGAGAAAAACAAGAGAGCAAGAACGGATTTAGGAAGACAGAGGTGACAAGGCAGGGGGATGGCCGTGGCCTTTCTAGGGGAATGAGGATTCTGTCCCCAGCTGCACCCACCCAAGATCTGTCCACCCCTCCGGGACTCCCAGACACACACCTGATCTTCCCACAGCTGGCTCCGGAGATCTGAAAATTAGGAGACTCTTCGACGAAGAGAGGCCCGAGGAGTCGGAGGTGTCCACAGGTTCACCGCTGTAGCTCTGAGGTAGTCCACCCGCAGCCAGGGAGTCTGGAGGGAGCACGCAGCAGGTTCTGGCTCCGAGCCCAGCAGAAAGCCGACTGCTGGAGGCCGAGCGCGGTCCCTCTTATATGGCAGCAAGGCAGTCGCGTAAGGGACAGGCGTCGTCAGAGGGGGGCCGGCTGGGGCGGGCCTGGCTGGGCTTGCGAGGCGCATTGGGCCAGTCCCCTGCCAGTCAAATGGGGCCCTTCTGAGATGCCGCCATTTCTAGACGCCCGTGGTTGATTGATTAATCTAATCATCGAGGGACAAAATGCATAATGGCCTTTGAGTGTCAGCACAATGGGGTGTGGTGCCCGGAAAGCGGCTGATAGGAAGATGCGATTAGCTTAGATCTGAGCACGGTGAAGGAAAGCATCCAAAGGGGGGATATCTGGGCTGAAATCCGGAACATAAAATTTGAAATTAGTCAACCTGAACCGGGTTGGGAGAGGCAGGGAGAAAGGAAAGGGAGTGAAGAGGGTGTGCTGAGGCCCGGACTGGAAGGGAGCCCGGCACATTCTGGGAATGGACCGGAGGCCAAGTCCAGGCCCAGAGGTGGTGCGAGGTGGAGGCAGGGTCCGCGCAGGAGCTGGTCTTGTTCCAAGGCAGCGGAAAACCGTGGAACGGTGTCCGGCAGCGGGTTAACATTTCAGAAACGACCAGCCTGGCTGTGAAGGAGCGCCAACCCAGGGTCCGCAGAATTAAGTCAGGAGAGGCAAGAAGGCTATTGCAGCCCTCGGGGTTGGGCGCAGGGTGCTGTTAGACTGAGACTGAGGGAGGTAGAGGAGGAGAAAGTTCCCTGGTGGGAGAGAAATTTCCCAGAGAAAGCCAGACCCAGTGTGGACAGCCCTTGAGGAAGAGACTGCGGCCTTGGTAGCCCGCCCGTTCATTCAGGCAGAGGTGGACCGAGAACCTGCTCTGAATGGGAAGTTGCGGAGCTTGGCTTGCGCACATCTGCCTGAAGGGGCTTTTGAACTGCCAAGTGAGGATGTCGAGTGGCCTTTTGTAAAAAGAGTCGAGCTCAGCGCGATGGCGACGGGGCTGGAGATGCGTGTGAGACCCACACCACTGGCTTTTATTGCTGTGGCTGCACACACGGGTGGAGGAAGACAGCGGGAAACACAGCAGGACACTGGAGGGGAATCCGGCAGTGGGTTATTTGGTTGGTTTGCATCCTTGTTTTTTTTTTTTTTTTTACAGAGACGGGTTGTCGCTCTGTAGCCCAGGCTGGAGTGCAGCGGTGCCATCTCGGCTCGCTGCGGCTACTTGGGGGGCTGAGATAGGAGAATCAGTTCAGGTGATTCTCCTGTCTCGGCCTCCGGAGTAGCTGGACTACAGGTGAGCGCCACCACATCGGGACAATTTTCGGATTTTTTGGAGAGACGAGGTTTCGCTATGTGCCCAGGCTTGTTTGGAAGACCTGAGCTCAAGCCGTCCTTCCCGCTCCACCTCCCGAGTAGCTGGGACCCCAGGCGCAAGCCACCATGCCGGGCCAATTATTTTTTTGGGTTGTATATGTTGTTGAAGTGAGGTTTTGCTATGTTTTCACCTCACATACCTTTTCTGTCCCAAGACCCCATCCAGGGTACCACCTTACAATTCGTCACGGTTCCCCTTGGCTGCGACGGTTTCTCACACTTGCCTTGTTTTTGATGAACTTGACACTTGGAATACTGATCACATATATTGTGGGATGTCCCCTCCTGAAGTTCGTGTGATGTATTCCTTGTGATCTGACTGGCATTATATGTTTTTGTAAGGAAGATTGCAGCGGGAAAGCGCCATTCCCATCCCATCCTGTCTAGAGTACACACCATCAAGCCGGCTTATCACTGCTGCTATTAGTCCTGGTCACCTGGCTGGGGCAGTGTTGATTAGGTTTCTCCACCATAAAGTGATTTTCCCACCTCTTTCTCTACTGTACTTTTTGGAAGTCGCTACCTGTGGCCTATACTTAAATAAAAGGGAAGTTTTGCTTTATCTCCGTGCAGGGGAATAGCTACCGAAATTCTGTGGAGTTCTCCTGTGTGGAGGATTTTCCCATTCTCCCCCACATGGTTGTTTATTTAGTCACTTATTTATATCCGTATGGACTTATGGACACCTATTGTATGCTTTGGTTTACACTCCAGTACTTCAGGGGATGAATTATTTAATAATTGAACTAATTATTTTGTCAGATATTTTACTCAACTATTTAATTATTAATTATTTAGTTAATTACTTTGTTACTGAATGTCGCCAGCTTTGGCCACCGGGAGCTCCTTTAGTTGGCTTCCGTGTCCCTTTGTCAACCTCCCATCGCTGTGGCTTTTGGTTTTGTTTGGTTTTGGGCGGCTCCTTTCTCCCTGGCACCACAGGATGCTCCATGCTTATTTGCATATTCTCATCCTTATTGGGATTTCGTGCGCTCACTGACCAAACCCATAGATTCTTCTGTGAAGTTTCTCTTCAAAACGTTTATCTTTCTTATTGGGATAACTTCTCTCTCTCTCTTTTCCATTTTGAGACAAAGTTTTGCTCCCGTCACCCAGGCTAGAGTGCAATAGCATGATCTCGGATCACTGCAATGGCGCAATCTGGGCTCACTGCAACCTCCACCTCCTGGGTTCAAAGGATTCTCCCGCCTCAGCCTCCTGAGCAGCTGGGACTACAGTGGCCCACCACCATGCCTGGCTAATTTTTCTATTTTTATGAGGGCGAGACATGAGAATCGCTTCCATCCCGGGGATGGAGTTCTCAGTGAGCCGAAGCCACCGCGCTCCAGCGTGGGTGAAAGAGTGAGAGTCTGTTTCAAAATAAATAAATAAATAAATAAATAAATAAATAAACCCGGAGGAATTACCAAGGGGTCTTGGTGCCTGCCTGCAGTCTGAGCTACTTGGCAACCTGATGTTGGAGGATCACCTGAGCTGAGGAGGTGCAGGCTGCAGTGAGCTGTGATTGCACCACTGCACTCCAGCCTGGATGACTGAATGAGACCCTGTCTTACTCCACGTACACATGTTTAGTGAAGCATTCTGGTGGTAGAAGTGTCCTGGAAGTAGCGTATCAGCAGACCGCCACCTGCGGAATGTAAAACCTGTGCCTCTTTCCAGACAGATATACAGCAGGAAGAGAGTGGCACATGTGCGTGGGATGACTGCAAGGGGGCTTTCTGGCTTATGGATGACAGACCCCAATGGCAAGCCAAGAAGCAGCTCCCACTGCACAGTGCTCATTGTGATCCATGCCATGCTTCAATACGAAGTCGCCTGTTCCTAGTTTGGAGACGCACGGACTCCACAGAGGCTCTGCTCCTGACCACACCTGTGTTGCCTGCCTGGACCTTATAGTCACTTCAGCAGGACCCCTGGCACATGGCACGCCAGGTGTTTGTAAAAGCGAGCCACAAACGATGCTCTTAATGTGTACGTTTGTTGGTGTAGACTTGTGTGACTATGGGGAGAGATGCGATATGAATGGAGAACAGAGACTGGAGCCATTTTTCTACCTTCCTTTCTGCTTTTAGTAAACACATTTTATATTTGCGATTTGTGAAAGTTTAGTGAAAGAACTGTTGTATAAAATAAGTCCGAAGAGAAAGGTTTATTTAGAAGGATTGAATACACAAGAGAAAAATCTTTGATGTAAAAAGTTATCTGCATTTTATTTGGACGTTTACAAAGGAGTGAAAACCAGCCAATAAGAGGCTACTTAATAAAATACAAAATACAAAAATTCATAATACAACATTTATCAAACTCTGAAAAGATGGGAACTAACTCAACTTAAACATCTATGAGAAACTTACAGCAAACATCTTGGTTAATGGTGAAACATTTATAATATTCCCATTAAAGCCAGGAGGAAGCCAAGGACACTGCCGTCAAATTACTGATTCCTCATTTAGCGGTTCCAGTGAGTCATGCACTCTCCTTGTTTCCGTTAACCTCCCCCCCCCCACCCCGACACCTTTTGTCTGATTCATCAAATGTCCTTTGATCCACTTTTTCCTCAATCTGTTTGAAATTGTACCTTCTATTCCAATTCATTTAGTGGTTCCCAAAGGGTACCCACGTTGAGACTTAAAAATGTGTCAGTCTAGAGTTTTATCGCTCTTATATTCAGCCAGTCTATCGTCTCCAGGCACTAGACAAGAACTTTAGTAACTTCTAGCTCCTTCTGAATTTTCGCATGCCCCACATGTCTATATGAGTGTCTTCTGGAATTTTAATTCTAGGTCATCAATCCTTTTTCCAGAATCGTACTCCTCTGGACTTAAGAATACAGTTTCCTAATTTCCATGCTTACGGATCCTTGTTGCATCCCACTTCCTCCCGGTTGTCCGGTTTGGCTCTTTCTTGGCTGAAACACGTGACGTGTACTTTCACTGTACATGACAGTTCCATTCCAATCGCCTTGTACACAAAGGGGGTTTGGCAGCTTGCATATTGCAAGTTGCGTACTCTAAGTTCAGGGGAAGCTCAGGCTTCAGGTCCAGTCCGGGGAGGAGTGGAGCAGAAGTGGGGCTGGGGGGAACGTCCAGGTGGAAGAAAGGGAGGCTGGGAACAACGTGGGTGGCGGATAGTGGTCAATATGCAATGTCGGTGAGGAACACTGGGACCCCTTGCACATAGGTGCCGTGGGGGGTTTGAATGACTTGTAAAACAGCTGAGTCACCCAGAGCCCTAAACCCGATGCAGGGATAGAGGGTCAACGCGGGTTGCCAGTCAACAGCCTGAGGCCCAGGAGCAGTGGGCGGCTCCTGAAACCCCAGCTCAGGTTGCGCCACGTCGGGGCCAGGGCCTTCCTGCACAGTTCCAGGCAGAGGACCTGTTTCAGAAAGAGAGAAGGCTGCGGTCTCCGTGATTTCCGGTTCCCCCTGGTGGCCTGGCTCTCCATGGTGGTCCAGTGGGATGTGCACGTCCGGTCCCATCACGCCTTCTGCCCCCTGTCTCTGGCCAGCGTCCCCGCGGGGCCCAGCCCTTCTGCCACGGCCTCGCCCTGGCCGCCGGCTTCCTCCCCGGCGCCGGCCTCTCTCTGCAGGACGGGGTGACTCTGGGCGAGCTGGGGGCTGCCATCTGAAGGGTTTCACGTAAGCGATGGGTTTTGCGGGTTGGGCTGGCTGTGCGGGCCCATCTGCTTCCACGGAGTCTTCAGGGTCCGCAACACAGCAGCCTGGCTCTGGAGGAGGCCCACCTGAGGCTAAAAGAGAAGCAGAGCGTGAGCAGAGAGAGATAGAAGGAATTTTACCCATCAAGCAGTTATAGGATACTTTTAAAAATAAATACTCAGAGAAAAGAGGGATTTTTGAAGTTAAAATTGTCAGAGAAGAAACAAAACTCTCCATGGAAATTGGAGAATGAAGTTGAGAAGATCTCCCACAGAACAAAGCAAAAACCTAAAATGATGGAAAGAAGGAGGAAATATAAGAGAATTAGAGGTATGTTGTGGCTGAGACATTTCACCACAAAATTTCAGAGTGCTGAGGAAAAAGAGAAGATTCTAAAAGATTGTAGGGAGCGGGAGACAGAGAAAGGAAAAGTCACATGGAAAGGGCTAGGATTCCACATGTCTCAAAAATCAGACATCTCAAAAGCAGCAGTTCAGTCTAGAACATAACAGAAAATGTCTTCGAAATTTCAAGGGAAATGAATTTCCCACCTAAAGTGTCCTGTCCAACCAAAGTTTCACTAAAGAATCTGGGAGGGGAGAAGGAAGATGTTTCAGACCAGCAAGATGTTAAAGAATTTGCTTTCAGTGGATGCTTTATTGTTATGCATCTGTCAAACTAGACAAGATTAAAAGATTTAGGACACTCAGCGTAGGAAGGGAAATGTTTTGGAGAACAACGTGGCAACAGCCGTAAAATTCCAACTCCTCCGGGAAAGAACAAGGTGGAAGTACCGGTTTATCATAGATCAAGACGTAGCGTGAGGACTCGCTCTGCTACGGAGAAACAGTAATACAAAACGAAACAGAAGGAAACAGCGACAACAACAGCAAATCTCAGATTTGGGAAATGGGATTACAGTTCGAAAGAGGGAAGGGAATTTGCCAGAGGATGTGGAACCTGGGAGCTGACTTCCAACAACCAGCCCAGGTTGAGGCAGGCTAGGAGAAGGTGAAACAGAGAATGCTCGATTGAGTTTGAATTCAAACAATTGGGGAAGAACTGGGGAACAAACGAAATCAAAAAGAGAGTGGCAGGCGTTTGATGTACCTTGATTAGGGGCCATGGAGCGAAGTCGCTTCGAAGGCCTTGGTTCCTCCATGAGCAATCGGCGGGAGGGGCTGGGGAGAAAAACAAGAGAGCAAGAACGGATTTAGGAAGACAGAGGTGACAAGGCAGGGGGATGGCCGTGGCCTTTCTAGGGGAATGAGGATTCTGTCCCCAGCTGCACCCACCCAAGATCTGTCCACCCCTCCGGGACTCCCAGACACACACCTGATCTTCTCACAGCTGGCTCCGGAGATCTGAAAATTAGGAGACTCTTCGACGAAGAGAGGCCCGAGGAGTCGGAGGTGTCCACAGGTTCACCGCTGTAGCTCTGAGGTAGTCCACCCGCAGCCAGGGAGTCTGGAGGGAGCACGCAGCAGGTTCTGGCTCCGAGCCCAGCAGAAAGCCGACTGCTGGAGGCCGAGCGCGGTCCCTCTTATATGGCAGCAAGGCAGTGGCGTAAGGGACAGGCGTCGTCAGAGGGGGGCCGGCTGGGGCGGGCCTGGCTGGGCTTGCGAGGCGCATTGGGCCAGTCCCCTGCCAGTCAAATGGGGCCCTTCTGAGATGCCGCCATTTCTAGACGCCCGTGGTTGATTGATTAATCTAATCATCGAGGGACAAAATGCATAATGGCCTTTGAGTGTCAGCACAATGGGGTGTGGTGCCCGGAAAGCGGCTGATAGGAAGATGCGATTAGCTTAGATCTGAGCACGGTGAAGGAAAGCATCCAAAGGGGGGATATCTGGGCTGAAATCCGGAACATAAAATTTGAAATTAGTCAACCTGAACCGGGTTGGGAGAGGCAGGGAGAAAGGAAAGGGAGTGAAGAGGGTGTGCTGAGGCCCGGACTGGAAGGGAGCCCGGCACATTCTGGGAATGGACCGGAGGCCAAGTCCAGGCCCAGAGGTGGTGCGAGGTGGAGGCAGGGTCCGCGCAGGAGCTGGTCTTGTTCCAAGGCAGCGGAAAACCGTGGAACGGTGTCCGGCAGCGGGTTAACATTTCAGAAACGACCAGCCTGGCTGTGAAGGAGCGCCAACCCAGGGTCCGCAGAATTAAGTCAGGAGAGGCAAGAAGGCTATTGCAGCCCTCGGGGTTGGGCGCAGGGTGCTGTTAGACTGAGACTGAGGGAGGTAGAGGAGGAGAAAGTTCCCTGGTGGGAGAGAAATTTCCCAGAGAAAGCCAGACCCAGTGTGGACAGCCCTTGAGGAAGAGACTGCGGCCTTGGTAGCCCGCCCGTTCATTCAGGCAGAGGTGGACCGAGAACCTGCTCTGAATGGGAAGTTGCGGAGCTTGGCTTGCGCACATCTGCCTGAAGGGGCTTTTGAACTGCCAAGTGAGGATGTCGAGTGGCCTTTTGTAAAAAGAGTCGAGCTCAGCGCGATGGCGACGGGGCTGGAGATGCGTGTGAGACCCACACCACTGGCTTTTATTGCTGTGGCTGCACACACGGGTGGAGGAAGACAGCGGGAAACACAGCAGGACACTGGAGGGGAATCCGGCAGTGGGTTATTTGGTTGGTTTGCATCCTTGTTTTTTTTTTTTTTTTTACAGAGACGGGTTGTCGCTCTGTAGCCCAGGCTGGAGTGCAGCGGTGCCATCTCGGCTCGCTGCGGCTACTTGGGGGGCTGAGATAGGAGAATCAGTTCAGGTGATTCTCCTGTCTCGGCCTCCGGAGTAGCTGGACTACAGGTGAGCGCCACCACATCGGGACAATTTTCGGATTTTTTGGAGAGACGAGGTTTCGCTATGTGCCCAGGCTTGTTTGGAAGACCTGAGCTCAAGCCGTCCTTCCCGCTCCACCTCCCGAGTAGCTGGGACCCCAGGCGCAAGCCACCATGCCGGGCCAATTATTTTTTTGGGTTGTATATGTTGTTGAAGTGAGGTTTTGCTATGTTTTCACCTCACATACCTTTTCTGTCCCAAGACCCCATCCAGGGTACCACCTTACAATTCGTCACGGTTCCCCTTGGCTGCGACGGTTTCTCACACTTGCCTTGTTTTTGATGAACTTGACACTTGGAATACTGATCACATATATTGTGGGATGTCCCCTCCTGAAGTTCGTGTGATGTATTCCTTGTGATCTGACTGGAATTATATGTTTTTGTAAGGAAGATTGCAGCGGGAAAGCGCCATTCCCATCCCATCCTGTCTAGAGTACACACCATCAAGCCGGCTTATCACTGCTGCTATTAGTCCTGGTCACCTGGCTGGGGCAGTGTTGATTAGGTTTCTCCACCATAAAGTGATTTTCCCACCTCTTTCTCTACTGTACTTTTTGGAAGTCGCTACCTGTGGCCTATACTTAAATAAAAGGGAAGTTTTGCTTTATCTCCGTGCAGGGGAATAGCTACCGAAATTCTGTGGAGTTCTCCTGTGTGGAGGATTTTCCCATTCTCCCCCACATGGTTGTTTATTTAGTCACTTATTTATATCCGTATGGACTTATGGACACCTATTGTATGCTTTGGTTTACACTCCAGTACTTCAGGGGATGAATTATTTAATAATTGAACTAATTATTTTGTCAGATATTTTACTCAACTATTTAATTATTAATTATTTAGTTAATTACTTTGTTACTGAATGTCGCCAGCTTTGGCCACCGGGAGCTCCTTTAGTTGGCTTCCGTGTCCCTTTGTCAACCTCCCATCGCTGTGGCTTTTGGTTTTGTTTGGTTTTGGGCGGCTCCTTTCTCCCTGGCACCACAGGATGCTCCATGCTTATTTGCATATTCTCATCCTTATTGGGATTTCGTGCGCTCACTGACCAAACCCATAGATTCTTCTGTGAAGTTTCTCTTCAAAACGTTTATCTTTCTTATTGGGATAACTTCTCTCTCTCTCTTTTCCATTTTGAGACAAAGTTTTGCTCCCGTCACCCAGGCTAGAGTGCAATAGCATGATCTCGGATCACTGCAATGGCGCAATCTGGGCTCACTGCAACCTCCACCTCCTGGGTTCAAAGGATTCTCCCGCCTCAGCCTCCTGAGCAGCTGGGACTACAGTGGCCCACCACCATGCCTGGCTAATTTTTCTATTTTTATGAGGGCGAGACATGAGAATCGCTTCCATCCCGGGGATGGAGTTCTCAGTGAGCCGAAGCCACCGCGCTCCAGCGTGGGTGAAAGAGTGAGAGTCTGTTTCAAAATAAATAAATAAATAAATAAATGAATAAATAAACCCGGAGGAATTACCAAGGGGTCTTGGTGCCTGCCTGCAGTCTGAGCTACTTGGCAACCTGATGTTGGAGGATCACCTGAGCTGAGGAGGTGCAGGCTGCAGTGAGCTGTGATTGCACCACTGCACTCCAGCCTGGATGACTGAATGAGACCCTGTCTTACTCCACGTACACATGTTTAGTGAAGCATTCTGGTGGTAGAAGTGTCCTGGAAGTAGCGTATCAGCAGACCGCCACCTGCGGAATGTAAAACCTGTGCCTCTTTCCAGACAGATATACAGCAGGAAGAGAGTGGCACATGTGCGTGGGATGACTGCAAGGGGGCTTTCTGGCTTATGGATGACAGACCCCAATGGCAAGCCAAGAAGCAGCTCCCACTGCACAGTGCTCATTGTGATCCATGCCATGCTTCAATACGAAGTCGCCTGTTCCTAGTTTGGAGACGCACGGACTCCACAGAGGCTCTGCTCCTGACCACACCTGTGTTGCCTGCCTGGACCTTATAGTCACTTCAGCAGGACCCCTGGCACATGGCACGCCAGGTGTTTGTAAAAGCGAGCCACAAACGATGCTCTTAATGTGTACGTTTGTTGGTGTAGACTTGTGTGACTATGGGGAGAGATGCGATATGAATGGAGAACAGAGACTGGAGCCATTTTTCTACCTTCCTTTCTGCTTTTAGTAAACACATTTTATATTTGCGATTTGTGAAAGTTTAGTGAAAGAACTGTTGTATAAAATAAGTCCGAAGAGAAAGGTTTATTTAGAAGGATTGAATACACAAGAGAAAAATCTTTGATGTAAAAAGTTATCTGCATTTTATTTGGACGTTTACAAAGGAGTGAAAACCAGCCAATAAGAGGCTACTTAATAAAATACAAAATACAAAAATTCATAATACAACATTTATCAAACTCTGAAAAGATGGGAACTAACTCAACTTAAACATCTATGAGAAACTTACAGCAAACATCTTGGTTAATGGTGAAACATTTATAATATTCCCATTAAAGCCAGGAGGAAGCCAAGGACACTGCCGTCAAATTACTGATTCCTCATTTAGCGGTTCCAGTGAGTCATGCACTCTCCTTGTTTCCGTTAACCTCCCCCCCCCCACCCCGACACCTTTTGTCTGATTCATCAAATGTCCTTTGATCCACTTTTTCCTCAATCTGTTTGAAATTGTACCTTCTATTCCAATTCATTTAGTGGTTCCCAAAGGGTACCCACGTTGAGACTTAAAAATGTGTCAGTCTAGAGTTTTATCGCTCTTATATTCAGCCAGTCTATCGTCTCCAGGCACTAGACAAGAACTTTAGTAACTTCTAGCTCCTTCTGAATTTTCGCATGCCCCACATGTCTATATGAGTGTCTTCTGGAATTTTAATTCTAGGTCATCAATCCTTTTTCCAGAATCGTACTCCTCTGGACTTAAGAATACAGTTTCCTAATTTCCATGCTTACGGATCCTTGTTGCATCCCACTTCCTCCCGGTTGTCCGGTTTGGCTCTTTCTTGGCTGAAACACGTGACGTGTACTTTCACTGTACATGACAGTTCCATTCCAATCGCCTTGTACACAAAGGGGGTTTGGCAGCTTGCATATTGCAAGTTGCGTACTCTAAGTTCAGGGGAAGCTCAGGCTTCAGGTCCAGTCCGGGGAGGAGTGGAGCAGAAGTGGGGCTGGGGGGAACGTCCAGGTGGAAGAAAGGGAGGCTGGGAACAACGTGGGTGGCGGATAGTGGTCAATATGCAATGTCGGTGAGGAACACTGGGACCCCTTGCACATAGGTGCCGTGGGGGGTTTGAATGACTTGTAAAACAGCTGAGTCACCCAGAGCCCTAAACCCGATGCAGGGATAGAGGGTCAACGCGGGTTGCCAGTCAACAGCCTGAGGCCCAGGAGCAGTGGGCGGCTCCTGAAACCCCAGCTCAGGTTGCGCCACGTCGGGGCCAGGGCCTTCCTGCACAGTTCCAGGCAGAGGACCTGTTTCAGAAAGAGAGAAGGCTGCGGTCTCCGTGATTTCCGGTTCCCCCTGGTGGCCTGGCTCTCCATGGTGGTCCAGTGGGATGTGCACGTCCGGTCCCATCACGCCTTCTGCCCCCTGTCTCTGGCCAGCGTCCCCGCGGGGCCCAGCCCTTCTGCCACGGCCTCGCCCTGGCCGCCGGCTTCCTCCCCGGCGCCGGCCTCTCTCTGCAGGACGGGGTGACTCTGGGCGAGCTGGGGGCTGCCATCTGAAGGGTTTCACGTAAGCGATGGGTTTTGCGGGTTGGGCTGGCTGTGCGGGCCCATCTGCTTCCACGGAGTCTTCAGGGTCCGTAACACAGCAGCCTGGCTCTGGAAGAGGCCCACCTGAGGCTAAAAGAGAAGCAGAGCGTGAGCAGAGAGAGATAGAAGGAATTTTACCCATCAAGCAGTTATAGGATACTTTTAAAAATAAATACTCAGAGAAAAGAGGGATTTTTGAAGTTAAAATTGTCAGAGAAGAAACAAAACTCTCCATGGAAATTGGAGAATGAAGTTGAGAAGATCTCCCACAGAACAAAGCAAAAATCTAAAATGATGGAAAGAAGGAGGAAATATAAGAGAATTAGAGGTATGTTGTGGCTGAGACATTTCACCACAAAATTTCAGAGTGCTGAGGAAAAAGAGAAGATTCTAAAAGATTGTAGGGAGCGGGAGACAGAGAAAGGAAAAGTCACATGGAAAGGGCTAGGATTCCACATGTCTCAAAAATCAGACATCTCAAAAGCAGCAGTTCAGTCTAGAACATAACAGAAAATGTCTTCGAAATTTCAAGGGAAATGAATTTCCCACCTAAAGTGTCCTGTCCAACCAAAGTTTCACTAAAGAATCTGGGAGGGGAGAAGGAAGATGTTTCAGACCAGCAAGATGTTAAAGAATTTGCTTTCAGTGGATGCTTTATTGTTATGCATCTGTCAAACTAGACAAGATTAAAAGATTTAGGACACTCAGCGTAGGAAGGGAAATGTTTTGGAGAACAACGTGGCAACAGCCGTAAAATTCCAACTCCTCCGGGAAAGAACAAGGTGGAAGTACCGGTTTATCATAGATCAAGACGTAGCGTGAGGACTCGCTCTGCTACGGAGAAACAGTAATACAAAACGAAACAGAAGGAAACAGCGACAACAACAGCAAATCTCAGATTTGGGAAATGGGATTACAGTTCGAAAGAGGGAAGGGAATTTGCCAGAGGATGTGGAACCTGGGAGCTGACTTCCAACAACCAGCCCAGGTTGAGGCAGGCTAGGAGAAGGTGAAACAGAGAATGCTCGATTGAGTTTGAATTCAAACAATTGGGGAAGAACTGGGGAACAAACGAAATCAAAAAGAGAGTGGCAGGCGTTTGATGTACCTTGATTAGGGGCCATGGAGCGAAGTCGCTTCGAAGGCCTTGGTTCCTCCATGAGCAATCGGCGGGAGGGGCTGGGGAGAAAAACAAGAGAGCAAGAACGGATTTAGGAAGACAGAGGTGACAAGGCAGGGGGATGGCCGTGGCCTTTCTAGGGGAATGAGGATTCTGTCCCCAGCTGCACCCACCCAAGATCTGTCCACCCCTCCGGGACTCCCAGACACACACCTGATCTTCCCACAGCTGGCTCCGGAGATCTGAAAATTAGGAGACTCTTCGACGAAGAGAGGCCCGAGGAGTCGGAGGTGTCCACAGGTTCACCGCTGTAGCTCTGAGGTAGCCCACCCGCAGCCAGGGAGTCTGGAGGGAGCACGCAGCAGGTTCTGGCTCCGAGCCCAGCAGAAAGCCGACTGCTGGAGGCCGAGCGCGGTCCCTCTTATATGGCAGCAAGGCAGTCGCGTAAGGGACAGGCGTCGTCAGAGGGGGGCCGGCTGGGGCGGGCCTGGCTGGGCTTGCGAGGCGCATTGGGCCAGTCCCCTGCCAGTCAAATGGGGCCCTTCTGAGATGCCGCCATTTCTAGACGCCCGTGGTTGATTGATTAATCTAATCATCGAGGGACAAAATGCATAATGGCCTTTGAGTGTCAGCACAATGGGGTGTGGTGCCCGGAAAGCGGCTGATAGGAAGATGCGATTAGCTTAGATCTGAGCACGGTGAAGGAAAGCATCCAAAGGGGGGATATCTGGGCTGAAATCCGGAACATAAAATTTGAAATTAGTCAACCTGAACCGGGTTGGGAGAGGCAGGGAGAAAGGAAAGGGAGTGAAGAGGGTGTGCTGAGGCCCGGACTGGAAGGGAGCCCGGCACATTCTGGGAATGGACCGGAGGCCAAGTCCAGGCCCAGAGGTGGTGCGAGGTGGAGGCAGGGTCCGCGCAGGAGCTGGTCTTGTTCCAAGGCAGCGGAAAACCGTGGAACGGTGTCCGGCAGCGGGTTAACATTTCAGAAACGACCAGCCTGGCTGTGAAGGAGCGCCAACCCAGGGTCCGCAGAATTAAGTCAGGAGAGGCAAGAAGGCTATTGCAGCCCTCGGGGTTGGGCGCAGGGTGCTGTTAGACTGAGACTGAGGGAGGTAGAGGAGGAGAAAGTTCCCTGGTGGGAGAGAAATTTCCCAGAGAAAGCCAGACCCAGTGTGGACAGCCCTTGAGGAAGAGACTGCGGCCTTGGTAGCCCGCCCGTTCATTCAGGCAGAGGTGGACCGAGAACCTGCTCTGAATGGGAAGTTGCGGAGCTTGGCTTGCGCACATCTGCCTGAAGGGGCTTTTGAACTGCCAAGTGAGGATGTCGAGTGGCCTTTTGTAAAAAGAGTCGAGCTCAGCGCGATGGCGACGGGGCTGGAGATGCGTGTGAGACCCACACCACTGGCTTTTATTGCTGTGGCTGCACACACGGGTGGAGGAAGACAGCGGGAAACACAGCAGGACACTGGAGGGGAATCCGGCAGTGGGTTATTTGGTTGGTTTGCATCCTTGTTTTTTTTTTTTTTTTTACAGAGACGGGTTGTCGCTCTGTAGCCCAGGCTGGAGTGCAGCGGTGCCATCTCGGCTCGCTGCGGCTACTTGGGGGGCTGAGATAGGAGAATCAGTTCAGGTGATTCTCCTGTCTCGGCCTCCGGAGTAGCTGGACTACAGGTGAGCGCCACCACATCGGGACAATTTTCGGATTTTTTGGAGAGACGAGGTTTCGCTATGTGCCCAGGCTTGTTTGGAAGACCTGAGCTCAAGCCGTCCTTCCCGCTCCACCTCCCGAGTAGCTGGGACCCCAGGCGCAAGCCACCATGCCGGGCCAATTATTTTTTTGGGTTGTATATGTTGTTGAAGTGAGGTTTTGCTATGTTTTCACCTCACATACCTTTTCTGTCCCAAGACCCCATCCAGGGTACCACCTTACAATTCGTCACGGTTCCCCTTGGCTGCGACGGTTTCTCACACTTGCCTTGTTTTTGATGAACTTGACACTTGGAATACTGATCACATATATTGTGGGATGTCCCCTCCTGAAGTTCGTGTGATGTATTCCTTGTGATCTGACTGGCATTATATGTTTTTGTAAGGAAGATTGCAGCGGGAAAGCGCCATTCCCATCCCATCCTGTCTAGAGTACACACCATCAAGCCGGCTTATCACTGCTGCTATTAGTCCTGGTCACCTGGCTGGGGCAGTGTTGATTAGGTTTCTCCACCATAAAGTGATTTTCCCACCTCTTTCTCTACTGTACTTTTTGGAAGTCGCTACCTGTGGCCTATACTTAAATAAAAGGGAAGTTTTGCTTTATCTCCGTGCAGGGGAATAGCTACCGAAATTCTGTGGAGTTCTCCTGTGTGGAGGATTTTCCCATTCTCCCCCACATGGTTGTTTATTTAGTCACTTATTTATATCCGTATGGACTTATGGACACCTATTGTATGCTTTGGTTTACACTCCAGTACTTCAGGGGATGAATTATTTAATAATTGAACTAATTATTTTGTCAGATATTTTACTCAACTATTTAATTATTAATTATTTAGTTAATTACTTTGTTACTGAATGTCGCCAGCTTTGGCCACCGGGAGCTCCTTTAGTTGGCTTCCGTGTCCCTTTGTCAACCTCCCATCGCTGTGGCTTTTGGTTTTGTTTGGTTTTGGGCGGCTCCTTTCTCCCTGGCACCACAGGATGCTCCATGCTTATTTGCATATTCTCATCCTTATTGGGATTTCGTGCGCTCACTGACCAAACCCATAGATTCTTCTGTGAAGTTTCTCTTCAAAACGTTTATCTTTCTTATTGGGATAACTTCTCTCTCTCTCTTTTCCATTTTGAGACAAAGTTTTGCTCCCGTCACCCAGGCTAGAGTGCAATAGCATGATCTCGGATCACTGCAATGGCGCAATCTGGGCTCACTGCAACCTCCACCTCCTGGGTTCAAAGGATTCTCCCGCCTCAGCCTCCTGAGCAGCTGGGACTACAGTGGCCCACCACCATGCCTGGCTAATTTTTCTATTTTTATGAGGGCGAGACATGAGAATCGCTTCCATCCCGGGGATGGAGTTCTCAGTGAGCCGAAGCCACCGCGCTCCAGCGTGGGTGAAAGAGTGAGAGTCTGTTTCAAAATAAATAAATAAATAAATAAATGAATAAATAAACCCGGAGGAATTACCAAGGGGTCTTGGTGCCTGCCTGCAGTCTGAGCTACTTGGCAACCTGATGTTGGAGGATCACCTGAGCTGAGGAGGTGCAGGCTGCAGTGAGCTGTGATTGCACCACTGCACTCCAGCCTGGATGACTGAATGAGACCCTGTCTTACTCCACGTACACATGTTTAGTGAAGCATTCTGGTGGTAGAAGTGTCCTGGAAGTAGCGTATCAGCAGACCGCCACCTGCGGAATGTAAAACCTGTGCCTCTTTCCAGACAGATATACAGCAGGAAGAGAGTGGCACATGTGCGTGGGATGACTGCAAGGGGGCTTTCTGGCTTATGGATGACAGACCCCAATGGCAAGCCAAGAAGCAGCTCCCACTGCACAGTGCTCATTGTGATCCATGCCATGCTTCAATACGAAGTCGCCTGTTCCTAGTTTGGAGACGCACGGACTCCACAGAGGCTCTGCTCCTGACCACACCTGTGTTGCCTGCCTGGACCTTATAGTCACTTCAGCAGGACCCCTGGCACATGGCACGCCAGGTGTTTGTAAAAGCGAGCCACAAACGATGCTCTTAATGTGTACGTTTGTTGGTGTAGACTTGTGTGACTATGGGGAGAGATGCGATATGAATGGAGAACAGAGACTGGAGCCATTTTTCTACCTTCCTTTCTGCTTTTAGTAAACACATTTTATATTTGCGATTTGTGAAAGTTTAGTGAAAGAACTGTTGTATAAAATAAGTCCGAAGAGAAAGGTTTATTTAGAAGGATTGAATACACAAGAGAAAAATCTTTGATGTAAAAAGTTATCTGCATTTTATTTGGACGTTTACAAAGGAGTGAAAACCAGCCAATAAGAGGCTACTTAATAAAATACAAAATACAAAAATTCATAATACAACATTTATCAAACTCTGAAAAGATGGGAACTAACTCAACTTAAACATCTATGAGAAACTTACAGCAAACATCTTGGTTAATGGTGAAACATTTATAATATTCCCATTAAAGCCAGGAGGAAGCCAAGGACACTGCCGTCAAATTACTGATTCCTCATTTAGCGGTTCCAGTGAGTCATGCACTCTCCTTGTTTCCGTTAACCTCCCCCCCCCCACCCCGACACCTT
This sequence comes from Pan troglodytes, assembly GCF_028858775.2. Taxonomy (NCBI): domain Eukaryota; kingdom Metazoa; phylum Chordata; class Mammalia; order Primates; family Hominidae; genus Pan; species Pan troglodytes. Next base: position 62,631,268 of record NC_072412.2, on the reverse strand, counting down.
TTGTCTGATTCATCAAATGTCCTTTGATCCACTTTTTCCTCAATCTGTTTGAAATTGTACCTTCTATTCCAATTCATTTAGTGGTTCCCAAAGGGTACCCACGTTGAGACTTAAAAATGTGTCAGTCTAGAGTTTTATCGCTCTTATATTCAGCCAGTCTATCGTCTCCAGGCACTAGACAAGAACTTTAGTAACTTCTAGCTCCTTCTGAATTTTCGCATGCCCCACATGTCTATATGAGTGTCTTCTGGAATTTTAATTCTAGGTCATCAATCCTTTTTCCAGAATCGTACTCCTCTGGACTTAAGAATACAGTTTCCTAATTTCCATGCTTACGGATCCTTGTTGCATCCCACTTCCTCCCGGTTGTCCGGTTTGGCTCTTTCTTGGCTGAAACACGTGACGTGTACTTTCACTGTACATGACAGTTCCATTCCAATCGCCTTGTACACAAAGGGGGTTTGGCAGCTTGCATATTGCAAGTTGCGTACTCTAAGTTCAGGGGAAGCTCAGGCTTCAGGTCCAGTCCGGGGAGGAGTGGAGCAGAAGTGGGGCTGGGGGGAACGTCCAGGTGGAAGAAAGGGAGGCTGGGAACAACGTGGGTGGCGGATAGTGGTCAATATGCAATGTCGGTGAGGAACACTGGGACCCCTTGCACATAGGTGCCGTGGGGGGTTTGAATGACTTGTAAAACAGCTGAGTCACCCAGAGCCCTAAACCCGATGCAGGGATAGAGGGTCAACGCGGGTTGCCAGTCAACAGCCTGAGGCCCAGGAGCAGTGGGCGGCTCCTGAAACCCCAGCTCAGGTTGCGCCACGTCGGGGCCAGGGCCTTCCTGCACAGTTCCAGGCAGAGGACCTGTTTCAGAAAGAGAGAAGGCTGCGGTCTCCGTGATTTCCGGTTCCCCCTGGTGGCCTGGCTCTCCATGGTGGTCCAGTGGGATGTGCACGTCCGGTCCCATCACGCCTTCTGCCCCCTGTCTCTGGCCAGCGTCCCCGCGGGGCCCAGCCCTTCTGCCACGGCCTCGCCCTGGCCGCCGGCTTCCTCCCCGGCGCCGGCCTCTCTCTGCAGGACGGGGTGACTCTGGGCGAGCTGGGGGCTGCCATCTGAAGGGTTTCACGTAAGCGATGGGTTTTGCGGGTTGGGCTGGCTGTGCGGGCCCATCTGCTTCCACGGAGTCTTCAGGGTCCGCAACACAGCAGCCTGGCTCTGGAGGAGGCCCACCTGAGGCTAAAAGAGAAGCAGAGCGTGAGCAGAGAGAGATAGAAGGAATTTTACCCATCAAGCAGTTATAGGATACTTTTAAAAATAAATACTCAGAGAAAAGAGGGATTTTTGAAGTTAAAATTGTCAGAGAAGAAACAAAACTCTCCATGGAAATTGGAGAATGAAGTTGAGAAGATCTCCCACAGAACAAAGCAAAAACCTAAAATGATGGAAAGAAGGAGGAAATATAAGAGAATTAGAGGTATGTTGTGGCTGAGACATTTCACCACAAAATTTCAGAGTGCTGAGGAAAAAGAGAAGATTCTAAAAGATTGTAGGGAGCGGGAGACAGAGAAAGGAAAAGTCACATGGAAAGGGCTAGGATTCCACATGTCTCAAAAATCAGACATCTCAAAAGCAGCAGTTCAGTCTAGAACATAACAGAAAATGTCTTCGAAATTTCAAGGGAAATGAATTTCCCACCTAAAGTGTCCTGTCCAACCAAAGTTTCACTAAAGAATCTGGGAGGGGAGAAGGAAGATGTTTCAGACCAGCAAGATGTTAAAGAATTTGCTTTCAGTGGATGCTTTATTGTTATGCATCTGTCAAACTAGACAAGATTAAAAGATTTAGGACACTCAGCGTAGGAAGGGAAATGTTTTGGAGAACAACGTGGCAACAGCCGTAAAATTCCAACTCCTCCGGGAAAGAACAAGGTGGAAGTACCGGTTTATCATAGATCAAGACGTAGCGTGAGGACTCGCTCTGCTACGGAGAAACAGTAATACAAAACGAAACAGAAGGAAACAGCGACAACAACAGCAAATCTCAGATTTGGGAAATGGGATTACAGTTCGAAAGAGGGAAGGGAATTTGCCAGAGGATGTGGAACCTGGGAGCTGACTTCCAACAACCAGCCCAGGTTGAGGCAGGCTAGGAGAAGGTGAAACAGAGAATGCTCGATTGAGTTTGAATTCAAACAATTGGGGAAGAACTGGGGAACAAACGAAATCAAAAAGAGAGTGGCAGGCGTTTGATGTACCTTGATTAGGGGCCATGGAGCGAAGTCGCTTCGAAGGCCTTGGTTCCTCCATGAGCAATCGGCGGGAGGGGCTGGGGAGAAAAACAAGAGAGCAAGAACGGATTTAGGAAGACAGAGGTGACAAGGCAGGGGGATGGCCGTGGCCTTTCTAGGGGAATGAGGATTCTGTCCCCAGCTGCACCCACCCAAGATCTGTCCACCCCTCCGGGACTCCCAGACACACACCTGATCTTCTCACAGCTGGCTCCGGAGATCTGAAAATTAGGAGACTCTTCGACGAAGAGAGGCCCGAGGAGTCGGAGGTGTCCACAGGTTCACCGCTGTAGCTCTGAGGTAGTCCACCCGCAGCCAGGGAGTCTGGAGGGAGCACGCAGCAGGTTCTGGCTCCGAGCCCAGCAGAAAGCCGACTGCTGGAGGCCGAGCGCGGTCCCTCTTATATGGCAGCAAGGCAGTGGCGTAAGGGACAGGCGTCGTCAGAGGGGGGCCGGCTGGGGCGGGCCTGGCTGGGCTTGCGAGGCGCATTGGGCCAGTCCCCTGCCAGTCAAATGGGGCCCTTCTGAGATGCCGCCATTTCTAGACGCCCGTGGTTGATTGATTAATCTAATCATCGAGGGACAAAATGCATAATGGCCTTTGAGTGTCAGCACAATGGGGTGTGGTGCCCGGAAAGCGGCTGATAGGAAGATGCGATTAGCTTAGATCTGAGCACGGTGAAGGAAAGCATCCAAAGGGGGGATATCTGGGCTGAAATCCGGAACATAAAATTTGAAATTAGTCAACCTGAACCGGGTTGGGAGAGGCAGGGAGAAAGGAAAGGGAGTGAAGAGGGTGTGCTGAGGCCCGGACTGGAAGGGAGCCCGGCACATTCTGGGAATGGACCGGAGGCCAAGTCCAGGCCCAGAGGTGGTGCGAGGTGGAGGCAGGGTCCGCGCAGGAGCTGGTCTTGTTCCAAGGCAGCGGAAAACCGTGGAACGGTGTCCGGCAGCGGGTTAACATTTCAGAAACGACCAGCCTGGCTGTGAAGGAGCGCCAACCCAGGGTCCGCAGAATTAAGTCAGGAGAGGCAAGAAGGCTATTGCAGCCCTCGGGGTTGGGCGCAGGGTGCTGTTAGACTGAGACTGAGGGAGGTAGAGGAGGAGAAAGTTCCCTGGTGGGAGAGAAATTTCCCAGAGAAAGCCAGACCCAGTGTGGACAGCCCTTGAGGAAGAGACTGCGGCCTTGGTAGCCCGCCCGTTCATTCAGGCAGAGGTGGACCGAGAACCTGCTCTGAATGGGAAGTTGCGGAGCTTGGCTTGCGCACATCTGCCTGAAGGGGCTTTTGAACTGCCAAGTGAGGATGTCGAGTGGCCTTTTGTAAAAAGAGTCGAGCTCAGCGCGATGGCGACGGGGCTGGAGATGCGTGTGAGACCCACACCACTGGCTTTTATTGCTGTGGCTGCACACACGGGTGGAGGAAGACAGCGGGAAACACAGCAGGACACTGGAGGGGAATCCGGCAGTGGGTTATTTGGTTGGTTTGCATCCTTGTTTTTTTTTTTTTTTTTACAGAGACGGGTTGTCGCTCTGTAGCCCAGGCTGGAGTGCAGCGGTGCCATCTCGGCTCGCTGCGGCTACTTGGGGGGCTGAGATAGGAGAATCAGTTCAGGTGATTCTCCTGTCTCGGCCTCCGGAGTAGCTGGACTACAGGTGAGCGCCACCACATCGGGACAATTTTCGGATTTTTTGGAGAGACGAGGTTTCGCTATGTGCCCAGGCTTGTTTGGAAGACCTGAGCTCAAGCCGTCCTTCCCGCTCCACCTCCCGAGTAGCTGGGACCCCAGGCGCAAGCCACCATGCCGGGCCAATTATTTTTTTGGGTTGTATATGTTGTTGAAGTGAGGTTTTGCTATGTTTTCACCTCACATACCTTTTCTGTCCCAAGACCCCATCCAGGGTACCACCTTACAATTCGTCACGGTTCCCCTTGGCTGCGACGGTTTCTCACACTTGCCTTGTTTTTGATGAACTTGACACTTGGAATACTGATCACATATATTGTGGGATGTCCCCTCCTGAAGTTCGTGTGATGTATTCCTTGTGATCTGACTGGAATTATATGTTTTTGTAAGGAAGATTGCAGCGGGAAAGCGCCATTCCCATCCCATCCTGTCTAGAGTACACACCATCAAGCCGGCTTATCACTGCTGCTATTAGTCCTGGTCACCTGGCTGGGGCAGTGTTGATTAGGTTTCTCCACCATAAAGTGATTTTCCCACCTCTTTCTCTACTGTACTTTTTGGAAGTCGCTACCTGTGGCCTATACTTAAATAAAAGGGAAGTTTTGCTTTATCTCCGTGCAGGGGAATAGCTACCGAAATTCTGTGGAGTTCTCCTGTGTGGAGGATTTTCCCATTCTCCCCCACATGGTTGTTTATTTAGTCACTTATTTATATCCGTATGGACTTATGGACACCTATTGTATGCTTTGGTTTACACTCCAGTACTTCAGGGGATGAATTATTTAATAATTGAACTAATTATTTTGTCAGATATTTTACTCAACTATTTAATTATTAATTATTTAGTTAATTACTTTGTTACTGAATGTCGCCAGCTTTGGCCACCGGGAGCTCCTTTAGTTGGCTTCCGTGTCCCTTTGTCAACCTCCCATCGCTGTGGCTTTTGGTTTTGTTTGGTTTTGGGCGGCTCCTTTCTCCCTGGCACCACAGGATGCTCCATGCTTATTTGCATATTCTCATCCTTATTGGGATTTCGTGCGCTCACTGACCAAACCCATAGATTCTTCTGTGAAGTTTCTCTTCAAAACGTTTATCTTTCTTATTGGGATAACTTCTCTCTCTCTCTTTTCCATTTTGAGACAAAGTTTTGCTCCCGTCACCCAGGCTAGAGTGCAATAGCATGATCTCGGATCACTGCAATGGCGCAATCTGGGCTCACTGCAACCTCCACCTCCTGGGTTCAAAGGATTCTCCCGCCTCAGCCTCCTGAGCAGCTGGGACTACAGTGGCCCACCACCATGCCTGGCTAATTTTTCTATTTTTATGAGGGCGAGACATGAGAATCGCTTCCATCCCGGGGATGGAGTTCTCAGTGAGCCGAAGCCACCGCGCTCCAGCGTGGGTGAAAGAGTGAGAGTCTGTTTCAAAATAAATAAATAAATAAATAAATGAATAAATAAACCCGGAGGAATTACCAAGGGGTCTTGGTGCCTGCCTGCAGTCTGAGCTACTTGGCAACCTGATGTTGGAGGATCACCTGAGCTGAGGAGGTGCGGGCTGCAGTGAGCTGTGATTGCACCACTGCACTCCAGCCTGGATGACTGAATGAGACCCTGTCTTACTCCACGTACACATGTTTAGTGAAGCATTCTGGTGGTAGAAGTGTCCTGGAAGTAGCGTATCAGCAGACCGCCACCTGCGGAATGTAAAACCTGTGCCTCTTTCCAGACAGATATACAGCAGGAAGAGAGTGGCACATGTGCGTGGGATGACTGCAAGGGGGCTTTCTGGCTTATGGATGACAGACCCCAATGGCAAGCCAAGAAGCAGCTCCCACTGCACAGTGCTCATTGTGATCCATGCCATGCTTCAATACGAAGTCGCCTGTTCCTAGTTTGGAGACGCACGGACTCCACAGAGGCTCTGCTCCTGACCACACCTGTGTTGCCTGCCTGGACCTTATAGTCACTTCAGCAGGACCCCTGGCACATGGCACGCCAGGTGTTTGTAAAAGCGAGCCACAAACGATGCTCTTAATGTGTACGTTTGTTGGTGTAGACTTGTGTGACTATGGGGAGAGATGCGATATGAATGGAGAACAGAGACTGGAGCCATTTTTCTACCTTCCTTTCTGCTTTTAGTAAACACATTTTATATTTGCGATTTGTGAAAGTTTAGTGAAAGAACTGTTGTATAAAATAAGTCCGAAGAGAAAGGTTTATTTAGAAGGATTGAATACACAAGAGAAAAATCTTTGATGTAAAAAGTTATCTGCATTTTATTTGGACGTTTACAAAGGAGTGAAAACCAGCCAATAAGAGGCTACTTAATAAAATACAAAATACAAAAATTCATAATACAACATTTATCAAACTCTGAAAAGATGGGAACTAACTCAACTTAAACATCTATGAGAAACTTACAGCAAACATCTTGGTTAATGGTGAAACATTTATAATATTCCCATTAAAGCCAGGAGGAAGCCAAGGACACTGCCGTCAAATTACTGATTCCTCATTTAGCGGTTCCAGTGAGTCATGCACTCTCCTTGTTTCCGTTAACCTCCCCCCCCCCACCCCGACACCTTTTGTCTGATTCATCAAATGTCCTTTGATCCACTTTTTCCTCAATCTGTTTGAAATTGTACCTTCTATTCCAATTCATTTAGTGGTTCCCAAAGGGTACCCACGTTGAGACTTAAAAATGTGTCAGTCTAGAGTTTTATCGCTCTTATATTCAGCCAGTCTATCGTCTCCAGGCACTAGACAAGAACTTTAGTAACTTCTAGCTCCTTCTGAATTTTCGCATGCCCCACATGTCTATATGAGTGTCTTCTGGAATTTTAATTCTAGGTCATCAATCCTTTTTCCAGAATCGTACTCCTCTGGACTTAAGAATACAGTTTCCTAATTTCCATGCTTACGGATCCTTGTTGCATCCCACTTCCTCCCGGTTGTCCGGTTTGGCTCTTTCTTGGCTGAAACACGTGACGTGTACTTTCACTGTACATGACAGTTCCATTCCAATCGCCTTGTACACAAAGGGGGTTTGGCAGCTTGCATATTGCAAGTTGCGTACTCTAAGTTCAGGGGAAGCTCAGGCTTCAGGTCCAGTCCGGGGAGGAGTGGAGCAGAAGTGGGGCTGGGGGGAACGTCCAGGTGGAAGAAAGGGAGGCTGGGAACAACGTGGGTGGCGGATAGTGGTCAATATGCAATGTCGGTGAGGAACACTGGGACCCCTTGCACATAGGTGCCGTGGGGGGTTTGAATGACTTGTAAAACAGCTGAGTCACCCAGAGCCCTAAACCCGATGCAGGGATAGAGGGTCAACGCGGGTTGCCAGTCAACAGCCTGAGGCCCAGGAGCAGTGGGCGGCTCCTGAAACCCCAGCTCAGGTTGCGCCACGTCGGGGCCAGGGCCTTCCTGCACAGTTCCAGGCAGAGGACCTGTTTCAGAAAGAGAGAAGGCTGCGGTCTCCGTGATTTCCGGTTCCCCCTGGTGGCCTGGCTCTCCATGGTGGTCCAGTGGGATGTGCACGTCCGGTCCCATCACGCCTTCTGCCCCCTGTCTCTGGCCAGCGTCCCCGCGGGGCCCAGCCCTTCTGCCACGGCCTCGCCCTGGCCGCCGGCTTCCTCCCCGGCGCCGGCCTCTCTCTGCAGGACGGGGTGACTCTGGGCGAGCTGGGGGCTGCCATCTGAAGGGTTTCACGTAAGCGATGGGTTTTGCGGGTTGGGCTGGCTGTGCGGGCCCATCTGCTTCCACGGAGTCTTCAGGGTCCGCAACACAGCAGCCTGGCTCTGGAGGAGGCCCACCTGAGGCTAAAAGAGAAGCAGAGCGTGAGCAGAGAGAGATAGAAGGAATTTTACCCATCAAGCAGTTATAGGATACTTTTAAAAATAAATACTCAGAGAAAAGAGGGATTTTTGAAGTTAAAATTGTCAGAGAAGAAACAAAACTCTCCATGGAAATTGGAGAATGAAGTTGAGAAGATCTCCCACAGAACAAAGCAAAAACCTAAAATGATGGAAAGAAGGAGGAAATATAAGAGAATTAGAGGTATGTTGTGGCTGAGACATTTCACCACAAAATTTCAGAGTGCTGAGGAAAAAGAGAAGATTCTAAAAGATTGTAGGGAGCGGGAGACAGAGAAAGGAAAAGTCACATGGAAAGGGCTAGGATTCCACATGTCTCAAAAATCAGACATCTCAAAAGCAGCAGTTCAGTCTAGAACATAACAGAAAATGTCTTCGAAATTTCAAGGGAAATGAATTTCCCACCTAAAGTGTCCTGTCCAACCAAAGTTTCACTAAAGAATCTGGGAGGGGAGAATGAAGATGTTTCAGACCAGCAAGATGTTAAAGAATTTGCTTTCAGTGGATGCTTTATTGTTATGCATCTGTCAAACTAGACAAGATTAAAAGATTTAGGACACTCAGCGTAGGAAGGGAAATGTTTTGGAGAACAACGTGGCAACAGCCGTAAAATTCCAACTCCTCCGGGAAAGAACAAGGTGGAAGTACCGGTTTATCATAGATCAAGACGTAGCGTGAGGACTCGCTCTGCTACGGAGAAACAGTAATACAAAACGAAACAGAAGGAAACAGCGACAACAACAGCAAATCTCAGATTTGGGAAATGGGATTACAGTTCGAAAGAGGGAAGGGAATTTGCCAGAGGATGTGGAACCTGGGAGCTGACTTCCAACAACCAGCCCAGGTTGAGGCAGGCTAGGAGAAGGTGAAACAGAGAATGCTCGATTGAGTTTGAATTCAAACAATTGGGGAAGAACTGGGGAACAAACGAAATCAAAAAGAGAGTGGCAGGCGTTTGATGTACCTTGATTAGGGGCCATGGAGCGAAGTCGCTTCGAAGGCCTTGGTTCCTCCATGAGCAATCGGCGGGAGGGGCTGGGGAGAAAAACAAGAGAGCAAGAACGGATTTAGGAAGACAGAGGTGACAAGGCAGGGGGATGGCCGTGGCCTTTCTAGGGGAATGAGGATTCTGTCCCCAGCTGCACCCACCCAAGATCTGTCCACCCCTCCGGGACTCCCAGACACACACCTGATCTTCTCACAGCTGGCTCCGGAGATCTGAAAATTAGGAGACTCTTCGACGAAGAGAGGCCCGAGGAGTCGGAGGTGTCCACAGGTTCACCGCTGTAGCTCTGAGGTAGTCCACCCGCAGCCAGGGAGTCTGGAGGGAGCACGCAGCAGGTTCTGGCTCCGAGCCCAGCAGAAAGCCGACTGCTGGAGGCCGAGCGCGGTCCCTCTTATATGGCAGCAAGGCAGTGGCGTAAGGGACAGGCGTCGTCAGAGGGGGGCCGGCTGGGGCGGGCCTGGCTGGGCTTGCGAGGCGCATTGGGCCAGTCCCCTGCCAGTCAAATGGGGCCCTTCTGAGATGCCGCCATTTCTAGACGCCCGTGGTTGATTGATTAATCTAATCATCGAGGGACAAAATGCATAATGGCCTTTGAGTGTCAGCACAATGGGGTGTGGTGCCCGGAAAGCGGCTGATAGGAAGATGCGATTAGCTTAGATCTGAGCACGGTGAAGGAAAGCATCCAAAGGGGGGATATCTGGGCTGAAATCCGGAACATAAAATTTGAAATTAGTCAACCTGAACCGGGTTGGGAGAGGCAGGGAGAAAGGAAAGGGAGTGAAGAGGGTGTGCTGAGGCCCGGACTGGAAGGGAGCCCGGCACATTCTGGGAATGGACCGGAGGCCAAGTCCAGGCCCAGAGGTGGTGCGAGGTGGAGGCAGGGTCCGCGCAGGAGCTGGTCTTGTTCCAAGGCAGCGGAAAACCGTGGAACGGTGTCCGGCAGCGGGTTAACATTTCAGAAACGACCAGCCTGGCTGTGAAGGAGCGCCAACCCAGGGTCCGCAGAATTAAGTCAGGAGAGGCAAGAAGGCTATTGCAGCCCTCGGGGTTGGGCGCAGGGTGCTGTTAGACTGAGACTGAGGGAGGTAGAGGAGGAGAAAGTTCCCTGGTGGGAGAGAAATTTCCCAGAGAAAGCCAGACCCAGTGTGGACAGCCCTTGAGGAAGAGACTGCGGCCTTGGTAGCCCGCCCGTTCATTCAGGCAGAGGTGGACCGAGAACCTGCTCTGAATGGGAAGTTGCGGAGCTTGGCTTGCGCACATCTGCCTGAAGGGGCTTTTGAACTGCCAAGTGAGGATGTCGAGTGGCCTTTTGTAAAAAGAGTCGAGCTCAGCGCGATGGCGACGGGGCTGGAGATGCGTGTGAGACCCACACCACTGGCTTTTATTGCTGTGGCTGCACACACGGGTGGAGGAAGACAGCGGGAAACACAGCAGGACACTGGAGGGGAATCCGGCAGTGGGTTATTTGGTTGGTTTGCATCCTTGTTGTTTTTTTTTTACAGAGACGGGTTGTCGCTCTGTAGCCCAGGCTGGAGTGCAGCGGTGCCATCTCGGCTCGCTGCGGCTACTTGGGGGGCTGAGATAGGAGAATCAGTTCAAGTGATTCTCCTGTCTCGGCCTCCGGAGTAGCTGGACTACAGGTGAGCGCCACCACATCGGGACAATTTTCGGATTTTTTGGAGAGACGAGGTTTCGCTATGTGCCCAGGCTTGTTTGGAAGGCCTGAGCTCAAGCCGTCCTTCCCGCTCCACCTCCCGAGTAGCTGGGACCCCAGGCGCAAGCCACCATGCCGGGCCAATTATTTTTTTGGGTTGTATATGTTGTTGAAGTGAGGTTTTGCTATGTTTTCACCTCACATACCTTTTCTGTCCCAAGACCCCATCCAGGGTACCACCTTACAATTCGTCACGGTTCCCCTTGGCTGCGACGGTTTCTCACACTTGCCTTGTTTTTGATGACCTTGACACTTGGAATACTGATCAGATATATTGTGGGATGTCCCCTCCTGAAGTTCGTGTGATGTATTCCTTGTGATCTGACTGGAATTATATGTTTTTGTAAGGAAGATTGCAGCGGGAAAGCGCCATTCCCATCCCATCCTGTCTAGAGTACACACCATCAAGCCGGCTTATCACTGCTGCTATTAGTCCTGGTCACCTGGCTGGGGCAGTGTTGATTAGGTTTCTCCACCATAAAGTGATTTTCCCACCTCTTTCTCTACTGTACTTTTTGGAAGTCGCTACCTGTGGCCTATACTTAAATAAAAGGGAAGTTTTGCTTTATCTCCTTGCGGGGGAATAGCTACCGAAATTCTGTGGAGTTCTCCTGTGTGGAGGATTTTCCCATTCTCCCCCACATGGTTGTTTATTTAGTCACTTATTTATATCCGTATGGACTTATGGACACCTATTGTATGCTTTGGTTTACACTCCAATACTTCAGGGGATGAATTATTTAATAATTGCACTAATTATTTTGTCAAATATTTTACTCAACTATTTAATTATTAATTATTTAGTTAATTACTTTGTTACTGAATGTCGCCAGCTTTGGCCACCGGGAGCTCCTTTAGTTGGTTTCCGTGTCCCTTTGTCAACCTCCCATCGCTGTGGCTTTTGGTTTTGTTTGGTTTTGGGCGGCTCCTTTCTCCCTGGCACCACAGGATGCTCCATGCTTATTTGCATATTCTCATCCTGATTGGGATTTCGTGTGCTCACTGACCAAACCCATAGATTCTTCTGTGAAGTTTCTCTTCAAAACGTTTATCTTTCTTATTGGGATAACTTCTCTCTCTCTTTTTTCCATTTTGAGACCAAGTTTTGCTCCCGTCACCCAGGCTGGAGTGCAATAGCATGATCTCGGATCACTGCAATGGCGCAATCTGGGCTCACTGCAACCTCCGCCTCCTGGGTTCAAAGGATTCTCCCGCCTCAGCCTCCTGAGCAGCTGGGACTACAGTGGCCCACCACCGTGCCTGGCTAATTTTTCTATTTTTATGAGGGCGAGACATGAGAATCGCTTCAATCCCGGGACTGGAGTTCTCAGTGAGCCGAAGCCACCGCGCTCCAGCATGGGTGAAAGAGTGAGAGTCTGTTTCAAAATAAATAAATAAATAAATGAATGAATAAATAAACCCGGAGGAATTACCAAGGGGTCTTGGTGCCTGCCTGCAGTCTGAGCTACTTGGCAACCTGATGTTGGAGGATCACCTGAGCTGAGGAGGTGCGGGCTGCAGTGAGCTGTGATTGCACCACTGCACTCCAGCCTGGATGACTGAATGAGACCCTGTCTTACTCCACGTACACATGTTTAGTGAAGCATTCTGGTGGTAGAAATGTCCTGGAAGTAGCGTATCAGCAGACCGCCACCTGCGTAATGTAAAACCTGTGCCTCTTTCCAGACAGATATACAGCAGGAAGAGAGTGGCACATGTGCGTGGGATGACTGCAAGGGGGCTTTCTGGCTTATGGATGACAGACCCCACTGGCAAGCCAAGAAGCAGCTCCCACTGCACAGTGCTCATTGTGATCCATGCCATGCTTCAATACGAAGTCGCCTGTTCCTAGTTTGGAGACGCACGGACTCCACAGAGGCTCTGCTCCTGACCACACCTGTGTTGCCTGCCTGGACCTTATAGTCACTTCAGCAGGACCCCTGGCACATGGCACGCCAGGTGTTTGTAAAAGCGAGCCACAAACGATGCTCTTAATGTGTACGTTTGTTGGTGTAGACTTGTGTGACTATGGGGAGAGATGCGATATGAATGGAGAACAGAGACTGGAGCCATTTTTCTACCTTCCTTTCTGCTTTTAGTAAACACATTTTATATTTGCGATTTGTGAAAGTTTAGTGAAAGAACTGTTGTATAAAATAAGTCCGAAGAGAAAGGTTTATTTAGAAGGATTGAATACACAAGAGAAAAATCTTTGATGTAAAAAGTTATCTGCATTTTATTTGGACGTTTACAAAGGAGTGAAAACCAGCCAATAAGAGGCTACTTAATAAAATACAAAATACAAAAATTCATAATACAACATTTATCAAACTCTGAAAAGATGGGAACTAACTCAACTTAAACATCTATGAGAAACTTACAGCAAACATCTTGGTTAATGGTGAAACATTTAAAATATTCCCATTAAAGCCAGGAGGAAGCCAAGGACACTGCCGTCAAATTACTGATTCCTCATTTAGCGGTTCCAGTGAGTCATGCACTCTCCTTGTTTCCGTTAACCTCCCCCCCACCACCCCGACACCTTTTGTCTGATTCATCAAATGTCCTTTGATCCACTTTTTCCTCAATCTGTTTGAAATTGTACCTTCTATTCCAATTCATTCAGTGGTTCCAAAGGGTACCCACGTTGAGACTTAAAAATGTGTCAGTCTAGAGTTTTATCGCTCTTATATTCAGCCAGTCTATCGTCTCCAGGCACTAGACAAGAACTTTAGTAACTTCTAGCTCCTTCTGAATTTTCGCATGCCCCACATGTCTATATGAGTGTCTTCTGGAATTTTAATTCTAGGTCATCAATCCTTTTTCCAGAATCGTACTCCTCTGGACTTAAGAATACAGTTTCCTAATTTCCATGCTTACGGATCCTTGTTGCATCCCACTTCCTCCCGGTTGTCCGGTTTGGCTCTTTCTTGGCTGAAACACGTGACGTGTACTTTCACTGTACATGACAGTTCCATTCCAATCGCCTTGTACACAAAGGGGGTTTGGCAGCTTGCATATTGCAAGTTGCGTACTCTAAGTTCAGGGGAAGCTCAGGCTTCAGGTCCAGTCGGGGGAGGAGTGGAGCAGAAGTGGGGCTGGGGGGAACGTCCAGGTGGAAGAAAGGGAGGCTGGGAACAACGTGGGTGGCGGATAGTGGTCAATATGCAATGTCGGTGAGGAACACTGGGACCCCTTGCACATAGGTGCCGTGGGGGGTTTGAATGACTTGTAAAACAGCTGAGTCCCCCAGAGCCCTAAACCCGATGCAGGGATAGAGGGTCAACGCGGGTTGCCAGTCAACAGCCTGAGGCCCAGGAGCAGTGGGCGGCTCCTGAAACCCCAGCTCAGGTTGCGCCACGTCGGGGCCAGGGCCTTCCTGCACAGTTCCAGGCAGAGGACCTGTTTCAGAAAGAGAGAAGGCTGCGGTCTCCGTGATTTCCGGTTCCCCCTGGTGGCCTGGCTCTCCATGGTGGTCCAGTGGGATGTGCACGTCCGGTCCCATCACGCCTTCTGCCCCCTGTCTCTGGCCAGCGTCCCCGCGGGGCCCAGCCCTTCTGCCACGGCCTCGCCCTGGCCGCCGGCTTCCTCCCCGGCGCCGGCCTCTCTCTGCAGGACGGGGTGACTCTGGGCGAGCTGGGGGCTGCCATCTGAAGGGTTTCACGTAAGCGATGGGTTTTGCGGGTTGGGCTGGCTGTGCGGGCCCATCTGCTTCCACGGAGTCTTCAGGGTCCGCAACACAGCAGCCTGGCTCTGGAGGAGGCCCACCTGAGGCTAAAAGAGAAGCAGAGCGTGAGCAGAGAGAGATAGAAGGAATTTTACCCATCAAGCAGTTATAGGATACTTTTAAAAATAAATACTCAGAGAAAAGAGGGATTTTTGAAGTTAAAATTGTCAGAGAAGAAACAAAACTCTCCATGGAAATTGGAGAATGAAGTTGAGAAGATCTCCCACAGAACAAAGCAAAAACCTAAAATGATGGAAAGAAGGAGGAAATATAAGAGAATTAGAGGTATGTTGTGGCTGAGACATTTCACCACAAAATTTCAGAGTGCTGAGGAAAAAGAGAAGATTCTAAAAGATTGTAGGGAGCGGGAGACAGAGAAAGGAAAAGTCACATGGAAAGGGCTAGGATTCCACATGTCTCAAAAATCAGACATCTCAAAAGCAGCAGTTCAGTCTAGAACATAACAGAAAATGTCTTCGAAATTTCAAGGGAAATGAATTTCCCACCTAAAGTGTCCTGTCCAACCAAAGTTTCACTAAAGAATCTGGGAGGGGAGAATGAAGATGTTTCAGACCAGCAAGATGTTAAAGAATTTGCTTTCAGTGGATGCTTTATTGTTATGCATCTGTCAAACTAGACAAGATTAAAAGATTTAGGACACTCAGCGTAGGAAGGGAAATGTTTTGGAGAACAACGTGGCAACAGCCGTAAAATTCCAACTCCTCCGGGAAAGAACAAGGTGGAAGTACCGGTTTATCATAGATCAAGACGTAGCGTGAGGACTCGCTCTGCTACGGAGAAACAGTAATACAAAACGAAACAGAAGGAAACAGCGACAACAACAGCAAATCTCAGATTTGGGAAATGGGATTACAGTTCGAAAGAGGGAAGGGAATTTGCCAGAGGATGTGGAACCTGGGAGCTGACTTCCAACAACCAGCCCAGGTTGAGGCAGGCTAGGAGAAGGTGAAACAGAGAATGCTCGATTGAGTTTGAATTCAAACAATTGGGGAAGAACTGGGGAACAAACGAAATCAAAAAGAGAGTGGCAGGCGTTTGATGTACCTTGATTAGGGGCCATGGAGCGAAGTCGCTTCGAAGGCCTTGGTTCCTCCATGAGCAATCGGCGGGAGGGGCTGGGGAGAAAAACAAGAGAGCAAGAACGGATTTAGGAAGACAGAGGTGACAAGGCAGGGGGATGGCCGTGGCCTTTCTAGGGGAATGAGGATTCTGTCCCCAGCTGCACCCACCCAAGATCTGTCCACCCCTCCGGGACTCCCAGACACACACCTGATCTTCCCACAGCTGGCTCCGGAGATCTGAAAATTAGGAGACTCTTCGACGAAGAGAGGCCCGAGGAGTCGGAGGTGTCCACAGGTTCACCGCTGTAGCTCTGAGGTAGTCCACCGGCAGCCAGGGAGTCTGGAGGGAGCACGCAGCAGGTTCTGGCTCCGAGCCCAGCAGAAAGCCGACTGCTGGAGGCCGAGCGCGGTCCCTCTTATATGGCAGCAAGGCAGTCGCGTAAGGGACAGGCGTCGTCAGAGGGGGGCCGGCTGGGGCGGGCCTGGCTGGGCTTGCGAGGCGCATTGGGCCAGTCCCCTGCCAGTCAAATGGGGCCCTTCTGAGATGCCGCCATTTCTAGACGCCCGTGGTTGATTGATTAATCTAATCATCGAGGGACAAAATGCATAATGGCCTTTGAGTGTCAGCACAATGGGGTGTGGTGCCCGGAAAGCGGCTGATAGGAAGATGCGATTAGCTTAGATCTGAGCACGGTGAAGGAAAGCATCCAAAGGGGGGATATCTGGGCTGAAATCCGGAACATAAAATTTGAAATTAGTCAACCTGAACCGGGTTGGGAGAGGCAGGGAGAAAGGAAAGGGAGTGAAGAGGGTGTGCTGAGGCCCGGACTGGAAGGGAGCCCGGCACATTCTGGGAATGGACCGGAGGCCAAGTCCAGGCCCAGAGGTGGTGCGAGGTGGAGGCAGGGTCCGCGCAGGAGCTGGTCTTGTTCCAAGGCAGCGGAAAACCGTGGAACGGTGTCCGGCAGCGGGTTAACATTTCAGAAACGACCAGCCTGGCTGTGAAGGAGCGCCAACCCAGGGTCCGCAGAATTAAGTCAGGAGAGGCAAGAAGGCTATTGCAGCCCTCGGGGTTGGGCGCAGGGTGCTGTTAGACTGAGACTGAGGGAGGTAGAGGAGGAGAAAGTTCCCTGGTGGGAGAGAAATTTCCCAGAGAAAGCCAGACCCAGTGTGGACAGCCCTTGAGGAAGAGACTGCGGCCTTGGTAGCCCGCCCGTTCATTCAGGCAGAGGTGGACCGAGAACCTGCTCTGAATGGGAAGTTGCGGAGCTTGGCTTGCGCACATCTGCCTGAAGGGGCTTTTGAACTGCCAAGTGAGGATGTCGAGTGGCCTTTTGTAAAAAGAGTCGAGCTCAGCGAGATGGCGACGGGGCTGGAGATGCGTGTGAGACCCACACCACTGGCTTTTATTGCTGTGGCTGCACACACGGGTGGAGGAAGACAGCGGGAAACACAGCAGGACACTGGAGGGGAATCCGGCAGTGGGTTATTTGGTTGGTTTGCATCCTTGTTTTTTTTTTTTTTTTACAGAGACGGGTTGTCGCTCTGTAGCCCAGGCTGGAGTGCAGCGGTGCCATCTCGGCTCGCTGCGGCTACTTGGGGGGCTGAGATAGGAGAATCAGTTCAGGTGATTCTCCTGTCTCGGCCTCCGGAGTAGCTGGACTACAGGTGAGCGCCACCACATCGGGACAATTTTCGGATTTTTTGGAGAGACGAGGTTTCGCTATGTGCCCAGGCTTGTTTGGAAGGCCTGAGCTCAAGCCGTCCTTCCCGCTCCACCTCCCGAGTAGCTGGGACCCCAGGCGCAAGCCACCATGCCGGGCCAATTATTTTTTTGGGTTGTATATGTTGTTGAAGTGAGGTTTTGCTATGTTTTCACCTCACATACCTTTTCTGTCCCAAGACCCCATCCAGGGTACCACCTTACAATTCGTCACGGTTCCCCTTGGCTGCGACGGTTTCTCACACTTGCCTTGTTTTTGATGACCTTGACACTTGGAATACTGATCAGATATATTGTGGGATGTCCCCTCCTGAAGTTCGTGTGATGTATTCCTTGTGATCTGACTGGAATTATATGTTTTTGTAAGGAAGATTGCAGCGGGAAAGCGCCATTCCCATCCCATCCTGTCTAGAGTACACACCATCAAGCCGGCTTATCACTGCTGCTATTAGTCCTGGTCACCTGGCTGGGGCAGTGTTGATTAGGTTTCTCCACCATAAAGTGATTTTCCCACCTCTTTCTCTACTGTACTTTTTGGAAGTCGCTACCTGTGGCCTATACTTAAATAAAAGGGAAGTTTTGCTTTATCTCCTTGCGGGGGAATAGCTACCGAAATTCTGTGGAGTTCTCTTGTGTGGAGGATTTTCCCATTCTCCCCCACATGGTTGTTTATTTAGTCACTTATTTATATCCGTATGGACTTATGGACACCTATTGTATGCTTTGGTTTACACTCCAATACTTCAGGGGATGAATTATTTAATAATTGAACTAATTATTTTGTCAAATATTTTACTCAACTATTTAATTATTAATTATTTAGTTAATTACTTTGTTACTGAATGTCGCCAGCTTTGGCCACCGGGAACTCCTTTAGTTGGCGTCCATGTCCCTTTGTCAACCTCCCATCTCAGCAAACTAACAGAGGAAAAGAAAACCAAATATCACATGTGCTGACTCATAAGTGGAAGTCGATCAATGTGAACACATAGACACAGGGAGGGGAATATTACACACTGGGGCCTGTGGGAGACTGGGGAGCTAGGGGAGGGAGACTATTAGGAGAAATACCTAATGTAGATGATGGGTTAATGGGTGCAGCAAATCATCATAGCACCTTTATACCTATGTAACAAACCTGCACGTTCTGCACATGTATCCCAGAACTTAAAGCATAATTTAAACAAATATTAAAGAAAAAAATTCCCTCACCCCTGCTCCACCCATCCCACAATCCTTCCAACTTTTGTATCAGTGGCGAGAATTGTTCCTCATGCAACTTTCAGTTTCCTGCTTGGAAGGAATCCTCTATGCTGTGAATATCCCTCCCGAGATAGTAAGTTCTTTATTCAGGGGATGCAAGGGCGCACACGGAGTTGGGAGGTGGAGGACATTATGGATAAGGTGGATGGGGTAATGAAGATTTCATGGAAGACTATACGGTATTTCCTATATACTTGATAAATCTATATACTTTGTGTCTGAATTAAGATCCCAAGCATTTTGACAAGTTCTTAATTTCATGCAGGTCAAAGAGAAAATGAGCAATAGTACCTAATGTTGAGACTTGTAAATTTTCTTTCTGTGTTTTTAGAAGTGTTAGACATGATTGTATTAATTGACTGACAACCCAATATCTAACCTGGCTCATCCTCACATTTCTGCTTTCCTTCTTTCCTCCTTCTTCTTCTTCCTCTTTTTTTTTTTTTTTTTTTTTTTTTTTTTGTTGTTGTTGTCTTTCCACTGATGTCCCTTTAATGACTACAGGCTAAGCAGTGTCTAGGGACTAGGGGTAAAATATTGAGCAAAACACATACTATTCTGCTTCACATTGTGTTTATGATCTAGAAACAATGTTGCACTTGGGGACACCTTAGTTTTTAGCAATTATCACTGTCTGAATAGAAAAATTATGAAGTAATAAACAATTTTGGGAAACACATGTACTTGGTTCAAAATGTTGTAGAATCCCCCAATTTAGGTTAATGTTCCTGATACATAGTAAACCAAAAACTGTCACCTCAGCTTCTAGGAGCAGAGAGAGTTTTATTCAATTTGGCTAAAAGAAGAGGGCAGGAGAGAGAAATCTGTCAAATTCTACCTGTCTTTGAACATATTTGGTGGATTTTATGAGTAAGGTATGTATGTGAGGGGTGAGATGCCCTTATAATCAAAGCTGTTTGCGTCCTTTGGCCTGATCCGACTTCTAGTTGCCATCAAGGAAGTCTGCATGGTCTAAGGTTCATTGTTCTTTGAAAGACAAACAAGTTTATTAATCCTATGGGCTGTGCTTGGAGGTTGGGATGTGAAGTTAATCAATTGCTAGTGACTACTCCCTACTGAAACTGCTACATGCAAGCAAGCATGCATGGAGAAAGAAAACGAAGAGAAAGAAAGTAAGTAAAACAAAGTCTTGTGATTTTTATGAAATACAGGCTTCGTTACAAAAACACAGAAGAGATAAAATAAATGTACAAATAAATAGAATTACAGACACTTTTATTGAGATATATTTGCTTGAATAGGCATAAGCTGTTAGATATATTTACTCAGATAAATGCATTTAAATGATTGTAACTGTTTAACAAGATTTTAAAATGCAACTAACTAGCATTGTTTCTGATAAGAATGTGAAAATGTTATACTACAAAAATATGTTTGATGTTAATGCTAGCAATATTCACTACACTGATTTACATTATGAGATCTTGGAGAAGCATAAAGTTATAGTAAAATGAATATGAAAGGCAAGCCAAAGGCAATAATTGCCTTATAAAGGCCTTTCAATAAATATCAAAATGCTGAGTTGGCCAATACCGTGATTCAGAAAGCAAAAGCCAAATTTTTAAAAAAGGAAGTATTTCTTAAGACTTTTTTTTTTTTTTTTCTAGGACTCAACTTTGAAGGATAGGAGAAACTCCATAATGAAGACAAACTCTCAACTCCATGAGAAAAGAGTAAAACTTTAATTGATGTGTTAAGAGATTTATTGCATTTCTTCTTAAATTATAGTCAGAAGATTCTAATTTTAAAATTGACTTCTTTTTCAGGAAACATGACAGATGATATTTTGCTTACTATCACATTAAAAGCAGTGTATCAATGTTGTTTATATGTGTTCATTATGTAATTTATAATGAAGATAAATAATCTTATAAATAATTGGAGGAAAACTAAAGTCAATATCAAAAAAAGCAAATTCTCCAAAGTAACATAACCCAGTTGTGAAATAAATAATAATATATTCAAGTTGATAAAACAAATGTATAACTTAAACTCTTTATTATTCTCTACAGTGAAGACCAGATTATAATCAAGTATAAACCATTAAAAAATTTACCAGATATAATTTTTTGATTATTTCAGTTTTTCAAATGGCATTTGTTGTCTAAAGGAATAATTTATTTTATCTCCATATATGAATACCCCTTAAAGGTCTTTTGAAATATTGGAGAAAAACAACAACAACAACAAAAATGTATGGGCATAATTTCAGGTTGTTCAAGCTTTTAAATAGAACTGAACATTCAGTGCTTGTATTGTAATATTATGGTATTACTCAGTTTTGTTTCATTAACAAAGAAGTCTCAAATCTCAGTGATTTAAACAAAACATCTATTTTCAGATTATATTAATCATGAGCAATTCAAGTTCAGCTATTTAATTTGCTCCACACTTCTTTTTCTGAAATTGATGTTGAAATTTGAGCCCTTATTTGGAACTTGTTGCCCTTGAGGACAAGTGAAAAGGGCAAGAAGGGGCAAAAACATGAGATTCCTTTAAAAGTCTCAGCTTAGAACTAGCACCTTGTCACTTCTGCTCACATTGGTTCCAGAAAGCCACATGACAATGCCAGAAAATGAG
Organism: Pan troglodytes; assembly: GCF_028858775.2. Classification (NCBI taxonomy): domain Eukaryota; kingdom Metazoa; phylum Chordata; class Mammalia; order Primates; family Hominidae; genus Pan; species Pan troglodytes. Next base: position 62,610,315 of record NC_072412.2, on the reverse strand, counting down.
GTAAGGAAGGATGCTCTGCGTATGTGTGACATTGGGAGGGGATGCTTGATCTTCTAACAGAGAAGAGAATGAATTAGTTGCTGAGAAAAATAATATAATCCATTATTGAAGTATTTTTAATTTCCTGCTTCCATTCCAGTATATTTTTGAAAATATTTATGATCTTTTAATTATCCTAATAACTTCCCTTCTCCACTAGCATTAATAGTGCTTTTAAAATATATATGCTTGGGAAACACTTGTAAGTTGAATTAAAAGGGAAAGTAATTATGAATAAGCTATAGGGTCTATCTCTGCCTAATTCGGTTATTGCTCTTACTCTTTCCACTTGTCCTTTGATACTGAATACAAAGAAAAAAAGTAAAGGAAGAGAAAAACAACCAGCTTGATGTTCTAGGAAACGTTGATCATTTTCTAAAACAATATAAGCCTGTATGTTCACAACTGATGGACACAATAATGTTCTCGCCATGTGAGCAGAAAGGATGAGATTTGTAGGGTCACAATTTATAAAAGCTCTGCGTCCTGTTGACAGAGTCTAGAGGGACATTCAAATATGAAATTGGGAGTCTTAGTAGTCCCAGGGTGGAAAATTTCTATAATTGGGACTCGCACTGAGAATATAAAGAACATTAAAATGCCATTAACTTCAACTATTCACACTCTGATAACACATTGAATCTAATTATTATGACATTATAGAAATATGTGTAGTATCCAAATGCTCTCTAAGTTATTTACGAAAGTGAATATAAAAGTGCATTTGGTACCAGAGAGCACGTTAACTTTATTGTAGAAAAAAAAGCCACCTTACTCCATGTAGAGAAAATTCAGTATAATGTATTTGATCTATATTCATTATTCTAACGAATATCATGGCCAACTGAATTTATTGAAAGTGAATGACTTTCAAATGGACTGATTTCAGAGGACTAAAAACTGGAATAGAAGCATGAGAAGAAATTGAGAGTAGTATACCTCAGTTACTTATTACTTGTTTTATTTTCTTCAATTACCATTTGTCGCTGTGTTTTTTCTCTTTATATGTTGCCTTTTGACTGGCATTGCTTTGATATCCTGAACAGACAGCTGCTGCCAAGTTTACCAAAAGTGAAATGTTGCCAACTACCAATTGAGTTTTTAATGTTTTGTTTTCTGTTAGTGTTGTTAAAATCATGAAATTATTTTCTAACAAATCACACCAGTGGGTTATAGTTTTTTGTCCTGCAAAACAATCTGCCTGAGCAAAGATCTCCCTGTTCTGATAATAACCTGAAACAGGTAGGCATTTAAAGGTAAATATTCTAAGTTTATGCTTAAAGCTAGATGTAAAGCAAAAAAAGGGATAATTAATTACTTAAAAGCGATTCAACTGGAAAGGATTGAAGTCTGTCTCTGTGTGTGTGTGTGTGTGTGTGTGTGTGTGTGTATGTATGTGTGTGTGTCTGTGTCTCTCTTGCTCCCAAACATTTCAGTCTTTTTACGAAGAGTCCAACCATCGAGTGAAAAGTATATCCTCCAACGAATGTGCAGGCAACGTTCTATTTCCTGTTGTGTACATGTAAAAGAGAGATTGGTTTAGAAGCAAACAAAAAAGTGGACCTGTGTTATTTACGAATATCATTAAAACAGAAGCCAATGAAATCTCCCCAATTTATAATCAGACTCACAATTTAAAATTGCTCATTTATATCTCATATCCAGAAACTGATAAAACTTTACTGTCTCCATAAAGTGTATATATAAAGCAACTTAAAAAAAAAACTTGTTTGCCAATCAAAACAATTTTTTTTTCTTTTCTTTTTTTTTTTTTTTTGAGACAGAGTCTCGCTGTGTCGCCCAGGCTGGAGTGCAGTGGCGCGATCTCGGCTCCCTGCAAGCTCCGCCTCCCGAGTTCATTCCATTCTCCTGCCTCAGCCTCCCGAGTAGCTGGGACTACAGGTGCCCGTCACCACGCCCAGCTAATTTTTTTGCATTTTTAGTAGACACAGGGTTTCACCGTGTTCGCCAGGATGGTCTCGATCTCCTGACCTCGTGATCCGCCCGCCTCGGCCTCCTAAAGTGCTGGGATTACTGGCGTGAGCCACCGCGCCCGGCCTCAAAACAATTTTTTTACACCGTTTGGATAGATCACTGGAATGAAAGTTTAATTATAAGTCAGCATAAATATAAAATGTATTTGCTTCCTGTATAAATAGAATGTATAGTTCTATAAGCAAGATAATATTCTAAATTGTCCATGGTTTTACATACATAAATAGACTTTCTAACATATGTGACAATTCTATATTTTGGGGGACATATATATATATATATGCACATATATTTATATTTATGTGTATATAATATATATAATTGTTCAATCCTGGATATTTTTTGAAACTTGAGGAAAATAGTAGTCTTTTATATTTGCATAGCTATTCACTATTTCTGTTACTTCTTCTGCATTTTGGAAGATGCATGTTTCCCTCAAGTATCATTTACCTTCAGCCTGTAGTGTTTCCTAGAGACCAGTTTTATTGGCAATATTTTCTAATTGTTTTCTGTCATTTGAGAATCTCTTTCTTTCACACTAATTCCTAAACAATATCTTTAAAGATATTAAACTTGGATTTGACAGTTCTTTTCTTTCAGAGTTTTATGTATATTTTCCAAATGTCTTTGCCTTATGTGATTTATATTGCGAAATTCGGTGTCAATTGAATCATTTTCCCCTTGTCGACACTGTTTAGCTCTATGTTTCACTCTATATGCTTTCAAATTATTTTCTTTATCTTTGGTGTTCAGCCATTTTATAATGATTTGTCTCGTCATGATTTTCTTTTAGATTATCCTATTGGAGGTTATATGAGTTTTTTTCTGTAAATCTTTAAATTTATGAGTTATGCCAAATCTAGGAATTATTTCTTCAAGTATTTTTCTCTGCCCAAATTTTATTCTCTCCATTTGATGTTTCAGTGACATATGTTATGCCCTTGGATATCAGAAACTCAAGTCCCTGGAGTTCTAACTTATTTTTCTTTTAAAATATTGTCTAGTCTTCAGATTGGGTAATTTCCATTGTTTTGCCCTTAATTTAACTGAGTTGTCTTCTATGGTTTCCATTCTACTATTATGCCCATTTAGTTTATTTTTAAATTTTAAATTGTCTCCTTTTCCATTGGATAATTTCCATATGGTACACTTTTAATATATGTTATTTGTTGAAAACCTTTTTTTTCTATTCATTCCAAATGTGCTTATCTTAATTTCACAGATCATAGTTATAATAATATTCATTTTATAATATTTATCTGATAATCCATTTTCTGTATAATATCAAGGTTTAATTTCTGTTGATTTTTTTTTCTCTTGAGATTTTGTTACATTTTCTTATTCTTTATATGGCAGGTTATTTAGGAGTATATTCTGGACATGATAAGCAATGTGTAATAAAATGCTTTATTTGCATTTTCAACATATAAAAGGAATAAATAGAAAATGCAAGGAAATACTGCAAGACAACAAAAAATTTCAGGAAAATAATGAACACATACAAGGGATATGAATGGCCATTTCTCAAATTAAAACTTTAATGCAAATAATTAAAGGTAAATACACATGGTAGTTAGATATGGGCAAATTTAAAAGCAGTAAAATATCACAAAATTTGTAAAAAATCAAAATTCAATAATAGCAAATATGAGTAACTGTGCACTACTTGTGGAAGTAAAAATCGATGCAAGCATTCTTAAGAAAAATCTGGTAGGAATTATTGAAGTCAGATAATAATTTCCTGTTATCCAATATTCTACTTTTGGATATATATTTTTTTGAGGAAAACTCATGCAAATGTGCAATAGGTCTTGAGTTACAATGGTCTTTCATCATTTATTGTTTTGTCAGATAGATGGAAAGAATCTTGTTGTCTAGCATAAAAAATCAATATATAACATGTTATGTGTATTTGCTATGAAGTACTATGAATCACTTAGAAGTGATTAAATTACCGTCGTATGGCATACAGATAGATGTTTAAAGCATATTATACAAGCACGATAGATAACTATGTAATGGAGAATACTGGTAAAAAATCTGGAAGATTATAGCTATCTCTGCTGGTATCTCAACCATATTATGTCAGCATTCATATTTCTGTACAAGGCAATAGCTTCTCAGTGAAAACACCTGAATTTCTACTCAAGGACTTTAGTAGTTTTATTAATGTGCATAGTTCATGTTCAGGGAAAGTCAAAGGGAGAGGGAGTTAAACTTCTAAAAGCCACTTTCAACCCATAATTACTAAACATTGGTGAATACATACTACAGTGTCCTTATTCCTTGGGAAAGACAACTCAGCCAACTACCTTTTTCAGGAGGACCCAAAGGAAACTACCTTCATAAATGGATAACTAATAGAATAGTGAAGTGGGATCAATGACATCTCTGAGAAATTCAGTGGTGGCTCTGCTCAGCAGGCCAGGTGGTAGACAACAGGTGCCACTAGAAGTTGGTGGCTTAAGTGCAAATTGGTATAATGGCATTATGGAATTACAGAGGTGGCAACAATGGCACTTAATTGTTGTCAACCTGTTGGATATAATTCTCTTATTAATCTGCGAACTAGAAGTGGTTAATAGGAGCATTGATGCAGAAGGATCTGTAACAATGGCTACTTGAACACAGTTTTCTTAAAAGGCATAGATCCACGGCCAATGAGAAAGTTATTTTATTTACATAGCCAAGAAATTTCAAGACATGATCAAATATTAGATTCGTCAATAAAGAGTTCAAATTTCCTTGTGCAATACCCAATCTTGAACCAGTTCTTAGATCCAGAAGTTTACCATGGAATGGAAGGTTGTAACATCTGGAGGTCTACATATAACATTCATTGACCCAATCCTTCCCTAGAGGGGCATATGGTCATTTATCAGATTACCATACACTGTAAACAGGAGGAAAGGGCAGACAAATATATTTGGTCGATGTTGTTCTTGGCTGACATTAATTGCAGGAAACCACAAATAACATCATGCACCTACCTTAATAGTAGGACCACATGGAGACAAAATGGTAAATGGAGCCCGGAACCAGTTTCCTTTCCTAATGGGTCCAATGGATGGGGAGCACCCTTGCCCCAAACCATTTGCTTGGTTCCCTAAGTACATACTTAGAATGTATATGTAATATATGAATCTTACATTGATCCCTGATTGTTTAGTAAGAGCTGTTATGAAAGAAAATGCTGGGGGAAGACCTCCAAAACTCTCACCCAGCACAGCTAAGAAAGTAAATCCAAAACACAATCAATCCTGGCTGAAATGGCAAAATTAGTCCCCCTTTCAAAGACTCACAGAATGCAAGGGCATTAGTCCCTATAAAATCACAATTTAATCCAGTCTGGTTCCTGCAAAATTTCAGATGGATCTTACACAGAATCACAGGCCACAATTGTAACTACTGACATCTTTATTAGAATAATAGCAATAGATCAGCAACTTGGTATGTGACTCTTATATGTGATGAATCAGTTTGTTTTCATTTTAATCAGAAAGAGACATTAAAGACTACTCTCCTCATGTTTTTATCCAAAGCTCTATTAACCCACATATGTATATACTATATAATTCAAAGAAACTTTAATTACCTTTACCTGGTCCAGTTCATCACACTATATGGATAATGCATTGTTCACATTTCTCCATAATATTTTAGTAAATATTCTAGATAACAGAAATAGGACATTACATAGGAGCAATACTCTGTAGATTTTCTATTCTTTTTTTTTTTTTTTTTTTTTTTTTTTGAGATGGAGTTTCACTCTTGTTGCCCAGGCTGGAGTGCAGTGATGTGATCTCAGCTCACTGCAACCTCCGCCTCCTGGATTCAAGTGATTCTCCTGCCTCAGCCTCCTGAGTAGCTGGGATTACAGGCATCTGCCACCACACCCAGCTAATTTTTTGTATTTGTAGTAGAGACAGGGTTTCACTATGTTGGCCAGCCTGTTTTTGAACTCCTGATCTCAAGTGATCTGCCCGCCTCAGCCTCTCAAACTGCTGGGATTACAGGCGTGAGCCACTGCGCCCAGCCTACTCTCTAGATTTTCAACAATTGATCACTTTATCTTGACTTTTCTTTCCTAACTACTCCAGGAAAAAGTGGAACTGATATTACTTTCACCATATATTGTATTACTTTTGTTTGCCTGTATTTACCCTATTAAATCAGGGTGTACTAATGAACAAAACCACTTTATTTCATTTTCGTCTTGATATTATTAAAATTAGGAAGCATATCTATATATGGTAGGCCACAACAATTGTTATTGAATTTTATTTTATTTAGGTTATAATATCAATTTTCAAAGTGTTCTATACAATTTTAGCTAAAGTCATACACTAAATAGCAAGTTGTTTTTTCTTTCTTTGTTTAATAAAAAGATTCTCATTGTCTTAGCCCATTTTGCGTTGCTCTAATAGAAGATCAGAGGCTAGATAATTTATAAAGGTAATTTTTTTAGTTCAAAATCTTGCAGGTGGGGAAGTTCAGATCTGACCAGCTGCTGGTGGAACCTAGTGCTGGGTGAAAACATGGTAACACTTTTTTTTTTTTTTTTTTTTTTTTTTTGAGACGGAGTCTCACTCTGTTGCCCAGGCTGGAGTGCAGTGGCGCGATCTCGGCTCACTGCAAGCTCCGCCTCCCGGGTTCATGCCATTCTCCTGCCTCCACCTCCTGAGTAGCTGGGACTTCAGGCGCCCGCCACCATGCCCTGCTAACTTTTTGTATTCTTAGTAGAGACGGGGTTTCACCGTGTTAGCCAGGATGGTCTCGATCTCCTGACCTCGTGATCCGCCCGCCTCGGCCTCCCAAAGTGCTGGGATTACAGGCGTGAGCCACCGTGCCCGGCCCAAATTTGTTCTTTTTTTTTTGGCTAAATAATACTCCATTGTGTCTATAAAACCAGAAAACCAAGAGGACATGTGCACAGAGATCACATGGTGAGAGAGGAAGCAAGCATGAATCTGGGAAGCTTGGCTCACTTTTATAACAACCCACTGTCATTGTAACTAATCTAGTCCTCAGCCAGCCAGAACTCACTCCTAAATAAGCGAGACTTTAATTCCACCAGAGGGCATTGATCTGTTCATGAAGGATCTGGCCCCATGACTCAAACTCCTCGCTCTGGGCCCCACCTCCCAGCACTGCTGCATAGGCAATTACAGTTCTACTTGAGTTTTGGCAGGGACATACCACATCCAAACAGTAGCTCTCATCGATTTGAAAATTCTTCCCCCGAATCAAAAAGATAACCGTTTGTTCTCAAAATTCATTTCTAAGAAGTTTGTAGGAAATTTTGTAGTGACCGTTCTCACAAAAAGGAAGATAGTTCTATTGAGATACTGCAAATATCAAATAGCAAATGCAATAGATTAACAGCTGTTCAAAGAATTTAAAGATGGAGATGACTCCTTTCATAATAAAAAGCCATTAAAATATTAAATCAATAATAAATTGTGGAAATAACCAAGGAAAAGTTTTGTTTAAAAAAAACAATGTTTTTTCATTATGCATATTGAAGTAACCTATTAAGAATTTGTGGATATCCGCTGTGAATAGTAGTTCAGAAGCAGACAGTGTAGAGGCTTCAGTATTTTTTAAATTGTTGTTTTGGTGGCAATACTATAAATCAAATAAGAAATGAAGATACATACATATCTATACATCATGTACACACATGCATGTTATAGCCATATATTAAATAACACATATGTATAACAAAATGAGCAGCAAAATATTTTGGATCATCATGAATTCCTGTCCCAAATAATAGTAATTCTCTGAGTTAAAAAAAATGGCAAAATTTTCCTCCTTAACTGACATCACTATATTGTTTCCCACTCTTCATATAAAAAGATGTATTTTTATACAATTACAGAAATGAAAATGTTTATTGCAGTGTTTTTCCCCTGTGTCTTGAGGTTGTGGTGTGGATGAGATAACAGTAGGTGTAGTTAAATTTATAAGCTAGAAAGGAGAGAGGTATACGTACGTGGCATCTTAGCTGTTTCTTCGGTATAGGATATAAAGCCATTAGTCCAAGAAAGCACGTAAAGGATCTTCGAACTATGCCAAAATTGAGATGCTATAAGTTTATAAAGGTGATAGTAGCATAATAAACCAAGTTATTTCAAATATTATAGATTGTCTAGATGTATTAAGATACTTAGAATGGAAAAACATGAGCTACTTCATTTTTCTTACAGATACTTTAATAAAACTCAAACACAATGTATATGAAATTGATAATCACATAGGATGGCTAAAATACAAGAGTCTTCCATTAAAAACTATCAATTGTATAAAGAAATAAACATGCGGGAGACAAAAGTTTTCATATGATGATCCTTACAATCCTCTTCCCTACCCCTCCTGCCAACCAACTAAAAGTTAAATAGATACAAAGCACATCTAGACTAGGTAGAATCAGGAACTTGCTTTGCTTGGATGAAAAACAGTTATACATTGCACATAAGATTTATATATTCCTTAGAAACTTGGGTTTGATGGGATGGAAAGAACATATGCCTCAATTTTATTCTTCAGGCAGAGACTGCCTCATGTTTGCCTCAGTAACATTTACAAGCATGTCATATTATTCCTTTCAAGGATCCATAAAAACTAGCACCATCATTTAAGAATTTTATTTTTTCTTAAAGTAGGCTCTCTTCTCAGATTTTGAAACATCCCTTTTCACTGCATGTGGAACACAAATAACTTTGGCTTTAAAACTACTATATCCCATGTAGGTTCAATGCATTGCACAATGTACCCATTTATTTTATCACATTTGTAAGTGAACATCATATGATGCTATCTCCAAATAGAAATGTTTATAAAGCTCATGAAAGAATACAATGTAGACAGTTGGTAAACTACCAATTAACAGAACCAAAATACAGGAAATATAAGACTCCAAGAGAAAAAGAGTGATGACATGGCTAAAAATCAGTGCACTATTATGTGGTATCAGGCATATAATTTTAAATCAATATAGAATTCTATATCATGTTTAGTAATTTATAAACATGTATTCATTATTTTAAATGAACATACTAAAATATTAGATTTGTATACTAACATTCCTGTTAGTATTTAATTATTGGAGTTACTAAATTCTAAGGATTGACAAAGTAAAATGAACAATAAAATTTAATTGTTATAATCTCTTCCTTATCTTCATTAGTTTGTTCAGGGTGCTGGCCATTGACATATTTGGTGGTTAGTTTGAAAATTCCAATATTTTTATTATTTCTTGAAATTATTATAAAATATATTATTTGCTAGTAGAAAAATACTTTTATTTATTTTAAAATCAGTACTTTAAACCCTGCAATTCTAGTTTTTCTACTAGTCTCAAGATAGAGATGAGAATTTTTTAAATTTTAGTACACTAATACTAGATTCATAACAGAAAGGATTTATTTCTTTGGTCATGCTTCTTCTGGTATATCCTGATATGAGAGAAGCATCATAATCATGCCTTACATAATTGGGATGTTAAATATGAACAATTTCTCTAGTGATTTATCATTTCTCATCATCTGTTGCTATTATTTCTCTTCATCATAAACTGCTAGTCCCAAATCCTCAAAACTTCTTGTTCATAAGTAGCATATTTGCCTACTTCTCCCTGAGTTGACATTTAAGAATTTTGATACCTCTGTTGCTGTTTGATGCTTTTCTAATATATGTATTTTCACATACTTGTTTAGTCTTCTTTAAAGTGCCATTTAGAAACAACCCTCTCTTCTTAGCAAACACTTTTGCCAACTGAAAATTTCTCTGTAAATCTCCTTCTACGTGCTAATTAAAAGTCACCATTCCTCAGATGACACCATATTCAGAAATCATTACTTCAAATAAGATAGTCTTACTCCCTTTCAGAGAAACTCACCCAAAAGGGCTAAAATACATATACTTTAGTAGTTTTTATAACTTAAAAAAATCAGTATCGTAATATCTTTGTTATTAATTAAAAACAATACACTTTTGCAACTTTTGCTGCAAATCAGTCCTGAACCTACTTAGAATTTTGGAACATTTTGATCTCTTTTTTCTTCCTGTCGGTTATCAACCCTACATCAAATTAAAACAAAATATGTTTGAAAAGCTGTCCTTGTAAAACATGAGGTTTAATTGGATAGCTAAGTCCCAATTCTTTCAAATTCAAAATAATTAGAGTTTTTCATACAAAAATAATAACAAACTGCCTAAATTTTATTGGTTTGCCTGTAGCTTGAAAACGACCTAATCATACAAACAAATAGAAAAATGATAAACAAGTAAGTAGATAGTCAGATAAACTAAATTACATAAAATAGCAGTCAGTAACAGAAACACCTCAGATTCTAATATTCAGTTTACATTAAATCACCCTAATTAAACGTCAGAAGTATATATATATATATATATGTTATATATGGGGTGTGTATATATATATATGTATACACATATATGTATATATAAGTGTATATACCTATACTGACATATTATATATGTTCAACACAGGGGTCTTCCCTATACATAGAGACTATTATATAAGTCCTTTTATGTCAATTGTTTTTTTCCTATACATACTATACTTATGTATTATTATGTAATACATTTATAAATACCTTATATTAAGTATATAATACCATATTATTATAGCATTCTAATTATATACTAATATTATATTGTAATCTTGATATTATATTAATTATATAATGTGTAAGGTATGTATATATTATGTAATATATTTATAGTATATGAGGGTATATATGAGGTATATATAAGATATATATAAAGTTATTATATAAAGGTATAAAGGTATTATAAGGTATGCCTTATAAGGCATATAATACCTTTCTATGTATATACCTTATATATTACTTAATATTTTATAATTATATTGTTATTTAATACATTTATATATACCTTATGTATTGGGTTAATATATGTAAGTTTATATATGCTCATATATAGGTATGTATAAATATAGCTGTGTGTGTGTGTGCATATATAGGTATATATATAGTGTGTGTGTGTATGTTTCTGTGCATATAGATATATATATATGTAATGCTTTTAATTGACAAAAATTCCATACATTTATCGTGTACATTTTTCATGAAACATGTATACATTGTGTCATGTCCAAATTGAGCTAACGAACATATGCATTACTTCACATAATTTACATCCCTAAATTCAAATCTCTTTGATACTATATTTTTTTCTACTTCTATTTTCTAAATGATTAAATCCATCAAAAGAACTAAGAGCTAGATTCAAGTGAATTTCTGGAATTGTCTGAGGACATCAATTACCGTCATGAACTATTAAGGATGCAGAATCCTAGTAATATTTTCTTCAGTGCTAGACTCATCTAACTGATGGTAAATTTTATTTTTCCTTTCCATCATTTTTCACCATCTTTAAAATCACTTCTGAAATAATCTAATTCTTATCAGGCAAATAGAGCTGTGGTTATTAGAAAAATATTGGCTACTTTGTTTAAGACATCATTACATTTGTAAAAGCTAAAAAAGATAACTTTCTATTATGTTGTTGGAGATAAACATTGAGGTAGATTAATGATTGACGAGACATGATAACAATTACACTTTTGCTTGTGTGGTAGCCCCAATTATTTTTGATGCACTGTGATTACCTAAATTGGAGCCAATAGTAAACCAGATACTGGGAGATGTGACTGTTGACCAAATATATCTTGTATATGAGAATGACAACTCTATATACCTGCTTGCAATGCAGGTATTTGCATTTTGTCATCAAGTTTCTCTTCTATTTAATTATGCCAGTGACTACCAATACATCTATTTGAACTTAGATGCTATCCTTAGATTTAGATCTGAAGACTGTAAGTAGGTAATCTTTTAACTACCATTAGTATTTGCAATTTCTGGCCTTGTTGTAAAATATTTTGAGATGAATTGACTGTTATTGCCTTTAGTCTTGTTTTCTGCTACTTCAACTTGGGGAACCAATTGCCTCCTCACTCTTATTTCCCACAGACTATTAATTCAATTGGTCATAAAGTAATTATTCCAAATGTAAAATCGTTTCCATCCTGTCTGCACATAAGAAGCAGCAGGATCCCTTTTTGAATAATTTTCCAACTAGAAGTGGAGTTCAATTAATATAATATGTAATTATATAGGAGAAAAAATTAAAATCTCCACAGATTTCTCTCAAATTCTGGCTCCTTGCCTTCAGTGCAGGGTTGAGTGAAAAATATGGCAGTAAGCCAGCCTGCCCTTCTTCCAAAATCAGCCACAGTATAATCTGCTGGATTGAAATAGAACATTAGGAGTTTAGTTTGGCACTCAGTGTATTCAACCATTACTATATTTGTGACATGATTCACTGGGCCAGCAGCCCAGAGGAACTCTGTGTCTGGCTGCCCAGTTTTGAAATATGGAGAAGAGTTCATGACCACCGTGCTTTGTAAACCCACATTTCTGAAAATTATATTTCTCTATTTAAAAAGGCTATGAGATAGCCAGATGTGTGTATTGGGAAAAATCAACCATTTTATGAAAAGGCTTTTGTGTATAATTTCTAAAAACTCATTGGTATCACTTGAATTGGTTACACGTTGTTTTCTGGCAGAGTAATTTCTGTATTTCTATAGTTGGCTAAAAATGATCAGCATTCAAATTTCATTCAAAGATTCTACAAATATATCATTAGAGATATTGTGCTTTATTAAATATGATGTTAGGAAAACTATATCGCATAGTGGAAAGATCATGAACTTTGTATCAAAGAAACCTGGATAGGAATTCAAATTTATTCACTTGCTATGAAAGCATGGGCAAATTTATTAACTAAATTTCCCAAGATTTAGTTTTCCACTTATCTGAAAAATTGCCTCAATGGGAGGTGGTAAGGATTACATGAATTAACGTATGCAAACCCTGTTAACAACCTCCCTAATGTGCAGGTTTGTTACATATGTATACATGTGCCATGTTGGTGTGCTGCACCCATCAAATCATCATTTACCTTAGGTATTTCTCCGTAATGCTATCCCTTCCCCAGGCCCCAACCCCAACAGGCCCCAGTGTGTGATGTTCCCCTCCCTGTGTCCATGTGTTCTCATTGTTCAACTCCCACTTAGGAGTGAGAACATGCAGTGTTTGGTTTTTCTTTTCTTGTGTTATTATTTTTAATGTCATTGACATCATTTTCTCATGGTTATTACATTCACCCAATTGATTATTACACCACAATCAGTAGCAGCAGCATTATAAACGCAAGTTATAGAACTTAAAGCCCAGTTAATGTTGCAGCTTGACAATTTCTTAGTCATATAAATGTGGACAAATCATAAGTTTTCTAGATTTTGGTGTTCTCATTTCCAAATTGGGGGCTATATTTTTACTTTCATTATAATATCACTGTAAACTTTAAGTGAAAATTTTTGAGTCAAATATTTAGAACAATGAGTAGATACAGTGATTGTAAAATGTGATTATAAAAACAATTTTAATAATTGTTGTTTTTGTTTAGATGAAGTATGACCCTTGAAGAGTGTTTGGCCTCAGCAGGTGCCCAATAGTGACAGTGTTTAGTAGGTTCACTTATACTCATTTTAAGTTTATTGCCAAACTAAAAACACATCAAGTTTAAGCTAGTATTTGTGATTTATAATGAAATCTATGAAAAGTCAAACAATTGTGAGTTATGTCTTAAGATTGTCATTAATGAATCACACGATCATTTGTAAAAGCTGTAATCAATTGAAGCCTTATCTTCATCACCAAAATCTTTCAGAGTGACAAATGGAATCTTACATACTTACCTTCAAGAAGAGTGAAAATTGTTACATTACATCATCAATAATGTGAATTAAAATCCAATATTTAGGTAATATTATTTAAATTGTTAATCATTTCTAATAGCTATTGTCCTAACTAACTTTTTGGATTGGAGTAAGAAAGATGACTAGGCATATCTCTTGATCAAATCATGTGATTGATGAATTTGATTAATTTGGGCACAAAAGTAATTAATTTTTTGGATTTTCAAAGAAATACAAATAGAAATATGGCCATAAATTTTACCACAAATATCAGTGTTCTTTTGTCACACATCAGAAAGCAATCTAAGAGAAATAGTAATAGTTTTCTCTGTATATGAATAAACAAACTATTAATAATGTTAATAATTAGAATTCACAAAGTACAACAGACTATATGGATGAAATAATATACTTCTTTTACTCTAGAAAGTATTTAGTCTTCATTTTTTCAAATGATTCTAATGAGGACAGTGCTGATTGAGTATTTTGACCCTTTGCACATGACTTTTTTCCAAGGCAAAATTTTACTTGGTCTTTTTCTCATTAAGCTTGTGTTTGAAATTGATTCATATTCCGAACTGAAGGTGAAGAGACCTGGGCATTCATTAAGATGATTAATTAGGAAGAAAAAATTTATTCAGTCTGAAAAAATGATACACAACCCTATTAGCCACTCAACTTTGGCTGAGAATGATATGTGATTCCCAGAAGTATGATTCGTTTTCCAGGGGATAATGAAATTACTATCAGGATTAGACTTCTACAAACTGAGTTGACTTCACCACACTGGCAAGACATTCCAAATGTGCTCATGACATTGACTTACAAGTACTTTGCTTATTTAAAGCACAAAATTTGAACTGTGGAATGGATTTAGTCACATCCTTCATATTTAAGTTAAAAGATGGAATAAACATTTTCTAAAACAGAATAGTGATATATAATTGGATCTTGCTTAAGGTTTAGTATTTTTTTCTACCATAAATTTTAATAGGCTATATCTTAGATATATATATCCCATAGGTATCTGTGGTTTTTTTTCATCTATAGATTCAATTTCCATTTAATATACTTTACTCACTACAATAGCCACGGGTAATGAAGAAGTCTAACTTACATATTTTAATTACATTTAACAATATATAATATAGTCCTACTTTGTGCTGCATGGTTTTCTCAGGTGCTGATGGTTTTCAAATAAGAAATTGAAATAAATTTCATGGATTCTAATTTCATAGAATTAGCATTTTCACTAGCCTATTTATTTCTAGATTTTATATCAGGTATATATATCTGAAACAATTAAGGAAGTAAATCTTTGTTTTGACAAATAACATAAGCCATCACTGGATCATTTAAATACATTTTTTTCTAAGTAAAAATAAAATCTGTTGCTATAATACTAAGGTAATGCTGCAGGGTGTTTACTTGGAACAAAGTGTTTCAAATGCAGGATATTTAAAGATGAAGGGAGACATAACAAAGGAAATAAATGACATTTGTAGTTTAAGAATATTGTAAACTGAGCTAAAACAATTTTTGTAATAATATCTATTATTATTTTCTTTTGTCATATATAAATAAAATTGAATAATTATAGTCAAGTGAGGATAAAGGTCTTCTATTTCCCCCTCTACTCGAACCTGCTACTAACAGGAAGCAAGTCTAAAATGATATTTGACACACACAAACACATTAGCAAGTAAGTGTGTAACTCAAATGGCCTATAATTTTGAAAAAGCCTCAGCTGTGTCATTTTACCATTCTGAAAATCACCTTGAATGAAAGGTTTAGTTCAGATTATTGTAAAAATATCCTACAGGCCGATTTTCATTTATATTTTAACTTGACTATGTGAGACTATTCTTATTGGCAAAACACAGGACAGGATGGGGGTACATACAGGTCCAGGGCATCATTCTGAAGGGTCACCTTCTGATTTGTACAGGATCTTAAACTTTAGTGATGGAAAGTGAGGGTGCTTGAACAATATTTCCCTTCAAACCACATCTTGAATACCATTTCAGTGGAGTAAAAATGTATAATATATATTATACATTATGCAAATTAAGAAACTCTTATACTGATGGTCAGAAATAATAATAGCTGAAATATCTCTGACTCAAGCCTTTTAATCTTAACTAAACATAACTATAATGTGGGTGTATATATATGCATGTGTATGTGCAAGTGTGTGTGTATGTGTATTTTAGATTTCTTCAAATATAAACGACTCAACTCAAGGTTGTATAGTAAAACTAATTTAGGGGCGGAGCAAGATGGCAGAATAGAAGATTCCACCAATCATCCCTCTGACAAGAGCACTAAGTTAACAATCTACACAAAAATAAGAACAAAAATCAGTTGAGCACTGGTTTTTACTTCATATTACTGAAAGAGGCACTGAAGAGGTGCAAAAATAGCCTTGAATCACTGATGCCAGCCCTCCCACATGCCCCAGCAGTGGTGATGTGGTGCAGAGAGCAATTCTGTGTGCTGGGGAGATGGGGAGAGCAGCAACTGTGAGCCTTGGAACTCAGTGCTGCCCTGTTATAGCAGAAAGCAAACCTGGACCAAACTCAGGGGATGCCCACATGTGAAGGGAATATTTAAACCAGCCTCAGCAAGAGGGGAATTGCTGATCCCAGTGGCTGGAATTTGAGTTCCTGCAAGCCTTGCCACCAGAGGCTAAAGTGCTCTGGGGCCATAAATAAACTTGAATTGCAGTCTAGGCCACAAGGATTGCAACTCCTAGGTAAGTCTTGTGCTGAACTGGACCCAGAGCCACTGGACTGGGAGCATGTAACCTATTGAGACATCAGACTAGGTGGCTAAGAGAGTTCTGGCATCACCTCTCCCCTAACCCCAGGCTGCCCAGCTAGTGGCTTCAAAAGAGACCCCTTCCTGTTGCTTGAGGAGAGGAGAGGAAAGAGTGAGGAGGACTTTGTCTTGTACTTGGATACCAGCTCAACCACAGCCGGACAGGGCTCCAGTTAGAGTTGTGAAGCCCCTTTTCTAGGCCTTATCTCCTGGTCAACATTTTAGATATACCATGGGCCAGAAGGAAGCCCACTGCTTTGAAGGGAAGGAACCAGTCCTGGCCGGATTCACCACCTGCTAACTGAACAGGTGTTGGACGCTGAATAGCCAGCAGTGATATCCAGGTAGTATCATGACCTGAGACTTGCTGGCTTCAGATGAGACTCAGCACATTATTATCTGTGGTTGCTAGGGGGCAAGACTCCTTCCATTTAAGAAAAGAGGAGGGACAAGTAAAGTGGACTTTGTTTTGGACCTCAGGTACCAGCTCCAGCTCAGCCACAGGGATACAGAGCACTAAGTCAGTTCTTGGGGTCCTTGATTCCAGGACTTCAGTGGAACATTAGTGGTAGTCTGGCAGTACAACTCATTGTCGTGGTGGCCACAGCCTGAGACTCCTCTGCCTTTGGAAAAAGAAGGGAAGGGTGGGAAGAAATATGCTTTGTAGTTTGAGTGCCAGATGAGCTGCAGTACAATAAAACACCAAGCTGACGCCTAAGGTTTTTGACTCTAATCATCTCTGGCTTCTGGACAGCACCTCTGGATCTGCCTGGGGTCTGGTGGAACTCATTGCCCTAAAGGAAGGATGCAGGCCTGGCTGTCTTTCCTTTCTTTCTTTTTTTTTTATTATACTTTAAGTTCTAGGGCACATGTGCACAACATGCAGATTCGTTACATATGTATACATGTGCCTGGCTGTCTTTTCTAACTGCTGATAATAGAGCCCCAGGGCCCTGAGCAAACATGAGCCGTAGCCGGAGAGTAGCTACAGGGGGCTTTGGATGAGACTCAATGCTGTACTGGCTTCAGGTCTGACCCAGCACAGTCCTAGTGGAGACCCCTTCCTTTTGCTTGAGGAGAGGAGAGGAAAGAGACCACAAGAGTGCTTGTGTCAAGCTACTCCCAGCCTCAGGTGGTTCAGAATAGAGACTTCATTTTAGAGGGAGATATTAAGGGAAGAGAACAAGAGTCTCCGCCTGGTAATATAGAAATTCTGGATCTTGTCCAAGGCCATCACGGTGGTACTTATATAAGTCTTCAGGAACCACAGCATTACCCTGGGCTCAGGGTGCCCCATATAACAGATACAGCTTAGATTACAGCTCTTAAGTCCTTTTTAATATCTGGAAAGCCTTCCTTGAAGGACAGGTGCAAACAAGCCCAAACTGCAAAATCTACAATAAATACCTAACTTTTCAATGTCCAGACACAGAAGAACATCTGCAAGTATCAAGACCATCAAGGAAAACATGACATCACTAATTGAACTAACTACATCACCAGGGAACAATCATAGAGAAACAGATATGTGACCATTCAGACAGAGAAGTCAAAATAGCTGTTTTGAGGAAATGCAAAGAAATTCAAGATAACAGAGAGAAGGAACTCAGAACTCCACCAGATAAATTTAACAAAGAGATTGAAATAATTACTATAAAAAGAATAAAGCAGAATTCTGTGTTTCAAAATGTAATGGGCATAAAGAGGGATACATCGGAATCTTTTAATAGCAGAATTTATGAGGCAGGAATAAAAATCGTGAGCTTGAAGGCAGGCTATTTGAAAATACTGTCAGAGGAGACAAAAGTAAAAGAAATAAGAAAGAAGCACACTTACAGGATATAGAAAAATAACCTGAAAAGAGTAAATCTCAGAGTTGTTGGTCTTAAAGAGGAGGTAGAGAAAGAGATAAGGGTAGAAAGTTTATTCAAAGGGATAATAACACGAAACTTCCCAAACCTATAGAAAGATAGCTATATCTAGGTAAAAGAAGGTTATAGAACACCAAGCAGATTTAACCCAAAGAAGACTACCTCAAGGAATTTAATAATCAAACTCCTAAAATTGAAGGATAAACAAACAATCCTGAGGGCAGTAAGAGAAAAGAAATGAATAACATGCAATGGAGCTCCAACATGTCTGGTGGCAGACTTTTCAGTGGAAACCTTACAGTCAAGGAGAGAGTGGCATGACATATTTACAATGCTGAGGGAAAAAAAAAATATCCTAGACTAGTATCTGGTAAAAATATCCTTTAAACGTGAAGGAGAAATAGAGACTTTCCCAGACAAACGGAGGCTGAAGGATTTCATCAACACCAGTTCTAGGCTACAGGAAATGCTAAAGAGTGTACTTCAATAAGAAAGAAAATGTCATTAATGTGCAAGAAGAGTCATGTGAAGGTTTAAAACCCACTGGTAATAGTAATTACACAAAAACACAGAATATTGTCAAACTGTAACTATGGTGTATAAACTACCCTTATATTAAAGGGAAAAATTGAACAAAGAACTAATCAAGAATAACTTACTGAGACATGGACAATATAATAACATAAATAAAAACAACAAAAAGTTAAAAAGTGGGGGAAGGAAGTTAAGGTGTAGAATTTTTATTATTGTGTGCTTATGGAAACAATGTTATGTTTTTATCAGATTAAAATAATGTGTTATAACATAGTATTTACAAGCCTCATGGTAACCTCAAACCAAAAAACATACAACAGATACATAAACAATAAAAATCAAGAAACCAAATCATATTACCAGAGAAAAGCATCTTCACTAAAAGCAAGACAGGAAAAAAAGAATGACAGAATAAAAGACCACAAAACAATAAAAAACAAGTAACAGAATGGCAGCAGTCAGTCTTTACTTATCAATAATAATATTGAATATATTGGATTAAACTCTCCAATTAAAAGACATAGAGTGGTTAAATGGAGGATAAAAACAATATCCAAACATCTGTTGCCTTCAAAAAATGCACTTCACCTTTAAAAACACATAGACTGAAAATAAGGGGATAGAAAAAGATATTCTACTCTAATAAAATTAAAAAAAAAACAATATCTTAAAAATATCATTTATCATAATCAAGTAAGATTTATCCCCGGGATGCAAGGATGGTTCAACAAATGCAAATCAATTAATGTGATACACCATATCAACAGAATGAAGGAAAAACACTATATGATTATTTCAATTGATGCCGAAAAATCATTTGATAAAATTCAGTATTCCTTCCTAATAAAACCCAGACTGAACAATATAAAAGTCATGTATGACAGACCCACAGCTCATATCATACTGAATGGGGAGAAACTGAAAAGGCTTTCTCTAAGATCTGAAACACAGCAAGGATGCCCACTTTCATCACTGTTTTCCAACATATCCTGGAAGTGCTAGCAAGAGCAACTGGACAACAGAAATAAGTAAAGGGCCCCCAAACTGGAAACAAATAAGTCAGATTATCCTTGTTTGCAGATTATATGATCACATATTTGGGAAAACCTAAAGACTCCACCGAAAAACTATTAGAACTGATAAGTACATTCAGTAAATTTGCAGGATGCAAAATCCACATATACAATTAAGTAGCATTTCTAAATACAAACAGTGAAAAACTTGAAAAAAAAGAAATCCCATTTACAGTAGCCACACATAAAATTAAATACATAGAAATTAACTTATCCAAAGAGTGTAGAGTTCTCTATAATGAAAACTATAAAGCACCAATGAAAGAAATTGAAGAGGACATAAAATAGAAATATATTTTACCTTCATAGACTGAAAGAATCAATATTGTTAAAATGTCCGTGCTACTCAAAGCAATCTACAGATTCAATGCAATTCCTATCAAAATACCAATGACATTTTTCACAGAAATAGAAAAAGAAATCCTAACATTTATATGGGACCTCAAAAAACTCAGAATAACCAAAGCCATCTTAAGCAAAAAAAAAAAAAAAAAAAAAAAAAAAAAAACCAAAAAAAAAAAAAAGGCTGGAGAAATTACATTATTTGACTTCAAATTATACTACAGAGTGATAGCAGCGAAAACTGAATGGTACTGGCATAAAAATAGACATATAGACCAATATAAGAGAATAGAGGATGCAGAAACAAATCCACAACATATAGTGAACTCATTTTCAACAAAGGTTTCAAGAATATACACTGGGGAAAAGACAAGGTCTTCAATAAATGACACTAGGAAACTGGATATCTATATGCAGAAGACTGAAACTAAACATCTAACTCTCGCTGTATGCAAAAATAAGGTGAAAATGAATTAAAGCCTAAATCTAAGACCTCAAACTATGAAATTGCCAAAAGAATACATTCAGGAAACTCTCTAGGGCTTTGGGCAAAAAATTCTTGAGCAATACCCCACACGCAAGCAACCAAAGCAACAGCAATGATAACGCAATGGAAGCAATTAACAAAGTGAAGAGACTACCCACAGAATGGGAGAAAATATTATCAAACTATCCATCTGAAAGGGATTAATAATCAAGATATATAAGGAGCCTGAACAATGATATGGGGGAAAAAAGCTAATAATCTGACTCAAAAATGGGCTAAAGTTTTGAATAGACGTTTCTCATAAAAAGACAAACAAACAGCAAACAGGCATATGAAAAGGTGCTAAACATCATTAATCATCAGAGAAATACAAATCAAAATTATAATGAGACATCATCTCCCTCTAGTTAAAATGGCTTATATCCAAAAGACAGACAATAATAAATGCTGACAGGGTTGTGGAGAAAAGGAAATTTTCATATACTGTTCCTTCCTTCCTTCCTTCCTTCCTTCCTTCCTTCCTTCCTTCCTTCCTTCCTTCCTTCTTTTGACTCAGTCTCACTCTGTTCCCCAGGCTAGAGTGCAGTGGCATGATCTCCACTCACTGCTACCTCTGCCTCCTGGGTTCAAGTGATTCTCGTGCCTCAGCCTCCCGAGTAGCTGGGATTATAGGTGCCTGCCACTATGCAAGGCTAATTTTTGTATTTTTTAATAGTGATGGGATTTCACCATGTTGGCAAGGCTGGTCTTGAACTCCTGACCTCAAGTGATCCACCCACCTCGGCCTCCCAAAGTGCAAAGTGCTGGGAATACAGGCATGAGCCACCGCGCCAAGCCCCGTTATTTCTTATGTTGAATTCTTACCAGTGTTTTTCTTGCCTGAATTTCTTTAGCAAATTACTCAGAAAGGACCCATAAGAACACTATCCTGAGACAGTGTTCATATTTAAGTACATTTGTTATGTTTTAAGATAATTTCGTCCTTATAAAAAATCTGACAAATATTTTCCTTTCCTGAGTATCTACTATGCATATTCCATTTTCTTCAAGCATAAATAATTCCTGGCAAAACCTCTGATGATGATTTAATTTACTGTCAGTGAAAAGTGACTTGATTTTTTTTTTCACCTGAATACTTTAGAGACTTTTTCAAAACGTAAGTTTTCTACTGTAAATTGTCCCAGGGTTTTCCATTCTCAGTTGACTTTTTTCCCAGGGATATAGTGACATGAACTTGTATAGTTTACAGTTCATTTTTATTTTGTTAGTAAACTTTTCTTGTAATGTTGTTATTCATATTTGTTATATTTCATTCATTTCTGTTTTTTTCTCAAATGTTTTTGTATGTTGTATCATTTTTCCTATCTACCAAAACTCTCACTTCTTTTTAATATTTTTATTTCTTTTTTCACTTCTTTTAATGTTTAACATTGTACTACTTTTCAGTTGTGTTTCTCTTGAGTCATGTATTGAATTTATTTACTCCTAGGTTGTTCTGGAGTTGTCTTTATATTTATTATAATTTTTTACACATTATTTTATTTTATTGAGTTTTAACACTTCTATCTTAAAATTTTGTAATCTTTTCAATTGATTTATAAGTTTTTCTGATATTTATTTTTGTTTTTTACTGGTTTTATATTTTTAAATTTTATTTTATTGTATTAAAAATATTAAATTATTTTTAATCTGTTGTATATCAATGTCTTTCTGGCATTCTTTCATGAACTGTAGGGGCATTATTCTGTTCTTAATTTCATTTTTCCTTTGGTAACTTTACATCAGAATATCAAATATATCAAAACACTTTCGCTTACTTTTAGTGTGAAAACAGTTTTCTTGTTATTTTAAAGAAAGAAGTGAGTCAATATTACTTTTCTAGTTTCATGGGTTTTTTTTTCTTTTTCTTTTTCTTTTAAGTTCTGGAGTACATGTGCAGGATGTGCAGGTATGTTATATAGGTAAACATGTGCCATGGTGGTTTGCTGCACTTATCAACCAACATTTTAAGCCCAGCATGCATTAGCTATTTTTCCTAATGCTCAACAGGCTCCAGGGTATATTGTTCCCCTCCCTGTGTCCACATGTTCTCATTGTTCAGTTCCCACTTCTAGGTGAGAATATGTGATGTTTGGTTTTCTGTTCCTGCGTTAGTTTGCCGAGGATAATGGCTTCCAGCTCCATCCATGTACCTGCAAAAGACATGATCTTGTTCCTTTTAATGGCTCCATAGTATTCCATGGTGTATATGTACCACATTTTCTTTATCCAGTCTATCATTGATGGGCATTTGGATTGATTCCATGTCTTTGCTAGTGTGAATAGTGCTGCAATGAACATATGTGTGCATGTATCTTTGTAACATAATGATTTATATTTCTTTGGATATCTACCCAGTAATGAAATTCCTGGATCAAATGGTGTTTCTGGTTCTAGATCTCGAGGAATCACCACACTGTCTTCCACAATGATTGAACGAATTTACATTCCCACTAACAGTGTAAAAGTGTTACTATTTCTCCATAGCCTCACCAGTATCTGTTATTTCTTAACTTTTTTAATAATCACCATTCTGACCAGCATGAGATCATATCTCATTGCGGTTTTGATTTGCATTTCTTTAATGTTCAGTGATGTTGAGCTTTTTTTTATATGTTTGTTGACCACATAAATGCCTTCTTCTGAGAAGTATTTTTTTTCTTGTAAATTTGTTCCTTGTAAATGACTTCCTAAAGAACAAAGCTGGAGGCATCACGCTACCAGACTTCGAACTACACTACAAGGCTACAATAACCAAAACAGCATGGTACTGGTACAAAAACAGACATATAGACCAATAGAACAGAATAGAGAACTCAGAAATAAGACCACACAACTACAACCATCTAGTCTTCAACAAACCCAACAAAAGCAAGCAATGGGAAAGTGATTCCCTATTTAACAAATGGTGCTGGCTGAGAGAACTGGCTAGCCATATGCAGAAAATTGCAACTGGACCCCTTCCTCATACCTTATACAAAAATTAACTCAAGGTGGATTAAAGACTTAAATGTAAAATCCAAAACTATAAAAACTGTAGAAGAAAATCTAGGCAATACTATCCAGGACATAGGTACGGGCAAAGATTTCATGATGAAATTGCCAAAAGCAATTGCAGCAAAAGCAAAAATGGACAAATAGGATCTAATTAAACTAAAGAGCTTCTGAACAGCAAACGAAACTATCATCAGAGTGAACAGGCAACCTATAAATTGGGAGAACGTTTTTGCAATTTATACATCTGACAAAGGTCTAATATTCAGAATTGTCAAGGAAAGAGCTTCATGGTTTTCAAATGTCATCTCTTGTTGTTTTTGAAGAGTAATAAAATAAATGACCTCCTATTTTCTAAGCCATTATCTTGCCCAACCTTCTAGAATTCTTTTTTAGCTCTTAGTTATTTTTCTCTCATGTCCTTGCTCTGATCAATCTGAATTTACTATTAGCAGTTTCTCTTTACTTCTAGGTTTTGTATTAAAAGAGAAAGATTGTATGGCTTAGAATTCTGTAGTTATAAAACATATCCTTGTGTCACAATCTTTCTTGAAATCACTTATGTACATGCACAACCACATTCCACTTTCATTTGCTGTTCTCACCTTCACTTGCATGATTTCTAGTTAGTATGAAACCATATGGCTTCTGATGGTTCTTGAGTAGGAGAAACCCTACTTCATTAACTATAACCCAGATCCATTGATAACTATAAAAGGATAAACCAGAAAGAAGCTAGTATATTTCTTTTTGGTTTCCCCTCTTATGGTTATCAATGGTGTAGCTATCATATCTCATCTACTCATATTTGACAAGTGGTGTAAATTATGCATTTCTTTGTTAATGAGTCTAATAGGCTAATTGCTCTACATTCTCTCTCTCTCTCTCTCTCTTTAGCAGGTAGGAAAGGAGATTCACAAATCATGCTACTACTACCATTTCCAAGACTTCTTCAATCCGCTTATATTTAAATGCAGGAAACACTATTAAAATCATTTATGAACTCAGTACTCAACAAAGTAAATACTAGCCTAAAATGCTCAGAATATTTTCTAGTCAATGGTGAGTTTGTGTATCACTTGCTGAATTGTGTAACTCATTTGTTTATTAGGTAAGATCTTCCTATAAAATTTCTAAAAGGCTTCTAGATGCATCTCCCATTGATTATTAGTTCAACTACTAAGTACATATGAATTAATGCTGCTTTTTCCTAAAGGTTATATTTAAGGAGCAGGAAAGCATCATATAACAATATTTTCATAATGCCCCAAATTCCTCCAACATGTTGTTTTCATTATTTTTGTAAAATAATGTCAAAATTATTTGACAAAATTCATTTCTCTGCAAGTTTATGAAACTGACTAGTGAGCTGGGCATGGTGGCTCATGCCTGTAATTCCAACACTTTGGGAGGCTCAGGTAGGAAGATCGCCTGAGCCCACGAGTTCCAGACAAGCCTGGGAAACAAAGTGAGACCCTGTTTCTAAAAAAAAAAAAAAAAAAAAAAAAAAAAAAAAAAAAAATTGGCGAGGCACAGTGACACATACTTGTGGGGTCCCAGCTACATGAGAGGCTGAAGCGCAGGTATACCTTAAGTCCAGGAGGTAGAGACTGCAGTGAGCCATGTTTACACCACTGCGCTCCAGCCTGGGTAACAGTCAGTGTGAGACATTGTCCAAATTAAAAAAAAGAAAGAAAGAAAAACTGACTATTGATGTCCATGTGAAGTCCCTTAACAAAGCAGTTGCCATTAATTAACCTCTCTACTCTCTGAGACAGATAAATGTAACAAAACTGTAAAATTTGAAAAACTGATAATGTCAGAATATAAACACTGAACTATTTTTATCCTTTTTAGTTGTGCCATAAGACTAGAACTCTGATCAAGTCCATATTTTCCTGTGAACAAGAATTTCTATTTCATCACCTAAATAGAAGATTATCTGAGTCCTAAAATATAGTATTGACACCTACCTATAATATTGTTACAAATAATGTAAACCCTGAAAATTATTTCTTAGAAATCTGTAGTTTTATCAAGGCTGTAGGAAAAAGTGACATAATTATTTCCTGTGTAAAATTGTCAATACCTGCTTTTATTTGTGACAAAGTTTAATAGTAGGTTTGCTAATTCACCATCTCAGTTGTGAGGAAAGGGAGCCATGCCCTCACCTACCTTTTACTCTTCAAAACTATTGATATCTGCCAAAAGAATCCAACAATAGTGAATGACCAAATTAGATTAGTTTTGTTAGTAACAGAGAATGCCAAAATATTAACATTAGTAATGCAGAGATAAGGTTGAATAATACTACTGGAAGGTTTCAACTGCTCACATCTAAAAGATTGTGCTAAATTTTAAAAGAATAACATCACATTAAATTGAACAGGCTGCCTGAGTATTTTTAAAGTTTTATAGCCCTCTTATCTGACCAACAGTGCATCGTATCAGAGATAAACAGATAATTTGAGAAAAGTATTTAGACATTCTCAGTCACCATTTATTTGAAGCAATAACAGGAATTTCAAAGAGAATAGTCTTTTATAAAGTATTTCAGTTTAGATGCAAATGTAGAAATTATATCACTAAATTTTCTGGAAGATCTTTAATCCTGGATGCTGAGATAATACTGCTCCATTGATAAAAATGAGATGTAATATGAATAAATTTACTTAGGCAAAGCTTAATTACACATATCAAGATCTTTATTTATTTTTAAAATGAAAACCTTAAATAATCACATGGCAATACTTTAAAGACTTTATCACCAGGTTTAGGAGTACTAATACAACATACTAAAATTATCTTTAAGAGAGTTATAAGACATCTATTATACATAATAGTGACTAGAGTTAATAACAGTATATTGTATACTTTAAAATTTCTGAGAATATATTTTGTGTTCTTACCACACAAAAAGTATGTGAAATAATGCATATATTAAATAGCTTGATTTAATCATTTCACAGCATATACATATATGAAAACAAAATGCTGTACACCATAAATATATACATTTTTAAATTGTCAATTAAAAATTAACTTTAAAATGGTAAAATGAATGAAACATTTTAACAGAAAGCTCATAAACAACATAGCAGGGAAGCACTGAAAAAATATTTAACAAATGTTACACTTAATGTTATTACATAGTAGGTTCCAGTCATTCCTTTTTTTTGTATTAAGGCAAATTTTATTAGTAATTTAGATAATCTTTTTATTTTTATTTAAATTTTGGTAGTTTTTGGAGATCAGGTGGTTTTTGGTTACATGGATAAGTTCTTTAGTGATTTCTGAGATTTTGGTGCACCCATCACCCGAGCAGTGTACACTACCCAATATGTAGTCTTCTGTCCCTTATACCTCCAACCCTTCCTTCTGAATCCCCAAAGTCCATTATATCATTTTTGTGCATTTTCGGTCCGCATGGCTTATCTCCCACTTATAAGTGAGAACTTAGAATAATGGCCTCCAACTCCACCAAAGTTGCTGCAAAGGCCATTATTTCATTCTATTTAATGGCTGAGTAGTATTCCATGGTGAATATATACCACATTTTCTTTATCCACTCATTAATTGATGGGTGCCTAGACTGGTTCTATGTTTTTGCAATTGTGAATTATGCTGCTATAAACATGTGCGTGCAAGTGTCTTTTTAGTATAACGACTTCTTTCACTTTGGGTAAATACCCAGCAGTAGGATTGCTGGACCAAATAGTAGTTCTAGTTTTAGTTCTTTAAGGAATCTCCATACTGTTTTCCGTAGTGGTTGTACCAGTTTACATTCTCACCAGCAGTGTAAAAGTTTAAAAGTGTTCCCATTTCACCACATCTATGCCAACATTTATTATTTTATATTTTTAAATTATGGCTATTCTTGCAGGAGTAAGGTAATATTTCATTGTGGTCTTCATTTACATTTCTCTGATAGTGAGGTTGAGCATTTTTTCTTATGTTTGTTTGTTGGCTGTTTGTATATCTTCTTTTGACAATTCATGTCCTTTGCCCACTTTTTGATGGGATTTTTTTTTTTTTGGCTTTTTTTCTTGCTGATTTGAGTTCCTTGTAGATTCTGGATATTAGTCATTTGGTAGATGCATAGTTTGTGAAGATTTTCTCCTGCTCTGTGGGTTGTCTGTTTACTCTGCTGATTATTTCATTTGCTGTGCAAAAGCTTTTCAGTTTCATTAGGTCTCATTTATTTATTTTTGTTTCTGTATCATTTGCTTTTGACTTCTTGGTCACGAAATCTTTGCCTAAGCCAATGTCTAGAAGAGATTTTCCAATGCTATCTTCTAGAATTTTTACAGTTTCAGGTCTTAGATTTAAATATCTGATCAATCTTGAGTTGATTTTTATATAAGGTGAGAGATGAGGATCCAGTTTCATTCTTCTATATGTGGCTTGCCAATTATCCCAGCACCATTTATTGAATAGGGCACCCTTTTCCCACTTTATGCAAAACATCATAAGCAAAGATAAACTAAAGATGCCTAAGGACTGCTCAACCTGTACCAGTTGGTTTATACATGCAGTGATATAAGAAATGAAAAAAGATGCTATATATTCCTCTTTAAATACTATTTTTAGAGCAAGTTTAGAATGTTTTTCTTACTAACATAAATCGATATTGAAAAAAGAAATCATGTGACTATCAAGTTTCTTCAGGAGAAACAATACAGACCACTGCTTCAATTACCACATTTATCAAATCTAACATACATTTAATAATAAAATGCATCCTTTTATAAATTTATTAGAATTTAAGAAAAGAATAATTAAGCCACATTAAGCTATATTCCAATGTTTTCTTTTCTTTCAGGAAAGCTAATGATATGATTGTCATGTCTTCCTGCTATAATTCACAAAACATAGATGCCAGACTTGTGATCATGCAGGAGAGAAGCTGGTATTTCTTCAACAAAGAGTGTTGGAATTTTTGTGTAAAACTGGAGCCATGTTTATGCCATATCATATATTATTAAATTTCATGAGCTGATTTTGGGGGAGAGAGAGTAATTCTTCCTTAGCCATGCAGCTGAAAAGCTGTAATGTCTGATTCTTTCCTGCTCTCCGATATCTATCTAGGTTGGTGAGATTAGTAGGTTCTCCTCCAAGATGCAAGAGGTCATGGAGAGCCTACATTTCTGCTACTGCTCCTATGTCTGTGAAATTTCACAAATAAATGCTTCACCAGCAATGTTTGTATACATATGTTTTCACTTACGCATTTGGATGGAGATTTTATACTTACTGAATGAACTATTTTAAATTTCTTAGAGTTTAAAAAATACCAATTTGGGGCACATATAAACAGAACAAATATACATGAAAAACTGAGTAAGAAATATCTAAACCTCCCCTCTTATTTATAGTCTAAATCGTCTGTATTTTTCCAATAATAATCAACAATCTTTTGTTTCTACACAATATGGTATTGTATGCGATCAAGAATATTGTTTATCCAGCATTTTTAGAT
This sequence comes from Pan troglodytes, assembly GCF_028858775.2. Classification (NCBI taxonomy): domain Eukaryota; kingdom Metazoa; phylum Chordata; class Mammalia; order Primates; family Hominidae; genus Pan; species Pan troglodytes. The sequence goes on along the minus strand of NC_072412.2, from coordinate 62,580,824 downwards.
ATGTATTTAATTATTGTGTCGGAAGTTTTCTTGCAGTCAATGAAACCCATTTTTTTCAAGTTGTAATGCTTGTATTACAACAGTATATTTTATTTGACTATGTTTATTTTCCTCAAGGTAATTACATGTTTCTGAAAGTTAAGCTGGTTCAGTACAGTCTCTGGGAAGTTATCAGATAACATACTAGATATCAAACTGATAACCTAAACAATATATAAATTGTTTACAATAGCCTCTCTCTGTTTCTATTTTTTTGTCTTGTTCAAATATTACTAGGAATGGGACAATTTTCTCTGCTTCATTTTTTTTCCCATGGCCAGTGATTGAAAATACTTTTGCATGTTTTAGGGTAATAAAACAGGATAACCTCTCTACTTGGAAGTGTCTTCTTTTTCCATGTCCCATAAAGGCATTGCTTTTTATTTTCAAGGAAATTTAAAATTGCAGCCATTCCTTCACCAGTAAATATTTGCTTCACTAATGTCACATTTATGCCCCGGGGTTCTGCTTCTGTGTCTCTGCATATACAATAACATTTTGTGTTTCAATGCTAAAACAGAGTTGGACATTTTAAAATTCATTTTAAATGTTATCAAACTTGACGTGTAGTTTCCACAATGTACAAGATTCAACTGAAGTAATTACAATATGAATAGCGAAGATCAAGGTCATACATGGCAGGTAATGACAGCTCTGTTATAACTGTTAATAGTCTTACAGTGATTGTAAAACAACAATTGTCAGATGCATCCCACTATTTAAAATAGTACAATGTACAAAATATGATTCTTAACATGAACAAAATATGACTTACAATGTGTAAGATTTAACACATTTTATGCAATAGTTTTGTCCTAAATTGTAGTTATAATGACTTCCATTTTTAAATTGACTTTTTTCTACTAAAATCATGGTGATTATCATTATTGGAATATAATGACTCCAAAGTATTATATACTAGTGGTAAATATATAGAATTTATACTTTCAAATCTATACCAATAAATTTCATGAATATTTCAAAAAATCTAAAAACGTCTTTTTGAATATATTTAATTAGTAAAACAGATAAATTAGGGATTTTGAAAATCTTTTAGGTAAATGTCAATTATCCATAGAAATAGTCAACTCATTGCTGAAGATATTAATGCACTGCTAAAAAATTTCAAAAATATGCAGCTTTACAATGGAAGGGGAAACATGCCTATATATTACCCATGTTGATACAAGAAGTTTTGAATAAAATGTCATTAAAACTTTGTAAGCAGCCTGATGCAGTGGCTCAGGCCTCTAATCCCAGGACTTTGGGAGTTCGAGGCGGGTGAATCACCTGAGGTCAGGAGTTTGAGACCAGCCTGACCAACATTTTGTCTTTACTAAAAACATTTTGTCTTTACTAAAAAGACAAAAATTAGCCAGGCGTGGTGGCAGGCGCCTGTTGTTCCAGCTACTCTGGAGGTTGAGGCAGTAGAGTCACTTGACCTGGGAGGCGGAGGTTGCAGTGAGCCGAAATCGCCCCATTACACTCCAGCCTGGGGAACAAGAGCCAAACTGTGTCTAAAAACAGAAACAAAAACAAACAGAAAAACAAACACAAAAAAAAAAACCCTAAAATAAAAAACTTTGTAAGCAATAAACTCTGCCAGAAGTAAAAGTTTTAATTTGAAATGTGGGCTGAGACATTTACCTGGAAAATAAAAAATGTGTATAGTTTCTATCAATGGAATATGAGATAGGAAAAAGATTTATTTGATAAAGAAAGCCATTGTCACATGGCAGCATGTAAAATTGAAAAAGAATCAATACAGATATTATAGCCATGTATATGACTATCACAATTTTAAATATTATTTATATTAGTGAAAAAAAGAAATGGGGAGTTTTTTGTCTTACTATTTCTTAGTTTTGGCTTTTTCTTAATTCCATTTATTTTTCCACTTTTTAAATATCAGTTTCTCTTTTTCATTCCCTCCTTTCTTCATCTCTCCCTTTCTGATTTCTCTCCTTCTTCCTCTCTTTTCCACTTATCCATCAATTGTTACGTTCACTTTAGAAGAATGTAATAACAGGCAAATCTATATGGATTTTTATAGAGGCTTTGTTTCTTTCCAGTGAAAAATATTTTGATGGTTTATTCTATTAATACTCATTTAAACTTGTTTGCTATAGCAGTAAGTCATTCTTATTTTCATTGAAGGCAAGAGAAATAGGAAGGCAGGGAAGTATATGTTGATGTCAATAATAAAAGGAAACAAAAGAGAGAAAAGTATTTTTAAAGTAAGTTTTTATGCTAAATAAAACTTACATATAAAAACTGAAAAATTATAAATATATTCTCAATGAATTTATTTCAAATTCAATGTATGTTGGAACATCATCAAGTTTAAATAAGTAAGATATCCCTGGGACTCAATATTCCTCTATATTTCCTCCCAGTCACTCTACTTCTTACTTATTAAAGTTAACTCTTAATGTGATTTAAGGGACTATTCATTAATTGTGCTTGTTTTTAAATTTATAATAACGAGATTGTGTGCTATATCATTTTTGGGGTGAGTTATTTTGTTTAATATACATAAGTTCACCTATGCTGTCGCATGTAGGGGTTGTCTGTACATTGCCATTGCTTTATATTATTTAGTTCTAAAATATACCATATATTACTTATCCATATATATTTTCAAGAGCTTTGGATTGCTTCCAGTTTCGGGCTGCTGTAAAAGAACATTCTTAAGAATGCCTTTACACACACACACACACACACACACACACACACACACACACAGAGTTTTGCATTCTGATTCAAAACCACTAAGTATATGTTCAACTTTAGGACATACAGTAGGGTTTTCCAATGTGACCCTCCCAATTTAAACTCCCAACAGCAATGTTCAGACATGTAGTTACTCCACATCCTGTATCTTTCTGATTACTAAGGGTTATATACACTTCATATGTTTCTTAGTCATTTTATATAGCTTTTTGTGAAGTTCCTATACATGTATTCTGCCTATTTTTACTGTTTTTGTGTTTGTATTGATTTTAGGAGCGCCATGTTAGTAGGTTGAGGTTTAGGAAAGTATTTTCTTTTCAAAATGGGTAAATATCAACAATTTAATGAATTTGACCTAATATATTCTAGGTAGAAATCCTTCGCTAATGAGAGCAGTTGAAAATGCTTTCCTCAAATCTGTGGCTTTTAGAAGTCGCATATTTAGATATTTAACCAGTCTGAATAATATTTTATACTTTTTATCTCATAGGAATTTTCATTTCCTTTGTTTACTTTTTGCCCTTGATTTTCTTTGTTCTCTCATTGTCTCTTTGTTCCCTAACTCTATATTATTAAATATGGAGAAGTGTATTTATCTTTCAGCTTTTATAATACATTCATTAGAATCTATGGATTTTTCTTTAAGCACAGATTTAGCTTCCTTCCACACTTTTTAATATGTTAAATTTCATTTTTATAATAGTTGAAAATGTTTTATAATAAATTCTCCATTTGTAATTAGGCCAACTTTTTAGCATTTTTCTAATTATATAGACATTTTTAAAGTTATTTCATGTTACTGAGGTCAAGAGAAATGTTTCCTATTATTCTATCCTTTTGGAATTTGTGGAGACTTTTCTTAATTCTTCTTTTTATGAGTTTTGTTAAATTTTCCATGAGATATTGCAAAAAATGTCTATTCTCTCATTTTTTGCAAAGTTTTATTTGTGGCATTTATGCAAGTTTTCTTAATTGGGTTGTTCAAATATTTTATTTTTTTAAACTTTTTAGTTTTTTTTTTTTTCAATCTGTGACTGGGAGTGCTGGTTTTATGAATTTTATTTCTCCTCTAATATCTGTCAGTTTTCCATTTATACATTTAGGAACCATAGTACCAGCTACGTGCAGACTTATTATTGTTTAAAAGATAGTAGGGTTAAACTTTTAATCATTTCATATATGCATCTTTTTTTCTATACACCATTCTTGCCTTACTTTATACTTGCCATATTGGTAATAGAGCTAAATTAACTTATTTTTGTTAGATTTTTGATGATATATCTTCAGCTATGATTTTGCTTTAAAACTTCTTTAGTTCTCTATCTTATCTTACAATAGATAAGATATTACAACTTATCTATTGTAAGTTGTATGTGCTAGGGTTCTCTTTAAATTTTGATCCAGACAATATTTATAATTAATGCCATGACTATTTTATGTAATTGTTAATATTTCAGTTTATAGCTTTAGTCTAAGCATGTGTTTTCTGTTTTTCCCCCTTTTTATATTTTGTAGCTCCCCTTTAGAACACATTTGGATTAAGCATTTTTATAATAAATTTTCCCTTACCACAGCTCCTTTTTGTTCGTTCTTCTCCTTTTTATTAGTTCATTCTAATGCAGCAATGTAAATTCTTACTTATTAGCAGTTTTTCCACATTTCTATTCAATACAAGGGTCTTATAAGAACAGAAGTTCCATTAATCTTTTTTTTTTTTTGTACTCTGAGGGTTTTTTTCTCATGACTTTTAGTTATCTATATATTTTAGTCCCATAAAAGAGCATTAGTATTATCTTTGTACATCATATTTATGTAGATATACTGACATATTTTCCCTTTAATTTACTCTTTAACTCATTTTATCTGGGAATAATTTCCACCGGATAAAACATTCTATCCATAATATATTATATTATGATTCTTCTTGAGATGAATTCTTGCTGATTTTTTTCCTACTTTCTCTTTCAATGGTCTGGAAATATTTTATTTAACTTTGATAGTTTTAAATATTTTCCTAGTTATAGAATTATAAATTCCAGTATATTTGCTTTCAATACTATGAAAATGACATGTGTACATTTGTGTGCTGTTATGTTTCTTCTCACCAGAAACATCATTTCTGGGAAGAAAAAATTTGTCTTATTGTTGCTTTTTTAAAAAAATGACTCCCTTCCATCATCTGTTCTACTGTTCTCAATATTTTTATTCTATCTTTGGAGTTCAGTAGTTTTGCTTTGATGTGCCTAGGTGTGATTTTCATTCCATTCGTCTTTCTTGGTATGTGTAAAACTACTTAAATCTGTGGTTTAAAGTCTTTCAGAATTTGGGGGAAATTCCTAACCATTATCTCTTCAAAGTTTGCATATATTCCATTTTCGCACTCTTCCTTTCTTACTAGTTTAAATACACATAAGTTAGACATTTCACCATATCCCACACATCTCTTACACCCTTTTCTGTACTTCAGTTTCTCAAATTCTGTCTTTCAGATTGTAATTTTCTATGCACCTGTCTTCTCATTCACTAATTCTCTTTTCATGCTGTTTCCAATTACACTATTCTTGATTTCAAATATAGATTGGCCATTTGATTCTTAGTTATAGATTTCAGCTCTCTGATGAGATTCTCTATCTTGTCATCTCCATCTGGAATGTATTAATCACACTATTTTAAATTATATATACGAAAACTCCACTATAGGTGTCATTTCTGACTGTTTCTATTCCCTCCTTTTTTCCTTTTGTAGTATTCTCTCTTGTAAGGGCTGTTAAATTTCTGATTAGATGTCAACCATTAGATGTAAAAAAACTATTGAGCTTTTGGATAGTGTCATCTGCCCTTAATGAGAATTTACCCTACTCTACGCCAGAGAGCCAAATTAGGGAAAAAATCACCTAAATCCAGTAAGAAACTTAGTTGACCTGAGGCTAAGTGTCAATCTTGGTTTGGCTCCCAATTTTAAATATGATTCTGAAGAAATTTCAACTAAACTACTTGGATGTTAGCACAAACATCTCTTTGGTGGATTTTTTGTTGCAATTTTTGTTTCTTAAGACTGTGAGTCTCTTGAATAAAAATGTTTAGTTTCACAATCAGGTTTTGCTCAATTTTTTAACAATCTTGGCTTTAAAATGCTCTAAGACTAAAAAGTTCCGCATTGGTCTCTTTTCTCTCCAATTCTCTTTCCTTCAGGATCTTAATCCCTAAAGTTGTAGCCGCCTTAGAATTACTTCAATATCCCTAGAAAAGATGTTTATTAAATTCTAGGCAAAATTTCCTCTAGCTCTTAACAGAATTATTTATATGTTTTAAGCCACTATATTATTGGGGGAATGGTATTTGGAGTAATGTTATATCTACTCATCCTTCTGATTCTTTACAGTGTAAAGTAGCCAAATTAAGTATGATTAATGTTTAATTCTTCGCATTTCTAAAAATATTTTGGCATTGTTAAACAACAGGAGTGGTAAAAATGTTGCCAATGGTAAATATCAATACACTTTTTAAATGATAAAAACTATATTGTTGAATATTTTCACACAAAATTATTTTGTTCTTGACTCTTCAATTCAATAATTTATAAAAGACTTGGCATAAAAAGCATGCCTTTCCCTTTTGGCCACAATGGAGTAACTGAAACCAGCTTAATCTTCCTGCATCAAGCAACTAAAAAAGTTATGAAAAATGTAAAAAACAATAATTTTCAAGAAATTAGATATCAGAAAAAGAAGAATAAATGATAAGCAGAAAATAAAGAAGTGAGCTCTACAATTTCCTCCATGTTACTGCATTGAATGAGTTTTCAGGCTGTCGGACAGAGAGGAGGAAATCAAGATAGAGCTTGGAAGACTTCTGAGGTGAAGACCAATCACTCAAAACTCACCGAGAATTGATAGTTTTTAGAATTAGTGAACAGAGGAATAGAAATAATTATTACAACTGAAATCTGTTAAGTTGGGAAATAGATGTAAAAGGGATCCAAAGTGAATCTACTAAAATGAAAACAACAATATCTGAGATTTAGAAAAAATACTTGATTTCATAAACCAAAAATGAAATTGAAGAATAAATTACTAAGATTAGTAAACATGAAAATAGCAACAAACTATCTGAAAACAGAAAAAGAATTTTTTTTTTTAGAAAAACAATCACATCATCAGTGAGCCATTAGAGCAACTTCAAATGATCTAACACACGTGTTACTTGAATCTCTGCAAAAAAGGAGACATTGAAGCAGAAAACTTAAAAATTAATGCCTAAAATATTTTTAAATATGATGATAATTACATACCCAATGGATTCAAGAAGTGCAACAACAATCCTCCATCATACTTCACAAACAAACATTAAGAAAAGTACATCAAAGCTCATCATAATCAAATTTCTCAAAATCAATGACAAAGTGAAAAGTTTTTAAAAAGTCAGAGATGAAAGATATGTTGTACGTAGAGGAACAACATTAAATAAATTAATGTGTTCATTGGAAACAATGCAAACAAAAAATAGTAGAACACCTTTAAATTAACAGACAAAAGCCTGCCAATACAAAATTCCATACTCAATGAAAGTATTGTTCAAATTCAAAGGTGAAATATTTATTGAGACATGTAAAAGCTGAAACATTTTATTAACATCAGAATTACAGTTAAAAAGTTATTAAGGGAATCTCTTAGAGCAGAATGAAAATAATAACAGATAGAAATGTGGGTTTACAAAATAAATGAAGACCACCATAAGTAATAACCATATAAATAAATTTTAAAATAGTTAAATGTATTTTAAAACAACTGCTTAAATACAAATAAATAATATGATATATGGAAGACCAAAATATGTGGAATTAAAATATATAACCACAGTAGCACAAAGGCCAGGAGGGGAGAAACAAAAATAATATTGTAAGGATTTTATATGATACATGAAGGAGTTTAATATAGAATCGAGATGATCATAAAGTAAATGTGTATATTATAAACTCAAAAGCAACCACTAAATTTAAAAAGCAAGTAGTTATGACAAATAGGCTAACAAATAAGATAGATTAGAATATGTTAACATTCTCAGTTAATCCAAAACTAATTAGAAAAGAGGAACAAGGAACAAATGAGAAAAACACAAAAGCAAGTCGATAAATTTAAAATAAATCATATCAATAAACATTCTAAATATAAATGATTCAAAGATCCCATTAAATGACAGAAATTAACAAGTGGATAAAAAACAAAGCAATATACAACTATGTGCTACCAAATAAGCATTAAATATACAGATAAAATAGAATAAAAGTAATGGAATAAGATATGTCATGTCAACAATAATTTTTAAAAATATGTGGAGTGATATTAGAATAAGACAACATGGATTTCAGAGCAAAGAATATTAGCATAGATAAATATGATCATTTAATAATGATAAATATGTCAATTAATCAAGAGGACATGATAATTGAGTTTGTATCTAAAAACATAAATTAAAAATACATGAAGCAAAAAACAATAGAACTGCATATATAAATAAATTATCATTTATAGAGGCAATTTTACATCAGTCTCTTACTAATAGATAAAAGAAGCAGTTAGGAAATCAGTAGTGATATGCAGTACTAAAACAGTCCTATTAGCCATCTTGATCTAATTGACATTTATAGAACACTCCACTCAACACCATCAAAATACACCTTATTTCCAAGTGTACTTGGAATATTTTACAAAACAGACCATATTATGGGTACATAATATGGGTACATAATTTAGGATGTGCAAAACTTTGTACATCCTAAAAATTAATTCTTGGCTGGTTGCAGTGGCTCACACCTGAAATCCCAGCACTATGGGAGGCCAAGGCAGGTAGATCACCTGAGGTCGGGAGTTTGAGACCAGGCTGACCAACATGGAGAAACCCCATCTCTACTAAAAATACAAAATTAGCCAGATGCGTTGTCACATGCCTGTTATCCCAGCTACTTGGCAGGCTGAGGCAGGAGAATCACTTGAGCCCAGGCGGCAGAATTTGTGGTGAGCTAAGATCACACCATTGCACTCCAGCCTGGGCAACAAGAGTGAAACTCCATCTCAAATAATAATAATAATAATAATAATAATTCTTAAAGCATGTTCTTTGATCACAATGAAATTCAATTGGAAATAAACCTCTGCAAATCTAGAAAAACACCAAATATTTGAAACCAAATAACATCCTTTTTCAGTCCTAGGTATTTACCTGAAGGAAATAAAACATATGACCATACAAAGAATTTATAAATTTATTTACACCATGTGTGTTTGTAAATCTGCAGTAGCACAAATATCTGTTAACAGATGAATAGAGAAATAAGTTTTGAATAGTATGTACAATGAAATACTATTCAGTAAGAAAAAAGGAATAAAATATTGATGCATGCAACAACATGCTTATATCTCAAAATAATTATGCAGAGTGAAAAATAACAGAATAAAGTACGACCTGTATGATTCCATTGATTTGTATTTCTATGTAATAAAAATTAAGCTATGGTGGCATTAAACAGATAGTGATTTCTTAGGAAATGTGGGCATGGAAGATATAAGGAGAGGCAGAACAGATGAATTGCAAAGGGCAGAATAATTTGGGGATGATGTGTACGTTCTTTACTATTTTGATGATGAATTAATGGGTATATATTGATGCTAAAACATAGCAAACAATAGATTTTACATTTACAATTTAATGTATGTCAAATATAACTCAGAGCTGTAGAAATAAAATTTCAGAAGAAAGATATAATTTCAATACATGGTTTATTTCATTATATTCCATTTTATTCTTAATTTTGAAAGAATGGCAGCTAAAATATGTAGATTTATTCTATCTTTGTAACTTCCCAGCACATTGGTGATTTCTGTTTAACATAGGTCACACAGTGTCTGACAAGTAAAATAAATAACACAAGTGTATTTGTGTCAGATTAACATTTATGTTAGCAGCTATTTGAAGGTTTAGTATGTTTGCTTAGCTTTTACTTCTTGATTCTAGCATATTTGCATAACATTTACTTAAAAACAACGTAAATGTCTGAAATTTCTTATTAATCATTGTAGTTAAGTATCTACCTGTATAATTTAGCTTTGTTATTCTGACAGTACTGCATAAATTTGCATGGTTGCATAAAATGTCAGCATTATAGATGTTCATACACAATTATTAGCAAATTACTATTGTGTGCATAACAATAATGCACCTGTGAAGTTTTCTTTACGTCATTAAGATGTATTGCTAAGGTCTAGGGCATTTTGTAACTCATCATAATGAAAATCTGTTATAGAATGCCCTATTCAGATTCCTTTCTTCCAAAAGAACATTCTATTTGTAAACAGTATTGTAAATCAAGGAGTGTGTGTAGCATATTTCTGCATTTCTTTTTGGCTATATAAAAACAATTTAGTAGTTTAAGACCCAGTTCCTAAAAATTAATTTCATATAGCCCAATAGCAGGACATATCCAAATGAGTAAAAATGGATATTCTGATGAGTAACAATACAGGAATTCATGTAAAATATGCTTTCATTTTAAAAGTTCATTAAATTTCACAGCATTATGTGTGTTGTGAGGTTTAATGTGTGTATATATATGTATATGTGTATGCACAAACACACACATGATCACACACATGTATGGATATGCTTTAAATATATGTATTTTGTTTTAAAGACACACACTCGTATATAAAAATACCAACATTTTGATAACTAAACTTTTGTAACTATAGTATTTTGTGAGTCTGTTGGTGTTTATTACATAAAAAATTCTGCTATTATAACTATCAACCCAGTTGTATTTAATTTACATGTATTTAGGCCTATCTCAATGAAGTTGTGTTCTGTTCTACTTAAATTGTGTGTTTACTAAAATATAAGCAGAAAGGGCAGTTATTGGAATTGTGGCTACTTCCCTTAATATTTGAAAAATATGTTCTTTTAGAAGAAAAAATACTTAATAAAGCTAAATAAATTTAGCAGTGTAATTATCAAGTGTTTTTTTAAAGATTCTTTTAGTTATTGGACAATTAAGTTGGACAAATGTCCCTTAAATGGCAACCTTAAATATAGTTACTTTGCTGTTATTGAAAGCTATTTTTGTTTGTCTGAGAACATTAAATTTTATTTATTTTTACTTTTATGTATATGATTATTTAAATATTTACTACTTTAATAAATGCTTTAGTGTCTTAGTTAATTTAATGCTGATTCACAGGATATATAAAATTATGTAATTTATAAAGAACAGATATTTATTTCTTACATTTCCTGAGACCTAGAAGTTCAAGATTAATGGGCCAGCATCTGGTGAAGGCCTTCTTTCTGTGTTCTCACATGGCAAAATATGGAATGGGAGTGAACCTCCTTCCACAGTTCCTTTGTTTGTTTGAGACCAAGTCTTGCTCTGTCGCCAGGCTGGAGTGCAGTGGCACAATCTCGGCTCACTCATTGCAACCTATGCCTCCCAGTTCAAGCCATTCTCCTGCCTCCGCCTCCTGAGTAGCTGGGACTACAGGCACACGCTACCATACCTGGTTACTTTTCTTTTTTTTTTTTTTAAGATGGAGTTTGGCTCTTGTTGCCCAGGCTGGAGTACAATGGTGTGATGTTGACACACTGCAACCTCAGCCTCCTGGGTTCAAGTGATTTTCCTGCCTCAGCCACCAGAGTAGCTGGGATTATGGGTGTCCACCACGATGTCCAGCTAATTTTTTGGCCAGGCTGGTCTCGAACTCCTGACCTCAAGTGATCCACCCACCTTGGCCTCCCAAAGTGCTGGGATTACAGGTGTGAGCCACCGTGCCTGGCATGGCCAGCTAATTTTCCGTATTTTTAGTAGAGACTGGGTTTCACCCTGTTGGCCAGGCTGGTCTCGAACTCCTGAACTCAGATGACCCACCTGCCTCCGCCTCTCAAAGTGCTGGGATTATAGGCGTGAGCCACCGCACCCGACCCATAATTCCTTGTTATAGTGACATTAAGCTATTCATGAGAATGAAGCCCTTATGACATAAGCACCTTCCAGTAGGCCTCACCTCTCAACACTTGTAATTGGAATTGTTTCCAATACATAAATTTTGGGTGACATTTACACCACAGAACTACACTCCCCCTTGATTCCCACATTCATCTCCTTCTCACAAACAAAATACATTCACTCCATTCCAATAGCCCAGGAGTCTTAACTTGTTCCAGCATCAAATTTTTCTCCAACTGTGAACTTGTGAAGTCTTTATGTGCTCCTAAAATACAATGGTGGAACAGACAGAGGATAAACATTCTCATTTCAAAAGAGAGACATAGGAAAAAAGACAAGTGAAGTAAGATATCCCAAGTAAGTCTGAAACCCAACAGGTCAAACAACATTAAATCTTAAGACTTGACAATAATCCCTGAATCCATGTTCCAATTTCCAGAAAAACAGGGGTAGGGGTGGAATCCCCATGGCCTTGGGCAATTTTTCCTTCATGGCTTTGTTGAGTGCAGCCCATGCTTCAGCTATCACATATTGAAATAAATACCTGGAGCTCTCACAGGCTGGTGCTGCATGCCAGTGTCTCTACAGTACTGAAGGCTTGGGGTGGCCATTAGACACTGACCTAGGAAGGACTCTGTACAATTGCCTGACCTCACAGTTCTAATTCTGCTGGACATTGCTCTAGTGAAGGCTCTCTGTGGAGACTCCACCCAGTGGCACATTTCTGCCTAATTCCAGAGGATGTGGGAGACATGCTTGGAAATCTAGGTGTAGGCAATCACATCTTCACAGCTCTTGCATTCTGAATACCTGCAAAATTAGCACCACACAGACAATGCTAAGGCTCACAGCTTGCACCATCCAGAGAGGCAGTCTAATTAGCACCAGGGTTTACTTCATCCATAGCTGGAATGGCCGAGGAGTGCTATATTAGAATATGGGCAGCAGAAACCAAGAAATCTCTGGGCAGTGATCCCTGATGTCCCATGGGTAACATGGGTTCATCTCCAAAATTATTCTGTCCTCAAGGCCCTAGCACTCTGGGTCTGTGGTGGGCATAAAAGCCCTGAATATTTCAGAAATGTTTTCAAGGTCATTCTTTTAATATCTTGATGAATAGTACCTTCATTACTTATATCCATACTAACCTCTTTATTAAATGGTTACTTGGCCACATCCTAGATTTTCTCTACTAAACATGCTTTTATATTCTTTGCATGGCCAGGCTGAGAATTATTCTGCTTACTTCTTTAAACATGCAGATAACAATTCAAGACCACGAAGATCAAGGATAATGAGGAAAACTCTACACCACCAAAAGAAAAAATAATAAAACACAAGTAACTGTCTCTAAATAAATGGAGGTTTATGAATTGTCCTATTAAGAATTCAAAAGAAGCTTAATGAGCTATAATACAACACACATAGAAGAGTAAATAAAATCAGGAAAGCAATACATTAACAAAACTAGAAGTTCAGCAATGAGAGAGAAACCATACAAATAAACCAAACAGAAATTCTGGAGCTGAAGAATATAATGACTAAACTGAAAATTTCATAGACAGCTTCAACAGCAGACTCAAGCAGAAAAAGGAATCAGCAAGTGATTACCCAATTAGAAAAACAAAAAGTACAAAGAACAGAAAAAAAGTGAAGACAGCCTTGGGGAATATGACCTACCTTCAACTGAACCAATATATAATTATGACTGTTCCAGAAGAAACAGCAAAAGAGAAAGAAAACTTATGCAAAGATATGATCACTGAAAACTTTCCAAATCTGGAGAGAAAAATGAACATCCATGTATATGAAGTCCAAAGAACGTCTTATAGATTAACCATAAAGAGATCTTCACTGAGACACTTTATAAAACAAATTCTCAAAACTCAAAGGCAAAGACAACTTTGAAAGCAGCAAGAGAAAAGTGACTCATCTTTTCTCTTCATGGGATATTTATGGGGACGTAAGACTCACTGCACTTATCTTCTCAATAGAAATAAGTGGATTTCTCAGCAGAAATCTTGCAGGCAAGGGAAACAGTGGGGTGATATATTTAAAATGCTTAAAAATACCAAAAACCCCTGCCAATACATGATATTACACCAGAAAATGCTCTCCTTCAAATATAAAGGAAAGATAACCATTTTCCCAGACAAACAAAAGCAAAGGGAGAATATTACCAGTAGACCTGCATTTTAAAAAAATGCAACAAGGAGTTCTTCAAATTAAAACAAAGATCACTTCTAATAACATGAAAATATAAAAGTATAAAACTAACTCTAAAAGTAATAACACAGTCAAATTCACACAATTCTAATACTGTCATGGTGTTGTATAAATCATTTTAAATAAAGAATAATATTTAAAAGACAAAATATTAAGAATAGCTATAATAATTTACTAAACACAATATAAAAAGATGCAAATTATGACATAAATAACAAAGCATAGGGGAGGAAAGTTTAAGTTGTAGAGTTTTGTATGCAGTTGAAGTTAAGTTGTTAACAGCTTATAAAATATTTTTATAACTATTAGATTTTTTTTTTTTTGAGATGGAGTCTTGCTCTGTCTCCCAGTCTGGAGTGCAGTGGCGCAATCTTGGCTCACTGCAACGTCCACCTCCCAGTTTCAAGCGATCCTCCTACCTCAGCCTCTCGAGTAGCTGGGATTACTGGCGCACACCACCACACCCAGCTAATTTTTGTATTTTTAGTACAGATGGGTTTTCGCCATGTTGGCCAGGCTAGCCTCGAACTCCTGACCTCAGGTGATTCACCTGCCTCGGCCTACCAAAGTTCTGGAATTACAGGCATGAACCACTATGCCTGGTCCATAACTATTAGATTTTTAATGTAATCTTCATGGTAACCACAAAGAAGCAAGTAGTAGATACATAAAAGATAAAGAGAAAGGATTCAAAGCATACACCTACAAATTATAATCAAATCACAAAAGAAAAGCAGGAGAGAAAGAAACCAGGACACTACAAAATAGTTCCAAAACAATTAACAAAAAGGCTATAGTAAGTTCTTACCTACGAATAATTATTTTAAATTTAAATGGATTAAATTCTCCAATCAAAAAACAGTGGCAGAATGGATTTTTAAAAATAGGATCTAATCATAGCCCGGACTCATTTTAACTTGAAGGCTGCACATAGACTAAAAGTGAACAAATGAAAGAAAAAAAGATATTTCATGTAAATGGTAATTCAAAAGACTGAGAGGAGAGAATTCTTCCAAACTTATTTTATAATACTACCAGCACTATCCTGATATCAAAACCAGAGAAAGATACTAGAAGAAGTTAGAATTACCAGCCCAAATCTCTGAGAATATGGATACAAAATATTTTAAGAAAATACTAACAAATCAAATTTAATAGCCCATTGTAGAGGTTATATACCACAATAAATCTGGGTTTATTCAAGGCATGCAAGTATGGTTCCACATATGAAAATCAATAAATGTGATATACCACATTAACAGAATAAACAATGGAAATCTGTGATCATCTCAATAGATGCATTAAAGCATTTTGTTGTAGTTAATAACAGTGTGTGGTATACTTAAAATTTCCTAAGAGTAGATCTTAAATCTTTTAACTAAGAAAAAAAGAGATAGCTATGTGATAATATGTTAATATTTTATTGCCATATTCATTTCACAAAGTATATATCTACCAAAACATCATGTTGTATACCTTAAATATATAACATTTTTGTCAATTATATCTCAATAAAGCTGGAAAATGCCATCCAAAGACATTAAACCATACAAAATTATTAATTACAGTAGCGACCTTTTTATCTGATAATTCCAACCTTAAAACATGGTTAATTGAGTCTATTATTGTTTTGTTTTCATTCCAATGCTTCTCTGTCTCTTGTAACTATATGTTACAACTGTATGTTGCAAACTGTTCACAACCTTTGCTACACATTCTGTTTCTAGAACTCTATCCATTTGCATACAGACACATTTAAAAACAGGGTGCAAACAAGAACTAGTGTTCTACTTGCATCAGTGGACTGAACATCCACATCTGTTCCCTGTCTCTTTCATGCTATTTTTGAAATTAGAAAAACTACACTTCTTTGAAAGAAACCATAACTCCACTGGAATATACAAAGCAGGAAATAGATTCAAATTCACCATAGATATTCTAGGAAGAACAAAGGAAACTAAATATATGAAGAAAACAGTACATGTTATAATTTAAAATATTTAAAATATTGCACCTCTCTGAGAAAACTCAGGTGGTGCTCCTGACTCTGAGTCCATAGATAGAGAAGGGTGGGCGGAATAATCATTGGAGCATAATTGAAAAGACTACAGTTGGGACTGCTGGGTTGGGTTCTCCATTCCCACTTTCCGCCCCCTTCTCCATTGTCTCCATTCTCCTTCCCCTTTACAATGCACCTCTCACTGTTCTTATAGATTGTATACATTGTAAAGAAAATGCATTTATTTGGCTCATGGAAGAAAAACAAGAACTGTCTATAATTAAACCATTGCCTGAGAAAGGCTTCTGGTGTGAATATAAGAATCTGGATGAAGAGCAGAATCAATTTTCAGGAAGCTCTCTTTCACTCCAAAAGACATGGAGATGGCAAAAGGAAAAAAAGAAAAAGTAAAGCAACTAAATGTTACATACATATGCACAGAAAGAGTGATACACATAAAAGAGAAGAAAGCTACTAAGGATGAAAGATATTTTAATTTTAATCAACTTAGATAGTTTTACAACCTTGTGTTTGACTGACATCATAAGGACAATTCTTTATTTTTATTTTTATAATTTTATATTACTGAAATATGATTTAAGACGTATACCAGTTTACTTCTTCTAGTACTTTTTAAGACATCTTTAGTCTACTCCTCCACACATATATGCAACAAAATTTATTTTAAAATAAATAATAAACTATGAGTCTCCTCCGCTAAAAAATTTCTCCAGTATTTTCTTACCAACTTAAACTAAAATCTAAAGGTCTTACAATGACCAACAAGTTCATCCTGGACCTTCCACAACTCCCTTTTATTTCTGACTTTATTTCCACTATCCCCACAATAGCATCTTTTATTTTTATTCATGTTTGTTATAAATAAACCTGTGACTCTCATACCTTCTTCTAGCTAATTTTCAGCACTGTCTTCAACCTGCGATATCAAAGTATACCTAAAACAGACATGCTAAATGAGAATAGTGCATAGAAAGCTCCCAGGTCTATTCAATTATACCTCTGCATGTAAAAACAGATGCACATTTGTTCTTATTTATGCAGCCATGAAGAGAGACAGAGATTGATTAAATAACAGAAAAATTTTAAAATATCTTTAAAACATTTTATGATTTTCAATAGTGCTTGAATTATTAAATAAGATTATATCATCTTCATGAAAAACATTTCATTTTAATAATTATTTTTAAAAAAGATTGGTTTCAAAAGTTTTTTACACTTTCAAAAATAGTCTTCTCTATTCCTCTCTTTTTCTCTGAATATCTTTCTCTTGTTCACTTTCTCTCCCTTCCCTCACACAAAATATGCCTAATAATTCCATAATAAGCATAATTAGCAATAAATTAAAGCAGTTATTTAAGTTTAATCAAAGATTCATCCTAACTTAATATTATCTACAGCAAACATTAATACATGCTGAATCATGAGTTATGTTAGGTCCAGTTAAATGAGGAATTATAAAACCACACATTGTCTGCAGTGTTTTACAATCTAATTGTGAAAATAAGTCCTATACAAAAAAAAATTGAATGTAACAAGGCAGTTACTTGAAGAATAAAGTCTAACTTTGGTTGAATAAGCTATTAAAGGGAAATTAGAAATTGATTTGAGCTACGAAGAAAACGTAAATTTTAATTAAAAAAGAAAGAAGAGACATGCAAACCAAGGGGCCAGTATAAGCAAGAGAATGAGATTGTGAGAATCACAGCAACTTAAAACTGTTTTGTATTTATTTGAATAAATAACAGGTTTAACTAAAACAGGAGTTTTCTACAGTTTGCTTTTCAGTAATAACGATTATTGGCAAACTTAGGACGTCCCTTTAATTATTTAAAAATCATTTCATTTTTTTTCCTAATAGAGACAAAGACTCACTCTGTCTCCCAGGGTGGAGTGTGATGGGGAGATTATAGTATATGACCTCAAATTACTGTACTCAAGCGATTCTCCCACCTCAGCCTCCTAAGTAGCTAGGGCTATGGACACATATCATCATGGATGGCTAATTTTATTTTAACTTGCTATAGATTTGGGGGGTCTCACTATGTTGCCCAGTCTGGTCTCCAATTCCTAACTAAAGCAATCCTCCTGCCTTGACCTCCCAAAGTGCTGGGATTACAGGGATAAGCCACTGCAGCAGGTCACCAAAATCATTTCTATGCTAATTGTTTTTTTAAAAAAGTACTCTTAAGATATCCAGATTGAATTGTAATTCATAAGAAATTTTACTCCTCAAAAATATGTTCTAAGAAAAAGGTAAAGTAATCATAAAAATTTTTATTAACTCTGGCTTGGTTCCAGAATAAATTAGTCTGATTTTTTGGTCATTTTAGACCTTTAACATATATTTTATCTGCAAAGCTAATTTTTGTACAACATGATACTGCTTAAAATTCCAGACAGTCTGAGCCAAAGCAGTGTAAATAGAAAAAATTACTTTGCATTTCACCACTCCTATCCCTAACCTCAGCCTCTGTGCTCTGTATCTCTTTCCCTCACTTATGTAGCACAGAGTATCTCCCATTCTCTTGCAGTAAGGTATAAGAAGTTGAGTACATTGTAATTTGTTGTGTCCCTTGAAGCTATTCTTTTAAAAATAAACTAAAAACTAAAACTAACAACTAAATAAAAAGACTTGACCTTGAAAGCCAGCTTCTATAAGGCTTTTTTTATAGAGGCAAATGGGCCTTATTTTTTACTGTTAAACATCATGAAATTCAATCCAAATTTATGGGACAGAAGGTTAGACAGGATAAACAGATAGAAAAGAGTCACATAGGTATTTTCAATGATAATGTGACATATGCAATCAATTTTATTAGTCCTTTTTTCACAGTGAATATATATATATTTGTGTATGTGTAATAACCTTTGTATTTTTACATAAGTCAAATATACTATTATGTAATAAAAATTTTCAAATGAATGGTTTTTTTTCTCTAGCTTATTCAATTACTTTTCTTTCATGATAGACATTATTTTAGTAGCTAAAAAATAGATGTCAGTAGCTGCCATTAACTCCTACCTTCCCATGAATAGTAAGAAAGTGAGAAAAACATAACTAATGAATTTGTTTCTTTCTCTCTTTGGTTTTGGGGCTATTAGACCCACTTTCAAGCTAGATTCTGCCTGTTATTTGAGTAATTTCAATAACTCTTTTAGGTATAATGCTTTAGAGTTTATATCAAGAATATTAACAATGCGACTTAAGCAATAATGAGGTCAAAAGACATAAACTTCAGTAGTTTTCATGGTATTCTTTAACCAGAAATGAGGCAATCCGTTATGCAATTCTCCCTGAAGGCTCCAGATCAATCTTTGCATCTGTAGAATCCAGGAGGCCCATGGAGATTCAGCGAGAAAACAGATTTGGTGGCTATATATCACTGAGTTGAAAGTCTGCTAATTAAATCTAACATAAAAGAACAACTATTAGGCTTTTGTAGAGTGCTATCATTTTTAGGAAATTGCCATTTGTGTGCAATAAAAAGTACATCAATTATTATCTACGAATTTCGAACACATAAATTTTGAATTAAAATTAACTTACACTTTTAAAACACAAAAGCAAATTTCACTGCATTTGAAATGGCATTTAAACATCTATAAACTTTTCATTTAGAAAATATTAATCTAGTAATTATCTGCTAAGACTTTATAATTTTATGTATCAAAGAAAAATATGTAAAACTGTTGAAGTACTTTATCTAAAAAATTAAAGTCCAAACACTTTCAGACTGTCCTCTGTGAAAATATTGAAGTATGCAAATCCATGTAAACTAAGCTATTCCAATGATGCATGTGATACTGAGTAATTGGTACAAGTGTCTATTTCTTTTGCCTATGCTGCATGGTGTATCATTCAAGTATTGACCATAGATAAAAATCTAAGGACAAAATTATATAACTCTTCTTTAAGATCTACTCCAATTTTCTTGTGACCTTGATTTAGCCTATAATGAAAAGATCCAAGAAATGTAACCACCTAAAAATCAGACACACCTAAATTCAACTTTGAAACAGTTTATTTTTTTTACTTCAATGTAATTTGAAGGATGCTATGTACTCTATCTCTTCTTTCTTAGCTACAGAAGCTGCTAACGTGCAGAAAAAGAAACCTTCTAAAGTACCTGAAAGACACCATATTTTCTTGCTTGAATTCTGTGGCATTTTTGGCTGCTTCTAAGAAAAGAAATGCTTTGTCTCTGCATATAGCATACGGAGCACAGTGCAGCTCAGCAGTGATTTTTCTGACTTTGATAACATTCTGCATCCTATGCAGATAATTTCGATTTTCTGTATCATCATTCAGAATATGCCACAGTCTCTCTGTATATTGAGTACATACACATAAAGCATGTGAGAGAATACTGCCCTTTATTAAGAAGGAAAGCAAATAGAAAATCCTGAATGGAATGCATTATGTTCTTTCGTAAATTGGAACATTATCTTCCTTATCAGGTACTATGTACTAAGTATCCATATTATAGGATGTTTTGTCTGTAGCTCACTAAAGGAATTGAACAGAATTCTACCTACTTCTCTGAGTTGATAATGTAAACTAAATATATTAAAAGGTGTATAAAACTATACATTCATAGTGAATTCTACAAAGCCTGAGAGATGATTGACTTCATGGTTTGATATTTCATATCCTTTACACAAAATAAAGAAAGTAAAAGACAGCACAAAGTTTTCTTGTTAATCTTTTTCCTATTTTGTGTGTGTGTGTGTGAGTGTGTGTGTTGGAAGCCTAACTTGTCTCAACGGGAATAAGTTCCATCATGTTGTTTCAGTGTTTTAAACTTTCTTTAATTTTTTTTTTTTTTTTGAGACGGAGTCTCGATCTGTCACCCAGGCTGGAGTGCAGTGGCGCGATCTCGGCTCACTGCAAGCTCCGCCTCCCGGGTTCACGCCATTCTCCTGCCTCAGCCTCCCGAGTAGCTGGGACTGCAGGCACTCACCACCACGCCCGGCTAATTTTTTTTGTAATTTTAGTAGAGACGGGGTTTCACCGTGGTCTGGATCTCCTGACCTCGTGATCCACTCGCCTCGACCTCCCAAAGTGCTGGGATTACAGGCGTGAGCCACCGCGCCTGGCCTCTTTTCTTTCATACACACAAAAAAAATACTATCATCATCTATTACTTTGAACTACACATTTTAAAGCCTACATTTTACAAGGAATGCATTGTGTCATACAAAATTTGACAAATTACTCAATTTGTAAGCATATTAAAATAATGTTATACTTTATGCGTAATTTGTCAAAAAATTCAATTACTTGGAAGAACAAAGATGTCATTATGACTGCAACAAGTTTTGTGTGTTCTTCAAAGAAATCAGGAAGAAGAAACTTCCCTTTCTTATTCCCTACATATTCATACAATGCCTGAATATTTCTTGAATATAATTTGCAAACTCTTGAAGTTTAAATAGAGAAGTATCTCAGTGGTATGGAATTTTAGACTGAATTCTGGGCCTAAAGAGGGTTCCTTTTTTATTATGTGCATTAAAATGCTAACCTCTTCATTTATTAATATAAATATTTTACAGCTTTGAAACAGATTCATGATCAATTTAATGATATTCATACAATTAAAAATATTTTGCCATTTTCATGAACTTAAAATTTAAAATATAACCGGTAACTTTATTTCTAATTTACATGCCATTGTTTAGGAATCTCAATCTCCCGGTTTTAATATGTGAGTATAATGAGTATAGAATTTAAAAAGTATCAAGGGGTCCAGTTCTGCTAAAAAATCCCTCCTACTTTTTATGAAGAAATTTTACCTTGGAAAATACTTGACATCTGGATAACACGAATTCTTGCCCTTTGTTATTTTTTTTCTATTTGAATAAAGAAAATGTATCTGTGCTGACTTTTTTCTTCTATCCTAATATAGTCTAAATTAAAGTTGCAGGGTTTCCAGAAGAAGAGATAATAGCCCAGAAATTCAGGGGAAACACAAAATGGGGTAATTGAGTTGATTGATATACTTACTGGGGCTAGGGCATTGTTGGGTACCTGGCCTTCCTGCTCTAAACAACCTTTATCTATCACTACATCAATAAATTCCTGATGCCCCTCAATCTTGAATGTCCTGTGTGAGGTTTCCTAAAGGAGAAGATGCTCAGTTAGAAAACAATGCCTGGCCTGCCTGGCAGAGACACAACAAAAAAAGAGAATTTTAGACCAATATCCCTGATGAACATCGATGCAAAAATCCTCAATAAAATACTGGCAAACCAAATCCAGCAGCACATCAAAAAGCTTATCCACCAAGATCAAGTGGGCTTCATCCCTTGGATGCAAGGCTGGTTCAACATATGCAAATCAATAAACGTAATCCAGCACGTAAACAGAACCAAAGACAAAAACCACGTGATTATCTCAATAGCTGCAGAAAAGGCCTTTGACAAAATTCAACAGCCCTTCATGCTAAAAACTCTCAATAAATTAGGTGTTGATGGGACATATCTCAAAATAATAAGAGCTATTTATGACAAACCCACAGCCAATATTATACTGAATGGGCAAAAACTGGAAGCATTCTCTTTGAAAACTGGCACAAGACGGGATGCCCTCTCCCAAAACTTTGGAACATGTTTGTTTCTCTCTGCCTGGTTCCTCTAAAACTCAAAAACTGGTTGTAAGTATTCTTAACTTATAACAATATGGTTGTTTGCATGAATGCAATAAAAATTCATTTTATTTTGCAGCAGGACACGATTGGAAAAACTGGTTGTTTTACCAAGGATTTAACTGGAAGGGTGTTTCTCTTTAAGGAATCAAGCTTAACTTGCAGAGCCATTAAAATCCCCTTGGGAAAACTGGCCTCATACCTTGTCTATGCAGTCTCTGTACACGGTTCCTGACCCATGGTAAGTAAAGAATGTCACTGTCAGGCCCATGCTCTGGGAACCTCAAGAAGAAAAAAGTTTACCCAACTCACAGGTATTTGAGGGTACAAGTCCATGGCTGAGCTTGACTTTAAAAAGTCCTATCTGAGATTCCCCGCCTGAGCATTCTGGAAAGTCACATGAGGCATTAATAAGAGGCTCCTGTGGATAAAAGATCTCGACTTTTTTCAGGATGTGACTACAATTTCAAATTTCTTTGTTTATAGTAAGTTAGTTGTGTTTTATTTACTTCGTTTTGTACTTAAAGGAAACATTGATCCTTTAAAAGATTTGGGGAAGGAAAAACTTTTTTTTCAAAACACTCTGCCATTGAGATGGGAGACTGGCTCAGGTTTGAATGGTACAGTGCTGTTTGGTGCTTTCATTAGTGTCTCGCAGGATTTTTCCAGTCTGAAAACTCCAAGTCGAGAGATGTCATCCCGAGTGGTAGACAGTGATCCTTACAAGATGCCAGGGAGGCCAACAGTGCATAACGTATAGGGATGGACGGGACAAAAGAGGAGGGTAGAAGAAGAGTGGCTTCTTTCCTAGTCATGGGGAGGATTGTTCACTTTGTGTTAATCTTATGTAATGACCAAAATGCTTTTTTAACTTAACAAGAAGCCAAAAAAAAAAAAAGAAAAGAAAAGAAAAGAAAAAAGAGGGAATCCTCCCTAACTCATTTTATGAGACCAGCATCACCCTGGTACCAAAACCTGGCAGAGACACAACAAAAATGAAAATTTCAGGCCAATATCCCTGAGGAACATCAATGAGAAAATCTTCAATAAAATACTGGCAAACCGAATCCAGCAGCACATCAAAAAGCTTATCCATCACGATCAAGTCGGCTTCATCCCTGGGATGCAAGGCTTGTTCAACATATGCAAATCAATAAACGTAATCCATCACATAAACAGAACCAATGGCAAAAACCACGTGATTATCTCAGCAGATCCAGAAAAGACCTTTGACAAAATTCAACACCTCTTCATGCTAAAAACTCTCAATAAACCAGTTATTGATGGAACGTATCTCAAAATAATAAGAACTACTTATGACAAACCCACAGCCAATATCGTACTGAATGGGCAAAAATTGGAAGACTTCTCTTGAAAACCAACACAAGACAAGGCTGCCCTTTCTTACCAGGCCTATTCAACATAGTATTGGAAGTTCTGGCCAGGGCAATCAGGCAAGAGAAAGCAATAAAAGTATTCAAATAGGAAGAGAGGACATCAAATTGTCTCTGCTTGCAGATGACATGATAATATATTTAGAAAACCCCATCGTCTTGGCCCAAAACTTTCTTAACCTGATAAGCAACTTTGGCAAAGTCTCAGGATACAAAATCAATTTGCAAAATTCACAAGAATTGCTATACATCAATAACAGACAAACTGAGAGCCAAATCATGAGTGAAATCTCATTCACGATTGCTACAAAGAGAATAAAATACCTACAAATACTACTTACAAAGGATGTGAAGGACCTCTTCAAAGAGAAATACAAACCATTGCTCAAGGAAGTAAGAGAGGACACAAACAAATGGAGAAACATTTAATGCTCATTGATAGGAAGAATCAGTATTGTGAAAATGGCAATACTACGCAAAGTAATTTATAGATTAAATGCTATCCCCATCAAGCTACCAATGACTTTCTTCACAGAATTGGAAAAAAAACTAATTTAAATTTCATATGGAACCAAAAAAAGAGCCTGCATAGCCAAGACAATCCTAAGCAAAAAGAACAAAGCTGGAGGCATCACGCTACCTGACTTCAAACTATACTACAAGGCTACAGTAACCAAAACAGCATGATACTGGTACCAAAAGAGATATATACACCAATGGAACAAAACAGAGGCCTCAGAAATAACGCCACACATCTACAATCATCTGATCTTTGACAAACCTGACAAAAACAAGCAATGGGGAAAGGATTCCCTATTTAATAAATGATGTTGGGAAAACTGGCTACCTATATGCCAAAAAAAAAAAAAATGGCAACTGGGCCTCTTTCTTAGACTTTATACAAAAGTTAACTCAAGATGCATTAAAGACTTAAATGTAAGACCTAAAACCATAAAAATCCTAGAAGAAAACCTAGGCAATACCATTCAGGACATAGGCATGGCCAACGACTTCATGACTAAAACATCACAAGCAATGTCAACAAAAGGCAAAATTAACAAATGAGATCTAATTAAACTAAAGAGCTCTGCACAGCAAAATAAACTAACATCAGAGTGAACAGGCAACCTACAGAATGGGAGAAAAATTTTGCAATCTATTTATCTGACAAAGGGCTAATATGCAGAATCTACAAATAACTTCAACAAATTTACAAGAAAAAAACAACCCCATCAAAAAGTGGGTGAAGGATATGAACAGACACTTCTCGAAAGAGGACATTTATGCAGCCAACAAACATGAAAAAAAGCTCATCATCACTGGTCATTAGAGAAATGCAACTCAAAACCAAAATGAGATACCATGTCACGCCAGTCAGAATGGCTATCATTAAAAAGTCAAGAAACAACAGATACTGGAGAGGGTGTGGAGAAATAGGAATGCTTTTATGCTGTCAGTGGGAGTGTAAATTAGTTCAACCATTGTGGGAGAAAGTGTGGTGATTCCTCAAGGATTTAGAACCAGAAATACTATTTGATCTAGCAATCCCATTACTGGGTGTATACCCAAAGGATTATGTATAATTCTATTATGAAAACACAAGCACACATATGTTTATTGAGGCACTATTCACAATAGCAAACACTTGTAACCAACCCAAATGCCCATCAATGAAAGACTGGATAAAGAAAATGTGGCACATATACACCATGGAATACTATGCAGCCATAAAAAAGGATGAGTTCATGTCCTTTGCAGGGACATGGATGAAGCTGGAAACCATCCTTCTCAACAAACTATCACAAGAACCCAAAGCGAACACCACATATTATCACTCATAAGTGGAAGTTAAATAATGAGAACACAGGGAGGGGAACTTCTCACACCATGGCCTGTCAGGGGGTGGGGGGCTAGGGGAGGGAAAGCATTAGGAGAAATATCTAATGTAGATGACGGGTTGATAGGTGCAGCAAACTACCATGGCACGTGTATACTTATGTAACAAAACTGCACATTCTGTAGATGTACCCCAGAACGTAAAGTATATATTTAAAAAAAGTTTACTTTTAGGTAGCCAATTAAAGATCTGTTCTAACAAAATCTGTGTATTATGATAATTTGATCGATATTAAAATAAGTTCTATGGCAAATGTAAATGATAGCCATGTGTCATATCAAAAAATAAGAAATGATTTGATCTCATTAATCAAAATTATCAAGAATAACTCATGTATATAATGAAGGTTCTGATTTTCCTTTTGATTTACTAATTGTTAAGGAGTAATAAACTACACTATTATTAGTTTTAAAAATTTACTACATTTAATGCTTTATATTTCAATTTATTTAACTTCATATTTATATACTAAATTTAGAAGGGTATTGATGAGTTCACAATTTTATTGTAAGTCCCTACATAACGACTAATATTCGTCACTAGTAGCCCATAAAATGGTAAATACATATATAAGGTAAAATACTTCATAATTATAGGATATTTAAATTTAGATTAGGAAAATTTCTCAGAAAGTAATTAGTTGCTGGTAAATTGTAGTGTCTTGTTATATACTCAATATTTTAAAACTCTACAAATTCTAAGCTGAAGTTCTAAGGTACAATATAATTTTCTTCATGTGTAGGAAAAAAATTTACAATGATAAGATAACAGAAACAGAAAGCTATTTGAAAAGAAATTGAAATAAAATAATACTGATTATTGAAGGCATTTTTGTAGAAATTAGATGGAATGTCAGGAAAAAGAGTAAAAAATATGAGAGCTATTAATGTCAGCAGAACATAGTACACATATATCACTGTTAATGCAAGATACAAATTTATTCATCTCTTTGTCAAGTAAAAATGGTGAATTTCAAAAAATAGGAGATTAAAATATTTAATATTTCATTAAATCAACCATACTATCTATCATTTCTAGCTACTTAGCAACATAATTTAAAAATAAACATCTGGGTAATCTTGTTGAAAATAATATATCATATAAAAATAAAAATTTCCAAAATGTTTGTAAGTAAAGAATTTTCAAAAATTTACTAATATGAATCCTTTCAAATGGAGAAAATGCTGCTAAATTATCATTACTGTATCTTACCTCAAAGGTTTATTTGGATTATGGAAATAAAATTGAAAAAAGAATTGGTGCATACCTGTATCATATGCTTAAAAGCGATGAATAAAGTGAAATGCTCATTAATAATAGTAATGAATATTCAGAAGCAAAGTTTGTCCTGAAAAATTTTACTTTATTTATAGTACTGAATCTAAATAAACTTCTTTTGATTTTTGGTGAGACTATGCCATGGACCCAGAGGATTGACCAAGAACCTTTATAAACACCAGTGAGAATTTATTACTTTGGTGAAATCACAGCAATATTTTCTAATTTTTTTTGCATATTTGTGCAAATATCAATACTAAATGATGTTAAATACTCACAGGGATAAAATTCAAAAATAATTTACATTATTACATAAAATGAATTAATGTTTAGGCAATAAAAACTTAGCATCACAAGATTGTGTAAGTACAGTGCTCAATATAAGCCATGCAGAATTATAAACAAATATTGTTAAATTTGTGTATTTCCATTACAAATATATTTCTATTGCAAAATATTATTTGAAATATTTTTTAGAAGTTAAAAATTGGGCCAGACACGGTGGCTCACACCTGTAATCCCAGCACTTTGGGAGGCCGAGGCAGGCGGATCACGAGGTCAGGAGATCGAGACCATCTTGGCTAACATGGTGAAACCCTGTCTCTACTAAAAACGGAAAAAATTAGCCGGGCATGGTGGTGGGCGCCTGTGGTCCCAGCTACTCGAGAGGCTGAGGCAGGAGAATGGCATGAACCCGGGAGGTGGAGCTTGCAGTGAGCCGAGATAGCGCCACTGCACTCCAGCCTGGGCAACAGAACGAGACTCTGTTGCAAAAAAAAAAAAAAAAAAAAAAAAAAAGAGAGAGAGAGAGAACTTAAAAAAATGAAGAAGAATATACATATTTATTTGCCCACTTACAGAAAGTGAGCCTGGGCTAAAGAATTTAGATAATACTCTTTTACAAATGTGCAACAAAATTAGGGTGGGAAGAAAATAAGTGTCTCTTCACAAATCTTAGGACAAAAATTTAATAATTTTTTCATTATCTTACCTTGTTAGGTAACAATGCACAAAAACTGTCTTAAACACTATTGATTTTGTATAACAGTTTCCAAATAATATTTGGTAAAATTTTAGAGTGAATTGCAAAAATATGTATTGATTTATTAATTTTTCTTGCTTTTGTTTAATTTTTCTTAAAAATCCCATATCTGGAATTATTTATTCATTAAACATAATTTTGAAAACATTATTGAATTCATAGTGGGGAAGTTGACTTTATTTTATTATTTTAAAAATCTCAGTTAAATATGCAACATGCACACTCTTTTGCATAACTTCTTGATATTGATGCCAAGTTCTCCACATATGAAGTGTTAAGATTGACAAAGACAATTTATTTTAACTATGAATATCATCATCAACTTGTCTGTAATCAAAAATTAAGTTTCCAAATCTATTTTATTTGCTATTGTATGCAAATATATTATAGATTTAATGAAAGAATTTTATCAGTATTGTTGATTACATATTTAAATGAAAACTTACAATAAAAATATGTATTTCTCCAACCAAGTAAAATTGTAAAACTGAAATTAACTGCTGGATATTTACTATTGGTCATATATTAATGTATTACAAACTAAAGAAATTACTCTTTGATATAGTATTATCATATACATTAATGAATACATATTTATTTGAATACTTTGTGAATTTCAGAATGTATTTAAATTTGCCAGTATTGGTCTATGTGGAAAACATTGATTCTAATAATTAAAATTTA
This sequence comes from Pan troglodytes, assembly GCF_028858775.2. Classification (NCBI taxonomy): domain Eukaryota; kingdom Metazoa; phylum Chordata; class Mammalia; order Primates; family Hominidae; genus Pan; species Pan troglodytes. Next base: position 62,551,875 of record NC_072412.2, on the reverse strand, counting down.
TCAAAATCTCATAAAGTTTTAATGTCACAAAAAATCTTTAGAATCTAGTGATAGTTTCTATAGAAATAAAGATATTGAGTAGCACTGAAAATTTCATGCTAAATATTTTCAAGAACAGAAAATATACAATTATTGATAAAAGTATATCTCCTAGTGGCTTTGAATTCTTAATAAAGTTGATTAAATTTGATTTTTTAGTGTTCAATTTTTTCTTATAACTTATATGGCATAAATTTGCACTTGACATACATTTTATTCAGCAATAATATTTCATTTAGAATCACTTTAACCAAGAAAATATGCTTTTCTTGTTCTAATTCATGTAAAAGTTCTGTATAGGCCTGAGAAGGCCTTAGCTCCTGCTTTGACCAGCTGTACAACCTTACCATGGGTGGCATGATTTAAATTTCACTGTGCTTGCGTGGCTTTTTTTTTCTTTTTTTTTGAGATGGAGCCTCGCTCTGTTGCCCAGGCTGGAGTGCTATCTTGGTTCACTACAACCTCCACCTCTCGGGTTCAAGTGATTCTCCTGCCTAAGCCTGGTGAGTTGCTGAGATTACAGGTGCGTGCCACCACGCTCGGCTAATTTTTGTATTTTTAGTAGAGACAGGGCTTCACCATGTTGGTCAGGCTGGTCTCGAACTCCTGACCTCATGATACGCCCGCCTTGGCCTCCCAAAGTGCTGGGATTAGAGGCGTGAGCCACCGCGCCTGGCCGCTTCTGTGGCTTTACAGGCAAAATGTGAAAAAGAATGTAACTTTGCTTATAGAGGTGTTGCAGGAACTAGGTGCATTATTACATGAAAAGGAGATTGAAAAACACCTGAAAAATAGTGTACCATTAATGTCAGCAATATTCTATTATCTCTATCTGCCCTCAATAAAACAATGTGGGCATAATACTTGAGATTGTTTTAGCATGAATGTATCCTTAGAAATGCTCTTATTCATGAGGATATCCCAAATAATTTCCAGGGTACTGAAAACATTCCCTCTTCTCACCATGGTTCCTAACTTATTAACAGACACTTCATAAGATTGCAATAAATACTATGTTACAATTGGAGATTTTCCTTTATAATATTATTCGTTAAAAAAATAAAATTTTGTAGTAACTTTCTATGGGAAGAAATTGTGTCTGATATAAGCATTCTGAAATGTTCTCTTCTTAATGATCTATACTGTGCATTTTGTGTTTTTTATTTGCAGTATTATTTGTGGAAATAAGTAAATGACAAAAAACTGTGAAGATAATGCTGTATACACTCATTCATGTTAGAAACCTTAAATATTTAATTTATCATTTTGAGAAAAAATTTATAGTGCAAATGACATAATCAGCTGCCAACACATAATAGAATTTGTCTAAAAAGTAATAATTTATATCCTAATATTGTGATTTTTATGTTTGTCTTAGGAATTGTCTCTATCATTTTAATATTTCAAGCTTTTGCAGAAGTATTTCAAGGATGTCTGAAAATACATGACTAAAGAGTGCGATGTAGGAAAATAGCAGCAGTGGAGACTATTCTGGAATGAATAATTCAGAAAAGATGTAGATTTCCAACATGGGCAAAAATAGGGAGATTTTATTATGTCAAGCCTTATTGCAACTACTTTTGAAGGGACACATATCAAATGTAAATTGTGAAAGAATTGCAGACTATTAACAAGTTAATATTTAAACCCATCGATTAGTATGTGTCAAGTCCCTTCTATTTGTAACACCATGCTGATGGATAGAGAGGATGCCATCACATTCTGTACCACCGTATAATAATTTAAAAAAACATTGGCAAACTTAAGGCAAATTTAATGTTAGTAAATGTCAAGACATCTATCTTATTCCAAAAATTGCTGTGACATATGAAGATATATAGAAGTAATTTGTTCTAATTTATTCAGGAAAATTATTTGATGACATTTTGTAGCATGATGACAACTGGAGAGAAGAAAGCCACTGGTTTTAAAATCAATGAATCCACCAGCAGCTTGGTGGGATGGAACATTAAAATAAACATACATTACATTAATTGAAATTGATGTAAGAAAAACATACAACACATTGTTGGTTGTTGCTCTTATTCCTGACTTACTGTACCTGGCAAGTGACCATGTTCTTCAGTAGGCAGGTTGCCTTGAAAGTCTCAAAAGCTCATCATTTTAGCTTCATTGCTGTTATTCATAGTAGGCTCACCTCTCTCACCAAGTGATTTGTTCAGGCAGGAATATATTACAACTCTGTTCATTAAGACTGAGTGAAAGGCTACTGGATGCTTCTTATACCTTTTATCTTACTTTTGAAGAGAGAGGCACATAGCCCAGTGATATTCCTTTTTTGCCACTCTGCCATTTTATGAGGCAGGAGGCCTGGGATCATCATGAAACACCTAGAACTAGGATATTTGTGACAAGCTATATATCAGTCAATCTCTAAAGTGTCTGACCTTTGATTTATATGAAATAATATAGCTCCTTATTATTTTATCTAATTTAGTTGTCTTTCTCTTAAGATAAAAATAATAAATCAAATGTTAAATAATGGTCTCAGGATGCTCTTCAGTAAGCAACATTTTTTCTTGAATATTGTTCTGAATTCAAATAAACACTTTAGTTAATAATAAGGTATCTGTGTTGTTTCATTAGTTATGGAAAATGTACCATACTTACACTGTTATGAATATAAGACATTCATAACAGTGGAAACTGAGTGTGAGGTACATGGAAACTCTCTTTACTACTTTTGGTTATTTTTCTTTTTTTTTTCAGTAAATCAAATATTTTTCTAAAACAAGTTTATTAAAAATAGCTATATCTTTTGAAAACATCAAACAGCATACTCTTTTTTTTTTTTTTTTGAGACCAGAGTCTGGGTCTGTCACCTAGGCTAGAGTGCAGTGGCACAATCTCAGCTCACTGCAATCTCCGCCTCCTGGGTTCAAGTGATTTTCCTGGCTCAGCCTCCCGAGTAACTGGGATTACAGGCACGTGCCACCACTTCAGCTAATTTTTGTGCTTTTGGTAGAGACTGGGTTTCACCATGTTGGCCAGGCTGGTCTCGAACTCCTGACCCCAAGTGATCTGCCCCCCTCAGCCTCCCAAAATACAGGTGTGAGCAACCACACCCGGACCCAAAGGCATACTCTTATAGGGATATGTGGTATGTGAAGTTATGAAATAGGCTTTCACAAGCTTGGATAGCAGGGTGCACTGACATGACCAATGATTCAGTCTAAGATTCTGGATTTGAATTCTATCTACCCATTCTGAACTTTGCCACTTGCCTTTGAAAGTGGTCTTTCTTTTGTTGCTCTATGTAGACTAGTAACACATCATCTGTTTTATTTTTCTGAAATGTTTATTCTCACGTGGCAAACACTTTGTTTACCTAAATCAAAGTCTAATATTGCAGTCTCATAACAAAGTCCAAATGTGCTAGGACCTATGTTTGGTGTTGGAAAATCAATTAACTTATTTGAATTTCCTATATATAATGTTTTAAATAAATGTGCTAATGGCTGGGTGCCTTAATATTATTTCAGTTTATGCTTTACTTATCAGCTTATTTTTTAAAATAATAGCCTAAAATAGATAAAGCAAATGTCCAAAATGTTATGTTAATGAAGTTACGTTAAGTAAGGCAACCAGATATTGTTTGAGAGTCAGCTCATACAGACCACTTCCAGTTTTCTTTACGTATTTTTCTAATTTCAGTGTGGGTTAATTGTTCCCCTGTGTGCAAATGCAGCCCAACCTATTGTAATATTTAATTCACTATAGTTGTTCTTTTCTTACCTCTACCTCTCTCACAAGAGAGTATATATCATGTTTAAAAATACTGACTGAACATAAAAATATATTTTAAAAGAATATTATTAATCAGAGAAAAGGGCTAATCTTACCAAATTAGTCTACCTATTAAAGATGATGAGTTTATTACAATTTTAGTTGAAAATTTTAGCCAATTTGTCTTGGAGCTTATGAAAGATATGTGGATGACTGATCAGAGTGTGGCATAAAGACAGATGACTGTAAAGAAAGCCAATGAAAACAGAAGAAAAGATAAATTAATGCAGTAGAAAGTAGGGGAAAAACAGAAAAATTAGCCAAGTTTAGTAAAAAGTATGTATTTTTCAAAGAAGCTAATAACAGAGCCTGCCTAGCAGAAAAACACTGGAAGCATTCAGCCAGATATTTGAGTTTATAGTTTACGCTCAGTTTATGCATAGAAGCTGAGCTCTTGTTTTCAGTATTTCAGAGCTTGATCAACAATAAAGAAGTTTATAAGTTATAAACTTCATTCAGCAAAGAATATGCATTGATTATATGCTTGTATAAGTAAGATATATGTAAAGGTTAATAGATTAAATTTATAGTTTAATCAGCAAATTATGTAAATGAGCACAAATAAAATACACCCTACAACTTATGATCATTAAAGCATGCAATTCCATTAGCTATGAGTAGGTACATTTAAGCGAGTTAAATATGCGTTTAAATCAGCAAAACTGAACAACAACAGGAAAGTATAAAACTTCAGATGTGGAGCCTGGACTTTATATTGAACATTCAAAATGTGTCAGATTGGCTTTTGATTATGGAGGAACTGCCCTTTTCAAACCAGCCCTCCTTTGGATAACTGTAAACTGGGAAAAATTTTAAAGAGAAAGCACAAGAAAACAAAAACCACTTAAAACCACTGAAAACCAACATAGGTAAAAACACTTGGCACTTTTCCTGTTTGTTTCTTCGTTTGTTTTTATGTCTTTATACCTGAGAAGTGCCTGTTGACACCACGAACAGTTAAAACTTAGGAAGAAATCAAGAGTCCTACTGGTTTGCGGAAACAGAACATATAATTCTGGCTTCCCAAAGCCTCTAGAGAATAAAAGAAGAAATACCTTAAAGAATAGAGCCAATGAAGGGAAGTTCAAATTCTGTGCTTAAACTGAGTATAAACGATAAACCCAAATATGTGGCTGAATCTGAAACATCCTGCATGTGGGATAGGTTCCCAGAAGATTTTTTTTTAGCTGGCTAAGAGTAGAATAACTGAAGGGAAATTTTAGCTGATGACAACTGAAAAGATAATTACAGAGTTTGGAGTTTGAATTCAGACTGCTATCTCTATTTTCTCATTCTTATTTGGTCCATATTTCTAGTTCCTTTAACTTATACAATAATTCTACACAACACAAAGTTTACTTTTGTATATGTTTAGTATTTGTATATCGGTATATATTTTTATCCCTATTTTGGAAGGAATATGAAATAACCATTTCTGAATAACATGAGAAAGTCTATGAATGAAAAAAAAAGTTAACAGGTTAACTTTTCAGGTGGCAGACGGTGAATAAATATTGTTTAAAAATTTTGTGTCTAGAAATACACATCTAGTGATGTCTAGGTTAACCTTGTATTAAATAGTTGTTTATGTAGAAACATAAGCCGTGTGCTAACAAAAATAAACCAAAATGTTGAGAAAATATAAAACAACTGAAAATTTGTAAGATTATGCCCAAATCAGTAACTATAAATAAGCACAACATACTTATTTTTGTTTTCCACATCTTTATTTACCCATAAGATATGTAAATTTCAATGAGATTCTCAGTCACAACAATCTGACAAAGTCGTATATCTCAACCTGCAAAAAAAGTTATCCACATAAAACAAAATTGTCTAAAAGTTGGTCCTTACCGACACTGCCTGTAATAAAAGTTACAAACTGGTAAATTTTTCTATACATACTTATTAAACATGAGTCACAGATTTTCCCTTTATATTGTTTTATATTTTATTTTTACATATGTAAAAATGATATAAATATATGCTTCTGTTACTTTTTGTTATACTCATTCTCAAGCAATAATATATTTTCTTTAAAGAAAAATACTGTATTTGAAATCAATCACATTAGAATAGTAGGTTTTATTTCATCCATATAACGATTCTCAAGTGGAGGCAATTTTGTTTAAAGACTTATTTGCTTGTCAAACCTGGTTGTAGGGTGCGACTGGCATCTAATAACAGAGATACCACTAAACATCATACAATGTAGGTCTTCCACCTAGAAAGAATTACTTGATCCACAATGTCAATAAGTGCCCATTCATAGAGTTGAGAAACTCTAGAATGCACTAAAACTAAGTCATAGTATTTTGCTTCTTAAAGCTTTTTAAAATTTGGGAAATAACATATTCTATTGATTCAGTCACCACCGGTTCCTCTAAAGACAAATTGCTTTAGTTTAACTTTTCATACACTTAACAAGTGACCTAAATTGGATTAAATTCATTTTCCTTCTCTATAAAAGGGGATAGTAGAGCAGAACCTATATAATAGTTTGAGGTAAGGACATTCTGCATAAAATGGGTTGCAATATTGATTATGGTGAAATTGCCATGAATCCTAAACTTTTGTTGTACTTGGAATCTACATGGACAAACCTATGGGCTAGAGTCTTTTCATAAAAATTTTTTGACAACGGTCTTCAGGATTACTTTCCTCAAATAAATCTTTCTTGCCATGATCTAATTAAATATGCTTCAAACTCCTAGCCATTTGAAATATGCAATTATTACAGTTTCAGGTTTGGATATATGGATATAGAACTCATTTACCAAGCTGCAGGGATCCTGGTAGCTGTTCAAATATAGATTGAAAGTTGCCTTAGGCTACAAATGCCAAGCAATGGCAGTTTCCTATCAACTTCCTGCATGTAACTCTGAGTACTGTCTCTTTAATAAGATGTTATGAAATGGCAACAAAACAGTAACAGGAGATCTAAATGAAAGTACTGACAATGGCTTGTCGAGAACAGTTGGGCCTTAAAGAAAGAGAGACAGAAGTACTTTGGGCAACTCTGGAAGCCATGAGACAGATAGAAGGCACATTGGGACTTATTATGCCTTAAAAAAATCACATTGAAGAGTAGTTTTTGTAGGCAATTTGTTGGTAAAGTTATCTAGTTGACCAATAGATATCAATACAGATTTAAAACAAATATGATTAAACATTCAACTAGGGTTCAATTGGTTTACTAAAAAGTATTTTTAAATGGAAGTTCAGAGTAACAAGCGAAATGTGAAACTGGAAATATTGTTCTTCTAATAAGATTTTTTTTGTTATTATTGACAAGTTTTCTGTACACTGTACTTGACATTGCATATAAATCAAAATCAATATTGAAATCAATATTAAAATTTGTGTCTTATAACCTTATAACAATTCATGGACCTCACAGCTTTATTGATGTAGAACCAGAATGTTGTTTGATACACTATTGATATTCACTATTGGATTCACTATTAATAACAGATTTTAAACATTTTTAAACCTTAGCCACATGCTGTGTATGTACATGCTATGTAGGTACATTACCCCTTTATTCTTGGTATTTTTAGCATTTGTTGATCAGGTTTTAAATCTAAGCTGTTCTATTTCTTTGACCTGAGACATTAAAGACATCACTGTAAATGACTTACTTTTAGCAAGTTAGTCATAGATTTGATTTTCTCACCTGATCTGTATTTTAACTCACATGATTTTAATCATTGAATTAAATTAATTGAAAAAACTTTTCAATATAAAATGTGTATAACTGTTAGTCACAATACTACTGCAGATAATATTGCCATTGTCCTCACTACAACCAGTAATACTGAATTCTCAATTTTGGGCAGGCACATTATTTAGTGCCTCATAAATGATAAAGACAACAAGTTCTTACAGGAAAAAGCAATCGACGTACATACAATTGTGTTTCATTAAAGATAAAATAATTAAATTTATTCAGTTTAAGTAAATTGTCCAAGATTACAAAACAGGTTTTACAGAGTTAGGATTCTAAATGCAATCTTCCTTTCTCAATGCCATAATCTAACCATGAAGTACAACAATATATGTGTAAATTTTTACATCAAATACTTTCTTGAATATCTATGGATTACGTAAATCAGTAATTTTAACTCCTAACTGCAATATTCAAGTACCACAGTGGGGTAATCATTATTGTTATTTGCCAAATATTCCAGGTTTTTCTCCTTCTCTACAAATAGAAAACTTTTGCCTCCTAGCCTCTGCGTGGTTAAGTGGGGTCAGGAGGTTACACACAAGTAGTTGTAAACATAACCATAGTATATTACTTCCAGAGCAGAGTATTCAATGGCCATTGCAAGACCCCTGCAACTTTCTTTTCTTGTAGACAAGAAACTACTGTTTAAGGTAGTAGTTTTTCTATCAGTCTGCATTTTATGTCTCCAACTAAGCAGAAGCCTATGATAATTCTCATGGGGACATTTAGCATGAATTAATAAAAATTATTTGTTATTTTAGGATGCTAACATTTTTGAATTGTTGTTTATTCATAACCTCTCCCAATGATTACAAACACATGATATTTACATAGTACCACACTGTGCGACATTCGAAAGTACTGGTTGTAATTCCACTAGTTTCTCTCACATGCAAAAACACAAAACTAAATCAATGTGAGGATTAGGAACATTGCATTAGAAAACCTAAAACACAATCTAATTTTAAATATATATCTCTCTCAAAATTATTCTTTTGTAAGAACACCAACTCTTTGTGAGAAGCTTCAAAACTAATTAGGATAAACCAAAATTTTGCAGCTGAGAAAAGTTTCCATGTAAAATGGTATTTTTGCTTTCTTTTTCAACAGCTTTTGTATGAAGGTACCACATAAATATGATGTCATTATGAAGAACCAAACAAAATATTAAAATTCAAAACAAAAAATAAAGTTTCTCCTTCATTCCCTTTCCATTCACCTTCTTCTTTTCAGTCCTTTGCCTGTGAATTTTAATGCATATATTTTTACAGATATCCATAATTATCTTTCTTTATACAAATGCTATCATTTTACATGTGCTTCTATTTCTCAAAATATGCCTGATAATTATTCCATGTTATTATTTATAGTTGTCAATCATTCTGTTGAACATTGTCATAGTAGTCCATAGTTTGGATGTACCATATTTTATTTAACTACTGTCATATTGATGAAATTAAGGGGTTTTTATATTTAACAATATAAACAAAGCAACACAGGATTGCACATCCTCTAAATATATAGTTGTGTAATTTAGCTGAGGATTTTACCTAATGAGTCCTATGAGTTTTCAGGTTTTCTTCCGTTTTTCTTTATCCTCTGCAAAATTCTTATGTAACATAGAATTATAACTTAGTTGCTTGCAGATTTGCCATATCCCCTTAGATTCTCTGGACCCTTCTGATATTTTTTAAAAAACTAGGATGATTATGTTCAATTTATTTTATGGTTATTGAATTACTTACATTTTTTTCCAGTTGAGGCAAATTTGGCAACTTTTTTTTTCCCTAGTAAATTGTCCATATGTTAAAATTCTTAAAATTGTTGGCACTAAGTTGCGCATCCTATACAAATACTATACAAATGTATTTAATTTTCACTCTATATGAAAGTAGATGCTCTTTATTATTCCCACTTCTCACTTTCTTTTCTGTCTATTTTTAACTATTTAAAAATTTTAAGTATAGTTTGTGGACAAAATCTTAGAGTTTTATTGATGCTGTTCAACTAGTTTTGTTGAAGTTTTTTTTTTTTTTGGTTAATTTTTGACCTTTGAACTTTGGCTGGATGCTTTTAACTGATAGTGTTAAATACTTTCTGACATCTATGTCTTTATAAAAGAATATCTTTAAATCACAATTGTTTAACTTCAAAATTCTATAGATACCACCACATTAACTTATTGTGTTTAATTTATCAGAGAAAGTTACTTGATCTGGTATCATTTTTAACCGTGGGTAAGGCACTTAATTTTTCTCTCCAGAAATTACATTTAATTTTATTTCTTCATTTACAGTGATATGATACTTATTTAATTATCTGTACCTAGAAGAGTCAATTCTTTTAATTTTCAAAATCAGGATTGATTTTTTAGCCCAAGTTCAATTTAATAGATTTTGATTTAGATTATTTCTTTGGCTTCAATGTTCTAATTTTAAACCATGAAAGGGTCTTGTTTTTCTGGTTTGAATACGCATTTAAAATTGTTCATGTATTTATAACCCATTTTAATCACTTTTTTATGTAGTTTTTTTTATTTCTTTCCTGTCTGGGAGGGCAACTGAAGTTGAACTATCATAGTAATTATTTGATTTTCTCTTTTGCTGCTTCTATACTTCACTAATGAAAATGCCAATTTTCTTTCTATTATTCTAATTTTCCTTGTACTTTACGCTTTTCTAATTGAATTTTCTTTTCATTTTTATCTGTCTCTCTTTCTAATTCTTTTAGTGTTTGTAATTGGAACTCAACTTTCTTATTCTTATACAGAATGTCAAATATTTTCTCCAAACTTTTATTCTAGAATCTACAGTAAATCAAGTCCATAGGTCTACCCTTTGAGACTTTAGTATAATGTTCATTTTATAGAAAAACAACCATCTATATTACAGTTAAATAAATGTAATAAACTATTATGATTACTATAACATAATGAACATCAAAAAGACTTTCAAAGTGATATGCAAACTATTTTTATCTTGGTAAATATTTTTGTGTCATAACTTCCATTTTACCAAGAACTACAATAGGCACTTGTGGATAATTATACTTCATTAAACATTAAAAATGGTGTGTATGTATTTTATTTTCCTTAGGTTATAGGAAACAAAATTGTGGTTCAGAAAACTTAAGTGACTTGTTAAGGGTCACTTAGCCTATATAAGAAAAAGTTAAGATTCATAAAACAACTTCTAATTCCAAGTGTTTTTCCCATTATATTTCATAAACCTATTAAATCAGAATAATTTAATAAATTATTGTAACTAAAAATGGGTAGATACAAAGTTAATATTTTTCTGTTATTTCAAGACACTATTAGCATTTGCATAAACATTAAAATTAGTATTTTATTTTGAATTTTTACTTTTATTTCTATAATTTTTAAAATTATATTAAAATGTGAATATATGGCGAGAAGTATTTTTCTTGGGCCTGAATTTATTGACTTGAAAAGAAATACTGCCAATAAAATTTGACTTCAATATTTTATAAATAATTTTAAGGGTGATTTTTATTTTTTACCTAAAATCTAAAGAAAGAAATGTAGCGAATAATCTCGAAAAGCCAAACTTGAGAGATGAAATTGTGTTTATAAGCAAAGCTGTGTCAATTACTTTAAGAATATTTTAAAGATAAATATTCATAAAATGAGTCTTTACATATAGTTCAAATGTTGTAGTAAAACAAACTGCCTTCAAATTTTTTGAATACAAAACAAAAAACATTCACATATTTTAGTGTATAGTCCCTGATTTTCATTTTTCTTGTCTGTGAAATGGAAATAGTAATGAAAATACTAATCTCTGCTTTATGATGTATTGTGAGAATTAACTGAGGGCTCAGCAAATGGATTATATCATTAATTTAAGTAGGACCACTGAATGAGTAGTTTAAAATTTCTTAACTAATTTATGAGGCAATAGCATAAAAATTTGTTGAATGTAGGCAAAAACATGGTATGCTAAAATACTAGTTAGGCAAAGTGTGGTTATGTGTTTATTTTTCATGTTTCCATTTAAAAGAGAATGATGTAATAAATAACACTAAACTGTTAGCTTTTAGAATATTAAATTAGTAGATTTTTTCATTTGTCCTAGAATATAATGCAGAGAGGAATAAATTATACCTTTAAAATATTATACCTTAAAATATATTTATCTTAATATAATAAAATAATCAGTCGAAACAATTCATATTTTATTGTATCACAATTATTTTATTGACATGTAAATAAAATTATCTGAAAGTCATAAAAAATAGCAAAGTAAATATCATCACATTTTGCAAAGTTATTAAGAAATTCAAAATATATTTGTAAAATATGTTGACAATTTGTTATGATATGGAAATATCTTGAGATAGCAGAAGAGATGCTTAAGATGATTTTTTTCTTGAATGACATATAACACTTTCAGGGAGAAAAGGTGAAATTTCCCTCTAGAACCAAGGAACAAAACATTTTGCATGGAGCAAAAAAGATAAAATCACTTGAATTTATAGCTGGTCAAGGTTAGATTTGGAAATCTAATTCTCCAAAGAGCTAAACTTAGGTCAATCTAATTTTTTATGTATAAAGTTAAAGGAAAAAATTATATGAGATCTTGAAATGACTTTAAGCCATTAAACAATCAAAACAGTCTTCCACCCTCCCCTCATAGAGCACACCCCGGAGATAGTTGCAAAGGCATTGCTTGAAGTTGGCATCTTGGAAAGCTAAATGCAATTTCCAGAATGATTTCTATCTCAAAGAATTCTAAATGAGATCTTAATAGGCCAGGGAGGAATTAAAATCTATCAGTTTTCATAGATGCTGTTCTATTGCATATGTCTTCCCATCAACAGTTAGAGAATTGCAAATTACTTGAATCTGAATTACGATTTGACCACCACTATTGTTCTATTGTGTTTGTTAAATCACGAGTCTTAATAAAGTCAATGTTTTTCATGAGGTCAGGAGACTTATATTGCGGTTTAAAATAAGCATATTATTTAAAGTATTCCAGACCGAACAAAATATATCCCATTTTACTAACTTTCAGGTTTTATTATGAGTGAGAAGGGAAACCAATGGAATATTTTGAACACAGTATGGGCTTTGGTGAATGTATTTGTTATATCAATAGCTGCATAATGAACCATGTCTGAATTCAATGACTTAAGTCAATAATAATTAATTATTTCTTATAAATCTGGGGCTAACTGGCCTTACTGTGGCTGTTATTGAACTCCACACCTATGTAAGGTGGCATTACTTAGAGAATGTCCACCTTCTCCATGTGACCTCTAAATCAGTAATCTGGCATGGACTTCCTTACTAGGTGACATCTAGGCTTCCAGATGGAGGAGGGACAGAAACTGCTAGTTCTCTTACAGCTTGGACTCAGATATTCTAAAACGTCACTTTTATTTTATTCAACATAAGACTAGCCTAGACTCTACCTCTTGATGTGAATTCTAATATGCATTTTGAGATGGGAAGGATTATTGCTTACCTTATTTGAACATTATCTGCTAGAATAAGGAAGGACAAAAACAGCAAGAAAAGTAATCTTGTGCTTAGTGCTAAATTTTATTTTTCTTTGGAAGACTGACATTAAACAAGAGAAAAACAAAGGATAACAAAAATTATCTTTATTTTCAAAATAACTTTACTAAACTATGCTGATTAAAAATAATGCAGTCTAATGGAGACAAAGCCACTTAAAAAAGTTTAAAGAAGACATGTATGTGTAATTTTCTCATATAATTAACACTTTAAATTATTTTACAGAGTGTCATTTTAGAAATGGGGTGATACTATTTTGAATTATAGAATTAGTATGATCAGCATCGAATACAAAAACATACAATTAGATATTTTCTATTTTTCTGCTTTTAACTATTATTTAAGAATTTAATCTTTTTAGATTAGCCATCAGGGAAAATATATAGAATCACGGTATTCATTTATTATGTATATGAGGAAATTAACACCTTTATAATAACTCTCATGCTTTTTTCCTGAAAATTTTCTATGAAACTTTATGGGCTGGACCACTGTTTTATTCCATTTTTAACTTAAAAAAAGTAACTATCATCAGCTTTAAAATGTGAATATTCAAAATACAGACATTTTGGCCTACAACTTTAATTATTTGTTTGTCTATAGATCGCTTCTGTAAATTGAAATTTAATAGCAGCATGTATAGTACTTTCGTAAAAACAAAATTGTTTGGACCAATTGGCAGCAAACTCAATTGTGAGCATTACTTCTATAGAGGTTAAAAGAAAATGATCCAAGCCACAAGCTTAAAGTTTCTTAGTGAATCAAAATCTCACTACAATTTAATCGGCTTTATTAGTTGACAATCTTTTCTGCATTTCTGCTTGTTTCCTCATATTTTTCTAACTTGTTTTTTTCTTTTTGTAGACGGTAGGACAAGAGTACCACCATCTTAACGAGACTCCACCACCTTAAAGTATCAAGTTTCCATTTCTAGAAACTGTCCATTTCCACCTGAGCAAACTGCAAAAGTCAGCCCCATCTATACCTTCAACTGAGCATAAGCATAACCAAGCTTATCAAAGTCCCCAACAGTTCCAACCAGCCAGCACTCCCCTAACCCCTCCCGGATAGGAACCTCTCTCAGAGCACACTTCCCTGACCTGACCCTTCTTAAAAGCCTCAGGCTGTAAGAGAAGTTTGCTCCTGACCCTGCCGGCCAGAAGCCCTTCTCAGGTTTACTCTCAAACCCGACTCAACTGTTGAGCTGCTCTCTCGTTTTGTCTTCCTTCTCATCTCTCCCTGTGCTCTGGCAGTAGATAGGAAAAATACGAACCTTTATCATACCTTTAATATCTTCCAGGTTTATTATTGTAGCATATTTAGGTGATATACTTTCTTCTGAATAAATTTTTTATAGAATTCAGTAACCTCTTTCAGTTTGAACCTTGGCTTTTTTTAGCCTAATGTCCAGCTGTCATTCTGGAATTTCTATTCAGTGTAAAGAACAGTTATATAATTTATTAAGCTGCTTATCTTATTTGGATTTTGCAGGCTTCTTTTCTATTTTGCCAGATTATGTCCTCAGGCAATTATTTTCTTTTTTCTCCAGGAAGTATGTGCATGAAGTAAATGTTCTGATCTCTTTTGCTTTTTAAAATGTTTTCATTTTAATGCAACATCTTTTTGTTAGGTTGTCTGGGCAAAGAAATAAAAGTTTTAAACCATTTTGTCTCATCTTTGAAAATTTTGCACCACAATAGTGAATGATAAATTAACTATTGCCGATTAAATTGCTGACTTCAATCTCATGTATTTTTTCATGTTGACCCTGTGTAAGTCTTGGATCTCATTAATAGGTAGGATGTCCTTCATTGAGTATATATGTAAAGCACTCAATTAAGCCTCAAACATACAGTCTAAGGAAGACTTCTTGTCAAAAGTTTGTGATTTTGGATCTATTTTAAGAGTAAATCTTGTAGTGTTTCCTGACAAATTGGATACAGGGTGCGAGAGTGCAAGAATTGGCACCCTTGGCATTATGCCTCTGGGCCTAAATAGCTGGAAGAATCTTTGCTTTTTATTGTTATACGGATGACTAAAAACAAACCAGCATACAAACAAAACCAAACAGGTTATAATGAGTTATTTATTCACAAGATATTTGTTGAACACTTGCTATGGGCTAAGCATTTTTTGTTCTAGGGTCAAGTTTGTTATTATTGGATTGTCTCTTAGACCTCCAAGAGCAGTTGTTGAGAGACCTTAGTTGAAAATATAAATTTGAAAGACATCATCATACATATTATATTAAGACCTATGGTGGAACATCATTAACAAAATTTTGAATATAATAGAAATGAGAAAAGGCCCAAGGGCAAAGCCAGGGGTCATCAGGGTTATGACCTAGAAACAGAAAAGCAGTTGGTCCAGTGCTGGAAGGAAAATCAGGACTGTTTTGTGAGGTCTTAAAAGCCAAATATTTGGCCCAGCGTGGTGGCTCACACCTGTAATTCCAGCACTTTGGGAGGGCCAGGTGGGTGGATCATGAGGTCAGGAGTTTGAGACCAGCCTGGCCAATATGGTGAAACCCTGTCTCTACTAAAATTACAAAAAATTAGCCAGGCGTGCTGGCATGTGCCTGTAATCCCAGCTACTCAGGAGGCTGAGGCAGCAGAATTGCTTGAACCCAGGAGGTGGAAGTTGCAGTGAGCCAAGATGGCGCCACTGCACTCCAGCCTGGGCGACCGAGCAAGACTCCATCTCAAAAAAAAAAGCCAAACATTTGGTCAAGTAGTATGAATGTTGAGAATTGATTATTAGATTTAGCAACAGAGAGGTATTGAGAGATTGATAAGAACAGTTTTGATGTAAAGATGGAATGCAAGTATTATTTAGAAAGTACAAATATAATGTAAGATGAGAAATTGGAGATAGTATATTCAGATAACCATTTCAATAAAATCTGTCAAGGAATAATAATACTAACAGGTGTATCCTTTAACTAAACAATTTTGTCTGAAAATTTATTATAATCCTAGTGGAATATATATGTATATGTATCAGAAAAAGAAACATATTTCTCAGTAAATGAGCTTGTGCAATTTGAGGAGAACAAAATAAAAATTGATATTTAAAGTCCCTTGGAGCTAAGTATCCAGAGAAAGAAATCTAAAAAATAAATAATGATGCAAGAAATCTCCATCAGCTTAACAATATTTCTGTCAACTTCGGCAAGCTGATTTTTATCAGACGCCAATGATATGGTAAGGCTATGAATAAATTTCTTGGCAGTGAAGGAATGAAGTTGATGGGGATAAAAACTGGCATATAACTTAACCAGACAAATAAATAATCTTTTTGAATGAACAAATTTTATTTTGCCAAATGTTATGCAACATTTGCCTAAACTAACATTTCTCTTGGAAATATTTTGTAATTGTAACCTCATAAATGAACATTAGCAGCAGAACTAGAATGAATGCAACTTGGATTGAGGTATACGAAGCAAATTGTCTGAATTGAATTCGTAGGGGCAAGAGATTGCTGATATTTGTTTTATCTGTACTTTTAAAGACTTGAGTACAAAAGTAACAAATTAAAAACAATTTATGAAGTGAATTTACATTAAAGTGTGGTGAGATTATAAGAAATACATAATATATACTACAGCATAATGTTTGAAAAGGGATTTTTCCGGAGATTGTACAAATCCCCTTCAGACCATCTACGGAATACAACAGTGATTTGAGGGATGTGGTCTCACAAAGGGATCCAACTATCATTGCAGTTTATTAGATTTCACATTAAGCTACGGTTGAAGAAATACTTACATGGTCAAATATAGTACAAAAATCACAGATTTGAAGCAACAGTAAATAAGCAATTGTTGCACTTAAATGATAAAAATTCACACAGTTTAGGCTTAAAAGATGCAGAGGCCACCTCCAGTGCAAAGGCACTAAAGTTTCTGTTCTAAGAGAAAGAAGGTCTGGGGTATAGTGAGTGTGGGGTTGGAGATGATAAGAACAATTCTAAGGGGTAGTCAAAGGAGCAGTTGATAAGCACACTCTTCACCATTTCCTTACTGGTGATGTGTCTAGATTTTTCCCAAGCGCAAGGATTTGGACATGAGAAATTTCAAAATCTGAATGACAATTGAAAAAGAGCAGTCTGACCTCTCCATCTATGGATAGCTATGGACAACAGACTCAAATAAGAACAAAGATTAGTTAGGAGGCTATTCTTTTTCTCCCTCGGAAGATAATAATGGCTTGGATCAACACTAAAGAATTTCTTTTCTAGTGTGAAGTGGATGTCCCCCCTATATTAAGGCAGAGTTCTCACTTTGTGCTCAAGGAAAAACAATGCCAGGACAAATGAGAAAACTCTTAAATAGCAAGAGAAAACCTGGCCACATATAGTGAATTTGTGAAGTGATACAAACATGAAATGGAGAAAGCAGACAGGTTTATTTCCCCCATAAATTTGCAAGGAGAAGACAGGGTAGAATTCTCACTTAGACTTCAGGGATGGTGTCTAAGACTTAAGACAAAGGTAGGATGGTCCCTCATTGGCAGTTTTTCTTAGGAGAAATAGGAGAGTTTACGCAAGTGGTGTGAAAAGTTTTCTTCAAACTGATAATGATGAACTATTTGATGGGTCATGATCAGCATTATACAATTAAAAAAAGAAGCTGCAAAGGCAAGACTTCATTGCATTTTGAAGACATAATGCTATGAGTTATGAACACTTATCTGATAATATTTACTTATATGTGAGAGATTATTTTCCTTTTCCTCTACCAAATTCAACACTATCCTTCCCATCTAAAAGCAACTTTGCCCTGAACAAACACAATAACTTTCTGATAAACGATATGCCAGAGAAGTAGGGCAAAGATGGACCACAGCTAAACATTCTTTGCTCATTTGCTCCCTTTACAAACTTCCCAAGGAAAATTTGTCTTCAACATGATTGCATCCGTCTCTGACAGTTGAATAAATTCACTTCAGGTACTCATTTTGTTATCCTTTCTAACCTTCTCATTATTTCTCTATTTTGCCCTCAGGATAATAATGAGCCAAAAACTTACTTAATTGCGTCTGATAAGTAAAAGAACAGTAAAAATGGGAGCTGCCTATACAGTAAGGAAAAAATAATCTATAAACTGTCAAGTAAAATTGGACATAATAATCAAACTGTAAACTTTTAGGGCAGCGTCTTATTTTAAAATCTAAGATATCCATCTACTTCCTGTATAAACATATCTTGTTGTTCTTGAAACATTGAGGATATGTTTTTTAAAATCTATCTGCTTCAATTCAATATATTCTGATTGCTCTAGAAATAATTAACGATAGTTAATGCCTCTTGATGAAGCAGCAATATTTTAATAAATGCATTTATTACACTAAACAACACAAGTATATACTTTAGCTATATAATTATTTTGTTTGCACGACTAGCCTTCATCTGTTAGAGAGTTTGTATGGAAGACAGAATACACAGTTGGACAAAAATAATCTCAAAGTACACTTTTTGTTTTTTGTCATTATTTTATTATTTTTTATATGTACAGTATATAAAATTGTATGCCTTATGTTTGATTTCTTAATGATACAAATTTCTGTGAGACAGTAAGAGTTTAACTGTAGAAGAACAGAGAAAACATATGGTTTGACACTTTCATGCTGGGAAAAGGACAATTTAACCCTGTGAGGAAAAGAAAGGATAAAAAGTTTGAACTGTGGTTTGCCTAGAGTTTTAGAGGTGATGTGAAGAGACTGACTGAACACAAATTATTGAGAAGAAACCAATTAAGTTTGTGCAGAGGAAATGCACCATTTTAACCATTTGCCAGTCAGACTTTTTCCATTATTTCAACTAATTTTGTGAAATGAGTCAGCATTTTCAGAAGCACATCAATTTCTTCAAAACACTGTCATATTTTTGAAAATATTTCAGAGTACTTTGATAATTACACTGAGATTTCTGTGGTTGATATTCTTCTTGGGGAATAAAGTTAACACTTGGAGGCAACTTTATATTGCAATTATTATATTTAAAAGTATATCATATTAGCTATTTTCTAATAGGAATAAGTGATAATGTGTATTAATGTATAAAATAATAATTGTATGAAATTGTAAAAGTACATATACTTATTGAAAAAATATTGACGCAAATTTATATTGATCAAGATTTAAGTAATTAAACAAGGGTTAAGTTACTCATCAAACATCTGTGGAGTAGGTTTCATACATATTTTGTATTTAATTATCATATTTAATCCAAACAGTACATATTAATCACCTCAGGTTTTTTTTAAGTAAGAAAGCTGTAGCTAAATGAGATCAAATGCCTTATTCCAAGTCACAGAGTAACTAAACAGAAGAAATGGTAACAAATTTAGAACAAAACCCAAATTTTACCAATTTTTCTCTAAGTGACTGTGCTAATTAGATCCCTGTGTTGTCTGAGGGGAAGTTGCCATGACAGTTTTTGAAGGTAATGGCTGTAAAATTATTTATATATATATATATATATATATGCTATATATATTGAGTTATGAAAAATATACATATTGTTTTATAAGCTATGTTTCTAACAGTGTATTAGAAATGACTATTTTAGAGAACGGAATACTTACTTATGAGGATGAAAGTTCCTTGTATGGTGAACAAAATATCCTAATTGTATTATTTTCTTTATCTCAAGAGTATCTTACTATAGTATACAATAAAACAATAGGCAATAAAACAACAGTATGATGATAATGGTATATAGAATTAGATACTAGAATATTTACATTGATTAGCCTTTATGTATATATTGGCAATTCATTTATGTAAACAAATTATCATCAATACCTTGTCACAGAAAAATTTAATAACACTCTTGGCGTGTGACTTATTCAATGTTAAGAATTTGGTTTGCTTAATTTTCTTGGTCATTGTTTTCTAATCCTTTTTTCTTGACACGTTGTAGAATAAAGTGAACATAATTAATTAATTGGCCCCAAAAAACCATTTGTAAGTAAAAAGTTTGTATCTGGATAATTAATTTGACAGTGAAGCCCATTTTCTATAGAGCGAGAATAATTTTCTCCTCTACATTCTCAAATGATTTGACAAAGACTGGCAGATGAACAATGGGATAGACCAGAAAATTATCCCATTATTTTCTCCCTCATATGCAAACACTTGAGAAACCTATTTAAAATCTCCAGTTAAAGACAGAAACAATGTCAATTGTAATGAATGTGAACACTGAGATCTTTACTTCAAAAAGATTAAGAATCTGTCAAAGGTAATTCTGATAGTTCATGTTGGTAGAGTACTGCTTAGAATGCAGTATATTTCCCTAAATTTAGAAGAGTGAGACACAAAGGCAGCATCAAGAATCATGGAGCAAATGTCAAGGGTGGACAGGTCATGGCATCATCGAATTTCTTCCATGGCCTTTAACAAAGTGCTAACAAAGCCTTGACATCCCTACGGAGTAGCAAACAGACAGCGTTTGCGGCCTGAAAACTGAGAAGCCTATTTCAGCAGCATGTTGTCTGTTCCATAGAGCTGTGCCCTGATGAGACACTGATGAGAGTTGGCAAGAGAAAGCAGCAGGCAGTGTAGATAAGCAGATTGTAACAGGCTGGCATAGAACAATTACCAAAAATGTGCTAATCATTCCCTCTTTATTCTTTCTCACAGTCTTGTGCAGCCCACAGAAATTAATGCACCAGTATTAGGAGAGAGAATCTAGTTTCAGAAGTACCTAATTTACTACTAGCCTGTGGGATAATTTGCCTTAACACTGCACCCAATCCTCCACCTTTTCTTGGGAGGTGTTATTATTACCACTGAAATATTGGGGAAAACTGCAGCACAAAGATTGTCCTGCTATATTAATAATCAAAATTGAATTCAGGCTCTATTGTCTGACTTAGAAAATATCACAAGAATAATGTTGACTCATACCAAAATGTTAACTATTTCCTCTACTCGAGCCCCAGATGTTCTTTTTCTAATAGGACACATTATCTAATCTCTATCTAGATATATAGGGAGTCAAGATTGTATAAAATCTCTCTCCTTTCTCCCAGCCTATCCCCAGAAGGATTGAACTCTCTTAATGTGATGACTCAGATAGTTTACCAATTTCTACAACTTTTCAAAGGAAATTTCTTTCCCTATAAAATAACAGCTAACACTTAACACTTTCAGTTTGTCAAGTGTTGTTTTAAGCTGTATTTTGACTCCTATAATTTCCCATATGAGATTAATATTACCTCCATATCACAAATAAAAAAATAACTGACATACATGGTAGCATGCCCAAGATCACATAGAGAGTAAATTGGGATGTTGCACATAAAATCAAGCCATTCAGAATCTGAAGTCTGTGATCTTAACTGTTGTACCATGTTAGTCTTGGTCATATGTTAGCCAAATGTTAGGTGTATTTTTTGTCTTAGAGTTTGCATAGATTTTGTCAGTAGTAAGCTCTCTATTATTCAACTCGTACTTGCCCTTCCCATGTTAATGTATGTTAAATTAATTCCAAAAAAGATACAGTAATTAATTTTATAGTCAGCTTTCATACTTAAATTTATACAAAGGTTGTGCTTCAAAATTTTGTTTATAATCAA
Source organism: Pan troglodytes (assembly GCF_028858775.2). NCBI lineage: Eukaryota > Metazoa > Chordata > Mammalia > Primates > Hominidae > Pan > Pan troglodytes. The sequence continues at coordinate 62,530,167 of NC_072412.2, read as the reverse complement.
TTCCATGAATCACTTTTAATTCTTGCCTAAATATCTCCTTCTCAATATGGCTACCAGCACTTCCAACCCATGGCAATCTGTATTCACCTTTACTCATTGTACTAGTTTCCTAGGGTTGCCATAATAAATTCACATAAACTTGGTGGCTTACAGGAACAAATTTAAATTCTCTCATCGGTGTGAAGGCTAGAAGTCTAATATCAGTGTCTTCAGGGATATGCTCTACCTGGAGGCTATAGTGGACAACCCTTCTTTGTCCCTTGGTTCATGGGGGCTTCAGGCAGTCCTTGATTTATGGCTGCAAGACACTAATCCCTGCCTCCATCCTCACATGGCTTTCTCCACTATGTATCTGTGTGTCTCAAATCTCCCTCTTCTTTTCTCTTATAAAGGTACCTGTTATTGTATTTAGAGTTCAATCTAAGTCCAAGATGATCTCATCTGTATATTTTTATCTTAATTACATCTAGAAAGACCCTTTTTCCAAAGAAGGTCATGTTCACAGGTTTGAGGTTTAGAACTTCAGTGTATCTTTTTAGGGGCCATTATTCAACTGACTATACTCATCTTGGTTTTTTAATTATTTTATCAAACCACTTACTATTTCCTATTAAAATGTATAATTGAATTATTCATGAAATTTATTGTTTGTCTTCCCTTGATATAATGTAAACTACATAAGTGAAGAAACTGCTTATTTTATACACTGAAGAATCCAAGTTTGTAGAATAAAATGTCCCTAGAATAACATCTTTAGAAAATAGAATAATATTCTATACAACAGGTTGAATCAATATATAGGCATGTAAAACCTCATTGAATATCTGTTTGGGGGTTAGATTAGTTCTGTTAGTTGGGAAAGCTTTTCTTTTCCAACACTTGTTTTGCATCATCATCATATAAATCTGTGTATTCTTACTATAATCACAAAGTTTCTGTTATGCTTTGTCTTTCCCACCAAAAATGTTCATAGTAGTGAGAACTCAGTCATGAATCAGGAGCTAAAACTAGGATTGGACAGAATATTTAGACAGTTTCTAAGACAGAACCACCACGTTTATTGATTCTACAAATGTTATGGAGAACCTGTTGTGTACTAAATCTTATGCTTTGTTTGAGAACAAGTCAGAGAATCAATGCAGGCCTGTCATAAGGATAGCATACTCCATTGAAGATAAAAATAATTAAATGGAAGATTTCAAAGTGGTTTTAAAAGTGTTTTGGCTAAAAATCAAACAAAGGTAATATAGAAACCCTGGCAGGAGGCCTGGAAAAGCTCTGGTCCTTCCCCATGCTAGGATCATTCTTCATTCTAACATGAAAGGAGTCAATCATGAGAAGACAAAAATGACAAGAAAAAGTAAATAAAGTATCAATAATTAGAGGTAATGATAAATACTGAGGAGAAATAAAAAGAACTGGGAAAGAATAAGAAATATGAATACGAGGCAAGATTGTTGTGATCTTAGGAGACAGGGAAGTCAGACATTTTCTCTTAATAATCCTTCAAAAATATGTAATATAAGGATTTTTCACTAATTTTGTGAAAACTCAAAATGCTACTTGCAGGCTATGAAAATAAAATAGTCTGAGCTATAATTAATTATTCAACACAAAAGACTGAAATTGAGGATGCTATCTAGTTTCAAATCATATTATCCTGCAACGTTTACCATGGCACAACAAATGTTTCAACATGTTGCTGTAGTGTGTTCCTGAATGAATAACTGGAATCAAGATAGTTAATGCTTGCTTCCTGAAATCATAAGACTGTAGTGTCATTTGTATTAATTCACAGATGAGATTATGAATGCAGATGAACTTATTTCAAAGTGATTTAATGTTATATCCTCTATTAACAAGAATGAAAATCTCTCTTAAAAGAAGAAAAATTAGAAGCATGTACCAAATAAAAAATTTTCAGTCCTCAATTTTATCCATTTAAAATACTTTAAAGGTGTTTGCTGATTGTGTTAAACAAGAGGGACCAAAAAAGAGGATGGATACTGCTTTTTCAAATAGAAAATGGCAGTTACTTCCTGAGTATTTAAAATTTGTCAAAATAACTTACAATTTTTTCCAAAAGGCAAATATATCTGTTATTTTCCAAAGTCTCTATTGATATGAAATTGTCATGTACAAAACAAGCATTCATTGAAGACTGAATGTAAGGGTTATACTGATGGCTTGAGGACACACAGGAAATAGAAAATGATGTAGTTTTGTTTCAGTAAACAACTAATCTAGTTGAAGTGACAAAAATATGTTCACGCATAATGTTTGCTTAGTTTTTTAAAACATTTTGTTGATGTAAAAAACCCATACAGAAAAATGCAGTTATTGTAAGTGTACAGCCATATTAATTTTCTTCACAAATTGAAAATGCTATTCTTACCAGAATACATAAAAAAAGAGTTACTAACACCCCAAAGACCACCCCAAAGACCCTCCTGTCTCTTTCCAGTCATTAAATTCTCAATTTCAAGCTCAGGTTATCAAAATGTCATGACACCATTTATCAGTTTTGCCTATTTTGTTATATAGATTAAATCATGCAATATATATTCATTTGTATTTATTGCCAGTGCTTTAACACACTGTGAAATTTAGACATATTACTGCATATAGTTCCACATTTTTCATTCTTAGTGTTTCGTGGTCCCTTGTATGAACACACCTAAAATTATGTATATAATCTATTATATTTTGGTATTTGTGTAATTTCCAGTTAAAAATATTGCAAAGGGCGCCACTGAGATGATTCTTGTACATGTCTTTGATGAACATATTAACACATTTCCCATGAGTTTGTAAATAAAAAGAAATTGCTGGCTATTTGAATGAATGTATACAGCTTCAGTAGATACTGTCAAACAATTTTCCTAAAGTAGATATCCTAATTTACACTTCCACCTGTGTCATACTAGAGAATCAGTTGTTCCATGCCCCTGCCAATTCTAAAAATGTCCTTTCTTTTTAAATCTTACCATTCTCATATAACAAACCGGGACTTTACTTTGAATAATCCAAGGCATGATGTTTGAATCCTGTTTTATTCTACTGGTTTTTGAAGCACCCTTTAATCCAAAAGAGGAAGCATAAAATAACGGAGCAGTTGGGGAGTGATTCCCATTTACGCTATTGTTAAGGAAATATTTCTATGTCCAATACAGATTTGAACACCACTGATTTATAGTAATGGAGAAAAAACAAGTTTTTGTTCTAAACAAGACAAAATCAAATGTAAGTATGCTTTATTTTATTGATATTTTCTTGTCTTGTAGGGCATACTTCTCTCCTAGTTTTTAATGTGTATGCTCTTACTTTCTCTTCTGATTCTTTTTCAGCTATTCCTCTCTACTTAGTAGTTAGAAGGCAGTCCAATCTTGGATTGCACGCTTATCTATTTTTGTTTCTTCCTCTAAGCTCCAATTGTCCATGCATTGTATCATCTCTAGCATTTATCACAGGGCTTGAAGCACAATGTGTGGCACAGATATTCATGGTATAAATAAATAAGAGAGAAATGCATGAATGAATGATAGTATCCATATACCTGGCCTTATTTACTACCTGTAAACGGATACCCAAGGGTCCATTTCTATACTGGTTTTCTGAATATAGAAATGCTATGTCATTTATGTTTTTCTCTTGCTTGATTGCTCATAGGACTTCCAATACTATGTTGAATAGGAGTTGTAAGAGAGGGTATCCTTGTCTTCTGTCAGTTTTCAAGAGGAATGCTTCCAGGTTTTGCCCATTCAGTGTAATGTTGGCTGTGTGTTTATCATATATGGCTCTTATTATTTTGAGGTATGTTCCTTCAATACCTAGCTTACTGAGGGTTTTTAACCTGAATGGGTGTTGACCTTTATCAAAAGACTTTTCTGTGTCTATTGAGATAATTATGTGTGTTTTTGTGTTTAGTTCTGTTTATGCAGTGAATCACATTTATTGATTTGCGTATATGAACCAATCATGCATCTTTGGGTGAAGCATACTTGATTATGGTGGATTAGCTTTTTGACATTCTGTTGGACTCATTATGTAAGTATTTTGTTGAGAATTTTTTGCATCAATATTTATCAAGGATATTGGCCTGAAGTTTTCTCTTTTTGTTGTGTCTCTGCCAGGTTTTACTATCAAGGTGATGCTGACCTCATAGAATGAGTTGGGGAGGAGTCCCTCCCCCTAAATATTTTTGAATAGTTTTAGCAGGAATGGTACCAGCATTTATTTGTACATTTTGTAGAATTCAGCTATGAATCCATCAGATCCCAGGCTTTTTTTGGTTGGTAAGCTATTTATTACTGATTCCCATTTTGGAACTCATTATTGGTCTCTTCAGGAAATCAATTTCTTCCTGGCTCAGTCTTGAGAAGGTGTATGTGTTCAGGAATTTATCCATCTTTTCTAGGTTTTCTAGTTTGTGTTTGTAGAGGTATTTGTAGTAGTTTGTGATGGCTCTTTTTATTTCTGTGTGGTCAGTAGTAAAATTTTCTTTGCCATTTCTAACTGTGTTTGTTTGGAATTTCTCTCTTTTCTTCTGCATTAGTCTATTTAGTGGCCTACTTCATTAATTTTTTCAAAAAAAAACAACTCCTGGATTTGTTGATCTTTTGAATGGTTTTTCATGTCTCATTTCTTCTAGTTCAGCTCTGATTTTGTTATTTATTGTCTTCTGCTAGCTTTGGAGTTGATTTGTTCTTGCTTCTCTAATTCTTTCAGTTGTGAAGTTAGGTTGTTAATTTGAGATCTTTCCAACTTTCAGATGTGGGAATTTAGTGCTATGAGTTTCCCTCTTAACACTGCCTTAGCTATGTCCCAGAGATTCTGGATATTGTATCTTTGTTCTCATTATTTTCAAATAACTTCTTGATTTCTGCCTTAATTTCATTATTTACCCAAAAGTCATTCAGCAACATGTTGTTTAATTTCCATGTAATTTCATGGCACTGAGTGATTTTCATAGTCCTGACTTCTGCTTTTATTGCACTTTGATCCAAGAATGTGTTTGGTATGGTTTGAGTTATTTTACTTTTGTTAAGGATTGTTTTATATCCAATTCTGTGGTTAGTTTTAGAGTATGTGTCATGTGGCGATGAGAAGAATGCGTATTCTATTTTTAAGGGGTGGAGAGTTCTGTAAAGGTCTATTAGATCCATTTCATCCAATGTTGAGTTTAGGTCTTGAATGTCTTTGCTAATTTTCTGCCTTGATGATCTAATACATTCAGTGGATTGTTGAAGTCTCCCACTATTATTATGTGGAAGTTTATGTCTCTTTTTAGGTCTCCAGGAACTTGCTTTATGAATCTGCTCTTCCTGTGTTGGGTGAATACATACTTAGGATAGTTGGATCTTCTTGTTGAATTGAAACCTTTACCATTATGTAATGCCCTTTATTGTCTTTTTTGATCTTTGTTGTTTTGAAATCTGTTTTGTCTGAAATTAAAATGGCAACCCCTACGTTTTTCCATTTGCTTGGTAGATTTTCCTCCATTCCTTTGTTTCAAGACTATGAGTGTATCATTACCTGTGAGACTGGTCTCTTGAAGACAGCATACCAGTGGGTCTTGCTTTTTCATCCAGCTTGCTATTCTATGCCTGCTAAGTGGGGCATTTAGCCCATTTACATTAAAGGTTAGTAGTGATATGTGTGGATTTGATTCTGCCATTGTGCTGTTAGCTGGTTGTTATGTTGGCTTGTTTGTGTGGTTGCTTTACAATGACAGTAGTCTGTGTTTAAGTGTATTTTTTGTATTAGCTCATCTTTCCTTTCTACATTTAGTGTGGTCTTTCCTTTCTACATTTAATGATCCTTTCAAAATCTCTTGTAAGGCAGGTCTAATGGTAATGAATTACCTCAAAAATTGCTTACCTGAAAAGGATCTTATTTCTCCTTCACTTAAGAAGCTCAGTTTGTCTGGATATAAAATAATTGGTTGAAGATTCTTTTATTTAATAATGTTGCATATAGACCCCTAATCTCTTCTGGCCTATAAGGTTTCAGCTGAGAGCTCCACTGTTAGCCTGATGGTGTTGCCTTTGTAGGTGACCTGTCCTTTCTCTCTGGCATACAAATAAGAAGAGAGGAAGACAAACTACGTCTGTTTGCAGATGACATGATTCTGTATCTAGAAAACTCCATAGTCTCAGCCAAAAATCTCCTCCAGCTGATAAACAACTTCAGAAAAGTTGAGGAATACAAAATCAACGTACAAAAATCACTAGCATTACTCTACACCAACCAGCAGCCAAATCGATAACCAAATCAGAAAGGCAATCCTATTCACAGTTGCCACAAAAAGAATAAAATACATAGAAATACAAGTAACCAGGGAGGTGAAAGAGCTCTACAATGAGAGTTATACAACACTGCTCAAAGAAATCAGAGAAGATGCAAATAAATGGAAAAAAATTCTCATTCTAATGGATAGGAAGAATCAATATTATTAAAATGGCTATACTGCCCAAAGCAATGTACAGATCCAATGCTATTCCTGCCGAACTACCAATGACATTTTTCACAGAACTAGAAAAAAAAAAACTATTTTAAAGTTTATATGGAATCAAACAAGAGACTAAATAACCAAGGCAATCTTAATTGAAAAGAACAAATTTGGAGGCATCCTGTTACCTGACTTTAAACTGTACTTCAGGGCTACAGTAACCAAACAGCGTGGTACTGGTGCAAAAACTGACACATAGGCCAATGGAACAGAATAGACAGCCCATAAATAAGGCCACACACCCAGGATCATTTGACAAAGCTGATAAAAACAAGCAATGGGGAAAGGACTCTCTATTCAATAAATGGTGTTGGGATAACTGGCTAGCAATATGTAGAAGATTGAAGCCGGCCCCCTTCCTTACACCATATACAAAATTCAACTCAAGATGAAATAAAGACTTAAATGTAAAACTCAAAACTATAAAAACCCTGGAAGACAACCTAAGCAATACCATCTTGGACATAGGAATTGGCAAAGATTTCATGACAAAGACATCAAAAACAATTGCAACAAAAGCAAAAATTGACAAGTGGGATCTAATTAAATTTAAGAGCTTCTGCAAAATGAAAGAAACTATCAGTAGAGTAAACAGACAATCTACAGAATGGGAGAAAATATTTGCAAACCATGCATCTGACAAAGATCTAACACCCAGCATCTATAAGGAACTTAAACAAATTTACTAGGGAAAAACAAATGACCTCATTAAAAAGTAGGCAAAAGACATGAGCAGACACTTCTTAAAAGAAGACATACGTGTGGCCAACAAGCATATGAAAAACAGCTCAATATCACTGATCATTAGAGAAATGCAAATCAAAACCACAGTGAGATAACATCTCATGCCAGTCAGAATGGCGATTTTTAAAAAGCCAGAAATAACAGATGCTAGTGAGGTTGCAGAGAAAAGGATATTCTTATACTGTTGTTGGGAATGTAATTACTTCAGCCATTATGAAAGCAGTAAGGTGTTTCCTCAAAGAGCTAAAAGAAGAACTACCATGCAACCCAGTGATCCCATTAGTGGATATGTACCTAAAGGAATATAAATCATTCTACCATAAAGACATATGCATGTCTATGTTCATTACAGCACTATTCACAGTAGCAAATACATGGAATCAATGTAAATGTCCATCAGTGGCAGATTGGATAAAGAAAATGTGGTACATACACACCATGGAATACTATGCAGCCACAAAAAAGAATGAGATTGTGTTTGTTGTGGGAACATGGATGGAGCTGCAGACTACTATCCTTAGAAAACTAATACAGGAACAGAAAACCAAATACTGCATGTTTCACTTGCAAGTGGGAGCTAAGTGATAAAAATTTATAAACACAAAGATGGAAACAACAGACACCGAGGTCTTTTTGATGGGGGAGGAAAGGAAAAGGAGAGGAGCAGAAAAGATAACTATTGGGTACTGGGCTTAATACTTGGGTGATAAAATAATATATACAAAGCCCCATGACACATGTTTACCTATGTAACAAACCTTTGCATTTAGGCCCAAACCTAAAATAAAAATTAAAAAAAAAAAGAAATGCTATGAAATGCCATTTTTCACTTTGGTGCCTTAAATTGTCCTCAACTATAAAATAGTTTAGTATTCTATACACTCTTAATTTAGCTATTTCAATGTTATCTCAAATATGACAATTTATTTTCCTATTAAAATAATTTCTAAGGTGTATGCATATGTCCAACTCATAAATTGTATAAATTAAATATGTGCAGTTTATTTGTATATCCATGATACCTCAATAAAGCTGTTTAAAAATGAATGGATTCTATATGACATATATATGTATATATATCACTCATATACATTTATAAAGTTATATACATGTAATTCATATGTATTACATATATAATAATGATACAAATCTTACACACACACACACGATATGAAAGTCTTCAAGAATTCTTTCATACTAATGCCAGAAATCTCGGTATAAGGCTTCATACTTTATCTTGAGGCATTGAAATATATTGTTTTCACATGTGATATAAATTTTAAGAATAAAGTCAAATGTTAATAGATTTGGTTTCTAGTATTAAATTGCTACAAGATATATGTCCTCAGATAATTCAATTAAACTTCATCAATTTCATTTTTCTCATCTATAAAATAACTATATTTGACTACATGAACTCTAAATTTTTTTGCCCTAAAAAACACAAACAAACCAACATTCCTAAATATGTCATTACAATATTTCATACTGGTATTATTGTTGTCTTCAATATGATGGCAGCAGAGGGACTTGAAAATATAAGGTACCTAGTTTATGGAGAAGACTGAAGAAGAAAGGAGTTTCCTGGAAGGCAAGATTGGTATCATTTTGAGGAGTGGGAATGAAAGATATTCTTTTCTTTTTTTTATTTTTCTGTAGAGACTGCTTTCAACGCCAAGATATTTGAGGTCAAGTTTTCTTCAATGATTTTTAGATTTGAATTATGACTTTGGTTAAATTTGCTACTTTTGCTTAAGTAAAAACTGTGTTATTCATTCAATCAAGACTTCTGTTTCTCTTTTATGGCAATGAATATAATCCACCACCCTACCTTAGGTTTAGAAGATCACAAATATGTTTAGAGATTATGTTATAAGTAATAAACATTTAAAAATTAAAATTGGATAGAAGATAGAGCTTAAAAATTCAGAAAACTACCTGTAATCACAAGAAATACACACTCATTTCTACTTTAATCTTGAACAAGTTCATCTTGAGACAGAGACTGAGTTTGAGGAGTGATGAGTTGTTTGGAGGAATCTGACCCAACACAAGAATATCAAGGCAAACAAAACAGAAACTAAGTAAACCAGACAACCCTGAACTCTAATGCTTTGCACTAAATTTGGAGCTTAGCCACATTTTGCTTTTTAAATTTCTGGTCTACAATTGTTGCTTAGAGACAGAATACGGGAAACAAATGTTTTTAGAAATCTGTGACAAAACATTTACAACCACCAATGTCTGACAACTCCATGCAATGAACCTCTCTGCTTGTCTGAATCACTCTGCAATGAACTTGGACCATGCTAATCTCATTGTTTATGGCTGAGTTCAGTAAATCCCAGAGGACTACCTCATTTAAAAAAAAAAAAAAGCAGCAGAAGCATAAATTTCTCCTAGTGGAATACAGATTGCCAAATGATATTCTTATATATATTTTTTAATGTGGTGACAATTTGGGCCTTCTTTAGGTCTGCTAGGGCTCTTCCACTGAATGACTGTCACTATCACTGTGGCAGCCAGATTGACTGAGCAGCCGCTACATAGAAAAGAGATACCATAACAAAGCAAGCACTGGCTGTTGAAGTTTCTGCCTGGAAATCACATTTTCACTTATATTTCATTAATCAAAAAAAGGCAGAACTGAGAACTAAGGTATTGGAAAACATATAAGAAGATATAGTAAAATAAGTGTGAAAATAATTGACAACGGAAATCTAGCTCTCTAGTATTTCACAGCCTTCTATTTCTCTGATAATATTTAGAAATGTCTTACTATTTGTTCCATCTCTTGCATACTTTTTTTCCAGCAACATTATGAAACTTCTCTCTTCTACTTCTTTAGCTTTGATATCTACACTTAGGTGACGGAGAACTTTCAGCAGTTTTCACAAGTCTCTGAAATTCTTTTTGCCTCTAATCCTTAATAATTCCGATTTACATGGCCTGGACACCCAATCTTACCTGGTCAACTATTCTTCTAATCAATGATACTTAAGATAGCGTTTAACTATCTCTTCATGAAAAATTGCACACATTCTTCATTTTACTTAAGTGCCTTCTACTTCATAATTATATTGTCTGTAGATACAAGTACTAGGTGGAGACAAGTCCTCTGATCATAGAACACAAGTATTAGATTCTGCAGGAAAATGTTCTGATAATAGAAACAATGATGAGTAGAAGAAAAAAATCAACGAGGAAAGCAAGTGCTGGAGCTGATATAACTATAAACAAAAGACACACAAATCATAAGATCACAACTCAATTTTACTAGCACAAAGATACTGAAAAAGAACATTAAGAAAACCACAGAAGTATACTTGTGTCTTCCTTCCACCCTTCCCCAGGTGTAACTGTCATGATGACTTCTATTGCCACTTAGTTTGCCTTTTCAGAACATTACATTAAAAGAATCATAAAGTGTGTAATTGCTTATGTCTGACAACCTTCATGTAACATTGTTTTATTGTGTCATGTCACTCTGTATACTTGTAGATGTCTTATTGCAATATAACATCTGATTGCATGAATAACCCACAAATTTATGTATCTCTTCTCCTGATGATGAATATTTAGGTTGTTTACATTTTGGTAATATTCTGAATAGTACTGCCAGAAACATTTTTGTACAAACCTGTCAGTTAATATATGCCTGCATTTTTGTATATGTAAAGCCTGAAGTAAGATTGTTGGGTTGTAGTGTATGTCTATGTAGTGTGTATCTATGTACCCATGGAGAGTTCTCCAAGAGGTAAACCAATTTATGCTCCCTCCATTAATACCTAATAGATCCAATTGCTCCCTATCCTCACCAACACCTATCTCTTCCATTTTAGCTAATCTGTTCTATGTGCAATTGTATTGCATTTGTTTTCTTTTCTGTATAAATTTAAGGAGTACAAGTGAAATTTTGTTACATGGTTATATTGCATAGGAAAGTCAGAGCTTTTATTGTATCCATCACCTGAATAATGTACATTATATCCATTAAGTAAGTTTTCATCATCCACCTACCTCCCAACCCTCAATTCTTCTGAATTTCTACGTCTACACTCTATGTCTATGTGTATACATTATTTAGCTCCCACTTATAAGTGAGAATATGCAGTATTTGCCTTTCTGTTTCTGAGTCATTCCACTTAAGATGAAATTCCCTGATGAAAAATGATTTTAAGCAGCTTTCCAAATGTATATTTTTTAATGAAGTGTCTTTTAAAATCTTTTGTCTTGATTTATATTGGAATGTTTGTTTTGCATGTGTAGGATTTCCTTTCATACTGTTTATAATCATGTACAGTATCATATAATCATATCTCTTCACATTTTGTATGTATTTATATCAACATATTTGTATACAGAATACATATTCTCATATATAGTATCATAAAAGTGCTATCCAAATTTGTAGTTTCATTTTAACCCTTTTAATTATGTATTTTTATTAACATAGTGTTCTTTTTTGATGTAGTTTGATTAATTATTTTCCTTTGTGGTTAATGGTTTTCATCTTGTTTAAAAGACTGTTGGGTATAGTAAATCAAGAAAATATTTATTTGAATTCTATGAATTTTATTGCTTTTTACTTCAACATCTTGTTTGAATTCCAGATATAATTGATTTTTTGTGTGTATGGTATGAAATAGGACAGAAGATTCACTTTTTTCCATATAGATATATAATTAGTGTAGCACCAGTTACAGAAAATACCCTCCTTGCCACGCTTTAAAGTGGTAATAATTTGGTCATAAAATAGCTAATAATATATTTATAGCCTATTTACAAATTTTAATTATGTTTTATTGGTCTATTAGGTCCTTATGTCACTAATAACTCATGGTCTTCATATTTAAGAGTAATATTTCATAGTTTTTAAGTCTCTAACTTTATTTTTCCTCATCAATAGTGTTTTAAATATTCTTAGATGTTGGCGGGGCTTGGTTGCTCATGTCTGTAATCCCAGAACTTTGGGAGGCCTAGGTGGATGGACCACCTGAGCTCAGGAGTTTGAGACCAGCCTGACCAACATGACAAAATCCCGTCTCTACTAAAAGTACAAAAATTAGCCAGGAGCGGTGGTGCGTGCCTGTAGTCCCAGCTACTGGGGAGGCTGAGGCAGGAGAATCACTTGAACCTGGGAGGCAGCAGTTGCAGTGAGCCAAGATTGTGCCATTGTGCTGCAGCCTGGGCAACACAACGAGACTTCATCTCAAGAAAATATATATATCTATATAGATATATATAGATATGTATATATATATTCTTAGATGTTTACAGTTATATTAAACTTTAGAATAGCTTTTCAATTTTCACAAAATAATTTGTTTGAGGTTTTTAAGGTTCTATTTTGTATTTAATTGACACATAATATTTGTAAATATTTATGGAGTACAGCTTGGTATTTTAAATACATGTATCCATTGTGTAATAATAAAATCAAAATAATTATCAAATTCATCAACTTAAACATTTATTATTTCTTTTTGGAGAGAGAATAAAAATTCCTCTCCTCTAGCTATTTTGATATATGCAATACATTTTTTTCATTATTTTTACCCTACTGTAGAATAGAAAACCAGAGTTTATTCCTTCTATCTAACTGTAACTTTGATTGGAATTGTATAGACTCTATAGCTGAACTGGTCTCTAAAAAATTATTTTATATTCTATAGGACGTTTCTTTTTGCATACAGAAGTTTATATTGATGGTTAAATTCTTCCAACTCTAAAAGATGTGATTCATTGTTTTCTAACAAATTCTTTCTCCTGAGAATTTAGCTGTTAGCCTTATTGTTGCTTCATTGAATATAGTGTATCACCATTTCTCTTTGGTTCCTTTTGGGATCTTTGTCTTTGCCCTTCCTTGGGTTTTAGCAGATTGACTATGATGTGACTAGTAATCTTCCTTTGTATGTATCTTGCTTTTTGTGTACTGATGTTCTCAAGCATGAGGATATTCATTATCTGAAAGATTTTCATCCATTACTTTCTAAGATTCCACCCCATTCTCATTTATTCCTCTCCATCTGGGATTCCAATCACTTTTATATCAGATATGTTACTTATGCACTTTGCTTTTTCTCACCTCCCCCTTTTTCTTTTTGAAATTGGGGTATTGCTCTGTCAACCAGACTGGAGTGCAGTGGCACTATCAGAGCTTACTGTATCCTTGAACTCCTGGGCTCAAGACATTCTTCTGCCTTAGCCTTCCAAGTAGCTGAGAATACTGGCATAAGCAACAAAGACCCAATAATTTAAAAATTTTTTTTAGAGGCAGGGTCTTGCTATTTTGTCCACGCTGGTGTTGAACTCCTGGGATCAAGTGATTCTTCCACCTCAGCCTCCCAAAGTGCTGGGATGACAAACATAAGTCACTGCGCCCCATCTCTCACTACTTTTTCTCTGCATTTCAGTTCAGTAATTGTGTCTGCTGCTATTTCTGTGGAAATTTATTAATTTCTTAATTATATATTTTCCATAATTTCTGTATAGTTTTCAGATTCTAATTGGGTAATTAAATTATTCAGCTTTTCATATATTTTCTATCTCCATGTCTAGAATCTTTACTTACAATTAAAATTATTTAAAAATTACTGTCTCCTTGCATTCATTTACAGGTATGTACATTAGTAAGTCCAGAATTGTAAATCTGAGAATTTCTTCTGATTACTCTTGCTTTTGGTGTGATAAGATAAAAAATTAATAGCTAAGTTAGAGGAGCAGATATTTGAAGATTTAGATGGAAGGTAGAGATGTGAAATTGGTCATCTCAGTTAGCAAGATACAGAATATCATAGGGCAATACAGTAGGGTAATGCTAAATAAATGCTTTATACACAATATCTCACACACTCTCAATGCTTTGTGCATTGTCTTCCATAAATAGAAAATTATAAATTGTGAGTACTATCTTTAAATATTCCACCTCTGAAAGACAGAAATACCATCAGACATTCAAATGTCCTTTTCTAATTAAGAATTTTGCCTTTTGGGGTTACAGATTCATGATGTCAGTAAAGTTATAAATCATTATCCTTCCTCTTCACCAAAGAGTTCAAAACATATAATTGGTGTTCACATAAAGGTTTTACAATCTGCTTGTTGTCAGAAGTTTTTCCTTTCACTATTGGATTATGTGAACTAAAAAGGCAAATGAATGATTCACTAGAATTCATCAATATAAATATTTAATGATGTAATGCTTTCACCAATAGTTAAATGTGGCTTATATTTTTCACTAATAAGTTATTTTTCATTTTTGTTCTCAAGTTTTTAAAATATTTTCTGTAAGATGAGCACTTTCCCAAACATCTATATCTAATCAAGAATTTTGCAAAGTGAGTTACAATATAGAATGAACTATACTTAAATAAATACTTGACCGTTTTTCACAATGTGTCTATGATTCAAATAAAGTAACATTTTAGAGGATAACAATCTACACTTACAGTTCTGAGTGTTATACAAATTTTTAAAAGCTATAAACAATGGGCGTTGCTGAAATTAAGATACGTTTTTTAAAATGTCAGGTATATAATAAATGATCAATAAAGGGGTGTGCTTTTCAATGTAATTAATATTTTGGGTCATTTCTATGAGAATATTAATCCTTACTTGCTTTTATTAAACATACAGAAAATGGTAATATAACAAACACTCCAAATTAGAGAAGATAATACAAATATGAGGGTGCTTAACTGTCAATAATTAGTTACTATAGTCCTATTAAAGTATATTATAAATAAATGTGTGTTTATTTGAGACTAAGTTATACTGCAATGACAAATTATGTGCTTAAGAGATTCATTAACAAGTTCACTGTGTCAAAGGTGGAACCTAATATAGGAGTTCTTATGGTTTCCTAAGCACTCAATTACTAAGTATGGTTTACTAAGCACTCAGTTACTACTAGTAACCAATGAAGCTAGCAACCAATTGCTTAATTTTACTATTCTTGAGCATATATAAGTACCCAAAGTAATAGGGAATAAATACTCTCAGGTAGAATATATATATCTTTTAAATTTATTTATTACAAATAATTGTCAGGACATTTAGTAAGAGCCTGGTATGAGTGTCTATAAGAAATGTAATGTAAATATGACAGTCTACATATTTTTTAAGGTAGAAGAGTATGGTAAATAAAGATGAACATTTATAGATATATTTCAAGACTGCAATATATCTCCAGGACCAGAGTAAAGACTTGTTGAAGAATATTGTTCTCCCTCCTGAAGTTTCCTCTGCCACGTAATAGTATATATACTTTAGGTATAATCTTTAGCAGTTACATCATATAATGAGGTTGTTTTTATAATGCATTTATTTCCTGATTTCCTGATTAGATCCATCTATATCCTGATAGATAAGATGAGGATATTATTAAGTAAAGAAAATGTGAGAAAAACTGTTAATCAAGGAGATGCCATAGTGGATTTTGCGTTCTTTAAAGAGTTAGAAATGAGTAAATGACCTGCTTTGAAATACTAGAGAACTTTAGTATATATTTAAAACAGTTATTTTCTCTGTTGCAATAGAAATACTAAAATATGTTATCTGGAATACAGTAGTTGTCATCATTAAACAAAAGGAAAACATGTATTTCATATGGAATTATCAAATATATTGCCAAAAACATAGTTGGACTTTTCTTCATCTTATAGATTTATCAGAAAGTTTCAAAAAAGTTATGAAATGTATCTGTTCCCATATTTTATACACACAGCCATTTAACCACTTTGTTAGAAAGTTTCAAAAAAAGTTACGAAATGTGTCTGTACTCATATTCTGTCCACATAGCCATTTAACCACTTTGCAGTATAAAATCAGTAAAATATTTTGAGAGTTTTGAAAAATAAAAATCAAACTAGTTAAGCGATGTTACAAATTCATATTAATATGTATAATAGCACATAATATCTTCTGGCATTTTTAATCAAAATACCACTTAATTGCCTAAATGTAACTTTTTAGCTTCTAGTGTATACCTCTTTTATACAGCAATACACCCTAACATAACAATGCCCCCAAATGTTTTAAATAGTTAGATATTTGCTAAGATGTGTAATTACAGTATATCTCTACATCTATGGCACATAATATCATTATTTAATTATTTTTCTGGGTTTGAGAAAATTTTACTAACACCTTCAACTGACATGAAACAACAAAAATAGTATCTGCTGTGAAACGCAAAGATTGTGATTTTTATAGAAATTGGAATTCATTGGATAGTAAAAGGTTTTGTCTACCATGGGAATAACCTCAATGCTTCATTTTGAAAAAGGATCTAAATTGTATTGACTTGAATATTTGAAATTATATTTTTCTAACTTGGTTGATATTTTAAAAGGTATTGTCCTTCTGATAGATAGATATATAACCCATGTAGAAAGGAGTATGAAATGTTACCATCAGGACACTTATTGATTACAATATATGACATTGAGCTGTTGAGGAGAGAAACTCACATCAGTGTTTAAGATATAACTCAGAGTCATGTCAGTGTTATGAGCTGAGATTTTAGAGTCAATAGGCCTTAGTTACAATCCTGAGCTCATATATACTAGAGAGGTGATCTTAAGGAAGAAACTATAACAGAACATTAAATCGGTACTCTTTCTAACTCAATTTTGATCAAGTCCCAAGTTAAAATGTCTTGAACATCTATAAAGTCAGTACATTTGAAAAAGGTGGTAAAACACTAACTTTGTAACCTTAAGTAACCCATGCATTTCTAGAGAATAAAAAGGGTCAAAGATGCAGAAACCTAAAAGTGAGACTGAGTGAGAGTGAGAGAGACTTCCTGGACTGCACCTCATTTTGGTGCAGAATAAGAACATCTTCCTTAACTCTTGTCAAGTGAAAGCAGACTGGAACAGCTATGGGGAAAGTTGAGTGCACTTACTCACCAGTAAACTGATGATTAACCCATGCTTGGAGAATCTGAAGACCAAGGATTTTTGATACCGAAATGAAGACGCATAGCAGAGATAAAAAGGATAAGCTGTATTGGAACAGACTGTATTATTATGCCTATATATGCATTGAAAATATGTATTTAAATATACAATATATGTATATATTACCCATATTTACATACTAAATATGTAATGTTAAATATTACATAATAGTAAATATTGCATATTATATATGTAAGATAGGATTGATTCTGGGGCATGCCACAGAGGAGAAAGTTTATCTGGTGCCATTTTAAATCACGTCCAAAAGGAATGCCTAGAGATCTAGTATGACCAAATCAAATAATAAGCAGACAACAAGAATGACAGAAACTGAAGAAAGAGTCATAAGCATTCATCCAAAGAAGATGCATTTTCCATATAGCAATATGCAATTATATGTCCTTATAATAAGATAAGCTCAGAGGGACTCACAAAACTGCTTCATGAGAAGATAACTTCTTCCACCAAGCCAGAGAGCCAGGAGTGGCTCATTAAAGCTCATGTGAATTAAAAACTTCTCAGTCCATTATAATGATGCCCCTTTTCCCTGTTCTAATTCAGGAGAAATTATAAAAGAAATGGCCAGCTTTTTGGGTAAAGCAAAAGAAGCAAAATGCTGAGAAACTGTTTCCTACAGATTTCCAGCCCAATCAGGCAGAAGTTGGCGGAGAAAGGACTTGGATCACATTAAGATTTTGCTTATTATAATGGTTGCATATTTTTCTTATTGGATGATTTTTTCATTCTTTTGAGTTTCTGATTAGCCTTTCCAAAGGAGGCAAATCAGATATACGTCCATCTCAGTGAGCAGTGGAGTGACTTTGGATAGAATGGGAGTCATGTTTGCCCTAAGCAGTTTCCAGCTTGAGTTTTCCTTAGTGATATTGGAGGCCCAAGATATTTTCCTTTCACATACCTAAAGCAATCCCCTTGAAGTTGCTTAAGTTTGTATGTACACAGTGGGTTTAATAGAAGAACATTATTTTCTGCTTGCACCTAAGGGATTCCACAGATAAGTACCATTATATATCTTTAAGTGTCAGAATCTTTATCTGAAAAATTCTAATCATTTTAGGCAAATATATATGAGTCTTGTGTTGATTAAATAATATATTTTCATAATGTGTTTTGCATATACTAAGTATAATATATATGATATTTTTATTATTCAGTTAAATACCAATCTCATGTACTAATTTTGTACTGTCTTATTACTCGGCACTGTATTTGGCAATCATTGTTTTAGGAAGATATGATGACTTTTATTAAGGGATCTTGTAGAGGAATTATTTTACAAAACATAATAATTCAGGATTCAGTAAACAGATTTAAGATTACAGAGGAGGGAAAGCTCATAACTGCAAACGAGGAACCAAGGAGAACTTCATGGGGTAAGGTATACTAAGCAGCAAATGAATAGCAATGTAAATGGACTGCTCTTCATTACTGAAAAAATGATTTTCTGTTTTTTTAATTGTTGGAGGATTCCAAATAAAATATGACAAAATACAATTATTGATGATATATTAATTTTTAAATAACACTTAAATAAAGAGGAGGAAAAACTGACGCCCTGTATATGTAATATGAACAATGCAAACATAAAAAGAAAAAAATATTTCTTTTAATCTTCAAAATAGCTGGGCAGTAATTTTTTCTATATCAAAATATTATTATATTTGCATTGTTATGATTATTTCAGATTTTTCTAATCAAATTGTGTCATTGAATTTAGCATATGGCCAATTTTGAACTTAAAAAATACTGAACTTTTGTAAAGAGTATGTGCTAACAAGCGATAATTACTTAAACAAGCACTATCTCCTCAGTTTAATTAATCAAGCCTTTCACTTGGTCTTCAGAGTATAATTAAATTAGATAACCTCAGAATGGATGGCTCACTTGAGCTTCTTGGAAAATATGCTTAACCTCAACAATTTTTCCCGTCTATTAGGTAAATGGTTTTGATTAAGATCCCAAGTAAGTTCTAGTGTTTAGTCAAAAAATCTTGGTATGAGTACCTGAAGTATTATTCAAGGGCCTAAACAATCTTCCCAGATTTATTTTCATTCATCATTAATTACTTTATACCCATTATTCAAAGTTATCTCAATTTGTCAAATAAAATTAAAATTTCAATTGATTTTAAAATACTCAATAACTTTTCACTGTGGGCAATTGACAGAGACGCAAGCAAATTTCTAGTAAACAATACAGTATTATCAACTATATTCACTGTACTGTATATCTTTTTTTTACATAAGAAAGAACCATCAGCAAAACCCATGATTTTATTGATGTCCTATTCAAAATCAACAATGATACCCAATTTATAAATGTACATTTTGAATGTGAAAGAATGTGGCTGGCCATCTAAGCTGAGTATTTGTTTTAGTCTGAAAAACCACAGTAAATCCTCGACTCCCTGTGGTAACTGAGAACATGCAAGGTCCAGTTGCTGCTGGGGAAAGTAAACTTTTGATACTTATGCACTCCCTTTTGTCCTAAGTTGTAAAATCACTTCTGACTATAGCCCACTGGTCAATTTTTCCTTAGGCTTGGAAAAGACATGGAATTAATTAGGGGATGTGTAATTCTTAACACCTGGAATCTACAACTCATATAGTATCAAAA
The DNA here is from genome assembly GCF_028858775.2 of Pan troglodytes. NCBI lineage: Eukaryota > Metazoa > Chordata > Mammalia > Primates > Hominidae > Pan > Pan troglodytes. The sequence continues at coordinate 62,510,313 of NC_072412.2, read as the reverse complement.
GCAAAAGAAAAATTTCAGTTCTAATAACCTAGGTTAGAGTCATTCTTTATATGTTCAGTAAGACATATTCTCTCTCTTTCTTTAAACAAGGAATCAAAATTAGGCATAAATACGTCTTTAATAATACAATTTAAAAATACTAAAACATAATAAAATGGCAGTTTATACACTTATGTTTTACAACATACAACAACAATAAAGTTTAGATTCAAAGTTGATAAATATTTCAAATTTTCCTTGAGGAATAGATGCTTCAACAAGAGGAAATATTTCTACCAAACACCAAAATTCTTATTTGGAGAACCATGCCCTCAGAAACACTTTATGATATCACCAGTATTTTGATGGAGTTCTTATAATTTATTCCTTATTTTGGTCACTATGAGTCCCAGAAGTGAATGCATCTGTGCTGTATTTATATTTAAAGAATTTGTTATATTGTGAAAATGTATGTGTTAATGTTATACTATTTTAATGCCACCATTGCAATGTGCTTTAAATAATACCGTATTTGTACATCCTGATGATGTTGGTAACTGATTTCATTAGTACATAATGAAATGGACTAATGTTAAGACTGATTGTTTAACTAGGGAATTAACAAAGTTTATGTTTCCAGAGGTTGAAACAAGTTTGGGACTCTGGATGGCAGAACAAGTAGAGGAGAATAAATTTCAAATTTCTAAACCTGACAGAGGCATCACTCTCTGAAGACATGTTTCATGGTAACATGAAATTTATAGAAATGTATTCTAAACCTGCATGCAGGGCTCAGTGTCCAGAGATCAAGATCAGACAGAAGAATATACAGCCACCATTTTGTGACTACTGCCTTACAATAGCACAGGTCCACATCAGTCCTATGCTTACTTTTCTTTCATCTTTGACTCACTTTGTCCTATAAAGGTAATATGTATATACATAAAAGGTTCTGTATATGTATTAAGATTTTGTCTTTATATCTTGAATCCTTTACATAACTATATTATTTCAGCAGAAAATTTTAGGCCAGAATACATATATTATATATATTAAATATATATCACCTCTTACATATTTTCATATATATATATATGTTTCCATTTGTAACCAAAGTCGTATTCCTGATGCTCTCCATCATTGCAATTTGTTGTGAAAATATACCAAAATTGTTCATATTTGATTACATTATATAGCAAAAAGTTACATGGTATAAAATTGTTTTTCCAAAGTTTAGCCACTATACAACAGTAGAGATTCTAATTAGTCACTTTAGTGTTTATATTAAATACTTAAACATTGCCTTAATTCTCATATTTTTTGTATGAAGTGCTCTTCAATGTCAGAATATTTAATAAATAAGGCATTAGTATAAAAGGATATCGCCATCAATAACTGTTTCCACTTTTCTAATGCTGTTTACTAGATGGATCACAGTGCGGTCAACTGAGACATAGAATACTGAAGGAAAAGTTCTAAGGGATAGATGATAATAAGTTTTCAGGTAATGACATTGGGGTTCTTTGAAGATACCAATATAGTAGCATATGTAACCATTTGTATAATAATGAAGATAATAGACACAAGTTTGAGACTCACTCGTCCTTTGTGTTGACCAAGTATGAAAGTACATAAAGTTAGTTAAGACAATTCTGCAAAAGGGAAAAATGTTATAACACAGGCTTAACCTTGAGGAAACAACAGCATTTTAAGGGTGAAAGAGATGAACAGTTGTCTAGAAATAAGACCAAGAAAAAAATGAACACAGATTACATAAGAGAGCCAAGAACGTATGGTGTCACAGAAGCTAGGAAAAAAGAGTCTGTTAGCAATGAAGATGAGAATAATAGTGCCATACTCAGAGGATAGAAGAAAACATAAGACCTTGTCTGTCTTTACTGTTTTTGTGAAAATGAGGTAATTCTTGTTGACTGTCTTGGTCCATTTTGTGCTGTTATATATATTAGAACAGATAGGGTAATTCATAATGAACAGAAACAAATATATTGGCTCACAGTTTTGTATGCTGGGAAATCAAGTATGGAGGGGTCAGCATCTGCAGAAGGTCTTCTTGTTGCATCATCACATGGTGGAAAAAGGGAGCTGAACTCTCTCTTTTATAACAATCCCACTCCTGAGATAACAACCCCAGGTGTGTAATAGTAAATTCACTCCTGAGATAAAAATCTCACTGGAATGATAATAGCATTAATCCATTCATGAGGGCATAGCCTTCACAGCCCAATCATAGCTCGAAGGCCCGACCTACTAACACTGTCACAATGGCAATCAAATTTCAACATGGGTTTTGTGGGGGGACAAACATTCAATTATAGCCATAACCTTAGTGTAAAGAATTATAATATAATGGGATAAAGATATTAGAAAAAGGCTCACATGGCTGTAAATTGATAAAAAATAAAAGAGTTAATAGAGATGGAAAGACCAATAGAAGATGCTAACAAGAAGGTAAAGAAAATATAAGAACATTTATTGTAATTTCAAAGACAAAAGTTTATTTACCAATAGTTGGGGAGCTACTAGAGGGAGGAGATAGCTGATAGGGCAAGATCTAAGAAAAGAGAAATGAGTGACTGAAAAAGAAAAAAATGCAAATATACAGAAGGAAAAGTAAGGAGTATTATTCTCTGAAAATGGGCAGAAAAGATAAAGACTGAAATTAAGATGGATATCTAAGTGGTAGATGAAGTGTCAAGAAGTTTAAGAAGAACATGTAAAATAAACTCTCGTTCTTTAATTAAACAGGCTACCAGCTAGGGGAGAGAATAAAAAAAAACTGGAAAACTACTTGTGGCAGTGAATTATCTTCATTTTGGAAAAGTTAGACAGCATTTAAGAAGTAGGCAAGGTTAAACTCTTTTTTTTTTATAGTGGGCTAGTCTGAATATTTCTGTTATTTTCTAGCAGCACTGTTTTCTCTATATGGTCCCTTAGCTCTCAGATGGTCTGCAGCTATTCTTACAGGCACACCTCTCTGCTTTTAGACTCTCTCCATTAAAATTAAACACTTCTGCAGCTATTTTCATCTTCTGAAGTAAACCTGAATGCTGAGTCTGTCTTGCTGACTCTGGCCCAGCGACAGATGAAACAAGTACATGAACATAGGTATTCTGCCTGACAGCGCGGCTAGGGGGCAGCATGGCTTAGCCCACTGATGAGAGTTCCACCCCCATAAGCCAGCCCTGCTTGCATTTATTTAGTACAGATTTAATGACAGAGGCTTGGAGCAAACACAATTTGTGGGTAATAAGCATTGTCGACTCCCCAAGTAGAGGGCAGTCCTGCACGTGAATGATCAAAGCTTCGTTTCTGGAGACAGGAGTAAACAAATGTATCTAGATAAGTTCCTTTCATTCTCTTGTTATTTGCCCTTTGCTCTCAGCCTCTGGATAAGAGAATTTGACTGTCTTCAGCCATAATTCTGTCCCGAAGCTTTTGCAAAACCTCCCGGCCTTCCAAGAAGGTTTGTGTCTTTCCTATAATTTTCCCCACCACCCTGACTGATCTCCTACATCTGTATTATGAAATTATTCTATTACAGATACATTTTGTTCTATTAATTAAATAATATCCAAATTCTGTAGTTCAATTGTTATTATAATCATATGATTATTGTCATGAGACATTTGTAAGGTAACTGTAGCCTGTAAAACAGTAACTGCCCCAATTAGATCAGCAGTTGCTTTTGTGGCCCTTATTTATTTTTACATCATTTTTTTTCACTCCAATAACAAAAGGTTTTATTTTTGGCAGAAATTTGAATAATGAGTTGAAGCCTACTTATTCCTACACCCAGTGATAGCAATTGGTAAATTCATTAAATATGCCACAAAAAGAGTTTTTTGGATGTTTACAGCATTTAAAGATCATCATACATACTTACGTTTATACATTTTTCTTTCTAATCTCTTAGAATTGTCGGTCTGGGACAGGTACATGATTCAAAAGTGTGGGCAGTGATATATCAAGCAACGTGAAAGAATTTCAGAACATAATATTATTATAAGAAAATGAAAACAAAAGAGAAAATAATGAATCAGATTATTTTTTTTTTCAAAAAACAAATCACATTGAAGATAGAGATTAAATATTTACTAAATCATTTTCTAAAGTTTGTAAAAGGTGGGCAGATACAAGGTCAGGAGATTGAGACCATCCTGGCTAACATGTTGAAACTCTGTCTCTACTAAAAATACAAAAAATTAGCCAGGCGTGGTGGCAGGTGACTATCCTGTAGTCCCAGCTACTCGAGAGGCTGAGGCAGGAGAATGGCGTGAACTGGGGAGGTGGAGCTGGAGCTTGCAGTGAGCCAAGATCGGGCCACTGCATTCCAGCCAGGGTGACAGAGTGAGAATCCATCCCCCCCAAAAAAAGGTTGTTTCAGAATATCTTTGAAGAAATCCTGTTAGCGTCACCTTTCACATATTTTCAGGCTTTACATTTATTTTATTAATATTTTCTGCTGTGCTGTTTTGGTTCTTCACTCATTATTACTTCATATCATTTCCACTACAGTGTATATTTCCCCCTTAATATTCACATTCCTTCATATTTAAGTTTTTCAAGTAAATATCCTCTTTATTCACCTTTGTTTCAAAATTTACACTTAATTTTGAGAGCATCCATTAAATGACTCAAAAAAGTTTCATTTAAAAAAACTATTTATTAAAATTATATATTTTCTCTCCCCCTTAAATGTTTTTTCAAAACATTTTGATTAACGCTTTGAATGTGTAATATCATACTTTTTGCAGTTATAAAAATAGCATGAGTATAATAGGTTTTTTCTTCATCATACATACTCTGATCAACTATCAGTAAGAAATTCCAAAATATGCAAATTTTGCATGCATTTTTCATAGAAATTAAATATTCTTTCCAATAAGAATTAAAAAAATGAAAATATGATCCACTTTGAATTATTGGAGAATTAAGGAATACATTAGTAAAAGATATATACCATATTTACTATGCATATCAAGTCAGTGTGGCATGGTAGGAAAAGACCAGGGATTGTTGTAAAAAATCGATTGACTTATTCTGGATTTTTCCCGGAATACATATAAAAACTTTGTTAGGTAATTTATTCTCTATCTGTTTCTATCAGCTTCCTCTAAACACAGAAAGTGAAGAGTGAAAACTAGTAGATACTCATGGTACTTCCTAAGACCTCTATTGTTTTGGCAATATAAGCTTCTGTATACTCATGATTCTAACTTTAAGATCTGTATCTGTTTTGCACAGACTTGAGCAAGTGAAATGTCTCTCTTGATAGTCTTGTATCCAAGTGAACTACCACTTATCAAAACTTTCTTAAACTAGATAAATCATTTAAGTGGCCGCTGACCTTACCGGTGACTTGAACTGGCTTAACGGGCATCAGAAGCACAGTAACATAAAAAATGCAGGATGCTGAAAAGAGTCATCCAACTGTTTTGCATTGCTGAACCTTGACATTGTTGAGCCTTCCAGTACTAACTACTAGTTACGGATAGCATCTTTGTCATCTCCACCGTACAGAAAATCACTACAATGAAATAATCTACAACAATGATAAATATGTGTCAACAGGATAGTCGAAAAAAATATAAAATATAAACCTTTTCATTTGAAAAGAAATAATACAAAGTGTTTGTAGGTTTCTGACACTTCAATGTACCATGTGTGCTTTTTAATCTATTCTCACGTTCTTTTATGCAATATGCAAAGATATAAAATATCGTTCTTTTGGTTTAGCCTTTTAAATATTTGTTATGCGTCATTCTTCCGTTGTTTGATTTAATTGTATGAATTAATTTCACTTCTTTTTGATATTTTTATTATCTGCTTTCTCCTCCTTTATTTAAAAATGACTTTAAACATTTTAAATGTTAACTGGTTTGTCCTTGTCTTTGGTAGTTCCCTTTACATCAGGGCTTATCTATGTGATACCAGACATTTCATCTGACACATGCCTTTTTTAACACTAACGGGTGTACTGTATTAACACAGACTGGGCTGTTGATGATCTTAAAGCTTAAACCTTTGGTTTTAGGGGGAAAAAGATGACAAAATAAGCCAAATTTAGTTTATGTTATATGTATCAGAAATTGAGGTCATATAGAAATAATTTATATTTCTCGGTAGGTATAAAACCATTTAATAACAGCAACAAGAGCTCTCAGATTAGAAATAATATTTCCTATATTCTTTAAATCCATTTTGTCTTATACCTTACTCTGAAAAATCTGTATTTTTTTTACTGAATATGAACTTTGTTTCACAATGACCATTTTATTCAATAGGAGCTACAGAATAAATTTAGAAAACACACACTGAGAGTAGAAAGAAATAGCAGAAAGCTGCTAAAATTATTTTATAGTATATCCTAGAACTTGTTATGGAGGCAGCATTTTCTATAATGAGAGAAAAATACTAGCCATTATAAGGCAGATAACCAGATAGCCCTAAATAAGGAGAAGTGTATTCCCTAGTTATTGCTGAATTGTCCCCTACTAAATTTTTCACCAATAATTCCAGATTTTATCTTAATATCACTGCTCCCAAAGAATGTCTTCAAATGTTATACATTACAAACTATATATTTTAATTATATTAATCATAAAATCACATGCTGCAATGCATGTATATTTTTTGTTAGCATAAAATAACAATGTATTGTAAACATACCATATTCATCTCAGATTTCAAAATATAATATTCTTCATTTATTCTTCATTTGACAGTCAAAGCCATTAATGACAAAAATATACAAAATTTATTAAGAATTTATGGATATAATACTTAAGCTTTTAGGAACACCACAATATTAGCTACTGAGATAAAATATCCTTTAAAAAATTCTAATGTGGGACATTTCTAAATATAAGCCAAATGCACACATTCTGGAGGATAATTATTCACAAAATAGCGTGACTTCGAATGGTATTCATTTGTATTATGCAGCATGAGAGATTACTTCATAAAAATATAGATTTAAAACTTCCTTGGGTTTTTATAGTTTTGGGTTTTACATGTAAGTCTTTAATCCATCTTGAGTTGAACTTTTGTATAGGAGTAAGAAAGGGGTCCAGTTTCAATTTTCTGCCCATGGCTAGCCAGTTTTCGTAGCATCATTTATTAAATAGGGAATCTTTTCCCCATTGTTTGTTTTTTTTTCAGGTTTGTCAAAGATCAGATGTTTGTAGATGTGTGGTCTTATATCTAAGATCTCTTTTCTGTTCCATTGGTCTATGTGTCTGGTTTTGTACCAGTACCATGCCATTTTTGTTACTGAAGACTTGTAGTATAGTTTTTAGTCAGGTAGTGTAATGCCTCCAGCTTTGTTCTATTTGCTTAGGATTGTCTTGGCTATATGGACTCTTTTTTTGGTTAGATACGAATTTTAAAGTAGTTTATTTCTAGTTCTGTGAAGATTGCCAATGGTAGTTTAATGGGAACAGCATTGAATCTATAAATTACTTTGGGCAGTGTGGCCATTTTCACAATATTGATTCTTCCTATCCATGAGCATGGAATGTTTTTCTATTTGTCTATGTTCTCTCTTTTTCCTTAGTGGTGGTTTCTAGTTTTTCTTGAAGTGGTCTTTCACTTCCCTTGTTAGCTGTATTTCCAGGTATTTTATTCTCTTTGAAAAAATTGTGAGTGGGAGTTCTAGGAAATACCATTCAGAACATAGGCATGGGCAAAGATTTCATGACAAAAATGTCAAAAGCAATTGCAACTAAAGCAAAAATTGACAAATGAGATCTAATTAAAATAAAGAGCTTCTGCACAGCAAAAGAAACTATCATCAGAATGAACAGACAACAGAATTGCAGAAAATTTTTGCAATTTATTCATCTGACAAATGTCTAATATCCAGAGTCTACAAGGAACTGAAACAAATGTACGAGTAAACAACAAACAACTCCATTAAAAAGTGGGCAAATCACATGAACAGACACTTCTCAAAAGAAAACATTTATTCTGCCAACAAACATATGAAAAAAAGCTCAACATCACTGATCATTAGAGAAATTAAAATCAAGACCACAACGAGATATAATTTCATGCAAGTCAAAATGGCAATTATTAAAAAGCCAAGAAACAAAAAGTGTTGGTGAGGCTGTGGAGAAGCAGGAAAGCTTTTACACTGTCGGTGGGAATGTAAATGAGTTCAACCATTATGAAAACCACTGTGGCAATTCCTCAAAGACCTAGAGACAGAAATGCCGTTGGACCCAGCATCCCATTACTGCCTATATACCCAAAGGAATATAAATAGTTCTATTATAAAGGCACATGCACATGTTCATTGCAGCACTACTCACAATAGCAAAGACATAGAATCAACCCAAGTGCCCATGAATGATAGACTGGATAAAGAAAATATGGTACATATACACCATGCAATACCATGCAGCCATAAAAAGGAACCAGATCATGTCCTTAGCAGGGACATGGTTGGTGCCATAAGCCATTATCTTCAGAAAACTAACCCAGGAACAGAAACGAAACACCACATGTTCTTACTTATAAGTGGGAGGTGAACACTGAGAACACATGGACACAGGGTGGGGAAAAACACATACTGGGGCCTGTTGGCGGATGGGGTGGAGGGAGGGAGAGCATCAAGATAAATAAGTAATGCATGCAGGGCTTAATAAGTTCAGTTGATATGTGCAGCAAACCAACATGGCATATGTTTACGTATGTAACAAATCCTGCATGTCCTGCACATGTATCCCAGAACTTAAAATAAAATAAAATAAAATAAAAATTTCCTTGGTTGGGTAAATTTTACAAATGTTAACATCCTGTAGCATCCTGATACTGTTTGCTTTTGCTGCTACTGCTGTTTTTGAATTACCCTCTAGGATCATTCTTCTATGAAAGTGCCAAGCTGTACACTATGGTAATTGAGACAAATTTTTTCTAGAATTGAGGATTTCCCCCAACAAAATTATACTATTTTTCTGACTCTAGCTTTGATACAAAAGTTCAAAGGCTTCCTGGATTCTTGCTTGTTCAAAGGCTTCCAGACCAACCTTGCTCCTTTAATGCTTGATTTTTTTTTTCTGTATGGGAGTGGAAAACAGATTTTACAGGTTAATATCATATATCAAATTAAGAAAAAACCCAAAGCATAAAATCAAGGTAGCAATCAGGTAGAAATAATTAAGTGGCATAAACCACTACAGTTAGGCCTCATTATCCACAGGTTCTTCCTCCTGGGATTCAACCAACTGCAGACTGAAAGTACACAGGAAAAAAAAATGACAATACAACAACAGAAAAATAATACAAATGAAAAATACAGTGTAACAACTATTTCTATAGCATTTACATTATATTAGGTATTGTAAGTAATCCAGAGATTATTTAAAGTATATGGGATGATATACATAGGTTATATGTAAATACTACAAAGCTTTATATGAAATTTGCATTTTGGTATTTCCAAGAGTCCTGGAACCAATCTTTCATTTCCCATGGATACAAAACTATGATTGTACAATATTTTACTGCTCTTAGATTTGTTTCACAGGGAAAATTAAAATTATTGCTATTTAGAGTATGGAGATCTGAATATGAAACTAATATAACATGCATGTTCTTTAATTCATGTATTTATTCCACAAACATGTCTTTTAAAAAATATTTAATTTTTTTGTGGATATACAATAGGTGTATATATTTATGGGGTACTTGAGACATTTTGATACAGGCATTCAATGTGAAGTAAGCACACCATGAAGAATGGAGTATTCATCCCCTCAAGCATTTATTCATTTAGTTGTAAACAATTCAATTATACTGTTAGTTATTTTAAAACGTAAAGTTAACCTATCATTGACTATAGTCACCTTGTGCTATCAAATAGTAGATCTTATTCATTATTTAACTATTTTTTAATCGTCTCCACCTTCCCCCAAAATCCCCACTACACTTCCCAGCCTCTGGTATCTAGCCTTCTACTCTCTATGCTCATAAGTTAATTGTTTTGATTTTTAGACCCTACAAATAAGTGAGAACATGCAATGTTTGTCTTTCTGTTCTTGGCTTATTTCACTTAACATAGTGAAATAATCTGTGATTATTTGTTCCATCCATCACTAGTTCCATCCATGTTGTTGCAAATCACTGGTTCTCATTATTTTTTATTGCTGAATAGTACTCCATTGTGTGTATATATACCAAATTTTCTTAATCCACTCATCTGCTGATAGACACGTTACTTCCAAATCTTAGTTATTGCAAACAGTGCTGCAACAAACACAGGAGTGCAGATATCTCTTAGATATACTGATTTCCTTTCTTTTGGGTACGTATGAAGCAGTGGAATTGCTCTATCTTATGGTAGTTCAATTTTTAGTTTTTTGAGGAACCTTCTAACTATGATGGTTGAAATCAGTTATATTCCCACCAATAGTGTACAAGAGTTCCCTTTTCTCCACATCCTCACTAGCATTTGTTATCGCCTGTTCTTTGGCTATAAACCATATTAACTGTGGTGAAATTATATCTCATTGTAGTTTTGATGACATTTTTTATTAATCAGTGATGATGAGCACATTTTCATTTGCTTGTTTGCAATTTGTATGTCTTCTTTTGAGAAATGTCTATTCAAGTATTTTGTTCTTCTTTGAATTATTAGATTGTTTTCCCAAAGAGTTTTTTGAGCTTATATATTATGGTTATTAATCCCTTGTCAGATGAGCAGTTTGCAAATATTTTCTTCCATTATTTGGGTTATTTCTTTACTTTGTTGATTGTATTCTTTGCTGTGCAGAAGGTTTTTAACTCAGTGTGATTCCATTTGTCCATATTTCTGCTTTGGTTGCCTGTGCTTGTGTGTATTACTCAATAAATTTTTGCCAGGGCCAGTGTCCTGGAGAATTTCCCCAATATTTCCTTGTAATAGTTTCAATGCTTGAGGCCTTAGATTTAAGTCTTTAATCCATTCTGATTTGATTTTTGTATATGGTGAGAGATAGTGATGTACTTTCTTTCTTATGCCTGCGGATATCTAGTTTTCCCAGCAACATTTATTGAAGATACTGTCTTTTCTTCAGTATGTTCTTTACACCTTTATCAAAAATGAGTTCACTGTAGTTGTGTGGATTTGTTGATGGAGGCTGTATTCTGTTCCATGGGTCTATGTGTCTGTTTTTATGCCAGCACCATGCTGTTTTGGTTACTGCAGCTCTGTAGTATAATATGATATTAGGTAATGTGATTCTTCCAGTTCTGTTCTTTTTGACTAGGAATGCTTTGGCTATTCTGAGTTTTCTTCTAGTTCCATATAAATTTTAGGATTGTTATTTATATTTCTGTAAAGAATATCACTGCTATTTTGATAGGAATTGCATCGAGTCAGTAGAGTATATCACATGGGTTGCGTGGATATTTTGGCAATATTGATTCTTCCAATTCATGAACATGTAATATATTTTCATTTTTTGGTGTCCTCTTCAATTTCTTTCATAAATGTTTTATAGTTTTTATTATAGGGATCTTTTACTTCCTTGGTTAATTCCTAGGTATTTAATTTTATATATGGCTATTGTAAATAAGATTACTTTTTAATTTCTTTTTCAGATTGCTTACTGTTGGCACATAGAAATGCTACTGAATTTTGCATGTTGATTTTGTATTCTAGAACGTTAGTGAATTTGTTTATCAGTTCTAATAAGTTTTTTGGTGGAGTCTTTAGGATTTTCCAAATATAATATTATATCATCTGCAAACAAGGATAATTTTACTTCATCATTTCCAATTTGGATGCCCTTTATATCTTTCCCTTGTCTGATTGCTCTAGCTAGGACTTCCAGTACTACGTTGAATAATAGTGGTCACACTGGGCATCCTTGTCATGTTCCAGATCTTTGAGAAAAGGCTTTTGCTTTTTCCCCCTTCAGTATGAAACTAGTTGTGGGTCTGCCACATATGGCTTTTACTATGTCGAGGTATGTTCCTACTATCCCCAAGTTTTTGAGGGTTTTTATCATGGAGGGATATTAAATTTTATCAAATGGTTTTTTAGCACCAACTGAAATAATTACATGACTTTTATCCTTGATTAAATGATGTATCACATTGATTGATTTGCATAGGTTTAACCATTCTTGCATCCCAGTGATAAATCCCACTTGGTCATGATGTATGATCTTTCTAGTGTATTGTTGAATTCTGTTTGCTAGTATTTTGTTGAGAGTTTTTGCATCAATATTCTCAGATCATTCATCATTAATGATGATAATGAAGCAAGGATGTTTCAACATACACAAATGAACCAATCAGGTATATTGGCCTGTAGTTTTTCTTTTTTCTATCTATCTTTATGTGGTTTTGGGATCAAGGTAATACTGGCATGGTAAAGACAAGTTGGAAAGTATTCCTTCCTTCTCTGTTTTTCAGAATAGTTTGAGTAGGATTGGTATTTGTTATTCTTTAAATGTTCGATGGAATTCAGCAGTGAAGCCATTGCTTCCTGGGCTTTTCCTTACTGGGAGACTTTTTATTACAGCTTTGGTGTAGTTACTTCTTATTGCTCTGTTCAGGTTTTGAATTTCCTCCTGTTTCAATCTTGGTAGGTTGTATGTAACTAGATATTTATCCACTTCTTCTAGATTTTCCAATTTATTGGCATATAGTTGCTCAAAAGAGCCACTAATGATCTTTTGAACTTCTGCAGTATCAGATACAATGTCTCCTTTTCATTTTCTGATTTTATTTTCTGCAATATCAGTTACGATGTCTCCTTTTTCATTTCTGATTTTATTTATTTGAATATTCTCTCGTTTCCAAAATCTCTTTTGGATTTCTTCCTGTTTCAATCTTTGTAGGTTGTATGTACCTAGAAATTTGTCCATTTCTTCTAGATTTTCCAATTTATTAGCATATAGTTGCTCAAAAGAGCCACTGATGATTCTTTGAATTTCTGCAGTATCAGTAACAATGTCTCCTTTTTCATTTCTGATTTTATTTATTTGAATCTTCTCTCTTTTTTTCTTATTGTGGTTAAGAGTTTGTCAAATTTAACTTTTTGAAAAACTGACTTTTTGTTTCATTGATTTTTTTTATAATTTTCATTTCAAATTTATTTGTTTACTGTTTTCTAGTTCTAGATGATGCATCATTATGTTGTTTATTTGATATTTTTCATCTTTTTTGATGTAAATGCTTATAGCTACAAACTTTTCTCTTTCTATTGCTTTTGCTGTATCCTGAAGTTTTGGGTATGTTGTGTTTCCGTTATCATTTGTTTCAGGAAAATTTCTAATTTCCTTCTTACTTTTTTCATTGAGCCACAGGTCATTAAGGAACATAGTGCTTAATTTCCATATATGTGTATAGTTTCCAAAATTCCTTTTATTATTAATTTCTAGTTTCATTCCATTGTGGTCAGAGAAGATGCTTGATATTATTTCAATTTTCTTAAATGTTCTAATATTTGTTTTGTGACCTAACACGTTGTCTACCCTTGAGAATAATCCATGTGCTGAGGAAAAGAATGTGTTGTCTGCATTTCTTACCTGAAATGTTCGGTAAATATCTATTAGATTCATTTGATCTATACTGTATGTTAAATATGATGTTTATTAATTTTCTGTCTGGAAGACTTGTCCAATGCTGAAAGTGAGGTGTTAAACTCTCTAGCTATTATTATATTTGAAACTTTCTCTCTCTTTAGATCTAATAATGTTTCCTTTATATACCTAGGTGCTCCAGTGTTTGGTGCATATATATTGAAAATGTTATATACTCTTGCTAAATTGACTCCTTTATCTTTATACAGTCACATTTTTTTTCTCTTTTTTCAGTTTTTGACCTGAAATCTATTCTCTCTGATATAAGTACAGTGACTCCTGCTCTATTTTGGTTCCCATTGACATGGAATATCCTTTTTCATACTTTTTTTTTCAGGCTATGTGTATTTTATAGGTGAATTGTGTTTCTTGTAGGCAACAGATCAATGGGTCTTGGTTTTTCAATCCATTAATCCAGTCTATATCTTTTGATTAGAGAGTTTAGTTCATTTACATTCAACGATATTAATGTTAAGAACTTACTCCTGCCATTTTGCTATTTATTTTCTGGTTGTTTTGTAGTCTTCTCTTTCGTTTTTGTTTCACTCTTGTTTTCTTCTAGTGAAGGTAATTTTTTTTGTGTGTGATATAATTTAGTTTCTTGCTTTTTATTTTTTGTGTATTTATTGTAAGTTTTGTGGTTTGAGGTTAACACGAGACTTGCAAATACTATCTTATAATACGTTATTTTATCCTGATAACAACTTAACACTATTTTCATAAACAATGGGCAGAAAGAAAACTAATAAAAGCTCACCTTGGCTTTGTTTCCCTGTTTTTAAACTGTTGCTGTTTCTATTTATATCATTTATTTCCTTTTTTTAACTTTTATTTTAAGTTCAGGAGTACAAGCGCAGGTTTTTTACATAGATAAACATGTGTCTTGGGGATTGTTGTACAGATTATTTTATCACCCAGATACTAAGCTTAGTACGCATTAGTTATTTTTTTCTTTTTAAATTTTTTATTTTCCTATTCCAACAGGTTTTTGGGGAGAAGGTGGTGTTTGATTACATGAATAAGTTCTTTAATGTTGATTTCTGAGTTTTTGGTCATCCATCACCTGAGCAGTGTACATTGTATCCAGTATGTAGTATTTTATCCCTCACCATTCCCCACCCTTTCTCCTGATTCCCCAAAGTCCAATATATCATTCTTATGACTTTGCATCCTCATAGCTTAGCTTCTACATATGAGTGAGAACATACAATATTTAGTTTTCAATTTTTGAGTTACTTCACTTAGAATAATAGCCTCCAATTCCATGCAGGTTGCTGCAAATGCCATTATTCCATTCCTTTTTGTGGCTGAGTAGTATTCCATGGTATATATATACCACATTTTCTTTATCCACTCACTGATTGATGGGCATTTGGGCTGATTTCATATTTTTGCAATTGCCAATTGTGCTGCTATAAATACACATGTGCAAGTATTTTTTTGTATAACGAGTTCCTTTCCTCTAGATAGATACCTAGTAGTGGGATTACTGGATCAAATGGTAGACCTATTTCTTGTTATTTAAGGAATCTCCACAGTATTTTCCTAGCGGTTGCACCAGTTTCCATTCCCTTTTCACCACATCCACACCATCATTCTTATATCTTAATGTACTATTTATGTCTTCACAAGTTGTTGAAGTTACTGCATTTGATTGGTTCATTGTTTAGTCTTTCTGCTAAGGACAAAAGTAGTTCATACACCACAGTTACAGTTGGTAATATTCTGTGTTTTTCTGTGTACTTACCATTACCAGTAAGTCTTATACCTTCAGATGAATATTTTTGTTAATTAATGTCCTTATCTTTCTTACTGAAGTACTCTCTTTAGCATTTCTTGCAGGAAAGGTCTGGTATTGATGAAATGTTAATACCTCAGCCTTTCTTTGTTGGAGAAAGTATTTATTTTTCCTTCATGTTTGAAGGATATTTTCACCAAATATACTGTCTTGGTTAATTTTTTTTTTCCTTCAGAACTTTAAATATGTTATGCCACTCTCTTCTGGCTTTAAGGTTTCCAGTGAAAAGTCTGCTGCCAGACATACTGGAGTTCTGTTATATTATTTTTTTCTTTTCTCTTGCTGCTTTGAGAATCTTTTCTTTATCTTGGCTTTTTTGAGTTTAATTATTAAATGTTTTTAGGTAGTCTTGTTTGAGTTAAATCTGCTTTGTGTTCTATAACCTTGTACTTGAATATTGATATCTTTCTGCAGGCTTGGGAAGTTTTCTGTTATTATCACTTTGAATAATTGTTCTACTCTTGTTTCTCTAAACCCCTGGCCAAAAGGAGTACTGCTAGACTGCCACCAATGTTACCATAAGGCCCAAATTCTCTTAAGTCAGTTTGTAGTGAATACTGTCTGGCTTGGGACTCACATTTCAGGGTGGGGGGCTCCTCTGTGGTCCAGGACAGGTACAGAAATGCTGTCTGAGAGTCAAGTCCTGGAATTGGGGACCCCCAGAGTCCGTTTGGTGCTCTACCAACCTGTGACAATGTTGGCACCTAAGGTGCAAGACAAAGTTCCCTTTACTTTTCTCTCTGCTTTTCCCAAGCAGAAGAAGTTTTACCCCATAGCTACCACAGCTGGTAATATTCTGAGTCTCACCTGAAGCCAGCAAATCTCAAAGGCTCACCAAGGCCCTTGATGTAGTACCTGGGTATTACTGCTGGATATTCAGGGCCCAGAAACTCTTCATTTAGCAGGTGATGAATGCTGGAAGGATTAGGTTATTTTCTTCAAGGCAGCAGTTCTTTTCTGGCCCAGAGTGTGTCTAGAAATATCCTCTTGGAGCTAAACCTTGGAATAGGACCTCATGACTTGGACTGGTGCCCTATCCTGCTGTGGCTGAGCTGGTATCCAAGATGCAAGACAAAATTCTCACCACTCTTCCCTCTCCAATTCTCAAGCTGCAGGAAGGGGTCTCTTTTGGAGCCAAGAGCAGTGCAGACTGGGGTTAGGGTAGCGGTGATACCAGCATTCCCTTGGCTTCCCCAGCTGATGTCTCAGTATGTCACATGCCCTCTCAGTTCACTGTCTCTGGGCCTAGTTCAGCCCTATGACCTTCCCAAGAGTTGCAGCCCTAAGAGGCCTTTCAGATTTATTTAGAGACCAAGAGCACTTTAGCTCTGGGTGGTGAGGTTTGCGGACATTCAAATTTGGGCTGCTGGGATGGGTGATTCCCCTCTGACTAGGGTTGGTTTAAATACTCCATTTTTGGGTGGGCATTAGCTGAGTTTTGTCTGGTTTTCCTTTCTGCTCTAACAGAACAGCACTGAATTTAGTGCCTCACAGTTGCTGTGTTCTCTCTCCCCCAGCACCCAGAGATGCTCATGGCACCATGCCACAGATGTCAGGGATGGAGGAGGGGTGGTATTGGTGATTCTGAATCATTTTTTCTATCTGTTCAATACCTTTTTCAGTGACATCAAGTTAAAATCAGGCACTATGAGTGCTCACCTGATTTTTGGTTCTTATAAAGGTGTGTTCCTATTTAGATCATTGTTAACTTGGTGTCCTTGCTGAGGGAGATGACAGGTGAAGCTTTCTATTCTATCATCTTGCTCTGTCCCTATTCCACAAATATTTCATTCATTGTTCTCTATGTTGCTATTTTTGGACATGGGAATACTAAAATCTTTGAGATCTGATCTTTCTCTTAGGTAACTTAGAGCCAACTAGGGATGATACACATGTGTAATAAACAAATGAAATAAATTGTGTAAATATTAGAACAGAAGTACAGCATAGTTGATATGGGTGGGTTACAGGCATGCTAGTGGTTTAAGTAAATAAAAACGCTGTCCGTCTCTCCTACAACCCATTAATCTTTCATCACATACCTTGTTGCAGCTTCCCATTTGGCAAGACATAAAATTTAAGAAATGAAACTAGTACAGAGGCTGAAGTTGCTGATGGAAGAGTCCAAAATGTAAACATTAAGACTTGAGCATAAACTGAGTTGAGACACCGGATCTATACATGTTAATTTCTTAGCAGCCTTACCTGAATGAATCAGGAGAGAATGATTTTGCTACAAGCAGTGGCATATTTAATATCAAGGATATACACGTATTTTTAAAAAGTGAGAGTTGGGGGGGCACATTAGAGAATAATTTTATTTCTTCCTCTAATGGAGAGGAACATAGAAGAAGTGATTTTTATTCTTTGTTACCTTGATTAAAGCTCTGAATTCTTCTGAAGGTAAAAATAATGCATGTGATTTTTCCAATTTCTTGAAATGCTTTTTGTTTGTTTCAATTCCTATTTTACTTTGATTTTTGAATTCACGTATCTCTAGTCATCCAAAACAAGTCTTGCAAACATTGCTCAGATTTCCTGCATATAATCATTTTCTCCTCACAACTCTTCTCTTCTATATCTTGTGTACTAGGAACACTTCTTCAAACTAGGAAGCAACTTTCCATTCTCCTGATATGCAATGGGAATGGCTTCATTTAATGATTGCAACATATATGCCAAAATAATTTCCAATTGTCTTCTAAAATAAACTGGTGTAATGATATTTTATTTTTCATATAAATCAGTACACCATTATGTTTTAAAATGTTTTATCAAGGAATAATGTTTAGTTTAGGTAACTGAGTTCATCTTTCTTAAAGGTAAATAGTACTTTATGATCTCTTACTGAATTTCAACATGGATATATAAATGTTACCTCATTAGTCTGTTTGCACAGTATCTGTGAGACACGGTAAGTATCAAAGGCCAGATTATAGTGCTGTGAAGAAGAACTGGGCTGGGTGCGGTGGCTCATGCCCATAATCCCAGCACTTTGAGAGGCCAAGGCGAGTGGATCACCTGAGGTCAGGAGTTCAAGACCAGTCTGGCCAACGTGGAGAATCCCCATCTCTACTAAAAATACATAAATTAGCTGGGCGTGGTGGCAGGTGCCTGTAATCCCAGCGACACAGGAGGCTGAGGCAGGAGAACCACTTGAACCTGGTAGGTGGAGGTTGAAGTGAGCTGAGATTGTGCCACTGCACTCCAGTCTGGGCAAAAGAGTGAGACTCCATCTCAAAAAAAAAAAAAAAGAAAAAAAGAAAGAAGGAGAAATGACATAAACAACTAAGGAGTAAAATTGACAAATGTCAGATAAACAGTGTTAGAATTTTTGTATATGAAAATGTGTCCTCTCTCACCACGTTATGCCCTAAAACATTAGAAATGACTATCTTAATATTAAAAGTCATAATAATATAAATAGCTATAAATGTATTTATTTCTATTTCTTTAATGTCATTTTGCTATATGACCTCTATAGCAGTGGGTTGTACAGCAAGAATATTCTGTCTTTTATTAAATGCTTTACTTCATTTTGGCAAAGAAAACCAAGTGAAATTATAATTTTTAGAAGAATAATAATTATTATTCTATTAAAATTATTCTATATTATGCTATCAAAAATAATAACATTATGTTTAGAATAATTAGAATTTTCAGATATGTGAGCTTTATTGATCACAAGATTTTGTACACCTTTTTACTTTGAAAAAGTACATTTTAAAATCATTTTTCATTTTCATAATTCACTCTTGGAATGGAATTAAATGGTGTGATAATTTAACAGAGGATTATTTCCCTGCTTTTAGCTAGATAGTGCCAAAATTATTGGAGGATAATTTTTTATAAGAGATTTTTTTCAAACACCTTTAGA
Source organism: Pan troglodytes (assembly GCF_028858775.2). Lineage (NCBI taxonomy): Eukaryota > Metazoa > Chordata > Mammalia > Primates > Hominidae > Pan > Pan troglodytes. The sequence continues at coordinate 62,491,064 of NC_072412.2, read as the reverse complement.
GAAGAAAATACCGTAACCTCTCTTGATAACACATTCTTGTGGCTTATGATACCCACAGTCAGGAAGTACTTACTTTTCTGCAATTTAAACTTATTCCCCCTTGTCCTATATTCAGTGAATGTAGAGGAAAAACTATTCAATACTACTGTACGAGACCTTTTTCATATAACCCCAAACTAATGATGAGTCTCTCCAAGCTTTCTCTTTCTTATGCTTGAATAAACTCACTTCCGCTTACCTATTCTTCATTACACACTTTCAGTAAAGTCTAATCTTTTTTTTTTTTTTTTCTCCACATGAAGGCCTACTCAAATTTCTTCAGATCACATATCAGCTTTTATTCAGGTTCTTAGTTCTAAGACATACCACTTGAGGAATTTTTTTTTCCCGAAAGATTCACCTGTCTACCTTACAGACTAAGTTACTTTGAGAAGGTAAGAATAACACTGAGGAGACAATTCTATAATGTATTATAATCTATTTATACCAATTAAGTTTGGAGTATCAGCGGAGAACAGTAATTCTTGAAACAACTGTAAAATAAAAGAGAGCAGAACTAGCATATGCTATGATTCTAATGCTCCTCCATGAAACAATTTCAGTAGAAGGCTGAACTGTCATGCTCTGTAGTTACTTCATTCTTCAATACAAAGGTCAGTCTCTTTGACGTTGCAATGAAAAGCTGTTTTCACAGCTATGATCACAAAGTTAATTACACATCAATTCTTTAAAATGATGTTTATGTTCATATATATTGTTCAATGTATATTTTGCCCTAACTAGGGAATCAAGTTAAATTTAGATGTCAAGGTCCTTGTAGTTTATTAAAGAAGTTAAATTTAATCAAAAAGTAATGTAAATGTGCATGATGCAAGTATTATATGTCATTGTAATTTTATGTGATATAATTGCATTTATAGCAGATCAGTGAAAGTTTGTGAAAATTGACCTATTAAATATTAAATTTTTACCCGCCAGAGGTTGAATAGGAATACAGACTATAGAAGAGAATGTCAGAAAAAGTTTACAGGATAGAAATAGTAAGGCTAGAATTTTCTGAAATTCTGTGAATGCCTGTTCCATGATCATGATAGCAGCACCAGAAATATTACTAGGCTATAGGAACTATATGCTTTCAACTGTTTTCACCAGTATGAAAAGGCAATAAAGCAAGCGTATAAGGGTAAAAGAGAAGATTGTCTGATGTTTAACTTTTAGATTTCCTCTATATGATATTTTTTAAAGATGGACTTTAGACAACTAAAGTCTTCTTTCTCAAAATTGCTGAGATAGGAGTCTCAGACATTTTAAGTATTAAATATTAAACGATTAAGTGGATGTTTTTATGACTACTATATGTCTTCCTGAATTTCCCTTGTCTTCAACAGCTTGTTAAAAATTATTTTGAGTAGTAGCTTTAAGTTTTATTTACAAACCTTCTTCATAGCAAAGAAGGACTTCTTACTTATAAGAGTTAAAACATATTACACCTCTGGATATAGCCTAGGGTGCATTTCTGAAACATTTATTCAAAAATTAAATTAATATAATCATGTATATTTCAGAAGGCAAATATATTTTTATTACTAATCTCAGGATACACACCAGTGGCACCAAAGAGATTTAAAACTCAGAAAAAAACAAAGAAATATTATAAAATAAAAAGCAGTTCACTTGAGAACCCAATATCTGCTAAAAATGAGTGAGCCAATTTTACTCTGTATAACCACAAAATTGAAATAGAGTTAACTTCTGATGATTAAAAGAAAAGTTGGAAACGTGTTTTGAAATAATTAATAATCTGGTCCTAGATCCTTGAGGAATTGCCATACTGTCTTCCACAATGGTTGAACTAATTTACATTCCCACCAACAGTGTAAAAGTGTTCCTATTCCTCCACAGCCTCACCAGCATCTATTGTTTCTTGACTTTTTAATAATCGCCATTCTGACTGGTGTGAGATGGTATCTCATTGTGGTTTTGATTTGCATTTCTCTAATGATTAGTGATGATGAGCTTTTTTTCATATGTTTGTTGACCACACATATGTCTTCTTTCGAGAAGTGTCTGTTCATACCCTTTGCCCACTTTTTTATGGGGTTGTTTTGTTTTTCCTTGTAAATTTGTTTAAGTTCCTTGTAAATTCTGGCTATTAGATCTTTGTCAGATGGGTTGATTGCAAACATTTTCTCCCATTTTGTAGGATGCCTGTTCACTCTGATGATAGTTTCTTTTGCTGTGCAGAAGCTCTTTAGTTTAATTAGATCCCATTTGTCAATTTTGGCTTTTGTTGCAGTTGCTTTAGGTGTTTTCATCATGAAGTTTGCCCATGCCTATGTCCTAAGGGGTATTTCCCAGGTTTTATTCTAGAGTTTTTATTGTTTTGGGTTTTACATTTAAGTCTTTAATCCATCTTGAGTTAATTTTTGTGTAAGTTGTAAGGAAGGGGTCCAGTTTCAGTTTTCTGCATGTGGCTAGCCTGTTACTGGGCATATATCCAAAGGAATATAAATTATGCTACTATAAAGACACATGCACACGTCTGTTTTTTGAAGCACCATTCACAATAGCAAAGTCATGGAACCAACCCAAATGTCCATCAATGATAGACTAAAGAAAATGCGGTACATAGACACAATGGAATACTATTCAGCCATAAAAAGGAATGAGATCATATCCTTTACAGGGACATGGATGAAGCTGGAAGCCATCATCCTTAGCAAACTAACACAGGAACAGAAAACCAAGCACTGCATGTTCTCACACATAAGTGGGAGTTGAACAATGAGAACACATAGACACAGGGAGGGGAACAATATATACCTGGGGCTGCTGGGAGGTAGGGGGTTAGGGGTGGGAACTTAGAGGATGAATCAACAGTTGAATCAAACCACCATGGCACAAGTATACCTGTGTAACAAACCTGTACTTTCTGCACATGTATCTTGGAACTTAAAGTAAATTTTTTTAAAAAAGAAATAATTAATAATTGCAATTACAAAAATCTGGACTATCCAATAGGATATGTATTTCTGCATTTTACAATTGAGAAAATTGAGGTTCAAGGATTAGGTGATTTTTCATAATTTGCAATGAATAAATTAAGATAAAATTAAGACAAAGAGCCAAGATTCCTAAATTCTTTTTATTTTTACTTTTTCCTTTATTGCAGTATGCAGCATTCATGTTTAAAACAGTGTTTTTACTCATATTATTGTCTCTGTATGCCCTCCTCTTCATTAAGTTTTGAAGGTTGTGTTAGTTATTGGTTTCTAGGTAACAAATTACATAAACCTAATAGTCTAAAAAATCATGTATGTATCTCACAGTTTTTGTGGATTGAAAGTTCAGGCTCAACTGAGTGTGCTCTCTGGGGTATCACAGGTTGCAAACAATTTGTTAGCTAAGTTGTAGTCTCATCTGAACATAGGGAAGAACTCACTTCCAATTTGACACAGTTTTGTTGGCAGAATTTATTGCCTTGTGATTATAGAACTGATGGTTTCAACTTCTTGTTGTCAGTGGGAGGCTACACTCACTTCCTAGAGACCACTCTCATCTTCTTGCCACACAAGCCTGCCAACATGTTCACAAACTTCTTAGGAGCCATCTAAGACAGAGACAAATAATATAGTGTAACCATAAGAGTGACATCCCATTACATTATTCTGCCAATCCTCATGTAGAGGGGATTACACAAAGACAGGAACACCAGGAGAGAGGAATCACAGCGAGGTACACTCTGTACTTCTCTTGGTAGTTTCAGTTGATTAGGATTATTAACATATTGTATTAACGTTATTAGAAATTATTATTTTGGGGCCAACATAATTATTAAATGCAATTAAATTCTAGCCTCCAATCTCAACATAATGCATGAATTAAGTAATACTCTTTTTTACATTTATTATTCATTCTAGCCATGAGATCCTAGTTATGTGAGGGTCTTTCACTACATTATAAACAGCATCCTTCCCTTCTATTCCTTTCTAGAATATCCAGTAGGACAGAAAAATTTTGAACATAATATATTAAATAAGTCAATGGCCCTAACAAATTAGTGAGCTATTTCAAAAAATTAAGTTGGCCTTCTATAATTTTTATATAAGTTAAATTTCAGCTACAGAACCACAAACAATACATGCTGACCTATATCCAGGAACACTTTTAAGTTCACAAATTAAAACAGAAGAGAAAAAGCCTCCAATGAACTTTATTGTCCTTACTTACTTCATTTCATCATAGTACTCATATTTTAATATTTCTTTATTCTCTTTTTGACTACATATTTTGATGTCCTTTTTTTCTTTTTCTTTTATATTTGAAATATAACAATGACTTTTTTTTCAAATTACTTGTCTGACAGACTGAATTGGGTCCTTTGGTGTTTCAGGATGTGTATGTAGATTACATTTAATTTCATATGAAAACATTTGGAAAACCATAGAAAAAAGATGTATAATGAAGGTGTTTAAACACTCCCTCTAATATTCCTAAAATTGCAAGAGAGAAATGTGGAAAAAACATACTTTGTAAAATGTCATTGTTGCAGGAAGTAATACATTTTCTGTTAGGGAATTGACAATGTTAAATAGTTTAAGATACAGTTTGATTATGTTAATTATGGTTGTATAATACCATGGATTTAAAACACAAATTTATACATGTTTTATTTAATCAATAAATATGCTAAAATATATAATGAATGTGATATCCATTAATATTAAAAGAACAAAAATATCACATTTATTCAGCTAGAATAAGCAGTATTCCCAAACTATTCCAACTAATGCAAAATCAAAATATGTTCTATCTGACATGAAACATTGGCATGGAGACAAATGTGAAAATGGGCTGGGATATAACCTCTTCACAAGTATTTTACTAAAATAAAAATGATAATGTTCTACCACAGCTAATGCAAATTCAAAATACATAATTCAAAATGTGATGAACACATTTGACATCCCATCTCAAAACATTAATGTGCTATTGTGGGGATTTGAACACAGTAGAGAAAATGAATATACAAAAGTCTAGAAACCATCTCCTTTTAAATATATTTTTCAATCAATAAATGAGATAAAAATGAAAGTCATGTAAAATATATACAGTATTACTACATTTTTAACAGCATTTTTTTTTCTATTTTTTTCATTCAGTCTCATTTCTCCACCAGCAGAAAGACTAGGAAAGATGGAGTTTCTCTTATTCTCAGTCCTCAGAGTTTGAGAGGAATTTCCAGGAATCAAACAGATTAAAATTTTTTTTCTGTAAAGTCCGATTCATGGCTAGAATAACTCCTAGCAATATTAATCACTTCTTCTCCCTCTGTACTTCAATAGCTATTTTTTATTCTTCTGGTATAGCACTCACCATATTTTAAGAGTCACATAGCTGCAATAATGGCCCCAAACATTTCTTGAATCTTACTCCTCCAATGCTCTTAATTACACTATATTTCTGATCAACTTCTAATTGTGTGTTCCCTTTATATTATGATGTTTCCCTAACTATCTGTGTTCTTGAACCTCCTATTTTCTCTGCGCTGTCTGATCTTCGTCTGGCTTATGACATTTATTCATATTTTAGAGCTCAGCACAGGACTGGTTTCAAGTAGACATTGTCCTCTGACCAAAGGGCCAGAATTAAGTAGTTTTCATTATTATTTTTAAAACTTTCTCTTTGTATTTTGTATATATATTTGTTTTCCCTCTAAACATTAGCTTTTTAAATGGCATTAACTACATCTGTGTTATATTATTTTTATCTACTATCTTGCTAATTACTTCATATATTTTAAATGATGAAGAAAAAAATTAGTAGAAAGTGAGAATTGTATAGACAGACGTAGGTTATATAACTTCCATGAGCACCATAGTTCTTGTGAATAAATGGAGATATAAATAACCCTCCCAACAAATAGTTTCCCAGTATATTATTTACAATAATAAATATAAAATTTAAAATCAGTTTTAATATACATAAAATGCTCAATATGTCTCATTTCCTTTTTAAAATATATTATAAATGGGCAGTATGTTGATTGCTTACTTTGTCTAATTCTTTTACAGAATATTAGTTGTATTGAGAGTAAGTATTTACTTACCTTATCTCTAATTCCTAATAAATGCTCACAATTTACTTTAGAAATATGTACAAGATAAGTGAATAAATTGACAAAATCTTTGCATATGGACTGTAGCAAATTTAATTTAAGCTAACCCAAATAAGGACCTTTCATGCCTTGCCATTAATAATACATTACATAGAAAATGATCTAACAAGTAGAAATTAATGGCAGACCAAGTATAAATTTCATATCTGAAGTCCTTAAAATAAAAATTTTACAAGATGCATTTTGGGACATGAAAAAAGAACATGAACAGACTGCAAACTGTTACACAATCAGTGGGTTTATGTAACAGTGGAAGGACCCTGAGGTTAAGAAACCTGTAAACTTATAAGAAAAATACCAGGAAACTTTCTCATCATTTGCTCCATTGAGGGACATTATCTTTATTATCTTAGACAAAAAATAGATCTACCTTTGCTCAGGAGAGAGACACAATCTCTGTCTTCCAAGGCTGTTCACTATACAAATATCCTTGAAAAGATAGACTGCTATCACAACATATGCAGAAACGAGATCCACAAAAACTTGTCTCCAATAATGATACCCCTGGGCCCCCCTCCACCACCACCACACAAAACTCCTATCCTTCCAGCTTGTCTCAGGAAGGCATACATTCAATGTAATCACATTCCTGTACATTCATGGATGTGATAATCTGTTACACTACTGTACCAAAAAAATTACATTACTTTATTTGGTAAAATCAAATTTCATTAGGGCCAAAATATCATTCTCCCAAATTAAAAAAAAAATCCAATCTCAGAAACCACTGGTACACTTATCTTTAAGTGGTTATGCAACTTTTATTTTCCTACTTGGTGGTAAATATGGAAATATTTCCAAAAAAGTGACTTGCTTTTTCAAATTACACACATATATAACTTTAATAGTTGACTGATTAATATAATTATGTCTGTACATATTCCTTTTTTTCTGTGAGGTAGTAGCTATTCTTCTGATTTCAATTGATAGAACTATTAAATTCTTAAATTTAAAATACAAAGAAATTCAGTTATTGATGGACAAGTGGATTTTAAGTTAAAATAATGGACTTCTGTCATTAGTTTCTACACATTTACTACCAAGGAAAAAAATAGTATTTCTTAAGTTAATTAGCTTTATGGATGATTTATAATTCTAAAGTACAGCCTAATGAATTATTTTTAATTATTAGTTATTTTTTACTAAACTATGCTGTGGTAACAATCCCCAAATATTGGTGACTTACAATAGAGGTTTTTTTGTTTTGTTTTGTTCTAATTAAGCTGAATTTTAATGTCTTATTTTCATTACTGAGTCCAACCTAAAAGAACAAACCCCTTTGAGACATTTTAATTCTCAAGAAAGACAAAAAAGAAAAATTGAAGACACACACGATGACACAAATTTTCTGTTTAAACATGACATATGTCACATTTGCTCATATCCCATTGTCTAGTGCAAGTTTATAGTTAAGTCTGCTGTCAACGAGTATAATGTATACTCATCCCAGGGGGAAGGGCATAAAGAAGAATTGCTGTAGGCCAAGTAGAGAAAAGTGGTGAATAACTTGAATCAAAAGTGCAATTTAACACTGTCACCCATTGGAATAGACCATCTACCCTATCTACCCCTTTCTTCCACAAAGCTTCAATGAAATACAACAATTTGTGAGAGATCTCAAATTCTAAGATACAACTGGGCTCAATAAATTTTGTTTTTGGCTAAAATGACTTCCAGCTAGCATATGTAGGCATTGTAGACATATTAATTTTCTTCTGTTCAATTATATCCATACATTTTTAATGACAGATATATCAGTCTTAACACTTGTCATGGTAAGTAGAAGCAATAATTAGTGTTCACTTTGATTTAAACACAATTATTAACAAATGGTTCCAAAATAACTTATTTTCTTACAAAAAAAAGAAAGTTGGACCCCACTTTTACAGCATTTGTTAAAGCTATTTTACCCTATTCATTTTTTTCACAGAATATAGTATTTGTAATTGACAATAATAATTGTATATATTTATTATATTTGAGACAATATTTTGGAACATGTATACATTATGAAATAATTAAATCAAGCTAATTAACCTACCCATTACCTTACATACTTATTTTGTAGTGGAAATATTTAAAATCTACTAGCTCAACAATTAAAAATTACATTATTATTAACTATATTACACAAAAAGACACATACTATAAATACTCTTTTGAAGTTCGAATTTTTTTCACTGAAGAATAAATATATCATGGAAATCACTTCACAGACAACTTCCTTCTATATATTTGTATGTTAATGCCTAGTATTCCACTGGGTGGAGGCATCAGAGTTTATTCAGCCAACTCTCCCGTACATGAGCAATTTCCCAATATTTTGTAACGAGAAGTAAACTGAGGCTGGGTGTGGTGGGTCACGCCTGTAATCCCAGCACTTTGGGAGGTCAAGGTGGGTGGATTGCTTGAGGTCAGGAGTTTGAGACCAGCCTGGCCAATATGGTGAAACCCTCTGTCTACTAAAAGTACAAAACAAACAAACAAAAAAGATCAGCTGGGCATGGTGGCGGGCACCTGTAATTCCAGCTACTCGGGAGGCTGAGGCAGGAGAACCGCTTGAACCCAGGAGGCGAAGGTTGCAGTGAGCCAAGATGGTGCCACTGCACTCCAGCCTGGGCGACAGAGCAAGACTCCGTCAAAAAAAAAAAAAAAAATGGAGAAAAGAAAAAAGAAAACTAAACTTAATGAATAACATTATCTATAGGCATTTCAGATAATTGAAAATGTATCCTCAGAGTCCATTTTTAGAAATAAGATCGTGAGTCCAAGATCCAATTGTGGTTTTGTTAGACATTTTCAAAGTCTGTTTATAAAGGCTGTACCAGATTGCATTCCTACTAACAATGCACAGCAGTGAATCTTTCCCCAGAGCTGGCCAACAGAGAAATTTTTATTTTAATTTCTTTGCCAGTCTGATAGGTGATATGGTATTTCGCTATAATTTTAATTTTTATCTGTTATATTACGAGTAAACTTGAATAGCTTTTTCATGTTTAAGGACTTATTATATATGTTTGAAAATAGCTATTTATTACATTTATTCATGTTAAAAACCAAGCATTTTATATTTCCCTCATTTTTAAAATATTTCTTATCTGCACTATTGCAGATAAGGGGTCTGCGATAGTGCAGTTGCACTGCAAAAGACCCCAACATCTCGTTTCTCCTATCTAACAGAAACTTTGTACCTTTTGACCAACATCTCTGCATTTCTCCTCCCACCTCCCAACCTGGCCTTTGGTAATCACCATTCTACTCTCTCTTCCATAAGTTTGACTCCCAGAAGTGAAATCCACCTATAAGTGCTTTCACAAATATATGAAATTATGTAGTATTTTCTTTTTTGTGCCTGGCTTATTTATTACCTCCAGGTTCATCCATGTTTTCACATATGGGAGTCCTTTCTTAATTTTTAATGCTGAACAGTATTCAATTGTGTATATACCAACTTTTCTTTATTCATTCATCATCCATTGATGGACACCTGGATTGATTCTACATCTTGGCTATTGTGAATAAAGCTGCAACGATTATGGTAGTGCAGATATCTCTTTAATATATTGATTTCCTTTCCTTTGGATATATACCCAGTAGTGAGACTGCTAGATCATATGGTAGTTCTATTTTTAGTTTTTTGAAGAACCGCCACACTGTTTTCCATAAGGGCTGTACTAATGTAGATTCCTACCAACAGCGCACAAGGGTTCCCTTTCTCCAAATTCTTATCAACACTTATCTTTTATCTTTTTGATGACAGTCGTTCTAGCAGATGTGAGATGAAATCTCATTGTGGTTTTAACATGGATTTCTCTGATAATTAATGATGTTAACCAATTTTATATATATTCATGCACTGCATAACAGTATTTCAGTCCAAAAACCTCATATACAAGGGCAATTACATAAGATTATAATATTGTATTTTTACCATACCTCCTCTATGTTTAGCTGCATTTACATATAGAAATATTCATACTTAACATTATGTTACAATTACCTGCAATATTCAGTAGAGTAACATGCTATATAGGTTTGAGGCCTAGAAGTAATAGGCAATAGTACATATCCTAGTTGTGTAGTAGGCTATAGCATCTAGGTTTGTGTTAAGTACATGCTATGATGCTTTTACAATAAAGAAATTGCCTAACTAGGCATTCAGCAGAACGTATCTCTATCATTAAGTGACTCATGACTGTTCCTGTTGATCATAGTTATATCTTTTTTAAGGAAATGTCTACTTAGTTCCTTTGCCCATTTTAAAAATCAGGTTGTTTTCTTGCTATTGAGTTGTCTGAGTTTCTTCTATATTTAGGATATTAACTCTTTAGCAGATGTATGTTTAGCAATATATTCTCCTAATTCATAAGTTGTCTCTTCACTCTGTGGACTGTTTCCTTCTCTGTGAAATACCTCTTTAGTTTAATAAAATTGTATTTTTCTATTTCTGATTTTGTTGTCTGATATTTTTGGGTCCTATACAAAAGAATCACTGCCAAAACTGATGTCATGGAGCCTTTCCCCTGTGTTTTATCCTAGTAGTTTTATAGTTTCTGGTCTTACACTGAAGTCCTTAGTTCATTTTGAGATGCTTTTTCTATTTTTTATTCTGCATGTAGATATCCAGTTTTACTAGGACCATTTATTGAACATGCTCCCTTTTCCACATTGTATTCTGGGCAACTTTTTCAAAAATCCCCTTTGATTTTTGATAATCCCATTGATTATAAATGCAAGAGTTTATTTCTGGGCTCTCTATTCTGTTCCACTGGTCAATATGTCTGATTTAATGTCAGTATCATGATGGATTTATTACTATAGCTTTTTCTAATTTGAATTTAAGTAGTGTGATGCCTCTAGCTTTATTTTTTCTTTACTCACCTTGTGACTTTTCAGGTTTTTTTGTGGTTTCATATGAACTTGGGGGTATTTTTTCTATTGCTGTGAAAAATGACATTGAAATTTTGATAGTGATTGCATTGAATATGTAGATCCCTTTGGGTAGTACAGAAATTTTAACAATATCAATTTTTCCAATCCATAAACATAGGATATCTTTCCATTATTTGTGCCCTCTTCATTTTTTTCATCAATGGTTAAGAATTATTTTCATCAGTGGTTAAGGATTTTAAATATATCAATTTGACAAAATTCAACACCTGTTCATGATAAGGAGTGTCAACAAATTAGATATAGAAGGAATATACCTCAACAGAACCAAGGCCATATATAACAAGCCCACAGCTAACATAATTCTTAATGGTAAAATGTTAAAAGCTTTTCCTTTACAATCAGGAACATGACAAGGATGACCACTCTCTTCTTTTCTATTTAACATAATAAAAAGCAGTTCAATAAGAAAAAGGAAGAAAAGTTATCCAAATAGGGAAGAAAGAATTGAAATGGTCTGTTTGCTGATAATATGATCTTACATTTATAAAACCTTAAATAATCCACCAAAAAACTGTTAGAAATAATAAAAAAATTCAGTAAAGTTGTTGGATACAAATTCAACATAAAAATTTTGTTTTTACACTTATACATTGTTAGTGTTTGAAAAAGAAATTAAGAGGGCAATCCTACTTACAATAGCATGAAAATAATAAAATGTTCTTTAATAATAATAATAAAAAAATAATAAAATTATTCTTTTAAACAATGTCAGCTTAATAGACCTAATAGCATAATGGTTATTACACAAGTTCAATCTTTTACCTTAACAGACAATACACATGTACTCCACAATGTAATATATTGAAATCAGGCTATCAATGGGTTATTGAGTACAGCACATATAAGTTAGGAATAAATTTAATCAAGGAAGTGAAGGATGTATTTGCTGAAAACTATTAAACATTGATGATAGAAATTGAAGAATACAATAAATTATAAAGTGTATCATGTTATTCTTATTGACAAAATGGATAAATGTGTATTGGATAATTATGCAATTCAATTGACTTATAACTTTTTGCATGATCATCTGCAGAAAGTATTTTTGATTAATGAATTCACATGAACCTTAACAAGCATGTCTGATGATGTACTACAGACTGTCAGGATCCTGGTCCTGGCTTATTGAACACTGAACATTGGTAGTACACATATTAAAATTGAGATGTAATGTCAAAACATTGGATGGCAAAATTTGGTCAGAATTATTTTTATTTTTATTTTTAAATTTTGTGGGCACATAGTAGGTGTACATATTTCTGAAGTACATGAGAATTTTCATAAAGTTATGCAATGTGAAATCATGGAGAATGGGGTATCCAACCACTCAAGCATTTATTCTTTCACAGAATTTTTGAAAGCCTGGGGTTATAAACTAAAAATAAATGTATTCATTTTAAGAAGAACATTTATTAAGTTCTAAAAGGAAAACATAATAGAAAAGAATGGCATTGTCTTATAGTGGATAATGAAAGATAAGTACTCTCAGCATGTTGTTGGCAAGGGATGTAATTTAATCTTCAGCTGTATACATCCATATACAATTCACAAAAAGAAAATGTTGACTGTTTCACTCTCTTTTACATAGCAGTAGAAATGCATATATTGTTTATTTGTTTTAACTAAGGGCATTTCAGATTTTGTATGTTTATACTTATGAATTCTTAGAGATATTTCTTGCTTCTTTTTGAAGCAAGGTATTTCTTATTATAATGTCATATAGTTTCAGATAGTATGTAAATCAATGCTTTATAATATTAGTTCCCTCTTGATAACATCTTATAATTGCAGCAAAAATATTTTACTAATCTTTTCATTGAATTAAACTATCAATAAGCATCACTCAATAAAATTTAATTAAATCAAAATAAATGAAATAATTACCCTAAGGATACTTTTCATGGAATTTGTAATGAACAGTGATTTATACTTCTCTTTGCAATTGTTCTTTTAAACAAATGTCAGCTTAATAGACCTAATAGCATAATGGTTATTACACAAGTTCAATCTTTTACCTTAATAGACAATACACATGTACTCCACAATGTAATATATTGAAATCAGGCTATCAATGGGTTATTGAGTACAGCATATATAAGAGAGTTCATATGAAACACTGATCTTAATAATACCCAAAACTACAGATATACTTGCCCATTTGTCATAGTCTTAAGACATAATATATTTAATTCATATCCACTAATTTTACCCATTGAAAAATATTATTTTAGAAATTAATATTTCAGTATATTAATAGTATTGCCTCATTTTATATATTTAAATACAATTCAAAATTATGAAACTATTCAAGACAGAGATTGAGAATTAGGGAAAATGTTCATAAATAAACCAAAGTATAGATCTTGAGAAAAAAGGAAGCAGATTGAGGATATAAACTGTAGGTACTGACAGAAGGTAACAAATCTGAAAAACCCTTAGTTACAGCCAAATAAACAAAATATTCATTTAAATTGCAAGAAAATTTTTAAAATTCTGGGAAAATATGTGGACATAGTCATATTCTCATGGTAGTTAACATTCATATTATGTATTGCAATGATGGCTTCATGGGTCCTTATATCCAATGGCTTAGATGACACTGTTTTATCTGAGCACATTTTACTTTGTTATATTTATATTTTTTTCAAATTGATATCCGAAACCTCTCTGTCTCTCTCCCTCTTCCTCACTCTTTTTGTCTTTTTTTCTGTGTGTGTATGTGTGTATCTGTGTGTATTTATGTTTAATATATTTCTCTTCTAGTACATATATACATGCTATATGAATATATGTGTGAATATACATGAATATACACATAAACATGAATATATAAATATATGTGTGTGAATATACATGAATATACACATATATATGGAGAGAGGTTATATATAGGCATATACAGGTAGATAGCTATAGAAAGATTCATGGATGATATATAGATGATAGATATGTATACATATAGGTATTTATTCTTATATGGTGAGCCTATAAAGACCAAATGATCAGAGCAGATAAAATACAAATTTATGCATTAATTCAGAAATATTGTTCAAAAACTTGCATTGAGGAAATATAAAGCTGCATTATTGTTGTTGTTTCAATTCCATTATTTGTTTCAAAGAAGACTTTTTATTATTATTATTTATTTATTATTTTTTTTTTTTGTAGAGACGTGGTCCTGCTATGTTGCTCAGGCCAGTCTTGAACTCATAGGCTCAAGTGATTCTCCCAGCTTGGCCTCCCAAAGTGTTGGCATTACAGGTGTGAGCCATCATTCCTGGCCCCAAAGAGGATGTTTGAAATATTAAGAGCATAATTTTGTGCCCCAAGGGATTTTTAAAAATCTGTTTGAACACTTGAATTGCTTTCAGAGATACATACTCAGTCAATCACTCATCAATGACATTCAGCGCCTTCTAACTATAACTTAGAGGTGTGGTTGAGTTTATTCTGACTTATACTAAAGACATGTCAGGAAGCTAACAACTGAATTGTGTGGAGAATTAAATTGTGAGTTACCTCTTTTTAAAAGCAAGGCCCAGATATCACTTGGATGTTGTCTCCACTTTTCCTTGTCAAAGTTATGGAAATATCTTTAATGACAGAATTACAGTGCCTATAAAATTCTCACATTCCCATCATTAAAAGTTAACATAATATGTAATCTATAATATACAACATATAATGTATAATAAAATATTATTATAAAGATTTATTCATTTAAAATTAAGCCTTATCAACACAAACCTATTTATTAATAATGAATATATGATATATTTACAAAGTGTGATGATAATAGTATGTATATATATATAATATATACACACACATATATAACACAAATAAATTGAATTTTCTGTGGTATTTTGTTAGATTGTAATATCAGAAGCACAATGTATAACAATATAGATCATTCCGATATGATATTTAGTCACAGGGATTTTTCTTCTATCATTGAAAAGATGTTTGAGAAATCAAGCAAACTCAATCAATCTGATGAGCTTATCAGGGGGAAAAAAGTACAGAAACCAAACAAAAACATATCCAGACGTAAGATCCAAATTAAAATGATGCAGAGTAAATAATCCAATAACACCTTTCTAATCTGACTGTTAATGCTTTACAGCTACATAATCACATACTGACCATTTATATACCTAAAATACTTATCTGAGGAAACACATTTGTTAAAGCCAGCCAGAATGATAACACAGGCTTTTGTATGATTCCAGAAACTATTCCCAGTTATTTAGTTTCAATATAAGAAATTATTGGATGAAGAAGCTGGAAAGGAAAGTAGCATTTTTTTGGAAGTTTTTTTCGCAAATATGAATTAGATGCCATTTATTTGTTTTTGGTTTCTTTTGAGTGTTTAAGAAAACAAATGTCACTAGTGAATTTAGAGTGATTGAACATATAGAAGTAACATAGAGTAGCAGTTAGACATGTTATCTTTGTGGTAAAAAGTGGAAAGAAACTGTGCAAAAATTTCACAGTTTATAAATGAAAAGCAACTCATATTTGTTTATTTGTTTAGGCACTTATATATGATATACATTTTATACAATTTAATACATTTATAATACTTCTAATATTAAACATATTTCTAATACATATTTATTTTATGTATGTGTGTATACACGGTTACACACACATATTTAAATATCCAAATATTAAGATGGAAATATGGAGGCTTTGAGGGCCTTCATAAGTTTGCAAAATTGACACACAGCTATCAAATTAAAGTACATGTGGCAGGAAGACTGGAATTCCTTCTACAATCTTTTGATGCCTCACAAGGCTTTTCTTTCATATAATTTTTAATTGTCAAAATAACCTTACAAAATTAACCCTCATATGTTTTCTACATTTTATTTATAAAATGAAAATGATACACATATACAGGATTAATATAAAAATACTGTGAACTTCAGAATAAATATATATATTTATTTATTTACTATTGCAAAACACTGCTTCTATTCTAGTATCCAATCAACACCATTGTAGTTTAGGAGATCTTGTGCATATATACATACATATAAATCCTCTGCATCTTTTTAAACAATTAATAGATGGTAGGGAAATTAGCTGTGAGATATTTCTCTTCCCCTCAAGGTTGTACACTCTATGATGTCATAATGCATAATAATATGCTTATGGATATCCCAAGTCTAGTAAATTACTTGGCAGTTACTCAACAAATACTTATTAAAAGAAATTATACAATTCAACAACTGGCATTCTGGGGTAAAAGTAGAAAAAGTCTAATCTCATTCAGCTGGACAGCTGTGATGTGGATTGCAATTAACAATTTTCAAATTAATGATTGCATGAGTCATTATTGTTTAGTTAGAAATTTTATTGTGATAACCACAGTAGTGAAAGTTGATGGCTATCTGAATAATGAGTTGAACTGTGAGTCTGTTATAGTTCAATTGGAGTGAAATTGAAATACTTAATTGTGATTTTCCTGTAGGTACAAGAAAGCAAGACTATGTGACACTGTGAGTCTTCATAAGAAATAAGAGCTGAGGAGGGATTTTAACACAGGAGATATATCTGCACAGATAATTCTAATATTTGATGTCAGTAAAAGACAGCTAACTCAAACTTCTAGTTCTAAAAAACAGGGACAAGCTTAAAAACTGTGTCTGATCCATAGTAGGCAGTCAGTAAATACTATTTAAATAAAGAAATCTATTCAGAACTTCTGCTAATTCCTGATGTATTATTATTAAAACATCTGTCTTTATAGATAAATACTAATCCTATAGGCATTGAAGTTCTCTCATAAGTTGATGAAAAAGCAAATTTGAATGGCTATTCTGAGAATTATTTTCAACCATTACATAGCTCTTAGGAAGCTAACCACCATGAATATAATAATTATGGCCTGAAAAGATGTGTGCCCGCAGGGTTTGGATGTAGAGGCATATAACTAATCTGAGACAGCAGGAATCTGTTGTGCAGTGGATATTTACCTTATCCTGTCTCCCATTAGATGTTACTTGAGGCCAATAAACAGATGAATGAAAGCTCTGCATCACTATTTATTAGAGAAATGCAAATCAAAACCACAATGAGATACCATCTCACACCAGTCAGAATGGCTATTATTAAAAAGTCAAAGAAACAACAGATGCTGGCGATGTTGTGGAGAAAAAGAAACACTTCTATATTGTTAGTGGGAGTGTAAATAAGTTCAACCATTGTGGAAGACAGTGTGGCGATTCCTCAAAGACCTGGAGGCAGAAATACCACTGGACTCAGCAATCCCATTACTGGGTATATGCCCAAAGGATTATAAATCATTCTATTATAAAGAAACATGCATGCATATATTCATTGCAGCGCTACTCACAATAGCAAACTGTACATATACACCATGTAATTCTATGCTGCCATAAAAAGGAATGAGATTGTGTCCTTTGCAGGGACATGGATGGAGCTGGAAGCCATTATCCTCAGCAAACTCATGCAGGAACAGAAAACCAAATACTGTGTGTTCTTACTTACAAGTGGGAGCTGAATGATGAGAACACATGAATACTTTGGGGAGTGGGGGATCAACACACATTGGGGCCTGTCAGACGGTGGTGGCTGGGAGGAAGAAGAGCGTCAGGAAGAATAGCTAACAGATGCTAGGCTTAATACCTAGGTGATGGGATAATTTGTGTAGCAAGCCACCATGGCGCATGTTTACCTACGCAACAAACCTGCACATCCTGCATATGTACCCGTGAACTTAAAAATTGAAAATAAGAAGAAAAAAAACTTGCATAAATAAAACAATGTGTAAATTCCAAAGAAGAGGTAAAGGTCTAATTTGATATGACTGCCTAGTTCTGGGTGTAATATGCCATAAGAAACATGATGTTAAAGAAGGAATGGCACAGCATTTTCCTGAGAATCAACTTTGACAGCATTATACAGTATATTCTGACAAGTTTAATATTCTGAGAATTTCTTCCTGGATGTAATTTTATGACCTGAGCTCTGATGGTAGTAGTACTTATCCAAAGAAATGCTTTTAGGAATAAAAGAGAAACTGTGTTGTCAATGCATTCATTTAGCAAACATTTAATTATCATCTTCTATATATCAGGCATGGAGGAGTTAGGTGCTTAAAGTATTTTAATTTCTTACATTAGATCCTTCAATTTATATTAAAAATTTAACCTACATTGTCTGCTTTCTATTCAAATTGTTTAAAAAGATCAGAACATTTCAAATATCTAACATTGAACTTGCAATGTAATGATGGATTGGGCCAAAAATTAAGGTATCATAAAGGTATCCCTCAGCTAATGCAACTTCAAATAAAATTGCATTTCTGGAATATCACTAATTAAATAATGGAATTAGTCACAAATATGTATTACTTCATTAATTATATTGTTCTTTACACACACACAAACACACATACACACACACACACACACACGGAATGTTTATGAAAACACTATGTAAGATACACAGAATTTTAAGGCCCCAAAGAAAAAGCAATACATTAAGAAAAGAGAAATTGTATTTGTCTATGTGTATCATTTCCTGTTTATTTATAAAACTGTAAAACATATGGATAGTGTAGATCCACATCCATATCTAAAAATATGGATAAATAATTTGTAGATGGTTAATCTCACGGGAATAAAAGCAATATTACTTTATTGTAATATTACTTTAATAGGAAAACCATAGACCAAACTTATGACGTTAAGCACATCTTTCTTTACATCTTTGCTCTTTGTGGGAAAAAAAAGTAGTAACACATTAAGAAACTACTTTCACTATCCTTCTGAATTATTTTGTAAAAACACATTAATCAGCCGGGTGGGGTGGCTCACGCCGGTAATCCCAGCACTTTGGGAGGCCAAGGCGGGAGGATCACAAGGTCAGGAGATTGAGACCGTCCTGGCTAACATGGTGAAACCCCGTCTCTACTAAAAATACAAAAATTAGCCGGGCGTTGTGGCGGGGGGCCTGTAGTCCCAGCTATTTGGGAGGCCGAGGCAGGAGAATGGCATGAACCCGGGAGACGGAGCTTGCAGTGAGCCAAGATCGTGCCACTGCACTCCAGCCTGGGCGACAGAGCGAGATTCCGTCTCAAAATAATAATAATAATAATAATAATAATAATAATAATAAATCACTATTAAGCCATCTAACTAGCTAAATGTACCATATAAATAAAATTTGAATGATATAGAAAACATTAGTGGGGCAACTTGATTAGCAATGTTTGTTTTGCCCTTGGTAGAGGAAATGAATATATAGTTGTAAACTGAAAGAGAGTGAGAATACATCAAATTAAATAGTAAATAAAAATTCTTTGGTCAAAGAGGCTGAGACTTTATAAACCGAAAGATGTTAGCCATTTTAATTTAATTAGTTGAAAATAAGTACAAGTGTTTTTATTCAAATGTGAAAAGGGAAGTTTTCTCTTTATATTAAAAAATTCACTTTAACATAACAAAAATATAGAGCATGCTTTACTTAGTTATTTTTTAAAGCTCGTTTGTCTGAATATATATGCTGTATATAAACAGAATAATTACTATAATTTAATTTAGACATGATGGACAAGAAGCATACATATAATGAAATGAATATTCCCCATATGGTAAATCTATTTTAACTAAGAAAAAATAATCTCTCAGTCAGAATTCTGTGATGATAAGAAAAACCTATTTATACTACTTTATCAGCACATGCCTTTTAAACAAAATTTTACTGAGGGCTTTGCAAGCATGAAAATAGAGCAACACAATTAGAAAATATAATAGCGATGCTATTTTTTTTGAAGTTATAAAATATTCTTTTATCACCAGATTGAGTATGTGCTATCCAGAATATTTTACACCCCATCCAGTAAGAATCACTCTCTTTTTTTGTTTGTGGTTCTTTAGCACTTAGCACAGATGTATTTTACAGTATCTATCACATCTTCACAAATTAATTACTTGTTGTCTTGTTTTCTCCTACTAGGTGGAATGATTTGAGTTCTAGGATTGTGACTCAATCGTATTTGAATCTCCACAACTAGAACATAGGAAAATTATTTTGAGTTGGATGAATTTTTGCCAAATAGATACATGAATTAAAAAACAATACATACCAGAATTATTGCTCCATAACTTGCAATGCAGAATGGTCATAAAAGAAACAATAACTAAGAATTATGTTTTAAAAAATGCAATTTAAAAAGCTAGACCATGTTGAAATCAAATTGGCATTAGCATGATATAATTATGACTGATATGAATTCAATTATACCAAGATCATATGTCAGAAAAATATGCAAGAAAATGTGCTATATGAATTTAAGTTAAATGTTAACTAATGGGGAAAATATATGCTTTTATGCTTTCAGATGCTTTCAGATGCTTTTAAATAAATTTTTTATGAAAAATATGCATAATGTGTAATTTATGGAATATAAAGAATTTTCATTTTAATAGAAATGAAAACAAATTGCCTAATTTCTTTTGTTTTACTAATCAGATATTTTGTTTATTATAGGGTGATACCTATAGAACAGTATACTTAAGATTTTAGAGCACATTTTAACACTTTAATAAGTGACTGAGTAAAAATGGAAAACATCAATCGCATTAAGTAAATGCAATTCTTTTACAAATCGCACCAAATTTATTCATCATATCTCTATTTCTCTTGTCAGTAAAATATGATTAAATATAGTTTATTTTCTAAGTCTGATTTTCATTGCTGAGTGGGAGGTAGAAACTATAAAGACCTGTCTACAATGATGTTGAAGAATGAAAGCCACTTAAAAATCATTTAATTGCTAGGATATCAGATTTGCAACCTTTCATTCAGGATAGTCTGTTCTGTAATCAATTCTTGTTGCATTTCAATCAGCTCCTTTCCTCCCGCCACTTTTGTTAGAGTGATCCTCTTTCTCCTTTGCCATTTTCGCTTACCTTTTCCTCCAATTCTTTCAGTTTTCAAAATAATATTTTATACTTCTTTCTTGCCTTATTTATTTGGAATAGACTACATTATCTATACATTTTTAGCTCTTGAAGTCAGGATCATCTTTAAGCAAAATTCTTGGGTCAAATAATTTCCTAAGTAGGAATCGGTATTAGGCCTCTTGGTATTTGAATTTCATACCATCCAGAGAGGAAATTGCCCTAACAGTTTACGTTTCAAAGAATATACATTTTTCCTAATTGAATACCCTTTATTTCCTTCTCCTGCCTGATTGCCCTAGCCAGAATTTCCAACACTATGTTGAATAGGAGTGGTGAGAGAGGGCATCCCTGTCTTGTGCCCGTTTTCAAAGGGAGTGCTTCCAGTTTTTGCCCATTCAGTATGATATTGGCTGTGGGTTTGTCATAAGTAGCTCTTATTATTTTGAGATACGTCCCATCAATACCTAATTTATTGAGAGTTTTTAGCATGAAGTGTTGTTGAATTTTGTCAAAGGCCTTTTCTGCATCTATTGAGATAACCATGTGGTTTTCGTCTTTGGTTCTGTTTATATGCTGGATTACATTTATTGATTTGCATATATTGAACCAGCCTTGCATCCCAGGGATGAAGCCCGCTTGATCCTGGTGGATAAGCTTTTTGATGTGCTGCTGGATTCGGTTTGCCAGTATTTTATTGAGGATTTTTGCATCGATGTTCATCAAGGTTATTGGTCTAAAATTCTCTTTTTTTGTTGTGTCTCTGCCAGGCTTTGGTATCAGGATGATGCCGGCCTCATATAATGAGTTAGGGAGGATTCCTTCTTTTTCTGTTGATTAGAATAGTTTCAGAAGGATTGGTACTAGCTCCTTTTTGTACCTCTGGTAGAATTCCGCTGTGAATCCATCTGATCCTGCACTTTTTTTGGTTGGTAAGCTATTGATTATTGCCCCAATTTCAGAGCCTGTTATTGGTCTATTCAGAGATTCAACTTCTTCCTGGTTTAGTCTTGGGAGGATGTATGTGTTGAGGAATTTATCCATTTCTTCTAGATTTTCTAGTTTATTTGCGTAGAGGTGTTTATAGTATTCTCTGACGGTAGTTTGTATTTCTGTGGGATCGGTGGTGATATCCCCTTTATCATTTTTTATTGTGTCTATTTGATTCTTCTCTCTTTTTTTCTTTATTAGTCTTGCTAGCAGTCTATCAATTTTGTTGATCTTTTCAAAAAACCAGCTCCTGGATTCATTAATTTTTTGAAGGGTTCTTTGTGTCTCTATTTCCTTCAGTTCTTCTCTGATCTTAGTTATTTCTTGTCTTCTGCCAGCTTTTGAATGTGTTTGATCTTGCTTTTCTAGTTCTCTTAATTGTGATGTTATGGTTCAATTTTAGATATTTCCTGCTTTTTCCTGTGGGCATTTAGTGCTATAAATTTCCCTCTACACATTGCTTTAAATGTGTCCCAGAGATTCTGGTGTGTTGTGTCTTTATTCTCCTTGGTTTCAAAGAACATCTTTATTTCTGCCTTCATTTCGTTATTTACCCAGTAGTCATTCAGGAACAGGTTGTTCAGTTTCCATGTAGTTGAGCGGTTTTGAGTGAGTTTCTTAATCCTGAGTTCTAGTTTGATTACACTGTGGTCTGAGAGACAGTTTGTTATAATTTCTGTTCTTTTACATTTGCTGAGGAGTGCTTTACTTCCAACTATGTGGTGAATTTTGGAGTAGGTGTGGTGTGGTGCTGAAAATAATGTATATTCTGTTGGTTTAGGGTGGAGAGTTCTGTAGATGTCTATTAGGTACGCTTGGTGCAGAGCTGAGTTCAATTCCTGGGTATCCTTTTTAACTTTCTGTCTCGTTGATCTGTCTAATGTTGACATTGGGGTGTTAAAGTCTCCCATTATTATTGTGTGGGAGTCTAAGTCTCTTTGTAGGTCACTAAGGACTTGCTTTATGAATCTGGGTGCTCCTGTACTGGGTGCATATATATTTAGGGTAGTTAGCTCTTCTTGTTGAATTGATCTCTTTACCATTATGTAATGGACTTCTTTGTCTCTTTTGATCTTTGTTGGCTTAAAGTCTGTTTTATCAGAGACTAGGATTGCAACCCCTGCCTTTTTTTGTTTTCCATTTGCTTGGTAGATCTTCCTCCATCCCTTTATTTTGAGCCTCTGTGTGTCTCTGCACGTGAGATGGGTTTCCTGAATACAGCACACTGATGGGTCTTGACTGTTTATTCAATTTGCCAGTCTGTGTCTTTTAGTTGGAGCATTTAGCCCATTTACATTTAAAGTTAATATTGATATGTGTGAATTTGATCCTGTCATTATGATGTTAGCGGGTTATTTTTCTCCTCAGTTGATGCAGTTTCTTCTTAGTCTTGATGGTCTTTATAATTTGGCATGTTTTTGCAGTGGCTGGTATCAGTTGTTCCTTTCCATGTTTAGTGCTTCCTTCAGGAGCTCTTTTAGGGCAGGCCTGGTGGTGACAAAATCTCTCAGCATTTGCTTGTCTGTAAAGTATTTTATTTCTTCTTCACTTATGAAGCTTAGTTTGGCTGGATATGAAGTTCTGGTTTGAAAATTCTTTTCTTTAAGAATGTTGAATATTGGTCCCCACTCTCTTCTGGCTTGTAGAGTTTCAGCTGAGAGATCAGCTGTTAGTCTGATGGGCTTCCCTTTGTGGGAAAAGAGGAAGTCAAATTGTCCCTGTTTGCAGATGACATGATTGTATATCTAGAAAACCCCGTCATCTCAGCCCCAAATCTCCTCAAGCTGATAAGCAACTTCAGCAAAGTCTCAGGATACAAAACCAATGTGCAAAAATCACAAGCATTCTCTTACACCAATAACAAACAGAGAGCCAAATCATGAGAGAACTCCCATTCACATTTGCTTCAAAGAGAATAAAATATGTAGGAATCCAACTTACAAGGGATGTGAAGGACCTCTTCAAGGAGAACTACAAACCACTGCTCAATGAAATGAAAGAGGATACAAACAAATGGAAGAACATTCCATGCTCATGGGAAGGAAGAATCAATATTGTGAAAATGGCCATACTGCCCAAGGTAATTTATAGATTCACTGCCATCCCCATCAAGCTGCCAATGACTTTCTTCACAGAATTGGAAAAAACAACTTTAAAGTTCATATGGAACCAAAAAAGAGCCCGCATCGCCAAGTCAATCCTAAGCCAAAAGAACAAAGCTGGAGGCATCACGCTACCTGACTTCAAACTATGCTACAAGGCTACAGCAATGAAAACAGCATGGTACTGGTACCAAAACACAGATATAGACCAATGGAACAGAACGGAGTCCTCAGAAATAATGCCACATATCTACAACTATCTGATCTTTGACAAACCTGACAAAAACAAGCAATGGGGAAGGGATTCCCTATTTAATAAATGGTGCTGGGAAAACTGGCTAGCCATATGTAGAAAGCTGAAACTGGATCCCTTCCTTACACCTTACACAAAAATTAACTCAAGATGGATTAAAGACTTAAATGTTAGACCTAAGACCATAAAAACCCTAGAAGAAAACCTAGGCAATACCATTCAGGACATAGGCATGGGCAAGGACTTCATGTCTAAAACACCAAAAACAATGGCAACAAAAGCCAAAATTGACAAATGGAATCTAATTAAACTGAAGAGCTTCTGCGCAGCAAAAGAAACTACCATCAGAGTGAATGGGCAACCTACAGAATGGGAGAAAATTTTTGCAACCTACTCATCTGACAAAGGGCTAATATCCAGAATCTACAATGAACTCAAACAAATTTACAAGAAAAAATAAAACAACCCCATCAAAAAGTGGGTGAAGGATATGAACAGACACTTCTCCAAAGAAGACATTTATGCAGCCAAAAAAACACATGAAAAAATGCTCACCATCACTGGCCATCAGAGAAATGCAAATCAAAACCACAATGAGATACCATCTCACACCAGTTAGAATGGCGATCATTAAAAAGTCAGGAAACAACAGGTGCTGGAGAGGATGTGGAGAAATAGGAACACTTTTACACTGTTGGTGGGACTGTAAACTAGTTCAACCATTGCGGAAGTCAGTGTGGCGATTCCTCAGGGATCTAGAACTAGAAATACCATTTGACCCAACCATCCCATTACTGGCTATATACCCAAAGGATTATAAATCATGCTGCTATAAAGACACATGCACATGTATGTTTATAGCAGCACTATTCACAATAGGAAAGACTTGGAACCAACCTAAATGTCCAACAATGATAGACTGGATTAAGAAAATGTGGCACATATACACCATGGAATACTATGCAGCCATAAAAAAGGATGCATTAATGTCCTTTGTAGGGACATGAATGAAACTGGAAACCATCATTCTCAGCAAACTATCACAAGGACAAAAAACCAAACACTGCATGTTCTCACTCATAGGTGGGAATTGAACAATGAGAACACATGGACACAGGAAGGGGAACATCACACACTGGGGACTGTTGTGGGTGGGGGGAGGGGGGAGGGATAGCATTAGGAGATATAGCTAATGCTGTGACGAGTTAATGGGTGCAGCACACCAACATGTCACATGTATACATATGTAACAAACCTGCACGTTGTGCACATGTACCCTAAAACTTAAAGTATAATAATAATAAAATAAAATAAAATAAAGAATAAAAGCCTACTTATAAAACAAAACAAAAAAAAGAATATACATTAATTTTGAATAAAATGCTGAAAGCGATATGCAATTATACATCATTCTGCTTTCTCTTAGTGGTGGTGTATGGTCTTTTGAGATTCTGGGACCTGGCCACATTCTCTCAGAAAAATAGGCTCCTTTCAGTTGGAAACACTGAGATTTAAATACACCTACCATCACCAGGAGCTATTCTTGCCTTACATACCAAATGTCTCTTTGGAGATACATGCCCAGTTATAGTATTTTATGGTCCATTTATGTCCACTGGAGGTATAGTTTCAATCATGAATAGATGTTGTTCGTATCGGTCAAGGACAGGACAAGTATAAATATTAAAATTTTCTTTTATTTCCCAAGTTCTTGATCTGTTGTGGGAAACTGATATAAGCCTTAACTTATGTAACGTGTGTAACAAATATCTTTGATATCACAGAAACCCAAAGACCTAGGGTTAAAATTCAAAGAATAAAATCTCCTTATTATAATTATTGAGATGCACCACTTGGGAAGGATACCCAAGGTACTTGTGCCAGAGGTAGCACAGGAAAGATTGGACCAGGCATTATGGCTGATTGGGAAAAATATTAAAACACCGTCAAGGCACAGTAATCAGGCTTTAAGTATGGTAGATTAGGTTTTGAGGAGACTGAAGATATAAACTGCCACAAATGTTCTTTTTTCTCTATTTGCTTCCCCTCAGTGCCACACTTTTAGTTGGTTGTAAACAGCTAGAGGATCAGCTTCATCAACTTTCAATCTAATGTGATAATACAATCATAGAAACGTTATTTAAGTAAATACAGTGTGATGAGTAAGATCAAGCTTGGACACAATATGACCTGGATTCAAGTCTGATTCTGTTGCTTAATACCTTGGTGATTTGGAGCATTGACTATGCTTCTCTTAGCCTTATGTTATATTCTGAATGTAGGGGTGGCTCCAAAATTTAAATACTGAAACCTAACCTCCAAGATGATGATACTAAGGTGGAAATGTGGGGAGGTGACTAGGTAATGAGGGTGGAGGCCTCGAGAATGGAATTAATGCCCTTATAGAAGAGACCCTAGTGAGATAACTGGTCTCTTCCACCCTGTGAAGACACAGCTAGAAGATGCCATCTATGAAGCAGAGACCTCTGTCCAGATATCAGATCTGCTACTTCCTTAATCCTGGACTTCCCAGTCTCCAGAATTGCGAAAAATCAATTTATTTCTCTTTTTATTTATTCTTAGGAATTTAAGGGGTAAAGTGAGTGCAATTTTGTTTCAGGCATATATCGCATAGTGGTGAAGTCTTGACTTTTAGTTTATCCATCACCCAAATCATGTACTTTGTACCCATTAACTGGTTTCTCACCACCACCTCCTTTCTCCTTCTCTATCCTAGCCTGAAAGTCTATTATTCCATATTTTATGTCCACATTATTTAGCTCCAATGTATAAGTGAGAACATGTGGTGCTTGACTTTCATTTTCTTTATTGTTTCAGTTAAGATAATGGCCTCCAGTTCTGCATTGTTGCTGCAAAAGACATGACTTCATTTTTTGTTCAGATAGCTGGATAGCATTCCATTGGGTATACATACACCATATTTTATTAATTCAATAATTTGTTCATAGATATTTAGGTTAATTCCATATCTGTGCTATTGTGAACAGTGCTGTGATAAACATAGGAATGCAAGTGTTTTTTATATAATTATTTCTTTTCTTTTGAATAGATATCAAGTAGTGAAGTTGCTGTATTGAATGGTAGCTCTATTTTTAGTTATTTGAGAAATATCTATATTAATTTCTATGGACAGTGTACAATTTACATTACCACCATCAGTGTATAAGAGTTCCCTTTTTTCACATCCTCACCAATATGTGTTATTTTCTGACATTTTAGTAATAGTCATTTAGGCTGGTGCAAGATGATGTTTCATTGTCATTTTAATTTGCATTTCTCTTGTGATTAGTGATGTTGAACATGTTTTTATATGCTTGCTGGCCATCTGTATGTCTTCTTTCAAAAAATATCTATTCATTTCATTTGCTCACTTTATATTGTGTTCATTTGCATTTTTGTTGAGTTGCTTGAATTTCTTGTAAATTCTAGATACTATTCCCCTGTTGGATGAATAGTTTGCAAATATTTTCTTACATTTTGCAAGTTGTCTTTTCACTCTGTTATTTCTTTTGGTTTTGTTTATCAACTACTCAGCATAAAATATTTTGTTATCACAGCAGGAACAGACTAAGACATGTTAGTAACTTCATTTACGACAGATAATAATGCCTATTTAAAAATCCAGCACAGTGTTAGCTATGAGATACATTTTGATAAATAACTGCTAGTATGTCATATTGATGCATTCTAACATTTTAATGATTAAAACACCTTTGGTTTTAGTATCACTGAATAAGAAAAGCACTGCCAATTCAAATTGTAAGATATAGCCTAATGTTATAGATATTCTGGGATCAATAAAATATATTACTATTTACTTAATACAGTAATTTATTTTTAGTACTGAGTCACTTGTGAATATTTTAGTAGATTTTGTAGAAATATTTCAACATAATTTTGTTAAAATTTTCATTTGCCCTTTAAAATTTGTTTTATTTAACACAAGTAATAGGCATAACAGTAAACTTTTTTTATTTTTTATTTTTATTTATTTATTTATTTATTTTTGAGAAGGAGTCTCACTCTGTCGCCCAGGCTGGAGTGCAGTGGCCGGATCTTGGCTCACTGCAACCTCCACCTCCCGGGTTCACGACATTCTCCTGCCTCAGCCTCCTGAGTAGCTGGGACTACAGGTGCCGGCCACCATGCCTGGCTAATTTTTTGTACTTTAGTAGAGACAGGGTTTCACCATATTAGCCAGGATGGTCTCGATTTCCTGACCTCATGATCCACCCGCCTCAGCCTCCCAAAGTTCTGAGATTACAGGCGTGAGCCACCATGACCAGCCAACAATAAACTTTTAAGGGAGTTTTACTGGCCATTTTACCAAGATTGAGAGATTAGCAAGTTGAAACTTATCCTAAGCCAATTTTTATATAAAATATTGTCCAACACTTCCTGAAATTTACACATTTACTTTGAAAAAGCAATAACAAATATGCCTTAGTCAGAACTTCTCCTAAGTTGTTAATGAGCATTCAAGGTGGACATTAATATGTAATTTATTAATTTGAAAGTGTTTTTGTTTTGTAAGAAGTGAGTAAAATATATTACATATTTGTTTGATATTTAAGGTGGATACAAAATGAATCAATTGTATTTAAGGGGATTATGTCAAAAGCTACAGAATATTCATACTAGCATACTTTTTAACTTCACAAATTAGTTAAAATCACGTAATTTAATATTAGAAAAAAGCTAAATATTTTATTAATAAATCCCATTAAATATTTGTTTTTAATAGCTGAAAATTTTTTTTTAATTTTCAATATATTTAGAAAGCTCTATTCCACAGCTTGTCAAAAAAATTATATGCATGTCCCTTCTTGTCTTTACAAATCAAGTCAAATGCCTAGTTATTTGAGGAGTCTCCATTCTGATTTCTATGGAGATTGTACAATTTACATTCCCAACATCAGTGTATAGTAATTCATTTTTTTCTGCATCCTCAAAGTAGCATTTCCTAAGGCATCTCAAAGTAACATAGCCAAACCGCAATTCTTCTGATTCAAACCTGTTTCTATCAGTCTCTTAAACTCAGTTATTATCTTTGAGATCAAATACTTTTTTCTTAAAACATATACTCAATCATTCAGGAGATTCTTCCCAATAAATTTCAAATCTGTCACCATCATCTTCTCTACCACTGCATTCTTATACTTTCAGGGTGACTCACTTCCTCAAGCTCTCCAGCATTTATTTAGCTATCATCCTCTTATTGAGACATCACCTGACCACATATATTACTTGTAGTGCTCTCTCCAACACAATCCTATTTCCTTACTTTATTTTTTCTCACTGCACTTACTGGATAACCTACTACATGACTTATTTAGTTAGTTTTGCTTGTCTGCCTCTACTGAGAGAGATAATTTTGTTATTATTGTTGTTCTCTCATATATAACCAGATAATACCTAGAGCCTAGTAAGTACACAATAAGTATTTCTTAAATGCATATATACTTCATTGCATTAGAGTTTGAAACATTCCCTTCAACTGTCTTTTCAAATAAAACTAAACTGGGTAATCAGATGCCACATAGAGACCACCTTTAGCCAAATTTACCAAATGCATGACATGTAAGATCCCACTCGTCTTTCCATGCAGTTACCAATGCCTATGTTTATGATGGTATTGGGGCAGTGCACTCTCAAGTCTACTTTCCAGTGGTTCTCTCATAATAATGCTATTCTCATTGTAACTTTTTAAATGTACTTTTGAAAGTGATTTTAATTTTCTTTGAATGTGTATATAATTGATAATAATAAAGGCATAACTATGAGAATGCTTTTATGCCAACTTGTTTCTAGGTTTTAAACATAACAAATGTTTCTTGATATTTGTGATTTGATAATTTAAAAAGTTTACCAAAAGTCTGAAAGAAAAAAATCTATTATTAATCCATAACTTTTTAATAATTGCTTCAAACTAGTGCGTATGATAGATAAGATAAGGCATGCACTAGTTGTAGCCCTGCTTCACTCATTTGGAGATAAATAATGGCTTTTGCATAGCACTTCCAACTCATCTAATTCACTCTGATTTGATACGTCCATTGGGAAGTATAGATTATTCTGAATTGATTGCTTTGGGGAGTCTCAACAGATATTTCATATTCAACGGATTAACATAAGTATCAGGTTGTGTTGTTCAATCTCGTTTTCAGTGCCAGCTATTATTTGGACTCAACATTGCCCCATTTATAGGCATAATACAAAGCATGATAATCTGTGCAAATTTGTGAAAACATAGGTTTTTTACTAAACTTATTAAAAATTTGATTTTGGAGATCTGGATATAATTACCAATTATTTCTAAATACAACTTTTTAGGTAGTTGCAATGTAAGAAATAAATATAAACTTAGTAGAAAATAATTTTATATTGTCTGATTTGTATCTGTATGATTCTCTCGCTCTATCTCATGTTCCTCACTACAGAAAGGTTTGAAAAGTTAAAACCAGTCCACCTTCAGATGGATCAAGCTTAATGGCTATCTCAGTTCATGGCCATAATTGTACTATTATATGGAGTCTCCTATAACAAAATTATTAGGCAACCCACAAAAAAGCTATTGTTATTTATATTCTTTTGTTTAATGTATATTTATATATTATATGTCATGTGTCAGGCTTTGTCTTAGATAATAGATTGATGAACAAGAAAATTAGAATTCCTAATTTTATGGAGCTTATTTTATTTTATTTTATTTTGAGATGGAGTTTCATTCTTGTCACCTAGGCTGGACTGCAGTGGCGTGATCTCGGCTCACTGCAACTTTTGCCTCCTGGGTTCAAGCAATTCTCCTGCTTCAGCCTCCCAAGTAGCTGGGATTACAGGCGTGCACCACTACCTGTGGCTAATTTCTGTATTTTTAGTAGAGATGGGGTTTCACCATGTTGGCCAGGCTGGTCTCGAACTCCTGACCTCAAGTGATCCACCCACCTCAGCCTCCCAAAGTGCTGGGATTATAGGCGTGAGCCACCGAGCCCAGCTGGAACTTATTTTCTAAAGGGGGATGAAAATAATACTTCAGCAAATACATAAATAAACCACAAAATAGCAAACTGAGACATGCTCTTTAGCAGGTTACTAGGACTAACAAAAAGTAGTGGTGGTCTTGCTGATGAGCCTGCATTTGTGTGCATGTGTGTGTATAGTGTGAAATGCGTGTGTGTAGTGGGAGTGTGTATGTGTTGAAAGTGGTGGTAGAATGTTGTTGGTGAGACTGGTTCATTCTTACAGTGGTTGAAAAAGAGCACTATGAAAAAGTGAAAGTTAACTGGGACCATGTTTCATAAGACACAGAAAATTTATGGATTTTATTCTAAAAACAGAAGAACTTGATGTTGTTGTTGTTATTTTTAGCAGAGATGTAGACTACATTGATTTATATTTTTACATGCAATTTACCTACTACTTAAAGAATGGATTTTTGTCATCCAAGAGTAGAAACAGAGAGAGTCAGTAAAAGTTATTTTCACCAGTAGATTTTAAAATGCAAATATTGGCTGGGAAGGATGGCTCTCTCTTGTAATCCCAACACTTTGATAGTGTGAAGTGGGAGGATCACTTGAGCCCTGGAGGTCAAGGCTGCGGTGAGTTGTGATCATGCCACTGCACTTTAGCCTGGGTGAAAGAGTAACACTCTGTCTCAATAAAATGCAAATATTGAGAAATAGGCGTACATTACTAACAACACAATATGGAGATATAACAGGAACAATAGAGACTAATTACTGAAATGCTAGACCCACTGAGACAAGTACTAGCATGTGCTAACAGAACCAGAAACTATTATTAATGCTTTTCATTATTTTATCTAATTGTCATCACAACATTATGCAGTAGACATTGTTTCCTCATTTCACAGATACGAATACAATGGCACAGAGAATTTATTGCGAAATTATACATCTAGCAAATGACGTAGCATAGAAATGGATACAGACAATTTTATTCCATAGCCTACACCATTGAATATTATAAGTCATCTCTGATTGTACATAATGCTCTGAAGCAATCACCAAATACAAAGTGTTTCTATCCAAGTTTATTTCTTAGTGAATCCAACAGAATCTTGGACTCACTGGGTGATTGTCTTCCAAGTTCCTAAGTATTTGCAGTGTACCATTAATTTTAAAATACTAAATTGACAACTACTTAAGAACAAGGTATTCCTATATTTAATAAAGAAAGAAAGCAAAATTATGAATCCAAGCTAGAATTTAACTTTTAACTTTTATACTACTCTACTTTTCAGTATCACATGCAATTTTTCATTCAAAATCCTTCTGAACTTCTGGAACTAATAAGTGATTATAGCAAGATTGCAAGATAAAGGCTAATGTACAAAAGTCAATCACTTTCCTTTACATCAGCAATGCACAAGTGAAATGTGAAATTAAAAACACATTATTATTTACATTAGTAGCCCAAAAATGAAATGCTGAGATATAAATCTCACAAAATAAGTACAAAATCCATGTAAAGAAATCTCTGAAACTCTGAAAGATATCAAAGAAGACCTAACTAAATAATGAAATGTCCCAGGTTCTGGATAGACAGATTCAATTTTGTCAGAATATTAGGTCTTCCCAATATGATCTATAGATTGAACCCAATTGCAATCAAATTCTCAATAAGTTTTTGTAGATATTGACAAACTGATTCAAAAGTTCATGACAAACTGATTCAAAAGGAGAGTCAAAATATCTAGAATAGCCAACTCAATATTGAACTAGAATAGCAAAGTTGGGGACAGACACTGCCTGACTTAAAGACTACTATAAAGTCACATTAACCAACGCTTTGTGGAACTGGAAAATATGGATCAATGGAACACAATAGAAAGCCCAGAAATAGATCCACATAAACATGTCAATTGATCTTTGACAAAGGAGCAAAAATAATACAATTGAGCAGATAGTCTTTCCAACAAATGGTGCCGGGACAACTGGATATCACATACACAAACACACATGCACACACACACACACACACATGCATACACACACAAAGAATTTCAATTCAGACTGTATACTCAGGGTTCTTCAGAGAAACAGAACCAATGGGATAAAAATGGGTAGATATTTATGGACAGGAATTGACTTATTATGGAAGGCTGAAAGTCCCAGCCTACAGTCACAAGAACAATTAGCACAGGTTTTTGAGGGTGAATATGGATGTCCCATGTCACATATAGTACACATTTGCCGCCTTCTGCTTTTTTGTTCCATTTAGGAACTCAACAGATTCAATGATTCCCACCTGCATTGGTGGATGCAGTCTACCAATTCAAATGCTAATCTATTCCAGAAACACCCTCACAGACACATCCAGAAATAATGTTTTGCCAGCTACTTGGGCATCATATAACCCAGTCAAATTGACACATAAAATTAAACATTAGATAGACCTTACACAATTCAAAAAATTAATTGTAATTGATCATAGACCTAAATGTAAAGGACAAAACCATAAAACACCTAAGAGATAACATAGGAGAAAACCTATATAACCTTGGTATGGTGACGTGTTTTTAGATATAACGCAAGAGACGTGATTTATTTTAAAAAGTTGATGTTTGACTATATTAAAATGAAAAACTTTTTATCCGTGCAACATAATGATGAAAGTATGAGAATATAAGCCAGAGACAGAATATATTTGCACAAGGCACATCTGATAAAGGACTGTTATCCCAAATATGAAAAGAACCCTTAAAATTTAACAATAATAAATTGAACAAGCTAATTTAAAAATGGGCAAAAGACCTGAACAGACACTCCACTAAAGAAGATATATTTCATTGAGCAGTGGTTTGTAGTTCTCCTTGAAGGGGTCCTTCACATCCCTCGTAAGTTGGATTCCTACGTATTTTATTCTCTTTGAAGCAATTGTGAATGGGAGTTCACTCATGATTTGGTTCCCTGTTGGTCTATTATTGGTGTATATGAATGCTTGTGATTTTTGCACATTGATTTTGTATCCTGAGACTTTGCTGAAGTTGCTTATCAGCTTAAGGAGATGTTGGGCTGAGACGATGGGGTTTTCTAGATATACAATCATGTCATCTGCAAACAGGGACAATTTGACTTCCTCTTTTCCTAATTGAACACCCTTTATTTCCTGCTCCTGCCTGATTGCCCTGGCCAGAACTTCCAACACTATGTTGAATAGGAGTGGTGAGAGAGGGCATCCCTGTCTTCTGCCAGTTTTCAAAGGGAATGCTTCCAGTTTTTGCCATTTGGTATGATATTGGCTGTGGGTTTGTCATAAATAGCTCTTATCATTTTGAGATACGTCCGATCAATACCTAATTTATTGAGAGTTTTTAGCATGAAGCGTTGTTGAATTTTGTCAAAAGACTTTTCTGCATCTGTTGAGATAATCATGTGGTTTTTGTCTTTGTTTCTGTTTATATGCTGGATTATGTCTATTGATTTGAGTATGCTGAACCAGCCTTGCATCCCAGGGATAAAGCCCACTTGATCATGGTGGATAAGCTTTTTGATGTGCTGCTGGATTCGGTTTGCCAGTATTGTATTGAGGATTTTTGCATCGATGTTCATCAGGGATATTGGTCTAAAATTCTCTTTTTTTGTTGTGTCTCTGCCAGGCTTTGGTATCAGGATGATGCTGGCCTCATAAAACAAATGGAAGAATAACATTCCATGCTCATGGGTAGGAAGAATCAATATCGCAAAAATGGCCATACTGCCCAAGGTAATTTATAGATTGAATGCCATCCCCATCAAGATACCAATGACTTTCTTCACAGAATTGGAAAAAACTACTTTAAAGTTCATATGGAACCAAAAAAGAGCCTGCATTGCCAAGTCAATCCTAAGCCAAAAGAACAAAGCTGGAGGCATCACGCTACCTGACTTCAAACTATACTACAAGGCTACAGTAACCAAAACAGCATGGTACTGGTACCAAAACAGAGATATAGACCAATGGAACAGAACAGAGCCCTCAGAAATAATGCCACATATCTACAACTATCTGATCTTTGACAAGCCCGACAAAAACAAGAAACGGGGAAAGGATTCCCTATTTAATAAATGGTGCTGGGAAAACTGGCTAGCCATATGTAGAAAGCTGAAACTGGATCCCTTCCTTACGCCTTACACAAAAATTAATTCAAGATGGATTAAAGACTTAAATGTTAGACCTAAAACCATAAAAACCCTAGAAGAAAACCTAGGCAATACCATTCAGGACATAGGCATGGGCAAGGACTTCATGTCTAAAACACCAAAAGCAATGGCAACAAAAGCCAAAATTGACAAATGGGATCTAATTAAACTGAAGAGCTTCTGCACAGCAAAAGAAACTACCATCAGAGTGAATGGGCAACCTACAGAATGGGAGAAAATTTTTGCAATCTACTCATATGACAAAGGGCTAATATACAGAATCTACAATAAACCCAAACAAATTTACAGGAAAAAAACAAACAACCCCATCAAAAAGTGGGCAAAGGATATGAACAGACACTTCTCCAAAGAAGACATTTATGCAGCCAAAAGACACATGAAAAAATGCTCATCATCACTGGCCATCAGAGAAATGCAAATCAAAACCACAATGGGATACCATCTCACACCAGTTAGAATGACAATCATTAAAAAAGTCAGGAAACAACAGGTGTTGGAGAGGATGTGGAGAAATAGGAACACTTTTTACACTGTTGGTGGGACTGTAAACTAGTTCAACCATTGTGGAAGTCGGTGTGATGATTCCTCAGGGATCTAGAACTAGAAATACCATTTGACCCAGCCATCCCATTACTGGGTATATAACAAAGGATAATAAATCATGCTGCTATAAAGACACATGCACACGTATGTTTATTGCGACACTATTCACAATAGCAAAGATTTGGAACCAACCCAAATGTCCAACAATGATAGACTGGATTAAGAAAATTTGGCACACATACACCATGGAAGACTATGCAACCATAAAAAAGGATGAGTTCATGTCCTTTGTAGGGACATGGATGAAACTGGAAACCATCATTCTCAGCAAACTATCACAAGGACAAAAAACAAAACACCGCATGTTCTCACTCATAGGTGGGAACTGAACAATGAGAACACAGGGACACAGGAAGGGGAACATCACACACTGGGGCCTGTTGTGGGGTGGGGGGAGTGGGGAGGGATAGCATTTGGAGATATACCTAATGTAAATGATGAGTTAATGGGTGCAGCACACCAACATGGCACATGTATACATATGTAACTAACCTGCACGTTGTGCACATGTACCCTAAAACTTAAAGTATAATAAAAAAAATTTTTTTTCAGTAGTCTCCATTACATGTGCTAATGGTACCTTTTAGCAATTTTTAATGTTGGTGGAAATCCTGGTAAGCTATTTTAGTTATGTACTAGGTGCAGTTAAGGCCCAACTCTCTCCAACATAGCTAGGGGTGTGGCGAAATCCACAGTTCCCCAGGCCTTACCAAACTGTAAAGCAGGCAAGTCAAAAAACTTTCAGAAGCCAAAGAAGCAGTTTATGACCTTAAAGCATAATTTAGCACACATAATATCTGATCCACCCAATTTAGACCAAATGTCTTTATTTTATCAATAATCTCTAAAGCTGTTTTTATTTCCCAAAGATTACTAAAGTTACATAAACTAAAAGACATTACAGTTTTTAGTTTTCTTTGAAAGTATTTGATTTAAATGCTTATTTTTTAAGCCAATTAATTAGACCTCTTTTATATAAACATCACACACACAACACACATATAACTACACAGACAGACAGAAGAAGCTCCAGTAGTTGTAACATTTTTCATTTACCAGTTTTTATGTTTTTTAAGTGGAATTCTGGCTCTAGGGGTAGAGTCCTTGGAGGAACATGTCCAGGAAAGCATACAGTTTCTAGGGAATAATATAATAAGCAGGCACAGCTGAAAGGCAAAACAGATCAGAAATTAATGGTCCCATCCCTATTTTTATGCCATATTCTGGGTCCCAAAAAGATGGATTCAGCCCATCTCCCATGGGAGTCTTATCTCTCAGTGAGGGTGGGGAAAACTCCTTATTCCTAGGCAGCCAAGAGCGTGCTTCTCTGATCCAAAAGCAAAGAGCCGAATGGTCACATAATTGCCATTAGACATCCCTAAAAATATAATTCATACCTAGTTATTACATGCCAAAACTCTCTTATAATATGAAGTAATTTCTGACACTCCCAAAAGTCAAAAATGTCACATAATGCAATGCAAAACAAAACAAAGTCTTACATTTTGAGAAGAATCTATCCACTTCCAGTTTCTAGGGTTTCATGAGGAAAACAGGTTTTTCCCAAAACTAGGTCTATGGTGCCTCCTCTCTTTTTACCAAGCAGCCCCAGGCTGTTAGAGCTTGAATATCCACTTTTAATTAAACTGACTTTTAACTGTAGTGCCAAAGAGGTTGCATGGGGTAACCAAGTTAACATTTTTCATTCTAGCCAGAGCAAAATATGTGTGACAAAACATAGAGGTTAGCCACTCTGCTTAGTACCCAATATTAAACAGGCAAGGCTCAAACTTGCCCCTAGATGGGCCCCATTATCTCTAAATTGTTTTAGAATCTTCTTCATATTAATAGACATCCTTAGATGAGACTAATTTTGGAACCCTCAATTTTCTAATGCACTAAAGTGCATTGTTCATTCTGAACATTCCACTGTAAGTTATCTTCAGTAAGATTTTGCCATTTATGTAAGACTTTGCTGCTTTCCTGGCCTAATACATAAGCTGGAAGGAACTTAGTTTTGCAGAAATTAAGAATCCCATTTTAACCTAAAATGTTGGCTTTATTCTCAAGTTATCTTGATTAACTTAGTCAATAATTTTTTTTCCTACCTGATCACACAAGAAAAATGAAACTAAGGAGTAGAACACAAAAATTCCTGTGAATTTTCAAAAGCCAACTTGTACAACCCCTACAACATTACCATTTACTACCAGTTTCTTTCTGATCCAGTCAAATTTAAGAGGCCTCTAACTAGATCCAAGCCAGTTAATTACTGGATCAAATCTGATTCTAGATCCAGTCCAGTTTCTGTTGTGACTTCCAAAACCAGTTTGGAACAGAAATTTGTTCAAAGAAACTCAGAGAGCTCAAAACACAAATCCATGGAGCTCTGAAATCCAAGAAAGAACTTACCATGATTCCCAGCCATTCTGAGAGATTAAAGAGCACAGGTGGGTCCTTGCAGGTAACTTGCTTGTTCACTCAGTGCTCCTGGGGGTCGTTAGGAGCTCAGCTTCAGATCACACTCCTGACACCATCTGTTAAAAGAAAACTTCAGCCAAATTAAATTTAATAGAGTTTAATTGAGCAATGAATGATTTCTGAATCAGGCAGCCCCCAGAAGCACAGCAGATTCAGAGAGACTCCAGGGGCACCTCATAGTCAGAACAAATTTATAGACAAAAATGTAAAGTGACGTACATAAATCAGAAGTGAGGTACAGAAACAGCTGGGTTGGTTACAGGTTGGCATTTGCCTTATGTGAATACATTTTGAACACTCAGCAGTGTATGAGTTGTTGAAGTATGGCTGCTGGGATTGGCCAAGACTCAGTTATTGTTACAGACACATACTCCTAAGTTAGATTTTCAATCTTGTCTACCTATTAAGTTAGGGTATGACTTATCCACAAGGACTCACATACAGAAGTGTGGAGTTCTTCTCCTACCATATTTAGTGTACTTTAACACTACAGTGCATTAGACCATTGTTCAGCCAAGTTATTTGCTACTCTATAACAAGGATTAACTTTCCTCCAGTTCCAAATACCATGTTCCTCATTTACATCTAAGCCCTCAGCAGAATTATCCTTAACATTCACATTTCAAAATTGCACCTCAAAACCTTTCTAGCTTCAATCCAGATTCAAAGTAACCACCATATGTTTAGATATTTGTTACAGCAGCAATCCATTTCTTGGTGCTAAAATCTGTATTAGTCTGTTCCAGTAGTCTTAATAAAATATCATAGACTGGGTGGCCTAAACAACAGGAATTTATTTC
This sequence comes from Pan troglodytes, assembly GCF_028858775.2. Taxonomy (NCBI): domain Eukaryota; kingdom Metazoa; phylum Chordata; class Mammalia; order Primates; family Hominidae; genus Pan; species Pan troglodytes. The sequence continues at coordinate 62,451,580 of NC_072412.2, read as the reverse complement.
TTACAGTTTTGGAGGCTGGAAAGTCTTAAGATTGAGGTGCCAGCTGATTCTGTTTCAGGTAAGGGTTCTTTTACTGGCTTGTAGAAGGATACATTCTCACTGTGTCTTAGTAGCAAGAGAAATAAGAAGAAGCTTTCTAGTCTCTCTTCTTATAAAAACACCATCTTATTCAACTTGGGCTGCTATGACAAAGTACTATAGACTAGGTGGCATAAACCATCTTATTCAACTTGGGCTGCTATGACAAAGTACTATAGACTAGGTGGCATATAAATAACCAGTGTTTATTTCTCACAGTTCTGGAGGCTGGACATTTAAGATCAGGGTGCCAATATAGTCAGGTTATGGTGATAGACTTTTAGTTGCAGACTGCCAACCTCTGGCTGTGTCCTCACATGGTTAAAAAGGAAGAGAGCTCAGTCAGATCTCTTTTATAAGGGTATTAATTATACTCATGACTTAATCTTTTCCCAAAGGCCTCACCTCCTCAGATCTTCTCATGCAGTGTTAACATTAAGATTTTTACACATAAATTTTGGGGAGACACAAATATGTAGTCCATAACATATACTAATGCTATTATGGATATCATAAGTTCCACTTTTGTGATCTTATTCAATCTTATTATCTATCTCAAAATAGAGTGACATTTAGGGTTATAAATTTTAGGAGACACAATTCAGTCTATAACACTGTTCTAAACTTTAAGTACTATACATTTTGTTTAAGTTTGAAAGAACCTGGGACTTAAGTTATGAAGGATGTGAAGTTTGAAAGCTGATTATAGAACATTAAGAAATTCTGATTTCAAGAGAGTATTTGATTAGGTATCCTGGTCAACCCATCTCTGAAAACATGTAAAACAGTTGCTTAAATGTTTTGAGACACTTATTTAAACGTTTATATTAATACTTTGAGGCCAGACATCAAGTGAAAATAAAACCCAGAGAAAGAAGCATAGAAAGAGACTTGCATTTACCTGGAAGGCATTTGATAAAGTGAATAAATTCAAGTTTCTTTTTCATGGCCTCAGGGAAAACTGGTGCAGGTCCATCTACCTATGTTACAAGACTCCAGCTTTTCTCTTCCTCCTGCAAGAAGTTGGTATCCTATGGTCCAGAGCATTAATTTGAGTATAAATTATAAATAATCTTGCCCACTGCTGAGGAGATTTCCAGGAAAAAATACTGCTTGGAAAAAATTGCTAAATGGACAGGAAAGTCTCCCAAGAGATTTAGTAAACACAAGCAAGCCTCTAGGCAAGTTTTCAGCCCTAATACATGCTCCTTGCTTGTCATTACATTTTTAAATTATGAATATATTGCAATGTAATAAAGGAAATTATATTGTCTGCAAGCATCTGCCAGCAGCAATCACACATCTCCTGTGTAGGAACACAATTACAACTTAGGCCTCAATAAAACCTACACGTAATGTTCCAAGAGGTAGGAGCTCACAAATATAAAGCAATAAGGCAACATAAACAAGAACAAGAATAGACAATAAACAGACTAACCATTAGTGCTACAACAAGACATTGGAAGTCAAGAATGGAAATAATTATATTTAATGCATTTGGCAATATAAAACATTAGGCTGAATAGGCAAATAATAATCATAAGACTTCAAAAATAATCAAGTAGACTGTAAAATAAACAATAATTCTCCAAAAACATTAAACCAGAAACCATTAGTTAGACTTAGCAACAGAAGTGACTCAACTCAAGTGAGAAATTATGATTTGGAAAAACAAAACTAAACTAAACTAAAAAGATCAATATTACATTGGTTAGTAACAAGTCATAGGTCTTGCACACAATCAAGAGAAGAATCTTATGTAAGGAAGTGGGGGTAATTGGGGCCCATCTTAGGGTGTATTTGCTGCAGCCCACCATCAAGCCCTACCACCATCCCCACACACGCTCCATCATACAGTGGTAGAATAGATGGAGGATGGTAGCTATTAAAATTATTATTTAAATAAGGGGAAATTTGGAGATAAAAAATTAGCCACTGGTCTAGAGCAGTTGTTAGCTTGGAGAATACTGGAAATTCCTTGATTAGGTTTTAAAGCCTAGCAGTAGTTCTCGTTAACTTTCAGCTCTGCTTCTTTACCCTGGTTTCTGCCCTCCAGGACATCCTTCCTATTCGATATGGTTTGGTTGTGTCCTCACCCAAATCTCACATTGAATTGTAGCTCCCATAATTTCCCATGTTGTGGGAGAGACCCAGCTGGAGGTAACTGAATCATGAGGGTGTTTTTTCCCCCATGCTGTTCTTCTGATAGCGAATAAGTCTCATGAGATCTGATGGTTTTATAAAGGGAAGTTCCCCTGCACACAGCCTTAGCCTGCCATCACATAAGATGTAATTTGCTTCTCTTTCACTTTCCACCATGATTGTGAGGCCCCCCCAATACGTGTAACTGTGAATCAATTAAACCTCTTCCCTTTATAAATTACCCAGTTTTGGGTTATGTCTTTACTAGCAGCGTGAGAACAAACTAATACAATAAATTGGTGCCAGTAGAATGGGGTGCTGCTCTAAAGATACCCAAAAATGTGGAAGTGACTTTGGAACTGGGTAACATGCAGAGGTTGGAATATTTTGGATGTCTCAGAGGAAGATAAGAAAATGTGAGAAAGTTTGGAACTTCCTAGAGACTTCACGGGCTCACAAGACGAGAAGATGTGGGAAACCTTGGAACTTCCTAGAGACCTGTTGAATGGCTTTGACCAAAATGTCGATAGTGATATGGACAATAAAGTCCAGGTTGAAATGGTCTCAGATGGAAATGAGGAACCTGTTGGAAACTGGAATAAAGGTGACTCTTGCTAGGTTTTAACAAAGAGACGGGTGGCATTTAATCCCTGCCCTAGAGAACTGTGGAACTTTGAACTTGAGAGAGATTATTTGGAGTATTTGGTGGAAGACATTTCTAAGCGGCAAAGCGTTCAAGAGGTGAGAGAATGAAAGTTTGGAAAATTTGCAACCTGACAATGCAGTATAAAAGAAAAACCCATTTTTTGGGAAGAAAAAAAATCAAGCAGGCTGCATAAATTTGCATAAGTAAGGAGGAACCCAATGTTAATCATCAAGACAATGGGAAAAATGTCTCCAGGGCATGTCAGAGATCTTCATGGCAACCCCTCCCATTACAGGTCTGGAGGCCTAGGAGGGAAAAAGTTTCATGAGCTGGGCCCAAGTCCTCCTTGCTCTATGCAGCCACTGAACATGGTGTGGTGCCATGCATCCCAGCTGTTTCAGCTCTAGCAGTGGCTAAAAGGGGTCAACATACAGTTCAGGCCATTGCTTCAGAGTGTGCAAGCCCCAACTGTTGGCAACTTGCACATGGTATTGGGCCTATGCATGCACAGCAATCAAGAACTGAAGTTTGGGAAACTCTGCCTAGATTTCAGAGGATGTATGGAAATGCCTAGATGTTCAGGCAGAAGTTTGCTACAGAGGAGAGGCCCTCATGGAGAACCTCTGCTAGGGTAGTGTGAAAGGGAGAGGTGGGGTTGGAGCCCCCACACAGAGTTCCCACTGGGGCACTGCCTAGTGGAGCTGTGAGAAGAGGGCCACAGTCCTCCAGAACCCAGAATGGTAGATCCACTGACAGCTTGTGCTGTGTTCCTGGAAAAGCCACAGATACTCAACAATAGCCTATGACATTGGCCAGGAGGGGAGGTGTTGTGCAGAACTTTTTTTACATCATCTAAAACAGGGTCCTTGTCCATTCCACAGCCACAAAAATTTAGGCTCACAGATGGTTTGAAGGGTGACTGAAGCAGGGTTTTATTGCATGAAAAGAAAGAAAATGGGGAAACAGGGACTCTTGCTAGGCCAGAGTGCCTGCTAGAGCACTTCCTGCCCAGTAGTTTGAATCCCAGCTTCCACATAGGAAGAGGAGGGGCCAGGATCCTCCCTGCTGCATACTTCGTGAACTTCTAGAGGCTCCACCTCAGTGGGCAGGCTGGTTGGAGTTTCTCCAAGTATCCCCCTCCCACCTGGCTGTCTCATTCCCTATTCTAATGAGGTATATCTAACTGACATTACATTAAGGATAAGGATGAAGAACAATTTTAACTGTTTCCTACTGGCAAAGGGTGCTGTTTTGGGGGAAATGGCAGTTAGAGCTCTCTCAGAGACCTATCTAAGGGTTCCCAGCAGAAGGAGCCACCGTCAGAAACTCTGGTTGTATGACTGTTTGGAGTTTGATGGCCTGAAGGCAAGAACAGAAAAATCAGGTTATTAGGACACATGTATCAAAACGAAACAAAGGGAGGGGTAAGGACAGCTCAAAAATCCCAAGACCTTTTGCCAGTTTGCACAGGGAGAGGAAGGCCAAAACCTCGACTGGCAAAAAAACTTTACCCTATTGCCAGTATGTTGGGCTTCTGAGTTCCCTTCCCCTGATCCTAAACTAAGCCAACCAGTTCAATGATTGAGAAAGTAACTCTTTCTAGTTTGGAGGATACATTTGAGGGGAGTGTCTAATAGTATGAAGACACAATTACCTATCAGTGAAGAGAAGACAGAAGAAGAGAGAAAACAAAAAAGGATATTTTTTTTTTTGGAGTCCCAGGGCTTCAGGATGCATTGGAAAGTGGTAGAGACTGAAAATGAATGGCTACCCATATAGAAAGAGGGAAGCAGGCATCCGTGGTCTCCTCTTCCTAGCAGATACCCAAGGTACATGAGGGAGTGAGGACAGAGCATCCTCTTTCTCTCTTCATCTTTGCATCCCCAAGTCCTGATGACCTTGGCAGATCCTGCCATGAGTGCCAAACTGTTTTGCACCTATGAAGCAGGGAGGGCCTAGAGAATAGGAATTACCATGAGCTCTCACCTATGCCTCTATCTCCCTTATTGTCAGTAGCCTTGGAGTTCCCTAGAGCTCATTTATGCCATGGATATTAATGTGGCATTTATCCATGAAACAGGAAGCTTGGGGGTGGCTTAATTGGCAGGAATCAGCCATGCTCACCTGTGCTGTGCCTTTTAACTTCCATTAGTGTCTTCCTTTGGATCCCTCAGATCCAGTTTTCCTTCCTAGGGTTTGACTCAAAGCTTTAAATTGAGTTTGGGACAAAAATGTGTCTCAGTGGGGTACCTGGACTCCTTATCATAAGCTGAATGCTAAGGGAAACTGGAACTGAGTCCTCCTCCAACAAGGGAGAGGAAAGGATGTCTTGTGACACATCCAGATAACTGGTAGCTATAGCTAAGCTTGCCAGGATTTGGGTGCATGGTGGATGGCTTAGTTAGTTCCTTTGGTTTTACTTTCCCAAAAAGGAAACCTCTGGTGATGGGTACCCTATTTATTCCATCACCTGGCAGGATTTGCCAGATAATTGCTCAGAACTAGAATATTATCCAGACTTTTACATTACTCATCCCTCTTGTTCTTTCTGATCTGTAGCCGGAGTTTGCTGGTTGTTTCACAGGAACAAGCAGAATTAGTCTAAAATGTAGGCAAAAACTTAAAAACATCTAATGAGTTTAGAATTTAATGACAAATGTATGATAAGTTTTGAAACATAACTTCTCTCTCTCTAGACTTATTTTTGTTAAAAAAACAAATCATCATAGGGCTGAGTGGTTTGCAAAATAGACTTTAGTCTTATACTTTGCCTGATTATTTTCATAAAGTGCAGCAAGAATAATTATTTCTATCTAGGCCTTTTGGATTGGCTTTGATGGAAGCGTGCTCCACACTTTGTGTGCACGGTGGTTGCACCCAATCACAGATAGGACCTTTTAAAGGAATCCCAGATAAGACCTTTTAAAGCCCAGTCTAGCCAGGGGTTTGTATCCTGAAATACCTGTGAGTTGGGTGATCCTCTCCTCTTAAGGTCCCAAGATAAACTTGGAACTCCTAGGCCTGTTAGAAAGTGACATTCTTTACTGACCACAGGTCAGGAACCCTATACAGGGACTGTGTAGACAGGGGTATGAGGCCAGTTTCCCCACTGGGCTTTAATTGGCTCTACAAGTTGAGACTGACTCCTTAAAGGGAAGCATATCCTACCAGTCAAAGACTTGGTAAAATAACCACTTTCTCCAGTTGTGTCCTGTTGCAAAAGAAAAATGATTCTTATTGCACTGATACAAGCAACTATACTGCCATAAGTTAAGAATACCCACAGATAGTTTCCAAATTCTAGAGGAACCAGGCAGAGAGAAACAAACATGCTCCAAATTTTGATCACAGGATGTATACCTTACTTAATTATTAAAGGCTATAAATAGTTCAAAATAAATTTCCTTGACTCTGTAGAACAAACAAGGATCAGCAATATTCTAAGCAAAAGTCAAAAAGGTTGCTTCAGCTTTCTGAGTTCAGTCCCTTTAGTTAACTCTTGTTTTGCTTTATATTTGTGACTATTTCAGCTCTTCATGAGTCCTGTACATTTTTCTTTGTTCCAATGTTACAGTCTCTAAAGTTAACAGAAACTTGATTGCCTCAAATACAATCAGAAATTGTATTTAAGAGCACCTATCAGAGTCCTACAGCTTATTATAAACCATCTTTTGAAAAGGATTAAACAAGACAACAATTATCTGTGAATAGCAAAATGTCCAGGGTAGTTACAGTTAAAAACACAATGATAAAGAAGTTTGGTTATCTTCATGGCTTACAGTAACTTAACATAAAAATCTTAATTATGAATGATAGCATATACTCAGACATTTGAATTTTAGAAAATCTCATACCATTTTGAAACATATATTAGCATTATTCACCAAAATATAACCTAAAGAAGGCAGAGCATCATTTTGGCAATTCTGTATACCTAACCATGTCAAATAACCCTGTTTACTTCCTTTTTCTGGACATTCCAAGTCCCTCTGGACTATCTGAAAGTCAGGTGCCAGAGAAGACAATTTTGAAACTTAAGTTTGATTTTGGGAAGGCTACTAAATATGTTAAGTTTTAAAAAGACTTGATATTATAAAATAGAATTCCAGATTACCATAAGTTATGTATTTTGCCAAAATGATGACTCAGAAATTCTAAAGAAGCAAAAGCCTTTTATAACCCTTCACAAATTTTGCCAAAGAGCAGATTAGCACCTTAGGAAAACCTTGTTATGCTTTTATTTCAATGCTCAATTTACAGAAAAAACACATAATACCTTATTTTTTTTTAATTTAGTCAATATATTCACACAGAGAACCTCTTCTGTGAGATAAATTTCCACAATTCTTCCTCCACCTCTTTGAACCTTCACTTTCCCTGTCTAACTCAAAACTATTCTTTAACCCTAGGCAAAATTTACATTTCTATGCCTCCTTATAACCTTTTACTAAAAAACACATTTTACTGTTCTTACACACCTTGCATATAAATCTATTCCCAGTAGTTTCAATTAACCCCTAGCAATTTTTAACTTTAAGGTAAAACTTGGTAAGTTGCTTTAATTGTGTGCTCACTGCGGCCAAGGTTTGCCTTCTTAGTAAAGGACATGATTAATTCCATATTTCCCCAGGCCTTACCAGTTGTGAAGCTAGCAAGTCAAATAGTTCTCAAAACCCAAAAAGCAGTTAGTAACCTCAAAACACTTAGCAAACCTTGCATCTTACCTGCATAGGTTAGTTCACCTATTTACATTTTAATGACACCTGCATTTTACCAATAATCTTTAAGGTTGTTTTTATTTCTCAAAGATTAAAGTCACAAACTGAAAGTTACTACAGCTTTTAACTTCCCTTAAAAAAAAATACTTGATCCAAGCACTTGTTTTTCTTTAGGCCAAATTAATTGGAGTTATTTTTACAGACATTACACACAATACACACACAGGCAGAAGAAAACCCAGTCCCCACAAGATCTTTTTCACAATCAAAAGTTTACAGAGAGTACTAACAGTGGTAATTAGGGGGGCCTGGCCTAGTAAAAACATCTAAAAGAGGGGGAAAAAAAACTTCCGGCCAGGCGCAATGGCTCATGCCTGTAATCTCAGCACTTTGGAAGGCTGAGGCGGGTGGATCACGAGGTCAGGAGATCGAGACCATCCTGGCTAACACGGTGAAACCCCGTCTCTACTAAAAACATAAAAAATTCGCTGGCGTGGTGGCGGGCACCTGTAGTCCCAGCTAGTTGGGAGGCTGAGGCAGGAGAATGGCGTGAACCTGGGAGGCGGAGGTTGCAGTGAGCCGAGATCTCGCCACTGCACTCCAGCCTGGGTGACAGAGCGAGACTCTGACTCAAAAAAAAAAAAAAAAAAAAAAAAAACTTCCAAGGTTAACTGCTGATGGGGTGGAGAAGGGTAAAGAAAAGTAACAGTTTAAAAATGCCTGAAGAAGAATCTCTTATTCTTATGCAACTGGTTCCCTCCAGCAGGGAGAAAAGTTTAAGCTTAATCCATTTATACCTAGCATTCCATTATTGGAATGCGAAGGTTGTGGGAGTCATTTATATCCTGCTGCTCAAGGTGATCACCAAGGTCTGATATTTCACACACAAAAATTTGCAACTTCCAGCATAAATGGATTAATTACTGTCTGATAAAAGTTCAACCCACTAACCAGGGAAGGGAAGGACTCCAGCTGCTGGGAAGACACCAGTCAGCCATCCTGGACACCTTGGGCCATGTGTCCAATTCCCAGCAGACAGGGGAGAGAAGCGAGGAGCTACTGCTCACTGGTCAGTCAAGAAAAAGAAAGGAAAAGGCCTTGAAAAGGCCCGAGAGCAACGGGGGTTGGGGCCATGGTTTTCTCACCCTCAAAAATCCGAGGATGGAAAGGCTTAGGAGCAACAGTGAAAGATTTTGAGTCCCCATTTCACTTGCCACTTCTTGAGCCCCTACGTTGCACACCAAAAATGTTACAAGACTTTCCTCAGTTCAGCTAAAGATGGGGTCCTTGTCCATCCTGCCATGAAAATTTAGGCTCGCAAACAGCGTGGAGGGTAAGTGAAGCAGGGTTTTGTTGGGTGAAAAGGAAGAAAAAGAGGAAACAGGGACTCTCCCTAGGCCAGAGTCCTGCTAAAGCGCCTCCCACCGGGCTGACTGAATCCCAGGTTCCACACAGAAGAGGAGGGGTCAGGCTCCTCCCTGCTACAAACATAGTGAACTTCCCGAGGCTCCACCTCAGTGGGCAGGCTGGTTGGAGTTTCTCCAGGGACCCCCTCCCACCTGTCTGTCTCACTGTACTCTGCAAAGCCACAGGGGCGGAGGCGCCCAAAACCATGGAAGCCCAGCTCTTGCATGAGGAAGACTTGGATGATAGACATGGAGTCAAAGGAGATCACTTTGGAATTTTAAGTTTTAATGGTTGCCGTATGGGATTTCAAACTTTCATGGATCTGTAGCCCCTTTGCTTTGGCCAATTTCTCCTATGTGGAATGGGTATATTTACCCAATGCCTGTACTCCCATTATATCCAGGAAGTACTTAACTTCCTTTGTATTTTACAGGCTCCTAAGTGGAAGAGACTTGCCTTGTCTCAGATGAGACTTTGGACTGTGGACTTTCAAGTTAATGCCAAAATGAATTAAGACTTTGGGGGACTCTTGGGAAGTCATGATTGGTTTTGAAATTTGAAGACATGAGACTTGGGAGGGGCTGGGGTGGAATGATGTGGTTTGGCTGCGTTCCCACACAAATCACATCTTAAATTGTAGCTCCTGTAATTCCCACATATTGTGGGAGGGACCCAGTGGGAGATAATTGAACCATGGATGTGGTCTTTTCCTGTGCTGTTCTCATGATAGTGAATAAGTCTCATGAGTTTTATAGAGAGGAGTTCTGCACATGTTCTCTTTGCCTGCTGCCACATAAAACGTGACTGTGCTCTTCCTTCACCTTCCACCATAATTGTGAGGCCTCCCCAGCCATGTGGAACTGTGAGTCAATTAAACCTCTTTTCTTTATGAATTACCCAGCCTTAGGTATGTCTTTATTAGCAGCATGAGAACTCACTAATACACTATTAGTGAGTTATAGTGATACATTAATGAAATGTATCACATGTGTGCAGCTAAATCATTTTTTTTAACAGCCTGTTGACTGACAACAGAATGTTGGGCATCAAATGGCCTCCTATCATTGTGTACTTTCTCTGTCTTTTTCAGCCAAGTTGGTAGAATCTTTGCTGAAATTATTTTCCCAAACAATTTTTGGATCTCCTGTACAAGTGAAGAGGTTAAGAATCAAGACACGCTTCATTTTTGTTTGACAACTAATCCCTCAGATTATCTCTCTTCTATTACTTTTATAAACAGCATGAAGAAACCAAGCAGCAATTTCAACACTTTGCCTAAACATCTCCTTCGCTATAAACTAAATTTATCTCTTATTTCTTCTACCTTCCACTTAACTATAGTCAGCACCTTTCCTAACTTTTCTGTCACCATATAAACAGAATTTCCTTTTCCCAGTTTTCAATAATACATTTCTCACTTCCTTTTGCGTCCTTCAAATCTAGATTTCTAATAATACTAGCCTGTAAAAGGCAAATTAGACTTTCAATATCATATCATCAACATTCCTTCATCCTCAGTACGTTGCATAATTAGAAAGCCACTGCCACAAAATTATCACAAAGCTCTGCTTTCAGGTATTACAAATATGTGTATCATATATTGTTACCACAACTATAATACCACAAACTTAGCAACAAAACACAATGTGCATTTATGATCACATGGTTTCTGTGAGCCAGAAGTCCAGATACGACTTAGCCTTGTCCTTTTCAAGGCTTCAGTGAAAGTGCCATCCAGGCCTGTGTACTTATCTGAAAATACAACTGGGGAAGAATCTCCAGTTTCCTGAACTTCAGAGCTCATATGGATGGTTGACAACATTCTGTTCCATGAAGGCTCTCATACTCAGGGCCTCTGTATCTGACTGCATATCAGCCAAAGGCTGCCTTAAGTCCTTTGCTATAGAGCAATGTATGGCAGCATCACAGTTTGTTTTTTCAAAGCCAGAGTCAGCTCCCAAGTTTGAGATTAAAGTAGTATGTAACATCAACATGGATGTGGCAACTTTTATCAAATTCTATTAGAAGCAAGTCATGGATTTTGCCCACATTTAATAGTTGTAGATTGCACAAGGAGACTAGGAGGTGAGAATAATTGCAGCTCACTGTACAGTCTGTCTACTACAGTTTCTCAAAACTAATAATGGATGTTAGAAGACATTGGACACATATCTTAAATATGATGGAACATTATCTCAGTAGAATTTGTTAAAAGGGCAAAAAGAATTATTTTTAAACAAACAAATATTGTATTTACTACATTTCCTCTCATTAATAGAAATTACAAAGATTATTAAAAGAAAAAGAAAATTCAAGTGGAAAGCTTGTATTGCAAGAAGCAATGAATGAACAAATAAGATGATAACTATAAAATCAAACAAAAAATGACAGAGAATGGAAAAAATAATAATCTTTTTTGAGTTTCAATAATTTTTAAACTAAAAACCAAAGAAGTAAATATATAGGAGGGAGGTTATGACAATCAAAATGTTAAAACACTTTGTATTGTTTGAAATTAGAGTACAGATGGTGGTTAACTTTAAATATAAAAAAATATTAAAATGTCTAGAGTAGGTACTCTTAAAAATATTATTACAGTGTTCAACTTTTAAATGGTCTGAGGAGAAAAGTAATATAAAATATATGCATACAAAAAATGAATACAGCAAGAAAAGAGAGAAAATATATATGGAATGCAAGGGATGAGGAAGAACATTAATAAGATCATAGAGACAAATCCATACAGAGAAAGGATACATGATCATAAATATAAACATATTTTTGAATAATACATAAGTCAAAGAAAAAGGTGTACACAAGTGAGAAAATATGAAAAGCAAAATAATAGTGAAAATACACAATTTGTGGATCAATCAATGTACTTCTATTAGCAAAAGAAAAAATAAACATGTAGTCATCTTGATAGATGCAAAAATCCATTTGAAAAAAAAGTCCACTCTCATGCACAAACTAAAAAAAAACTCAGAATACTAGGAATAGGAAGAATTTTTTTTATTCTGATAATACATTAACCAAAATCTCCAGTAAATCTAACATGCAATAACAAAATATTGAGGTATTTTTCCCTGAGTTGGAAATGATAGCTACTGAAGGCTATATGAAAAATCATTCTAGCATTCCTTATTAATGTTGAACATTAAATTAAATACGGTATAACTCAGTAATTCTACAGCTACCTTTATTTTGGACAATTCCATCATTTTTTTAGGTTGGTTAAATTGGAGAATATCAGGAAAATGAAGAAGGATGACGTAGAGCAGACATCTTATGTCAGATTGCCTTGTGCTCTGACATCAAGCCTGGAAACACGGGCCTTGACTCAAAGTTTGAATACATTACTCTTCATTCACAGGGCTTAAATAATACTCATGTATCACTGCTATTTAAAATATTCGTATGTATATTTTTTCTTTTTAATTTTAATAAGGAAGTTTGTAAAAAAATTGGTTAAGGAGAAAAAGAACATTTGTGGAATAAATTAGAGATAAATTTCAGAAATTCTTGGATTAAATTTTCAGCAATTCTAAATCTTACAGAATTGGACTTCCCCAACAGTTCATATAACTTTCAGAATTAAATAATCTTTTTATCAAGATTGGATGAGAATAATATATCAGTATTGTTCAATTACAATGCAGAGTTCCATTGGGTTACAGTTGGTGTTGGTTCTCTCTTATCAAATAGAAAATGGACAAGAATTTCCTCGGGCCAGTGGGCAATGCTTTCCTAAATGGTGTTCTTAAAGGAACTCACATATACATAGTATTGACTATAGTGCGCCTTACATTTTGCAAGTAATTAATTCACAATTGTTAAATTACCTATGTTATATTATCTTCCTAACATACTGCAGGGCTGTGAAACAATAGGCATTTAATAATAATTATTGACTTTGTAATGAGTTGAAAAACTATAGTCACATTAGGTTATATATCTCAAACCTCAGGGATTCATTTTCTAAGAAATATAGCATTTCAAAGAGAACATTAAAGCTATGTGCAAATAATTTATATGCCAAACATAAATGTTCGCCCACTTTATATTTTCTGTATTTCAGGTTTCCCACCTAACCTGAGAAGATATTGCCCAATTCAAAGAAGAAATAACAAAATATTGACTCCAATATCCTTCAAGAATGAAAATACATTTAAATACAAACAATACAAGGGAACAGGAAATCTCATGCTGCTGAAATAGTGATTACAATGGAAGAATTCCTTAAACAACCCTTCAGAAACACTCAAGTACAAAAGGATCCATCTTTCACATAGTTAGTATTCTGGTCTTGACCAAGGACAAATAAAGACCAGAGCCTATTACCAACTGCTCCGTTAAAAGCTGAGTCCTTCTCTTTCATTTTGCTTGTCATAGTGCAGCAAGTATCTTCAATGATAAATATTGTTTTTCACATGTGATCTGAATATACTTTAAGAGAATTATTTTAAAACACCACGCTAATTTAAAAACATCTTACTGATCATCATATTGCTCCAAAGTGTTATTTGTGTTACTGTCACTTTGTTTAAACAAACTGCTTAAACATAAAATATCAAGTCTCTTTTCTCAAATATATAACTGATAAAAAGGCTATGTAGGAATATTTTTTCAATTCTTCCATTCAACATCCACAATCCTCATACAGTGAGAAGTAAAACTAATTTGTTGGCATATGCCAACAATAATTAATGCAAGTGAAATAAATTGCAAGTAATTCTTCACTTGTGTATATTTTGAAACTGCTCTTGTCTCTAATCAAATAAAAATCATTCACACTTGTCACATACACACATACATATACAACAGTAATAGCAGTAATATATCAGTGACAGTAACTTTCCTACAAGGAAAGCATTGCCAAATCTTCTTCTGGCTGCCTTCTGATCTAAAAACTGAGTGTACATTTGTATTATTTTTCTTACTTTATTAATTAGAAATATCATTTTCTGCTTTTAGAAGCTACATAGATATGGTTCACTTACATCAGAAACAGGCTACCTCATGGATCAGCAGCAGATTAGAATCTGAGAGACTATAAATATATATATATATATAGTAAAATGTAAAATAAAGAATGAATTAATTAATGAATAGATGGCCAATAAATATATTGACACAATAGTGAACTTTACTAGTAGCCAAAGGTATGTTCCAATTTTGGCTTATCTTATTAAAGAACATTGATAAATTCATCTATGCTAAGTAGGATAAAGGATTTGAATATTTTCAACATTTTGGAAGAGTATAAATTGTGAATAAATATTTTTATGTTTCACAATTATTTTCACAGACAATCAATTATTGATGTCCTTTAACCTGTGAGCTAATGTTATCACTAGAAACAGATTTAAGGAAAAACCTAGTATTATATATAAAAATTGTATGTCCATTGATATTCATAGCCACATATAATTATGTGGGCATGGAACATAGGGAAAATAGTAAATGATGACTGAGATATGCCATCATTAAAAATATTTTTTCAATAATAAATATTTAGGGAAATTTGCATTATATATTGTTAAATGAAAAAGGAATTTGTGAAAATTTTATATTCAACAACATATGCAATGTTAATATAATACAGATGCATAATAAATTCGCATCAAGAAGAGAAGAAATGATATAAACATTAGCAATAATTGCCTAAGAGGTGGAAACTACTTTATAATTTGTTGTTTGTTCAAGCTACCCTCTTATTTTTCAATTTTTTAACCATGAAATACTTCTAACTTAACATGAAAGAAGTTATTAAAAAAGAATAAACTTGGAATATTTTCTCATTGTCTACCTTAAACGGATTTTCACCACAAAAAAGTAATAATGTATTTCTTTACTGTCATTTTCATCATTTAAAAAATGTCAGTCCTTTACGTTGTTTGATAGAATGAATAACTTTTGATTTCTTGATTCGATAATCTGGAAATCAGTGTAGTTCTTATTAAAATAGCCACAAATCTAAGGGAGAGTCAGATTTAGGGAAAGTCAGGTCATTTTGTTGTGTGTATCAGGTTTCTCTCATCAATTCATTGTCTCATGAGTAAGCAAATTCTTCTCTCTTCACAATTCAGCCACATAATCTTTTAAGATTCATTAGCCATTTTGTTTGTGCAATGAAGTTTCTCTACAAAATTCTAAACTGCTTAGTTGTAGATACTTTCTGACATTACTTTCCAGTTACTTTCTACAAAAATAAAAAATTTAATAAATATTTAAGTTTCATTAAAACTCCGGGACTCTCCCCGGCACATTTATGCCTTTGAGGGCCCCTGCTGAGAATTAACTTTTTTGCTCACAGCTTTCCTACCTCATTTAATTTCTTTGGTTTAAAATTTTTAAAAATATTTACTTAGGTGCTGTGCACTTTCTATTTTCTCTTTTGAACTGAGATACGAGTTCCAAGTAATTGAGCAGTTTTTCTCTCTTTCCTGAGACCCACGTATATAAGCATATCAATCAGATACATTGGTAGCAGATTTTAACACATTTCTTAATTATGAGTGAAAGTACTCATATAGAAGAATTCTATATAGCCAAAAATGTTTTGATTATTTTTGCTATTGCCTAA
The DNA here is from genome assembly GCF_028858775.2 of Pan troglodytes. NCBI lineage: Eukaryota > Metazoa > Chordata > Mammalia > Primates > Hominidae > Pan > Pan troglodytes. Next base: position 62,436,003 of record NC_072412.2, on the reverse strand, counting down.
TGTGATAGGAAACATAGAAAGATGTGCATAAATCAGATACATTTTAAAGATTTATTTTTTTAAGCCTTCATTTTTATTTACTTCCATTGGAGGTCCAAGAATCCTTTATCTAGTTTTACTTTTGTAGAACTATATGTCCTTTTAAGAGGATACACACTTTGGGTCTTAAAGCTCGCACCTTTTCAGGCAGTGTATTTTCCTAGGTTAGTTTGTTTTGTCTAGGCTAGGTTTAAATGACTAAAAATAGCGGCTACAGGCATTTCCCCAGATAAATTATTTCATATACTACTAGTTGTTACTAGCAGGAAGCACATTACAAATACTGATTCTGGTGTTTATCTGTGGAAGGATTTCTCCTGGGAAAGCGAGAAAAGATCTCTGGCTCAAGTAATGCGAAACCTGTCTAAAAGCAACCTGTAATCTATTTTAGGAGTAAACTGAAAGCTCCCAAGGAATAAGCAAGATGTCTTCAGAGGACTTTTCTGTCAGTGAGGTTCATAATTTTAGCAGGGACATTACTTATTAGAGCTACATTTACTTTTACCATGTTTGATCTTTTACATATGTATATATATATATAATTTTTCTATATTTTTTGTCTTTTAATATATCGAATAACTTCATAGAACAAGTTTACATATGAATAGAGTTGATACAAATTTCTGCAAAGTGTTAAACTTTTTGGTTGTGTTCTTAACCAACCAGAGCAATTGTGGCTGTCAATAATTTGTTTTGTTTTACTGTCCTCACTGCAAATTTATCTTGCTACCTCTTTGCAATGGGTGGAAATGGATTTTCCCCAGTGTGAAACTTGAATATTTCAGTAGTCCAATTGTTCCAACCAGAAAGTGTGAAGTAACAGCCATGCAGAGAGAAGCTGTTTTTAGGGCATTAGGAGACACATTGTCAAGAGCATCAGCAGAAGCAGACTGTGTTGCAGCTGTTCTCCTATGTTATATAATAGAATACCCATATTTTAACTCTTGGCTGTCACAAGCAATTAACAAGGAATGAAGAAAATAGCTTCAAATATTCATAAATAACTAGTAACTTTCACAGACCTTGAAATAGGTGATTAGATACTTCAAGTTTTCCTACCAAAATACTCAAAACTTTATTTCACTTCAGATAATGTTTTTTAGATAATTTCTTTTTGTTGATTTTTTTTGTCATGACCTACTACAACAGATATGAAATATGTGAGGTTACCATTTCTTTATTAAGAAATATATATTGGTATTATTCAATCATTGACATTCTAAGAGGTATTTGGTGTATTTAATTTCTCCTTAAATAAGAAAGTAGATTATGAAAAGATATTAAATTTTGCAAAGTATAGTTTACTAATTTTTACATTTGTCAATAATAAATTGTGTTAGTAAAGTTCTTACAAGAATCAGAAGTTGATTTTTATAGCCAGCTTTGAAATCTGTAAACAATGCTTATTGAAAATAAGATAACAGCATTTTAGTCAATGCATTAAAATTTAACCTGTGTCTGTTTTACCAAGCAAGCAACAAGTCTTTCTAAGAATAAAATTGTTCAGGTGGTGTTCAACTGTATTCAAAGAGAAAAGATGCCAACAATTTGCTGTAATTCACAAGTATCTAAAATTTCATAATATTTTTCTAAAATTATAGAAAAATAATTGAATGGCATGTAGGAATCCACAGATTTTAAATTTTATTACATATTTTTAGTTTGCTTTAATGGCTTACCATCTACATATGCATACTAATAAAACCTTTTATTCTAAAGGGTTAAATATAAACAGATTTGTCCTTTCTTCAATTTAGACTTAAAGAGTGCAAAAAACCAATTTAATTTTTTTATCTCATTTTTAAAACAAATTTACTTAGTATGTAATTTGTATAGGCATAATGGAATACATTAAGATGTAATTTCTCTTCTCCAATTCTTGGTAGAAATCATAAACCCAAGTGAAAAGTTATATAACCCCTAGATACAAAAAGTATTGTAAATTATTTAATTGAGAGAAGGATTGGTTTGCTAAACATTTATTCAATTTTATCATATTTAAGCTTCTTTGGGATAGTATGGTATGGAAAATTACCAAGTTTTGCAGTTTTAAAAAGAACATTAGGAAAAGTGAAGACCTAAATTTTGACAGTGGAATAAATGTAAATAGATTTAGAAGAAAACCTTCCTGGTACAAATTAGACTTGAAATGAGTGAATGAAGATATTTAAGGAATCAATATTAGCTGTGTCAGTCTGAATTTGAGATAAAGTATGAGAATAATTTTTAAAGTATTGATTGCAGCCAAATTATAGAGGAGTAGTACAGCCAAGGTAGGAATATAGATTTTATTCAAGATAGGAGTCTGATATTTCAGAATGATTAATCTGATGGTAAACATGTACAATGATTGGACGGACATTTTGTAGACATGTATTTCAATTGCCTATGCATTTACTGATGACACACAGTATAGGGGACATTAAGAAGTTAACATGATTACTAACTATTCTAACATTATATGGGATGTCACTTTAGAAGTCTGAAGCCTGTACTGAAGTTGCAGAAGTCTAGCAAATTGGAAATTCTTTGTATCAAAGATAGCATATATAGCAAAGAAACAGGAATGACAGTTGTTTACCTTCTTTCTTCAAAAGAAATAATACTCATTCATGTATCTGGAGTATGTCCTAGGGAAGAATTACCAAGAACAGGAATACAAATGAATTCTCACTTTTTTTAACATCTTCATTATGTGGTATCTGTATAAGAGAATAAACTGTTCTTATTCTCAAGAAAGTACCTTTCTGTCAACTGTTTAAACAGTAAAGATGCAAATATTCATACATAAATATATATTCCTATATTTTAAAATGCAAATTTGATCATGCAAAAAGGAATTACTTGTGGAGATAATTTTGAATCTCAAATTCACTGACATTATTTTCCAACAATGAAAATACTCAACTCCTTACGCAGCAAATAACACAAACTTTTCTTTCATAAAACAAGAATTTTAAGGAAGTCATAAAACAGAAAATGCTAAAGCTTGAGGGGTACACTTTTGTTTGATCTTTACGCTTGCTGGGTTGAATTGAATGTTTTTATGAGTAAAGCAAGTAGCACAAACTGTAAATGGGTTTGTTGTAATACTAAGAGAATAACTAGTCTGGACAATTGAAACAGCTGTTGACACTTTCATCTTGTCATAGACAATACAGTGTAAAAAATAAATGAATATCACAGGAGTTAATATGATCCATAAAAAAGAGCATCTTCCTCCCAGTGATGCCAGTAATCATTCATTCCAAGTATAAGACAAGAGGTATGTTTGGCATTGGGATGTATATGATATATAGCCTTTCCACAAGAATGCTACAGTAAATAGGAATTGTGGGGAAGAGGTAAACTGGGGAAAGATATATGACTATTTTGAAGAAATGTGGGAAATGCTTTCACTGCACTAATTAACAGTAGAGGGGAGTGAGAAATTAAATATTCCTGACAATAAACAACTATGAAGAAAGATCACATTTCAAAAAGAACTTGATTTTTGAGGTATCTCTTCCTACTGTGATGGAGTTCTTCCACAAAACAAAACAAAACAAAACCTGGAACGGGACTGTAGATATCTCAAGGCTGTGTGGTTTTTAACAATAAAGGTCCTAAAGATAAAAAGAATTCATTGAAGTGACACCTACATTAGCATTTTCCCCACTTAGAGGCACTTATCCACTTACAGCGTGGGCTATAGAGGTCTGACAGAAAGAAACAACCTAAACATTATTGTAGCCTTATCAGTAGACAGAAAAGGGAGAATACTCAATTAAAGGCTACGGATTAAGTCAGGACCTAAGAGGCCAAATCTGGGAGAAAAAAAGATCGCACAATAATGCACAAACATTATAATGTGATTGGTTTTAAAAATATTTGCTGAGTCCTAAACTATCACTTATTTAGTCAGAGGTGGAGATGCAATATAGAAATAACTGATAAAATTCTGAAAGTAAGTGAAAATTTTGTCAATCTTACAGTCAGGGAAGTCAAGCCATAGAATGAGGGACATCCTGAGGAGTGGGGCTGCAGTGAATATACAAAGATTCAGATGGTATCTCTACATAAGTTCTGAGTCCAAAAATTAGGGCAAACTAGAAATAGTACAGCCTTTCCAAATTCTGAAATCTAGCTCTAATTGGATCAATCTAATATGTCTGTATTGTAACTGATGGAGCAAAATTAAAGGAGAAATCTAATATCCCCCCAAATTTACATTTTTTTCATGTAACAAAGCCAAAATTGAATGATTCAAATCACACCAGGGACAGAATCATATGACTAAAAATAGGAAAAAAAAGAAGCAATAAAAAAGATATCTAGAGGCATCCACAAAATGTAGTTTTAAGACACACATTAAAATAGCAATTAAAATTAAAAATAAAAAAATTTAAAATAAATAAGATAGCAATTATTAAAATATTGAAGAAAATCAGTGGAAAGGTAGAGATTTGACCAGAAAATCAGGATCAACTTAAAATTTTACAACTGAAAAAATGCAAGATTAAAATTCATAAATTAGTATTTATATTTGAAAGCATATTAGAAACATAAGAAAGGGGATAAGTGAACTGGACAATGGCCAGTAAAAAATATCTAGTTTGAGAAATAAAGGAAAATACAGAAAAGTGGGTAAGTGACTTAGAAAAGCTCCACTGTGCCACTTAAGATAATTAAGTCCATTTGGCTTTTGCCGTTAAATGGTACAACCTTCTCCTCTCAAGGGTGTCCAACCTTTATGCTTCCCTGGGACACATTGGAAGAGGAAGAACTGTCTTGGGCCACACATAGAATACACTAACACTAACGATAGCTGATGAGCTTTAAAAAAATTGCAAAAAAAAAATCTCATAATGTTTTAAGAAAGTTTAGGAACTTGTGTTGGGCAGCATTCAAAGTTGTCCCAGGTAACATGTGGCATGTGGGCTGTAGGTTGGACAAGTTTGCTCTATAGAGTAGAGGTTCTATCACTATTACTAATATGATTACAGTTGCTCTATTATAATTACTCCATTACTATTAAAGGGACCTAATCTTTAATGGCTTCTATTACCATCAACTCTTTCCTACAGAACTGAAGCACCCTGGGAACTCAGTGATGCTGGTGCCCCTTTCACTGGCACATTTCTTGTTGCTTTGGTAAATGATTGCTGTATCTGAGCCCTCCTAAGGCCAACTCTTCTTTTGCTGGCCTTAGAGAATCCACTTAGCCTGTTTATTTTTCTGAAACATTCAATTCCTTCTACCATCCACCACAGCCATTGTGTTATTTTTATCTCACTTAGTTTATGCCATTGTTTTTTTCATGTTTCTATGATTTATTCATATAGCGTGTTTATATAATTTTTCCTGTTAAATTATGTATAATCAGAGAGTCTTCAACACTGATAATCTCTTTAATAGCTAAATTTATGTTTTAACCCCCTTGATACCATGCAGTCAGACTATAGACCTATATGACCCGATGAAGGCTGCAGCTGAATACATGGGGATGTCTGGAGTTGGGATAGCCTTTAAAGTTGTCCCCAGATGTCTTGAAAGGCTGTGAATTTTTACTTTTATATTGTTCATTTATTGAATCAGACTATTTTTGGAAAGACTGACGGCCTTGGAAGAATTGGTATTCCATTTCTAAGGCAATCGCCAAAGATGGCTGATAGACTAGCACCATCTTCAGCAGTAATCTCAGTAGCTGGGGGAATTGTCTGAACTTTCTGAAGAAGCCTATGTGTGGCACATAACAATGTTCAACAAAGTAACAAAATTAATAAAACTCTGCTAATATTTTCAAGGAAAAAATGGGATAGGCAACAATTGACAAATGAATTAAAAAGGGGCCATTGCTATAGATGCAGTAATATTTAAAAAGACTGAAGAGTATAACATAAAAAGAATTGTCAATACATTTTTGAGAATGTAGATTTAATGAGGTTTTCTTGAAAAGCAGAACAAGTAAAACTTTATAGAAGAATGTATAAATATTGTTATATTTATTAAGAAATCGCAAGGACAGAAAACCAAACACCGCATGTTCTCACTCATAGGTGGGAATTGAACAATGAGAACACTTGGACACAGGGCGGAGAACATCACACACCAGGGCCTGTCGTGGTATGGAGGACTGGGGGAGGCATAGCATTAGGAGAAATACCTAATGTAAACGACAAGTTAATGGGTGCAGCAAACCGACATGGCACATGTATACATACGTAACAAACCTGCACATTGTGCATATGTACCCTAAAACTTGAAGTATAATTTAAAAAAGGAAAAAAAAATCAAAACCAAATGTCAAAAATCTTTACAAAGAGAAAATTCCAGGCCAAGATGGCTTCACTTCACTTTGAATTCTTCATGCATACAAAATAAAATAATGATAACGTTGCAAAAACTTATCCATATTAAAAGGAAAAAATAGAAAACACTTACCACAACATGTTTAAAGAGAATATGGCATTCTTATATAAATCTGCTGAGAATATTTCAAATAGGAAAAGTATAATCTAACCAGTCTCATGAAAATAAATACAAACACCAAAACCAAACATAATTTAAACAAATATTATTATACATTAAAAAATAAAATATCAGCAAGTTGAGCTTGTTGCAAGATAAAACCAGACATTTCTAGAAGATAAGAGAGTAGGATATCTTTATGATGTTGGGGGAGTCAAAGCATTTTCTTTTAATCCAGAACAAAAAATAATACAAACTAAAATATCAAAGATTCATAAAATTGATTTTAATATTTTATGATATTCTACATATTAAATTCTACTATTAAAATTGTGAAAAGACAAATCAAAGAGTGGGATTTGTGCACCTATTGAATAAAAGATTCTTATACTGTACAAAATGGGTAAAATATGTTTAATTAAAAAATACAGGCAATCAATTTAAAATTGTCAAAAAAGTAAAAGGTATATTATAAAAAAGGAGAGCCTAATTACCAGTAAGCACATGGGAACATGTTAAAAATAATTAACATTGTGGGAATGAATATTAAAACTGCAGCACCGTATCTCTACATTCCAACTAGAAATTGCAGCACAAAAATAAAAACTATCAGCATTAGTGACAGTGTGGTGTAACAGAAGCTCTCGTAATATGCTATACAATGCTGTTTATGATAAAATGTCTTTGAAAAGAGTCCCAAACAACAACAATTTTAAAGACTTTGCTCTTGTTTGCAAGAGACTCATAGATAATTGACTTCCAGCAATGATGATCTCGAAATGAATATAATCTAACAGTTTTTCTTTTTCAGATGCATTTATCTGGAATCTGTGAAAGTCTGCTCATCCTCTTGGATGTAAAAACACCTCCCTCTCTCATAAAAGGATGGAGGAAGGAGGAAGAAAGGAGCAATTGGTGATGCATGAGAGAGGTTTTCTGTGACACACTATTCTTCCTTTCCATAAAGGATAAAAATACTGAACTCACAGGGTACATTGTTAAGATTAAATATGATAATTTTTGTGAAAGATTTAGCACAGCACAAGGAACAAAACATCACTCAGTAAACGAGTTTTTCCTTATTCTATTTTCCCACTTGAATATATGGAGCAACTAAGTAATAATAATAATAATAATAATAATAACAAACCTTGAGAAATAAACTAAAATAATTTTTTGTAAAAGACACTCTATCAGTTGCAACTGTTATTACTATAAGGCAATCTTGAATTTATATTCTTTAGATAGTGAGGTAAAATAAAAAAGTTTAATGTGTTTATAAGACCTTAAAAGGGCATTGTCATTTTAGTTGGTTTCAAAATGTAAATGAAGGTTAAATAAAGAATAAATATTTCTTATCAGAAAGGCTGCTTAAATTATACAGCATTACAATAACAACTACAAAAATTACACAAATACAAGATATCTTTTTTTAAGCTCAGCTATAATATATGCATGCTAATATGTGGCATTGATTTTTTTTCTTTCATGTTGGCTATATTAATTTGCAAAGTTAACATAGACAAATTTATACCTTTCAGAAACAGAAACAGCAAAATGAGTAAGATCCTGTGTAGAAAGCTCCAATATGGTATTTTCATTAGCAAATGTATGCATTTTTAAGAAACATCATTTTTTGCATTTTCTAAGATGTTTACTTCCCTGATAGTTTGTAATTTCTTTGTAATTTTTAAATGTACAATTTTTTGTATGCTCAGCAACTCAAATTTAATTCAAAATAAAGATAAAACTTTATTTATCCCAGTCACATTTTATCTACAAAATACCATAAGCAATCATGCTTTTTATATCTTTCTATTCCCTGAAAATATAATGTAAACCCTAGCAAGATCAGACCCAATCATGTACCTCTGAAGATACTATGTCGTCTTAATTTTCAATGTTACTTAAGCAACGGCATATACATTATTCACCTAACTTAAAAGTCTTCATCACCGTATTTAAAGCACTCCTTAATAAATTATCTGACAATTCAACATGAATAAATTCCCTAGTGTTTCTTGGCTAATTTCTTGACAATTTTCACTTGATGTTCTATCAAGGGGTTAAGTTGCCCCTAATTTAATCTCTGTACCTAAATAGATATTTCACTACCAGTATGCATAGTTTCTGCCAATTGTTATGCATTTTTACCTTGTCAACTCCATTTCTCTTACTTGGTAACTTGTTCTCTCTAATCTACTTTTTAAAATAATAATTTTAAAAAGCCTTGAAAATTCAGAACAGAAATAATTCACTTCAGAAAATTGATTTCATTTTTCACTTATCCCCCAACTTTAATGTACCTTTCTTTACACTGTCCTAACTAACCTTCAGTCTTCTTTGGACACCACAATAATTGGTGCCAATAGAAACTACTTTTGCTGAGAAAATATGTAATATTTTATTAAATTGATGATGTAGTATACATTAGGAATATAAGCAATGCAATATTTCAAGCCCAATTTCTAGAAGCATGTTTTAATTAAACTTTCTCTACATTGCAATTTATTGCATCAGTGTAGTAGACACAGAGATATTCTGCCCAAAAAAGGACTTGCTATTTGGGAGAATGATCAGTGCTCAGATCCCATTTTCAGCCCCTCCAGGCTCTAATTCAGTTTCAGAGACTATCTCAGTTGAAGTCATTTCTTGATCTGGTAGGAGCTGTAAATGCTTGGTCTTCTCAGCTCAGTATAAAAACCTGTTAACTCCAGAAGTACCTGGCAATTTGGCAAAGGCTTTGTAAAACCTTTATAAAAATGATTAATTGGTTAGTCATCCCTGCCTCTTTTCTTTCCTTGCTCATTTATTGATACACAAAATTAGCATATAGTCCTCCATAAATGTCTGTTCACCCTATCTACAGGGTTTTGTTGGTTGACCAGATGTTTATCAATCAGGACTATAGTATTAATTAATTACATAGGGTAGCCATGTCTAATGATCACAATTTTAATGGGTTTTAACAAATGCATAGTGTCAGATATCAATCATTGAAGTACTATACTGAATAACTTTACCAGCCCTATTAATATCCTGTGCTTTACCTATTTAAACTTCACTTCACCCTCATACCTTCGTATGCATTGATAAGTTTAACTTCTCTATAGGTTTGCCTTTTCTAGAATATTGTATAAATAGAATTATACGGTATATAGCCTTTTCAGACTGGCTTATTTCACTTAGCAATATGTATTAACAGCTCATCTATGATTTTACGTAGCTAAATAGCATTCCATTGTTTGAATGATCCACAATATGTTTATCTATTCACCTTAGTTGTATCATTTTTGGCATTATGAATAAAGTTGCCATGAAAATTTGCATGTTTGTCTTTGAGTGGCAATCAGTTGGATAAATAACTGGGAGCATGATAGTTGGATTGTATGGTATAACTATGTCCAGCTTGATAAGAAACTGCCAAAGTGTCTTCCAAACTTTCTATAGCTTAAATATTCTCACCAGCAAGGAATGACAGCTTTAGTCATTCTAGTAGGTATGAAGTAAAATCTCATTGTTGTCTTAATTTACATTTCTCTAATGACGAAGTTGAGCTTCTGTTTATATGTAAGTTAATTTGCAATCCATATATCTTGTTTGATGAAGTGTCTGTTTAGAAATTTTACTTACTTTTTCATTTGAGTTGTTTTTTATCTCATCATTCAGTTTTAACTGTTCTTTGTATATTTTAGATAAAGTCTTTTATTGGATATATACTTTGCAAATACTTTCTATCAGTCCAAGACATATTTTAATCTTCAGCACAGAAATATATATATATATAGATACACACATATGCATATATATACACATATATGTGTACATATATACACATATATATGTACATATATAAATATGATTTATAAATTTTACCTTATTTTGTCTTTTATATGTGTCATGCTTTTGGTGTTTTGTCTACAAACTCATCCCCAAAACTATAATCACATAAATTTTTCTAGAAAATTTATAATTTTGCAATTTAAATTTAGCTTAAAATCAATTTTGAATTTTTGTATATGTTGCATGATCTGTATATATAATTCTTTCTTTTTTAACATATACAATTCAACTGTTTCAGCACAATTTGTTGATAAGGCTACTCTTTATTAAATTGTCTTTTCTTCTTTGCCAAAGATCACTTGACTGTATTTGTATGAGTCTATTTGTGAACTATGTATTCTGTTCCTTTGATCTATGTGCCCATCCTTTTGCCAGTACCACATTATCTTAATTACTGTAATCGTATAGTAGGTCTGGAAATTATGTAGTGCCAATCATTCTACTTCGTTCTTCAGGAAAGAAGAAAAAAACATTAGACAGTAAGTTGAATTTACATAAAGAAATAAAGACCACCAATAATGGCCAACACATAGATTAATATAAAATGCAGTAGAAATATATTTTTGGTTATAACTTTTTTCCTCTCCTATGTAGCTAAAAATGCAATGTTTAATTCAATAATTATAAATCTTCATTGATGAGCACATGATGTAAACTGATATATTTTTATGGCAAAACAATGTGAGGGAAGAGAAATGGAGCTTTACAGAGAAAAGTTTTGTGTGTTATTAATATTGCTTATTATTATAATCTAGTTTCTTACAAATTAAAAGGATTGTTCTAATCTCCATGGAAAATGCTAAGAAAATAATTAAAATACAATAAAATAATAAAGTGAATTAAAATGGTGTGCAAAAAGTAACTACTCAACAAAAAAGAAAACAGTAATATAGGAAAAAAGAAAAAATATACATTAAACATATGGAAAACATAACAAAATGGTAGGCATAAACCCAACTTTATTAATAATTACATTAAATATAAATGGATTAAACAAATTACGTTAATTGACATTACATTGGTAGAATGGATTAGAATGGTAGAAAGAAAACACGATCCAACTATATACTGGCTACAAAAGATAGAGTTTATATTCAAATATACAAATAGCTTGAAATATAAAGGATTGAAGACTTATCCTTAAAAATATAATCAAAAGAAATCTGTAGAGGCTCTGCTGTTGTTGGAAAATATAATTATTCAGAAAATAATTGATACAAAAAAATCAATACCGTTTTATAATGGCAAATGGGTCAATATATTAAGGTACAGTTTCATGTTTTCTTTTTATTTCACAGTAGTCCAGGTTATACTAAGTGTTCATACAATCAACACTTCAGATTTATAAAAACAAACTTTGACTTTATTAACAGAAATATTATCAATTCAGGAATCAATTGACATCAGGGGCAAATGATTGATTTTATTAAGAATTTAGTTTCATACATTCCTTTGCTAGGCACACTATTGGTTCATTGGAGGCTCTTAATTCAAAGTTTTGGATGATTAAAATATTCTCTTATACTTAACTGTAATTCAAAACTTTGAATTTAATCATAACTATATATTGATGCCAGATGCATGCTACTGTCAGAAAATCCCTTATGGAGAACTCATTTTTATATGTTAAAGATATATTTAGTCAAACATTACAATTAAATTGAGGCAAATATCTTAAAAGTTGAGTTGTTTGTTTCTGTTTTGGATTTAGTTTTTGATCCAGGGCGTTTTTCACATACATGTTCACTGCAGTCAAAATTGTGTTGTTATGACAGCACTGTTGTTGTTAAAATGTAAATATTCTATCATTATTTGTATTCTAAAAATGAGCCATAAGCAAGAGCCTTCTCAACATGCTTTCATAAATACATTATTTTGGAGCCAATTCATTTACTTTGGTGATATTTCTTTATTTCTTTACCTACAGTTCTTGAGATTAATAATGAAGAATAAAGAAATAAGGCAGTTTCCCTGTGGCCTATTCAAATATTTTGTATTGTTTATATGATATATAGAAAAACTTTTTGCACTAGAAAATAGAAAATAGTGCCAGGCTGATTTTGAAGTAATCTGACCTTTAAAAAATTAATTTGCAATAAATGATAACAAATTTTGATCTGTCAAAAACACACTATTGAGACTATAATTTGAATGAATTTGAATAGATTTTATTACTGGTTGATATGTAAGAATTCTAAATCAATCCTCTTTAAATGTGTTTTTTCATCAATAATTTTCAAGTAAACAAAATTAATAGTGTCATATTTATGATTTCCAATTTTATTTTGGTAAATTTGTATTTGGAGCTTATTCATACCTATTTTATATGACTATAATTAAAGTTGTATAGGTCATTGCATATTAAAACACTACTAGAAGTGTTTATAGAATTTGAAATTGGAAGGTTTAAAATAATTCCATAATCATCATCCAAATAAATGGAAACATATTTCTTAAATGATTCTTGGATTTGTTATTTCTTTCACTTTAAAATTTTCAGTGGAACAAAATAATTTCCCATTTTGCAAAACAGAACACATAATCACTATTTTGAAAGAAGTTCCAATTGAAAAGTAAATGTATCTAGTATATAACTAGTAAAAGAATAATTTAAAAAATAATGCAACTGAAAATATTGTTTCTTTTAGTAAGAGGTAAAAATAATATCTATTAAAAAGACCTCAGAGAAACAAAAAAGAAAAGCTCAGATTTTGTAAATAAAATGAGTTAAAGAATAATAATAATTTTATTTGCACACCAATCATTTATTGAGTCAACAACTGCTACATATCATCCATGCACTCTTCTAGGTATTTTACAGAAATTATTTAGCAACACCAACATAATAAATTGTCTGAACTTTTGTAGAGTATATTCTAACAAAATTAATGTTGTAAGCAGATTACTCGATCTGGAAAAAAATGAAGCTCGTTGATACCTTAAAGGAAATTATTAAAAAATAAATGTCTATTGAAGACATTTGAAATGCATATGAAAGGCACAATAAGAATAAACGTACAATATCAATGATATTTTCTGATGCACAAACTAGAAGAATTGGAACAAAAACAATATTAAAGGCTGTATGAGTATAACATTTTCCTAAGTTGGAGAAAGATATATGTATTAAAAATTTTAGGAATATTCATAATTTAATAAAGTATTAGACCAATGGCATTTTCCTTCTTCTCTTTGTCTCTTTTAACTTTTCTACTAACATTAGTAAATAAAAGGATGTATCCAAGACAACATCAATGAAAACGATAGGAATATTCTGTCAAAGGATTAAAAACTACATCACAATTTTGAGACTCTGAATCAGATGGTGAAGAGATAACCACTAAAATGAGAAGTGAGAAGATAAGCAGCAAACACTGTTCTTGAGCACAGCAAGAAGCTAGTGAGAAGTTAAGCTGTACAGCAGAAACCATAAGAAGTACAAGATTAGCTTTTTAAAAAGTAGGTTCGTTGAGGTGTGGTTTGGAAAAATGGAATAGGATGAAATTCTGAATAGTAAATATGTGCAAAGCAAACGTTTCTTCTTCAAGCTTCAGAATGTCTAATATCTAGGCTTGTATCCCCAAATTATGAGGAAACAATATATTTTATTTTTGGTTCAAACAGCTTATTATTATTTATCATTCCTGAATGCTTCATTATAGTCCCTTACATCTCTTGTTAGGCAGCCATGTTTAGCCATTTGGTTCTTTTCCAGGTCTCTTAATATGAAAAAATTTGTTTAAGAAGTTATGGACATGGGAGAAAAACAAAACTCTGTTTGTCTGTACTTATGGAAGCCTCAACACCACTTTAAAAGAAAAAAAAATAAGCAAAACACACTATTTTGCATCTGAATTTAGGAAGAAAACATATATATCTGTATCTACAAAATAGTAATGTCACAGATAATATTTCAAAGTATTTTTCTCTCTTTTAATTTTACATAAATTATCAAACTTCTGATATCAAATTTTTATTGGACAATTCTAACATTCAAAACTGCATTGAATAATTGTATTTTGGGCACACAGGTCTAACTTAGTTAAAATAACTGAAGAGACTTGACCCAATATTTGTTTAGAAATTATTTACTTTCTCTTTATTAAAAACTTTTATCTTTCCTTTATGATCTTTTTTGTTTAAATTTGTTTCCACTCCAAAGTTCCATAACATAACTTTTGCTTATAAATAATATTAAAATGAGCTGGGTGTTGTGGCTCACGACAGTAATACGGTCAATTTAGAAGGCCAATCTGGGAGGATGGCTTGAAGCTAGGAGTTCAATGCCAGCTTGGTCAACATATCAAGACCTTATCTCTACAAAACTTTTTTTTTAAATTAGCCAAGTATGGTGGCATGCACCTGTGGCCCTAGCTACTTGTGAGGCTGGGATAGAAGGATCACTTAATATCAGGATTTCAAGCCTCCAGTAAGCTATGATCATGCCACTGCACTCCAGCCTGGATGACAGAGTGAGATCCTATCTCAAAAACATACATACATACATAAATAAAAATAACAATATAAAAATGAGAGAGGCCAATTGTGATACTTGATGCTTTCTGATACAGCCAAATATTCTGGAGTAACTCATTCACCTGACATTTAATTCTTGTGTTTGATTTTTAAATTAATATTCCCAGATATCTTCCGTTAGAAAATTTATTATGAGCATTCAGCACCTCTGATGGTTTGAAAGAAAATAAATGTAAACCAGAATAAGATTATGATGAGGAGAGGAAGTTGTTTGCTCATTGGATTACATATTTTCATTTTTGAAATATTTTTCTTTTCTAAAAAAAATTAATAAATCTGAAATTGATGAAAACATTGGTTTTCACATATGTATACACACACACCTGTATGTGTATATATGTGTGTGTGTATATACACATGACACAGCTGTATATATACACACATACACAGCTGTATGTGTGTGTATATATGTGCATATACATATACATATATGCAGCTGCAAAGTGCTAATGGAAATATTCTAAGTAGGTGTCAATTGGGTGCTAAGAAGGAACTCAGGCAAAGAGAGGATCTAGGTATTTCAGGAAAAGTGGTAATGAGGAACTTGCTACTGAGGCTTCGTTAAATAGGTGTTGGAGCTCATAAGCCTTTTTTCTTCATTGATTTTATTTAATACAATAGAAAAATGTGTATTTTTGAATGGCAAAGGAATATAATACTTATGGCAGGGAGAATAATTTCTCCCCCAAGATGTCCACATTCTACTTTCTGGAACTTGTGAATATGTTACTTTATGTAGCAAAAAGGACTTTATAAATGTGATCTAGTTAAAGATTTTTGGATAGGAAGATTATCCTGGATTATCTCTGTAAGGCCAATATAATGACAAGAATACTTAAAAGAGTCAGAGAAAGGGATGTGATGATGGAAAAAGAATCACATAGAAATTTGAAGATTTTACCTTGCTGGCTTTGAAGATGGAGGAAGGTGGCCATATGCAGGTAGGCTATAGAAAGTGGAAAAGGTAAGGACATAGATTTTCTCCTAAAGCCTTCAGAAAGAGTGCAGCCATGTAGTTGCTGAGATTTAGTCCCAAGAAACCCATTTTGGACTTCCAAACTCTAGAACTGCACAGTAATAAATTTACTTGCTTTCAAATTACTAAGTTTGTGTCCATTTATTACAAGAGCAATAGCAGTTTAAGAAAATACTCTTTTGAAAAAATGTGCTAAATCCTAACTCTTATCTCTTATCTGGAAACCAAGTAGACATGATTGGGGCTTTCCTCTTTGGTGACATATAGTAAGTGAAAGTCAGGAATTATACCACTAAGGCAAGCTATTGTTACAGTTTTCCTCAAGCCCTAGTTTTCAAATTTGAACCTCAAAATTTGAAGAAAAGGTGATGGAAATAATCAGAAAGAATCATTTTATAGATTATTCCATTCTCAATGCAGTCAAGGAGCTAAATTTTTTATTAATGAGAAATGTTTTGGCATTCATGGGTAATAACGCAATCTCTTGTATCTAATAGATTAAAATTTTTAGAAGATGAACACAGAATGAGATTCAGTTAATAGTGCAATTAAATGTTTGCAATTTTTATGTGCAATTAGATATATGGATTTTTTCTGCATTGTTTTTAATATTTTTTACTTTTCTGTGCTTTTTGTAAAGTAGTAATGATCTATATTCTCTCTCTTAATACGAATCACTGTGTAAAAATATGATGGTCAATAACTGCTTGTGTCTTCAAAGCAATTTTAATTTTCATGATTGCAATTTAATGGCTTAATCACCTTAGTTTTTACATAAGAGAATGGTGACAAAACAAGAATGGAGCAGTTGTCTGTCATTATTGAGTAACTTTACTTCACAGGGGCCTTGTCAGTCTTATTATCTTGTGACTGATCTGGTCGAAGACAAGAATTTGGAAGAAAGAAGAAATAAATAATGCAAAATTACAGACTCAGCTTAAAGGTTAAACTGGCATGGCAGGCAACATGTACTTTACTTTATTCCTTGTGCACTGCTCTCTGACTTTGTTGTAATTTGAAGGCTAGACGCTACAGA
The DNA here is from genome assembly GCF_028858775.2 of Pan troglodytes. NCBI lineage: Eukaryota > Metazoa > Chordata > Mammalia > Primates > Hominidae > Pan > Pan troglodytes. The sequence continues at coordinate 62,419,123 of NC_072412.2, read as the reverse complement.
GGATGTTGGCTCCCTCCTTCCAAGATGAGTGGTTGGATTTTGACTAGCTTAAGCCAGACAATAATTATGTGACACAATTTCCATCAGTGAGGTTTCAGAGGACACATATTGGACTATCCTTATAGATGGGATGAAGATTCAACAATGTTTTGCTTTGTTGTACCCGTATACCAATTGTAAATCAAGTAGAATGAAAATAAAAGCCCATCATAACTTTGATTGAATATAAAGGTGAAAAAAGCTTTGGCTTTGATGAATTAAACAGAGAAACATATATTTTCTGAAATTTTTAATGAATAAGACCATTGATAGCCATATTGTTTAGGATATATTTTGAGTTGGAATTTTCAGGAAAAGAAAAGCATGACTGAGAGATCTGTGCTTACTACAAGGTGCATCCTTGAAAAATAATAAGTAGATATGTGTATACTCAAATAATTCTACATTTTTGTTTAATTGAAAACTTTCTAGATGGTGAGAACTGTTTTTTTAATAGATGACAACTTATTAGCAAATTAGGCACCTTAAGGGGTTACTTTCTTTTTTCTTTTTGTTTTTAAGAAATACTCACGATCACACATAACTTGACAGAAGAGAGCTATACCCCTACTTTTGGTGTTATTCTCATCACATGTCTGAAAAATACTAAATCATAACTTATACTTTTTATACATCATACTAATGGTAGACTAGAATATTGTTTGTATCTCTTTAGATAATATATCCCTAATTTGCTTATTGTAACTTTTGTTTTTGCAATGCAATAAACAGAAGGTTTTTATTATTTCTATAGGTTGGGGAGATGAAGTGTGCACAGAGTTGTAAAAGATATTCACTGACTTTCTGTTTCCAAGACAGCATTTCATTAATCTTCACCATCCGGTATAAATGGGAGTCATCCATTATACTAAGGTTTCCACAACGAAAATTATGAAATGTCAAGCAGGTTTTAACCTCAGAAACGTGACTAAGAACATCCCATTCCTCTGTGCTGTCGCAATTCCTTATAACCTGTACCTCCTCCTAGGAAAGCCTCATGTAAAATCCTTACAATCTTGCTGTAACATCCTTACATGGGCCTCCTAGGAAAAAGCCTCAAGGATTTTGGGCCAGTGAGACTACCAAATAGAACACATTAGGCTTCTAAAAAGTTTTTATCTTTAAATAAGAACTTTAGTTTAATTTTGATAATCGAGATATGCATTTAGGTCTGTTAGTTTCTCCAAATTGGAGCCATTTTGTTCCAGCCATGGTATTAAATTCCTGTCTTATACACCTGGGCCAATGCTCCATATTAATAATTCATGTTATTCCATAGTTGTAGGCCCTCATATGTCTTGAAAATTCCCAGTGTCCAGAAACTTGAGTTTTGTTCTTGAAACCTATCTTGGTTGCTGAGAAGCAGCAACTGTCCACCCAGTCGTTATCACTATTCTGTCAAGGTCCAACTCTACCCCATTTTTCTACTGGATTTTTCAAATGCCAAATATTGTTCTACATAAACTACATTTTATCTGTTTTTTTTTAACTTTCAGGTGCTGTTTTCTGCTATGTAGTTAGAGTTTCCTGTAATTCAAAACAATTAATCTTCAAATTTAATGATCAGTTGAAGTGTATGCAGTGTGGCAGTCAGTCCAGATTAGTTTGTCCCAGTAGGAACTCTCATTCCCTATCTCCTTGTTTTGTGTCCTGACTGTCTAGATTCACCTTTCCTTGCCTCATTGTGTTATAAATTATAGTACACTTTTCAAATCTCTGTTTTAGTATATTTTATTATGCAGAGTGCACTGGTGATTTTCTCCTCGAAAAATAAATTTCAAATTTTAATTCCAAAGCAGAAAATAATGAGATAAATCTAAGTAAAGGTGAAATGATATTCACCTTTATGAAAAGTAAAATGTCACATGCTTGACATAAAAAAACTTATTAAAAATATAATGTCCACAAATGATTAAATGTAGCCTATCTCCTATATCATACCTGACAAAAAGGTAATGAAGGTATGTTTATCCAACAGATATTATAAAACTGTGTATGCCTATATACATACATTTATATAAATATGTGTATCAGATATGCAAAAGTCATCTAAACTTCTATACTACAGGAAGATTAATAGTTTAAAGTATATGATTAATAATCAAAATTCTAAACAAAATCTAGTTACATGCAATACTAGAGTTCCAACAATGGATCAGTATTCTGAGGCTTTCATGAAATGCTAAGTTATTCTTGGAAGTAATATTTTTTGCAGGATATACTAATTATATTATATCTGTATTAAAAGTGATACAAATGCTATTACATTAACTTTAATGTAAGTTGCTAAATCAAATGGCTTAATGTTTATCATACTGGCAAAATATTATATTTAAAAAAAAGTGTGATTAAACAAAAAACAAAATACTCTGCCAAGTCAGAAGTCCTAATCTAATTTTCCAAACCCTAAACATTTATCGTCTAGCTTTTTCTATATATTATTGTTAATGTATGCTAGCTGTCTAATCATTGAGAACTATTTATATTTTTACCCAATCTTAGAACATAAAGCTGATGTATTACAATTCTACTGAGACATTGGATATATGTAGGATGGGCTATACATAGATACATATAAAAGAGAAAATTTATTATGGCATTTTTATATTGCAGTTATGTAAGCCAAGAAGTCCCTTGATATGACATCTTCAAGCTGAAGAAACAGGAAATCTATAGTGTGATTCAGGCCAAGTCCAAAGACCTGAGAACCAAGGGGGCTTCTGGTGGAAGTCTCAGAGTCTGAAGGCCCAAGAACCAGGAGCTCTGACATCCAAGAGCAAAAGAAGATGAAAGTTTTAGCTCAAGGAGAGACAGAGAATTCACCCTCCCTCTGACATTTTGTTCTAGCTAGGCCTTGGTGGGGCTGGATGATGTCAGTCCACACTGGTGATGGCAATTTTTAAATTTAGTTTACTGATTCAAATGCTAATATTTTTCAAAATAACTTGATAAATACACCCAGAAATAATGTTTGACCAGCTTTCTGGGCATCCCTTAACCTAGCCAAGTAGACACAAATAATTAACCAGCACTGCTTGCATTATTGAAAAATATGTTACCCATAATGATCTCTTGGATTAAAGCTCTTCCTTTTAAATTCAATCTTTAATTCAATCTTTCTAGGGTTATTCTGTGTGTTGTATCACCTTCCATCTCTTGAAGAAACCACTCTGAAATGGCTTTCAGTCTACCAGATTTTTAATAACCCTCACATAAATGTTTTATCTGGCTTCTGTGTCTTTAAACCTCATTTAATTCATCTCTCTGTGGAATTCACACTACTGATTTCTCTCCTTCTGAAAACAGAAGAAAGTGGCTTCTGTAACACAACACTCTCCTGGGGCTACTCCTTCACTCTTAACCTGCCTGACTCCTTTTCAGACTCAATCTCCTAGAGTTCCCCAAGTCTTAGTCTTAGGACCTCTTCCCCTGTCACTATTAATCCTTGAAGCCTAAAGTTACAACATTTATTTCTATAAAGATGACACAAATTTACCTATGAAACCAAAATCTCTCCACTGAATTCCAAACTTATATTAATTCTAATTCATAGTACTTTTTAGATATTTTAAGGGCAAATGAAACTTCAATTATACAAACAAATTGCTGACTTTCATTCTCCCTTCCATACTGCCTTTCCTCCTCTTCGCTCCAGAAGAGAAAATTTGATTCTCTTCCAATAGCTCATATCTCAGTGAATTTGGATAATTGTGTAAGCCAGAAACTTAGGAGCCTTATTGGATTCCAAATCTAATTTGTCACCAAGTTCTAAAAACTTCCTTTGTCTGTCTTCAATACTCCCTCCCCCATGAATTGTCATCTCTTACCTCTCCACTGCAGTCTCTCTGGCTACCTTTCAGTTTCTCCTGCCAAAGTGTGTTTGTCCATGCCGTTCCATCTGGGTGTAAAACTCCTTTAAATTAGCTAGACAATAAACTTGTTTCCATAGTTTTGGTTTTAGTTTAATTGTATCTTCCTAAAGTAATCTCCAATTACAGTTTCTAATAAAACCATGTACGGCCAGAAATACATATTGTGGGTGTATCTTGATATTAAATTGTGTGAATATTTGATAAATGCTTGTCTTCTCCATTAGGCTGTAATTATCCTGGTGCAGGGCTTCAATCTGTTCTTCAGTATCCAATGCATTGAAGATTAAGTAGGTGTTCAATAAACATTAATCCAAACATATTGACCATAAAGATTCTTTATTTTTTCATACACTCCACTACTCATTCATAAAAATGATGAAAATATAATGAATAAGTCATATGTTTTACATAAAATTTCCATGTGATTTGGCTTTTAAGTGGAAGAATTTAGACAAAGCATCATTTTCTTTCTGCTACTTGTGAATCAATAATTAATGTAGGAAAAATAGATATAATAGTAGCAATTGGATCAACATTTGACAAGACAAATGATATCAAATTTTCAGAGGTTATGAGACAAAATAAACATAATGGTAAAATAACTTTATTATTGGTAATGTTTCTTACAATCCACTGTCACAGAATTCTGGATTTCACCCCCTAGAGAAACAGCAAATGTAAACTATTTCACAGGGTATAGCAACACACAGATTGAAAAGGAAAGGTAGTAAGAATAATATGGTAGAGTACTACTTTTTCTGCTACATATTATTTCTTAGAATTGTGTGTATATCGAAATGACTATTGTATTTTATAATTCCATGTAAAATACATCTTTATTATATTCATATTATTTCTACATAAGATAGCAAAGGAATTTGGCATCAATTAATTAGAGGTCTAATTGAAATTGTAAAGAAGTAAGGTTATGTGATTTCTATCCTATGAAAACAGCCAGAGCAAATTATTTTAATTGCATAGTTGCATAAAATCAGGCTGTCATCTGTTCTATTTCTCATTATTACTCAGAGATGCATTACTTATGAATATTTAAAAGGAAATACTGCTTTAATTGGTTTTATTGTAGATAAAAATAAATAAAAATTTCACTTGCAAATATTCCTCTAAATCATTTTAGAGAATCATCTTTTTAAAAGTGAATCCTTAACAGCTCTTGAACATGCATATAGTTAGGATCAATATGCTACATTAATTAGAATCTGAAATGTAAAGCATATTCTTCAAAGTATTTATCTTTGACCACTGATTACATAATATGGCTTATGGATTTGGTGTCTATAATTGATTATCAAATTCATATTGTAAACCATCATTTGCAATTATACTAAAGAATGCACTGTACATGGTAGAATTCTCAACTTCAAAGAAGCATATAGAAGCCTTTAAACAAATCTATAGTTTGTGTATCAACATTTATAACATATGTTGAGGTTTTTGTTTTGCAGTACCTAAAGTTATGTAAACTAATTTTGATTACATCCAGAAGTATGCTTCATTGGTATAGACCTTCCATTTTATGAGAAGTATATTTTGCATTGTTCTGATTTCTTATAAGCTAAAGAATAAATATGTGTTGTGTTTCAAGACACTCAATTGCACATATGTAATAGCAGTGAAATTGAAACTTGGAATTTGTTGTTTGGTATATTGAATTGCAGGTAAATTGAAGCTTTAACCATGAAACAATTTTTGTTCTAGAAATTGCTGATCTGGAATCAAAATCAAAATAATGTGAAACAAATCTTTCATTTTCTTTTCTCAAAGAAGTTTATTCACCCTTTAGAAAATGTAATTGTTCCATTACTTAATTTGTAATTCATGTCAATTAAATTGAATATTTTAAGTTGGTTACTATGAATAAGGCTATCTATTAAGTGATCAAATAAATCTATTAAATACCATTACATTTATATGCTGCTTTATATCGGGAATGTTTTGAGGACAGTTTGTGAACCTGTGAATGGACCTAGGGACCATTCAGTTTCCTGAGATCAAAGTACATTCATACTAATGCTAAAATGTGATTTCCCTTTTGCTTTGCTCTGTTGTTATTTCCAATGATGGTGTAAAATAGTGGTGGGGTAGAACTCCTGATGACTGATTATAAAGGTAGTGGCACTAAACTGCACTAGTAGTCATTGAATTATTCACTCCATACTTTGAAGGAAGGGAGCATGGGAAAGACATACTAAAAACAACAAAAGAGTTTTATTGAATAATGTCCTTAATTAAATGTAAATATAATCAATGTTATTAAATCACAGCCTTTATGTATGTAATATTTTCATATACTGTGTGATGAAATGGAAGAAATACATGATGTACTTTTCCTGCAAAGTATAATGGTTGCCTTCAGGAAAAGCGCTTGTGATTTTTCTTTGGGTTGAAAGACAAACTAGTTAGTATTCTCATGAAACACGATTTTTACTTGTAACAACAACTGATAGAAAGACTATGGTTATTTACATCTAGGTATTTAGCAGAATTTTCTTTCAAATAAACTAAGTGAGTCTTCCATTTCAAGAAAAACAATTCACAGTATTTTTTTTCTAATGATAAAATTCAAGCTTTTATGTAAACTTTAGAGTCTGGGAAAAGTTATATCTGTATGCATGATCTTGACAGCTTCTCGACTTAAAGAAACCTCTGAGGAGTTGAACGTTGATATCAGTTTTAACATACTGTAAGGGAATATGTCAAAATTCAGACATTATGTGTGAGTATGTAAGCACATAGTTTCCAAATGACCAATGTGTAATATTACACATTCATGTGTGGGTAAAATACCAGTCAAAGGGTAATATAGAATAATGCACTTGAATGTAACAAATTTCAGCAAGTTCAGATGATTTCAGGTTTCAAGTTTCAACTAAATTTTAAGAAACTATCACTTGTTGAGTTTTGGTACGGTATCAAAAAAGAATTGTTACAATTATCTGAAAAGACCAACCTTTTTCAAATACAAATGTATGTAAGGATGGATTATATTTATATACTATTCCGTAAACAGCATATCTCAACATAGTGTAGAAACTGATATGAGAGAACTGCTTTCCTTTATTAAGCCAGAAATTAAAGATACTTGCAAAAAATGCAAAACAGTGATGTTGTTTGCAATAACTTTTTTTAAAATTTGGAAAATATCATAAAATGCATTATTTAGGTCAATACATTTATTATTGTTGACATTTTAAATACAAATGAATAATTAAATATCTCTATTTTATTACTATATAACAAATATAACACAAATAAAACTATTTGAGGCCTTCAATAACTTTTAAGATTGTAAAGGTATTATGGAAGTCAAAATTTGAAGCCCACTGATCTGTGTAAATCTGAAGAGAACAGGATTTTATGTTTGAGGTTGTGAAAAGAAATTGTTTCACTTTCCTAAAAGAAAGAAGCTAATAATTTATATAAGAAGTCCATATTCCTAATTTCACTTATTGTTAATAATAATTTGTTATAATTCACAAATATTTAGAGTGTTCTCTCTGTTTAATAAATATCTTAAACAAGTCTTATCCTCTGCTTTACTCTTTGTAATGAGTAAAGATGAACACATGAATGAATAATTAAATTAAGTGCTTTATTTTATATTCTTCCTATGAGCTAATTTAACATGTTGTTTTAGCTTCATCTTGCCTCTAAGGAAACTAGAGCCTCTTGGATTTAATACAATTCCTTGCCGCAATACAGATGAGGATGTGATGTTTTTAGTCAGACTATGAATGGGTCTAACGATAGAAACATATTTTTTATTTTTTGTGATACCAGGAAGCAGACAGACTAGAGTTTTCTTCAGTTTCTAAAAGTTACAGACTTGCTTCAATCTCCCCTAGATATTGGCTTTGATTGTGAAGCGTATCGCCTATTATGCAATGGGGAGGCTTTAGCTCTAGCTATCATGTAGCAAACAGCCAGCCGAATTCCATCCTTAGATCAATCACTGGTAAAATTCAAATTCGATCAGTTATTATTTATTCCCAAGCATATTAACTTTGCACCTCAATCTAAACCAGGGTTCTGTTAAAGAATAATATAGGGAAATGCCAGAAAGTACTCAAGTACTACAGTATCTGTTTTTCAATAAAATAATGCCTGTCTGTAAACTTATTTTTTAAATCTTTAATTTGAGTTTTTTACATTCAGAAGTGACTGAGATTTCCAGAATTAACATTGTGTTGAAATACTAAAATATATAGAATTCGTTCATGTTATTAGTCAATCAATGATTCTGCATGCTTTTTGTAAGCAAACTCCTCTCTGTCTCAATCTCTCCCCTTGCCCAACTCCTCAAAGTAACAAGTCAAATAGAAGGGAGTACCTTGAGAAAACTAGGCTCCTGAGAATTTAACAAAATTCTACAGAAGGTCTTGGACATTCACCATTCAGCTATTTAAGGACATTTTCAAAGAGCCGAGGTTGCTTCAATTATCTCTTCTACCATCTACAAAATATAAACTTTGATAATTACACTTGTCTTTTTATATTTTTTTATTATACTTTAAGTTTTAGGGTACATGTGCACAACATGCAGGTATGTTACATATGTGTACATGTGCCATGTTGGTGTGCTGCACCCATTAACCCATCATTTACATTAGGTATATTTCCTAATGCTATCCCTCCCCTCTCCCCCCACCCCACAACAGACCCCGGTGTGTGACGTTCCCCTTCCTGTGTCCATGTGTTCTCATTGTTCAATTCCCACGTGTGAGTGAGAACATGCGGTGTTTGGTTTTTTGTATTTTTATTATTTTGTTTCACTTGTGTTCATCAATATGTTTCAAGCACTGAGATGTCTGCATCAATATATCTAATAAATGTTTTATACATCATAGGTACTCACTAAGTATTATAGAATAAATAAATTATTGTCCTCATTCTCCATGAAATTTTTCTTACTCAGTTTTTGTAGTTAGTAGGCTTAATCCCAATTCATCTGTGGAGGAGAGGAACCATCTCAACAATTTTTGTGTTATTTACAAAATAACATTTCTACATAGTGTTTATTCCTAAGTGTTTTAACTATAATAATGTTTTATAATAAATTTCTTTTTTAATATTGATTATGAGTGGTTATATTTTCAAATAAGTTTATGCTTTCTGATATACAGTATATAGCATACATGTTCTTGTATCCTCTGCTATGTCTTGAAAAATGCTTTAATATCAAATACTTAAGATCAATGATTCGCCAATTTCTCCAAATGCCTGAATAATCTCAAATTATTTTCAATTCTTGGCATGATAATGCATTGGTAGTTTAGAAATTCCATCTAATGGCATTGTAACTTTAATTTAATATACCTTCCACGTGTATATAATGTTTAATACATACTTCGTGGAACATAATCTTTACTTTTGTGACAAAATCCTCTTTATTCTAAGTAAGAATCAATTTATGACATCACATTAAGATAGAAATGTCTTAATTATTTATTTGTCTTTGTTCCACTTCATCCCTTGCCAGTGTTAATAGAGTCATGTGTGCAGGAAGATGTAGAATTCCTCTGAAAATTGACACGTGTGTCTGGCAAGGTGTTATTTTCTAATCTCCCGTAGGGACAGATGCAAAAGATAGTGGATTAAGGAGGTAACACGTCAAGATTTTGATGTTTTATTTTTCCAAAGAAAGCTCCAAAATGCTTAGAACTACAAAAGAAACACAGACATCACAGTACATCTGTTTCCCCAGCTCTTATTAAAACTGACACTCAGTTGTAAATTATCAATGTCAAATATTACTATAATTTCTAAATACACTACAACATATTGTGAAGTTGTGATCATCTTGCTTCTTTTCTGATATTTTATAACATTTATCAGGATAGCTTAATTTATAATCCATGATGGTTTTCAGAATAGCTTAAAAAATCAGAGAACAACTTTACTTCTTTATGAATATTGTTTAGAATATAACACTGAAAGCTAGTCGCTGTACTCTTGGGAACGTTAGATGGCAGAAGATGTAATCCTATTGTATCTTAAAGGGGAACACATTGGTTTTGAGACGAGACAGGTTTTGAGTTCAAATAGACCCCTGATTTTAGCGAAGTAGTCTGGGAAAAACAACCTCGATACCCTATATATTCTATATTCTTATCTGAAAAATAATGATAATGTTTACTTAGCATTTTTTGAGAACTGATGATTTATGTGAAGTGCTTAATGTATCATTTAAATATTATGATTTTAAATATTATGTTAGGTATTTCTCCTAATGCTATTCCTCCTCCATCCCCTCATCCCATGACAGGCCCTGGTGTGTGATGTTCCCTGCCCTGTGTCCAAGTGTTCTCGTTGTTCAATTCCCACCTATGAGTGAGAACATGTGGTGTTTGGTATTCTGTCCTTGTGATAGTTTGCTCGGAATGACAGTTTCCAGCTTCATCCATGTTGCTACAAAGGACATGAACTCATCCCTTTTTATGGCTGCATAGTATTCCATGGTGTATATGTGCCACATTTTCTTAATCCAGTCTATCATTGGCAGACATATGGGTTGGTTCCAAGTCTTTGCTATTGTGAATAGTGCCACAGTAAACATATGTGTGCATGTGTCTTTATAGTAGCATGATTTATAATCCTTTGGGTATATACCCAGTAATGGGATGGCTGGGTCAAATGGTATTTCTAGTTCTAGATCCCTGAGGAATCGCCACACTGTCTTCCACAATGGTTGAACTAGTTTACACTTCCACCAACAGTGTAAAAGCGTTCCTATTTCTCCATATCCTCTCCAGCACCTGTTGTTTCCTACCTTTTTAATGATCGCCATTCTAACTGGTGTGAGATGGTATTTCATTGTGGTTTTGATTTGCATTTCTCTGACGACCAGTGATGATGAGCATTTTTTCATGTGTTGGCTGCATAAATGTCTTCTTTTGAAAAGTGTCTGTTCATATCCTTTGCCCACGTTTTGGTGGGGTTGTTTGATTTTTTCTTGTAAATTTGCTTGAGTTCATTGTAGATTCTGGATATTAGCCCTTTGTCAGATGGATGGATTGCAAAAATTTTCTCCCATTCTGTAGGTTGCCTGTTCACTCTGATGGTAGTTTCTTTTGCTGTGCAGAAGCTCTTTAGTTTAATTAGATCCCATTTGTCTATTTTGGCTTTTGTTGCCATTGCTTTTGCTATTTTAGTCATGAAGTCCTTGCCCATGCCTATGTCCTGAATAGTATAGCCTACGTTTTCTTCTAGGGTTTTTATGGTTTTAGGTCTAACATTTAAGTCTTTAGTCCACCTTAAATTAATTTTTATATAAGGTGTAAGGAAGGGATCCAGTTTCAGCTTTCTACATATGGCTAGCTAGTTTTCCCAGCACCATTTATTAAATAGGGAATCCTTTCCCCATTTCTTGTTTTTGTCAGGTTTGTCAAAGATCAGATGGTTTGGTGTTATTTCTGAGGGCTCTGTTCTGTTCCATTGGTCTATATCTCTGTTTTGGTACCAGTATCATGCCTAAAGTAAGTGACGAGTTAATGGGTGCAGCAAACCAACATGGCACGTGTATACATATGTAACAAACCTGCATGTTGTGCACATGTACCTTAGAACTTAAAGTAAAATTAAAAAGAGACAATACATAAATAAATATTATAAAATAAGACTTAAAAAGTGGGAGATGTCTTTTTCGCTCTATCTGTTCTAAGCTTTGCTATGTCCAGCTTTACGGCAGGGAATAGTACAACTCAAGTATCACAAAGCCTTTAAGTTTGAAGAAATAATAGGAAATGGCAGCAATTCCAAAGGATCTTGACCATGTTGATTATTTACTCATATATTCATTCAGTTATTCATGCTTTTTTTTATTCATTCATTCAATCAATAATTACAAAATGCTTTTGTGGTAAAGCCTGTCTAGGTATTTACCAAAACTTGCTTTCCCTCTCTCCTTGGATACATAGCTAGAGTTTATTTTCCAACTTTTCATACGGTTAGTTATGGCCATGTGACTATGTTACGGCCAATGAAATCTTGGCAGATGTAACGCCAGTTCTGGCTTGTCAATAAAAAAAAAACTACCACATAGTCTCCTCTACAGTCTTTTGCTGTCTGGTGGTGAGATGTCAACTCTAGGACACACAGTCATGATATTTTGTTGGTCAGCCAGGTCCTAAATGACTATAAATAGTAGAGAACTTCCACCATCAATTGTATGTTGCATAAATGAGTAATAAATCACTTTCTCAAAAGTCACTCAAATGTTGGAATTCATGCCAATAGCTGCTAACATTACTTTTAACAGCAAGTACCTCTAATTTCTAAACAATTTCTGTTCTTGGCCCAGTGGTAAACAAGACTGAGTCTTTGTGCAGAATACTTCTGATTTCACTGAGAAGCCAAAATAAAATGTCACAAGTAATATATAGCCATAAAACAGAGCTTAGATGTATGCATAAGAATCTATGCTAGCATAAAGAAGAAAGGCATGATCCTTCAATTGAGGCTGAGAAAAAAGGAGGCATTTAGAAAACGTTTCCAAAAAGAGTCAGTTATTGATGTTTATTTTGAAGAATTAGTTGAAGTAAGGAGGAATGAAAGTGTCTCAGAGAAAATGGCATTAAAAAAGTAGAGAACTACATATACACATTTCACATATATACGTGTGTGTGGTATATATACACACACATACGTATGTGTGTGTGTATATATATATATATATATATATATACACCACACTATACTATACTATATACTATAGTATATACTATAGTATATACTATACTATAGTATATACTATAGTATATACTATACTATACTATACTATACTATACTATACTATACTATACTACACTATACTATACTATACTATACTATACTACACTATACTACCCAAGGAGCATATTTATCCCTAATAGCCCAAAGACAGTTGACTCACTGATGCCACTGCTACTTCTTTTCAGGATACAGTAGGATCACCAATATCTGACAGAGAAATTACTCATCAATAATCACAGTACACTGTGCAAATTATATATCTATACTAAATATATATATAGTACTCTCTTTATATATATGTTTAGTAGCATTATCTTAAAATGTTTGAATTATAGTACTATATTTAGTCTATTATTATATGTAAAAATGACTATATATAAATATAAATAATTATAGTATTATATATTTAGTATAGATATATGTAAAGTGCACAGTGTACTATGAGTGTTAATGAGTAATTCCTCTCTCAGATATTGGTGATCCTACAGTATCCTGAAAAGAAGCAGCAGTGGCATCAGTGAGTCAGCTGTCTTTGGGCTATTTAGGATGAATGTGCTCCTTGTTTTCTTATCTAATCTCCATCATATGCTCTTCGGTTTTAATTAACTCTCTGGTTCATGCCCATTCCTAATGAGGCAGATTTCTCCTAGTAAGAAATACGATGTATAAATTACTAATAATTTTCAGTCCTCAATAAGATATTCTCTGACTTTCAAGAGGAAAGTGAATACTTATTCTGGTGTGAGGATGTCTGAGTTCAAGTTCTTTTGCTAACACTAGCTGGATGATTTACAGGCAAATCTCAACTTCACATTTCTCAATAGTATCATAAGAAAATAGGCTCCATATCTTCTTATCTCTGACTTCTATCATATTATAAAATTCTGGGAGTATAAATTGCATTCCATTTTGGAATTCTGGCATGGATCTTAATAATAGTTTCTCTCTCAAGCAAGCCATCTTTCTCACTCTCTGAACAAGCTCAAGAATACTTCATGGGTGTACCACAAACCTTTTTCTTCCTTTGTTATTCCTAATCTTGTTTCATTGTAAGTTATTTCTACTGGCCACTCCAATACTTCACCTTAGAATCCTCCAGTACAGAAATAATAAAAACGACCAAACCATTTTCAAAAATAAAAGGTATCTGGTTGAGTGTTAACTGCCAAATTTGATGAGAAGGGGAAGCTTTCTCTTACTTCCATTCCTCCACGCACACACTTACTAATTTGTAAGTATGTGCCTGCTTGTTGGGGTAGGAGTGGGGTTAGGGATTGAAATGCAAATATCATCGGCATTTTTATAAACTCCATTATCCACATATAAATGCATTTATTTTCAACAACCCAGTTTTATAATATATAGAAATTTCACATTTGAAAAGCACTGTAAGGCACTTCAGTGTTCTTAAATGGCTTGTTTCTCATAACTGAACATTTTAAATTAAAAATATATGTCATATAACTTGTTAATAATATGATGCATTTGAAATGTGCTTATAGAGTTTCCTATTTGAGCCAAGCTCCCTCCCGTGTGAAGAATCAATACAATTATGGTTATTTTCTTATCATTCATCTTTTATGTGATTTCATGTTCTAATAACAATGTACTATTTTCCTTGATGGCTCTCCTATAATGCATATTGTCAATGAATGATTACATGCATGTGTGATATAAATGATGTACTCTGCTCAATTCAAAATCCAATTGCCAAAAGTGATTTTCATGTGAATATTTTAAAATATAGATTTAAATGTAACATGGCATCATGTTTTCTGTTCACTGAAGACTAAATGGTTTTCTGAAGCATTGTAAAGACGGCTATCTATGTTAAATCCTAGTGATATTTTTATTTTATTATTAAATCAAATTATTGAGTCAATGAAATTATTACTTGAGATAAGGACTAAACTGAGAAAATAAATTGGAGAATTGACACAATTATATGGATAATTCAGTTACAAAGCTTTATTTGGTGTAAAATACCTTGACTGCTTTTCTATAATTGTCACAGTATAGTTTTTCAACTTTAGTTTCCCTACATATGTTAGCCATATTAATTTGTGGTTGTATATTTTGCAAATAAATTATGGAATTTGGATAAATTTTGCTAAATTTGTTTCATACTACTCCCATTCATGATAATAACAGTTTTATTATAGTAATAAAGTCAATAATGATAATGATATATTATGGTTAGTCTATGCCAGATACTTTCTTAATATGTTCACATTGATTTATTTAATCCACCTGAAAACCCTATGAGTTAGAAATATTATTCCCAGTATAATATGCTAAAATGGGGTACAAATAGAGCTAGGCTATCTTCCCAAGTTTACACAGCTGGATAGGGTAAAAGCAGTGTTTCATTGTTCAGAAGACAGCTGTAATAGGAGAGAAAGCAAAAGCCACTTGAATGGATTTATGGCTTCTGTTTGAAAAAACAAATACATTGAAATACATATATGCCATCTCTAGAGTAAGTAAAAAGATTTTTTAAAACAGTATTGCAAGATGAGGTGGAGTGACTTCTCAATACAGAATTTCAGGGCCTTGACAATGAAATTTTCACCTTGGCAATTTCACAAGGTGAAAATCAGGGATTTTTCGTAAAAAGAAATCCCTTTGGATGGGACAGGGCAAAGGGAGATTTCAGCAGGTTCTATATAAGAAGGGGATCAATGTCAAGCTCAGGCAACTTATACCTGACACAATTTCAGTCTATGTTCAATATTTTCATGAATACAACTGTGCCAGTTATTGATGTAGTGTCTCTCAGCTACGAATTCATTTTAACTGTACCCTCTTTTATGATGTTTGGCTAGAACAACTGCAAAAACTTTAAGCTTCGTAAGTAGGTTCTGTGCTAGGTTCTGCAATAAGATTCCCTAGAAAGAGATTAAAAGGCTGAAGGAAGAAAAGTTTGTTTCATTCTGTTGGTTCTCTACTGCAAGTTTCTGTCAGCATCTCTCAGAAATACTTATTTTTTCATTGTGAAAATGGCAGTTAGTTCCAGTATCAGCTGTTGAATACTTTTTGCAATTTTTTTAACAATAGCCAAACCAGCATTGTCATGTCCCCAAGGAACACCAGTGTCAGAAAATTAGTAGTCAAACTCAGAGTTTGAGTCTCATCTCTGCAGAGCCCTCTTTCAAGCTTACAGTCACTAACTTCAGCCTAGCAACACTCTCTTCTCCTAAAGCTATGTTTCTCCACTTAACCCCTCCTCCCTTCTTCTATATTTGTAACAATCCTTGCCTTTTTGGGGGTCCCTCAAGTTCTATGGGTGAGAGTAGCTTCATGGAATTTCTACCTCTGTGAAACTTTGGTGTTCATCAATTTATTGTCCAGTTCTTCAAGTCATAGTTAACATCTATTTATAAACTACAAGAGACAATAAGTGTCTATTATTGTGTTTAAACCACTTGTCTTGTATTTAAGTCCAAATGTCGCTTCTTTACGGGTATGACATTTTTAATTGATTTGAGTTAAAGAGAGACAAATAGAAAAATTAACAGCAACAGCAACAACAACAACAACAACAAAAGTTTTTCTATCATCTGTCACCCAATAGAGAATTGATCTCTTTAAACAATCGATACAATCTATCTTCAGAAATCATTAAACCACAGAACTTGTCAATGGGAAATAATTTACTGAATTTTTTCAAAACAGAAACAAAATTAGTGGACTGAAAATTTTAAATGTGAAAAACAGTGAAGCAGCACAATCCTATTGCTACTTTGAATTCCCCTCTGGAAACCAAGCAAGGATACACCTAGGTTTGTACCTAACAGAAGGTGTACTTCTCTGATGACAAAATTTATCAGGCTCTTGTAGGTGAATCCATGGGGCATCTCAGTTGAAAACCTCCAAAATTCTTAAAAGATAACTTTCAGAAAAGGGTAAAATCATGAAAGTGAACAAGTTAAAGATTTTATTTAATTAATATGATGTGAGTGAGCCAGACAGATGGTATAAGGTATTCAAAGAAGAATTGAAAAGCACAAATTTATATGGATTAAAGAAACGATTTAAATGACTTGCAAATTTATTTACTTTTTTGTATCCCTTGTACATCGAATTCTTTTATAACTGTTTTTTTCCTCTAATTGAGCTCTTGTTAAAGGATATTATTTACACATGGCCACAGCTTATCCTTTTGATAAGCTATTTTATTGGCTCAACATCTGTGATTAAACCTATATTATTATGCCCTAGGGCCAAAAATGATGCATCAATTTGTTTCAGCTCAGAGTGCATCCCAGAAAGGAGTGAGATTTCCCCTTTCTTCTAATCTTCTTTTCTTAAAGAAAGCACACAGGAACCAAATCAAGCCTTACATACCTGGTGCATCATAGATGCTTTTTGCTGAGTATTGAATATGGTAGCTTTTAATTTGTACAGCAGTTCTCTCCTCAGTGGATTTACAGAAGCTTCAGCAGAAATTAGAAAGCATGTCTCTTTCTCAGAGGACCTATCTATCTCTATGGGAACCATGGTGAAGAAGGAATAAGTAGAAGGCTAACCAGAAATACAAATAGCCTGTATTGATTTGTCATCAAATGGAAAAGCAAGAACTTTCTGTGGATGGCAAAATAAGGAGTATCAATATCTATCAAGAATGGTAAAGTAAGATTACCTGAGAAAAGTTATCCAAACATATGGTTTAGCAGTTGTTGCCTCCAAGATTCCCCAAACTGTTAATTTTGACCCATTTCCCAATTATTCCCTACTGTATGGTTCTGTCTTTCTGGGATTTCCTGATTCCCTTTTTCCTGAAACATCTGCATCTTCTTTCTATAATTCCTTTTCCAAAATGCCGGCTTTCTACAAATTGACATGTTGATTTTCCTTGTTTTTTCTTCATAGGTTGGCCAGACTAGAAGTTATTTTGTTCAGTAATAACTTTTGTTTTTGCCAACCTTTCACTTATTTGCTAACTTGAGCTAGGAGAGTAGGCAAAAGATCTGAAAAGAAAGTGGTTAAACCAGGATTAACAGACTTAATGAATAATAAGTTTTGAGTTTGGAAAGGCTATCCATGTGGTTAGTATTTACAAAAGAGAAGAGAGCTAACAAGACAATTTTTATAATTTAAGGTCTCTAGTTGACTATTGAGTGACCACAAAAACCTTCACCTGCTCCACTCTATGTAGAAACTGCCAAGAAGGTTTTTAAAACTGTATTATTTTGGAGACAGTGTCTCACTCTGTCACCCTGACTGTGGTGCAGTGGCATGATCACAGCTCACTGCAGCCTGAACTTCCTGGGCTCGAGCAATCCTCCTGCCTCAGCTACCTGAGTAGCTGGGACTACAAGCTTGTGCCACTGTACCTGGCTAAGTTTTGTAGCAATGTTTTTTTTTGTTTTTGTTTTTTGTTTTTTGTTTTTTTCATGTTTCCCCAGCTGGTCTTGAACTCCTACACTCAAGTGATCCTCCTGTATTGGCCTCCCAAAGTGCTGAGATTACAGGTGTGAGCCACAGTGCCTAGCCCTGGCAGAAGGATTTTGATTTACTGCTAGATTCATTCCTGTAAAGTTTGAGAAAGGTTCAACAAGTCACTCTTTGAAAGTAGTTGGGAACTCATTTGATTTCTCGGTACAACGACATACTCTTCCCAGTTCACATGTTGAGTAAAAGCTTGACCATGGTTGTTGGCAATCTTTCTTGGTGGGCTTTTTGCACTCAACCCTACCTTCCTTGTCACGGTTGATGGATAATTAAACTTTCATGGTCATGGGGTCTCCTAATGGGGTAGATTTCTTTTGTTGGCTTTCAAGGTGTTTGCTTCAATAAATGAGAAAGGTGTTGAGCAGGATTGCATGCAGTAGGTGGTGTGTATAACCAGGTGTAGGCCTGTACACTGAAAGCACTCTGGAGTACTTCTGCAAACTCATGCAGTGCTGCTTGAAACATGGAAAAGAGCCTTAAATTGATGACATCAGGTGAGGAACAAGGCATATTCCCTCTTAAGATTTCAGGTACCCTAGGTGGTCCCTGATAACTTCTCAATTGCATCAGATTCACTGGTAATCCAAATTGAAAAAGCTTACTTCCTTGCATTTTGGTAGGAAAAATATACAATTATATGACACTATGTGTGTGTGTGTGTGTGTGTGTGTTTCTCCTGTTTAATATATCCATCTATCTCCTCTTTTGGTTATCATTTTTTAAAAGTGTAATGCAATGACTTACCATCCTGACATATTTATAAGTGAATATTGTCTTTGAACAGGTTTTTAATTATCCCTTGCTCCAGCAATTTTGTTATCTCTGCTTTCCTAGCTATGTGATATGTGAAAGGAATCTTGTAGGTGGAATCTAATCTAGGACATGGAACACGTAACCTAATGTCCTCAAACTGAGTTAGTAATTCATCATTTGTTAAAGAAATTAAACTCTCATTCTTCCCTGCAGGGAAATTTTCCAAGGAAAGAATTTTCCCATTAAAAGACCCTTGCTTTCCAGTCCCCAGCGTTCATCCTCAGGCAGACAAAAAAAAAAAAAGAGAGAGACATAGAAACAAAACAGGGTGGAGATAGAGAAATAAGCAGGGTTCTAGCTTTCAGAGAAGGAAAGTACTTTCAGTTCTCCCACTTATTCACATTTTTCAAAATTTCCTTTGGGCTTTACAGCTCCTTTTAAACTTTCTCTCTATAATGATATTCATCCCATACACACCTGTCTCTCTTTTGCTTATAATGGAATTGTTCTAAGTTTCCTTAATAATAAACTAATTTATACAAATGAAGTGAACTTTTTTGGGGGCACAGTGAAGCTGAATTTTCACTTACCTGTTTCTAACGTGACAGCAGAGAGATACCAGCCACTTAATAAAACACCTTTTCTCCATTTGTTCACCACTAAAAGTAATTGTGGTCCTGATAAACCAGGATAAACATGCTTACTCAAATAATAAATTTCAAGTTTGGAAAGGGCTATACATCTGGTTAGTATTTCCAAAAGGGCACAGTATTAGAAGGAAAGTTTTTATAATTGAAGGTCTCTATTGGACTATTGAGTGACCACAAAAACCTTTAACTGGTCCACTGTATTCAGAAACTGCTAGACTACCATTCGTATCAAAATGTTGTTGGGAGATATTAAACAATCCTGCCAAAAATATGCTCCATTCCAATATGGAAGATGGAGAAAACACAATTTAATATTGAGTAAGCATTCCATATTATACTCATAAAAGATAACGTGAACACAACTACAAATTTAGGACAAAAATTCAAGTATAAATTAACCTCCTGGGCTCAAGTGTTTCTCCCACCTCAGCCTCTTGAGTAGCTGGGACTACAGGAGTGGGTCACCACATCCATGTAATATTTGTATTTTTTTGTAGAGACAAGTTTGGTCATGTTGCCCAAGCTGGTCTTGAACTCCTGGCCCTGGCCTCCCAAAGTGATGGGACTACAGCAACTTTACTTATAACAGCCAAACACTGAAAACAACTCAGATGTACTTCAAGAGGAGAAGGGTTAAACAATAATCAATACATCATACTATGGACTTCCACCCCCACAGCCACATGTATGAATTGCCAGATAATCATGGGGAGTGAGACAAAGGCAATCCCTACAATTTACATATTATTTGATTTTATTTATGTAGCATTCTTCAAATGATAAAATTATAGAAATAGAGAACAGATTAGTGGTTGCCTGGAGATAAGGGCTGTTGTAAAGTGAGTGTAGTTATAAAAAGGCAATAGTCTATGATGAGATATAAATGTTCTTTATCTTGACTTAATGTTAGCATTCTGGTTGTGATATTATACTGTGGACCCGGAAAATTTGACAGGTCTCAGTTAATTTGGAAAGTTTATTTTGCCAAGGTTGAGGACGTGTGCCCATGGCACAGCCTCAGGAAGTCCTGATGGACATGTGCCCAAGGTAGTCGGGGCACAGCTTGGTTTTATACATTTTAGGGAAACAGAAGACATTAATCAATATATGTAAGAATTACGCTGGTTTGGTACGCGGGAAGACTCAAAGCAGGGAGGGGGCTTCCAGGTCGCAGACAGGTGACAGACAAACGGTCGCACTCTTTCGAGTTTCTGATTCACCTTTCCAAAGAAGGCAATCAGATACGCATTTATCTCCATGAGCAGAGGAATAACTTTGAATAGAATGGAAGGCAGATTTGCCCTAAGCAGTTCTCAGCTTGAATTTTCCCTTTAGCTTAGTGATTTTGGGGTCCCAAGATATTTTCCTTTCACAGCACTATAGTTTGCAAGATATTATCCTTAGAGAAACCTGTATAGACTCTACAAAATATTTATCTATATTATTTATTAGAGCTGCACATAAATCTATGTCAAATTATTAATAATTTTATAAAAGAAAAGGTCATGTGATAAAAATTTTAATTATGTAGTATTTGTGTGACAAATTTTAAGTGTGAACCAATTAATAATTTGCATAACTTGTATGATATTGAGCTGGCCTACCTGTTTAAAAAAATACTGCTAATATGCCTCTAGTTTTGCTTTTTCTTTTTTAAATTGGAGTTTCTTACATAGACCCTGTCTTGGTGCATTTTTTGTTGCTATAACTGAATATCTGAGAATGGTAATTTATAAAGAAAAGACATTTATTTCTAATAGCTCTGGAGGTTGAGAAGGCCAAGAGGATGGCACCAGCATCTGGTGAGGGCCTTCTTCCTGTATTACAACATGGCAGAGGACGTCAAAATGTAGAAGGCAATAGAGTACATGGCGACTCAAGTCTCTCTTCCTCTTCTTATAAAGCCGCTAGTCCCAGCATGGGGGTCCACTCTGATTGCCTTATCTAATCCTAATTAACTCACAAATGTTCCACCTCCAGTCAACATGTAAATTTGAGGATGTTTCCAATACATGAAGTTTTGGAGATACATTCAAACCAAAGCACACCCTAAACTAAATGAAAGACTGTAAATATACAAAATTTTCAAAAGAACAACCCTCACATAAATCATACCACACTGAACAGACACATAGTGCCTAATACTAAGGACTTTAAGATGCTATTTTTTTCTTCAAATTATACCTATTCAACAGGCTTAACTAAAGCAGCAAATCATTTATCTATTTATCTCTTAATCAGGTCACTCTGGCTTTTCTTTCCCAAAATCGTGAAAAAGTTTTTTTTTTTTTAAATCTTTGTTTGTTTAAATTTAAGCTTAAAATTCCTGAACTATCAGAAGGTTCTTATTTAAAAATCATGTATGCTTTGTGAGGTAATGTAGGGATTTTCTCATTACTACAAGCTCAAATAGAACACTTAAGACAGCTATTGAAAAGAGTACTTGCCTGACCAAAGATGACTTAATGCTTTTTAAAAACTTGTCCTGGCATGAGAAACAACAAAACAAGAAAGAAAGAAATTAAAAGTCTTTAAATCTTGTATTTCAAATCTGTGACAATTGTGTTATCTTTGAAAACATCAATTTTAATCTGTGTTCCTATTGATCCTCTATTGGTAAACTTCATAGAATTTAGATGAAGTATCCCAATGCTCTCTAAAAATTTAGATTTTTTTTAATAGACACCAGTTGAATACCCTGCAGAAATATAGGGCTTATTCTATGTCATTTTAAGCAGTTGAATTAACTCATTAAAGATACCATTATCTAAAATATACTACAGGTTTAGTATCCCTTATCCAGAATGCTTAGTAGCAAAAGTGTTTCAGATTTTTTATCTTTTTCAGGTTTTGAAATATTTTCATTGAAGCAGTTGACCATTCCAAATTCAAAAATCTTAAATCAGAAATGCTCCAATGAGTATTTCTTTTGAGCCTCATGTTGATGCTCAAAAGTTTTGGATTTGGAGGCATTTCAGAATTGAAATTTTGAGATTTGGAACGCTCAAGCTGTACTTAATGATTTCCTTATGTACTAATCAGGGTTTTCCAGAGAAACATCATCAACAGAGTGTGTGTGTGTGTGTGTGTGTCTGTGTGTCTGTGTGTCTGTGTGTGTGTGTTTGTCAGAGAGAGAGAGAGAAAGAGAAAGAGAGACTTATTTTAAGAAATTGGCTCATGTGATAGTGAGAGTTGGCTTCTATAGTTTTCAAGGAAGGATAAGATAGCAGGCTGAAAATTCTGGCAAAAGTTGATGATGTAGTCTTAAGTCAGAAGAGAGTTGAATGGAATAATTCTTTCCTTTTTAGTAACCTGGTTTTTTCTCTTAAAAACTGTAACTGATGGGATGAGGTCCACCCACATTATGGAGAGTAATTCGCTTTACTCAAAGCCTACTGACTTGAATCCTAATCACATGTAAAAAATGCTTTCATAGCAACATCTAGACTGGTGCTTGACTAAATAACTGAGCACCATGACCTAGCAAAGTTGACAAATAAAGTTAATATTCACAGTCCATCCCATGTGAACATGGCACTATATATATTTTCTTGAGCCATATCTAATCTCTAAATAAAGACATCAACAAAAGAATACTTTTGACCAAAATGGTAGAACTATCTTGCTTACAACTGAAAGAACACTAACCATTTATGGTTTGGATCTGTATCCCCACCCAAATCTCATGTTGAATTGTAATCCCCAATGTTGGAGATGAGGCCTGGTGGGAGGTGATCTGATCATGGGGGCAGAGTTCTCATGAATGGTAGAACACAATCCCCATTGGTACTGCTTTCATAATAGTGAGTGAGTTCTGGTTTTTTAAAAGTATGTGGCACCTCCCCGCTCTCTCTTCCTCCTGCACTGGCCATGTGGAGTGCCTGGCTCCTCCTTTGCCTCCCACCATGATTATAAGCTTCCCGAGACCTCCTAGAAGCAGATGCTGCCATGCTTCCTGTACAGCCTGTGGAACCATGAGCCAATTAAACCTCTTTTATTTATAAATTACCCAGCCTCAGGTATTTTGTTATAGCTGTGGGAGAACGGACTAATACACCATTTTTCCAGAAGTTAATGCTAAGTCTCTGGGTGATATTTGCTCTTCTCCTTGATGTCCTGTAACTTAAATATTATGATATAATGTTAATACATCTTATGGTATATAATAAAGAGATAAGAGAAGGAAGATAATAAAGATAATTGCTGTATACGTATACACACACATATTCATAATAATTACAGCCCTCTCTGTAACTAATTATGT
The DNA here is from genome assembly GCF_028858775.2 of Pan troglodytes. Classification (NCBI taxonomy): domain Eukaryota; kingdom Metazoa; phylum Chordata; class Mammalia; order Primates; family Hominidae; genus Pan; species Pan troglodytes. Next base: position 62,395,340 of record NC_072412.2, on the reverse strand, counting down.
GGTTGTAGCTGTTATTTGTAGCTACTTTCTTCTACTACCCATTCTCATTGTCCTTAGTAAGGACCTCAGCTGGTTGCGTTTCTCCATTCCTGAAGGGTTTGGGCCGTTAGTAGTCAAATATAAATTGATTTTTTGTAGTTTTCCATCCATGTTACTTACAGGGCATGGTTGTACTAATAGATGCTGCTATGGGCTGAAAGTCTGTGTCTCTCAAAATTCATATGTTGAAGCCCTAACCCCTAATGTGATGGTATTTGGAGGTAAGCCTTTAAGAGGTAATTAGGTTTAGATGAGTTCATGAAGGCTGGCCTTCTTGGTATTAGAGTCCTTATAAATAGAAGAAAGGACAGTGTGGTGGCTCACGCTTATAATCCCAGCATTTTGGGAGGCCAAGGTGGGTGGATTGCTTGAGCCCAGGAGTTCGAGACCAGTCTCAGCAACATGGTGAACCTCGTCTCTATAAAAAATACAAAAATTAGCTGGGCATGATGGAGCATGCCTGTAGTCCCAGCTACCGGGGAGGCTGAGGTGGGAGAATCACTTGAGCATGGCAGGCACAGGTTGCAGTGAGTCAGAATTACGCCACTATACTCCAGCTGTGTGACAGAGCAAAACCCTCTCTCAAAAAAAGAAAAAAGTAGGAGAAGCAGAATGAGAAGAAGGAAGAAAGAAGAAAGAATAAAAAAAAAGAAGAAAGAAGAAAGACGAGAGACCAGAGTGAGCATGTGCTCTCTCTCTCTCTCTCTCTCTCTCTCTCTCCACCGCGTGAAGATACAGTGAAAAGGCAGCCATCTGCAAGCCAGGAAGAAGGCCTTCACCAGGAACTGAATTTGCTAGCACCATGAATTTGGACTTGCTAGCTTCTAAAACTGTGAGAAATAAATGTCTGTTGTTTAAGTCACTCAGTCTGTGATATGTTGTTATTGCAGCCGAAGCTAAGACAGCTACCCTAAGGGATGTTCTTTATTTTAGACATACTATTGCATATCTCCATTGTGCAGTAGGAATCCATTTATCACTATATAATTTGGATCAATCACCCCAGTCAGTAAGGTGACACCTTTACTTATCTGTTGACTCAGAGGCATGAGGAGCCCAAAGTAGCTAGGGGGCAGTCTTAAGTTTATTTCAATGAAATCACTATTGTATCTCCCAGTGCAAGCATTCCTCCCTTTGAAATTAAGACTTCTATACTAGCATAGCTAGGATGGCAAGGAAAGAAAGAAAAAAATTCACTAGTGGGTAACATTAACTATGGCTAATATTGAGTACCACTCCCATTCTACCTGTCCATTCCTGGGCCCATGAATCTTGGCTATGGGAGAAATTTCCCTTTAGGTATTCATGTTAGTAGTCAACAGGTATTGTTCATCCTCAATTACCATTTTTTAAATAGTGATATAGTCAGAAAAATGTAGGTTTTGTGATAAATATATGTAAAAGATACAAAGGAAAAAATACATGAAAAGGATCAAAGGGTACAAACTTGCAATATTAAATGAATAATTTCTGGAGATACAATGCACAGAATGATAACTGTATTTAATGATAATATATTGTATATTCAAAATCCACTAAAATATTTTACAGCTTAAATACATTTACCACACAAAGGAAGAGAACCAAAAAGGTAACTATGTGAGGCAATGTGTACGTTAATTAACTTGGCTGTGAAAATCAATTTTATAATGTATATGTATATCAAAATATTATATCACAACCTTAAATATATACAATTTTTATCTGTCAATTATATTTCAATAAAGCTGAAAAATGTAAAGAAATATACTTAAAAACAATTTGTTTGTATTTCTGCAAAGTTTGTATTTCTAGAAACAATGATCCCTGTATAATATCAGATGTATCTCTCTACAATATTAGATGACGTTAAGATCAAATTAATACCATATGTCTTATTTCCAGTCAGCTATTATTCCATATCCTTCAGTCATGTTGCTTGTTTTATTTTCTAGCAGGAAACTTTCTTTTTATGAGTATTTGGGGGGCATTTTTATAGTTTTAAAGTTTTTTTTGCACTTCCCCCAAATTCAACTTTCCCCCAAAACAGATACTATCCTCTATAATTTAAAGAAAAATAAAATACCACAAGTATAGAAAAAAACTGGAAATAACATGGAAAAAATGTATACAGTTCTCGATTTTCTGGTAACTCTGACATATAAAAGACATGCTAGCAAATTATACTTGTCTGTTTCTTCTCTAATGAAATTGATGTCATTTCAATAAGAGGTTTATTGCTTAGTAAAACTTCTAACATTTTACTAAGTCCTAAAATTCTATATGTTAATACCATACTGGGCTTGAGCAGGACCAAATAAATATTTACTATATTTCCTACTCAAATTAAGGAGTAGTTAAGAGACAAATAGAAGATGAGAATAATAGGTATAAAATATGAATGCTACTGTTGATGAAGTATAGGTTGAAGGACAATACTGGGTATTCAAGCTTCCTATATACTGAACACAAAGATTGGGCTTTCAACAGAATCACAGATATTATGAAGCAACTGGAAACTTCCCTTCACAGGGACAGAATCTACTCTTATGAAACAAGCAGCATAACAGATTTATGTAGAATTACAGTAAGAAAAAGGAAATGTGGGTGAGGTGCATGGAGAGGGACCAGAGGTATTAAGTTTAGTGGAGTTTCTCTTCCTGAAAATAGAAGTAGGGAGTAAGTGTTCACTCAGCACCCTAACATCATCTGTCTACTGCTTTTTGTTTATGGTGCCTTCATAGAATTCGAAATTGCAGCTCTTACAAAAGAAATGCCAATATCTAAGTAAATTATTCAGGGAATAGGTTACTAAGCTATTCTCCCATGAAACTGACCCTCCTACAAAAGTGAAAGAGAAATAAAATGTTCTCCTAACTAACTAATTGAGAACTGGAATGAAAATTACTATTCTCAAAAGGTAGAAATAGAAAGTTAATCAAATCATCTATTCTAAGAAGTTATATCCATAATTTCATTCTCCTGTGGGTTTGTAGCATAAATAAACACTATTACCGTGGTTTAACAGTCTCAATATCAGAATTTATTTTACCGGGACTCCAGAAGAAGTGGTCCACTAGGCAGCTAATAAAAACACAAGCAAACCCTATGTGATAAATACCTCCATTCAAAGACCTGAAATCCATTAGGCACAATTTCAAGATAAAAAAGAATTTCCCTATCAAAAGTCAGACATAAAAATTGTAAATAATAAAGAGGAAAATTGGGACAGTAAAACACCAAACACTGTGATGATCAGTCTCAGAATATAAATTAAACATTTAATATACTGAAAATGATAAGACTTGAAAATGTGAGTAAATAGTAAGCAATGTTATAAAAACAAGATCTTTAGCAATAAAAGTAAAATAAATAAAATTAAAGTCTCATGTGATGGATTCAACCACATATTTGGACTAAGGTAAAGAGAGAATTAATAATCTAAAAGAAGGGGCTAAGAATATTATTAAGAAGAAAGTACAGATAAATAAAGGGATTAAAATGTGTAAAAGAGAGATAAGGATAAATGGACATCTAAATGAGAAGGTTGGTAGTGAAACACATAGTAAAATGAATGAATTACTATACAACTAGATGTATCTGAAGTAAAATTTAACACAATATTGAGTAAAAATAGCAAGACTGGAAGACAAATAGAATTCTGTTTTTGCAAATTAAACATCATAAAAACAAATTAGCTATTACTTAGTGATAAGAAAACGAACTACACAGCTACAAAATTCTGCTATATCTGTTTGTGACCTTGAAGCCAAAAATGAAGCTAAAAGATATGTCTAGTGAAAAAAAAGTAGAGACTGAAGTTCCTAGTGGGTGATAGCTTCAAGCTTTCATACCGGTTCAGAACTGCCTATCCTGTCTATTTCCTTTCTTTTTTTTCTGGTTTTGTTTTGTTTTGAGACAGAGTCTCACTCTGTTGCCCAGGCTGGAGTGCAATGGCGCAGTCTTGGCTCACTGCAACTTCTGCCTCCCAGGTTCAAGCGATACTCCTGCATCAGCCTCCCAAGTTGCTAGGATTACAAGCGCCAGCCACCATGCCTGGCTAATTTTTGTATTTTTAGTAGAGACGAGGTTTCACCATGTTGGCCAGGCTGGTCTTGAACTCCTGACCTCTGGTGATCCACCGCCTTGGCCTCCCAAAGTGCTGGGATTACAGGCATGAGCCACCGCGCCTGGCCAAGGCTGTTTCATGATACACAACAATACTTATCTGTTAGACTTTGTTAGTTGTTTTCTATTAGCATCAGCTGAAAGAATCTGCAGATTAAACCTTCCCACCCGCTTCATATAGGCACTCCGTTCATAATTTATTTACTTCTGAGTATCATCATTTTAAAAAATATCCAGCTATTTGGTAAGTGAAAATTCTCATTTTAATTTTACTTGGATATTTTAGATTACTCTTGGTATTGCAAATGTCTTATACACTTATTCGTCATTACACGGTTTTCTTTTGGAATTTTTGTTGTGTAATCTTTACCTGTTTATGTCTTAGAATATTCATATTATCATTAATTGCAACATGTGTTTGATATGATAAAATATTAATTTTAATTAATAAACATCAACTATTAATATTAATATTAAATTAATATTAATCAATATTAATTAAACATCAAATATTAATGTTAATAATAAAAAACAAAAATTGATATTAATATTTGATGTTTACTTATTTTAAGTATTACCTGTTGATTAAGTTTATTTTGCTAGACACATTAAATAAGAGATACTAAGGTGCTTAAAAGCTATATTGATAATTTAGTTTTCACTCACCCAAATTATGGGATTTTGGTTTCACTTATAACTCTCCTATATTCAGTCGGCTTTGCAGAGGCAGAAAAGTGTGACACCTTTTCTTACCTAAGTGTCCAAACTGTCGCAGCCAACAGTCCTATAACAAAAAACAGGTTAATGAGAAAAGCATAGCAAATTAATTTAATCAAAGTTTTACGTAACATGAGAGTCTTTAGAAATGAAGACCCAAAGACACAGGGAAAAGGATTTTTATGCTTAGGTTCAATGAAGAATGAACAGCCATGTAGAAATGTAACTGGACAAAGGGTGTCATCTAATGGTAATAGACTGAGCAGAGGAACTCGTCAAGTCCTAATTGTTCAAACTCTTTTGGCCTCTCTGTGTAGCATTCCTTATTCCCAGGCAAGCAGCAGGACTCCTCTGGAATGAAGGTTTTCAAGGGAGAAAAGAAAGGGAAAAAATGACCTTTCTAGGTTATATGTGGCTTGCGTTGGGGGAGAGGAGTTCTAGTTTCCATGACCCGCCTTGGAGAAGAGCAATGCTGGTTTCTATGACTTGCACTTTCTTCCAGAGAAGAAAGGGGGACAGGAAACAGGAGGATGAAAGATTAGAGAGACCTTGCATCTGACACTGATCTCTTTAAGTTCAAAGTACTAAGCATGTCAAGGTGCCATATTTGGAGTATTGTTTTCTGAGCCCCAACAGCTTTCTTTACACACAAATGTACCCACAAAATTTATTGCTTCTTTTAGCTAGTATTATGCTATTTAATGGGTAAAATTTGCTCTTATTTCCAGTAGAGGAGGTGCTACTTTCATTTCTTTGAAGTGATCAATAAAATATTAATGTGATTTGGTAAGAATAGAACAAGACATATTGACAAATAATTTGCTGCAAAATAAGAGATAGCTAAATTTAGGGAACATATATACTTTTTAGTGAATATTTTATCAAAGCATATCTACCAGAAAGTATGCTTCTGTGTAAATCGGTCTTCTAAAACTTTTTATGTCCTGGAATGCCCTTCATGCTATTGCTCCAGACAACATGTCTTTTTCCACGTCTCTGACAATTCTTTCCCATCCTTTCCAATAGAAATTAATTCAAAACTTGCTTTCCTGTGAAGGTTCTCCAACCAACTTGTTCATCTCATCTTTTCTTATCTATTCTTAGGTGATTTTTAATCTTTATAACTCTAGCTTAGTTATAATTATTGCAATATGAGTGCCATTATTTTGTCTATACCCCTACAATATTTAACCCAGTTTGCTGCACTTAGAATTGTGAATTCTCATGAAATACTTGTGGAATAGTACTTTATAAAAAAAAAAAAAAACCCATTCTGCCAAAAAAGCTTGGCAGTCTCCGATTACTCCAACCTTACCTCCTATAGATCACCCATAACAATCTGCTCAACTCTGCCCAGAACTCAATGAATAACAAACACGTGAGGTGGTATTAATTTTTTCACAGTAGAAGGTGTGTTCTATTATCAATTACCTGACATGTCAAGTGAAATAAGTTTAACCAGCTGCTAATATTTGAAATAAACAAGTGGAAAGTAGTTTAATATTCTTATTATATAACACACATTTTAGAATTAACAATTATACAAATACTGTAAGATTCTTCCACTCTTTTGGCGCACATTTAGTGAAAGCCCAAGCCTTACAATGAGAAGGATAATGAAATATGACTCCATTTTCTCTAATGTTGCAGGGCAGGACAGTTAAATTTTTCTCAATATAAATATTTACGCAGCTACTGCTCATGAATATAACCATGGTTTAGGGCCTGGTCAGATGTAAGAATTCAGCAGAGCTAATTCTCTATGCCTGTAGGTAACAGATTAGTAGTAGTAACAGCTGGGCTCTCTGCAACTAGCAGAATGCTCAGGTAGCATGCCCAGCATGGGAGCTGTTTTAAAATGGAAGAGCTTATTTTATTTATTTAGAACGTATTTACTGAGTGTCAGTACTAACAATCACAGTGAATGAAAATGCCATTTAGTTTATTTGGTGGAGGCTGTTGATACAGAACAGTTTAGGGTCTCTTCTAACCTTGACTTTGAGCAACGAAGATGCAAAAAAATAAAAGATGTTTATTGTAAAGTGCACAGAGTTGTGAAAAGGGAAGAAAATGAATATGTGCTTGTGCAAATTGAAAGATCATGTTAGCAATGAAGTGACTGCCACTCAAGGATCATCTATCTTAGGCAAGTATTATAGAAAAATAAAGAAGGATAAGACAAATAATTCATGTAAATTGATGGAATAAACATCACTCGAATCCTTCGTAGAATCCCTGGGTTAGTGGCTCCTTAACTCCATTCTCTGTGTTTCCAGCAACAGGAATATGACAGCAGCGGCAGTCATATGTACATTACTAAATCCTCCATTTTATTAGAATATAAGTAACACAGAATTGCAAGCTTATGTACACTGATTGTTTCCTTTGCTGAGCAGAAGCTTTTTAAGTTGATGTAATCTCATTTGACTATTTTTGCTTTTGTTGTCTGTGCTTTTGAGGTTTTACTCCAAAAATCTTTGCCCAAACCAATATCCTCAAGCATTTCCGCAATGTTTTCTTCTAGTAGTTTCATAGTTTCAGGTCTTATATTTAAAACTTTAACCTATTTTGAATTGACTTTTATACATGGTGAGATATAGGGATCTAGTTTTATTTTTATGCATGTGGATATTCAGTTTTTCTGGTACCATTTATTGAAAAGACTGTCCTTTCCCCAGTGTATGTTCATAATTTGCTATTTCTTGTGAAGAAGAAAATAATGTATAATTTCCTCTAAGCACTGGGTCATTACATATTTAACCCAGATGTTTGAAGATTTTAAAAATCTGAGACAGGAAATGTGTCAAAAAAGTCAAATTGTGAATGTCAATTTAAGTATATAATTTGCAATCATAAAAAATGGAATTACCTCTACTATGATTTGCATGTTTGTCTCCTCCAAAACTCATATTGAAAGTTGATCCCCAATGTTGGAGATGAGGCCTAATGGGAGGTGTATGGATCATGGGATTGGATCCCTTATGAATAGATTGCCTTTTCTCAGTGATGAGTTCTCACTCTACTAGTTCCCACGAAAGAAGATTGTTAAAAAGAGCCTGGCACCTCCCCATTCTCTCTTACTTCCTCTCTCCCATGTGAGCTTTGTATACACCAACTCCCATTTGCCTTCTACCATGAGATACAGAGTCCCAATCTTCAATGTTTCAGCCACTAGAATCATGAGCCAAATAAACCTTTTATCTTTATAAATTATCCAGTCTCAGATGTTCCTTCGTAGCAACAAAAAACAGACTAAGAAAACTTCCTACTTAGGAGAAAAGAGGCACAAAGTATGTCACATCAAATGGCTTTTGGTTATGAATGCAAACATCTATGCTGAGTCTGATCAATCATGCATACTCTCTCCCTACTAACTAGTTCCACAGTCCTGGATGCTGAAAGAAGGAGTTTAAGGTTGAGTAGTAGTTCTGAGAAAGCTGGACTGCAGGTCGTTCTGTGAGACCTTTCTAAGAGTGGGCAGAATCCCCTTCTGCTATAAAATTAATTGACTAGAAAGGCTGCTGTACAACTTTGGTTTTTGACTTTAATTGTATGGTGAGTTGGCTTTGCTGAAATTATTTATTTGATTTTAAAGTGAAGACTGAAATCTTTGAAATAGTTTTGGAATGGATCTTATAGCTGATTATTGTAAAGCTATGACCTTCCTTAATACCTGTCATTAATAAACATTAATGCATATATTTTTATTTCTGCTACTAAACTAATAATTCATATTATTTACTTTTACTGAATACTTAGTTATGTCATTAGAATTCCTTTCAATACACTATTTTTAATGCATTAGAATTTTTTTTTTTTTTTTTTGAGATGGAGTCTCGCTCTGTCACCAGGCTGGAGTGCAGTGGTATAATCTTGGCTCACTGCAACCTCCAACTTCCTGGTTCAAGCGATTCTCCTGCCTCAGCCTCCCTACAAGCTAGGACTACATGTATGAGCCACCACGGCCAGCTAATTTTTGTATTTTTAGTAGAGACAGGGTTTCACCATGTTGGCCAGGATGGTCTCAATCTCCTGACCTTGTGATCTGCCCGCCTCGGCCTCCCAAAGTGCTGAGATTACAGGCATGAGTTACTGCACCTGGCCCCGCATTAGAACACTATTTACTGAAATATTTGTTTGTCTACATGTACTGAGGTTAACTATACAAGAATTTGTTGAAATTTATTTTGCTTTCCTGCCTGCTTTGTATGAAATTTTACTCATATTTACCTTGTCCCCATGTGCTACATAGGAATTCATTCAAATTTATTGTACATTATGTCCTGCTTTCTACTTACCATCATTACTCAAATAAATTACAGTATTTGCTTATACAGAGTTTTGTAGCCTAGTATTTACCAGTATACAAATAAATGTATTATTTCTGACTATGTAGCCTTAAATTATTTTTTCAGTGCTAGTATAATATTAATGGTTATAACAAACTTATGCTTTACTACAGGATTTTATCATAACCTATACTATATTTACATCAACACGGTATGATTTTGCAACAAAATAACTTTAAAAATACTCTCAAAATCTGTTAGAAAAGAAGTGCAGAAATTTAATTTCTTGCCCAAAATTTATCAGTACATTTTTTGGTAACTCATTTTGCCTACATACTTCAAATGCTGGAAAATACAAGGTGGTTTCTGAGAACATGAAAAAAAAAGACTTTTCTTAGGGAATAAACAAAAAAGCAAGCATTCTTTTAAGGTACATCACCATATAACTATCCCCAAAACAGTGGTCTCTAGGGGAACTAGAGCTACTGTGCAAATGTAGGGATCTCTAGCAGAGAGTTTACAGCTCCTTCCATTCCACCCTTCCAAGATGGCTGCTTCCAAAGTACAGTGAATAAGGTCAGGTATACCACAATATAACTCAGCATAGGAGCTCAACTAGAATCAATAAGATTCTCGTGAATTTAGAAGTTACAGTATTAGGACAGCAACTGAGCAATATTTTATTATTTTATTATTAAAGTTTTGTCTCTAAAATCACAGCTAGCTTATATTTACATTACATACCAAAATGCTATGGATATTGAACATAGATTAGTACTTGTGATTACTAGTCATCAGCTATATCATCATTAATCCACAGCTAATTTACTAAATATAAGCTCTGAGTCAACTGCCATACCCTCTTGTCCCAGCATACTGTTTCATCTCTCTTTCTGCTCCCAGATGTCCTCACAAATATTTCAGCAGAAATTCTAACTTGAAAAGATGTTTATGGAAGTGAATAGAATGGAGATATAGCTCTTTTTGCCAATATTATGTCACTACTCAGTGCAGCATGCTTGATCTCTGTTTTCAAAATAAAAGGATATGTGAGGGCATCAAGTTTCAGCTATTACTTTGTGATTCTCTCTTTATCCATCATCAGAAGGGATAATTAGCTCTGCCTTCCTTCCCTCAGAAGATGTTTGTGCAAACGATTTAAATAAAACCTCTGGGATATCACTTACTGAAAGGAAGTGTCCACTGGGTTTGTTTCATGTGACGAAAAAGTCAATCCCATAAAGAGGAATTTCAAGCCTCATTAATAAATCACAGGTTCCAAGGATGATATGGAAGACACAGAATCAGAGGGTTGAAGACACCGTGTAGACAAAAGTAATGGTTATTTTGGCAATAAGCCAATGCGGACTGATGAAATTATTAAAGATCCCATCTAATGCCTTAGCAATATGCAGACTTCAGATCTTTGCAGTGCTTTGGGTAACAAATGACAAGAAATTTCCCAAAACAACCAGAAGAAGTTTCAACAACTAATTTACAAAATTTCAGGGCAGTTGAAAGTTTTTGTACACTTGAGGTAAAGACCAAGATTCAATTACCATGAAGTTATTACAGAGTCTAATTTTTCATTTGCTCTGTGGAGCTCAAGGCACTATTCAGGGCCTAGTAAACATTTTCCCTATGGGTAAATAATAATACATTAGTTATTGTGGAAAATGATGCAAATTATATCCAATAAGACAATGTGAAAGCGAGTAAAAATGCATTTAGGTTATTTCAAGCATTTCATGCACTGTTAAAGAGTTTCCAAAATGTAACAGTAATTTAAAGATTGAGTTTCAGAAAAGTCATATTATATAAAGTTTGCCAACATGATATGATAGTTTGGTTTCTGCTAAGACATTAATTTTAAAAACCTTTGATAGTTTGAAAAATAAGTGCTTTTATAACCTGTTCCATATTTGCATAATGCTTTCTAGTACTCATGAGCAACAATAATCTAAATTTTTTCACCAATCTGGCTAAAGTCCCTCAAGCAATTTGATTTTTCCGACATTCTTTTTAGCAGATGAGTATTATTAACGTAATACAAATAAACCAAATACACGCTTTTCCAAAGCACACATAGCCTTTTCATAATTCTTTCAATCATTCCATGGTAAAAACCCACACAATAATGACAGGTCTTTAATTCTATAATATGATTATAACATATGATTATATCTTTTTTTTTTTTTTGAGACAGAGTCTTGTTTTTTCACCTAGGCTGGAGTGCAGTGGTGCAATCTCAACTCACTGCAACCTCCACCTCCGGGTTCAAGTGATTCTCCTGCCTCAGCCTCCCGAGTAGCTGGGATTACAGGTGTGTGCCACCACACCAGGCTAATTTTTGTCTTTTGAGTAGAGACAGGGTTTCCCCATGTTGGCCAGGTTGGTCACAAACTCCTGACCTCAAGTGATCCACCCTCCTGGGCCTCCCTAAGTGCTGGGATTACAGTTGTGAGCCACCACGCCTGGCCTGTATCTTAAGCAAACATTCTTAAATGTTTGTTTTCTTCTTCTGTTATTAGTGATAATAATTTACATCATGCATTACATTTTAAAAGGTATAATGCTTTACATTATTTACTTTCATTTAAATTTTTAAAATATTGTACAATTTTTATAAACTTCCACTTAGAAAATACATACTTTTGCCCAGTAACTAATGAATAGTTGATTTTGTGTGTCAAACACAAGTCTTAATTTTCCATATGCCATGATATTTTCCTCGTATTATGTCTCAACCGCTTGTTACTGAATAAGATCTTGTACCACCTATCTGCATAAAGCTATTTGCTTTGATATACATATATATACACACACAATATATATAGTATATAGTATATATGTATATATAATATATATTGTATGATATATGTATATATACACATATACGTATTTAACCTATATATCTCTATATGTACATATCATATATATATGTATATGTCACAGGATCCCTTGGGTGTCACTTAGCTAGCTGGAAAACTCTGTGGCTGGCAGCACCTCTGCTTGAGTTTTGCTTGCACTCGCTGTGCTAATTTCGCCCACTCAGCTCATCAGGATGCACTAGGCTCGTGCTTCTGGCCGGGATCCCGTTTCGGTGGAGGCTGAGCCAGGCGTGGAGCAGTGAGGGGTGTGTGAGTGGATGAGTGCAAAGTCCAGCCACTGCGCACAGCCCAGTGCACCAGCTGCCTCCGGCGGAGCCGGCAGCTCCAGGCGCAGATACAGGTGCCAGCTCGGTAAGAGGCTGTAGCTGGACTAGGCATATCGCAAGCTGCTTCCACTGTTGGCACTAGCATCTGGAAGAGGGGAACACCGTGGCTCCTGAAAACTTGGAGCTGCCAGCAACTCAGGAGTCCCAAGGAGTGAGACGGGGGTGTCGTTCTACCACTCTCTCATTCCTGCAGCCGGCAGCTTTGTTAGCGGTGGGGGCCGGGTTGAGGGGTGGTGGTATGCTAGGGGGGTGGTGGTATATACTACAGCTCTTTCCTTCCGGCTGCTCACAACTTTGCCAGGGAGGCGGGGGCGGGGGTGCCTGCTTTAGCTCCTTCAGTTCTGCTGCCTCACTCAGGCTCATGGCTCCTGGGCTGGCCCAGCCCCGCCCCCACTTCCTATCACGTGGAGTGGCTGCCCATGGCGGGCAAACGGTAGAAGGGTATAATGTTACATCTTTGACTCTGGATATCCCAAGATCTGGGATCCCAGAAGGGTCAGTGCTCTTCACGTCACTGCCTGCAGCTTGGCGAGCTGGCCAGGAATATGTTACAACCCTTTTGCCCCCATCTACAGTGTGGCAATCCAGCCAGGAAAGGGTTACAACCCTTTTTGTGCCCACAACTTGGCGAGTCCTGAGTTCTTGTCCCACATCCAGAAAGAACGAGGTTACAGGGACAACTGGAGGGTGAGCAAGGCAGAAACAGTTTTATTAAATGACAGAATAGCTCTCAGCAGAGAGGAGACCCAAAGTGGGTAGCTCTTACCCTGGGGCAACAGTCCTGAGGTGTGGCTGAGTCCATCAGGGTTTTTATGGGCTCAGAATGGAGAAAGTGCATGCTGATTTGTCCATGGGTGGGCCTGGAAATAGCAGCATTTGATTGACTGCAAGGCATCAGGAAGTTCTTATTCTGGATTGTGAATTGTAACTGGAACTGGAAGCCCTGTTTTCAGGCTTCAAGCTGTGTTAGGCTTGAAGGTCGGGTTTCACTGGGGACCCGCCTCTATCTGCCTAGGAATTTGTCTGCCTCCTGCTGCTATCATATATATACATAAATATTTACATTTCTATGTACTTGTAAATCTGACAGCACAATGGCATGTTACAAAATGAAGCCTTAACATTATCAAGCAATTATTTAAAATAAAAGTAGTAATCATAACTCTAGACCTCAAGAGAAAGTCTTATACTATTGCAAGAGGCAATAGTATATATTTTAATAGGCTCAATCCAGATTTCAATTTTTTGTATCTATACTGTAACTAAAATGTTCTGATCCATATATGAGTGTTAAACATGTTTGATTTAACAACTTAACTATTATGTGGAATATTTTCTTTTTTAGCAACAAAGGGAATTTATTATATTTATTATGATCATTGGATTAAATCATCACTCACATTATCTGAGTCCAAGAAACCTTAGCAGCTTATGATCATTCCATTCAAAATATAGGCGAGCAGTGGTCAAGATGATAGGGTAGCGGAAGCAAATAAATATCAGTCAACAAATTATTTATAATTCATTTTGCCTTCTTTATTGATAGCAATAAACAATGGACAGGGCTACACAAAATAAAAGAGCAGTATAGGTAAAGCAATGTAATAACAAACATAAAAGTAATGGAAACATCGAAGGTGGAGAATGTTATAAAGTATTTTTTTTTAATTTTAGATTCAGGGGGTATATGTGCAGATATGTTGCATGGATATATTATCTAATGCCTAGGTTTGGGCTTCTAGTGAACCCATCACTCAAATGATGAACATAGTACCTAACAGGTAGATTTTCAACCCTTGTCTTCCCCTTTCCTCCCCGCTTTTGGAGTCCCCAGTATCTACTGTTTCCATCTTAATATCAGCGTGTACCCATTGTTTAGTGCCCACACTATAAGTGAAAATAAAGTAGGGGTGTTAAAAAGAATGAATTATAGAATATGAAAACAGGATTAAGTCACAGAATGGAAAGAGAGTTACAGGAACAATTTTAAAAGACAAAAATGGGTTAGAAGGGAAAAAGAAAATAAAGACATTAAAGAAGTTTTTGTTTTGTTTTTGAAGGAAACAATAGCCATGAAAGGCAAAACATGGTGAGCATATAAGAAAAAAATAGAGAAAGGAGGCAAAGAAGTACTATAACAATGAGTAAGTCACAGAAAAATAAAAAGAGAACCCAGACAAAGAAATGCATGAAGCTGACAAGAAACTAGTGGGTTTGAAGAAAGAAAAGGTGCAATTGTGCCCAGGGGATGCTTGTACAGGTATTAGTTTCAGTTAGCCCATTAGAGCAGGTTTAACAGGAAAAGAGAACAAGTCACATAACAAATATTTCTACTTTATGTCTTTCATAATAGACCCCAGCCTTGTCAGAATGCCCTGAGAGGAAATTAAATTAGATGATTTCATTGGAAAGTGATGCAGAGGCAAAAAGCATAGTTTAGAACCCTTAAAAGCCAGGAACTACTACAAATTAGGAGAAATACGTGGTCATAGGAAAAGAATGCTTTAACAATAGAGGGTTTCTGACTTTTAAAAAAATTTTTCCTTTCACTTTCTTTCCTTTGTGACAAAATATACCTAAGTCTAGTCAACCGGCTCAGATCTGCCTTAGAAGCAGGGCAATAACCTTAAGGCACTCACCTGTATTCGGTTCCTGAAGTCAGATACTGCTATAGAGTGCTCTCTGAGAGACTGTATTTCCCTCTAAGTGCACTCTTTTCTTCTTGAATATGCTTGTGCTCAATTTTGTCCTATTTGCTTGCACCAACTTCAATTATTAAACAGTAAATCTAAAGCAGTAATTAATTCAGTTTGTGTAGTCTTGGATTTTTGCTCTAGCAGAGTTTGTTTCTTTGTTTTCTTTTTAATAGTAGGAGAGTCCCTATATTTGACAGAAGCTCAGTTTTTGTGGGGGAAGGTTGGTATGGCACCTACCCTACTGATAATACATAGATCTTTTATTAACAAACCAAAATATGTTTCTGTGAGAGTCAGATTTCTATTTCAGAAAATGGCTACATTGGTCTTTTCTAGAAATTCAGTTACCAAAATTGAAGAGTGGGAAATTAAAGTCTTTTAGTTATTTTTAAATGTATAATTAAATTAAAACACTTCTAGGCTTCATTCCTCAGCTCTCCAGTTTCCTGGAAGCTTTTCTGTACCCTCACAGGCAGAATCAGTAGCTTTGTGATGCTCTGGTAGCATTTGGACATTATTTGTCACATCATCCACTGGCTATTTTTCTCAGTTCATGTGCTGCATTTGCCTCATCTGTCAGGGTGCATGCCACATTGTATCCTCTTAGAGAGTGGAAACAGTACATTACTAAGCTCTGTGTAATTGTGCCATCAGAGGCCAAACTTGCCTTTAGGCAATTAATATAATTTTGTGGAATTGATCATAGAAAGGCAGGAAAGAAGAGAGAAAGAAAAACTGAATGTCTATTTCCATGCCTAGCAGTGTGTATAAAGTTAAAACACCTTATCGAAATCAGGCCTTTAAACACCTACTATATCTATTGCTTTATTTCTACTGTCAGAATTAAAATATTCTCAGCCCTACGTATATATATATATCAACACACACACACACACATATGCAAACATACCCAGCCACATATATAGAAACAGTATAGATTTTTCAATTTACAATTTCAACTTATTTCCCTTTTAAAAGAAAACATCTAAATTTCTGGGGATAGTGTAGGAGGCACAGACAACTTCAGAGATAATTAATTTTTGCATATTAAAGACAAAGTAGAAAATTTTATTTTTATTAAATAACACATGGAATAAAAACGATATATTGTCTCAGATGAAGAGATTAATATAGGTATTATACATGCACATATATTTATATACACATAAACATGCACACAAATATGCTTGTTTGTACTGATGCATAGAAAAATTATAAACATAAGCATAATTTTAATTTTCCTATTATTGGTTCTGATCATCAAATAGAGCTCCTATACATTTATTAAATTTTTAAATATTAAAATATATTTAGCTAATATTTTGAAAAATAAAAATAATTAATTCACAAGTTATTATTTGCACTAATAAGGATATTATGTATAAAGCTAATTAAAATATAACTGATTTTGAAAATATTTAATATACCATCAATTTCATTGAGATAGTAAAATAATTTACATTAAATATGTCAGGGATTGATTAGTGGCCCATATCAATAATAATGATTTTCTAAACTTTGTTTCTGGCATGGTATTAAATGGATAGCACACAATACCCCACATAATCTTCCCAACTACCTTATAATAATGGAAAATACCCCTTTTTGAAAATTTATAAAAGCAAGGATCAGAAAACCTTTGAAGCAGGCTAATAATCTAGGTTAGGAAAGGCAGACCCAATATTGCAATCCACCAGGGTTTCTCAACCTGAGCACTATTGATATGTTAGACCTGATAACTGTTTGTTGTCAGAGACTGTTACGTGAAATGTGGCATGTTTAGCAGCATCCTTTGCCTCTACCCACTAGATGCTAGTAGCACACTCTGACACTGGAACAACAACAAAAAATACCTTGGGACATTGTCTGATGCCTCCAATGTACACAACTGCCCTCTTTGAGAAGCACTGCTCTACTATTTGAATCCAAGGAACGTGTTCTTAATGACTGTCTCTTGACTGAAGTTTGCTAATAATCAGAGACAACCAGCCCTGAGAGTGACTGTGAGAGAGAACATTGACACACAGTATCTGTGAGACAGAAAAAACTGGCATGTATTTACCAAGTATATGCTATGTGTGGAGCAGAAAGAATGTAGTTGTTTATTACGTGGGCTTTGTTCTGTAGTTTCCACTTCCATCATGTTCAACAGTGTAATTTCTACTGAGACAAAATAACCAGAAAGCAAGGGTGAAAAATATCACATTTTTATTAAGATTGATTTCTGGTACTGTTTCTTAAAAATTATAATTTTAGGAAAATTGATTTGAATCTCCGTTTCCTCATCTGTACTGTGAGGACAATAATATCAAGTTTACAAAGCTGATGTGAGAAATATAAAGGACAATATATTTAAGGTTTCTGGGAAATAAGAAGTGTTCAAAAATTAATGGTCTTTATTGTCATGATTGGAGAATGATCAAAAATATTCTGGAGTTTTAACACAGAGGAAGAAACTTATTCAGGGCATACTGCTTCACAGTTCTATAATCATTTTAAATATTTTCATATCCAAATCATGCATAATAAGATAAATTATGTGTTGATTGAGGTGATAATCCCTACCATCCTTTCTCAAAAATTATTTTTTTTCTTAAAGTCTGTGAAAGCAAATACAGCACTGTGGACAAATGTACCTGTGCCAGAAAACATAAGAAATGATTGAGAAATATAATGGAGAAATCTACAATGAAATAAAATAATGTCTTAGAAAATTCTATAGGAGAAGAAAAATTTTAAAAAATAAACTCAGCTCTAAAATTTATATCAACAAAATTTTATGCTTTTTATCCAGAATTTTTATTTTTTTGTATTGGTTTTAGTAGCTATGCTCTATAGAAACCTAAATTGTCAACCAGTTCATAGAACTACAACTGCCAATAACAATTTTAACAGCAACCACTTCTACAACGTATTACCAAGTTATAAACTGAATTATTTCAAAAATGAAGGGGCAGTATAAGAGTATTATCTAACATAAGGTAGTACAAGTAATAGTATCTTACCAATCAGATATAGGAAACAAATATCAGCGGTATGTATATATGTATAGTTATATGCATGTTTAGTGTCTATCTACATACCTATATATCATCCTTTAGTTAGGACTGACCATTAATCTGTAACTTCTCAATAAATTTTGTAGATTTTGATTACTAATAGATTTTGTAGCTTTTTCATTTCTGAGCCATTAAAATAAATGCTCAAAGTAGGCATGACCATGTGATATTGAAATGACTTTTTCTGAGCATACATCAACCTCAAATACGTCCTTTGCTCAAATAAGTCTATTAATGTTAAACTGCTTAAATAAAACCAACTTGAGGATGAGGCCTGTAACAGCAAGGATAAGCTATCTGGTTTTAAAATGCGGACCAATTTTCCCAGCTTCAAACACTAGTAATCCCTTACTTTAAAATGTCTTGTCAGTGTAAATAAGTCTGAAATTGAAAGTGCTCAATTTGGTCCATCATATTAGACTGACTGACCTGAACAATATATTCTCTACTCTGTAAAGCAGAGATATTCTCAAAGCTTTAGGCGCCCTCAGCGGCCAAGATGTGGGTGTCCCTGCAGTCTTACAATGGACTCCTCCTGTATTCCAGTAATTATCCTTCCATAGGTTGAACAATTGCTCTTTCTGCCCCACCTTTGTAGAACCCACATTACATATTGTCACACAGGGGAAGGGTTACATTTCAAACACTTATTTATCCTGAGTAATGATCAATATTGTTGCTGTCTTCTTATGTAAGTGAGACAAATGACATGTGTAACTTACGACAGTATCCCAAGATGCAGGTTGTTTTAGAAATATATCATAGAAGTGCAGACAGGATAAGTGACACAATTCACCACATCCTATCAGAAATCTAAAAATGCTCAAATAGGTTGGAGAATTTAAGTTCATATTATTTGAATATAAGGTACATTAAGAACTGTCCCTTAATAACTCAAGTCTGTCTTAAAAAAAGCGAGAATACAATTATAAGTTAATGTAATGTTCAAGGACAGAGTCTATGCAGAAATATTAAATTAGTCAGAAGGGTTTTATCTAATGAAACCCTGTATAGGAGAAAAAATGCCTTACCAGACTAATGCTACCATCTGATTTTTCTGCCAAGTATAACCCTATGGTGGAGATACGTACCTTAGGACCTAAGGCATCGGTTTTCAGAGCCTGACAATATACCTTTGACTTGCATTACTAACATTTTTTTTTCACATTTTATCTTCACCGAATAATCTCAAGAGGCTTTTGCTCCTTATGTAGCTTATCAATGGTAATAGAGTGAACCGGTCAGGCTGGCAATCCTATTGGGTCTGTTTGAAATGTTCTATTGGTGGAGATTTTCACTTTTTGGTTTTATTCATTAATTTTTTATTTTAATTTTATTGTTAACTGAATCCATTTTCCTGTGTCTGAATAACTCCTTGCTATTTAGTTGGGACCTACCATGGTGGTTATCTTTGTCTATAGTATGTTTCTTTCAACTTCCACATCAGGTATATGCACTTTTAGAGCAAGAAATTTTGTAAATATTCCTCCACGTCAATTTATTAATTTGGAGAATGTCAAAAGTGCAGGAGATTGCTGAAAATTTCTAGTCCAACCATTGTGCTGATTCAGCACAGGGACTTCCTTGAATGTTCTCAAGAAACTAAAGAAGTGAATTGCAGCGTATGAAGAACTACCTGAGTCCTAAACAAATCATTGGACTTGCAAACCTTTTCACTGTTGTATGTATAGAATAGAAAATATTAAAAACAACAAAGAGTTTGTGTAAGTTTATACTTCATGTATAAGAAATATAACTGGGCACAACAGATTAAAAAGAAAGGCATGATTGAACTATATGCTGTTTATTAAGAGGCTCTCTTCAGTTCCAAAGACATACTTACATTGAAAAAGAATAGAAAATGTATTGGATGTGACACCGAAGGCATAGGCAACAAAGGAACAATAAAGACTAACTAGACTTTATAAAAATTAAAAATGTACATCAAAATATACTATCAACAAGTAAAAAGACATCCCCCAAAGTGAAAAGAAAACTCTGCAAATTACATGTCTAATGAGGAATTAATTTTCAGAATATATAGAGAATTCCCAAAACTCAACAAAAACCAAATGACCCCATTCAAAAACTGGGCAAAAACAACCGGGCACGGTGGCTCACGCCTGTAATTCCAGCAGTTTGGGAGGCCAAGGCGGGCGGATCATGGGGTCAGGAGATCCAGACCACAGTGAAACCCTGTCTCTACTAAAAACACACACACACACACACAAAATTAGCCGGGCATGGTGGTGGGCGCCTGTAGCCCCAGCTACTCGGGAGGCTGAGGCAGAGAGAATGGAGTGAACCCAGGAGGCGGAGCTTGCAGAGAGCCAAGATTGCGCCACTGCACTCCAGCCTGGGAAACATAGTGAGACTCCGTCTCAAAAAAAAAAAAAAACAAAAAAAAACCAAAATTGGGCAAGAACTTGAAGAGACATTTTTCCACAGAAGATATACAAATAGACAAAAGCACATGAAAAGATACTCAACATCTCTATTTAGAAAAGGTAAGTCAAAACCACCATAATATACAACCTCACACTCGTTAGCATGGCTATTTCAAGAAACAGAAAACAAGCGATAGTGTCCAGAATTGGTGGGTTCTTGGTCTCACTGACTTCAAGAACGAAGCTGCAGACCCTCATGGTGAGTGTTACAGTAAAGGCGGCATGTCCAGAGTTTGTTCCTTCTGATGTTCGCATGTGTTCGCAGTTTTCTCCTTCTGGTGGGTCCGTGGTCTCGCTGGCTCAGGAGTGAAGCTGCAGACCTTCACAGTGAGTGTTACAACTCTTAAAGTGGCGCATCTGGAGTTTTTCGTTTCTCTCGGTGGGTTCCTGGTCTCACTAGCTTCAGGAGCAAAGCTGCAGACGTTGGCGGTGTTACAGCTCACAAAGGCAGTGTGGACCCAATCAGTGACCAGTAGCAAGACTTATTGCAAAGAACAAAAGAACAGGGCTTCCACAAGATAGAAAGCGACTGCAACCACCTGCTACTGCTGACTCAGGCAGCCTGATCTTATTGTCCTATCTGGCCCCACCCACATCCTGCTGATTGGTCCATTTTACAGAGAGCTGATTGGTCTGTTTTATGGAGAGATGATTGGTCCATTTTGACAGGGTGCTGATTGGTGTGTTTACAATCCCTGAGCTAGGCACAAAAGTTCTCCATGTCCCCACTAGATTAGCTAGACACAGAGTGCTGATTGGTGCATTTACAAACCTTGAGCTAGATACAGAGTATTGATTGGTGTATTCACAATCCCTTAGCTAGACATAAAGATTCTCCAAGCCCCCACCAGATTAGCTAGATACAGAGTGCTGATTGGTGCATCCACAAACCCTGAGCTAGACACAGGGTGCTGATTGGTGTGTTTACAAACCTTGAGCTAGATATAGAGTGCTGATTGGTGTATTTATAATCCCTTAGCTAGACATAAAGGTTCTTCAAGTCCCCACTGGACTCAGGAGCCCAGCTGGCCTCACCCAGTGGTTCTGGCACTGGGGCTGCAGGTGGAGCTGCCTGCCAGTCCTGCACTGTGTGCCCACACTCCTCAGCCCTTGGGTGGTGGATGGGACCGGGCACCCTGGAGCAGGGGGCAGTGCTGTTCTGGGAGGCTCAGGCCACGCAGGAGCCCACAGTGGGGTAGGGGAGACTCAGGCATGGCGAGCTGCAGGTCCTGAGCCCTGCCCCACGGGGAGGCAGCTAAGGCCCGGCGAGAAATTGAGCACAGCATGGCTGGGCCAGCACTGCTGAGGAACCGGGCGCACCCTCCACAGCTGCTGGCCTGGGTGCTAAGCCCCTCACTGCCTGGAGCCGGCAGGGCTGGCTGGCCGCTCGGAGTGCGGGGCCCACCCGGAGTGCGGGGCCCGCCAAGCCGACGCCCACCCAGAACTCTAGCTGCCTCCCAAGCGCCGCGGGCAGCCCCAGTTCCTGCCTGTGCATCTCCCTCCACACGTCCCCGCAAGCTGAGGGAGCCGGCTCCGGCCTTGGCCAGCCCAGAGAAGGGCTCCCACAGTGCAATGGCAGGCTGAAGGGCTCCTCAAGTGCGGCCAGAATGGGTGCTGAGGCCGAGGAGGCACGGACAGCAAGCGAGGGCTGCGAAGGCTGCCAGCACGCTGTCACCTCTCAATAGCAGGGATGTGAAGAAATCAAAACACCTGTGCACTGTTGGTGGTAATGTAAAATGTGCTGCCACTGTGGAAAACAGCATAGCAATTCCTCAATAAATTAAAAATAGCGTTAACATGTGGTTCAGTAATTCCACTTCTAGGTATATACACAAGGTTTCAGAGAGATATTTTTATACCCATATTGATAGCAGCATTATCCACAATAGCCAAAAGGTAAAAGCAACTCAAGTGTCCATCAGCAGATGAGTAAACAAAATAAGCACAACAGAATATTATTCAGCTTTAAAAAGAAATGATAGCCTATCATATGCCACAAGCATGGAGGAACCTTGAGGGCATTATGCTGAGGACATTATGCTAAGTGAAACAAGACGGTAACAAAAACACAAACACTATCTGATTTTATTTATATAAGGTATGTAGAGTGGTCGAATTCATAGAGACAGGAAATGGAATTGTGGTTGCCAAGTGCTACAGGGAGGGAGAAATGGAGAGTTATTGTTTGATGGATATAGAGTTTTACTTTTCTAAGATGAAGAGAGTTCTGGAGATATCTGATATTGATGATTGCTCAACAATATGAATGTACTTAATACCATTTAATTGTACACTTGAAAACAATTAATGTGGAAAAGTGCTACATCTCTTTCATCTATCCTTGCACAAATAATCTATCTTTTTTGTGGAACAGGAATTCATGCATTACCCAGGAAACCAGAAGCTTCCACTATTTTAAAAAGAAATCATCTGAAAGGAGAAATTAATTACTTATAATTTTATTACAGGTAAACTTAAAAAGTTGAGTATAAATCTGTTTTAATATAAACATTATTTCTAAATATATTGTAGTGATATTTTTGCTCAGTGCCACTAAATAATACAGTATGTCATAATAGAAAAGAAACTGAACTGTAAGTCAGAAAATTTGACTACGTTCTTACCTTGATATCTAATTGGATAACAACGAAAAATAAGGACAAAAATGCCTAGCATTAAGGCAAAAGTCACTTGTCTTGCTCTGTTTCCTAGCTTTTTAACCACAGGTAAATTATTCAAATTACCAGGTACTAGATTCCGTGATATATAAATTAGTAGAAAAATAGCATCTATATCATGGGATCTTTGAGAAGATTAATAAAAGCATACTGGAGATGCTTAAAAAGAATAAAAATGAACAAACTTTCAATAGAGTAAGAGCTCAAGGAGTTTAGCTATTATGATGAAACCTAGATCCTTATGGTAATTATAGCTTTAATTACTTGTTTATATTAACTCTTTCAATCCTAACAACAAATATATGTTGTACATATATTTTTCTTTTTCTTTCTTTCTTTTCTCTCTCTCTTTTTTTTTTTCTTTCTTTTTTTTTTTTTTTCTGAGACAGAGTCTTCCTCTGTTGCCCAGGGTGGAGTGCAATGACATGATATCGGCTCACTGCAACTTCTGCCTCTAGGGTTCAAGCGAGTCTCCTGTCTCAGGCTTCTGAATAGCTGGGATTACAGGCATGCACCAACATGCCTGGCTAATTTTTGTATTTTAGTAGAGACGGGATTTTGCCATGTTGGCCAGGCTGGCTTGGAACTCCTGACCTTAAGAGATCCACCTGCCTTGGCCTCCGAAAGTGCTGGGATTATAGGCGTGAGCCACCGTGCCCCGTCCATAATTATGTTTTGTAATCCCATAACATATTATGTACATAATTTTACCCATCCCTATTTTACAGCTATGCAAAATGAGGCAGAGATATTAAATAATGTCATGTTTGAAATTCTAACAGCAGAACTTTCTATGTATGACATTTAGGAAAATAATGAGAAATTTTACGTAACAGAAAAATAATACACACGAACTAGTATGATAGATTGTAAGCCTAGAGAGTTGATTATGGCAAACTGGCGAAATAACTTGACTGACATAATAAGAAGTTTAATATTTTTAGGGTAATATTGAGTTAGTATTGAGTCTTTAAACAACCAAGGTCAAATAGAATTATAATTTTCTATTTGAAAAAAATGTAGACATTACAGAATGTTTGAAAACAGAAAAAAATAATTTATTCCACCAGTCTAAAGCTAATATTTTATTTTGTGTGCATTTGCTTAGTATTTTTATGCGTATACATTCATTGCTAAATTATCACAATGCACATTTTTATTCTATTATAATGCCTTTTTCATTTAACATACCCTTTTTATTTTTCTCAAAAAAACCATAAAATTTTGACTGATTATCATCCCTAATAGGCATATAGTTTGTCATTAGGAGTAGGTTACCATAATTTATAATTTAATTAACCCTTCCTCTGCATGGACATTTCAATTGCTCCCAATAGTAATGTACTGTATTTATGTGTCATTGTGAATATATCGCTCTCAATTACATTTTGAAATAGTAATATAAAGTCAACACATACATACTTTCTTATGGCACGTGATATATACTGCTGTGAATTTTTTCCCTAACACTTTTACCAATTTTCACAGCTACCAATTTTCCCATAACTTTGTCAACAAGTGCAAGTTTGTTTTTCTTTGAAGTTTACTTACAAGGGGTATGGAGGAATAACTTCTGTGAAGAGGCAAGTAAATGGGATAATATTCAGAGGTAAAGTTTAAAGTCCAGTAAAAATTAAGGAGTTGATGTGAATAACAATAACATTAGCTTCATATTTATTAAGTACTTTCTACATGTCGTGTTCTGAATTCTGAATGCTTTACAGGCATTATTTAATGTACTCCACAGACTAACCTTAGGAAGTATGTAGCTTTATAAAACCTCTTGCAGATGGAGAACTGGAACACAAAGATATTAACTAACTAGATAAAGTAAAACTTTTTGAGTAGCAGATTTTGGACATAAAGAGTTATTAAATGAGGGTCTAAGTAAAAAGCACAATCAAGCTTTCTGATTTCATTCCATTTTTTAAAATTATACTATAGTGTATCATTTTTTAGTCCTGGCCAAGAATGTTATTACAACTTATATATTAATGATCTTTATATTAAAACACAATAGGAACCTGTTTATTTAATGTTTTTTTAAAAAATTATATTGTACACCAATACATCATAAGAGCCCACTTTGATGGAGTTTTTCTATTGGTTTAAAATAATTATTACAGATATGGTTCTGGCCACCATTTTATATATCCAACTTGTGTTTTTTATTTCCTCCTGCCCCAGTGTTCAGAAAAACCGGTCTCCACATATTTCAGCAGCATATCATACTGACTTCTCATTCTTTGAGTGTTTTAGTTAAAATTTTTCAAATTTTATTTATGTTGTAAACTGATTAATTCTTAAAATGTGGCTAAAACATTTTGTATCTTTCACTCCGTTCTTAACTACACTTCCATCTTCCTTCTCTTATTTGTAATTTTTTATTTTTAAAGCCAATGGCATTCATTAATTAAGGGCTTGTATTGGTACTTCCTCAATTACTTGAATACAAAGTAATTTCTTTCTACTTTAATATTTTTTGTTCTATATTATAACATGTAATTATGTAATACTTATATTTGATAAATTATTAGAACTTCTTAGATTTTTATCCTATTCAAATAGTTTGAAATTTATATGAATATAAATCAGGTTTTATTTTACCTTCTCCTGAAATAATGAATATAGAAATTTAAAAAGAAATTAACTAAAATACCCTCAATAAACTCTTATTAATTGGTTGCCTGGCCATATACTATGCTTTAGTTTTTTATTCAGGTAGATTTAGGTTCACTTTAAGATACTAAAGGTAAAATATAACCAGAGCTAAGTAAAAATGTCATACTACTTTATGTCAATGAAAAGAAAAGCAAGCTTTTGCTAAAGCATCAAGATGTTGTGTATATATATGAAAAATGCATATATAGAGCTATATATATTGTGTGTGTGTATATGTATATATAGAGAGAGGGGGAAGGGGGGGAGATAGATATATATATAGAGAGAGGGGGGAGATAGATAGATATATAGAGAGAAAGAGGGGGAGATAGATATATATGGGGGGGGAGAGAGAGAGAGAGTTCTTTTGAAACATCTCGAGAAGTTTGTCCTTATTACATTTTCATTTGCAGACAATTTGTAATTTTCTTCCTGGCCTATATGCAATGCCAAATTAAATTTGATAAAAAATATATATACTGAATATATGGTCTTTTTTCTACTATGGTGTTTAGCAACATTTAAATGATTAAAATACTATATAATTTTTGGAAGTTCCTCTAAAGAATGAATAACTCCAGTCTCGTGACATAACCTACCTTAGAGAATAATCTTTGATAACAGTTGTAATTCTATTCTCTGTCTCTACTTTAAGACATCGTGGACTGCTGTTTTTAAAAGAACAAATCCTTTGTTTCAAAAACTTTAATCTTCCATGAAGATGCTAAGAAGTATTAGGTGCATTCTCGAGTATAAATCTATACAAGTTTGTGAAACCTACTATGTCATACTTTTAATTTTTACTAGGAGCACTGAAGTTATTTCAATAGCTGTTATAATAGAAGAAAAATGTTAATTTTACTGAATTGTTGAAATTTGTTGATTGTTGAATATCCATTATTAGTATTTGAACTTTCGTTGTTAGGTTCAGTATATTTTTCCTTTTCACACTGATTACTTAGCTTGAAAGAGACATACCTTTTCATGTGTAATAGTACTAGAAGTTATAATGGACACTATCATATAATCACATTTTAGGAGCTACAGAGTAACCTAAAATTTTTATGTCTTTTTTTCCTACTGTAGATAAATGGGTTTGATTGATTAAAATGTCTATGGCTTTGAATAACCACCTTTACTAAGTCTCAGAGGTAGGTCAATTTGCTCAATTAATTTACATAATTGAACATGTTGCCTATGGTAGTGGCATTTGTACATGGCAGAATTGGAAATTGTTCCTGAATATATTATATTTATTAAGATTAGATGACACAGTACTGTATATAGTATTTTGTGGTTTGAAATAAATATAGTGTGATGTGGATAATATATGAAGAATGTTTGCTCTTCAATAGTTTAAGGAAATATACTCCTTTGTGAACTACATATACATGTATATTTGTGTTTACATTTATAATGTGGTAAGTAGTTTACTTCCTTCTGATTGTATTCATTTCCCTGAAGATTTGAATTGAAATTCTCCAAGAACACCTTCCTCCTCCAAAACTGAACCTGTGCTTCTTAACTGCATTGTATGCTCAACATGGTATGTGTGATTTAATTACATATGTAACTTGCAAATCAACAGCACAATTGGGTTACTGCTCTAGCATAGAGGAACATGTTGCTAAATATACGATCAGAAAAGAAATATTTTATGATAAGAACTATTTTATAGTATCGAAAACATAATATATGCCTTACTATATAATATATTTAGATTTATATGTGAGAATGGGCATCTTACATATTTTAATACATGTATACTCATATTCACAGATGCGTAAGTGTATGTCTATGGTTATATGCAATACATATTATATGTTAACACATTATTTTGTTTGTTGTCTTTTGTATTTGTATGCATAAGTGGGTCTCAGACTAAAGAAGGTTACTATTTCTGAATAACATTTTGGGAGAAATTACTGGTTGGATGAAAACAAAACAAAATATTTTAATCATAGTTATCTAATTCTGAATAGAAGCAGGTGTTCTCAGGAGAAAAACACAAAATTCTAATGAATCTGTGAAGTACTTGCATTATATTTCTAATAGTAATATAACATTCCATATCCACTTTAGCATTAACCATTGATTTAAAGGCACATACACTGTCTTTTGATTCAATGCCAGATTGCCTGGGACAGGCGTTGGCAATTAGATCACTGCAAATAGAACACTGACAATAAAGATTATACAGGAGCTTCAATTTCAATTGTGAGGAAGTGCTCAATCTCACAGAATTTCAAATCCGTGTTCATTACTGAATCTCCTACTAAGTTTCTACTCTGAGGTAGGCAATAAGTTTTCAACATATTTCCACAGTAGATATAATGGTCAGGTAATAGATACCAATATTTCTTACATCTCAAATTTATTTCTGTGGGTCTCACCCTCTGTAATTTTTTTCTGGGTTTCAATGTAACCATTGAGAAATATTTACTCTGGGTAAGACATTATGTTTCTGCTCAGGTGAGCTTGGGGGAGAACAGGCTGATCTGCCAGGTTGTTACAGTAGGTAGCTAGTAAGCCATGAGCAGGGCAGGAGAGCGCTTCCCCCAACACACATCAGGAGTGTCAGGCGACCATCAGGTGATGGTCAGGCTGTCGTTAACTGTTTCTCTAAAGTAATAATTGGTCACAGCTGGCGCCAGGGAAAGGCGGTCTCCTAATAGATAGAAAATAACTGAAATTGATTAGCAGCTTCCCAATAAGCTTGCAGGAGTGGGAGAAGTAATGCAAGATCCCAGAAGTAGGCCAATGTAAAAAACCCCAAGTAAAGAGGTAAAGCTGTGCACTTGGTGTCTCAAGTTCAAGTTGCCTGCTTGGCCCTCTTCCAAATGTACCTTCCTTTTCTTACTGCTCTAAAGATTTTTAATAAACTTTCACTTCTGCTCTAAAACTTGCCTCGGTCTCTCTTTCTGCCTTATGCCCCTCCGTTGAATCCTTTCTTCTGAGAAGGCAAGAACTGAGGTTGCTGTAGACCCATACCGGTAACTATCACCACTAACAAGATGTTGTCAGTTAAAGCAATAAGCCCAAAATGAGAGAGTTAAGCCTTTAGTCAATAGTTGAATTGATAGTATCAAGAGGCTAACATTAGAGTAAAGGGCAACTCTCCCTGTTGTCTTTACCCTATGCAATGACACACAGGTGGGGGCCAGGTAGATCAGCGAAGACCTGGAGGTCATCTTGCTGTTCAGGAAGTCCAGATAAAAGACTCTGGCAGCGTCTCCCTGAGGTTTCGGGAGGTACCAGGTACCAGGTACCAGGAAGGGAGGGCTACGGGTGGAAAAGTACTAACTACTGAGTCAGATTGAGAGAAGGATCAAGGTTTCCCTCTTCTTCTCCCACAAAAAGGCCTCTGTAGAGATGTCTGAAGTGATCCGAGGTGCAAGGCCTCATATAAGAGGCCTAGGACTAAAGGAATAAAGGTGTTGGAGCTAGCAGCAAATAATGTAAATAGGCGTGCCAGCATATATGCATGACCGGCATGACCAGCTGGAGTCCTTGGATGTAACTTCCCTTGAAGACTATAATGGACTGGCTATGCACCAAGTCTGGTGTGTTTGGAGGGTAGTTCACCCCTCTGAGGCCTGTCAGGTAAAGGCTTTGTCATTGCCTGAGGTCTGGCCTGAAAAGTTACACATAGGTTTTTAACCAGGTGCTGGACTTCTCATTATGTTAATAGTTGTATTCATTACTTCTTTTAATATTCCCAGTAGCCCAATGTGATTATCTATGCTTCATTGATGAAGGAACTAGGGGTTACACATTGTTAAAAAATTTGCTTATAAAAACATTTTATAAAAGGGTCAGAGCTTACCTGACTCTAAAACTCATATTTATATCATTATATTGTATACTGTTTCCTAATTAAGTAAATTTCAAGTAACACCATCATTGAAAGAGGTCATTCTCTGACTCTTCTCTACAGTTTTCTTTCCCTTGGCTGAATTTAATCAAATGCACTCTGCTAATCTGCCCAATTTTGTAAATCTCATTTCTTAATACCCTGTTTTTAAACTATTTTAAATAGATGGAAATCCTGTTTCCTTAGCCTTCATTTTATACCTCTTTGTTATCAACCAGACCAATTTGAGTAGTTTTTTGAAAATTCTTTCCCTCGTTTTCTTCCTCTTAGCTCAACACTCTCCAATCTTTGAGTTCCTTCTAGGTTGGTCTTTCACATGATGGACAATAAAGGCATTGTTGTGTATTAGTTCCCTCTAATCTTAGTGAACTTTCCACCTTATGCATTTTTCCATCTGCTATTTGTTCTGATACGTTACATTTAACTTTCTGTGTGTCCTTATACATTTTTTAATTAAAGGTGTAATATCTTGGTAGGACAGGGGTGTCAATGTATATGCTGCTTCAGTGTCAGTGTAACTTAATTTCACACAGATTTGGGGGAAATGTAGTTCTCTGTGGGGAAAAACAACAAAAGAAAAAACTCAAATGAAACAATTTAATCTTTTATAATCATCCTCTATGGAGAGTAGAGGTGGAACAATAAATGTAGAAGGATGCCGAAAATAGCAGAAACCTTGGCAATTCTGTGTATGAGGTCATGGTATATTGAGATTTGAGGAATAAGAGATTTAAGGATAGTCTACAAGACCTTGATACTTCAAGTCCTTTAGAAAACATAACAGGACGAGGAGATGTGCTTTGTCTGACTATATTAATGTTATTTTCTTTCTCGTTTTTTTTAATTTTCCTCCACCAGCTTAGAAATTTGCTAGAAATATATAGGGCAATAAACAATGCTACAGATTTCTAAGCCTATATCTTTCATTCTCCTAAATTGTTACTATTCTTACTCTGATAAGCCAAATGACATTTTTTGATTTCTAGTTAATATTCTTTCTTCCTTTCCAAAACCTCTCTTAACCCCATTTCCAAATCTGAGGCACATCAAATGAGTCTACTTTCTTGGGGGCTTCCTGTGTCCTGGGCAATCTTCTTCAAGGTTGTTTTCAATTGTATTATAAATATAAAAATTTACATGTCTCTTTTGGCACCATTTAGGGTGCCAAATTTTCTTGAGGAAGAGGGTGCTAAATAAATAATTGTTGAAATAATGACCCAATGAAACAAATCTTCCTGTGTAAATATACACAGAGAGAGAGAGTAAAGAAACTGAATTGGGAAATAGTAGATTCCCTTATGTCATTCAGATGTTTCGAGAAACCTCACATTTCGATATGTTTATAGAAATGAATTTGTAATTCTTTCCTTAATTTATAAATTTTATTTAAACAACTCTATGTATTGAGTCACAATGTGACAACAAATCTTTTTTCTTAGATACTGATGATAGATGTCAAATGTTCAAAGATTCATTTAAATTACAACCTCAATAAAAAGAAATATGATGGCATAAATAAGTATGTAGAAAGCCTAATTAAGTTAAAGTTGGTGTGATGGTGAAACCAGTTGGACAAATAAAAAAATGATTATGGCCAGTTATTGGCTACTTATAAATCTTTTACAGAACAAGTTTAAAAATCTATAGCCTAGGCATACCTTGTACCTTAAGCGTAAGTATTCTCTCACCTTGGAAATTTCATATAACAAGCTTATAATATTAGAACACCAGGTATCCCACAATGCAAACAGAAAATGCAGTCACATTGTAGCTACAGCAATTTGTTACAGTTAGTGGGCATATTTTCATAACTTTTGGTTGTCATATATTGATAAAAACCTGCCATAAAAAAAGTAGGTGATATCTGCTATCAACTCTTATAGTTTTAACTATTTAAATTTGAATGTATTTGCAATATTCGATCTAGGTACAGGTAACCTAAATAAAATTTGAGCTGAAAAATGTGATACTTTACTTACCCTTGAGCTAAAAGTTCTTAAGAAATAAATCTGAATAAATCTATTTATTTCATTCATGTATTCTCATGATAAAGATGTACTGGACATACACAGTATAAGCATTTTGAGACATGTAATACTTAAGGAAATAGAACATATACATTGTAAGTTGTTACATACGGATTGGGTACAAATAAAGTAAATACAATACAAATGAGGAAAATGTATTTTATATAAGAGAACATGATAGAAAACTTCAGGAGGAAGTTGATATTTTAGCTAAGGCTTAAATAGTACACAAAAATGGCTAAATTTGCTTGATTAAGAAAAAAATTAAACACTCTAAAGTGAGTGGAAAATACTTTTTAAAAAAACGTCATCTTTTGTCTTGGCGTGGTGGCTCATACCTGTAATCCCAGCAGTTTGGGAGGCCGAGGCGGGTGGATCACTTGAGGTCAGGAGTTTGAGACCAGCCTGGCCAACATGGTGAAACCCTGTCTCTCCTAAAAATAGAAAAATTAGCCAAGTGTGGTGGTGCATGCCTATTATCCCAGCTACTTGGGAGGTTGAGGCAGGAGAATTTCTTGAACCCGGGAGGCGGAGGTT
Source organism: Pan troglodytes (assembly GCF_028858775.2). Classification (NCBI taxonomy): domain Eukaryota; kingdom Metazoa; phylum Chordata; class Mammalia; order Primates; family Hominidae; genus Pan; species Pan troglodytes. The sequence goes on along the minus strand of NC_072412.2, from coordinate 62,362,992 downwards.
GCAGTGAGCCGAGATCATGCTACTGCACTCCAGCTTGGGTGACAGCAAGACTCTGTATCAAAAAAACAAAACAAAACAAAACAAAAAAAAACCTCAGCCAGAAAATGATACATACTGCATAATCTCATTATTAGAAATTTAAAAACAAGCACAATTAATGAACAGTTCCTTAAATCACATTAAGAGTTAACTTCACGAAGTGAGAAGTAGAGTGACTGAGAGGAAATATGGAAGGATATTGAGTCCCAGGAATATCTTATTTCTTTAATCTCAAAAAAAAGTAATATTTTAAGAGAAATAGGTAATAGGGCTACATAAAAAACCTTTTGTTTCAGCCTACAAAATTTGGACTTTATGTGAGAGTCAAGTGGGCATTAGGGAACTATTCTTAAGCTTTGAACAGATAAGAGCCAAAATATATGTTGTTCTCTTCAGAGGATAATCAGGCAGTTACAAGTAGAAGTGACTACAGATGAACTAACTGAATGAAGATGTGAAGAAACTACTTCCATTCGAAAGGTAATCATAACCTAAACTTTATTAGATAGAATGGGAATACAATGAAATAATTAAGAAAAAAAGAAGGAAAAGTAGAATGCATTAAACATGGCAACCGATATGGCTAACCAGCATGAAAGAGCATAAAGATAAATATTTACTGTAATGCAAATAAATAAAGGCAAAAAAGATGTCTGGGTCATTGATGGAAAAGGGGAAAATCAGGAAAAGAATGTAATATGTATTGGAATAATAATCAGAGATTCTAAGCGTACATTATATATCAGAAATCTTAAATGTTTATAAATGTGCTAAATCTTTTAATCTTCACAGCAAAATACGGGCTATGAACTAATATTATTTTAATTTTAACAAACAAGAAACTGAGGCAAAATCAGTTCAAATATTTTGTGCATTGTCCCAAAGCTACTGTCAGAAACAGAAATTAACCCAGACTGTCAGACTAATTCCTGAATTCTTAATCACAACACTCTTTTACCATTTTGCCTGAAATAATTGAGTGCTTATTCTGTAGAAACACCATTTCAAGTGCTTTATATACACAATAAGTCATTTAGTCTTTAATCTTATGAGGAAAGTATGCTTATGATATTGATTTTAGTAAATGTCAGCATAAGAACTTAAAAACAGCTTCCTGTCTCCTGAGTCTGCACACTTCACCACTATTAAATTTACCCCTGAGATAATTGGTTTTAGACTTCCTGAGTTTGAAGTATAAGCGCAGCATATAAGTGCAAATATCCCATTGGAAATTAGGTATAGAATCATAGGAGGAATTTCACCTAGGTACACTTATGACACACTTCCACTTAGATTTTTAGCTAAAATCATAGGGAGGAATAGGATAATAAACAGAGAAGAGAAAATACTATCATAGACAATTAAAATTATTGTCTTACAGAAGACACAAGAAACAACAATATTTTCTGTATATGTCTAAGAAAATTAGGGTGAATTTGTTTATAAAAAGGTTACTAGTGCTTAAATAAATAATGAAGTTTTACATTTAATAGACACTAACAAAAATCACTAAATCATGTGTTAAATAGAACTAATCAACAATAGTTCACAAATGTAATAACAAATTAAATCTTTCCCTAATGTTTTCATTGTATCATGGTCATATGGTTATTTAGGGGGCAAATCAGATATTTAGGTTCTAGTATTCATGAGACTTAATACGCCATCCCTTTGTTCATATTTATGCCTCACTGTTTTGGGTAACTGAAAAAAGTGTTTATTTACACAACTTCTGCAATCCTAAATTCTAATGAGGAAAAAGTCTAGTAGTTTCTGAAGCCATTAAAGGACAACCCAATAATATATTTGAAGACTCAGCAATATTGATCAGGGAAACATTTCTAAATTTATTTCAAGATCAGTTATTTTTATTATTTTAAAATATTTAACCATATATTCAAGATGTTAATTGCCTATAAATATCACAGAAGGCATAACTATCAAATTGAAATCAAAGAAGGAAATTTGTGTGTGAGATATAATCACCTTACAAATAGGAATAGTGCATAACATGGAGTAGTTTCATTTTTCATGGATTTTCAATTAAATAAGAATTAAAATTTTAGCTAGCTATGGTCATTACATTTATTATGATAAACAGAGGTATTTTATTCATTGAGATAAATACATTGTTGACATTAGAATGAGTTTTATTGCCTCATTTAGTACTTCAAAAATTTAATGAATTATACTAATTTTATTTTTTAATAGAGCCTATGTCTATAAAATTATTCCTTTTTCACACAGATAGATATTATATTAATAAAATAAATGTAATATCTCTGAAAACAAGAACTGTACCAAGATATCACTAGCGGTTAATATCTTGTTGGTAATTAATTAGATTGTTACTTAATCAATTCTAATAGATCATAAGAATGCCAATTACCTACAAAACATTATTGGAACAGTTAAGGAAGAGAATAGTTTCAAAATATTTCTTCTATTCTCTCAAAACCTACAGAAACCTCACCAGAGATGCCTTTCTTTGAGTCTTAAAAGTGTTTAAGTTTAAAATTAATACTTCAAGCTGGGCACAGTGGCTCCTGCCTGTAATCCCAGCACTTTGGGAGGCTGAAGCAGGTGGATCATTGAGCTTAGGCTAACTGTATTTATTTAATGGAGATGGTGAAACCCCATCTCCATTAAAAATACAAAAATTAGCCAGGTGCGTTAGCATGGATCTATGGTCCCAGCTACTAGGGAGTCTGAAGCATAAAAATTGCTTGAGCTCAAGAGGCTGAGGTTGCAGTAAGTCAAAATCATGCCACTGCACTCCAGCGTGGGTGACAGAGTGAGACTGCATATCAAATAAAATAATAATAACAATATTTCACACTGTATTCTGTTTTGTTAACCACTAAGTACAAAAAAACATGTGTCTGGCACATTTGTTCAAGAAATGTTTGTTAACTTAATGGATAAATATTATCAGGTTATACTTTTTTTAGTAACACAAATCCCTGATAATGGAATCCAGAAGTGAAAATAGCAAGAATCAAGTCAAAGCACAATGGGCATGCTTCACAGAGTTGCCTAGGGTCACTGAACGAAGAGAAGCCAGTCTAAACAAAATTGCTCATCAGCTTAATTCAATTGATGTATTTTTTTTAATTGTACTAAATTAGCTTTCTTTTTTCTTGTTTAAACACAAGTAAAATAATCCTAATTCATGTATATTGAAATCCCTAATTCCGCTAATAAGTCTAAACTTAAAAAAAGTTCCCACAGCCTGAAATCACAGCTCTATTGTTAACACTCTTTCAAAGATTTGGGCTGAATTTAAAAATGTTTTTCAATATTCATACACCATCCATTTCTGTTTAAGGATAAGGTGACAAATGTGACCTTTATTCTTAAGAGTTATATGAGTAATTTTTTAAAATGCTATAATAAAGGTAGTTATCACTTACGATAATGACTCTAAGCAAACAAATAGAATTGGCAGTCTTACAGGAATGAGTGGGAAACAGAGCATTTAAGGACACCACAACTAACTGTTACTATATTATTTTAAACACGCTAGCCAAAATAGAATAGCCTTAGTCTGACCCTGCAAAAAGATCTCCCATTTCTGTGTACCTGTGAGTGTGTAAGTTTTGTGTTTGCGTGTGTGTGCACATATGCACATATGCTGGTTGTTTTAGATGGAGTAATCCTCTCCCCAGACATGTTTATCTATTAATGAGACGGAAGAGTACCCTTGACCCCCTTGTGAAACTTGCGACAGGAATGTGGCTCATTTACTCCCACTTGGCACGTTCAAACCGTTTGCGAGAGCAGAGCACGCAGGTGAGTGGGTGCTGGGGCCAGGGTAAGTGCTTTTGGGTTCCGGCCCCATGGTGGCATCTAGGGGTGTGCTACAATTAATGCTCTTTTAGCTTTGCCGTCTGCAGATGGCTTAAGTGTTAAACAATTCAGTGAAGAGTCATTGTGAGAGCCTTATTGGTGTCCCGCACCCAGTGCATCCCGAATTCTTGTCCAGTGTCCAGGAAGAATCAGGTTACATGAACAGTTTGAAAGATGATGAATGTGGAGGATTTTATTAAGAAGTGGAAGTGGCTTTCAGCGGAAGGAGAGCTGGAAACGGAGGGAGTGGGGAGAAAGGGGAGAAAGTCATCTTTTCCTGAAGCCAGGGCCTTTCCAGCCGGGCTCCTCTTCAAAATCAATCATGCTGTCTGAAGCTAAGCTGCATCTATCCATAGTCTCTGATGCTCAGTAGCTTCTTCTCACAACACTCAGCCAGTTGTCTCTCTTCCAGCTGAGGTCTGGGGTTTATATGGGCACAGGAAAGGAAAGGGGTGAACCAAAAACGATATGGAAAACAGAGAAGTGAAGTTCTCCCTTAGGGCCATAGGCCCAGGCTCGAGGGTGAAGCCCTTGCGGGGGCCTCCACCATCTTCTACCCAGTATGTCCGTATCATTAACTATTGTTGATTCCTTTGAAATTTAGATCTGCTGAACACAAATGTCACCCATTCGATGAAAGAAAACAAATCCCATTTTAATACAACTCTGGTTATATTAAAGAATTCTAGTCTTACTCAGTTTTCCATATGAATATGGTATTGTGCAAGTTGTTGCAAGTCATTCTTTTGTGTTATAGTAATTGACTAATTTTCTTTTCTTTCCAACAGAACATAGTGTTTAAAGGCAAGACAATGTTTACTCAGTTTAGCACTCTAAATTTCTAGCATAGGGTGGGATCAGAAAACAAATATTTGTCTAATCAATTAAAGGATAATATATAAATACAAGAGACTATGATAAGTTATTACTTAGCTGAATAACCACAGTGTTTTAGAGTATAAAACGGAAGAAAAAAAAGCAAGAATATTGGATTTCAATTTAGTCCAACACAAATATGAGGGCTATTTGGCTGCAACATCTGTCACCCCATTGATCGCCAGGGTTGATTTGGCTGATCTGGCTGGCTAGGCAGGTGTCCCCTTCCTCCCTCTCTGTTCCATGTGCATCCCTCCCGAAGCTGTGTGTTCAGTCAAGGAGGATGACCATCACTGATAGAGGAGGACTGGTCTTCAGTCAAGGGTATACGAGTAGCTGCACTCTCCTGCTAGAACCTCCAAACAAGCTCTCAATTTAGTTCAACAAACATTTATTGGATGTTTTGTGTATGTCAGGCACTGTTTTAGATAGCTCATTTGAAATAGTGGTCTTCAAATGTATTCATCTTGTACTCTTAGCAATAGCATACAAACAAATAAATAATAAATAATCTTTTAAATGATCATGATAGATATCAGAGACAGGTATATTATTTCTATAAATTTCATATTAATATGTTAGCCTCAACAGAAAATTATTAGGGAATATATGAAAGTATATATATATATATAATTTATAATGTTTTCTTATCAAAACTCAATAGATTGTTCTTTTTGACACCCCAGTGTAAGTCTCTGCTGTTAAATGAATATACGAACTTAATGTTATTGCTTTTAAAATGAAGACATTTTTCACATTTCCAATAGGTATTAGGTTGGTGCAAAAGTAATTGTGATATTTGCATTAATAAAACTATTTATAGGGCAAATAAATGAGGAAAAAAGACTGGGCTCATCACACATGACAAAGGGCAGAATAGGCCATACACAGATATTTAAAATAGCAAATTTTCCCACTTAGGCATGCAGTCTCAGTCTATGTTCAAAACAGTTATATGTGGGACTTGAGAACTGCTAAAAGATTAGTTTACTCTACAGTATGTGTAACATATTTCAACAATCTCCAGATTTCAATCACCATAGAAAATGTTTGACAGCTGATCGCTGAAAACAAATAACAATAATAAGCCAACCACAGGTAAATATATTTTTTAAAAATTTTAAAACTTTTAATTTTTTTTTCTCCTGGTAAAATTGAGTCAATATTTGAATAAAATCTGGCCAGGCGTGGTGGCTTATGCCTGTAATCCCTGCACTTTGGTAGGCCAAGGTGGGTGGATCACTTGAGGCCAGAAGTTTGAGACCAGCTTGGCCAACATGGTAAAACCTCATCTCTACTAAAAATACAAAAATTAACCGGGTGTGGTGCTGCACCCTTGTAGTCCCAGCTATTCGGGAGGCTGAGGTGGGAGGATGGCTTGAGCCCAGATAACAGAAGTTGCAGTGGGCCAAGATTGTTCCACTATACTCCAGCCTGGGCAACAGAGTGAGACTCTGTCTTGCATCACCCCTCCCCCAAAAAAGAGAGTAAATTGAGAGCAAAACCTCATTATGGCCATTACCAAGATGAATCAGAAAGATGCCAAATGAAAGGAATAGGCAAAGGGAGTAGACATTTTTCAGAATATTCAAGACAGAGTTTCCCTGTAATTCAACATTTTCTGAATTCTTGTGCTAACAGTTTGTAATAGTGGTAAATACTGCTATAGATATGTGTGTGTGAACATTATTCATAAAACATGAATATAAATCAATTCAAAAAGAGTTAAAGAAATTAATATCCACTTATCATCTTTCATTCAACAAGAGTGTAATTTAAATTTCATTGACAACCTGTAATTTAGAATTCTTAATTTCGTATTATAGCCAAAGGAATTAACTTATTCAAACCAACAGATATTTAATGAGTTCCTACTACATGCCATGTGCTATTTTAGGTCTTGAGGATATAACAAGGAACCATTACAGTCCCTTCCTTGTTAGAGCATATATTTTTGTGGACATAGACAAGGATATAAGCAAATATGTGCATTATACATAAATTGATGAGAAGTTTTGTAGTGAAGAACTTATGATTAAGAGAGCTAGAAAGTATCAGAGATTGGGGCAGTGCTCTTTTATATAAAGCAATCAGAGAGTCTTGAAAGAGTGCCATGTTGGAATTTGAGATGCAAGCCAAACATTTATCTGAAGAGCACCATGAATTGAAGGAAGAATTGGTGCAAAGCAGGATCAAAGAAAAACAAGAAAGCTTGATTAAGTACCTTGAGAAGAATAACCAAGGGATTCAGAGACAGTAGATGAGACCAGTGATGAGAGGCAATATAAAAATTTTGTCTTCCACTTTGAGTGTGATTGGATACCATTATAGAGCTATGAACAAAGAAGTGATATAACTTAGATGGGTAGAGCTGGCTTTTTTTCTGAAAAATAGAGTTTGGGGAAATGCATAATAGAGTTAGGAAGCCCAGTGAGAGTTAGGGATGCTGTTGAAATAATTGGAGTGAAAGATGATCCCCGTATTAGCATATGTGGTGAAGATGAGAATCTGGATTCGTATTAGATTTTGAAGGTAGTCAAAAAATAACTTGCAATTGGATTAGATGTACAGCATGAAAACTAGAGAGGATTTAAGAAATATTTAAGCAAGTTAGTTACTTCCTAGATAAAATGGAGTAAAGGTATTTAGTAAATACAACTGTTCAAATGGGATAAATGGCTGAAACAAAGGGGCTACAGGCTCTATGCAAATCCAAAATCCAGTGGGGCAGTCAAATCCTAAAGCTCCAAAATTACCTCCTTTGACTCTATGTCTTACATCTAGGTCACGCTGATACAAGCGGTGGGTTCCCATGGTCTTGGGCATCTCCACCCCTGTGGCTTTGCAGGATACAGCCTCCCTCATGGCTGCTTTCATGGGCTGGTGTTGAGTGTCTGCAGCTTTTCCAGGCACAGAGTACAAGCTGTTGGTTAATCCATCATTCTGGGGTCTGGAGGACAGTGGCCCTCTTCTCACAGCTCCACTAGGCAGTACCCCAGTAGAGACTCTGTGTGGGGGCTCTGATCCAACATTTTCCTTCTGCACTACCCTAGCAGGAGCTCTCCATGAAGCGCCCTCTCCTGTAGCAAACTTCTGCCTGGGCATCCAGGCATTTCCATACAACCTCTGAAATCAGGCAGAGGTTCTCAAACCCCAGTTTTGACTTCTGTGCACTGGGAGGCTCAACACCACATGGAAGCTGCCAAAGCTTGGGGTTTGCACCTTCTGAAGCCACGGCCTAAGCTCTGCATTGGTGCCTTTCAGCCATGGCTGGAGCAGCTGGGATGCAGAGCACCAAGTCCCCAGGCTGCACACAGCAGGAGGACCCTGGGCCCAGCCCATGAAACCACTTTTTTCTCCTAGGCTTCTGGGCCTGTGATGGGAGGGGCTGTTGTGAAGATCTCTGAGATGCCCTGGAGACATTTTCCTCATTGTCTTGGGAATTAATATTCAGGTCTTCATTAATTATGCAAATTTCTGCAGCCAGCTTGAACTTCTCTTTAGAAAATAGGATTTTCCTTTCTATCACATTGTCAGGCTGCAAATTTTCTGAATTTTTATGCTCTGTTTCCTTTATAAAATTGAATGCCTTTAAGAGCACCCAAGTCACTGCTTGAATGCTTTGCTGGTTATAAATTTTTTCCACCAGATCCCCTAAATCATCTCTCTCAATTTCCAAGTTCCATGAATTTCTAGGCCAGGGGCAAAATGCTGCCAGTCTCCTACTAAAACATAACAAGAATCTCCTTTGCCCCAGTTCCCACAAAAAGTTCCTCATTTCCATCTGAGACCACCTCAGCCTGGACTTTATTGTCCATGTCACTACCGGTATTTTTGGCAAAGCCATTCAACAAGTCTCTAGGAAGTTCCACAGTTTTGCACATTCTCCTGTCTTCTTCTGAACTCTCCAAACTGTTCTAACCTCTGCCTGTTACCCAGTTCCAAAGTTGCTTCCAGATTTTCTGGTATCTTTACAGCAGTGCCCCACTCAACTGGTACCAATTTACTGTATTAGTCTTTTTTTATGCTACTGATAAAGACATACCCAAGACTGGGAAATTTATAAAAGAAAGTGGTTAAATGGACTTACAGTTTCACGTGGCTGGGGAGGTCTCATTATCATGGAGGGAGGCAAGGAGGAGCAAGTCACATCTTACATGGATTGCAGCAGGCAAAGAGAGAGAGAATTTGTGCAGGGCAACTCCTCTTTACAAAACCATCAGATCTTGTGAGACTTATTCACTATTACAAGAACAGCACAGGAAAGACCTATCCCCATGATTCAGTTACCTCCCACTTGGTATTTCCCACAACATGTGATATTTCAAGATGAGATTTGGGTGGGGACACAGTCAAACCTTATCACTAATCTTCTTCATAAATGCTTTCCATTTGGGTCAATAGAGTAATACAGATTCCTTTCTTTCATTTGTCAGTGTGCATTTAAGATTCATCTATTTCTTTTTTTTGTGGCTTAATAGCTCATTTTAAAAAGTCACTGAATAATATTTCATTGTACATATATACCACCATTTATTTTTCCCTTGACCCACCTAAGGACATCTTGGTTCCCTCTAGTTTTGTGGCAATTACAAATAAAACTTCTATAAGCATTAATGTGCAGGTAAAATAGACCAAAGAAAAATTCTTGGACCTTCAACTATTAGAATCTTAGCAAAAGAGCTATCAAATATGGTTAAAGCACATACAGTGGTAAAATAAAGGAAGGCAAGCAAGAAAAACGTATGATCAAGAACGACAAGAGAAAAATAATGTTTCACGAAGGAATAGCTGGGCAAATGTATCAAACTAATTTGGCATATGAGAAATTAAATATAAGAAGAAAATAAGAATAGACATTGGACTGAGCAATGGGCTGTTAATCAACCTGATAAACACAATTCAGTGGAGGAGAGAGAACTGGAGTGCTTTTACAGTATTTATTTTTAGTCATTTGTGATGCTATAACAAAATACTTCAGACTGGATAATTTATAACAACAGAAATTATTCTGGAGGGTGCAAAGTCCAAGATCAAGGCACTGGCAAATTCATTATCTGATGAAGGTGCCTTCCTCATAGCTGTTACCATCTAAGTGTCTTCACATGGTATAAAGGATGAAGGAAGGGCAAAAGGACCTGGTTAATTCCTTCCACTCCTTTTATAAAGATGCTAATCCCACTTATGAGAGTGGTCTTCTGAAGGCCCTACCTTTTTAATACTATCCAATTGGTGATTAATTTTCAACTATATTCAAATCATAGCAATATTTGACAAAAAGTAGATAAATAAATAAAGGCAGAAGAGTAAAGAGAAAAACTATGGACAACTCTCCAGAATTGTTGCTATGAAGAATGAGGTCCATAGGTTTTAAGAGGTATGAGGTTTCAGAAGAAATGCGGGTGTAAGATTTTCTTCATGGGGGATTGTTCCATAGTAATGTAGGGGACTGTAGAGTATAACTTTATATTAATAGTAATAACTCATCATTCAACAATTTTGTGACAGGAGAAAGTGAAAATAATTTTAGAAGCAAAGTTCTTTAAGTGTACTCAGTGCTTTAATTTTAGCTATCATTGTATGCCAATGCTAAATATGATTATTTTTTGCTATAAGCACAAAAAGTTTACCTCTTCTACATATAGCATTGGATTTTTCTACACTGACAGTAATTTAAAACAACACAATAAGTATTTTAATTTAAAGTATTTAATAAATGATTTCCAGCTATATGTGGATACATGTATAAGTAATTATTCTTCCATATGATTATATACTCTGGGTGACATATAAGAGAACTCCTCGTCTATATATAAATTTATGTCATACTTTAAAATATATTTTTATTTAAAATTTTAAAATATATTGTATATTCAGTTATAAATGTTACATACTCTTGTTTGCTAAGTTTTTTTTTTACTAATTTGGATGGCTACAATAAAATTATTTTAAAAAACATTTAATTTACACAAATTTGCAAAAATAAAAGGGAAAGATAATAACATCTGAAAATTGTGTGTTATTTTGTAAACTATTTCATTCAAAAATTATGCTCTGACAAATCATGTGGTTTATGAGCCCAGAATTATCCTCATAGCAAAATCAGACACAAAAGTACAAAAAAGAAAACTGTGTACAAATGTATCTCATAGAGAGACAAAAAATCTTAACAAAATATTAGCAAATAAGTTTAGCCATACATAAAAAGAATTGCATACCTTTACCATTGGGATCTATTCAACAAATGCAAATCTGGTTCAACATTTGAAAATCTATTAGTGTTCCCATATTAACAGACAAAAGAAGAAAAATCACATGATACTTTCATTTAATGGAGAAAAAAAGCATTTGACAAAATTTAAAACCCAGTTTTGTTAAAACTTTTAGGAAATTAGGAATAGAGGGGAAATTATTCAAACTGATGAACCCATCTACAAAAACTTGCAATTAAAATCATATTTAATGATTTTTAAAATGGCTATTTTCACGATTGAAATAGTGATTAAGACAAAATAAAGAATAAGTTAAATATATACAATGGCTCCACTACTATTTAACATAGTTCTAGAAATTCTAGCCAGAAGACTATTAGAAAAATAAAATAAGACAAAAACCATACAGATTGTAAAGGAGTAAATAAAAATGTCCATATTCATAGACAACATGTAGTCTATATAGAAAATACTAAGGACTCTACCAAAATATTTCATATACCTAACAAGTGAGTTCAGCAAATTCACATGTTGTAAGGTCAACAAGTAAAAATCAATTGAATTTCCATATATTAACAACAGACACAGGAAACTGAAGTTAAAAGCAATACCATTTATGATCACTCAATAATTAAGATATTTAAGAATAAATATATACAACATATACAAAATATACACTGAAAACTATAAAATACTAATGAAATATATTTAAAATAATATCTGAATATGTGTGACATATACTAAGCTTATGAATTGGAAATCTGAACATAATAAAGATGTCAAGTGTCCTCAAACTGTTATACAGTTTTATCAAAATCCTTACCAAATTGCAATATTTTTGTAGATACACAAATTCATTCTAAAATTTAATATGAATGACAAAGAAAAGATAGCAAAACCAATTCTATAAAAGAAGAATACAGTGGAAAGAACCATTTTCTTTGTCTTCAAGACTATATAGCTACAATAATCAAGTCTATGTGATATTGGTAGAAAAATAGACACATAGGTCAAGGGAATACACAAGTACACCAAGATGATTTTGAAATGGTTCAAAAGCAATTGAATGCAAAATGCTAGAAAAATTGGATATTGGTAGACAAAGTGAACTTCAACCTAAACCTCACATCTTACACAAAAATTTAAATAGAGCACAGAATTTACTATAAAACAAAAGAAGTAAAACTTTGAAACACAGGATAGGAGAAAATCTGTGGAATTCAGAGGCTGATGAATTCTTAGGCATTACACTAGAAGAATAATCACAAAAAGTAAATTGATAAATTCTGTTTTATCAAAATAAAACATTTTTGCTCTGCTAAGTTTTTATCTGTTAGGATAAAAATACAAGCTACAGACAGCAAAACACATTTTTAAGCCACAGAGCTGACAGATGACTAATATCTATAAATATAAAGAACTCTTAAAAAAATTCCAATGAAAAAAATGGCAAAAGAAGGAACAATTCACCAATTCACTAAAAGGATAAGTTGAAACATACATGAAGAGATGTTGAACATAATTTGCCAATAGAGAAATGCAAACTAAGACCACAATGAGGTATCACTACACACCGATTAGAACAGCCAAAAAAATATAATAACACAAAACGCTGTCAAGAAACAGAGTAACTATACATTTCATACATTACTGACGGGAACATAAAATAGGTACAGCACTACGGAAAACAGTTTGGCAGTCTGAAAAAGTTACATTTACATTCAACCCAACAATTATACTCTTGACAATTATCCTGAAGCAAAGACATCTTATATTCTCACAAAATCCTATATGCTTATCTTTACAGCAGCCTTGTTCATAATAGCTGAACACAGGAAACAACCCAAATGCCCTACAATAGGTGAATGATTGTACAATCTGTGCTACGTTCATTCCATAAGCCCAAAATAGAAATGAACTATTATTGTACATAGCAACTTAGATGGATCTGAAGAGCATTATGCTGAGTGCAAAAAGCCAATCTAAAAAGATCACACCCTGTATGATTCCATTTATATGACGTTCTCAAAATGGCACAATTATAGAGAAGGAGAATAAGTTAATATGTTGGGGATAATAAATAAAAGACATTGGGGATGGTAAGAGGGGACGTATATAAAGTAGAAGTAAGAGAGAAATCTTTGTGGTGAAGGAGTAGTTACACATCTTGCTTGTGGTAGTGCCGATGACAATCTGTGCACATCATTAGCTATATAGAATTCAGCACACATATTTTACTGATGTCAATTTCCTGATTTTTATATTCTATTTATATAAGATATAACTATTGGGGAAAACTGGGTGAAGGGTACATGGGACTCTTCCGTACTATCTTTGCAACTTTCAGTGAATCTAATATTATTTCTAAATAAAAAGTAGATAACAACAGCAACAAAGAAAACAAAAATATCTGCAGGCGATACATTTTAGACTATTGCAGAAGAGAGTCATGGGTATAATAAGGACTAAACCCCAGATACTTGGTTTAGTGCACGGGATTGGTCTATGATCTGCTTTTCCAGAATTAAATGATGTAATACAATAAAGAACAAGCAGAGAAACAGATAGCAATGAAATCTCATAAAATTCAATGTTTATAGTTTTTGGCCTGTCAGTAGATTTGACATTATATAGTGTTTCAAAATAACTAGAGTGAGAGAAGCAGAACAATTTTATTATTTTAAAACATGTTTTATGTAGAGTAAAATCCTGTAAAATACTTTAAAACAAAAGAATATGCTAGAGTTTTTGTTGTTTTTTAAGATTAATTTACTTTTAACGGGAAAGAATGAATTCAAATTGAAAAGGAAACTAATATGATAAACTTCATTCCTCAGATAGAAATTGGGTAAATGCAGGAAACCCATCAGAGCTGTCTTTATAAAAGGTCATATTCATCAAGCTTGTTATTCATACATCTCTTGTTTATTTTGTAGACAAAATATACAAGATAGAATACTCTGTCTTCAACCATATAACTATATGAAATGTGATATTATATGTAGTATGAAACTAATTTTCAGATTATTAAACATTGTATGGATAAAGGGAAAAATTACCCAAGCTAGCCTCATTTCCTGAAACAAGATTTTTAAAAATGAGTTATCCTTAAAGCATGAAATATTCAGGGATCTGGAAAATATAAGTCTAATGTAGATCCTCCTTTATAGAAATATGGTTTCTTTATGATAATTTCTTTTCTGCACTATTTTCTTTATTATGCTAAGAGAAGCACCTTAATATATCACACCATCATCTAAAGAGATTATTTATGGCTAGCTGAACAAGTTAGAACAACTTTATTTTTCAACTCACAGTGATAAAACCATCTTTTCTTTTGTGAATACAATTGCAATTATTAATATCCTACAACTATGCTATTCTAAGTCCCATAGTGCAGTTGTTCAAAATACTGTACTGTTTTGTATTAAAATGTGACTCTCAGCTTCTAAGTCCAGTGTGGAGACTCTCTGTTATTCTCTGTGATAATGACCTAATCCTAATTTATTCCCTTACTATACCTGCATCTACAAATGGAACTATCAAATAATACTTAGTTTTTGTCTCCTATTTTGGGTTTTAAAACAGGCTTCAACAATCAAACAAGAGAAATGGCGAGATTAGCTCTCTTTTACCCCGAGAGGAAGCCTTATAATCACATTTGGGGAAAGAAGTTTATACACCAGTTGGAAAATGACTGCCCTGGTTAGACTCAGCAAAGAAGGCAGTTTTTTAAAAACAGTGACAAAGGCCATAAAGTCACTAAAGAGACAGTGCTGTTTTTGTTGTTTGTTCTTTATATATTTTTGATACCTGACAATCACAGTCATTACAAATAAGTCAGCTCTATTGTCCTGTAAGTGATGATTGTTTTTTAACACCCTTGTTTTGCAGGGGGGACATTGGTAGCTGTTAATCATAGTGTCCGTATTTTTTCAGAGTTAGAGTGGTAAGTGGCAATCAATGCTTTCTTCTTTCAGTGGCTATTGTAAGTATAATTTAAGTCCATTATAATACTGATTGGCAAATGCATATCCTGTCTTCCGGCATCTTACTGAGTATATAATTCTGTTTTCATTTTTGGTATCAGATAAGGTACATTTGTGATTATTAAACAATACTTCTGTCTTTAAAAGATGTTGCATCCAATAGTAATTACTTGGTCTAAGAGATTACATTAGAATATTTTCTAATTAAGCTTTTATATTACTTTTATTTATAAAGATTACAAATCTGCAAAAATGTAGTCACATATATTAAAAAATAAAATCAATATTTGATACTCTATGATATATTAAAAAATCCTTATATACATTCACCTATAACATAGATCACAATTTTGTTTGGAAAGCCTATTTTTAAAAGGTTATATTAATTATTACTCTTTTATTCAATAATGTGGAGGTTTTTACCTATGATGATTATAACTCTGTTTTTAAAAAATATTTCAGCAAGATAGTAATCAGGCTACAGTGTCTGTATACCCAGTTGACAACCTTTCAAGATAAATTTTTTAAAAAATACCTGCATCCTTACTTTCTCCTGAAGCTGCGCTTTGAGGAAAAATCATTCCTCAAAGAGATCTATAATTTCACTCAGAATACATAAGAGAATATGTTTTTCTGAAAACGTTTCCAAGCAAATATATAAATGTGCTATTTGTGTCTCAACTTGCCTTGGGTGTAACCAACAGAATTGAGAGATATTTTCTGCAAATGGAAAAGATTGAATAATGATAGCTTAGTTACTACATAATAGTGACATCATGAAAATATCTACAATGTTTTGAAATCACATAATTAGCTGATATTTATACTTTAATTTCACCCTGAAGACAATTTTTCTGCAGACTCTTAGATAAATAAAATTATTTGTAATTGAGTGTGAATAAATAAATGATATTTCAAATAATATTTCCAGGTCATAATATTATGGAGAAGCAAAGTTAATATGTTTTAGATTAAACACTTGTGAGAAATTTACCAATAGCAATCATTATTATATAACAGTTGAATATATTGAAATTTCGGATATTATACACCCTCTGGAATATAGAAAAAACTGGTAGCAAAAGCCATTAATTCCCCGAGATGCACACTTTTTGGCTTCTGGTACAGTAGTTTAAAGGCACTATAAGCAACATTACACTTCTTATACCTTTCCCATATAACATGTTTTCAGTAATTGTGTGTGTGTGTGTGTGTACTGAAGGAATTTTAGTTTACTTAAGTGGTTAGAGGAATGGTTTATAACTATTTTCTGTAAGGCCTGGGGATTTCCACAAAGTGATTTAAGGGAGGCTATAGGAAAAAGTACAGGAAAAGGGGAGAATGGCTGCTTGGTTTTATCTGCGTTCTATACTAGGCTTTAAAAAAAGTGTAAGTTTACTTGAAGAAATATTTTAACTTTTGTGTGTGTGTATGTGATACAGTTTCTTGCTCTGTCACCCAGGCTTAGAGTGCAGTGGCACAGTCAGCTCACTGCAGCTTCAAACCCTGAATTTCAGGGATCCTCCCCACTCAACCTCCTGAATAACTGGGACTACAGGTGCATGCCACCATGCCCGGCTAATTTTTCTGTTTTTAGTAGAGGTAAGGTCTCATTATATTTAGTACAGGCTGGTCTCAAACTTCTGGCCTCAAGGTATCCTCCCACCTTGGACTCCCAAAGTGCTGGGATTACAGGCAAGAGCCACCTTGGCTGGCCTGATTTTAACTGCTAAATAAATATTTGATAACCTCTTTTTACATAGAACACTTTAGGTTTTTTTTTTTCTTCTATCTGATAGGGACAAATCTTATTTGAAAGGAAAGACAGTCAGAGCAAACCTTTTCTTCCAAGAAGTCAGCTGCTCTAAATAGCACACTTTTTTGTCTTGTTCTTGATTTTAACAGATAAAGATGATCATTGTTTGCATGTTATCTATAATTACATGATATTTACATAACAAAACAAGATGATTGTTAAAAGTATTTCAGATTCATGAGATTTTGGTAGAAGCTAGTACATTTCTAAAATCCCCATTAGTTCCCTCATTTCCCATTTATGAGACTTCATATTTCTAGCTAATCATAAAACAATAAGCAACAAGAAAGTCTAGGAAGGTACTATTATAAGACCATAAAATCAGATTTACAAATATTCTCTATTCCTAGACAGCAGAGCTCAGTGCATCTTAAATGTAATTGTGTATGACAAGGGTGTATTTTTATTTAAAATGCAGATGCCCAAACTTCATGCCCAGAAATAATAATTTCGTAGGTACTCTGGATCTGCATTTTTAACAACCATCACAGATGGTTCTACATTAGAAGTTTCATAGACACATTTAGAGAAAGACTGATTAAAGTCATCATCATTTCTTCATTGTCATACTTTTCTGTCAACTGTCTTTTTTTTCCCAACTCACACTTTCACTTTGTTTTATAAACTGCAAGTGAGAATGCAATGCAATGTACTGAATTTATAGTCTAACATGTGGCAGTCATATCCCCAGTGGGTGTTCCTATATTGTTTCCCTGCAGGTCATGACGGAAGAAGAAATAGTAATGGGGCTAGTATTCTAGATTAAGTATCTATAATTCCTGATTATTGTTAGCAACATGTACAATAACATTTCAAAATAAAAACAAAATAGATTTAAAGAAAAAACACTATGTACAAATAATGATTGGGAATTATTCCATATGTTGCTAGAGAAAGGAAATATGATAAATACACTGGAACATTTATTTAGGAGATCTCAAAATATAAAAACAGGCACAGCATGTTACCCTTTAAAAATTAATTTTAGAAGGAATTTTTAAATTATTATTTTTTGAGACAGGGTCTTGCTCTGTTGCCCAGGCTGGAGTGCAGTGGCTCCATTATGGCTCACTGTAGCCTTGACCTCCAAGGCTCAATTAGTGCTCCCACCTGAGCTTCCTAAATAGTTGAGACTACAGGAGTGTATCATACTATACCCAACTAATTTTTTTTTTTTGTAAAGACTTGTTCACAGTATGTTGCCAAGGGGTGAGATACCGTGCCCCACCCAGAAGGATGTCATTTGAATTATTTCCATGAAACTAAAATAATTATTTTTGAAATGACTTTATATTACCACAAAATATGTTTTAAAAGTTATTTAGTCTATTACTTTTTTAATCCAAAATGAAAACATGCACATTTCTGATCTTGGCTAATTCATCCTTCCCATCACAGCCTCATACAGCATATTACACTAATATCTTCCCTCTCATTGTATAAAGCCTTCAGAATAATCAGTAATATATTTATGTCCATAGTCAACTGATTTAGGAAGAAATCTATGAACATAACATTTCTTTTTTTATTCTTCTTCTTTTTTTTATTTTGAGACAGACTCTAGTTCTGTTACTCAGGTTGGAGTGCAGTGGCACAATCCGGTTCACTGCAACCTCCTCCCAGGTTAACAAGCTATTCCCTCGACTCAGCCTCCCAAGTAGCTGGGACTGCAGGCGCCTGCCGTCATGCCTGGCATTTTTTTTTTTTTTGTATTTTTAGTAGAGACGAGGTTTCACCATGTTGGCCAGGCTGGTCTTGAACTCCTGACCTCAAGTGATCTGCCTGCCTCGGCCTCCCAAAGTGCTGGGATTACAGGCGTGAGCCACCACACACAGCCATAATGTCTCTAGACAAATTAATACACTCATCTTTAGATACTATTGATAGAAAAGTTACTCTAATTTTCTCAATATCTTAGCTTATTTAAGAGTAACTAATCTTTGCTCGGGTGCGGTGGCTCACAACTGTAATCCCAACATTTTGGGAGGGTGAGGCGGGCGGAACCCCTGAGGTCAGGAGTTCAAGACCAGCCTGACCAACATGGTCAAACCCCCTCTCTACTAAAAATACAAAAGTTAGCTGGGTGTGGGGGCGCATGCCTGTAATCCCAGTCACTTGGGAGGCTGAGGCAGGAGAATCTCTTGTAACATGGAGGCCAAGGTTGCAGTGAGCTGAGATCGCACCACTGCACTCCAGTCAGGAGACAGAGTGAGACTCTGTGTCAAAAAAAAAAAAAAAAATAGTAACTAATCTTCAAAAGTATGTACTACAAACAATTTTGCGTTTGGTTTTCAATGTACTTAATAATTACTAAATAAATAAAAAAAGTTCTGTGACAATCATTTGTGATTTATTTAAAGCATTTATTGTGTTCAAGATATTTAACATGGAAGGGTATTATATATTAATTCAAGAAAAAAATTATGAAAACATATTCCATATAGAACTATAATTATTTTATAGCTACTGTAATTGGAGAGTTGTATTTTACTGAAAATTTCTCAAGAAGAAATACTAAAGCAAAGTGGTCCAGGTAGAAATTCATAACAGAAATGTGTCTTATATGATGAAAAGACTAGTCCTTGCCAATGCTATTTATAAGTTATCATTAAGGTAGCATTATAATTTATCTTTTTGAGGTCATTGGACTGAAATGAGAATTGAAAGATTGGTTTCAAATATTCCTATTTAGAAGGACATTATTTTATTTATGTTAAAACTATTTTAAGTATTTTTTAAATTCTCTAGTTATCTAATTTTGTATTAATGAAAATTTTGTACATGTTCTGTGTTTGGAAGAAAATGGAAAGATGAAAAATAATAACACAGAAGATCATGTAAATCAAGCCAAAAATATCAATCCATTATATATTTTGGTGGTATGCACTTTAAAAATACTTTTTTGTTCTCATATATTTGAATATGTATATACAAAATCAGTATTTTATTTTTCCCCAAAAAGTGAATCATGAGGCCAATTATTTCATTTTAGATTTTGCATTTATTTGGTTTTAAAACATAAAGTGTAAAGAGCAATTTACATATTAACATAAAATAAATAAATTTTGTAATTTCTCTGGAAAATATAATGAATTAACCAAATAAAACCCAATGTTGTTGTATTTTTCTTTCTCAGTGATGAACTACATGGAATGTTCACATTTATTTTATTTACGGCTTAAATCCATTGAATTCATGGTCGTAAACTTCATTAAAACAATGAAAAGCAAAACATATAAACATACAGGTTGATAATAGATTTTAGTAGACCTGCCCAATCTGTGTTCATTTTTATATACAGGAGTCATTTACCTTACTCAGACATACAGTAGGCAGTTAAATATTGATTCAATTGAATTAAAAGAATCAAAATATACTTTTCGCTAATTATATCATTAAAAAACAAACAGATATGCTCAATGAAAATCATTACATGGGCCGCGCGCGATGGCTCACACCTGTAATCCCAGCACTTTGGGAGGCTGAGGCGGATGGATCACCTGAGGTCAGGGGTTGGAGAACAGCCTGGCCACCATGGTGAAATCCCGTTTCTGCTAAAAATACAAAAAATTAACCGAGCGGATTCCTGTAATCCCAGCTACTCGGGAGGCCGAGGCAGGAGAATTGCTTGAACCCGGAAAGCAGATGTTGCAGTGAGCTGATATCGTGCCATTGCACTCCAGCCTGGGCTACAAGAGCAAGACTCCGTCAAAAGAGAAGGGAAGTGGAGGGGAAGGGGAGGGGAGGGAGGGGAAGGGGAGGGGAGGGAGGGGAAGGGGAGGGGAAGGAGGGGAGGGGAAGGGGAAGGGAAGGGGAAGGGAAGGGAAGGGGAAGGAAAGGGAAGGGAAGGGTAGGGAAGGGAGAAAATCATTACACGAATCTAGAATGCCAAAACTGTTATGCTTATTATGATCTCTTTTTTTTCTTTCATAATCCATATCCCAATTCATTAGTGACAACAAATTCTTTGTGCCAGTTTCCAAACATATCTAGAACCCTACCCTTTCCCAGAACTTTCAGTGCTATCACTCTGGTCAAGGATATCTTCATTTTGTATTCATTTTATCCCAATAGCCACCTAACAGGCCTCCTTCCTACTGTGCATGGCTCCCTGTGGTCCTTTCTTCATCCAGTATCTATGCAGATATTTCTAAATGCACAGCATGATTATCTTGTAAATAAAACACTCCAAATGTCTATGCCTTACTCTTAATGAAAGTTTTTTAAATTTTGATTTCATTCTTATTCTCTAAATGACTTTTCCCTTCCTCTCTGAACCCATTCACTATCATTTTGCTTTAGAACATGCAAAATGTGCTCCTCCCTAAGGACCGTATTAATTATCTTTTGCAGCATTTTAACACAGATAGTATTTTAAAGCACACCCATCTAATACTTCACTGTCTCTATAGTTCAGGATCCCAAGCTTGATCTACAGGGTCCTCTTCTTCAGGGCCTCACAAGGCTGCAAAAAGGCGTCAGCTGGGATTGCAGTTTTTTCTGAGGCTTGATTTTGAAAGGATCCCCTTTAAACTCAAGTTGTTGTTGGCAGAAATTAGCCCCTTGCATACCGTTGGCCAGTGGACAAATTTCTTCCCAGCTACAACCCAGAGGTTTCCCTCAATTCCTAGCTGGTTGTTTCCTGGAGGCTGCTCTCAGTTTCTTGTGACATGGGCCTTTCCAAAATGGCTACTTATTTCATCAAAGCCAGCCAGGGAGAGCATCTTCTGGCAGGACAGATATTAGAACTTTTTGCAGCCTAATTGGATAAGTGACATCCAATTATCTTTGCATTATTCTATTCATAAAGCAAGTTACTGTTTTGCCCACATGCAAGATCACAGGAGAACGTAAATTTCAGGAGCTGGGTATCATGAGATCCTCTTTAGAGTGTGTATGTAATGGGGTCTTCCAACCTGTTAGTTTTCTATTTGCCCTGAAAGATGTTTCTTCAGATATCAACCAGGCTTTCTCCTCACATTTTTTTGAAGTTTGTATTCAAATGTCAATTTATCAGAAAAGGCATACTAATCCCTACATATGAAGAGTACTCCGCAGGCAGTTTTTGGTAACTTACTTTGATTTCTGCCTTTTTTCTTTTTTTGTGGTAGTTATTATTACTAGCTAGAGATCATATTTATTTTGTTTCACCCCTCTAGATTTAAACTCTCTTAATACAGGTATTCTCTGTCTTATTCTCGGATATAGCTCCACCTTCTAAATATGTGCTAAGCCCAAAGAAGAAAGGTGTTCAAAAATTAGGCTTTTTTTTAAACTAAAAAGGTATATTTATTCCCAAGTATATTCTAACACAGTGTCATATAGATCTGCACTGTGTAATAGTAGTCACCAGCTATATACGACAATTTATTTTAAATTAGTTAATAGTAAATATTTTTAAATATCAGTTTCTCAGTTATACTAGCCAGATTTCAAGTGGTCAATAGCCACACAGGCCTAGTGGCTACCATACTGGAAAGCACCAATATTGAATAACTTCATTATTGCAGAAAGTTCTATCAACCAGCCTTGTTTTATATATTTATTCTTTTTGTTTTCTATTAGGTTTTGAACTTCCATGGAGAGTAAAATCTGTCCTAATCATCTTCATATGATAAATTTTTATTCTATTATAGAAAACCTATAAGATTTTACAGAAAACATTGTTGAATGAATAGATTTTGGGGTGAATGAATGAAAACACAATTCCATGCCAGAAAAATAATTACCCTAAATAATTCAATGAATTTTTAATCAACAGATAACTCTTGGTTTGTTTTCTTCCTTATACTAACTCACAAAGGGAGTTTTATTTTAAAAATTTTGCAAACTATGATCAATTTTATTTCAGAAAAAAAATCTTCTCCTTAATGAAAATTCATGAAATATATTACTGTGACCATAAACAGAGAGAAACACGCAGTATGAGTTTCCCAAACACTATATATTTTTGCTGTCTTTTAAGAGACCACAGTGATATACAAAATCATGCCTGCTGACTGGCGGATCTCAGTAGCACTAGGCTTGTTTTATCTTGCTCTGTGTTCCTTGAAGCTCATCATAAAATCTGTAAGATTTCTGTGTTCAAAAGTTAGAACAAGACAGAAAACATCTTCTTCATTTTTGAGAAGAATAAATTTTATTCTAATACACAACAATCTACTAATTTTTAAAAATATGAACTATTATATCGGGATAGTACCTAACTTGAAATGAAAAGGTTGTAATAAGTCATATGAAAGGTGTGATTGGAAGAATGCTTAACAACTAATATACCTATCATATAAATATACATTAAGTGTGTGTGTCTATTATACTATAAGTATCTATCAATAAAATCATATTTATATTTTCATAATGGCAAAATATGGTACTGATTCTTTTTGTATTTTTTATTTATCACCAGTTATATATCTTGGACTTAACTCTGAATTACTAAAAATTAAAATTTATTCCTCTATTAATATGGTGAGTAAATGGTGGCTGATAACATGTTTCTGATAGTTCATGTCCAAAACTGTGAGAATCCTTATTGTGAAAAGTTTTATCATGGCCCATTTACTAACAGAATAAGGCAATGAGCCTATGAAGTCACAAATCCATTTTAAAACTCTGAATTATATTAATACCAGGATAATTTATGGAAACAAATATAGTATATGACAATAACTATGAGTGAAAAGAAGAAGCAGCACCTGCTTTGTCATCTTCTGAATCTCTCCATCTATGAGGATTGTATACCTCTCAGAGAAGACATTGAAACATGATATTTATATATGTATGAACACTGTGACTGTTTTTAAGGAAGGTCTTGGCAGTGTTGCAAAGAATATCTAAAGATGAAAACTAAAATTTAATTTCTTTTAATGTAGGGCATACACTGATATTTTGATAGTGTTTGGGATAAAGTTGAGTTTTTGTATAATATTTATGTATTTTATATATATACATACACAAAAAATAATTTCCAAAATATATCTATCTACATAGTTTTTTTGTACTGCATAGTAATATAAAATTACCACAATTTTATACCTTAGACTAGTTAAGTCAATAATTTATTTTCTTAGTAGATGAAATTTTTTTCTTAAAATATGGAATGTTGAGTCTTATATTTTCCATGAAAGTTTTCACTAATACTTTGTTAGAATAAAAATAAGAATGACTTAATTATTTATTTAAAAATTTATTAGAAAAAATATTTGCAAAAAATAACTTTAATTTCAATAAAGCCATGCAGAATGGGCTTTTTTTTTTAACCTGAGAAAATGTTATATTCATCTATGTTAGAAAAGCTGAAGCAAGCATATTGGATGTCAAGTATCTCTAAGTCAATTTCTCATTTGCTCTGCATCTTTGCAGAGCTGATTTGAGCATAGCAATTCTTTGAAATCAATGGGAGGTTGGCAGTTGGATTAGCTAAGTACCATCATGGAGACAAGAAATTGGTCCTTTTTGTCATTTTCAATATGTTTTTTCTTATTGTAAACTAATAAAGACAGGAAAAATTTAGTGAGCAATTTTATTTAATCTTCTCATTAAGGATATTCAACTATTTTCATTTAAAACCATGTACAAATTTAATGTTTTCAGAAATTTCTTTGATCACTTGATCTTAATATCTAACCTACTCACAGTACTTGCTCTTCCCTAATACACTTTAGTTCTCTTTATAACATTTATCATTACTTGTTTTTATATTACAGTATATTTATTTATTTTTTTGGTTATTTTGTTCTGATTTATCTGTGACAATAACCCCAGAACTTAGAAACTTTTTATCACTGGGTAGATGCTCAAAATATACAATAAAAATATTTAATTTATTTAAGCGTACCTAATATCTACAACCAATCAGATATTTGATAAAACTACTCAATATTCTGTTTGAAATATTTACTGGTGATGAGAGAAACTGTTCTGTAATAAAGCAGACATTCTCATTATTCTAGAAACTGTCATCAAGCAACTAGGAATAAAAAAGCAGCAGATATACTTTCCAGGTTTTAAGGCAACTATTGTCATTGATATAGGAACTAACAATCTTGACATCTAATTTTACCTCCTGGTACTTCTCAGAAAGAACCTGAGCATCCCAAACAAAGAACCATTCATCTTCTTCCATTTGCTTCTTTTGTATTTCTGTTGAATGCTTACCACACCCTTATTTATCATTTATAGTTAGTTCAAAAGTTTGCCCTTGATTTCTGCTAGCAGACAGGGAGGGAAGCTAGGAATAGATGAAGCCAAGTTTTATTTTCACTAACTCGTTGTTTATAACACAAAGGGAAAAGAATAAGCAGATTTCATCATGGGCACCACAACTCATTTCCTTTCTACTTGATGCAGAAAAGAGCATACTAATAGAAAGATACCCAGCCTTTCCTCTTCAAAATAAAATATGCATATTTTTGACTCTGCTTCCTATACAACACATGTAGATAGCCCTGTTACTTCTTCTTCACATGAAAATATCTCATAGATGTTCCACTTCCTAAATAAATTACTGGTAGTTGCACTCTATATAATCTTCCTCATCACTGTTCATGAAGTTTACTTGAATATTAAACTTAGTGCCACATTTCTGAAAAGTGTTTATATTCTGGTTTATATTGATTTATAGGATGAGTACACTAAAAATCTATACCATTCAAGTTCATGAATTTGATTTTTTTATTTGAATTATTCATAAATATTTGAATGATGTAGGTCATGAAAAGATGTAGGACAAATATTTCATATTTCTAGGCTTAGGGTAAGTGAGATACTTAACCAGTGTATGAGATTATCATTTACTTCACTTTGTTTTCAGCTGATGAGGTAGTAACTTGATAACTAAAATAATTACACAGAGAATATATTAGGACATTTTTCCATATTTCAGAGATGAGGAAATTATTTTTTTAATAGAGATAGCCAAGTTGTGGACATTAAAGATCTCAGAAAGAAACCCTGTAGAATGTCAAAGTTCTAGGAGGCTCACTAACCACTTTTAGATATATAAAACAAACAATCAAAGCCAAAGTATTTTAGGCATCTGTATGAATCATAAATTATGTCTTTATACTTAAACAAAAGGAACTGAATAAAGGGAAAGCCATAAATCAATGGCCAAAACAAACAACATTTCCTTAAGCGGTCAGTGTTGTCCCTGGTGAAGTAGTTAAGTAGGCTGCAGTGCACATTGACTCCAGAGGTTCAAGCTACCCTCAATTTGATACTATTACTCCTCACTCCTCTTGTCTGCCCCTTTGGCATCCACCGTAGTATTTTTGCTCTTTTAGCCCTTCATAAACTTTTTAACTGACTTCCTTTCTTATTTCTGAAGTATTTTTCTGTTTTGTTACTCCACCCAGGCTAACACAGATATCCACATACTTTATCAATTTACTTATCAAGAAACTATTCTTCCCCAAACTGTACATGATCTCCTGGCCGTGTTATGGGTCTTCTTTCTTTCTTGGCTTTGTTTCTCTCATCCTCCTTGCTAAAATGTTGTTGATTTCTACCAGCTGCTTTATTTTATTATCCCATTCTTCAAAACGTACTGAATTTAACTTTCTCATTACCAATATGCTGTTTTTTCTCTCCAGGGCCCTGGTCTATTTTTCTGTATTGATTATTTGGTACAAAATAGTGTTTAATCTATAGATTTCTCCCTTACTACTATTTATCCCCAACCAGTTTAAGTAGAATTCAAGAAGTCATACAGAATAAAAAAGGTGTTCATCAAATAAGAAAAAAAAGAGGTTGAGAGAACTTATGACCACCTGTTGTCTTCTGAATAGGGACGATGGTATTTATCCTAGTGCCTCATTTTTCACTAAGTAAAGACTGCATCATTGCTCAATGTTCGCTCTAAAGGGTAGAAAGGAAAAGGGATTATTTAAGCTAAGAAGGAATATTCAGGAGTTGTTTTATTCTCTTTTAAGGAATATAACTCATTCGAAGCATTTTGGTACCTTTGTTCCTCCTGATTGACTGAGGAGGCATTTCTATACCCATTTTGCAGTAGGATGAAATGTTAATGAATTTTGATGCAGTGGTAATAGTTAACTTTGCTTTGAAGGCAAATTGAAGAATAGTGTGTTAAATAGGGAGAGACAAAGTTTTGCATGTATTTTAAAAGCTAAGTAGGAAGCAAGGAAAGATAAATTTCTTGAAAATGTAGAGAAGAAGGATTTATCAAATAGAGAAACATTCACAAGTTATTAATAATGAATAGGATTGAGCAATGACGTGAAAGAATCTTACCTGATTAAGAAAAATAAACTAATAAAGATTAAATTGAAAAATAATCAATATTATATTTAGAGATTTGTAAAGTCCCTTCCCAGTAACACCTATCTCATTTGGCAAATTGGAAGTGAAACTATGTGCTTAGGAAAGGGGGATGGAATTTGAGTTGAATAAGAACCTTTCAGATATATATCAAGAAAAATTACAAGATATGCTGAACTAATACAGCAAAAGATAAAAGAAAAATTTTAAAGTTGCAACTACCCCAATGCCTTTCTATTATTAACGGTACCAATTTTTAATGTGTATTTTCTCTAGCTGGGGCTGATACCCCACTTGTTCAAAGAAATGTTGAAATACTGAATTGTTAACTAAGTCAGCGATTATGATATGCTAGGGATATGACAGTAAAAATACAAATAGTCCATGGTGTTGATAATGCCTATGCAAAACTATATGTTTGAATATTCTGTCTATGATACTTAGGCTTATGTAACTACAAGAAGAGGATGTTAGATATTGACATAAAAGAAATAAAGAACAGAAATAGCTGTTTTCAGGAGTGAAGAAAAAAACCACTAAGAGATAAGAAATTATAATTAATGTTTAGATAATAGATTTGAGTGTGCTCAGAGTGGTATTGTAGTTTATGTTGAAAAAGTATTGAGTAAGATCATGGCTATAGACTATAGTAAAACGACTAAATTTAATGAAGACTAGGAGCATCTTTCTTTATATTTTAATTCTTATTATATATGAATTTAAAAATAGACTTGAGCAATTACATGTTCAGTGATAAGGAATAAAACCATTTTTTTTTACTTGTCTTCTCATTGAATATAGGTAACTGACCTTGGAAGTTAAAAGATGTCAAGTGCAATGCATAGTGGAAAGTGATGGAATGGGACTGCAGAAAATTCACAAGGAGCAGAGGGTTTTTGTTCTGTGTGAATTGAGAAGTAGTGGTCTGGAAATTATTGTAAATTATTCTTCTACCTCTCAGCCCTTTAGTGAGTAGAGTATCAGGGAAGGCACAGCTTCTAGTTGACAAGCCTGAAGGAAAACATCAATGGGAAATACCTAGGTTTTAATTTAGCAATAGTGGAGAATAACTTTTCTATGAAGTAAATGAGTGTGGAATGTTTGTTTATTAAAGAGCGAAAGTTTCAGATGATGCAGAGGGAAGGAGGGTATAAGTGAGAAGACTAAATGTGATTTGGAAGGATATGCCCAAGGAAAGGGGGAAAAAAACCAAGAAGCAAAGAAAAGAAAGACCTAAGGGGCCTCCATTTCCTTCAATGGATGAAAATCACCAACCCTGTATCAATATTATTTTGGTCTAAGACCAGAGTTAAGCTAAGGATTGCAGGCACATACATAGTATGGAGATACAGGTGTCGAGACACACCCCATTGACACTCGAGTGAGCACTTTTAAGGAGAGTCAAGTAATAATAAAACGAAAGTCTTTCACAAAGTAGATTTGAAGATAATGATATTTAGTTAAGAGGCACATCAGATTCATCACTTTGGTGTCCAGGCGGTGATATCAAGGGATCAACTGCCCCATACTTTTTCTTCCCATTCAATTTATGAACTATTAATTGATGCTTAGAAATATTTGATACTAATAATTCTTTCATTCTATGGCTCAAAAATTTTAATGCATTCAATGATAGGAAGTAGCACAGGAAAATCATATTGAGGATGCACATTTCTATAGATAATTGAATGAAGATATATAATTTTTCACATGTCAAAAGTATTAAGGCACTATTTAATGAGCAACAACAGCAGACAATATTATGGTGATGCTAAAAAGTGAAAGTGAATGTCAGCTGATCTGGAATTCTATCACCATATAACAGGCTCTAAGTCTACAAAAATGCTCAGTCACAGCCAAAGCATAGTTTCAAAGATATTGATCTTGTGACAACATTCTTTTGAAATGACTTTATTTCTGTTCCAATAAATGACTCAAGCGGATTTTAAAATGAAGTTGAAGCCGCATAAAGAAATCTACATTGGTGTTATGAAAGTGCCTATCTTGACTAACTGAGAGAAATGGTTTAGTATGCAGTTTCTCTAATAGACATAGGCTACAAACACTCTAAATAATAGAATGTAATGCATGCTTTGTGAATTAAACAGTTTATAATTGCAATCAAGTCTCTAAACTATTTTCTTCTGATAATCACCTAGTATTAATGCCTGGCTGCAGTTTCTTTCACAATATTTCAGTAGGTTTTAATAAGGCTGCAATGAGTTCTTATTGTGGACACTGTTGATTATAAATTTTATATAATCTAGAATTTAGAATTAAATATATATATGGACTATATTCTTTTGTATAGACTTACATATGTTACAGGACTGCATGTAATTGTCCTTTTTCAGAAAGGCTAGTCTAATCTAGATATAATTCTAATCTGTTATATTTGAGTGTAATGCGACTACTTAAAAAATAGCATTCCATTTTTAGATATTTATTTCTATCCAGCTTGGCCCCTTCAAAGCAGTGACACATGCTAGAATACATGTGAAAAATCAGGTATGGAAATAAAGCAAAGAAATATGGTAACAATGAAGGTAGTTATCAAATAACTATCTGAATTGTTTGAAAGATAGCTGTGCTGTCACCTTCTTCGTCCACTTCACTTCAGCTACTGATAGATATTGGTTGTTGCTTATAACACAGTTTGAAACTGTTGCATTATATCTTAACAACATTTTCACCCAGATGATGAAATAACACTTACTTCACAGTATGATGTGGACAGATGATAGAAAAATACAAAGCAGTGCTTCATAACATTACCAAAAATCTAAGATAAAATAACCTGAACAAGCAAGTACATGATAACAGAGAACATATACATGTTTGAAGCCTGAAGCAGCCTGCAGCATTACATGTTGGGAGTTGTTTAAAAGAGCCACCAAGAAATTTTAACTGTGTAAAGCCATGCTATGTACACTGTTGGCAAAACATTTCTTAATTAAACATCTAACCGTAGATATACATTTGATCAAGTGCAAGCAAAAGCCTAAAGAAGGAATACAGAACATTGAAATTGATGCATGGCCTCTTCAACACAGAATAAATATTGAACTGACCTTAACGTTGTGAGCATCTGGTAATTTTCCAGAAACAAATCTCATCCTTATAAACACAGCAAAATATTATTTGAAGTGGTGCTAAAGGCAGCTTGATTTTGGTATGCAGTTTTTACTACTGTTTATTATATTTCCTACATAACAAAATCATTCTATTTAAATCTGGTATCAGATCCCCTACTTTGGTGTTATTATACCCTCACTTTAGATTTTCAGCATTCACAAAAACTAAGTAAATACCAACAATTAAATTGTACATGTATTTATGTGTAGTTACTTAAAGCTTTTTAAAAAATTACCATTAGAAAATGACATATCGAAGTAAAACCAAATGGGAAAAGTTAAATATTCCCCTTCCACTGGATATTTTAGTGGCCAAATTACTTTTTTAATTTATGATTATTCATTCTCCTTATTCATTCATCCATATAGCCATCTGCTTACTTAAAAAGAATCTATGGAACATAAGCTATGTGATAAGTACATGGAATAAAGAGGTAAGTATGACAAAGGTTTGTGTATATGAAATTAAGAGTCTAGAAGTACAAACAGATATAAAAGTAATATCATAATTATGTTAACATTTGGAGACCTTTATTCTCTACAAAGTATTTTACATAAGCTTTCTTATTTACTTTTCATGATAATTTTATGAGCTAAGGATCAGTATTTTCGTTTTACTGGAGAGAAAACTAATGTTTAGAAAGTTAAGTAACTCAACCAAAATTTCAAAGATATGTTGTATGTTGAGATTTGACAATATCTGGCTTATATGAAAGTGTCTGCTCTTACATGTTTTAATATTACCTTAATACTATGTATGCCATTAGATGTTGTGAATATTACGGTCGTCCAAAAATATTAAATGAAAAATTTTAGAAATAATCCATACATTTTAAATTGAGCATCATTCTGAGTAGTGTGATTAAATCTCACATCATCTGCTCAGTCCAGCCTGGGACTTTATTCACCCCTTTGTCCGTCATATCGACACTGTAGACACCATCTGCCCATTAGCCACTGAGTCGCCATCTAAATTATCACATTGACTGTTGCAATATCACAGTACTTGTGTTTAAGTAATCTTTATTGTACTTAATGGTAGTCCCAGTGCACAAGATTACAGATGCTGGCAATTCATATATGTCAAAGAGAATCAAAATATATGCCAAAGAGTAGCTGATAATCTCTTACTGTGCCTAATTTATAAATTAAACTGCATCATCAGTATGTATGTACAGGAAAAAAAAACATAGTATATATAGAGTTGCATACTATCCATGGCTTCCAGCATCCACTGGGGATTTTGAAATGTATCCCCCTCAGATAAGGGGGAATTATGGTATTCAGCCTACACACTATTCTATCTCTTAGTCACCTTGAACTTGAATTGCTATAATAGTGTTATTTAACTGAAGTTGCTGTCTACAATTTCTTCTTCTTTAAACCACTTTGTTTATCTGAAGGCTGCCTTGCTTAGGTTAATTGCCTATTCTCAAATATATTATAGCTCAAATATCCACTGACTACCTGAATTTTTTTTCCTATTTTTAAAATTCTAGATTTCACCCTCCTGATCCAACAAATTTCTTTCGGCATCAATGCACATTCTTTAATCAGACAATGTCTTCACTATCCAATTAATATATAATGACCATTCCTAATGCTGTTTCTTTGCTTACATAAATTATTCTCCTTTAAAAACATTTTTCCCCTGATTTGGCTATCTAAATTACTTACTTTCAGAAAAATTAATGGAAATATCCACATTTCCAAAGGAAAAAACATAGGCAAAAATGTCATAAGAAAACTCATAAAATGCTTAATTGACATGTAAAATTGTTCCATAGAACCCACAATCAATATGAAAATTTAAAAAGAACATAAAAATCTATTTCTATTATCACTTTATATACCTAAGATTTCATTTGTTGCAGTGAAATAATCATTTCCACACATCAACATTCATTTTCTCCATTACATCACTTTAGTAATTAAAAAGTTGTCATAATCTCTTTCGTGCCTGAATTTATTGTACTTATCCAGGCTAATTAATACCCTGATTTTGACTTCTTTGGGCTTTTTCATGATTTAAACTTTTTATACCTGTTATGATATAATAAATTAGTACAATCCTAGAAATTCCTTCAGCTATTAAGAAAAAGCAGTATCTGTATAATGTTAGAACAGGAAAGCTGACTATTTGACAGTAATTCTCATTTGGTCTTCAAGGCCATTACATGTCTGACAAAATATGGAAAAATTTCATATTGTACCATGTTTAGTCCTTCATTTTATACCATAATTTAGTTTCTTTTGTACAGAAACTAACTTATATATTCATTTCTCTACATGGAATTTAAATAATGGTAGAAGCATATTCAATAAGTAATACTTATAAATTAAACTAAAAGGGTAAACTTCTTTCCTCCCAAAGCAAAGTATAATTAAAATTATAGCTTACTTGCCACAAATTTAAGAAATCAAATGTATTTGCATATGAGATAATCACATATTTTATTCATAGATATACAGTTGTACATGATATATATTTTTCCCACTCATCTCTTTTCTAACAACATAGTTAAATCGAAATTATTAAGGAAAACTAGATTATTTGAAATGGAAATACAATTTAACATATACAGTGAAAATTCTAAGTATGATTAAAGGGGCTAAGAAGAAATCTTTGAATCATACCCTGCATGATGCCAAATAAGCAGACAAATTTCAAGCCCTTCATTGGCCACTCCTTTTTTTAAAAATTATTTTTAATATTTTCTCTTTTTTAAAAATTTTACTTTAAGTTCTGGGATACCTGTGCAGAACATGCAGGTTTGTTACATAGATATACATGTGTCATGGTGGTTTGCTTCACCCATCAACCTGTCATCTAGGTTTTAAGCCCCTTGTGCATTAAGTATTTGTCCTAATACTCTCCCTCCCCTTGCCCCCCACCCCCCACAGGCCCCAGTGTGTGATGTTCCACTCCCTGGGTCCATGTGCTTTCATTGTTCAGTTCCTACTTGTGAGTGAGAACATGTGGTGTTTGGTTTTCTGTTCCTGTGTTAGTTGGCAGAGAATGATGGCTTCCAGCTTCATTCATGTCCCTGCAAAGGACAAGAACTCATTCTTTTTTATGGCTGCATAGTATTCCATGGTATATATGTGTCACCTTTTCTTTATCCAGTCTATAATTGATGGGCATTTGGGTTGGTTCCAAGTCTTTGCTATTGTAAATAATGCTGCAATAAACATATGTGTGCATGTGTCCTTATAGCAGAATGATTTATAATCCTTTGTGTATATATGCAGTAATGGAATTGCTGGGTCAAATGGCATTTCTGGTTTTGGATCCTAGAGGAATCGCCACACTGTCTTCCATAATGATTGAACTAATTTACATTCCTACCCACAGTGTAAAAGCATTCCTATTTCTCCAAAGCCTTGCCAGCATCTATTGTTTCCTGACTTTTTAATAATCGCTATTCTAACTAGAGTGAGATGGTATCTCATTGTGATTTTGATTTGCATTTCTCTAATGACCAGTGATGATGAGCTTTTTTCCATATGTTAGTGAGCCGCATAAATGTCTTCTTCTGAGAAGTGTCTGTTCCTATTCTTTACCCACTTTTGGATGGGGGTGTTTGTTTTTTTCTTGTAAATTTGTTTAAGTTCCTTTTAGATTCTTGATATTAGACCTTGGAAGATTGGTATCTTGCAAAAATGTTCTCCCATTCTGTAGGTTGCCTGTTCACTCTGATGACAGTTTCTTCTGCTGTGCAGAAGCTCTTTAGTTTGATTAGATCTCATTTCTCAATTTTAGCTTTAGTTGCAATTGCTTTTGGTGTTTTAGTCATGAAGTCTTTGCCAATGCCTATGTCCTGAATGGTATTGGTGATTCCTTTTTTTTTTTTTTTTTTTTTTTTTTTCCGAGATGTAGTCTCACTCTATTGCCCAGGCTGGAGTGCAGTGGCGTGATCTCAGCTCACTGCAAACTCCGTCTCCCGGGTTCACGCCATTCTCATGCCTAAGCCTCCCTAATAGCTGGGACTACAGGCACCCGCCACCGCACCGGGCTAATTTTTTGTATTTTCAGTAGAGATGAAGTTTCACAGTGTTAGCTAGGGTAATCTCAATCTCCTGACCTCATGATCCACCCGTCTCGTCCTCCCAAAGTGCTGGGATTACAGGCGTGAGCCACCGCACCCGGCTGGTGATTCCTTTTAAAAATCAGCCAAAATTGTTTTATGGCAAGCTCTCATGTTCACACAAGTTCTCATGTTTTCACCTTGCTTCACTGGCTGCTATAAACAGAGATGCTAAAGATGTATAGCAGTCTTTTTTTTTTCCCTGTTTGCTCATCCAGAAATGTTTTCTTCTGTCATTATAACAATCAAATATTCTCATGAAATATAGGATAAAAATACACATTTAAGTATCACTTAATGCTTTTGTTACACTGAGACTTACTTGTTTTACTAAGACCTGCTTGTATTAATTCTACAAAATGAAATATAAATATTTAAAGACATACCTTTAAATATAAGATGGATACATAAAATACTTCTACCTTATATGATTCAATTGTAATTATCTTCTCCTTTAAAAATTAATTCAACACATAAAAAATTTTAATTCATTCATTTTTATATACAACCTAAAAATTCACTGAAGATATTTGTGATTTCTTTCCTCTTATGTCTGATTATATTAAATTTCATTATTCTTTTATATGGAAGACATATTTTAGGACTTAATGATGTCACAAAGAGTAGCTAAACATTGTAAATTAAGAATTACAATGCTGTAGAAACAATTATACTACTCTTGAAAATACTTGATCCCATGCAACACTGATTACCTCCTCATATGAAGTCCTGTTACCATGTCTAGAGACTGCGAGTCATGAACATAGCACTTTTAAATTACACTTATGTTAAAATGGCTTTTTTAAAAGGTCTTGTCTAACTTAACACTTATATAATCCTCTTTTTGGTCTCTGTGAGACTCTCTTTGCCTTTGGTATTTGTGTTTTCACTTAGTCTGAAATCTTCTTTATAGTGTCTATTTGCTCTTTTCAAATCCCCTTTCACATTCTTTTTTTTCTGTTCACCATTTAGTATTATTCTTTTCAGAGTTACATTCTTTGTTTTATTCTCTTCCTGTTGTAGAGTCAATGGAAGGCAATTCTCCATACACCTATGAATTATGTTGTTACTCTAGCCCAGTAGTTCTCAACCAGGGATGATTTTGTTCCTCTACTGAAGAGACATTTGGAAATGTCTGCAGACATTTTTGGTTGTCACAACAGGAAGGGAGGATGCTATTGCCATTTAGTGAGCTGAAAGCAGAAATGCTGCTAAACATCCTATAATGTACAAGACATCCACCCCACCAAAAAGAGTTGTCTCTTCTTAACACATATCTCTATCTTGTTTATTATATTATTTGCACACTTCTGAACTCATCCCTTCTTTTATTCATTTTACCTTAGACTTTGATCTCATATCAGAAAAAATAGTTTGCAACCACTATTTTATATAAATTTTATACCCCAGAAGGACACTGAAAAAGCTGCTATCAAACTCTTATCCCAAAAATTCCAGTGAAAAGAAATAATATCCTAGCTCTCTTGATGCTGACCAGTCAACTTAACCTTCAGAATGGGTAGCATATATGAAGCCAATAGCTCCTTGAAAAATATATGGATATAGAGGACAAGTTGAAGGGGAAGAAAAATGTTCTTGAAGAAAAAAATTGCTATTTTTTAATGATCTCTTTTTAGGCAGAAGGCACTATGGCTTTAAAATTAAAATACTCCAAACCTTCCTATTTGAAGTTTTGTTCTATTAATGAAGAGAGAGAGAGAACAATAAGATGTGTACTGTCTTCATTTCTTCCACTAAATTATTACGCTTTTAAAATTATCCTCTCTCATGATGGTGATAGAATCTACCAAATTAGAGTAGTATTTAGGTTTAATTCAATACCAGATCAATTTCACACATTCTACGTGTTAGAGGCACTCTAAGGATTGGAGTGAAATAAGAAAGATGACTATGGATCCTTCAATTTGTCATATTTGATAATAAGAGTTTTCCTAATGTGATTCTGATTACTAAAATTTGATGTGCAGTAGGTTGATATAATACGTTGTTTGACAGGATCTATCTTCTTAAGAATCTGAACCAGTGACCTTTCTCTATGCAGTCTCAAGTAGGCATGCAACCTACTGAAGAACCACACTCTACAAACCTTCAGGTTGTAGTCAGATTGTTTCCCTAAAGTGCTAAGTTATCATTCAGTGGGGGTATTTGCCATTGTTCCTTTTCTGCCATTTCTTGTTGGCAAATTGTATCCCATGCTGCTTGATGCATTTTCTCTAGTTTTTCCAGAGTCAGAGATTTTAAGGGTACACAGTTTGGGTGTACACAGCACCATTGTGGTTACATCTTCCACAGACAACTGCCCTTGTTTTGGAAGAACTTCACTTCCACCACATCTGAATTGTTTTAGGAGTCTTCCTCTAGTGTTATCCTTCCCCAGGGATTTGAGTAGAATATTGTCCTGGAGTCATTCTGTTTATAAAATCATAAGCATTCACTGGCATATGTCAGTGTCTTTTATTTCTAGTACATTATTTTAATCCCTGAAATAAGGAACAAAAGATCATTCAATGATACCTTCTCCCACTTCAAAAATTGTTTCTATTAGTTCTCTCATGCTGATTAAAGACAATTCAGAGGGAGACATGATAAGGAAAATTTTAGAATTATTATTATGAATAATAAAGGATCCAAAAATATTAATAGCTCCTTGTCTTTTTCCTGAAATGTATGAGTACATAAGCTTTGAAAGAAGTGTCTTAGAAATGGCAACATCCTAAAAATAAAAGTTTAGTATAATTATCTTTTAATATGTCTTTTGCTAGATTTAACTTATTTAACAGTTAAGGCTACTATGAAATATTTGTTCAGATTTATTAAATTTATAAGTATTATAGTTTTTTCATGGTTTTATGAAAATATCAATTCTGTGACCTATATTTCAACAGCCTAATTAATGGGGAAGGTTTTAAGAAATCACATCACGTGTATTTTGAAAATTTAAGTCATGGAAAAACAACTCAAGTATCCTATATAACATTTATGCATTTTGTTTCTTTTTTTTTTGCACTGCCCAGAAGATATGTTTGGCATATCTTAAAGAAGCAGAAACATCACTGAATATCCATCAGGTAAAGCAATTTTTTATCCTATTAGGAAGTCTATCAAAGACATGAAAAGACAGGAAAAATAATTTTAAGTTGAGGAGAAAATGTACATGGTGTTACCATCTGCTTTGAAAGAAAGCCAGATAAATAAGACTGAAAATCCATTTGATGGCGATACCCTGTAAGAAACTGGAATAATGAAATTTTATTTTTTAAAGACAAAACTCAGAGATGCTTAAGAAAATTGGAAAATGCCAAGCAGACTGGCAGCAAACAAGACAGACATATTGTCTATGTTAAAAACAGAGTCTTACAGTGATAAACAGAGTTCTTCAACTAAATTTGCTTAAAATGTGATGCATGGGATCCATAAATTAGTCTTCATTACTCATTATAAAGAGTATAGCTACATATTTTGAATCAATAATCATTTCAAAGAATACTGTTTCTAGTTAAATAAAAATAAGCGTTCTGTTTTTCACAAATAGTACTTTAATGCAGGTAGTTTATTTCTGTCACGTTGTAATAGTCTCACTCTATTTTTGACATTTGATTTCTGACAGATTGCAAGCCCTGCTATTCCTCCTTCCCTTCTCCTCAACATTTAGGTAAACTGGTAAGAGAGCCCAGGTGTTCCCTCCTTGGGCACTAGTGAGCAATTAAAATCATGTAAGACCCTGCCCACATGGCAACCCTCAGGTGAGCCCTACTTTCTGACCATAATAAAAACCAAATCCAGTTGCCTTTCCTCCTCTTTTTGGACTGCTTGAGAGCCTGCTCTGCCCTCCCCAGAAAGCCTCATCTATGAGAAGTAAATTTACTCACACCTGCTTGATGCACATGTGATGTCATCAGTTGTGACATTTAAATCAAATTTTGGGAGGTGGAACAGGGGTTCATCTCCCCTTTGAAGGGTGACAATAACACACTTCAATAGATGAATATATGTGTAAGATAATTTACATAAAGTTTATATGGTAGAAGATATAGATTGTAGAAAATATTTTTGTGTAATTCAGCTCACACATGTGAATCTAATAAAACATTTTATTTTAGTTTTAATATGCCATTAAGTTAGTTCTTCCCTAGATGAAATAGTAAAAAGCACCACTCTCCCAGTAGTTTTATTTTCAATTTTGTAAGTAGATATTAAAACAGGAATGAAAATTTAGTGTTTAAATGAAATTTTTAGCTAGCAAAGTTTGCAGCCACAGTGATTTGTGGAAGATAAATTATGAATGCCTCCTGAAGACACAAAATCTACATATTAAGAATAAGTACATTTGGGGAAAAAGAAAAATTCAATCACTATTTTTTTACCTTGGTATTACTATTCAATCTTAATTTTGACAAATATTTACAGGTTATAGGATTGATAAGTGTTAATACAAAAGAAAGTATACTATTTTCGTTTAACATTGTGTTAACCATATGTTTCTACCTGCCTATGTAGATGTTGATTAGTAGCTGACTAGGGTGGGAGTTAATATAATGAATTAATAGTTATTCACAATTATATTTAAATTCAAATTTATTGCATAACATGGAAATTTAAATTATTCTAACACATGAATAAGGCATTATTGAATATATGTATGTATATATGCATTATACATACAATGTAACATCAAATTATATATGTGTATGCTTCATATCAAGTTTAGAATGGTTACTGGTATATGTGTATGTATGTGTATATATATATATATATCTGTGTGTATATATACAATCTGTCTGTGTGTATAAATATATCTGCATGGTTAAACAATGTGTACAATATATGCTTAGTTTTGCACATAAATTTATTCTCTTTTATGTATTAATTTGAGGACATCTAGAACATATTTATTATTTCAGGATAGTATGAATTATTAATTTGTACCATTGAGATTATTATCAAAATGTTAACTGTGCATGTGTGATATTTATATTATTTGGTCATTCTTACTTCGAGATAAGGACATTTTTAACTAAAAAAAATTTAAATGATTCAATAATAGAAAATGCCTTCTGAAATATATGAACTCTTAATGTGTTTCTTCTCTCTTAGTGAAAATCTAAAAATATGAAAACCAAGTCTTCAGAGCGGCAGCAATGAATCAAACCTATTACTGAGACTTTAAGCCTCTCCAGCTGCATGTGAAGGAGGTGTGAAAAAATGAAAGTTCAATAATCTAAAAAAAAGTAGTGCCTTTCCGCACTTTGTGGGATGGTGGTGATTGTGGAGCACACAAAGTAGTATTCACTCAGTGGGTGATTTTTGCAGTAGCAGTCTGATCTAAGTCTAAATCTCAATCCAAAATTAAAACTCAAGATGTGTTTCATTGCTTCTGAGCCAACATTTTTCTGTACTGTATTCTCTAGCTAAGCTCCTCTATGTCTCTGATCATCTTGTGATTATAC
Source organism: Pan troglodytes (assembly GCF_028858775.2). Classification (NCBI taxonomy): domain Eukaryota; kingdom Metazoa; phylum Chordata; class Mammalia; order Primates; family Hominidae; genus Pan; species Pan troglodytes. Next base: position 62,323,240 of record NC_072412.2, on the reverse strand, counting down.
CTTATTTCAAGTGAAAGTCTTTAGAACATCCCTTTTGAAAAAAAAAATGTGCAATTTTAAAACACACCTGCCTGGATGATTGCTTCTTATTTTCATTACCTCATTTGGAAAATCATAAATTGTCTCTTATATAAGATGGAATAGTAAAATGGAGTGGAAAATGTCTCCAGAATTTCATGTTTCTTACTGTGTTATCCTGGGAGATCCTCAATTTACAGAATATAGCTACAAGGATTTTTCAGTCTTTTAACTTGTGGTGTTCAAAATGATATATTATGATAAATATGAAGAGATAAATTTTCTTTTGGTGGAAAGATAAAAATTGATTGCAACCTTGTTTTTCTTTCATATGGTTTTGTTATTACACTCAAATAATAAGTTAATAAAATGTACTGATAGTGTTTCAAATAAACTTTGATGAAAATCATGATTTCACATACACTCAAAAAGCTATTTGTAATTGCTAATGTAACGGAGTACATAATGAAATTAAGTAACTAGTTTGTTATGAGCTCTTTGTACTTAAAGCTCTGTCTAACAGAGCTTTGCTTCAACAAAATAGCATCAGATCTCCAGGTTTACCGACAAAATTGTCTTAATGTAAAATTACTGAGCATAAAGATAACCTCATATAGCAAGGAAAAAAACTTATGTAAATAACCACTCAGATGACAAGTGCTAAATAAAATGTCCAAAGTGTTTATTTGTAAGTTGAAAATTTCTATCAGAAGGGCATCCTTTGTTTTGTCCTACTTGTCTGTCCACTGATTCCCAATCTCACTGATATTTTCTCTAATGGAAAAATAGAGAAACTACTGCCCACACACTAAATTTTCTATGTGTGTGTGTTTATGTGTATAATATGTGATCAAGAAAAGTCATGATAAAGTAGGAAGTATGGATTTTCACATCTGAAGAACACTGGATTTCAGTATCTCATCTACTTGCAAAGTGATCTATAAACTGTAATTCTACTGAGGCACTAATAAGACATTGCTTAAATGCTTAAATAACACCTAGGTAGATAACATATGCATAGCATCTGCCACAAAACAGGTACAAGATAAAATTTGCAAAATGGCTGGAAATTTAAACACAAATTTGTCATGTAAGCTTGAAAAATATTTTTGTTCAGAAAACAAAGTTGAAAAAAATGAAAAACACAGTAAATAAAAATATATTTAATTTTTTAATATTTAAAAATATATTGACTTTTTTGAACTCAATAAGAAATAAATAAGTCCCTGAATTAAAAGGCAGACATAGGAATTAAATAGACATGATCTCCTAATAGATTCAGATACAGATAATTTGATCAAATCAAATACCCTTTAATGATAAAGAAATAGGAAACTACGAAGCTAGGAAATGAAGAGAATGTTCTAACCACTGAAAAGGCATCTATGTAATGCTAACTAACTTATTGATGAAAGCCTGAAATTTTCCTCTCTAAATCAGAAACAAGGCAAGAATGTCCACTCTTTAATTTATTTTTAATATTTTAATGGATGTTTTACCCAGGACAGTTGAACAAAACAAATAAACGAAATATAATCCAGTAAAAGAGGAATAAGTAAAAGCATCTTCATTTGCAGACAACATAATTTTGTATAGAGGAAATAGTAAAAAATCCACATACACACTAAAAAATTCAAACAAGTTCAATGAGGTTGCAGGTTGTAAGATTAATGGACAAAACTTAATTGTATTTCTAGGCACTAACAGTGAACCACTGAATATGAAATTAAGAAAACAATTACATTTTCATGGCTTCAAAAGGAATAAAATACCTAAGAACAAATTCACCCCAAAAACACAACTCTTGTACACTAAAAACTACCAACATTGATGAAAGAAAATAAACTTAAATCAATGGCAAAATGTCACATGTTCCTGAATTTTTAAATGTAATGTTGTAAGATGGCAATATACTTTAAATTGACCTACAGATTCAGCACAATTTCTAACAAAATCCAAGCTGTCTTTTTTGCATAAATTGACAAAATGTTTCTAAACGTCATTTGGAAATGCAAATGATACAGAATGTACAAAACATCTTGAGAAAAAAATACAAAGTTGGGAAACATAACTTGTTTTCAAAACTTGCTAAAAAGTTACAGTAATCAAGAATATGTAGTAATGGAATAAGGTTAGAAATATACATCGATGTATAGGTCTTGAGAATTGAGACTCAAGAAAATAACCCATTTATTGAGAGTCAGTTATTTCTCTACAGAGGTGCCTATACTATTCAATGGAGAAAAATTGTCTTTCAACAAGTATTATTCTGACGCTTAAATGGGTCACCTATTACACACCATATATAACAATTAATTGAAGATTAATTATCTAAATGAGAGCTAAACTCATGAATAGAAGAAAAAATAACTACAAATTTTGTGATGTTGAATATGCAACATTTTAACATATGATTATGATACATATGGCACAGCAATTAAGATAAAATGAAGTTGACTTATCAAAATGAAAAAAAACTTCAAAAGACACTATCAAGACAGTGAAAAGATGACTCACAGGATGCATGAAAATATTTGAAAATGATAAATCTGGTAAAGGTAAGGCTATATCATCCAGAATATGTTTAAAATTTTTAAAACTCGATAAGGACTAGACAAGCCACTGAATTGAAAGATAGACATAGGAATTGAATAGACATTTTTTCCAAAGAAGATTTACAAATTACCAATAAGCACATGGAAAGATGCTCAACATCTTTAGTCATTCAGGAAAGATCATTTAAAATCACAGCAAAATACCACATAACATCTACTAGAATAAATAAAATTAGAAAATACAGCCAATTACAAGTATTAGCAAGAATATGGAAAAATTGGAACACTCATATATTGCTGGTAAGAATATAAAATGGTGTAATTGCTTTGGAAAAGTGTTCCTCAAAAGTCAAACATAGAGTTGCCAAAAGACCCAGAAATTTGACAAAGTAATTGAAAACATGTTTCCACAAATAATCATTTACATAAATTTTCATGGAAGAATTTTCATATTAGCTATACAGTGGAAAAAAAACAAAATTGTTTATCAATAGATCCATAGATAAGCAAAATGTGGTCTATCTATACAATGAAATATTTGTCTATAAACAGGAATAAAGTATTCATTGGTGCTTCAACAAGGATGAGACTTGAAAACATATGATGAGTGAAAGAAGCCAGACACAAAAGGATACATCTTATATGAATCCAGTTATACGGAATTTCCAGAAGAGGCAAATGAATAGGATAAAAGTCGAATAGTAATTTTCAGGGGTAGGGGAAAAGAGCAAATGGGAAGTGATTGCTAAAGAATATGATATTTATTATTGGATGATAATATTTTGAAATTAGAATATTTTTGTTATTGAAATAACAATAAATAGCATGTTTAAAGCTCTGATGGAAAAGGTAGATTACAAGCATGATTACAAGACAAATATCAGCAGAGAGATGTAAATCATAAGAGCGAATTGAATGCTCATTTTACAAATAATGTCATCACACACAGCAAAACAATAACAGATAAAGGATGTCTTTATGGGCCCATCTGTAACATGACATGGCTGAGAAAGAAATCAGTGAACTTTAGGATAAGTCAGTAAAAATACACAGTCTGAAATTCAAATAGAGCAAAATAAAAAAGAAGTAGGAGAAAGACTAGAAGGCGGAGGAAGGGGAGCAGAGATTCAGGAGTAGGAGGAAGAAGAGGAGGAGGAGAAAGAAGAAAAAGAAAAAGAGGAAGGTAAGGAGGAAGAGAAGGAGAAGGAGAAGAATAAGAAGAGGAGGAGAAAAAAACTGAACACTTAACAGTTGTGAGACAATATCCAAAGTTCTAGCATGCACATTTTTGTAATTGCCTAATATTTTGCCAAAGTCACTATATAGTAAGTGGGCTAGCTGTATTTCATTCAGGATTTCAAACTTCAGACTCAAATTTTATACAATCAAGTGTCAGAGTCAGATTCTTTACAAGGTACTATATTGCATTCCAGAGAAGCATACATACACTGTAGTAGATTGGGTAAATGAGTAATAGCTGTTACAAGGAAATCCCAAATATTAGTCTTTAACGTGACTAAAATCTATACTTTGCCCTAAAACCCAGTCCTTTAAAGCACAGAATGTATTACCGAGAGTTCTCTGACAAGTGATAACTCAGAGACCTGTGTCCTTCCAATTTGCTATTTTTGCATGGCAAGCAAGAACTTGGTGTAAACAAAAGAGATGTTTCTATCCAGAGCTGGAAATTGCATATATGACTTCTGCTTAGATTATATTGAAGAGAACCCAGTCATACAGCCCCAGAATAAAGGCAAGAAACAGGGGAATGAAAATTTCTTGTTTGTTCAGGAGAAAATGTGAATAATGCATATTTAGTATTTGTCTGCTACTATACACATATTATATACATACATATTATGTGGTATATTGATTTTACCATATGATTGCCTTAATAATGCATATAATATTGGATTAATAAAACCTAGATATCATCTTTTTGCCAGGCGTGGTGGCTCATGAATGTAATCCCAGCACTTTGGGAGGCTGAGGTGGGTGGATCACCTGAGGTCAGGAGTCTGAGACCAGCCTGACCAACATGGTGAAACCCCATTTCTACTAAAAATACAAAAAGTAGCCAGTTGTGGTGACGGGCGCCTGTAATCCCAGCTACTCAGGAGGCTGAGGCAGGAGAATCCCTTCAACGTGGGAGGCGGAGGTTGCAGTGAGCTGAGATTACGCCATTGCACCCTAGCCTGGGCGACACAAGAGCGAAACTCCGTCTCAAAAAACAAACAAACAAACAAACAAAAAAACCCTATGTATCATCTTTTGTATTAGTTTTCTATTGTTTCATAACAATTAACACAAATTTAGAAATTCAAAACAAAAGCAATACAGATGTATAATTTCACAATTTATTTGGGTCAAGAGTAGAAGCATAAGCTATGTGGGTCTTTTGCTCTAAATCTTACCAGGATGAACTCAAGGTTTTGGAAATAATTGCAGTCTCATCTGGGGCTTGGAGTTCTCCTCTAAACTTGAAGATTTCTGGCAGAATTTCGTTTTTTGTGGTTGGAGGACTGAGGACTTCAAATCTAAGAGGCTGCCCATTATTCCCTGCCATGTGATCATCTCCAGATATAGAATTATTTTTCTTCAAATCCAACAGAAGTGTAACTTCCTCAGACTGCTTCAAATCCCCTTGACTTCTTCCATCTTGGAGTTCTAGGCCCTCTTAAAACTTCGTTGAACCAATGCTGTCTTTACCACTGGAAACATTCATTAGTGCCATTAAATCTAAACAGATTAGAAAAACACTTCCAGAAAACCCAGAAAATTTAAAATAATACATCCTTAAAAATCTGTTGCTCTGTAATCACTTTTTGTATCAAAATCTTTATCAACTAGGATTCTATAACAGAAACAGTGGAGACTACATATATAAAGGAATTTGCTGCTAAAGCAACTGTGGATGTTTACTCAGTAATTCTAAATGTGAACTTGCTATTTAGCAAGTCTAAAGTCTGAAATATCATAGCCAGGCTGGATACATGAGCATGGACCAAACTTACTGCAACAAGTGGAAATCAATCTCTTCCTCATGAAAAAAAGTCCAAACTCACTTTTAAGAATTTTCCACTGATGAAATCAAGTATACCCAGGGTGAGCGTCTCTAATTTAAAGATAACTGATTGGGAACTTTAATTCCACCTCCAACACCACCACCAAAAAAAAAAAAATCCCTTTATAGAACACATACACTAGAGTGTTTGAGTAACTGGGAGAATTTAGGCTGTTGAATCCCCTTTGTCCACCAACGCTTACAAGAGAATATCTTTTGTAACCCATCCTATCTAGACACATTAGAAAATGAATTCTGAAGAACACAGTTTAGCTTAGCCAATTTGACAAAGCCATTAGAGTTCACCACTTGTCAATTTGGCATCCATACACATCTCCTTAAATACACATCTGTAAAATAGTACTTAATCTCCAAATATAAATAATAATTATGTCATATCTCCACAAGATACACCTATCTAGCATAAAGTAAAAAAAAGCCTTTTTTATAAACAAAATAATCCAGAGTGTCTGGGTGATATTTACTCTTCCCCATTGATATCCAAATCCCTGATCAGCCAAGCCATTTGCCATTAGGTCATCTCTCATTTCAGGTAAAAGATGTTTAAAAAAACTAAAAATAAATAAAGTGCACAGATCAAGATTATACACTGGTAGGATTTCCCTTCACCACTCTATGTTAGAACCATAATATAATTTAAGTTTTTTAGGGAATGTGTTGTATTTCTTGAACTACTCTACTCCTTGCAACTATCTGCAAGTTTATTGCTACATGAATGAGAACAATGAAAAAATGTTCTATTTCCAAATTAGATATTGACTCTTTATAAATAGCTAAGTTTCTCTTGCCTCACAAGTGTTTCAAATTTAATCTACATACAAAATCTACAGTTTTGAAAGTATTTGGCAGATTGTAACTATAGGCAATGTTCAGGCTATTAGGTTTCAACTTTGGCAATTGCCATGTGAGTTAATCTTAAAGAAAAAAGTATTCAGGGGATAAAACAGCTTATTTCTTGATTTCCATTTGTGAGGAGTTATCTTTAACCACTAATATTATCTTTTCCTTTTAATATTATAATGAGGAATCAAGATTGTCAGAAAATTGATTTTGTCCCCAAAGAAAAATAGCATTCCAAGAATAGTTTTTCACAGTCATGGTTTGATTTCTTGAGAAAAAAACAAAAACATAGACTTTTATGCTCAGATTTTCAACAGCTTGTTGTATTACCTTAAATAAGTAAATAAATATATATGTATATGGACTTGTGTGTGTGCACGTATGTGCTTACAAAATGTCACAATAGAGCAACTGCACTAAATTGTTTATATTCATCCTGTAGGAACAGTGAAGAGTTAGCGTGGCTAACCTCCGATGGTGTGATCATGCAAGTTCTGGAAAACTACAGTAACTCTTATGAAACTACACTTGTATATAGAAAAATGTTACTTATCTCTAAAAGATTTATTTCCTTTAGGTAGATATAGTTGAGTCAATAACACCGCCTGTATTTATCTAATGAGATAAAAACACATTTTTACCAAGAGTATCTGTCATTTGTATTTTCTTTCAAATTCTGTATTATGATTTACATTGTATTCAGAAAATAAAATCAAATTCTAGAGGAACAATAAGCTAAATGATTATGAATATAAGTGTAAATTTACCAGAATAGATTTTGGTTTGCTAGAATATGTCTCTGTATTATAGGTGGAAGTATTAGTATCAATTGGAACATAGCCTCAGTAATGGATATTATTAGCAGAGTTACTTGGTGAAAATTTCACAAAAGACAGTAAACAAATTATAGTAGAATGAAAATAAATCAGTAGTCTTTACATAGTATAATTTTTCCTTCCTATAAAGTAAAATAATAAATTTTAAATTAGGAGTTATTTTAATTTTCTAGCCCTCTATATTTTATGTATATATCTCATTTTCATTTTAATGAAAGCTATTTGCAAATTTTTAAGATGAAATATGGAAGAAAAGAGTATTTAGATGATCACTTAAAGAAATTTAAATATGTTGACATCACTGCTGTTTTAATGAAAAATAAAAGATTATATATATGTATTACTATTTTATAATAGTGCATATATATTATATATGCACTATTTTGTACAAGTGATTTTTATTTTTAGAAATCACTAGCATTTACAAAACAAAAAGTATATTACATGTTTTATACTTAACATTATTTTTCAAATAATTATTTGGAGGATGAGAATCACGATAGTTGTGATTTGTTCTGATTATTAACAATTTGTTAATCTGATTAACAATTATTAACAATTAATCTGTCTGTACCATTATTTTACATACATCAAAAGCAGAGTCTTCAACTCTTCTACTCACAATAATAAATATATATCTTCTAAAAAAGAAATAAGACTTGGAACGAACCCGAATGTCCAACAATGATAGACTGCACTGCATGTTCTCACTCATAGGTGGGAATTGAACAATGAGAACACAAGGACACAGGAAGGGGAATATCACACACCGGGGCCTATTGTGGGGTGGGGGGGAGGGGGGAGGGATAGCATTAGGAGATATACCTAATGTTAAATGAAGAGTTAATGGATGCAGCACACCAACATGGCACATGTATACATATGTAAGAAACCTGCACGTTGTGCACATGTACCCTAAAACTTAAAGTATAATAAAAATAAATAAAATAAAAAGAAATAAGAAATATTTTGCTATTAACTTACAAAAGATAACAGTAATAATTTCTTAACAAATTTTAGGGATTTTTTAAGAAAAAAACTGAAAAGCTATTTATTTCTGTGAGCCTCATGTCATCTGTGCTTTAGAATTTCTGATTTACGTAACTTTATTATAAAAGGTACAAGAGTTTTACATAAAAGACAAGAATATAATCCTGTAAAATAATTTTTAAATGCTGAAACATATTTGATTATTAAAGAAGATACAGTGACACGTAGAGAAAAATGGTTGTGTACCAAAAATATGAATATTTCATTTTATCATTAATATTTTAAGTCAGAAGATTATCTATCAAGGGACTTATACCTGTTTCATAACAAACCTTATTATTTTAAAGAGCATATAATTATTTTCTGTAAGTTAATGTTCAAATGAAGCAAAAATAAAGGGTAATTTCCATTTTTATAAAAGAATAGCTTAATTGTGAACTCTGTGACTTTATCCAATGAAGTAATATGTTAAAGAGAAAAGCCCAAATTAAATTTCAGAAACGCTTATTGAAAACTTACGGGGCTCTGGCCTCAGGTGATGCTTAAATGAAAAATAGAGAGGCTCTTTCTTCAAGTTAGTTAAAAATGTAATGCAGAGAAGAACATGTAAAAACAAGTGATTATTAAAAAGTATATTAAACATTAAGCTAAATTATAACTGTCATTATTTAGGGACCCGGGGAATAATTTCTTATATCAAAATAATAAAACTTTTCAAAAAATAATTGACATTTTTCTGGATATTAAAAAAGACAAAAAAAGTTATAAGTCTTGCAAGTAAGTTCATAATAACAGAGATAGAATGTAGATTAGCAGTGAGTGCGAAAAGAAGGCCTAGAATTCAGGGGGCCTGAAAGAAAAATTTCCAAAGGATCCATGTCACGATAGGACTTTTAAAATATAGGACATGATTAATAATTGATTTTTTAAGTCTTCAAAAGCTGTATGCTAGACACAACATAAAGATCATGGTTCACATTTGGGATGCACACCAGAGCAAACTGTACCTAAGATTACTGTGGTGACAACAAAGTCATTATTCTGAAAAATGTAGAGCAAGATGATTAAGAAATATTGTAGTATTAATGAAACAAAGTTTAATTAGCTGTGAACATATGAGAGAAGAGCATATAGTTGTGTTTTATCAGTCACAAGTAAAGAATCCGTTCACAAAATTTTTTGTAAGGCCCTTGGAAACAGTTAAAACTACATGACACATTAATATTTTAATGATATTAAAAGACCAAGTGATGAAGGCACCAATAGACAAAGTGGATTAAAACAAAAGTTGTTTTAAATCTTTGATAGGGTGTGTCAGAAGAGTCTGCCAATTTGACAAAATGGGAGGTTGCAGTCTAAATGAGGAAAATGTTTGAATCCATTCATGAAAATTTGACACAAAATAATGAATAACCCAGTCACACAGGATTAAGTAAGATAGTAGAAGTTTTTGTTGTCACAGAGACTCAAAAATATTGTTCATTTAATTTACTAGACTTGGGACAACTGAAAAATCATTACAACTCTTTAACCCTCAAGGCAGCTCCTTCTCCTCTTCTTCTGACAATCATTAACCTATATAAGTACAGATAAATTAAATTATAAAATGAAAATCAAGAGAATGTATTCGGACTCAACAGAGTCTAAATATCACTAAATAACTTAGTATATGTTCTCTCTCTCTCTCTCTCTCTCTCTCTCTCTATATATATATATATATATATATATATATATACTATTTATATATATTTGTGAGTGTAGCAAATGCTTATTTACATAATTGTAGTAGTTTTGCTGTCGTAATAATTTTATAGTTGTAATATTATTAGTGGTTGTTGTAAAAATATTGTAATGTTTTGTAATGTGATTAGTTGAGATAGTCTTGTAGTTTTGGAACTATTAATGATATATTTATTGAAGTACTTGTTAGGAAAGATCACTGGAACAGAGGTAATTGGCATACCTTGTCCAATTCACCTTTAAACAAATGAATGTACATAGCCAAAAATATTTTGTCTAAAACCAAGTATTTCAATGGGAAAATATAGACTATGAAATCAGAACAGTTGATTTTATTAAGTCCTGACTCTACTAGTTTATATGTTTTGTGCTTAGACAATATATCTAGTGTCTCGCAGCCTTTGTTTCACCTCAAAACATGGACATGGTGGTGGGGGAACGGATATGGAATGGAATAACCAATAAAATATTTTACAGTGAAGATTTTTTCTAAAAGATAATATATGTTAAAGTACTTTTCAACACTAAAACAGGTCATAAATTTGTTGTAAGCAGGCAAGAGCATGCTGTCAATCATTTCTGTGATGGGTAGGCTGTTGGCAAGTATTATGTTCAGTGATTAAGAAACACTTGCCAGTGTTAAATTTCATATATTTCTCATTAGAATCCAGATTTTCAGCTTCTCTTGAAAACTGAAATATCTGACAACACTGATCCAAAACTCTTTGAAGGTAAAAATTGGTAGGAAGTGAGTAACTGTTGCCTTTTAAGAAAGGCATGCTCCCTCTAGTCTCAATTTTGTACATCTCTTTGTGCTCTCCCTGACATGAAGATGTCAGTTGTCAGCATTGTACTTGATAAATTTTGTCCTAGTAGAGTTTAGACATATGTAAAATATTTTTATGCCTAATCACTGCTAAAAGTTTGAAGTCAAGATATAGACTAAAGGGCTAGAGTGTTTTGTATTTCCTTGGGGAAAGTAGAATATCCATGCATGTTTAGTTCATGAAAATGAAGTTTATGTTAAGATAAAAGCTAGACAAAATTAACAAATTTTCATATCTCCATCTATTACCATATTTACATTGCTTCTCTAGTGATTTGAGTCACATATTCTGTTTCAGAAAATGCAAATATTAGCTGAAGACTCACTAATGTAGGGATGAAATTATAGAACAGTAAGTTTAGTTGGTATGTCAAGAGATGGTAGGGAAAAAAATGTTGATACATTCAGTTATCATGATTAATTTTCAGTGACATAACCACATCAGTTCCTTCCACTTCAGCATCTCCAAATATTATATTTCCTTTAATTTATACTTTAATGCCAAAATGCCAACATATCCTTTTAAATCCTATGAAATAAAAATTCTACATTAGTATTTTTTTTTGTTATTATCCTTGACCAGTCAGACATATTTTATATAACTAAACTTCCACCTCCAAATTATCTAGTTTGGATCAAAACAATTATAAAAAGTTGATGCTGTAATTCTTATCAACTAAACTTTGAAAGAAAATCTCCATGCATTTTTTATATTGTGATTTTTTTCTGGATGCCTAGTTAAAATTGAATTTACCTTTATGCATATTTTATTTCTCTTTTATTTCCAATTTCTATCTTTCTCACCACTGTGTGATTCATAAAACTAAAAAAAATTTCTTTATTTTCCTATGTATTTTTGAAAATCAATATATATTACTTTAGCAACCATATAATATTAAATGATCATATCGTAATAGTTAATGACTTTTATAATAAATATATATAAAAGAATAAGGCTATTGTTCAAAAGACAAGCAAACAATGAAGTACAACATAGTGTTTTCAGATGCAGAATGTAATAACTATAACAACAGTAAACATAATACTCAGCATTCATTAAAATTGTATATGTTACATCATTATGACAATAAAATAAATTGACATCATTATTTAAAACAAGTAACACAGTCTTAAGCATTTATTAAAAATAATTTGTTATACTGATGCTCAGAAGCTCTAACTCACATAAAGCAAAACATTGCTCTTAAATAAATTTACTTATTGATGCTTGTAATGATGTAGTCTAGACATAGCTAAAATGTCTAATTAAAGTGTTTTAAGAGTATGATTGTAATAAAATAATGCTTACTAAATCACAATTTATTTTTTGAAAAAATATTTTTAATCATTGTTAGAATTGGGACATCTGCATAAACTACTTTATAAAGTCATCTTTTTTAGGATTATGACTATTTAGATTTCCAGTATAAGAAAAAATAGTAACTACAATATAACCACAGAAAAATCCACTGATAAAACCTTTTACATAATAAACATTGCTAGTTTTCACTGATAAATGATATTCTTTTCTTACGCATTTATATTAGGTATAAGTTTTGTATTTGTTCTTTCCAGCTTATGGAATATGTAAAAGTTTTGCGAGGAAATTGTGTGGTATTAGGAAAAGTATTACTTCACCTTCCCATAAACAGGGGAGGTCTAGGAGGAGAAGGGGGAGGTAGAGATTTGATTATTATAAGTGCTTTTCAAAAATTTGTGTAAATGTATGAGTTATATGTGCAATTTTATTACACACGTAGGTTGCGCAGTGCTCAAATCAGGGCTTTCAGGGCATCTGTCATCTAAATAATGTATGTTGTACCCACTAATTTCACATCCTTCTCCCCATTCCTATCCATTCACCCTTCCAAGTCTTCATTATCTATTATCCCACTCTCTACGTCCGTGAGAATACATTTTTTAGCACCCATTAATGAATGAGAATATGTTACATTAGTCTTTCTGTTCCTGACTTGTTTCACTTAGGATGATGATCTCCAGGTCCACCTGTGTTGTTGTAAAGAACATGATTTCATTCTTTTTTATGGCAGAATAGTCTTACATTGCATGTATATAACACATTTTCTTTATCCATTCACCTGTTGATGGACACTTAGGTTGATTCATTGTGAATAGTGCTGCAATAAACATATAAGTGCAGGTATCTTTCTAATGTAATAGTTATATAAAATATGTCTGACTGGTCAAGGATAATAGCAAAAAAAATATTATATTAGAAAATTTCATTTCCTTTGAGTAAGTACTAATTTATATTCCCACGAACAGTGTATAAGAGTTCCCTTTTCTCCACATTCTCGCCAACATCTGTTATTTTTTTGACTTTTTAATAATAGTCATTCTGACTGGGGTAAGTTAATATTTCATTGTGGTTTTGACTTGCCTTTCTCTGATGATTAGTGATGTTATCCATTTTTTCATATACCTGTTGGCCATTTTCATGTCTTCTTTTGAAAAATGTCTATTCATATCCTGTGCCCAATTTTAATGGAATTATTTATGCTTTTGTTGTTGTTTAGCTGTTTTGAGTTCCTAGTATATTCTGGATATTCATCTCCTGTCAGATGAATAGTGTGCGAATATTTTCTCCCATTCAACAGGTTGTCTCTTCACTCTGTTGATTATTTCTCTAGCCATGAAGAATTTGCTTAGTTTAGTTAAGTCCCATTTGTCTATATTTGTTATTGTTGACTGTGCTTTTGAGGTTTTAGTCATAAATTCTTTTCCTAGACCGCTGTCAAGAAGAGTTTTCCCTATGTTTTTCTGTAGTATTTTTATAGTTTCACATTTTACATTTAAATCTTTAATCCATCTTGAGTTACTTCTTGTTTGAGATATAAGGATCCTATTTCCTTCTTCTGCATATGGCAGTCCGATTTTCCAAAAACCATTTATTGAAGAGAGTGTCCTGTTCCCAGTGCATGTTATTCTCTGCTTCGTTGAAGATTAGATGGCTACAACTATGTAGCTTTATTTCTGGGCTCTTTATTCTGTTCATTGATCTTTGTTTGTATTTTTATATCCATACCATGTTATTTTGGTTACTATAGGCTTGTAATGTAAGTTGAATTCAGGTAATGTGATACCTCCAGCTTTATTCTTTTTTTTGTTTAGGACTGCTTTGGCTATTCAGGCTTATTTTGGCTGCATATGAATTTTAGGATTGTTTTCTAATTCTGTGAAAAATAGGTAAGGTATTTTGATAGGGATTGCACTTATTTTCTGTATAAATTATACAGGCTCAGGCTTTTTGGTTTTGTTTTTTTTTTTTTTTTTTGAGATGGAGTCTCACTCTGTCACCAAGCTGAAGTGCATGATCTTGGCTCACTGCAACATCAGCCTCCTGGGTTCAAGCAACTCTCCTGCCTCAGCCTTCCAGGTAGCTGGGATTACAGGCACATGCCACCATTCCTGGCTAATTTTTTTGTATTTTAGCAGAGACGGGGTTTTACCATGTTGCCCAGGCTGGTCTTGAACTCCTGAGCTAAGGCATTCCACCTGCCTTGGCCTTCCAAAGTCCTAGGATTACAGGCGTGAGCCACCACACCTGGTCAGGTTTTTTTTTTTTTTTTTCAGTGCGAGAACAAACTAATTCAGAAAATAGCTACCTAGGAGTAGGGCATTGCTATAAAGACACCTGAAAATGTGGAAGCAAATTTGGAACTGGTTAAGGAGCAGAGGTTGGAAGAGTGTGGAGGCCTCAGAAGAAGACAGAAAGATAAAGGAAAGTTTGGAACTTTCTAGAGACTTGTTAAATTTTTGTGACCAAAATGCTGATAATGATATGGACAATGAAGTCCAGGCTGAGGAGGTCTCAGATGAAGATGGGGAACTTACTGGAAAGTAGGGCAAAGGTTACTTTTGTTATTTATTAGCAAAGAAATTGGAGGCATTGTGCCCCTGCCTAGGAATCTGGGGAAATTTAAACTTGAGAGTGATGATTTAGGGTATCTGGCAGAGAAAATTTTAAACAACAAAAAGTGTTCAAGAAATGCCCTGGCTGCTTCTAGAGGCCTATTCTCATATTTGTGAGCAAAGAAATGATGTAAAACTTGAACTTATACTTACAAAGGAAGTGGAGCATAAAAGTTTGAAAAATTTGCAGGCTGGCCATGCGGTAGAAAAGAAAAACCCGTTTTCAGGGGAGGGATTTAAGCAGGCTGCAGAAATTTGCATAACTAAAAGGAAGTCAAGTACTAATAGACAAAATAATGGGGAAAAACCTTGAAGGCATTTTAGTGACAGCCCCTCCCATCACAGGCCTGGAGGCCTAGGAGGGAAGAATGGTTTCCTGGGTTAGGCCCTGGATCCTGTTGCCCTGTGCAGCCTCAGGACACTGCTCCCTGCATCTCTGCCATTCCAGCTCCAGCCATGGCTAAAACGGGCCAAAGTACAGACTGGGTCATTGCTTCAGAAGGTGCAAACTGTAAGCCTTGGCAGTTTCCACATCGGGTTAATCTTGCAGGTGCACAGAGTGTAAGAGTTGAGGCTTGGGATCATTCGCTTAAATTTTAGATGTATGGAAAAGCCTGTATGTACAGACAGAAGCCTGCTCCAGGGATAAAGCCTTCATTGAGAATCTCTACTAGGTCAGTCTTAAGGGAAAATGTGAAGTTAAAGCTTCCACACAGGGTTCCCACTGGAGCACTTCCTATTGGAGCTGTGAGAAGAGTGCCACTGTCTTCCAGACCCCAGAGTGGTAGCTCCACCAACAATTTGCACCATGTGCCTGGAAAAGCTGCAGGCACTCAATGTCAGCCCTTGAGAGCAGCCATGGGAGGTGAACTCTGCAGAGCCACAGGGGCAGAGCTACCCAAAGCCTTAAGAGCCCACTCCTTGCATCAGTGTGGCCTGAATGTGAGACATGGAGTCAAAGTAGATTATTTTGGAGCTTTAAGAGTTAGTGACTGCCCTGCTGGAATCCTGGAGCTCCTCTCTTTTGGCTGATTTTGAAACAGGAGTATCTATGCAACGCCTGTGTTCCTATTGTATTTTGGAAGTAACTAACTTGTTTTTGATTTTTCAGTCTCATAAGCAGAAAGGACTTCCCTTGTCTCAAATTAGACTTTGGACTGTGGACTTTTAAGTTAATGCTGTAATGAATTAAGACTTGGGGGACTGTTGAGAAGGGATGACTCTATTTTGCCATGTGACAAGGACATGAGATTTGGGAGTGGCCAGGGGCAGAATGATATGATTTGGATTTGTGTCCCTGCCCAACTCTCATGTTGAATTATAATCCCCAACGTTGGAAGAGGGGCCTGGTGGCAGGTGGTTGGATAATTGGGACAGATTTTCTACTTGCTGTTCTCATGATAGTGAATGAGTTCTCATGAGAGACCTGGTTGTTTAAATGGATATAGCACCTCCCGATTCTCTATCTTACTCCTGCTCCGGCCATGAAAGTTGTGCCTGCTTTTCCTTTGCCTTCTGCCATAATTATAAGTTTCCTGAGGCCTCTCCAGCCATGTTTCTTTTATAGCCTGAAGAACCATGAGCCAATTAAACCTCTTTTCTTCATAAATTTCCCAGCCTCAGGCTCAGATATTTCTTTATAGCAGTGCGAGAATGAATGAATACAGTCTACATTTATTGTGTGTGTGTGTGTGTGTGTTTGTGTGTGTGTGTGAATGAAAGAGATTTAGATTCATATTTAGACCAAAAATTCTAATAAAAATAATTTCAAAATGCTTTCAATTCTACAATTTAAAAAGTCCAGCGATGAATAGTATGCAGTCCAATAGTGATATGGTGGTTTCACTGTGTGTTCAAAGAGTCTGCCTCCTCCTTTTATCAGCATTTCTACACATAGTGTGTCACACTCATGGTTATATTTAAAATAGGTGACTCAAGTTTAGCCACCAGTCATTCAATTGTCATTCCTTTCAATAAGACAGAAGAATCAAAACAGGCATGAATTCTCCCTTTAATGATTTTTCATAAGTTAGTGAAAAGACAAAATGGGAAACAATTAGCTTTCTCTGACAAATGTACTTTCATTTATCAGCATGTTTGAGTTATTTATTGAATATATGTTTTCTAAACTTTAAGCATAATTGGGTATATATATATATATATATATATAAAATGTTATCATTTTCTAAGAAAAACCTTAATAAAAAAATCAGTAAAAATTTCTACTATAACAACATGTGGTTGAATATATATCATTTTTAATCTATAAATTTGTAACAGAAATACTTTGTTATGACAGATTCTAGAGTCAATAATATCTTTTAAAAGATGTTTTGGAAACTTTTAAAGAAATAAATTGTCAAGAGCTGAGTTGAGCTGGAGCAAATTGAGGTACCATGTGTTGGATTAGTCAATTAAGATGACAAGCCAAAATGAAAATAACAGTCAAGTCTTTAATCACTTACTTCCATAGCAGAAGCAACATGAGAAAGTGCCAGCTCCACCAATGTTCAGGACTAGTGCCAGATGAGAGTCAGGTTTATCACTACAGACGTTGGTGGGGTGGAATGGGGAGACGCCTCACTGCTGAGGCTGCTCTGGACAAAACACTCCTGCCATTTTATGGACCTGGGGGCCAGGGAGAGAGAAAGTAAAATGACTAGTACTGGAAAAAGTACTGAGTACTGAGTCAGAGTAGGGAAAAATGTATTCAAAATCCTCCCCTTCCCCACCATGAAGACATCTTGGTGAGAGGCCTCTGCCAAGGGCCAAGACAATACTGTTTTCAGATGGAGGTATCAAGGCTGGGAATGCAGAATGCAAAGATTATGGTTGACCTTAGGGACCTGATTCTTTGAGTTCAGAAACTGCAATGCATTGACTGTGCACCAAGTCTCATGTGGGGAGGACAGTGTTCCTAGTGCTCTAACTTTATGTTCTTTATGTGTGTTTACTTTTGTATTAGTCAGCTTGGGCTGCCAAACAAATATCACAGACCCAGTGGTTTAAACAATAAAAATTTGTTCTGGAGGATAAGAAGTCCAAAATTAGGGTGCTGGCAAGGTAGATTTCATTCTGAGGCCAACTCTTGTGGCTTATAGATAGCAGTCATCTCATTTTGTGTTCGTATGACCTCTTCTTTGTGCCTGTGGAGAGAGCAAATCAGCTCTCATGTGTCTCTTTTTGTAATAACCCTAATTTCAGTGGACCTCATTTAACCTTAATTATTTCCATAAAAGCCCCATATCCAAATACAGTCACATTGATGAGTTAGGCCTTCAACATATAAATTTGAGAGGACACAAATATTCAGTCCATAACAATTTATTTTGACTTTAATTGAATAGACTCTCCACAAAGCCAACTGCAAGAAATAAAGAATATAATCAAAATTACATTATAGTCATAATATAAAATATTTTCAGATTTTTAAGAAAAGATAAATGATAATTCATTAGTTGTTTCACTTATAAGATAACAAACAGGAAGTATAATAACCAATAAATAACTGATTTATGTTTACATATTAACTGATAATAGAGGTGAATTTATAGTAGTAGCTATGTGTTTGGTGGTAAAGGGGAACTGAGAAAATTAATAATGTAGGTAAACAAAACTATGAATATTGTGAATCAAAGCTGTAAAATGTGTTTGTGATTTGCTGTGCATTTATGCACATATATATATACATAAGTAGATATAAATATAGATACAAATGTGACTATATACACATATATAGCTATATTGATATAGATATATTCCATGATATTTTCCATTTAAAATTTGAATTTGGTGTAGCATTTACTTTCCTTCTCCTATGCACTTTCTGAATATTTTTGCATACATACGCACCCTTCTTAATAATCATGTACACTTGTTTGGATGCATTATTAAGTTCATATTAAGAAAACAATGTGCATATTTATAGCATTTTTAATAGCTAAGGTATTTAACACTATAGGAAACTACGTATTAAAGTTATTAAATTGTAGATTCACAATGAGGACATTGGCAGTGATTTTATTAAAATTATGTTGTGCTAGTGCTAATCTCCTACAATTTATTGTACTTCATTCTGAAATATTCTAGTATTGATGATGTTTCAGAGTATTTTTAGTTTAAGATACAATTTATATTGAGAACACTTATTTCATACTCCTCGAAAAAGAAACATTAAGACCAACATAATTTTTAAATATTTCTGGACAAGAATGCATGTGTTCGGGTTGTTCTGATTTTAATCCTATATAATGATATAGCTCGGAAAAACCACAAACTGTATATAAGTCTTAGTTTCTCATTTCATTAAAATAGAAAAATAATAAGGTTTTAAAATAGAATCTTAATACAATCTACCATGCAAAATATGAGTTTTGTAAAGATCTTAAATTTCTCATGCCCTTCTATGATTCAATACAACTATATTCCATTTATTTTGTATTACATTATTTGTGTGTAATATTAGTTCCCATTTAAAATTTTTATATAAAATAATATTTATTCAATATTCAGGAGGCCGTATGTCTGCCTTTAATTCACACCAATATGGTTATCCATTTCATTTCAGTTCTAATATGGCTCTTACAAATAAAAGGTGTATTTATAGACTATTATACCAAAAAGTATTATTTTATTTATTTCATTCTGTAATGTGCTTGGTGTCTATCTATAACATTGTATTTATCAAAGTATCCTCCCTGATGCACATGTACCAGTTTGTACTCATGGAAGTATTGATGCATATGACTGTTTTGAAAGTGGAAGCTAAATTGAGAGTACCTAGAGTTGCTCATACTAAAACCCATTTTCAATTATTTTTAATTCCACAAATATATTATTGTAATTTAATTTAGCTCTCTAATAGCTACCACTTAAAACTGGTTCATAGAAATCTGCTTTTCTATATTTTAATTACTGAAATAACAACAGAATTAAGTTGATTAATAGAAAATAACTGGCCAAATGGATGGCCAGCTCGAGAAGGGGATTCCAAATCATTAGAATTCAATATTTTGTTGCAGAAAAAATTCTAAAAATCCTAAACGTTTTATATCTTCTGAATGAGAATGTTTGAAATAAAAGTAGCAAACCCATAAAGTTGCAACAACGTTAAAATCTTTGGTGAGCAATGTCATTGAACCTATTACTGAATTCAAGGATGATAAATTGAAACAGTATGAACTAAAAATAAAAAATAAAACCTCAGCTGGAATCACATTCTATATAGTGTTTACTTAACACTAAATAAAACTCTATTTGTTAAATTCACATGAACATTTCCTAGTGGGCATCTCAGTTGTCACATTGTCCCCAAACACCTTCCCTAAGAATTTTTCTATCCCTACAGCAAATAATAAAATGGTGATTCTAGCAAGCTCATTAGCACCGCATGCCCTTTGAGTTAATTTTGTTTGCTCTTGGTTTTCTTTGGACTAAATAACTAATCACTTCATGTATTCTTCAAAGACGCAGCCTAGGAGGTGTCACAGAAAAGAGCTATTCTTTTTTCCAAATACAAACAAAACAAAAAAATGTCCAAGAAAAGAAAAAAGAAACTTTGAAGATGGTACTACCAAGTGTGAAATAATGAGAATTCCTAGGCTATGATCATGTTATTTATGATAGTAAATAGAACCTTGATTTACAACAAGATTATATTCTGATAAGCCTGTCATAAGTTAAAAATATTTTAGGTTGAAAATACACTTTGATACATCTAAGCTACCATATATCCTAGTCTACCTCAACTGTGCTCAGAACACTTGCATTAGCCTAGAGTTGGGAAAAATCACCTAATACAAAGACTAGTTTATAATAGAGTATTGAATTTTTCATATAATTTATTAAATACTGTACTCAGAGTGAAAAGTAGAATAGTTGTATAGGTCAGTGGTCCCCAAAATTTTGGCACTAGGAACCGGTTTCATGGAAGACAATTTTGTGACAGGTTGGTGGGGGGGTGGAGAAAATGGTTTAGGAATGACTCATGTGCATTACATTTATTGTGCACTTTATTTCTATTATTATTACATAGTAATATATAATGAAATAGTTTTACAACTTGCCATAATATAGAATCAGTGGCAGCCCTGAGCTTGTTTTCCTGCAACTAGGCAGTCCCATCTTGGGGTGATGTGAGACAGAGACAGATCATCAAGCATTAGATTTCAATAAGGAGCATGCATCCTAGATCCCTCATATGTACAGTTCACAATAGGGTTCGCACTCCTATGAGAATCTAATGCCACTGCTGATCAGACAGGAGGCAGAGCTCAGGCAGTAATACGATCAATGGGAAGCAACTATAAATACAGATGAAGCTTTGCTCACTTGCTTCTGTGCAGCCCGGTTCCTAACAGGCAATGGACTGGTATGGATACTCACCATGTATAGGCACTTACCATTAATATACTGGTACCATGTATAGGTACTCATCATTAATATACACAGCTGAAAGCACACTGGGCCTGAAGAATATTTGAAGCAACAGATTAGAGTTAGTTGCTGGATGATTGGGATGCTACAGTGATAGAGTCATCCATTTCTCTCTCTTCTAATGAGGCTTAAGAATACCTGGTAGAAGATGCTGAGGCCTCAACACTTGATGGTTCTTCAAGAAGATAGTCAAGTTTTGTTTGTACATTTTATATTTCCTCTGTTCTTTATATATTTCTTTATATCAAGCAAGTGTATCCTATATCTCCTTATCAGAGTCTGCAAAAGTTTATGCTCTAAATTTTCTTGGTGGTTCGGATATAACTTCTTTCTCTTCCTCAAGTTCTTTATTTCTTTCCTCCTCCAAATTGATCAGCTGCTCTTTGGACAGTTCTTCAGCCTCAGTACCAACAAGCTTATGAATATCCTTTTCATTGATATCCATTTGTAGCTCTTTCCCAAGCACTACTAACGTGATACCGTTTTATCAACAGCAGAATCTTTCTTATTGTCTTTGAATGTATTACATGTCTTCAAAACTTTCTTTCAAATAACATTACTGTGTGACCTCATTCTATGTTACAGAAATGTTCCAGATAGCCTTTAGAATCTTTCCCAAACTCAAAATGTGACCAGAATCAGTGATTTTAGCAGCCTGCAAAAATATTCGGTGTACATAGTATGATATGAATACAGCTCTTGCACCTTGGTCCATTGGTCAAATGAGTGTGATTGTGTTCAGTGGCAAATACACAATCTTCATTAGGATACATGTCACCAGTGATGCGCTATGGATGCCCAGAGCATTGTGCAAGATCAGAAGAATCTCAAGAGAGATGTTTTGCCTACAATATTCCCTTGGCTGCAGAGCAAAACAGTTCATAAACCAGTCTTCAGACAAAGCTAATATAAACCAGACTTCCTTGTTATGATAATAATAAATGGGAAGTGTATGCTTACTCTAGGGTTCTTGAATGTTCTAGGACCCTTAAAATGATAGCTTAGGAAAGACTTTAATTTGAGCTTGGTTAAATTTCCACCCAAAAACAAAATTCCAGGGTTTTTGAATGCCTTGAATCCTGGCATTGTCTTGGAGTCTTAATGGATGTATGTATGCTCCCGCATGCATTTCCAAAACAAGCTAATTTCATTGACAATAAACATTTGTTCTCGCAAATATTTCTCATCCACAATTCTCCTATGCAGTTATTCCTTAAAAGCTTTGGCACCTTCCGTAATATCATCTGCTGCTTCACCATTGTCCTTTACATTATGAAAATTAAGACACCTTTTGAAGTGTTAGAACCACTCAAGACATGCTACAAATATTTTTATATACATTAGAACATCAGCACACTATTTTAGCATATCAAAAAGACTTCTTGCCTTTGCCTGGATTGTGAGTAGACTAAACAATGTAAACTTGTATATTTTCCATTCATGTAACAAGTAATTTTTCCATATCATCAATCAGTCCAGCTCTTTTGACCCATTTTGATGATTTTACTGCATAGCTGATTTTCTTCATATCCTTATGGATGGTCAGGATCATGGATTGCATATGTCTTCATTCATATGCCATGGCCATTCCTGGCTTGTCACCTTAATGCTGGGCTATTATTTTGAGTTTCATCTCCAAAGTAATTGCCTTTCTCTTCTTTTCACCAGAAGCAGGAGACACCAGTGAGCATTTGTAGACACGATGGAATCCAATAACACAAAACCCAATACACGAAAAACATGGGCACCTCAGTCCACAGTAGAGTATTGGTTGTTTACCCTCATGAATCCATGGCTCACTGGGAGCTGAGGCTCACTGCCACTGCTCTGCATGCCTAAGGCATATCACACTGTATATTATTGGCTGAGGAAAATATCAAAATTCAAAATTTAAGTTTCTACTGCATGTGTGGCACTTTAACATCATTGAAAAGCTGAAAAATCATAAGTCAAGCCATCTGTATTTAATAGGTAGGAAATTAACTATACTTTAGTGAAATTTCTGTCTAAAGTTAATTAATGACCTATGATTGAAAGTTCTGAAGACAACGTGCTATGGAATAGGTGAAGCTGTCATTGCCATAAACTCGGAAGAATTCTCACTGAAAGTACTGAAATATGTACATGAAGCTGAGTCCTCAAGCCACTACTCTTCTTATATAATTCGCTCTAAACAAACCATTTTAAAGCAAAACAAATTCAGCTTAATTCTTAGTAATGAGAAACATCATTTTTATTCTTTCCAAATACATATATAGAATGTCATTTAAAATTCTTGGCCCATAGTCATCATTGCAGGGATTCTTAAAGTAATTGGATAAGAAAATCCAAGCAAAAACTTAAACTGAAGATTTTATTTTTGTACTGCTTGCAGAGAAATGAGCATTGTGAAAATGAATGGAATGCTATGCAATTAAATAATCAGTGCAACACTATTCCACAAATAAAGGAGTGGGTCGATAATTAAAAGTTGCTTATGTTTTCTGTTTGGAACTGAAACTCATTCTCCATTCTATTTTTGGCCAGCTAATTCCCTTTAGGGTTCCATATTCTGAACCAGAGCGAGTTTCTCTATAGAATGAGTGAATTACTGTTCATTTAGTGAGATTTAAAGATTTTTGTCTATTATCCAAAAATGTAAAGTTTTGTCCTTTGTCTTTTCAATACAATTTGTCAGTTTTGTAATTTATATGGAATACATAATGGTGAATGCTATATATATGGTAGCTGTTATCCATTGCTCTCAGTCCAGGAGCCATGCCACATTTAAGCTTTTGATGCTGTGCCAGAAGCAGTGAGAAGTCAAAGGATAAATGTGACTCATACTACTGGAAGTTAGTTTTATCAATGTAAATATAAATGTTTTCTTTTTGTATTAAAATACAAGTATCATATTAAGTCAAAATAATAAAAAGATTACATTTATTAAGGTGAAAGGGGAGAATTTACAAAAATATTGACCCTTTAGTAGAGCATATTAGACTTTAACCCCTACTTTTATCACCATATTAAGTAATTAAATCATATTTAAATTCTTGGCAAAAATGAATTTGCCACCTTTGGCAGAGTCATCCAGGAGAACTTCAATGTAATATCATAAAGGATTGTCAGAATTTGATAAAATAGAAGTTTTTCAGCATAGTTTAAAGGTAAATAGCAAACAAAAACCCATATGCTAAATCCGGCCTACCATGTGCATTTTGTTTAGACAAAATGCAATTTAAATTTTTTGTTTGTTTGTTTTTATTCATTTTATTTTATTTTTATTATACTTTAAGTTCTAGGGTACATGTGCACAACGTGCAGGTTTATTACATATGTATACATGTGCCATGTTGGTGTGCTGCACCCATTAACTCGTCACTTACATTAGATATATCTCCTAATGCTATCCCTCCCCACTCCCCCCACCCCACAACAAGCCCCAGTGTGTGATGTTCCCCTTCCTGTGTCCAAGTGTTCTCATTGTTCAATTCCCACCTATGAGTGAGAACATGCAGTGTTTGGTTTTTCGTCCTTGCGATAGTTTGCCAAGAATGATGGTTTCCAGCTTCATCCATGTCCCTACAAAGGACATGAACTCATCCTTTTTTATGGCTGCATAGTATTCCATGGTGTATATGTGCCACATTTTCTTAATCCAGTCTATCATTGTTGGACATTTGGGTTGGTTCCAAGTCTTTGCTATTGTGAATAGTGCCGCAATAAACATACATGTGCTTGTGTCTTTATTGCAGAATGATTTATAATCCTTCGGGTATATACCAGTAATGGGATAGCTGGGTCAAATGGTATTTCTAGTTCTAGATCCTTCAGGAATCACCACACTGACTTCCACAATGGTTGAACTAGTTTACAGTCCCACCAACAGTGTAAAAGTGTTCCTATTTCTCCACATCCTCTCCAACACCTGTTGTTTCCTGACTTTTCAATGATCGCCGTTCTAACTGGTGTGAGATGGTATCTCATTGTGGTTTTGATTTGCATTTCTCTGATGGCCAGTGATGATGAGCATTTTTTCATCTGTCTTTTGGCTGCATAAATGTCTTTTTTTGAGAAGTGTCTGTTCATATCCTTTGCCCACTTTTTGATAGGGTTGTTTGTTTTTTTCTTGTAAATCTGTTTCAGTTCTTTGTGGATTCTGGACATTAGCCCTTTGCCAGATGAATAGATTGCAAAAATTTTCTCCCATTCTGTAGGTTGCCTGTTCATTCTGATGGTAGTTTCTTTTGCTGTGCAGAAGCTCTTCAGTTTAATTAGATCCCATTTGTCAATTTTGGCTTTTGTTGCCATTGCTTTTGGTGTTTTAGACATGAAGTCCTTGCACATGCCTATGTCCTGAATGGTATTGCCTAGGTTTTCTTCTAGGGTTTTTATGGTTTTAGGTCTAACATTTAAGTCTTTAATCCATCTTGAATTAATTTTTGTATAAGGTGTAAGGAAGGGATCTAGTTTCAGCTTTCTACTTATGGCTAGCCAGTTTTCCCAGCACCATTTATTAAATAGGGAATCTTTCCCCATTTCTTGTTTTTGTCAGGTTTGTCAAGGATCAGATGTTGTAGATGTGTGGTATTATTTCTGAGGTCTCTGTTCTGTTCCATTGATCTATATCTCTGTTTTGGTACCAGTACCGTGCTGTTTTGATTACTGTAGCCTTATAGTATAGTTTGAAGTCAGGTAGCGTGATGCCTCCAGCTTTGTTCTTTTGGCTTAGGATTGTCTTGGCAATGCGGGCTCTTTTTTGGTTCAATATGAACTTTAAAGTAGTTTTTTCCAATTCTGTGAAGAAAGTCATTGGTAGCTTGATGGGGATGGCATTGAATCTATAAATTACCTTGGGCAGTATGGCCATTTTCACAATATTGATTCTTCCTTCCCATGAGCATGGAATGTTCTTCCATTTGTTTGTGTCCTCTTTTATTTCATTGAGCAGTGGTTTGTAGTTTTTCTTGAAGAGGTCTTTCACATCCCTTGTAAGTTGGATTCCTAGGTATTTTATTCTCTTCAAAGCAGTTGTGAATGGGAGTTCACTCATGATTTGGCTCTCTGTTGGTCTGTTATTGGTGTATAAGAATGCTTGTGATTTTTGCACATGGACTTTGTATCCTGAGACTTTGCTGAAGTTGCTTATCAGCTTAAGGAGATTTTGGGGTGAGACGATGGGGTTTTCTTCAACACAGAAATGCCAAACCATAGAATGAAACTACACTAGTTTCTTTAAAGGAGCCATATCAAACATCATATAAATGCAAGCACAGTTGGTTTCACAGATTGTGTCACAGTTGCCATTTGTCAGTAGTAAAATTAATAAAACAATCTGAGGAACACTCTTACAAACATTGGATCTTAAAGGGAAGCTCCATTTATAATGGAGTCCAAGTCATCTTCAAGCAACTACCAAATCCAGGTATAAAAGATGGAGGAAGGAAAGGGTGCAAAGATTTTTTTACTAGCCATGCATCAAATGAGAGGAGGGAAAGCGGCTCACAAAATTTAATGATTTCTTGAGATAACAGATAAATGAGGCATGATTAAAATAAGACAATTTGAAATGCCTGTCAAAAAAGTCTGGATTTAATTAAAATATGTTTAATTAAATAATTATGCTTAATATATACATTTTGGTACTATGTCCTGACATCAGAAAGGTGTAAGTCAAATTTCAATAGGATAAACTTGAATTTTTTCCTGAGAAGACGAGATTTCATTGGTGAGGCTGTAAGAATAACATTTATTAGTGACAGGAAAACCACTTTTTTATGTTTCATAAAATAGTTTTCATAGTTTTCAAAACCTTGCTGAAGGCAAATGAAATTTGAAACAATGTAACTTTTGCTCCTTGCTCCTTTGCAGTAAGTTACAGAAGCTCCTTCACTTTATTAAAGAAAGCAAGAATTGAGAGAAAAATCTTCAAGTGATTTAAAAACTATTTTCTTCTTTCAATGCATGCTGTCTTTCTTTTATCTTCTTTCTGCATACTTCTTTGTCTGTTAGGTTTTTCCTTCTGGGAAGAGATCACTGAATGCTAATGTGTCAGTGTTTGCCTGTTAAAGTTACTGTGAGATGTCCCACGCAACCTACTAGTTCATTAATCAGACTGTTCTGGGAATTTGTATTACAGCTGGGGCCCTTAAGTATAAATGCTAAATGTGTGTATGAGTAGATAGACAGGTCAGGACTGTGATTCCTTATATCTTTTTAAACTTTTTATATTATGCTTACTCTTCTTAGTTTCTTTTCATTAGCATATCTATCCCAAATTAACATGTCTCTCTCAAACAAAATATAACTTCAATAATAAAATTTTTCCAATAATATAATTTTCAAATGAGTAGTAGGACTATGAATTATTCTCTCATAAATAGTGTGACTGAGAGATAAATGACCCTGGAGATAGAAAATATGTGAATTTAATCCTTTATGAACCCAGCATACAAACCCCTGTTATTCAGTACATTTTCTGCAGACCTCCTATGTCTAAAGACATAACATTTAAACATTAAAATAAAAGTGTGTGTGTGTGTGTGCATACTTAAAGTGGGGCATCAGAACAAAACTATACAAGTTGTTTCAGTGAAAATGCCCAGTATAAAATCCAGAACCAAATAGAAACATTCTCCCCTTTCAATCTGACTCCTGTTGTCACACAAAAATAGGCTCAGATAGTTAGATAATTCAACATAGCTTCCTCCAGAAAAACTTGGACTCCAGTATTAGCCCTACCTGATAACTATAAAATAAGAGTACATTTCCAGAGTTTTATTTCATCACCATACAATGCTTCCCCACAATTAGAAAAAAAATTACTCAAGCAGAAAAGAAGAAAGAAAGAAAGAAAGAAAGAAAGAAGACACAAAAATAACAAAAGCCACAAAATTAAAATGCCCTGGTTTCATAAAAAAGATTTATTTTATTGCCTTATACTTCTACATCCCCATTTATAGCATTTGCCATATTTAAGAAACAATGACAGGTAAAAATTAGAGTCTAGAGTTAAATATACACAGTGTATAAATGTCTGACATCAAAATTTCTGTTTAATAGAAAATGAAAAATATGAAGCCTTTATAGATTTAAGAATATAAAAGCATGCACAGAAATGTCCCTGTGTTACTATTTTTATTGTTATTTAAAAATAGCTATGTATTTTTTACAAAAAGAGAAATTCATAATCTAGTGAGGTAAAGTTATAAAACTGATACCACAGAAATAAAAAAAAGATCATTCAAGCCTGCTGTGAACATCTTTATGCACATAAACTAGAAAATCTAGAAGATCTGGATAAATTCCTGGAAATATCTGACCCTCCTAGATTAAACTAGGAAGAAATAGAAACTCTGAACAGACCAATTACAAGCAGTGTGATTGAAACGGTAATTAAAAAGTTACCAACAAAGAAGTCCAGGGCCAGATGGATTCACAGCTGAATTCTATCAGACATTCAAAGAATAATTGGTACCAATCCTTTGACACTATTCCAAAAGTTAGAGAAAGATGGACTCTTCCCTAACTCATTCTAAGAAGCCAGTATCACCCTAATACCAAAACCAAGAAAGGACATAACAACTTAAAGGAAACTACATACCAATACCCCTGATGAATATAGATGCAAAAATCTTCAACAAAATACTAGCTAACCAAATCCAAAAGCATATCAAAAAAGATAATATACCGTGACCAGGTGGATTTCATACCAAGGATGAAGGGATGGTTTAACATTTGCAAGTCAATAAATGTGATACACCACATAAACAGAATTTTTGAAAATCACATGATAATCTCAAGAGACACAGAAAAAGCATTTGACAAAATTTAGCATCCCTGTGTGATTAAACCCCTCAGCAAAACTGGCATAGAAGAGATATACCTTAAGGTAATAAAAGCCATCAATGATAGACCCACAGCCAACATTATACTGAATGTGGAAATGTTGAAATTATCCCCCCTGAGAACTGAAACAAGAGAAGAATGCTGACTTTCACCTCTTCTATTTAACGTAGTGTTGAAAGTCTTAGCAAGAGCGCACAAAAGAAACAAATAAAGGGCATCCAAATCAGTAAAGAGGGAGTCAAACTGTGACTGTTTTCTGGTGATATGATCATATATTTAGAAAACCCCAAAGACTCACCCAAAAAGCTCTCAGAACTGGTAAATGAATCCAACAAAGTTTCAGGATAAAAAATTAATGTACATAAATCAGTAGCCCTGCTACACACCAAGAGCAACCAAGCTGAGAATCAAATCAAGAACTCAACACATTTTACAATAGCTAAAAAATTACTTAGAAATATAATTAACCAAGGAAGTAAAATACCTCTACAAGGAAAACTAAAAACATTGCTGAAAGAAATCATAGATGACACAAACAAATGGAAACACATCCCATGCTTATGGATTGGGATAGTTAATATTGTGAAAATGACCTTACTGTCAAAAGCTGTCTATAAATTCAATGCAATTCCCATAAAAATACTACCATCATTCTTCACAGAACTAGAAAAAACCATCTTAAAATTCATATGGTGCCTAAAAATATCCTGCATAGCCAAAGCCAAGTAAGCAAAAAGAACAAATCTGAAGGCATCACATTACCTGACTTCAAACTATACTATGAGGCCATAGTCACCAAAACAGCATGATACTGGTATAAAAACAGGCATATAGACCAATGAAACAGAATAGAGAACCCAGAAATAAAGTTGAATACTTATAGTCAACTGATATTTGACAAAGCAAACAAAAACATAAAGTGAGAAAGGACACCCTATTCAATAAATGGTGCCGGGGTAATTGGCAAGCCACCTGTAGAAGAATGAAACTGGATCCTCATCTCTCACCTTACACAAAAATCAATGCAAGATAGATCGAAGACTTAAATCTAAGACATGAAACCATAAAAATTCTAGAAGATAGCATTGGAGAAACCCTTCCAGACACTGGCTTAGGCAAAGACTTAATGACCAAGAAACCAAAAGCAAATGCAACAAAAACAAAGATAAATAGATAGGACTTAATTAAACTAAAAAGCTTCTGCACAGCAAAAGAAATAATCAGCAGAGTAAATAGATAACCCACAAAAATGGCAGAAAATCTTCATAATCTGTTAATCTGACAAAGGACTACTATCCAGAGTACAAGGAACTCAAATCAGCAAAAATACAAACAATGCCATCAAAAAGTTGGCTAAGAACATGAACAGACAATTCTCAAAAGAAGATATACAAAAGGCCAACAAACATATGAAAAATGCTCAGCATCACTAATTATCAGATAAATCCAAATCAAAAACAACGTGATACCACCTTACTCCTGCAAGAATGGACATAATTAAAAGACCAAAAAATAATATATCTAACACTTTTACACTGCTGGTGGGCATGTAAACTAGTACCACTATGGAAAACAGTGTGGAGATGCCTTAAAGAACTAAAAGTAGATCTATCATTGGATCCAGCAATCCCACTCCTAGGTAGATACCCAAGGGAAAAGAAGTTATTACACAAAAAAGTTCTTACACGTGCATGTTTACAACTGCACAATTTACAATTGCAAAAATATGGAACCAGCCCAAGTGCCTATCAATTAGCAAATGGATAAAGAAAATTTGATATATCTCACATTTTATATGGTACTACATATATATACATTTGTGGTGTATGATCTATAGATATATATTTGTGTGTGTGTGTGTGTGTATGTGTGTGTGTATATATATATATATATATATATATATATATATATATATATATGTATCTCACATCCCGTGCTTATGGATTGGAATAATTAATATTGTGAAAATGACCTTACTGTCAAAAGCTGTCTATAAATTCAATGCAAAAGCTGTCTATAATTTAAATGTCATATATATATATATATATATATATATATCACAGAATACTACTCAGCCTTAAAAAAGAATGAAATAAGAAATTTGCAGCAATCTGGATGGAATTGGAGACCATTATTCTGAGTGAAGTAACTCATGAATGGAAAACCAAACATTATGTGTTCTCACTCATAAGTGGGAGCTAAGCTATGAGGACAAAAAGGCATAAGAATGATACAATAATCTTTAGGCACTCAGGGAGAAGGGTGAGAGGGGATGAGGGATAAATGACTGCACATTGGGTACAGTGTATACTGCTCAGGTATTGGGTGTACCAAAATCTCAGAAATCACCACTAAAGAATTTACTCATGTAACTAAAAACCACTTGTTCCCCCAAAACATATTGAAATAAAGAAATAGATAAAGTTATAAAACTGTGTCACACTGCTGAATAATATGTCATTTGTTTTGTCTTTTTTATTTATTATTATTTTTCAAATTTTATTTCAATAGCTTTTGGGGTACAAGCCTTTTTTGTTACATGGATGAATGATACAGTGGTGAAACCTGAGACTTTAGTACACCAGCCACCTGAGTAGTGTATATTGTAGTTTCTTATCCCTATTCCCCTTCCAACTCTCCCCCTTCTGATTCTCTAAAGTCCATTATATCATTCTGTATGCCTTTACATACTGAGAGCTTAGCTCCTACTTACAAGTCAGACCATATGTTTTTGTTTTTTTTTTTGTTTTCCACTGCTGTGTTACTTCACTTAGAATAATGGCCCCCAACTCCATCCAAGTTTCTGCAAAATACATTATTTCATTCTGTTTTATGGCTGAGGAGTATTTCATGGTGTATGTATACCACATTTTCTTTATCCACTCATTAGTCCATGAGCACTTAGGTTGGCTCCACATTTTTGTTAATTGTGCTGCTATAAACATATGTGTGAAAGTGTCTTTTTCAAACAATGATGTCTTTTCTTTTGGGTAGATGCCCAGTAGTGGGGACTGAATCAAAATGTAGATCTACTTTTAGCTCTTTAAGGAATCTTCATATTGTTTTCCATAGAGATTGTACTAATTAACTTTCCTACTAGCAGTGTATAGGTGTTTCCTTTTCCCCACAGCTATACCAACATCTGTTGTTCTTTGACTTTTTTTTTCTTCTCTAGCTTACTAGTACTATCTATTTTTTATTTATTTATTTATTTATTTATTTATATTACACTTTAAGTTCTGGGGTGCAAGTGCAGTATGTGCAGGTTTGTTACATAGGTATACACATGCCATGGTAGTTTGCTGCACCCATCAACCCATCACCTAGATTAGGTATTTCTCCTAATGCTATACCTCCTCTAGCCCCCACCCTGGGACAGGCCCTGGTGTGTGATGTTCCCCTCCCTGTGTCCATGTATTCTCATTGTTCAACTCCCACTTACGAGTGAGACTTTTTAATTACTGCCATTCTTGAAGGAGTAAGGTGGTATCTTATTGTGGTTTTAGTTTTCATTTCCCTGATGATTAGTGATATTGAGCATTTTTTCATATGTTTGTTGGCTGTTTGTATATCTTCTTTTGAGAAATGTCTATTCATATCATCTGCATACTTTTTGATGGGATTGTTTGTGTTTTTTTTCTTGCTGATTTGTTTGAGTTCCTTGCAGATTCTGTATGCTAGTCTTTTGTTGGATGCATGCTTTGCAAATATGTTCTCCGATTCTGTGGGTTGTCTGTTTACTCTGATGATTATTTCTTTTGCTGTGCAGAAGTTTTCCAGTTTAATTAGGTCTCATTTATTTGCTTTTGTTTTTGCTGCATTTGGTTGGGGGGGGGGGTCTTAGCCATGAATTCTTTGTCTAGACTGATATCTAGAACAGTTTTTCCAATGTTGTCTTCTAGACATTTTGTGGTTTCAGGTCTTATATGTAAGTCTTTGATCCATCTTGAATTGTTTTTTGTATAAATTGAGAGATAGGGATTCAGTTTTATTCTTCTACATGTGGCTTGCCAGTTTTCCCAGAACCATTCATTAAATAGGGTGTCCATCCCCAACTTATGTTTTTGTATGCTTTGTCAAGGATCAGTTGGCTTTATTTCAAAGTATTCGGCTTTTATGTCAAAGTATTTAGCTTTATTTCTGGGTTCTCGATTCTGTTCTATTGGTCTATATGCCTGTTTTTATACTAGTACCATGCTGTTTTTTTAAGTATAACCTTGTAGTATAATTTTAAGTCCAATAATGTGATCCCTCCATATTTGTTCTTTCTTTACTTAGGATTTATTAGGCTATTTGGGCTTTTCTTTGGTTCCATATAAATTTTAGGACTTTTTTTTCTAATTCCGTGAAAAACGATGTTGCTATTTTCATGGAAATTACATTGAATTTGTAGATTGCATTGAATTTGTAGATTGCTTTGAGCAATATGGTCATTTTGACAATATTAATTCTTCCAATCAATGAGCTTGGAATCTGGTTCCATTTGTTTGTGTCATCTATGATTTCTTTCAGAAGTATTTTGTAATTCTTCTTGTAGACATCTTTTACTTCAATTTTTTTTTTCTTTTTTTGCAGCTGATGTTAAGGGGGTTGAGTGCTTGATTTGATTCTTAGCTGCGTTGTTTTTGCCAAATAGCCATGCTATTAATTTGTGCATATTGATTTTGTAATCTGAAACTTTGTTGAGTTTGTTCATCAAACGTAGGAGTCTTTTGGAGGAGTCTAGGACACTCTAAGAATATAATCATATCATTTGCCAACAGTGATATTTTGACTTCCTTTTTTCCATTGTGGTTGCCGTTTATTTCTTTCTTTACCCTAATTGCTCTGGCTAGGACTTCCATAACTATATTGAGTAGGAGTGGTGATAGTGGGCATCCTTGTCTTATTCCTGTTCTTAGGGGAGATGCTTTCAACCTTTCTCATTCAGTGTAATGTTGGTTGTGGGTTTTTCATACATGGCTTTTATTATTTCGAGGTAAGTGCCTTTTATGTCTAGTTTGTTGAGAGTTTTTACCATAAAGCAGTGCTAGATTTTGTCAAATGCTTTTACCGCATCTATTGAGATGATTATATGATTTTTATTTTTAATTCTGTTTATGTGATGTATCACTATTGACTTGCCTATGTTAAACGATCCCTTCATCCCTGTGAATGAACTCACTTGATCATGTTGCATTATCTTTTTGATGAACTATTGGATTCAGTTAGCCAGTATTTTGTTGAGCATTTTTCCATCTATGTTCATCAAGTGTACTCATCTGTATTTTTTTTCTCTGTTATTTCCTGGTTTTGGTATCAGGATGATACTGGTTTCATAGAATGTTTTAGATAGGATTCACTCTTTCTCAATCTTTTGAAATAGTTTCAGCAGAATTGGTACCAATTCTTCTTTGAATGTCTGCTAGAACTCAGCTGTGAATCCATTGCTTTTTTTCTTGGCAATTTTAAAATGACTGATTCAATCTCACTGCTTGTTAGTGGTCTGTTCAGGGTTTCTATTTCTTCCTGGCTTAATCTAGGAGGGTTGTGTGTTTCCAGGAATTTACTGATTTCCTCTAGGTTTTCTTGTTAGTGCACACAAAGGTGTCCACAATAGTCTCTAATGATCTTTTGTGTTTCTGTGATGTGAGTTGTAATGTCTCCAGTTTCATTTCTAATTGAGCTTATTTGGATTTTCTCTCATCTTTTCTTGGTTAATCTATGTAATGGTCTGTCAATTTTATTATCTTTTCAAATAACTTGCTTTTTGTTTCATTTATCTTTTGTATTTTTTTTCTTTGAATCTCATTCACTTCTACTCTGACATTTTTTATTTCTTTTGTTCTGCTCACTGTGGGTTCAGTTTGTTCTTGTTTCTCTAGTTCCTTAAGGTGTAACATTGAGTTGTCAATTTGCACTCTTTCAGACTTTTAGATGTAGGCATTTAGAACTACAAGCTTTCATTTTAGCACTGCTTTTTATGTATCCCAGAGGTTCTGAAAACTTGTGTCATTATTATCATTCACTTCAAATACTTTTTAATTTCCATCTTGATTTAATTTTTAACCCAGAAGTTATTCAGGAACCAATTATTTAACTTCCATGTATTTGTATAGTTTTTAGGTTCCTTTTGGAGTTCATTTCCAGTTTCATTCCTCTGTGGCCTAAGAAGATACTTAATATGATTTCTATTTTCTTAAGTTTATTGAGATTTGCTTTGTGGCCTATCCTATGGTCTGTCTTGGAGAATGTTCCATTTACCGATGAGAAGAATGTATGTTCTGCAGTGCTTGGGCAGAATGTCCTGTAAATATCGAAGTCCATTTGCTCTAGTGCATTGTTGAAGTCCATTGTTTCTGTTTTGACTTTTTGTCCTGATGATCTGTTTAGTGCTGTCAGTGGTATTTTGAAGTCTCCCACTATTATTGTGTTGATGTCTAGTTCATTTCTTATGTATAGTAGTAATTGTTTTAATTATTTTATATATCTGGGAGCTCCAGTGTTGATGCATAAAAATTTAGATTGTAATATCTTCTTGTTGAATCGATCCTTTATCATTATATAATGACCTTTGTCTTCTTTTTTTTTTTTTTTTTTTTTACTGTTTTTGCTTTGAAATCTGTTTTGTCTGGTATCAGAATAGCTACTCCACATTTTTGGTTTCCATTTGTGTGGAACTTTTTTTTCCACCCATTTACCTTGAGTTTATATGAATCTATTTTTGTTGGGTGAGTTTCTTGAAGACAACAGACATTTGGTGCGTGATTTTTAAATCCATTCTGCCATTCTGTATCTTTTTAAGTTGAGCATTTAAGCCAATTATGTTCAATATTAATTTTGAGATGTGAGATACTATTCTTTTCATCATTTTAATTGTTACCTAGGTAGTTAGTTTTTTGTTGCTGTGTTATTGTTTTATAGGTCCTGGGAGTTTTAAGCTTTCAGGAAATTCTATTTTGGTGTGTATTGGGCTTTTGTCTCAAAGTTTAGAACTCCTTTTAGCATTTCTAGTAGGGCTGATTTGGTAGTGACAAATTACCTCAGCAGTTATCTGTCTGAAATGAGTTTATTTATCCTTCATTTATAAAACTTAGTTTTGCTGGATGCAAAATTCTTGGCTGACATTTATCCTGTTTAAGGAGGCTAACAGTAGGACCCCAATCTCTTTTGGCTTGTAATGTTTCTGCTGAGAAGTCTATGGTTAGTCTGATAGGTCTTCCTTTGTAGATTACCTAATGCTTTTGTCTTACTGCTCTTAGAATTCTTTCCTTCATGCTGACTTTAGATAATCTTATGACTATATGCCTTGGTGAAAATCTTCTTGCACCAAATAACCCAGGAATTCTTTGAACTTCTTAGATTTGGATATGTAAGTCTCTAGCCAGGCCAGGGAAGTTTTTCTCAGTTATTCCTTCAAATAAGTTTTCCAGCCTTTTTGTTTTCTCTTATCTCTCGGGAACACCAATTATTCTTAGATTTGGCTGTTTTACATAACCCCGTAATTCTTGGAGACTTTGTTTATTTGTTTTGATTCTTTTTTTTATTTTTGTCTGTTTGAGTTAATTCAAAACACTTTGTCTTTAATCTATGAAAGTCTTTATTTCTACTAGTTCGACTCTATTGCTAATACTTTCCACTGCATTTCATAATTTCATAAATGTGTCTTGTATTCCCAGAAATTCTGATAGTGTTTTTTTTTCCTCATGCACCCCTCTCCTCCCACCATGGTACACAGGAGGGAAAACACAAGGGAGGCTGGCTGGGTGTGGTGGCTGAGGCTTTTAATCCCAGCACTTTGAGAGGCTAAGGGAGACAGATATCCTGAGGTCAGGAGTTTGAGACCATCTTGGCCAACATGGAGAAACCCCATCTCTACTAAAAATACAAAAAAAAAAAAAAAAATAGCCAGGCCTGGTGGTGGGTGCCTGTAATCCTAGCTACTCCAGAGGCTGAAGCAGGAGAATCGCTTGAACCCAGGAGGCAGATGTTGCAGTGAGCCAAGATCATGCCACTGCACTGCAGCCTGGGTGACAGAGCAAGAATCCGTCTCAAAAAAATTAAAAACATAAGAAAAACAACAATGAAAAAAACCACAGGGGAGACATGTGTCATGCTTGATGTCCAAATAGACTCTTCTCCTCCCATGACAGACACAACCTGTGTGAAGGACTGCCCAAAGGGCTATTATGCCAATGAGGACAGCCACCAGTGTGCCCACTGCCCCAGCTCTTGTAGGACATGTGAAGGGAGACACAGCCTGCAGTGTCACTCCTGCAGACTAGGCTGGTTCCAGCTGGGAGAAGACTGCGTGCTCCAGTGCAGGGAAGGGTAAGTGCTCAACACATTTTGTCCCATGTAATTCCACAGCCACCCCAGGTATCAGCCCATTTTAAATTTGAGGAAACTAAAATTCAGAAAACATAGAACCACGCTGAAGTCTCAGTTCTAGTAAGGAGCAAAGATGAACCAATTCATAATAACAGAAGAGAAACAGGAGAAGCAGAGTGACCCAGTGAGTTAACACAAAAGGCTGGTTTTTCTTTATAATATCTATTTCTCTAGACAATTTTTCATTTGTATGCTGAACTGCTTTTAAAAATTTCTTCATGGTGGATTTCACCTTTTCTCTGGTATCTCCTTGAATAGCTTAATAATGAATCTTTTGAATTCTTTATCGAATATTTCAAAGATTTCATCTTAGGATGCATTGCTGGAGAGCTAGTGTAATCCTTTGAGGGAGTTATAGAACCCTGTTTTGTCATATTATCAGAGTTACTTTTCTGGTTTCTTCTCATTTGGGTAGACTATTTCTTCTAATTATTCTTGAATTTATGTTTGATTTGACTTTTTTTAAAAAAATTTCCTTATTCCTCTTAAGAATATGACTTTTATCCTTATAGTTAATAATATCCTAATTTGGTTCTTGATGCTTTCAGGGATGAAGACTTTATAAGAGTTGCTTGGTTATAAAGAGTCATTGTTTGATGGCTTTCTCATTTGCTTATTTTAGCAACAATATGCTTTGTGTGTCAGCAAAGTTCACTGTCTCTTATGGGGTTGGAATGATACAGGCCTCTTGAAGCTTATCTCATTCCCCCAGGGTGTGCACTTCTTATTTATTTATTTTTCCCCAGTATTTTATTTACTGGTTTGATGGTTTGGGCTTCAGGCCAGTAGGGGATGTGTCCCTGCATAGAAACTGTTTGTGGCTAAAGCAGGTGGGTAAATGCAATACCCATGGATGGCAGAAGTCTCAGCCTTGACAGAGGTGGCTGGAGGAGCTCTCAGTGAGTCACACTGAGTTCTTACTAGGGAGAAGACTTGGAGTCACCCCAGTGACTCCTGCCAGGTCAGCAGGAAAGCTATCCACCTCTTAGATATACTCCAGTCCCAGTGCTCTGGCTATTCAGACGAGACAGGCACTTCTTTTCCTCCATAGGAATGTTGATGTTCCAAATAGAGAGAAACTGTGACTCCATCTCTTGAGCAAGTCTGAAACTAGAGGATGCTATTCCTATGGGGATGTAGTCACCCTGACATGTTCCAGAATGGCTATCTACAGTTGTACCCACACCCACCTCCTGTGGGAGAAGCCCCACTGTACCTGTGGTAATGGATGAGGGAAGAAAGTTGCCCCCTTCTCCAAGACCGTTCATATGCACTAGAGCTCTCTGATTGTAGGGGTGAGCTCTAGACTCTCCCTATTGAGCTCAGCACTGCAACTGTGCCTCTGCTGAAAGAAACTTCCCACCACTGGAGAGATCTAATGCTCAAGGCCTGCTGTCCAGATTATTTTGTCACACAGGGTATTCTTTGATGTGGTGCACTCCCACCCAGTCCCCTAAGAATGGGAGTCCCTGGGAGCCAGACTGCTGTGAGTGTTGTTGTTCCTCTGGGTCTAGCCACTCAGTGAAGCTGCCACACTACAGGCTGGAAGTGGGGAATGTATGCAAAGGATCCAGTAATGTTACCTGTCCTCAAGTCTCCCAGCTGAGGGTAGTAGCACCAGCTCTAATGGGGGTAACAGTGGAGTGATGGAGTCTCTGTGCGATTCCTTGGTTAAAGATAGTCTTAGTGTGTTGACTTTCTTCAGTGCTGGTTATAGTGGTCATCAACTGGTCACATGAAGAGACTCAGGACCTCCTGGTTAGCCAGAGTGGTGTAGGTGAAGGTGATAGCTGAAGTCATTCAGCCATTTTCTACTTCCTGAGTAGTGTTATTCCACCAGGAAGTGTTGAAATGAACTGCATTGGCTGCCCTCCAGACAAGAGGTGGCGCTTGCAGAAGAACACCAGCTGTGATAGTAGCAGTGGGATTTTTGCTTACCTTATGTAGTCCAGGATGGGTCCTCTTGTATCTCAGGCGATAGGTGGGGCCATATAGCTCCAAAAAGTTTCTAGTCTTTGTGTTAAGCTACCAGGGCAGGTGGTAAGGCAAAACCAGGTGGGGATTGGGGATTGGCCTGTTTGTGCTCTGACTCTCTGCCTTTAGGGAAAGCAGCAGCTCCTGTGAGTGTTGGGGGATGGAGGTGTTTCTCTAGCCATTGGGTTGATGTTCCAGAGGGAAATGTTGCTGCCTCTGCTTCACAGAAGAGTTTGTGCAAGGAGTGGAGAGTAGCAGGCCGCAGCAAGCCCCACACAGATCCCACAATTTTGGCTAGGCAGATCCACTCCCGCAGTGTTCCACTGGCAGCAGCAAACTAAGTTTCAGGCAGCCCATACCCAGAACTTGCAACTGCCCTGGGTCATAAGCTTTTCCTGTGGGCATCCCAACTGTGACTTTCATGCCACACCCCTCCCTGTTCACCAGCAAAGCTGGGTGCCCAGCTCCTCTACTTGCAGCTACAGCCAACTTTTTACCTGTCCTCCACCCACTGGCCCTAGCCAAGGGAGTTCATCCCCACCTGAGGTTATATTGTAGAACACAGTTGAGGGCTTCTTTCAGCTTGTGACCTCTGGCTGAACTATTTGGCTAACCTCTGCAGGGTTCCCCATGAGGAACAATAAGGAATGGCTTCCCTTGGTCCACACTGTGGATTGGGAGTGTACACAAGGGTGTTCCCACCACTGCTCTTACTTTTATACTCCATGACCTTCCCCGGGTTGGTTCCTGTGCTGGCTGGAGAGAGTTGAGGCCATCGCCTGTGGAGGGGTGTGTCCCAGAGGCAGTCTCTTTCCTTCTCACATTCTGGGGACTCAGCCCATTATCTGACTTACAGTAAAGGCTGCACCCTGCTGATTCCTTCAAAAAGTCCCTAGATTCATTTGGTTTTCCTGCTCAGTTATTGTGTCACTTCTTAAAAAAGTTCACAGTGTGAATCTCTACACAGTATTTTGTCCTTCCGAGTGAGGTATGTTAGCAATGCCCCCAATCTGTCATCTTGGAAAAACAAAACAAAACAGAAAGAAACCTATTTTGCCTTTTTTTGAGTGTTTCCGACAAATATACTCTGAGACTATGTTGTGGATAGATTAAAAATATGATTTTTTACCTATGTAACAAACCTGTACATTCTGCACATGTACTCCAGAATTCAAAATAAAAATAAAAATAATAATAATTTAAAAAAATCTTCCACCATTGTGGAAGATAGTGTGATTCCTCAAAGACCTAGAGGCAGAAATATTGTTCAACCCAGCAATCCCATTACTGAGTAGATAGCCAAAGGAATATGAATCATTCTATTATAGAGACTCACGCATGCATACATTCATTGCAGCACTACTCACAATAGCAAAAACATGGAATCAACCTAAATTCTCATCAATGATAGACTGGATAAAGAAAATGTGGTACATACGTACCATGGAATATCATGCAGCCATTAAAAGGAACCAGATCATGTCCTTTGTGGGGACATAGATGGAGCTGAAAACCATTATCCTTAGCGACCTGATGCAGGAACAGAAAGCCAAATACCACACATTCTCACTTATAAGTGGGAGCTAAATGATGAGAACACATGGACATATGGGGGGCAGCAATACACACTGGGGCCTGTTGGAGGGTGGGGGGTGGGAGGAGGGAGAGGATAAGAAAGAATAACTAACAGATGCTGGGCTTAATGCCTGGGTGATGAGATGATATGTGCAGCAAATCACCATAGCACACATTTACCTATGTAACAAACCTGCACATGTACCTCTGAACTTAAAATAAAAGTTAGAAATTAAAAAAATTAACTAGAATATATAAAATTTACCAGAATAGAGAGAAAAAATTGTTTTTTTCCTTTAAGCCCTATCAATGGAATGCTTTTATTTCAAATCACTATTTTTATTAATTATTTACAAATTGATTTTAACTATTTCAGGGTGCATATATACTATTTTAAGCTATTTTTCACTTTGTTATGTTACTAAGAATGTATTGATGTTTTTATCTAAGAGATTGTATAATTAATTCTAATTACATTGCATACTGTTTTCATAAGACATCAGAATTATCTTTAAGAAAAGGCTTAAGGATCATTTGTCTTCCCTATTTTATTTTGATTTATCCTCCTGTTTAAAACGACATAATATTAATATATTGATGTTAGGAATACTCTTACTTTTCATCATCATTGAAATAATTTGACCACATATTAAAGATGTTTACATGTTCAAATTAGCTCATTTTAATACCTTAAATATAATTTTGTCCTATACTCCTGTGGAAGCTCGAATTATTATTTTTGGATGTTGGGGAGAAGATGACATCTTTAAAAAGACAAAACTTAAGTTTAAACCTCAAAAAGAATATTAAGAGTTTGATGTTTGAGCAAATTATATTCTTTCTGGGGGTAATTTACTACTTTATTGGTCTTTTTTGATTTGAAAAATCTTTAAAAACATTTCTTTTTTCTTCATGACAACAGTAGCAAGACAACTAAGCAATGGTTAATTACTTGCACTATCATTGGATATAAATGCTTATATCCATTATAAATGCTTATAGCTAATATTTCTTTCCCTACAAAGAACATTACCTCTCAGAGTGTAGAATATTTATCATTCCATTCAAATAGCTTATTGAATAAGGTCACTTTAAGAATCTACTCTGTTTAAACAGTCACAAAATTTTCTCCCTTTTTATTGAGATATAATTAACATACAATACAATTTACCCTAATGTATATAATTCAATATTTTATCTTCACAAAATTTTACAACCATTGCTACTATCTAATTCTAGAATCTTTTCATCACCTCATAGCCATCAGCAATCATACCTCATACCTCCCTCCCACATTCTCCGGGAAACTACTTGCTGTAGTTTAAGTATGATTTATTTGTTCCCACCATATCTCATGTTGAAATTTAATTTCCAGTGTTGGAGATGAAGCCTAATGGGAGATGTTTTAGTCATTAGGGCATATCTCTCATGAATAGATTAATGCACTTTCGCAGGGTGGAGTAAGCTCTCACTTTATTAGTTCTCACAAGAACTTGTATATTAGTCAAAATGGACTAAGAGCCTGACTCCTCCCCATCTCTGTTTTGCCTGCTTCTGGCCATGTAATCTCTGCACACTCAGGCTCCCCTTCACCTTCCACCATGAGTAAAACAACCTGAGGCCTTCACCGAAATCACAAAGATGCTGGTGCCATACTTCTTGTACAGTCTGCAAACCACAAGATAAATAAACCTTTTCACCTTTATAAATTACCCAGCAACATGTATTCCTTTATAGTAACACAAGGTGGACTAAGACATTATTAATAAACTTACTGTTTGTATAGACTTGCCAATTCAGAATATTTAATATGAATTAAACCATGCAATGTATGGCCTTTGTATCTGGTTTATTTCACTTAGCATATTTTCAAGGTTCATCCATTTTGCTTTATGCATCAGTAATTTTTTTTCAAGCCTGAATAATATTCCATTTTACAGATTAGACCATATTTTCTTGTCTATTCATCAGATTTACACTTGGGTTGTTTCCTGTTTTTGTTACTACAAATAATGTTGCTGTGGACATTTGGGTCTTTCTCTGTGGACATATGTTTTCAGACCTCTTGATTCTATAGCTAGAAGTGAAATTGCTGGGTTATAAGAATTCTATGTAAAAGTTTTTGTGAAAGTAGAAAACCATTTTTCTGAAGCATCTGTAAGATTTTATATTTCCACTAGCAGTCTATAAAGATTCCAGTTCTTTCACATCCTTGCTAACACTTGTTCTTGTCCATCATGTCTAATCATAGCCATTCTGGGTGGTATGAAAATTTTACTCTTTTGATTTTTAATTTCCTAATGTCTAATGATATTGAGCATCTCTTCA
The DNA here is from genome assembly GCF_028858775.2 of Pan troglodytes. NCBI lineage: Eukaryota > Metazoa > Chordata > Mammalia > Primates > Hominidae > Pan > Pan troglodytes. The sequence goes on along the minus strand of NC_072412.2, from coordinate 62,279,905 downwards.
TGTACTTGTTGTTCATTTGTACCTACCCCATCCCAGTACTACATAGTCTTAATTAATATATCTTTGTAGTAGGCTTTGAAATTGGAAAATGTGAGCCTATTTCATTTTTCAAGATTTTTTGATGGGGTTATTCTAGGTTTCTTGCATTTACATTTGAATTTTAGAATAAATTTGTCAATTTGTGCAAAAGGGTCACCTGACATTTTAATAGAAATTGTATTGAATCTGTAGATTCGTTGAAGAATATTGTCATCTTAACAATATTAAGTTTCAACCCATTAGCAGGAGATCTTTTTGTATTTATTCAGGCTTTCTTATATTTTTTAAACAGTATTTTGTAGGTTTTAGTTTATGAGGGTTGCACTCTTTGTTAAATTTGTTCCTAATTATTATGCTTTTTTTTACACTACTGTAAAGGGATTTTTAAAAATTTTTATTACTCATATATAACCTTCTTTGTGTCTTTAATGTCGCTGTACTTGTTTACAAGCTTAAATAATTGTTTTTATTTTGTTTCTTTGAATGTTTTTATACACACAGATGACTTTTAAAATTGGAAAGAGTTTTCTATTGCTGTCTGGATACATTTTATTTATTTATTTATTTTGCCCTATTGTGCTGACTGGAATCTCCAGTACAGGACTTTCAGTCTCCTTTTATTGAAGTTTGATGTTAGATATGGGTATTCTTATACACCCTTTAGCTGATTGAAAAAGTTTTTTCTGATCACGGTTATTGAGTGTTTTGTTATGAAAAGGTGTTAGATTTTGTCTAATGCTTTTTTGATGCAACTGTTGGGATAATCGTGTTTTGTTTGTTTTTTCCTTGTTATCCTAATAAGATGGTTTATTATTTTGATCAGGTTTCATATATTGAATTAAACATGCATTCCTGGAGTAAATCTCACTTAGTCATGTTGGAGAAGCCATTTTATATGTTATAAGATTTGGATTGCTAGCATTATGTTGAAGATTTTTCTATCTATATTCATGAGGGACATGAGGGATATTGCTTTGTTGTTTCCTTTCTTGTGATGACTTTCTCATTTTAGTATCAGTGTAATACTGGCTGCATAGACTGAATTGAGAAGTGTTTCCTCCCATTCTTTTTTTTTTTTTTTTTTTTGGAAGAATTTTCACAGGATTCTTTTAATCCTTCTTTAGACATTTGGTTAAATTTGCTGGTGAATCCATTTTGTTCTTTGTTTTTACTTATAAATAAAATGGCTACAAGTTAAATCGCATTACTTGTTATGACTCTATTTAGGTTTTCCATTTCTACCTGAATCTGTTCCAGTACTTAGAATCACTCCAGAAATATGTTCTGGGCTTATCTAATTTTTATCATATAATTTTTGATAGTATACTTATAATTTTTTTTTCCTGTAAGACTGGTAGTAATGTCTGTCTACCCTTTCTGATTGTAAATGGATTTCTATCTCTTTTTTGCTTAGTCAATATAAATAGATTTTTGTCAATTTTGTTAAACTTTTTGAAAAATCAACTTTTGGCTTACCTATTGTTCTTTTTATTCTATATTTTATTTATTTCTGCTATTATTCTTTTTTTTTCCTTCTGCTTGATTTGGATTTGCTATGTTCTTATAGTTTCTCAAGGTAGAATGGTAGGTTATTTGTTGTACTTCTTTTTAATATAGAAGTTTATAGCTATATACGTCTCTATGAAAAGTGTCTTCACCTTATATGCCTTTATGAAAACATCACATGTACCTCATAATTATATAGACCTACTATGTATCCATAAAAAATAAAAATTTAAAAAACTGTCTTGATTGTATTACATGTTTTGATATGTTGTGTTTCATTTTCATTGATCTCTAAGTATTTTTCTAATTCCCATTATCTATTCTTCAGAATATTTGTTATTTAGGAGTGTTCCGTTTAATTCTTGCATATTCATGCATTTCCCAAATCTTTTTGATATTTATTTCTAATTTAATTTCAATGTATTCAGAGAACATACTGCATGTGATTTTTTTTTACATTCATTGATACTTGTTTTTATGAAATAACGTATAATCTGTCCCAGAGAACGTTTAATGTGAAATTGAGAAAAATGTATATTCTTCTGTTGTTGGATTGAATGTACTGTTAGGTTCAGTTGGTTTATAGTTTTTCGTTTGTTTGTTTGTTTGAAATGGAGTCTCGCTCTTGTCGCCCAGGCTGGAGTGCAATGGCACAATCTCGGTTCACTGCAGCCTCCGCCCCCTGGGTTCAGGCGCCGGGTTCAAGCGATTCTCCTGACTCAGCCTCCTGAGTAGCTGGGATTACAGGCGCCCGCCACCACACTGGGCTAATTTTTGTATTTTTAGTAGAGATGGAGTTTCACTATGTTGGCCAGGCTAGCGCTTTTCTGTTTATTTGTTATATCTACTACAGAAATTGGGGCATGAAAGATCCAATTATTATTTTTTATTACCTGTTTTTACTTTAGTTTATTTTCCAAAGTGTTTTATTTTCTGTTTCAGTTTTAAAGAATAATTTTTCTATACAATACAAAACTTGGATAATGTCATTTGTTTTGCTCTGTTCTGTTTTCATTTTAATCCTTTGAATATACCATTCCATCACCTGCTGCCTCCATGTTTTCCGACGAGATATCATAGGATAATTTTTTTGAGGATCCCTTGTCCATAATGTGCTGCTTCTCTTTTGCTAGTCTCAAGATTCTTTCTTTGGCTTTGATTTTGACGTACCTCTATTTGGATTTTTTTTTTTTTTAGACGGAGTCTCACTCTGTCGCCCAGGCTGGTGTGCAGTGGTGCGATCTCGGCTCTCTGCAAGCTCTGCCTCCCGAGTTCACGCCATTCTCCTGCCTCAGCCTCCCGAGTAGCTGGGACTATAGGCACCCGCCACCACACCCAGCTAATTTTTTTGTATTTTTAGTAGAGATGGGGTTTCACCGTGTTAGCCAGGATGGTCTCAATCTCCTGACCTCGTATTTCCCCTGCCTCGGCCTCCCAAAGTGCTGGGATTACAGGCGTGAGCCACCGCTCTATTTGGATTTATTTGAGCCTATTCTATTTGGAATTCAGTGAGATACTTGGAAGCATAAATAAATATTTTCCATAAAACTTGAGAGTATTTGGTCATTATTTCTCCAACTTCTTTCTGCCTTTATATCCTTTCTGAGACTCTGAGTTTGTGTAGATTGGGATGGTGGTTTTTGTTCCAGAGATCTCTTCACTTTTTAAAATTTGTTTTGTCTTTCTCCTTCTCAAACTGGATAATCTTTACTGATCTGTTGTCCCAGCTTTGCTTATTTTACCTTCTACCTGCTAATATTTGTAATTAAGCCCCTATTAAATTTTTCATTTTATTTATTGTTCTTTTCAGTTATGGAATTTCTATTCAGTTCCTTTTTGTAATGTCAGTATCTTCAATTGTATTATTTACTTGGAAAAACATTATTCTCATACTCTCATTAGTCCTCTAAACATGGTTTCCTTTTGTTTCTTGATAATATTTAAAATAGTCAATTTAAAGTCTTTGTATAGTCAGTCCAACGCCTCTGCCTCCTGGAAGAAAATTTACATAGCTACTCTTTTTATTTTTTTCTGTATGTATGTTATAATTTCTTGTTTCTTTGCATTTTTTTCATGAATACTGGACATTTTGAATAATATAATGTGGCTACTCTGGAAATTGGATTATATCTCTTGGTCAGGATTTTCTGTTGTTGCTCATTGTTGCTGGTTTTTGTTTGTTTAGTGACTTTGTGAACTAACTCTATACAGCAGTCCTCTTCTATTCATGGTTCCACTTTCTATGGTTTCAGTTACCTGCATTCAACTGTGGTGCAAAAACATTAAATGGAAAATTCCAAAAATAAACAATTTATAAATTTTAAATTGCATGCTATTTTGAGCAGTGTAATGAAATTTTACCTGGTCCATCCACCCAGGTTGTGAATTACCCCTTCGTACAGTGTATCAACACTGTATACATTCATGACCAATTAGTTATTTAGTCGCCATCTTGGTTATCAGTTTATCTGTAATGGTATAGCCGTGCTTCTGTTTATGTAACTCTCACGTTTTTTAATAATGGCTCCCATGCACCAAGAGTAGTTATACAAACAACCAGATATCCCAAAGGAAAGGCATACAGTGCTTTCTTTAAAAGAAAAGGTAAAAGTTATTGACTTAATTAGGACTGAAAAAAATCACGCAGTGAGGTTGCTATGATCCATGGTAAAAACAAATTTTCTATTTGTTAATAGTATATGTAGGGTTTGGTACTATCCATGATTTCAGGCATCAAGTAGGAGTCCTGGATTGTATCCCCCATGTATTCTATTCATGTATGGCCTCTAAACCTAAGTTAGCTGAGTGGTCAGCTAGTGATTACATATAAATTTTATTAAGTGCCTGGTACCAATAAGTCTCCCAGAACTGAGAGATTCATTGTTTGTCAAGGCACATATTCAGTACTCAGCTAGGATGTTTAAACTCTGCCTTAGATTCACTTCCTGATTTTACAGATCCTCATAATTTGCAAGAGGTGATAATGTAGAGACTTTACAGGTTTTCCTGAGCATTAGAATAGCCCTAGTTATGAACACAGCCTGTGAATGCATATGACTTTCTAGATTTTCGGGAATATTTCAGTGCTTTGAAAGACCCTTATGAAACATCTCATTCCCTCGTTTTTCTTTTTAAACTTTTGATTAACCTATTGTTTTCTCAATTTGTTATCAGCCATTTCCATTAGCATTTTTTTTCTTTTTTCAGGCAGCCATAATTTTAACCAATTGCTTCTGATTATTTTGAACAGATGCCTCCAGACAAAAGGTTGTTAAAAGGGGAATATTCAAGTCAGTCAAATGAAGACTAAAAGAGGTGGGGTTTTGCAAAGAACCAGAAAATGGGTCAAGTAATGGCAATTGTATGGAAATGGAGCTTTGAAGGAACCCCGAGACATTCTGTTCCCTTAGTGGCTGGAAGGTTGTTGGTTTTCATCGTAGACAAAGGTTATTAGTTTTTAAGGTTACTGTTTTAAAGGAAGTAAGGGGATAGGAGTAGGGCAAGTTAAAATGCCATAAAACTTATTATTCTGATATTCAGTTGTTTTCCTTGATAAATGTTTCCAAGATTGCTGTAAGAATTTAATTTCCAGAATGACAAAAATGTTGATTCTGACATTTTTGCCATTGATTTTGTTTCTTTTACAAAGGAGAGAATTTTCGAATTTTTTATTCTGTTATTGTCACTGTTGTCACCTCATGGTTTTATTACTTGATGACTATAAGCCAAGGATAATAACAATTACAATATATTCTTATGTCATTTGTACTTTTTTCTTTGATAGTTACTATACAAATGTTAACAAAAAATTTAGCTGCTGCAGGTGAAAGAGAAACCCCATCTGTTGCTTCCCCATCCTTCCATCATTTTCAGCACACACACGCACGCACACACACACACACACACACAAACACACTCTTTATGTCCACTCTCAGACTAATGTATTTCATCTTGGAATACTATAGTCAAATGTTGTGCTTCACTGTAAATGTGCTTTTTCCACTAAAAGGAATATATGCTAGATAGCTTTATACATGTTCTAGTATCTCTAAAATTTGAACATAAGTTGACTATATACATGTCTCCTTCTTCCCCATATCAAGAGAAATTATGTCATTATTTGTGCACAGACATATCTCAAATCAATTAAGGCTCAACTTTACATTATGATCATAATCAACCTGTAAATGACACTTTGTTCATGGAAATAAAATCTTTCAGATTAAGTATTATTTTGCAGTCAAATTTTATGTTGTTTTAAGTTAAAATTAGTTTTAAAAGTGATTTTAATCTTTAATTTTGTAACAAATAAAAATAGTAATAAAGAAAACCTTTTGAGTGATATAAAAATTTCAAATCTTCATTCATTCATTCAATGTAATTTATTCAAAATTAAGTTCCCTATATTGATCTTAACATCTTACCAATGGTTTTGCAAGAAAGTAACTACTTATAACTATCTTAGATAGAAGATGAATGTGTCTTTAAATATTAATTTAAAAGATTATTTTATACGGAAATTTATTATTTTACCATTTTCAATTGTTACAGGGTATATTTTTGACTAAATATGACAACACACTTCCAAAAGCCATAAAAACAGTTATATTACCAAAACTACAATAAGTAGGATGAGGACTAATAAGTGTATACAGACAGTGCATTAACATTCTCTACTAATTTTCCCTAGGAAAAAAATTTCTAAGGTATAGTTTATATTTTAGATCCATGATCTGCTAATGATAACTCAAGGGCTGCCCTTCCACAGATTTTGTCAAATTGGTTTAAAATATTTGTGATAAAGTTGAATCATTCTGTTAAGAAACAACACTTCTTCCAAGAAATAGACTTTTTATTTTTACTGTTTGGAGGAGCAAACTAATCTGTTCCTCATTCCTCAACAGTAATCTTATGCTATAATTGTGTTTACTCTCACTTGATTTTGTCTATCACATTACCAATTACATTTATTTCTCTAAACAATATATTATTTTGTTTCAGATGTTTCAAAATAAAATCATGTTGAATTTATTCTCTTGCGGCTTGTTTTCTCTCTATATTATGTTACTGAGACTTATCTACATTGTTGAATGTAGTGTTTATTTCGCATTTACTTTCACATCTTTATCATTTTCAATTGTAGGAATGAAATGAGATGTATTTATATAATCTTCTACCATTTAGACTGTTTCTTGTATTTTGCTATTGAGAACAGTATTAATAAAATCATCCTTTTACAGGCTTCCTGGTGAAAAACTGTAACTTTATTTAGGACATACATCCAGATAAGAAACTACTGGATCAGGGTATGTGAATGTTTAATTTTACTAGGCAATACCACTTGTTTCTTCTACATTTAAAAAAAAAAACATTATATCTGTATCTTTATATACACCAGGCAAAAATTTTAGAATACTCTCACATCCTTTGTTCTCTCCTTACTATTGATATACATTGATATATATTATAATTTCATGCTAGATTATTATTGCTATATAATATTTTTGTATGGTCTCATCTGTTTAAGATAACATTTTAAAATGCTTAAAATTATTTAATCAACTTTATTTCACATATTTCTCACAGCATCTTCTGAATTTATTTTATTCTATACATGCTTTATTCAAAGTGGTTTTTGAATATTTGACCATGTATATCAGATATTCAAGGAATTTGTATGTCTGAGCATACGTTTAATATAAGCTCATATTTTAATGACAGTTCTATTGACATTCTATTCTTCCAATATTTATGAAGTTTGCATAAATTTATCTGGTATTATCACTGAAAAATTTTACATCATTCTGATTTTTTAAATAAAAATATTCTTTTCTTCTGGAAGATTTTATAATTTTATTTTTTGTCATTGATATTTTACATTTTACTAGTGGTGTTAAGATTTGAAAATCCTTTTATTTCTCCTCTTTGGCATTTTAAGGGATCTTTAAATATGAAGGCCTACATTAATCTGGTATGATATTTCTCTTATCTATTTAGATATTTCTGATACCCAGTTTTTGATATTTTCTCATTCTATAAGTCCCATGATCCAGGTGTTAAAACTTCTGCATTAGCTTTCAATTCTCTTCACTTTCCTTATATGTTATTTGTTAGTTTTCATTGTATTCCTGGGATAACTTTTTAATCTATAATTCCAGTTTTATATTTCAATCTAATATTCCATTTTTAAATTTGTTCCTCATGAATAATCATTCTCTAATTATCCTATCTGCCATGGTTTTTAACTCTTTAATTTTCTGTATGTATTTTGCTTGGGTATTTATTTTTTCTTTTCATTTACCATAGTGCTAGTAGATGTATCTCTTTGTGTTTGATTTTTTGCTTCTTATTGAATCTGTGATCCAGCCCATTGATTTTGTTTATATATATATAAACAATATATATATAAATATATATACAGTATATAATGCATATATATATGCTTATGAGCTCATGTTTCTTGCAGTAAGCATTAGATAAGGACCACAGGATATCCTACAGTGTGTATCAGCACCGTGACCACAAATAAAGGACTATGTAAAAATAAGTTCTGGAGCAGATAGACCCAGGTATGAGAAAACACCATGAGCAGCCTTCTGAGTTGTGCTGATTTTAACTCTATGTCTCCTAACTCAACAGGGATAACATATCACCTCTAAGGGCAGGCTCTGAATGTCCTAAAACAAGATGCCAATCAATAACACTTCTGGAACTAAATCATTTTGTAATATTATCCAAGTAATCTTTCTAGTTTAAGGAGTCCTACATCCTTGGCCAAATGGAATTAAATTGTCTGCATAGTTGCTGAAAATAGAAAGTAACTAAGTTTACTCATGTCAATTGTTTTCAATCTTGCAATCTACAGGCATTTTTTTGGCCAAAATAACCTTTTCATAATATAATTCAAGTCATATTCTGGACCCCATTATCACAGTCAAGAATAGCTAGCTAAAATTCTTCATGAATCTCCTAGAAACAAAAAATCAAACTATGATGTTATTTGCCTGTGTTGATTATTTAGTTAACAGAAAATTTCTAATGTACTCCATAATTTCATTATCATATACATAGTGATTCATCACAGTTCAACAATATGTTTATACACAGAATTTTAATAGACTTCCAGATGAAGGGAAGCACACACCCGTTATTGGCTACTAAGTGTGTATGTATTCTATTATAGTGTCTAAGATAATTGAGGATATTAAATTCTTCTAAGTATGGTATAATTTTCTTGTAATGTAGCAAATATGTATATAGAAAACATATGTTTTTAAGATAGTCTTCAATTTCAGCATTTTAAAAATAATTATCAATTCAAATCAGTGCAGCTCAAATTAGTATATTTAATTACATGTTTGAACATGACTTCCTCCTTATTAATACTGACCCTACACTAGGAGTGATGTTGCTAGTATAGTCAGTGATGCATATTTAAGGGAAGGCAATATCTAATTCCTGAATATCCTTCCCTCTGAGAAAAAGAGACTTTGTATAAAGCTTTGTGAAAATGTTCTCTCAGTCACCCAGGTTGACAAGCTGTGCTACATTCAGTCTTTATATTTATTGCTTAGAAATACGGTCATTGTCAGAAAACTAGAACTTTAGATTCACTTCTACTTTTATTCATCAATAAGTAGTATAAAGAGGGCAAGGCTGATGATGCAGTAAGTTTAAAAAGTGATATGTTCATATGTGAATGATTTACACATGATGTAAATTTAAATGACTACTGATATATTTAGAGATTCTTGTGTTACAAAATTGGTTTGAAAATTTCAGAGAATTGTAGACACCTCTTTTCTGTTTTTTTTCAAGGTGGTAAAATTTGTATTTTTAAAATATTATATGTGAGAGACTATGAGTGGTATATTAGGTATATATACGTATTTATGTAGTTAAATTTAACTGCATTCATTACAGAAAGTATATATTTAATTTTCTTACTATAAATTTATATATTTTTATTTCTTATTTCAGGTTGGTGAGTAATTGACTACCTATGGGGCTCTCTTTAGAGGTATATTTCATAAATAACTACATTTCTCTAGGAAATATCTATTTAAAACCAGGTCTTACAAGTTTTACAGCTCTGAAGCATGATCTATAAAAAATTCATGCTCCCGGGTAGATTTTGGTATTAGCTTCAAATAATCACTAAAAGCCCCTTTTACAGCAGATATAATTTTAAACCAAGCAGCATCTCCCAAGTCTAATGAATCTCTCTTACCTAGTTACTTTCATGAATCTCTCTCTGATGCACACAAGATGAATCTCTCTTTGATCCTAACATTAAGTGTGTGCATGAGAGTGAGATTCAATAACTATCTCAAATGCGAAGTTTCAAACATCTACTGTTTTTTTTAATCATGAGTTTATCACTCCAATTTCTTTACTTTTTATCATGAGTTTATCTCTTTAATTTCTTTGTATCTCGGATTTAATCAGCAACCACTTCTGGCTACACTAATGCTTTGTTAGCACAATCTTGTTTGTCATAATTCAATAATGAGGAATAGAATTTATTAAGTGACTTTAATTATCCTTATGGGAGGAAAGCAAAAACACATTATTAGAGTTCATTCAGCCTACTTTAAATAAAAATGCATAGATATATAGGATCATTGTATATTTATGAATTATTATTATTTTGCTACCAGATTAATATGTTATTCTGCCCAAATAATTTACTTGTTAATTGAATGGAAACTTTTAGCATTTAGGAAGGAAATAAAATGTATAACACTAACTTTTTGGGTCAGTCTTTTCTAAAGAGGATGTTGAGATGCATAGAACTTACATTTAAACATGGCTTATATAAATAATTCTTCCAAGAATAAAAACTTAAAAAATACAAAAAACTTGCATCTCGTGTCATTTCCCAATTTAATCTAGCATGTATCACTGCATTTTGTCCTTCTTTGGGCCTCTCTGAAACAGGTAGTATAATGATACAACCCAGGAACATGAGGGCATTATAAGGGTGATAATCAAGGCTTATATTAAGAGAGGAAATTAAATTGGTGTACTTCAAATTGGTCCTACTGAGCCACTCCTCATGTATTTTTGTATAATACTGGTAATGCACTATGTAATTCAGAGCAGACAATCTGAATAACTTTAAATGGCATATCCATTTCAAAAAATTCTTATGTAGGTGGTATACTCTCTTGCCATTATTTTAATATCCTTTAAAAAAACTTATTCTAGGTTTGGGTTACATGTTTAGATTTGTTATATAGGTAAACTGTGTGTCACATTTAAATTTGGCTTGTTTAAATTAGATATTTTTTTTCACCCGGATAATAAGCATAATGCCAGATAGACATTTTTCCTGATCCTCCTCCTCCTCCCACCCTTCACCTTCAAATAGACCCCAGCGTCCATTGTTCCTCTCCTAGTATTCATGTGTTCTCATTGTTTAGCTCTCACTTATAAGTGAGAATATGCAGTTTGTAGTTCTCTGTTCCTGTGTTAATTTCCTTAGGATAATGGCCTTTAGGTCTATCCATGTTGCTGAAAAGGACATAATCATGTTCTTTTTTATGGCTGTATACTATTCCATTGTGTACTTGTACTACATGGCTTTATCTATCCTACCATTGATAGGCATTTATGTTGATTCCATATCTTTGGTATTGTGAATAGTGCCGCAATAAACATTCACATGCATGTGTCTTTAGGGTAGAGCAATTTATATTCCTTTGGGTACATGCCCAATAGGAGAATAGCTGACTTAAATAATTCTGCTTTGAGTTCTCTGAGAAATTGTCACACTGCTTTCCACAATGGCTGAACTAATTCACACTCCTATCAGCAGTGTATAAGTGTTCCCTTTTGTCCACATCCTCACCAACATCTGTGATTTCTTGACTTGTTAATGGTAGCCATTGTAGCTACTGTAAGATGGTATCTCATTGTGGTTTTTGACTTGCATTTGTCTAATGATTAGTGATGGTGAACGTCTTTTCCTATGCTTGTTGCCCACATGTATGTCTTCTTTTGGAAAGTATCTGTTCATGTTCTTTACCCACTTTTTAATGGAGTTGTTTGTTGCTTGTAAATTTAAGTTCCTTATAGATTATGGATATTAGACCTTTGTTGGATGCATAGTTTGCATATATTTTGTCCCATTCTGCATGTTGTCTGTTTACTCAGCTCATCATTTATTTTGCTATGCAGAAGCTCTTTAGTTTAATTAGATCTCATTTGTTAACTTCTGTTTTTTGTTGCAATTGCTTTTAGTGTTGTCATCATGGAATCTTTGCCAAGTCTTATATCCAGAATTATATTTCCTAGGTTAACTTCCAGGGTTTTCACAGTTTTCTGTTCTACATTTAAATCTTTCATTAATCTTGAGTTGATTTTTTCATATGGAAAAAGAGTGGGATCCAATTTCAATCTTCTGCATGTGGCTATCCAGGTAAATGCAGCACCATTTATTGAATAGAGAGTCCATTCTCCATTCTTGTTTTTGTCAGCTTTGTTGAAGATCAGGTGGTTGAAGGTGTGTGGTATTATTTCTGGGCTCTCAATTCTGTTCCATTGGTTTATATGCATTTTTCTTTTTACCATACCACACTGTTTTTGTTACTGTAGCCTTGGAGTATAATTTGAAGTCAGGTAATGTGATGCCTGCAGCTTTGTTCTTTTTGCTTAGGGTTGCCTTGGCTATTTCAGGTTCTTTTCTAGTTTCATATAAATTTTAAAATATTTTTTTCTAATTCTGTGAAGAATGTAATTGGTAGTGTGATAAGAATAGCATTGAATCTGTAAATTGCTTCGAGCAGTATGGCCATTTTAACACTATTGATTTTTTCTATCCATGAGCATGTAATATTTTTTCTATTTGTTTTTGTCATCTTTAGTTTCTTTGAGTGGTGTTTTGTAATTCTCATTGTAGAGATCTTTCCACTCCCTTGGTAATTGTATTCTTCGATTTTTTAAATTCTTTTTGTGGCAATTGTGAATGAAATTGTGTTTCTGATTTGGCTCTCCACTTGACTGTTGTTGGTGTATAAGAATGCTACTGATTTTTCTTCACTGATCTTGTATTCTGAAACTTTGCAGAAGCTCAAGAAGCTTTTGAGCAGAGACAATGGGGTTTTCTACATCTAGAAACACATTGTCTACAAACAGAAATAGGTTGACATTCTCTCTTCATATTTAGATATCTTTTATTTCCTTCTCTTGACTGATTTCTCTGGTCAGGACTTCCAATATTATGTTGTATTGTGCCAATTTTCAAGAGAAATGCTTTCAGCTTTTGCCCATTCAGTATGTTGGCTGTGGGTTTGTCATAGATGGTGCCTATGATTTTGAAGTATATTTCTTCAATGCCTAATTTATTGAGGGTTTTTAATATGAAAGGATGCTACTATTAATGCTGAAGACCCAGACTTTTATGGAAAGTCCGTATCCCTACCAAATTCCATAAAAGAATTATATCCAACTTTGGGGAATTTTAACATTCACACTCTAATATCATCACAGAAGTCATTGAACTAGAGACCAAAAAAGGAATATCTAGCTCTGTACCTCTTGGTCCCCTAACACTATCAGGCATAGACCTTCTTCTTGAGCTCCCCTGATATGTGACTGTTAGTTGGCAAGCTCTGAAGCTGGGATGGCAACAGAGCTATATTTGGTGAGTCAATGGAGCGTAGTAAAACTAAATAAATAATTAAACTATAACTTTGACCTTTTTTTACATTTATTTTAATAGCTTTATTTATAATATCCAAAACTTGGAAACAATCTAGATGTTCTTTAACAAGTGACTGGTTAACCAAACTGTGGTACATTCATATCATGAAATAGCATTCAACAATAAATAGAAACAACCTATTAAACCCCACAAAAACCTTTTTGAATCTCTAGAGTATTATGTTGTCTAAAAAATAAAAACAAAACAAATCCGCAAAGGATACTGTTGGATTCAGTTCTTATAATATTGTTGAAATGATAAAATTATGGAAAGAGGTAGCAGTTTAGTGGTTGTCAGAAGTTAAGGAGTGGGTAGGATATAAAAAAGAGGAATTATTGTGGTAATGTAAACATTAGGCATCTTTTCTGTACCAATGTCAATATCCTAGTTGTGATATTGTCATATAATTTTGGAAGATGTTGCCCTTAGGGGAAATGGGGTTGAGGGTACATTGGGTTTTCTATATCATTTATTACAACCACATATGAATCTTTATCACAAAGTTAAAAGCTTGATTTAGAAAGTAATATGTGTGCTTTTTTTTTTATTTTGGGCAATCCTTCAAAAATTTGATTTAATTCTTTTATTCTCTCATATCTTTTACTATGGGAATAGTGAAAGAGAAGAAATGAGTGGGACAATTAGGCAGATGATGATCTTTGTAAAGGTCAACAATCCTGAAGGTATTTTTCAGCATATATCATCTTTAGAGCTCAATAAACAAAAAAATTGTCTGCATTTTGTAATTGTCATTTTTTATTATATTTTTCCATATTGATGAAAGATGACATGAATAAAAGACAGTCTTTCATTTCAGAAAGAAAGAAGTAAAATTATCTCCTTTTTCAGATGATATGATCTCATATGTAGAAAGTCCTAGAGTCTAACACACACACACACACACAAACCTTTTAGAACTAGTAGATTAATTGATTAAAGTTACAGTATATAAAATCAATATACAAAATCAGTTGCATTTCTATACACTAATAATGAACAACTGAAAAGGAAACTAAGAAAACAATCTCATTTATAGTAACATCAAAAAGAGACAGAATAAACTTAACCAAGGATATAAAAGGCTTATACATTGAAAACTACAAAACTTGGATTAAAGAAATTAGAGAAGAGACAAATAAATGAAAATAAATCCCATGTTCATGGATCAAAAGACATAATATTATGGAAGTGTCTATACCATCTAAAGTGATCTATAGAATTAAGGTACTCACTACTAAACTCCCAATGATATATTTTTTTAAAAATCTAAAACTCATATGAAAACATAAATGACCCCAAATAGCTGAATGGGTGAATCAATCTTGAGAATAAATACTGAAGCTATAGGCCTCATGTTGCTTAATTTCAAAACATATTGTATAGCTACAGTAATTAAAACAGTATAGTACTGGCATAAAGACAGGCATATAAACCAATGGAACAGAATAAAGAGTCCAGAAATGAACCGAGGCATATACAGTAAGCTTATCTTCCACAAGGGTGCTAGTCATATACAGTGGAGAAAGGACCATCTCTTCAAAAAATGATGTTGGGAAAAGTGGATTTTCACAAACAAACAAAAAAAAAAAGAAATGAATTTGGGACTTTAACTTACACTATACATGAAAATAAACTCAAATTTGATTAAAAACTTAAACACAGACCTGAATCTGTAAAACTCCTAGAAGAAAGCATAAGAGGAAACCCTCATCATATTGTTCTTAGGAATATTTTTTTTTACTGTAATACCAAAAACAAAGAAAATAAAAGCAAAAATTAAAAAATGGGACTATATTAAACTAAAAACCTTCTGAACAGTAAAGGAACAATCAAGAGAATTTAAAAAATCATCCTACAAATTAAAATACTTGCAAACTAATTATCTAATAAAAAGTTAATATACAAAATATATGAGGAATCACTGCAACTCAATAGCAAAAAGACAAATAATCTAATTTTAAAATGGGCAAAGGACTCGAGTACATGTTCCTCCAAAGAAGATGCAGACATGGCCAACGGTTACATGAAAAGATGATGAACATCACTGATTATCAGGAAAATGCAAATTAAAATCACCATGTGCTATTACCTCAAAACTATTAGGATGATCTTGCTATGAATTGAATGGTCGTACCCCACTGAACTTCTTATGTTAAAGCCACAATATGCAGTGTGAAGGTATTTGGAAGTTGAATCTTTGAGAGATAATTAGATAGATGAGGTCATATGAGTGGAAACCCCATGATATGATTTGTGACTCTTGAGGAGAAACCAGGTAACTTGCTATTCTCTCTCTCTCTTTCTCTCTCTCTCTCTCTCTCTCTCTCTATGTGAGGACAGAGCAAGAAGGTGTCCCTCTGCAAACCAGAAAGGGACATTCACCAGGAACAGAATTGTCCTGCTCCTTGATCTTTGACTTCCCAGCCTTCAAAATTGTGAGAAAAAAAGACTTTGTTGTTTAAGTCACTCAGTGTATTATATTTGTATCTACATGTATAACAAGCGTTGGTCAATTTGGAGAAGATGGAACCCTTGTTCCTTGTTGGTGGGAATATAAAATGCTGCAACCGCTGTGAAAAATTGTAATTCACATTAAAACAGTAATTTATATTAAAATTAGAATTAACACATGATCCAGCATTCTCATGGAATATATACCCAAAGGAAATGAAATCAGCATGTCGAGGAGCTATCTGCATCTCCGTGTTTATTGCAGCATTACTAACAATAACCAAGGTGTGTTCACTGCTGTTGCTTGGACCAACAAGTGAGAAACCTAAAACACCCTTGGGTCTAAAATTTCAGTTATGAAGAAGAATAAAAACTGTTCTAGAGATCTGTTGGACAACATGTTGTGCTTATAGTTATCAATACTCAATTGTATGCTTACTTTTTTTAAGAGGGTAGGTCTCACATTTTATTTGTTCATGTTTTTTAACCATAATTTTTAAAAGTCACATGAAAAAAATTTTAAGAAAGAGGCTATGCAGATGAAAAATAGACACAAGAAAATATGTTTAACATAATTAACCTGAGGAAACTAAATTAATGCTATAATGAGATATTGCTACATAGTTATAAAAATAGGACAAAAATTTTAAATATAATTGCACCATATACCTCAAGGATGCAAAGAAACTAGGCCACTTGTATATTGCTAGTAGAAATGTAAAAAACTACAAATAACCACCTTGGAAAAGTTTGGGATGCAGCTACAATATTGCCCAACAAGCACACATCTAAGAGCAATGAAGACAGGTTCATCCAAAAACCTTTGCAAAAATGTTTACAGTAATTTATTCTCAATAGCCAAAGCATTGAAACAACTTTAGTGTCATGTCCTTCAATAGACAAATGGATAAACAAATTGTGGCATACAAATACTTTAAAATACTACTCAGCAATAAAAAAGGAGCAACTTATTGAAACATATAAAGATCTGACTCAATCTCTAGAGAATATGCTGAGGAAAAAACAACCAACCACTAAAAACGTATACAGTGTAGGATTTAATTTATGTAATATTATTAAAATAATAAGACTATAGAAAACTAAAAAGCGCTAAATCTATTCCATAGGGAACACATTAGTGGCTCTGAAGGGTTAATGAGGAAATAGGGTAGGAGTGAAGTGAGCATGGCTATAAAAGTGCAACATAAGGAATTCTTGTAGAAATGGAAATGTGGCACATCCTTACCCTATCAATGTCAATATTCTGACTGTGATATTGTGCTATGCTTTTGCAAGATGCTAGCACGATAGGAAATTATGTAAATGGTCCTTGGATCTCTTTATATTATTGCTTAAAGCTAAATGTGAATCTACAGTTATCCAAAAATAAAAATTTAGACAAATTAACTCTAGCTTAACATATAAGATTATGTATCAGAGATACGATTACCTAATTGCAAATATCTCTCACTATTGTTTAAATTAATTAAGGCATTTATATTCTTATACAGGATAGCATTTGAGAAGATAACTTCTAATAAATATACTAAAGTAAAATAATAATGAGCCAAAAAAGTCATAAACATAAAATAATAGATATGTGTTATTATGAAAATTTAATGGAGAAAAGAGATGTTTGCACTGAAATAGAAAATGTCTAGTTAATTAATGTTATAACAAATAAAATTGAACTATAATATTTAGATCCATAATCTCCTTTGAAAAATAGAAAAATGATCAAACTTTTTTGGAATTAATGTTTCAAGTGTAGAACTCTGAATATTACTGAAAATTAACTTCTACTTAAGTAATGTAAAAATTGAAGGAAAAGAAGGCCAATGATGTTAATTTTCAGCACATTGCTGTCTACCTTGATGAAACTGAAAATGTATAATATTGTTCAATTTCATATCAGCATTTTTCAATGCATGCAATGTACTCAGGAGCTTACTATTCTAATAATAGATGACTGCAATGTGCTGGGCCACTGAGAAACATGCCATAATAATGAGTTCAAACCAGATTCATCTGAGTCATAAAAATATAATGATAATAATATAATGATACTGATGATAAAGTGACTTGCACTAGGTCACTGTAGTGAGTCAGTAGTAAATGTAGTTGAAAAGTTAGGTGTTCAGACTATCCACTAAATCATGCTGCC
Source organism: Pan troglodytes (assembly GCF_028858775.2). NCBI lineage: Eukaryota > Metazoa > Chordata > Mammalia > Primates > Hominidae > Pan > Pan troglodytes. Next base: position 62,262,038 of record NC_072412.2, on the reverse strand, counting down.
TCTTCAATTTTAAGCACTCAATAATAATGCATATTCATTAAACATGTAACAGCAAAAATTAAAAGGCAATACTTTCTGGCTGCCTAGAGAGGAACAAATGGTTTTTACTTCTGGTCATTTTCTTTCTTCAACTATGGTATTACCTAAGATATTAATCTCCTTTATTATTTCTGGAAACTAACTGTTGGCTTTAACTGACTGCCTGTTGCCAGCTATATCTTTTGCTATGCTTAGAGGAACAGAGAAAATCCAATGGCATTGTCAAATGAGGCCATTGTATTAGTTCAGAAACTTGGTGACTATAACAACAGAAATTTATTTTCTCACATTCTGGAGACTGGAAGTTCAAGATCAGTGGGTTAGCAGAATTGATTCTTTCTGAGAGCTGCAAGGGAAGGGTCTGTTCCAGGCCTCTTTTCTTGGCTTGTAGACAGCTGTCTTTTTCTCCTTGTGTTCTCATATCATCTTCCTTCCTTTGACGGCTGGGTACAACTTACCTCTTTTTAGAAGAACACCAGTCCTATCAGATTAAGGCCCACCCAAGAGACTTCATTTTAACTGAATTGCCTGTATAAAGATTCTATCTCCAAATATGGTCACCTTGGGAGGTACTAGGGGTTAATACTTCAACATATAAATTTTTGAGGGTGCATAATTCAGCCCGTAAGAGACAAAACTTCAAATTTTGTTTCATTTAAGATATGAGAATAAGAAGAAGAAACTCAATAAAGAAATTTGGAGCTTTTCTTTAAAATCACCATCAAATGTTTGATATAAATGTCTAACTTTACAAAGGTAAGAAGTTAGGGATGTGTTTAACTTTGATAGTGATTTAGCTATCTTATAGAACTGTAAATGAGCATCAACAAAATATTAGAATTCTTCTCCATGTAATACAAATCAATAATTGGAATACATAATTTTACTAAGAATGGCTAGGTAAAAATTAACAACATTATGGCAATAAATTCTTTCATTTAAAATATAATTAAGAGCTACTGTTGCCTTATTTACAGAATTACAAAAGACAACCAATAGCCATGAATGTTTTCTGATATATCTCTTTTTGAGGGATGGAATAGTTATTTGAGTTAAATGTTTCCATTGTTAAAGATTACTTTGAGAAAGTAATTATATTATATTGGTAAAACAAAAGCATGGTAGAGAGAGAGAAATTAATAATCTTACAAAAAGCAAAATGAGCAGTCAATTTCCAATATGATTAAACTTTTGTTTTAGCATTACACACACAGCATTGCAAAATGTATGTACTTTATATACAAGATTCTTTAAAGGTCAAAAAATCAATCAGCAGTATTTTACTTGTCATGCCTGCTGAGTTTAACCAATATAATATAATGGATACTATTCTGTATTTTAGTTTTGCCCCAGCCTGATTGCTTCTCTATCAACCCATTATAAAGGTCAGTATATTGTAGGTCAAAGAACTATTTTGTAAGATGGAGAAAAAAGACGGCGGAGGGTAAGAATAAGTACATGCAACCTGTGGAGGTATAGATTTAATCAACCTACATTTTTAAAATGTAGTAGCAGTAGTTCCCAAGAGCCTTGTAAAATATTTATGTGGCATAGAATTTTATAACATGGAGAAAACTTTCCTCCATCAACTTTTTTTGTAGCCTGAGGACTGAAACAGTCATTTACAGGTTTGAGTATTTGGAACATAAAAATATAGTAAGCTGAGCAAGTGAATTGAAGGAGTTGTGATAAAATGTGCCTATGCCTATCATAACCAACTTCTAATATCATACTATATTAAACAATCTGAAGAAGCAAAATAGCACTTGTAATATACAACATAAAAGGACAAGAGCTAGTCACTGCTTATTGTCACTGTTTATACAGATATAAAATAAAGACTACATGCATCATATGTTATAGAATTTCTTTTAGAATACACAGGAAATAAGATGGATGCAGTTTATGCACTAATTTAGAAAATCCCACCTTGACATGTATTATGGTTTCTGGTCCTCCTCGGGGGGCATAGGTCCTAAATGAAAAAAATATATATAATATATATTAAATATGTAAATACATATTTCTTTATTTAGCACTAGCCTGCATTTATATAGTGTTTATTAGATTTATTTATATTATATTATATTTATGAGAAAATGATTTAAATGTTTTATGGTTATTATAGGGTAGCTAATTAGTAACAAAACTTCAAGTGAAAGCTCATTTCTTCCCACAATTAGTTTGAATTTCATTGGCACTTTAACACTTTGAATGTGCTTTTGTATGTATTAACATCGTTGTTATTTCTGTTTCTTAGAAGGCAAGATTGTGTGTCTTACTAAAAGCCCATAACTCCTTGAATGCAATACTGAAATACAAAAATAATTCAAAATATTTAATTTAATTTTTTTTGCAACTCTATAGGCAGAAAAACTGACCTGAGTTGACATGAGACAACTTACAGATTAGTCTGAAAATCCAGCCATTTTACTAAGAGATAGAAATATGTTGGCTGCCACAGATCATGCTGGGTCTATTTTATGGTAGATAAACTTAACATGGAGAATAAAGCAAAATAAAATGGAATTCTAAAATATATATATAGCCCCAAAGGATTGGAATAAAAGACTGGCTATCTTTTTTCCATAGAAATATGAGGACAGCAAGGCTTGTAAAGTTTGAGTTGCTCAAGATCTTGTTATTCACCTCAATTCAAGATACTAGTTTTTGCCATTTACATTTATTCATTGTGAGAGAATTAAAACCAAGGGTTTAAGTAATATGTCAAATATCCCACACCTAAATATTGTCTGTAGTGACAATAACATTCCTCTGTGACAATCAGCTCACATTCTTAGTAGTGTGCTATCTTGCCTTTTGGGGATTTTATTTCTTGGATTTCTGTTTGTTTCTTGTTGGTTATTTGTATAGATTATTATGCAGACCCCATGTAATTGCTATACAAATGTTATTTCTGATGTGGTTAAAATAGATTTTACATCAGCTAAAGTAAACTTGCTAATTTACCTTAACTGATTTGCTAATCAGTTATCCACACTGAGTTCTGTAAATTAATATAAGCACCTTTAAAAATGTATTCAACATTCCTCACTGTCACCTCTATCATACTTTTCTATCATACCCTTATATATCCTCAGGTATTTCTCTTTAAACCATTTCAGCCATTTACAAATTCCTGTTCTTCCTAGAACTTTGTTATCTGACTGTGCCACCTGACATAGTTTAAATTTATTTGTCTTTTTGCTCAAATATGATCTCAATAGAGAAGACTACCCTGTATATCCTCAGTAAAATAGCCTTCCTCCCATTAACACACTTTCTCCTCTCACTTTATTCTATTCGGTAATAGTAATTCTTACCTTAAATTATATTGTCATGTTATTTATTTACTAGAAAATTATCATTTTCTTGTGCCTAGCCTGTCAGCCTGTTGAAGGACTTACTTCCATGAACTTCCTTATGTCCACCTGTCATATACTAGAAGCATGATCTAATAAGAGTTGGCATTAAATGAATGGATAATCTACACCATCATCAAGATAAAGAATTTTTCATCAACAATTTGCCTACTGCAATTCACCTTCTAAGATATGTGTTTGGATTTATTTATGTGGACCTCCCTGCAGCCTGTTTTCTCCTCCTATGGCCAGATTAATAATTTTATAATAACGTTGATTGTTTTTCATCCAATGTTCCATCCATACCAAGAGCTCAAGCACTTCAGTGTCTTGTTATGAGTACTTAAGATGTTTCAGAAGGCTCTACACTGACCTATTCCTTCCTGCTTCTTCAACTTACTTACTCTCATCTGCTTACACCTTTTAATTCTTTTTGTTCCAACCTCGGTAATCTTCTTTAAGCTTCTGTTATGCTGTTTTCCATGCTTTCTCCATATAGGCTACTGTCAAAGGGAATTCCTTACTCTAGAAAAATCTTTTCTTCTTACAATATACCCCTTTCTCTTAGATAACTCTCTACTTCCAATCTAAATTTTTTAATCAGTTTCTTTAAAGGACATTTATTTGATTCCCTGGAAAATGTCATCTTTCTCAATATGCATCCAAAGCATAAAAATTCCCCTTTGTGCAGTTATCTCAGTTGTAGTTTTGCATGTGTGTGTACGTACATATATGTGTGACTAGTTGACAAATGCCTATCTCACCCATTAATTAGTAAACCTCATCACAATAGATGTTAAGTTTTTCCTTTAGTGTGCTTCACTGTTTCATCACACAATGTCCAACACATACAGAAACTCAATTACTATTTTTAGAGTGAAGGAATGATGTGTTGAATGAACAAATAATATCCTGGTCTGTAGGCATCCATTTTGCTACAAAGGAAGAAACTGGCATGCTAATATATACTGATTCTAACTTCTCATTTACATGAAAAAAGCATAAATAGAAAAATACACTTAAAAACACGAACTTTCTACACAATACTTTTTCTTTTTTCTGTTACATATTTTTCAATTCATTCAATGTTTTCACTGAGTTTACAGATATCTTGTCATTCTTTGGGAGGGTAGTCTTCCTACTAATGTAGAGCTAATGATATAGCTTCAACATAAATCATAAACACAGATAAGTATTTTAGGGAGCAGAAAAGTATAAACTATACAAACTCCAAATGATATCATTGATGTTTCAGTATGTATAATAATAGGATGATGTCCTCCAATAAAATACAAAGATAAAAGTCTAATTAATTTATCTCTTCAGTGGACAAGTCAGACAAATAACTTGTACAAGACAAAGAAATAGTAGGAGAAAAAGTATAAAGCAAGTAATATCTCAGAAGGTAGAACATATGTATGATTCAACTTTTTCACACATGCACATATATAAAAAGCAACAATTTTAAGCAACAATTCAGTAATGAAAATATAAAATATAACAAAATAAACCCTACACACACACACGTGTGTGTGTGTGTATATATATATATATATATATATATATATATAATTAGAATATATGTAAGTAATTTTAATTGTTGAAATACTTGTTTGGCAGTATCTATTTATATCCTGAGTTTCATGGCTTAGGAGAGGTTTGGGAATGCACCACGTTTCATAAAAAGAGACTGCCAAAATCACTTGTCAATCACTCCCATAAATTTTATTATTTTTTTATTTTTTACAGACAGAGTATTAAATTATTTAGTTTTTCTTGGTCAATAGTAATTCAATAATTATTATGTATAGGGTTTCCTGCTTTTTAAGCAACAATTCAGTCATAAGAATAGAAAATAAAGCAAAATAAACCAAATAATATGTATGTCCCCTCAGTCACCTGATTTTTAATAGGACCTGTAGCAAATGAGGGATTAGAATACATTTAACATTATTATTGTATTAATGAAAAATTTTAAAACACAAATGTGAGATTCCAGTTTTTCTCTTTCAGTAACGGCAATTCAAGGTATTTAATTTAGCATAGTCAATTTAGCATCACATGGAATGAATTATAGATGTAAAAGTACTAACAAATATTTGTGGGTATCTAATGCTTTGAGTCATGAAAAGATACAGCCCTCATTTCCGTAAAACTATGCCAGTACTTCCAGTAATATGTAAAAGGTAGTGGTGTAAGTAGGTAACCTTGCCTTGTACCATCTCTTAGAAAAAAAGCTATTTGTTTTTCTCCATTGGTTATGATATTAGCTGTGTGTTTTTCAATGGCCTCAATTGCTTTGAGGAAATTTTCTTCCATGCTCAATTTGTTCATTTTTTATTTTTTTATGAAGAAAGGGCATTTAGCTTTGGTTAAATGCTTTTTCTGCATCAATTAAAGTGATCTTTTTTTTAAAACTTTCAGTCTGTTAATGTAATAAATCTCACTGATTTATTTGCCTATGTTAAACCTACCTTGATTGACAGAGGTAAATTTCTTTTGGCTATAATGTAGAATCTTTTAAAATTCAGTTTGCTATATTTCATTAAGAATTTGCACATTAATGTTTATCAGAGATACTGGCGTGTGTGTGTGTGTGTGTGTGTGTGGTGGTGTATTTTGCTTGTGGTATCCTTTGTCTGACTTTGGCGATGCTGGTCTCATAAAATGTGTTTGAAAATATTTCCTCTTGTTCTATATTTTGGAAGAATTTAAGAGATACTGGTATTCTTTTTTGAATATTTCATAGAAATCAGCCATGAAGCTGTATGATCCTGCACTTCAGTTTGTTGGGAGATTTATAAATTACTACTTCAATTTCTATATTTGCTATTTGTCTGCTCATGCTATTTATCCTAATTCAGTCTTGGTGGATTTTCTTAAAAACCTAACCTCAGGAAATTTTTCTACATCTTTATCAACCTCCCTTACATCATCCAATTTGTTGGCATATAATTCTTCAAAATATTCCCTTCTAACCTCAGGAAATTTTTCTACATCTTTATCAACCTCCCTTACATCATCCAATTTGTTGGCATATAATTCTTCAAAATATTCCCTTCTAATAATTTTTGATTTCTGAGACATCTGTTATAATGTCTCCACTGTCATTTCTGATTTTATTTGAGTCTCCTCTCCATTTTCTTAGGCTAGCTAAGGATTGGTCAATTTTATTTATTTTTTAAAGCAACTATTTGTTTTATTTTTGTTTGTTTTTCCATTCTCTATTACTGTTCTGATCTTTTTTATTTCCTTCTCCTGCTAACTTTGAGTTTAGTTTGCTTTTCTTTCTATAGTTCCTTAAAGCATAATGTTAGGCTGTTTATTTGGGATATTCTTTTATAATGTAGGCATTTATTACTATAACTTTCTTTTTTGGAACTTCCTTTGCTGCATCTAATAGGTTTTGGTATTTTGTATTTTCACTGTAAAACTACAAGATACCAACTTTGAACCTGTGGTTGCCCCACTGTTTGTTCCCCTTTGACACACTTGTTGTTCACGAGCATGTTTTTCAATATATATATAATTACACATGTTCCAAAATGCCTTCTGTTTTTGATTTCTAGTTTCATACCATTGTGGTCAGAAACAATACTTGATATGATTTCAATCATATTAAATTTGTTATCACATATTTTGTGGCCTATCGTATGGTTTATCTTCGAGAATGTTCCATGCACAGTAGAAAAGAATGTGTATTTTGCTCCTGTTGCATGGAAAGTTTTGTATATGTCTACTAAGTTTATTTGCTCTAAAGTGAAGTGCAAGTTCAGTATTTTCTCATTAATTTTCTGTCTGATTGATCTATCCATAGTTGAAACTGACATATCGAAGTCCCCTAGTATTATTGCACTACAATCTGTCTTTTCATTCTTTATATATTTAGGTGTTCTGATATTGAGTACATATATATTTACAATTGTTATGTCCTCTTGATATAATGACACCTTTATCTTTAAATTGCAACCATCTCTGCCCTTTGTGACAGTTTTGAAATTGAAATTCATTTCGTCTGATATAAATATAGCGATCCCTTCTATCTTTTAGTTATTTACATGGAATAACTTGTTTCTTTTGTTCACTTTCGGTCTATGTGTACCTTTATAGCTAAATTGGATATATTGTACATAGCATGTAGTGGTTGTTTTTGATTTTTAGGTTTTTTTTCCCCACTTTGTCACTGTATGTTTGTTGTTTGGAGAATTTAATAACATTCAAGGTTATTATTGATAGGTAAATACTACTGCCATTGTGATCATTATTTTCTCTTTGTTTTATAGATCTTTTATTCCTTTCATCCTCTCTTGTTGTCTACGTTTGTGATACTGTGTCTGTAGGGCTAAGCTTTGATTTTATTGTCTATCATTTGTCTGCTATATTTTTGCTTTGTCACTATCCTGAGGCTTACATAAAACATCCTATAGTTATAACAGTAGATTTTACATTGTTAGAAATTTGACTTCAATTGCATACAAAACTCCAGACTTTTACCATCTCCCCCATAATTTATATTTTTGATGTCACAATTTATATCTCATATGTATTGTGTATTATTTAACAAATTATTGTAGTTATAATTTTTTAACTTTTTTATCTGTTAACTTATACAACAAATATAAATGATCCTCAAACTATCATTACAGAATTAGAGTGTTCTAAATTTGACTATATATTTACCTGTATCATTAAGTACACTTTCATAATGTTGTCATGTTATTTATTAGTGTCTTTTTGTTTCCACTTAAGAATTCCCTTAAGCATTTCTGTGTGTGTGTGTGTGTGTGTGTATGGGTGGGTGTGTGTCAGGTCCTATGTGATGAACTGTCTCAGCTTTTACTTTTCCAGAAAATGCTTTATATCATCTTCATTTCTGAAGAACACATTTACTAGGTTCAGTATTCTTGTTTGGCTTTATTTATTTATTTTTCAGCACTTTTGAATATATTACCTCATTCTCCTGTGGTCTACAAAGTTTCCACAGAGAATTTCATTAATAGTCTGATGAAGAATCCGTTGTAGTACCACGTCACTTTTCTCTTACTGCTTTGAAAATTCTCTCTTTGATGTTGGCTTTTTTTTTTCTTTTTCTTTTTCTTTTTTTTTTTTTTTTTTTTGAGAGGGAGTCTCCTTCTGTCGCCCAGGCTGGAGTGCAGTGGCGCTATCTGCTCACTGCAAGCTCTGCCTCCCGGGTTCACTCCATTCTGCTGCCTCAGCCTCCCGAGTAGCTGGGACTACCGGCGCCTGCCACCACACCAGGCTAATTTTTTGTATTTTTAGTAGAGATGGGGTTTCACCGTGTTAGCCAGGATGGTCTCGATCTCCTGACCTCGTGATCCGCCTGCCTCGGCCTCCCAAAGTGCTGGGATTACAGGTGTGAGCCACCGCACCCGGCCCCCTGATATTGGCTTTTAACAATTTGACTATAATATGCATCTGTGAGGGCCTTGGTTGATCCTTCTTGAGTACTTTTAAGCTTCATAGATCTGGTTGTCAATACCTCTCCCAAGACTTGAGACGTTTTCAGGAATTACTTTATTAAATAAGCTTTCTGATACTTTCTCTCTGTGTTCCTTCTGGAAGGGGATATCTTTTAACTTAAATAGACTTTCTTCATTTTTTTTTCTCTGACTGGAAAATTTCAAAAGACCTATCTTAAAATTTATACATTCTTTCTTCTGGCTGGTCTAGTCTAGCTTGAAGCTCTCTCTTTTTTTATTTTATTCATTAAATTCTTCAGCTCCAAGATTTCCATTGGTTCTTTGTTATGATTTGTAACTTTGTTGAATTTCTCATTCAGACTATGAATTTTCTAGTGATTTTATTGAAGTGTCTATCTCTGTTCTCTTTTATCTTGCTGAGTTTTCTTAAGATTATTACTTTGAATTCCTTTTCAGGCATGGATTAGTTGTTGAAGAATTTTTGCATTTCTTTGCCGATGCTATGCTTTCTTGCTTTTCTATGTTTGTTTTGCCCTTGTATTTATATCTATGTGTCTGGTGGAGCAGTCACCTACTCCAAACTTTACAGATTGGCTTTCATAGAGAGACTTTCACTTGCACATGGGTCTGAGGATGCCTGTTGAACGGGCTGCAGTGGCTCTGGTTTTGGGTGGATGTGGTGATATAGTGTCCATGCAGCTTTGTCAGCTATGATCAATCTCAGTGATGCCTGCAGGTGCCTTGGTGTCCAAGGCTGCAGAAGTTTGTAACAATTGTGGCAGTACATGAGGTATTCATTTCTTTGGTCACAAGGATGTTTTGCGGGTTCCTGTTCCTCTTTTCCCTATAGTGGGGAACTCTCAGCTGAGAGCATCCCTCTTGGTATCAGGTCTAACATGTCCCACAGGTTGCTGAAACAATGTTAGATTCTAGGGCACAAGTCACTGGAGTGGCTGTGGGAGCCAGCATCTTTAACTCAGGGTCTCACAGAACTGCAGTGTCACCTAGGACTTGGGTGTGGGTTCAATCTCTCAGACAGGTAGATGCAGATCCCCACACAGCCATGATCTGTGATTGCAGGTATACCGCAGCAGCTCAGGCCCAGAGAGCCATGAAGCAGAGGTGCTGCTGATCCTGGGTTGCACCACTGGCATATTTCTGGTGAAGAAGGGGTATTCTGGAGACTTGGACCCCTCAAAGTAGGGCACAGTGGCAATTAAGTTCTCAGACCTAACAGGGCACAATGGCAACTCAGGTCTTGGGGAATGAGACACTGTATAGTGATAACTCTGGATCTTGAGACATGGAACATGGCAGTATCCCAGTTTCTGCAAGGCTGAGTGCATTAGCATCAAGGACCCAGGACTGGTGGGGTGTAGCTATGTCTCAAGCCCAAATGACCTCACTCTTTGGGGAGGAAAAGCACCACAGCAGCTCAGACTCTGGAAAGCTTGTCCAGTTTTCTGGAGGCAGTTCACTGTGATTGTTCAGCTCACAGGGCAGGGTTATTTAGCTCAGTCAAGACTCTGTTTGCCTGGGATGCAAGGCACCATGTCAACTTGGCCCATAACTTTTCAGCTTGGTCATGATCCTATTTCCCAAGGTGGTAGGTGTCATGTCAGCTGACATAAATTATTTTTGTCAATAAGGAAAAAAATCCTATAACTAGATACAATGACAAAGTACTGAAGATTTATGTCTCTGGAATACAGCATATTGAATACATTTTTTTGAACTGATGCCTTGTTATTCCAACACACTGTCTCACCTGAACCTATATCATCAGTCCTCCCTCCGGGAGCTTGTAGTAAATGTAGAATTTCAGATCTACCTCAGACTTACTAAATAAGAATCTGCATTTAACAAGCTTCTAAGCTGATATGTATGCATATCAAATTTTGAGAGGCAGAGTTCTTAAAGGTAAATGACAAGTGGTAAGCCCTCTACATAAAACTTACATTTATGAGAATAAGAAATAAGAGATCAGAAATTTTTTGGAGTTATGAAGAAGAAAAAGGAGGGGGTCCACAAATGCAAACTAAATGGAAAATAAGCCAAAAAAGAATACTGGATTTATATGATTTATAATATATTCATACTGCATTTTTCTTCCTCTCAGGAAATATAAATACCATCTTCTCAGATAATCAAACTACAAATCCAGGATTAACTGTTAATCATTCTCTTTTCTGCACATCCTAAATCTAATCCTTCAACAAGTAGTGCTAACTCTACCCCTAAACTTAAACTTCTTTCCATCTTCACTCTAACATTGAGTCCACATTTGTCAAGACCTGACATGAAGGTTGACATTTATATTCTATTTTATTCAGATTCAAAAAGTCTCCGTTACCTGTAAGACCCTGATGTACAATTTTTACCTTCAATATTCCAAGTAAGATAGGAAGATATATGCAGGTACAGTCTAGTTGATAAAACCATTCTGGAGATTTTCTGGTAGAAGAAAAAGGTAAAAATTATGCCAGACTGCTAGTGGGGCAAGGGGTAAGTCAGAAAATAATTAATTGCAGATCTGATCCTTGAACTGTTAGAAAATTTGTAGGTATTTCATAGACATTTGCGAAATGAATCCATACGGCTTCTGGGGAGGGAGGGTTTTTGGGGCTTAGCACATCCTAGGCACAGGGAATTACATGCTTTTTTTTAAAAAAAAAGTTTTGAATGACAGAAAGCTCTATGGACAATGCATATTAAATGTTTAAACTTCATCCTGGAGACATTTGGAAGCTAATACATGTTTTTCTTATAAAATATTCCCCCAGTTTCACACTACAAAGATTCATTTTTTGGCTGGGTGCGGTGGCTCATGCCTGTAATCCCAGCAATTTGGGAGGCTGAGGCAGCTGCATCACCTGAGGTCAGGAGTTCAAGACCAGCCTGGCCAACATGGTGAAACCCCATCTCTACTAAAAATATAAAACTAGCCAGGCGTCGTGGCACATGGCTGTAATCCCAGCTACTTGGGAGGCTGAGGCAGGAGAATCCCTTGAACCTGGGAGGCAGAGGTTGCAATCAGCTGAGATTGTGCCACTGCACTCCAGCTTGGGAGACAGAGGGAGACTCCATCTTAATATATATATATATTTATATATATTTAATATATAGTTTATATTAAATTTATATATTATATATTATATTATATTATATTATATTTATATTAAATTTAATATAATATAAATTTTATATATATATTTAATATATATTATATATATATTTAATATATATATTATATATATATAATATATATTATATATATATTTAATATATATTATATATATAATATATATTATATATATATTTAATATATATATTATATATATAATATATATTATATATATATTTAATATATATATTATATATATAATATATATTATATATATATTTAATATATATATTATATATATAATATATATTATATATATATTTAATATATATATTATATATATATATTTAACCAATGTGTTGGGTAATTCTCTAATAAGATTGGAGGAAAGGGGAATAATTGAGGCACTGCTTAGCAATGTAGGTGAGACCTGATGAAGATTTAAGCTAAATACTAGTAATGAACATACAGAGAAGAGGAGTTAAATAAAATCAAGAAAATAAAATGCACAGTACCGGTAAACCTGGATATGCTATTAGGAATTATTTTCAAATTTACAGCTTCTGAGATTTGGCAAAACAATGGCACATTTCTCTGAGGAGACAAAAATGCAAGAATATAAGGGTGATTATAGACATCCTTAACAGTAAATACATATATTTAGTGTATATATATTTATATTTAGTGTATATGTATACACACATACCTTTTCTGTGAATTTAATAAGAGATTGGGGTATGTTTACATCTGTTTTAAAACATACATTAAAATACATATGAATACCCAATAGGCATCAGGATCAAATGCAATCAAGGAACTTCACACACAAATAAAGATGTGTAACAAATAAAAAAAGACATAGTATGAAATAACAAAATACATTATGCTATACATAAAACCATTGGGAGCAATGAGATTAGAAATTTGTGTGCCTTGTCGCTGTGTAGGATGAGACTTTGGATCAAATGGGAGACATTATTAGCTGTACACTAAAAAATAGACTATATATAAAGCTGCATGTTTAATAGAAGGCCTATTGCTTCGCTTACAAGTGAGAGAAAGAAACGTTGAAAGTATATTTGATGACAGTAAAATGTCAGCAAGAAGTATGAATATACTTTCTGAATTTGAAAATCAACAAAAATGAAAAGAAAATGGAAATGTAAAAAATTACTAGATAACAGGGTTATTATGGGTAAATTGCATATAAATATAAATTTAAAAGTGTATACATACTACTTTTACAACATTTGAAATGGAAATATAAATTATTAAAAAGAGTCTCTTCAGATTTTAAATTTTTAAACAGAAAGGTTTTTATTTTTTTAATGAATACATCTGATTTACCAAAAGCAGCTATGGACTTGCTTCTTAAATATATTGATTTTATTGCTGTAGAAATTTCATCTGAAATATTTTAAGTGGCATTAAGTCTCAATATTTTGTAATAGAAAATCAGCATTGTGTTTTGATTTTCCAAAACTCATTCCAAAAATATTTTTGATGGAACCTTATCAACATTTTGAAGTGGCTTTGAGAACTGTTTTTATAATACCAGTTACAGTGGTATCATGTGAAAAAAGTTTCAGTCAGCTGAAGTTAATTTAAAAATATATGATTGTTGCTTGGTAAAAGACTTGGTGTCAAATATAGCAAAATCTCAAGTGAAAATGAGCAAGTTAAGAAGTAGATTTTGAAAATATCACTGATAAGTTTGCTCTCATTAAACCGAGAACATATAATTGTAATAAATTATTTTTGGTATAAATGACATATTTGAACTTAATGTATCTACTTTAATATATCTACTTTTTAGTTTTTATTTTTTCAGTCACTTTAAGATTATGGGAAAATTAACTATTAAAATTCATTAAACCATATGTATAGGGCTTCATACTTTTCATTTTGCCTCATGCTCCTATATAGTTCAGCATGGTGTTATTTATAAGAATGGTGTTATTTATAAGCAATAGTTAATAAGTAATAGCAATAGTTCAGCCTGGTGTTATTTATAAGCAATTTATAAGTTGTTATTTATAAGCAATTTGTAAGCAATGTAAGGCAACACTGAGATGCATAAATTAATTATTATAGTTTACTAGTTTATTATAGTTATACTTCCCAACGGAAATAAATGCCACTATTTTATCATAAAATCAATGTTGGACACAAACCACATTTAAGTGCCTCTGAACATATTATCACCAATGATGCTAATTTATATAAGTTCCTATAGTATACTAATCAAAACAGGTTAGGTAGGCTAACAGTCATCAGAGAGCAGCAAAATTCAGTAACCTAATACAACAAGGTTTATTTCTTGTGCACACTACATGTCCAGTGCTAGCCAGAAGGGAACTTTGCTCCATATCGATCTACTCGAGGACTCAAATATATGGAAACCGTTAAGTGTTTGAATGGCACCGAGGCAAAGGAAGAAGGAAAATCACATTATCTCTTAAATGTTTCCAACTGGAAGCAGCATATACTCCTGTCTCATTGATTAGAACATATTACATGGTCACATCTTCTCACTATAATGGGTTAGAGAAGTGAGACTCTCTTTTATTTCCAGAAAAGTATACAGAAACTTTACATTAGCAATCAGTTGTAAGAACATGAGAATAGTCTGTGAAGTCGTTTAAAAATATTTCAAACACATGTTCATACATTATCAATTAACAAATAACTGCAAAATACACAAGGGAGTTGTTATCTTTATACATGTGTAAATGGAAGAATCGCTACCTTAATCTTAGTTTTCACGTCTTAAATCCTCTATTCTTTCTTGTAGAGCAGGAGTTTAAAATGTAACTTTAGTAAGTCAGAAATGCTATCTCAGATATCAACTGGTAACCTGAAACAAATAATTATTGACAATCATAAATGTATCCAGGAACAGAGAGTATAAGCCAGATAATTTTACCTTGATTCCACTCAGAATTAAATAGTTAAGTCAGCCATAAATACTTAATTTAAAAATTAGTAAAGCATTATCTTCCATGTTTGTTTTAACGTCAGCATTTATGTAAACCTAACTATTGCTACACCATTAAAAACTTTACATTATTTTGGTTAAATACAACAATAACCTACTTTTTCTCCTAGTTCTATGGTTTGGCTGTGTGGTTCCTCTACTGTTTTCTCAGGATTGATTCAGATGGTTGCATTTACCTGGAGGTTCAGCTACCCAAGAAGGCCTCATTCTTCTCTGGTAGATAGTGCTGGCTGTTAAGTGCCTCACTTCTCTTTCATGTTGATTTCTTACTCTTGTTATTGGGAGCCTAATAATAAATAAACATCATGTTTGATGTTATAAATAAACATCATTTATATTGTAGATATAACGTATCTACAACATGAAGATATTGATATTGAATATCTTCATATTGTAGTTTCAAGGCAGCCTTTCAAGAAAAATAGAAGATGCAAAACCTCTCCAGGCCAGGCTTCATATATCCTCCAACACTTTCACCAAATTCTTTTGGTCAAAACAAAAGGGCAACTCAGATTCAAAGTATATGGAAATAAAGAGGTATGAAAAATCTTGTGGCCATTTTAAGCTACTGGAGGGTTTATTCTTCTAATTTTGTAGGTAAGCAATTGAGTAAATTATCTAGAATAATAGTTATTTCAAAATATTTTTAAACTATTGACAGGTAAAACTTATTTGATGATAACTAATAAATTAATGCAACATGGGACTGGAAAAACATTAGACTTGAATTCCTGCATATGAGTGCTATGCCTGTGTGTGTGTGTGTGTCTGTGTGTGTGTGCACAAGTAATAGAAGGAGAGAGACAGAAAGACAGAGTGAGAGAGGAGAAGAGTTTTTATTTAATGTTTGAGACCATATTTTCATTCTTGCTTTTTAACAATGTGAATCAATAAAATATCTTTTGAAATTGTGCTTTCATTCATGACTACAGGGCTTTTGCGGGTTGGTTTGCTTGCAATTAGATAATTTAGCAAAGCTACACAGCAGTTGTTGGAGTGTTCCATTGTCTTCTGTAAAATATACCACATTAAGGCCAAATGAGGCATGTACATGTAAAAGTTTCTACCATCAGTAAATGATATGATGCATTTATGAATGCTAGGTGATCTGAAATATATTAGGGTTCTTTTCACAAACTGTTCTACATTTGATTTTCTGGAGCAATGGCCACAAGTTGAATTAACATAAAGGAAAAGATTAAATGCTGATTGTAAATGAGTAGACAAGCATCACAAATTGCTTATATCCAAGTGTCCTAGCAGATGATTTAGATTGACAGATATTTTGGAGAGCTGCTAAAGTGGGACCATATGGCTGATAATTTCAGGGTGATGACAGTTGAGAAAAGTGAACATTGCCTTGACTGGGTAATAGAACTTGTGAATATCAGAATCCCTGTCAGAAACTTGAAAGGCACAGACACATACTCCTCCACACCAAGCCAGAGGCAGATTACAGCATTCAATTGAGCATCGCATGTGACAACTCCATGACATCGTCAACCTTTGTTATGTCTTTTTGGTTTTTGACTAGACAGAATCACCGGCTCCACCATCTGATCATGAGAAATGGAACTTTCTTATCATCACTTTGGATTGACATATACCTAAAACCAAAATTTTAACAGTACAATTTGAAAATGGAAAAATAATTTATTTTGTAATATTTTAAAGATTGAAGTAGACTTATGAAATAGTTCTAACACAGAAATGTTAATAATAAAAATATTACATGAATCATTTTTAAAAGCTTGCGTAATGTTACAAATGCAGGTAAAAAATACCAGATGCTATATTTATTAGCTTTATGTGCATTTATGGAAACAAATTTGAAGGGGCAAATTTTAAACCGTCTTTATCTCCATTAAACATAGAGTCTTAACATAGATAAATCCTTAAATGCAAGTTTCACATTAAAAATGTACTAGACATACTTGAACAGAAATATTTTCTATGGCAGTAGGAGTCGGTGAGGATATGGTTTATCTACACCTCTCTATAAAACCCAGAAGCTACTAAAGTATTGAAACTTAAAGCAAGAAGTATATTAATAAGACTACCTTCAACAGGGAATATTTTATGGAGATCACATTTGGAATTGGATGAATTTCACTTTAAACATACTTAAGATTGCTCGCTGGCCTTTAAATGGTAATGAGATAGAAATGTGATCCTGGAACTCACTAAAAGGTAGAATTAAAGACATGGTGTTTGAAAGCACAGTTTCATGAAGCCACTGGAATAAATGATATTAGAAAGAAAGAGTATGCAGAATGCAAGAAACACTGTGATTTAAGCTAGGATCCCAGAAGACTTAAAAATTAATTTAAAATATTTTATGGTAATACTGATAATATGAGAGAGATGTAAACACTTTTTAGCAAATTTAAAAAAGTGTTTACATCTTCTTATAAGAAACTGAGAAAGTTTCTTCTAGATTATTTCAGTAACAGACTCTGGATTAAGCATGTCTCTCATGTATAGGTGACAGTTTCAATAATCTTAGTCACTACCTGGCTGCCTAGTGTCCAAGACTGTAAGACTTAGAGCCTACATGAAAAAATGTGCAGCAAAGCAAAGTAAGTCTTGGAAAAATAAAGAGTGAAGCATGGTGGCTTACAATGCCTTTATAAATGGCCAATCTAAAAAAAGCATTTAATTATTTACTGTATACATAAACATTTCTCTCATTTTATAATTCATAAAGTGTTTTAAAAATAGGCTTATTGTTATTAATTACAGAAATGATTAATGCAAATTGTAGAGTACATAGGTGGGGCATGGTACTTAATTCTTTTCAACCTAAGTTTTATCCTCTGAAATAAAGTGACTCTATAAATTATCTCAAAGAATTGCTTTGAGAATATATATATGTATGTGTATATATATATATATATATATATATAATTTTTGAAATGTCAAAATTGTAAAAATGAAGACTAGACTAACAATTCCAGAGGTTATGTATTGTGAATTTTTGAAATGTCAAAATTATAGAAATGAAGAATAGACTAACTAATTCCAGAGGTTATGTATTGTGGATGGATGTGTCTATAAAAAGATAATATGAGGCCTTTACTTATTTTATACATATATTTAGACATGTATACAAATTACTTGCATAAGTGTGTACACAAACACACACCCATCAAAATTCTTAACTTAGATCTTGACATATTAAAAGATTAATATGTAATAGGCATTTTTTTCATCAACTCAATAATATTTTTGAAATGAATAATGACAATAATAATAGTAGAATACTGGGAGAATAAAGGAGTAAAGCTAACACAGCCATGCCTTGAACAATAACCATCATTTTCCGAAGCAGAGAAAAGGGTAAGAAATAATTTCAATCCAGATCAATTTACTGTCATCTAGTACAGTTCTATAAACATTAGCAACATCCAGGAAACAGAACAAAGGAACCAGTGATCATAAAGAGCAGCACAGAGGATTGCTACAGCAGAGTTTCAGCATGACATCAACGCACAGCTCTTTATCACTAGTATTGAATTTGTTTCATATTGAAAAAGTCATCCATGAGATCCTCAATCACATTGATTCAGAAAAAGATAGTAAACAGATCTTTAACTAAAATAACTTATTATCCTAAATTGTCAGCCTTGAACATCACTAAAAACAGAGAGAAATGGAAAGGAAATGAGATGTGTTAGAGATATGAGCAAATAATATAGCATGAATCATTTGTAAAATAAAGAAGCTCTTATACCCAGTGACAGAGTATCTATGACAGATATATTTAATATAAAGGGAAATCTTAAAAACAAAGCTGAAAAATATATTGAAATATCCAAAAGCTACAAATTAGATTTAAATTTGCAGTTCAGTAATGAAAGGTTAAAAGTTCATCACAATGTCAGTGTAAAAATTCAAGAATACGTATCAAGGATTATCAGCACTTTTTTTCTTTATGTGTGCCAAATTATGTAACAAAATAAGAAAAATAATAATACCAGCCATTATAATCTACTGTACCTCCCCTTTATCTAAGGCATTAAATGAGGATTTTACATTAATAAAATTTTCTAATCTCAGCCTTCCAATTTTTACAGTTCTATGTCCATTCTACAATCAAAGAGAATTCCTATAGGAGAGGCTAATTGTCTTACCCATGATAAGGTAGCTTTTGTTTTATTATAGGAGGAGATCGATAAATAAAGAAAAAGCATGTTATACACTTTCAAACAGAGATAAAGGTGTATTTGTATACTGGAATGCAAATTTACACAAGCTTACCCCCCCAAAATGCAAATTTATTTATCTCTATACATGTTCATTTATTCACATATAAATTTTCTGAATAATTCCCATTTACTAGATATTTCACTAGATAGAATTATCTGTTTCAATTCAAAGATTAAAGTTATTAACCACTCTGGAATTCATTCATATATAAAATAGGAGTCGTATTACAAATCATACACATTGCTTTTTTGATCAAAGAGATAATGTCTACAAAGTGTCTAGCATGGGATATATAAAACAAATATATGTTTGTAACATATTATTTTAATAAAAATGCATGCAGTAAACTTAAAATTGGAAAAATACTGTATAATATTAAAGGAAAAAATATTTATCTCTGCCTACTGTTTTCAAATCTCATATGTACTTATTTTTACTACATCACTGTTTAGTTCTTAGCATATTATAAAACTGTCCTGTCCAACACTGTAGTCACTATTTAAATAAACTGGAATAAAATAAAATAAATTTAAAACTTCAGTTCCTAATTCTGGATGTTCTATCATTTATTTCTACATTCACCTACTAAAGGGCATCTTGGTTACTTCCAAATTTTAGGTAAGTAAGAACAAAGCTGCTACAAACATCCATGCGTAGAGTTTTTGGGGACATAGGATTTCAATACGTTTGGATAAATAACAAGGAGTGCTATTTTTCAGATTGTATGGTAAGGAGTATGTTTAGTTTCACAAGAAACTGCCAAACTATTCCAAAGAGGCTGTGCCATTTTGCATTTCAATCAGCAATGAAAAGAGTTACTGTGTGTCCACACCCTTGTCAGCATTTGGTGGTGTCAGGGTTCTATCTCGTGGTTATTCTAATGGCGTGTACTGGTATCTTCCTGTTTGTTTTAATATTTATTTGATGACATATGATATAGAGTATCTTTTCATGTGTATTTGCCATTTGTATATCTTATTTGTGGATATGTTTGTTAAGGTCTTTGGCTCAATGTTTAATGGGTTGTTTGTTGTCCTATTGTTGAGTTTTACAATTTTTTTGTATACTTTGGATCACAGTCCGTTATGTAATATTTCCTTTGCAAATATTTTCCCCAACCTGTTACTTTTAATTCTATTGACAATGTCTTTTATTATTATTATTATTATTATTATTATTATTATTATTATTATTATACTTTCAGTTCTGGGATACATGTGCAGAACATGCAGGTTTGTTAACATATGTATACACTGGCTATGGTGGTTTGCTGCACCCGTCAACCTGTCATCTATATTAGGTATTTCTCCTAATGCTATCCCTCCTCTATCACCCCCACCCCCAACAGGCCCTGTTGTGTGATGTTCCCCACCCTGTGTCCATGTGTTCTCATTGATCCCCTCCCACTTTTGAGTGAGAACATGTGGTGTTTGATTTTCTGTTTCTGTGTTAGTTTGCTGAGAATGATGGTTTCCAGCTTCATCCATGTCCCTGCAAAGAACACGAACTCATCCTCTTTTATGGTTGCATAGTATTTCATGGTGTATATGTGACACATTTTCTTTATCCAGTTTATCAATGATGGGCATCTGGGTTGGTTCTAAATCTTTGCTATTGTGATTAGTGTTGCAATAAACATGCATGTGCATGTGTCTTTATAGTGGAATGATTTATAATCCCTTCGATATATACCCAGAAATGGGATTGCTGGGTCAAAAGGTATTTCTGGTTCTATATACTTGAGGAATCGCCATACTGTCTTCCACAATGGTTGAACTAATTTACACTCCCACCAACAGTGTAAAAGCATTCCTATTTCTTCACATCCTCTCCAGCATCTGTTGTTTCTTGGCTTTTTGATGATCACCATTCTAACTGGCATGAGACGGTATCTCATTGTAGTTTTGATTTGCATTTCTCTAATGACCAGTGATGATGAGCATTTTTTCATGTTTGTTGGCTGCATAAATGCCTTCTTTTGAGAATTGTCTGTTCGTTTCCTTCGCCCACTTTTTGTTGGGGTTGTTTGTTTTTTTCTTGTACATTTGGTTAAGTTCTCTGTAGATTCTGGATGTTAGCCCTTTGTCAGATGGGTAGATTGCAAA
This sequence comes from Pan troglodytes, assembly GCF_028858775.2. Classification (NCBI taxonomy): domain Eukaryota; kingdom Metazoa; phylum Chordata; class Mammalia; order Primates; family Hominidae; genus Pan; species Pan troglodytes. The sequence goes on along the minus strand of NC_072412.2, from coordinate 62,240,760 downwards.
GTTTTTCTCCCATTCTGTAAGTTGCCTGTTCCCTCTGATGATAGTTTCTTTTACTGTGCAGAAGCTCTTTAGTTTAATTAGATCCCATTTGTCAATTCTGGGTTTTGTTGCCATTGCTTTTGATGTTTTAGTCATGAAGTCTTTGCCCATGCCTATGACCTGAATGGTATTGCCTAAGTTTTCTTCTAGGAATTTTATGGTTTTAGGTCTTATGTTTAAGTCTTTAATCCATCTTGAGTTAATTTTTGTGTAAGCTGTAAGAAAGGGGTCCGGTTTCAGTTTTCTGCATATGGCTAGCCAGTTTTCCCAACACCATTTATTAAATAGGGAATAATTTCCCCATTGGTTGTTTTTGTCAGGTTTGTCAAAGATCAGATGATTGTAGATGTGCAGCATTATTTCTGAGGCCCCTGTTCTATTCCATTGGTCTATATCTGTTTTGAAACCAGTACTATGCTGTTTTGTTTACTGTAGCCTTGTAGTATAGTTTAAAGTCAGGTAGTATGATGCCTCCAGCTTTGTTCTTTTTGCTTAGAATTGTCTTGGCTATATGGGCACTTTTTTGGTTTCATAAGAAAAAAGCACAATGAGATACAATCTCACACCAGTTAGAATGATGATCATTAAAAAGTCAGGAAACAACAGGTGCCAGAGAGGATGTAGAGAAATAGGAACACTTTTACACTGTTGGTGGGACTGTAAACTAGTTCATCCATTGTGGAAGACAGTGTGTTGATTCCTCAAGGATCTAGAACTAGAAATTTTACTCAGCAATCCTGGGTATATACCCAAAGGATTATAAATCATTCTACTATAAAGGCACATGCATCTGTATGTTTATTGTGGAACTGTTCACAAGAGAAGTCTTGGAACCAACCCAAATGCCCATCAATGATAGAGTGGATAAAGAAAATATGGCACATATACACCATGAAATACCATGCAACCATAAAAGAGGATGAGTCCATGTCCTTTACAGGGACATGGATGAAACTGGAAACCATCATTCTCAGCAAAGTAACACAAGAAGAGAAAACCAAACACCACATGTTCTCACTCATAAGTGGGAGTTGAGCAATGAGAACACATGGACACAGGGAGGGGAACATCACCCACCGAATACCATTTATTTCTTTCTCTTGCCTGATTGCCCTGGCCAGAACTTTTAATACTATGCTGAATAGGAGTGGTGAGAGAAGGCATCCTTTTCTTGTGCTGGTTTTCAAAGGGAATGCTTCCAGCTTTTACTCATTCAGTATGATATTACCTGTGGGTTTGTCATAAATAACTCTATTTTGAGATACATTCCATCAATACCTAGTTTATTCAGAGATTTTAGCATGAAGGGGTGTTGAATTTTATCAAAGGCCTATTCTGCATCTACTGAGATAATCATGTGGTTTTGTCATTGGTTCTGTTTATGTGATGGATTGCATTTATTGATTTGGATATGTTGAATCAGCCTTGCATCCCAGGGATGAAGCTGACGTGATCATGTTGGATAAGCTTTTTGATGTGCTGCTGGATTCAGTTTGCCAGTATTTTATTGAGAATTTTCACATCGATGGTCATCAGTGATATTGGCCTGAAATTTTCTTTTTTTGTTGTGTCCCTGCCAGGTGTTAGTATCAGGATGATGTTGTCCTCATAAGATGAGTTAGGGAGGAGTCCCTCTTTTTCTATTATTTGAAATAGTTTCAGAAGGTATGGTACCAGCTTCTCTTTGTACCTCTGGTAGAATGCAGCTGTGAATCCATCTGGTCCTGGACTTTTTTTGGTTGGTAGGCTATTAATTACTGCCTCAATTTCAGAACTTGTTTTTGGTCTATTCAGGGATTTAACTTCTTCCTGGTTTAATCTTGGAAGGGTGTATGTGTCCAGGCATTTATCCATTTCTTCTAGATTTTCTAGTTTATTTGTGTAGAGATGTTTATAGTATTCTCTGATGGTAGTTTGTATTTCTGTGGGATTGGTGGTGATATCCCCTTTATAATTTTTTTATTGTGTCTATTTGATTCTTCTCTCTTTTCTTCTTTATTAGTCTGGCTATCGGTCTATCAATTTTGTTGATTTTTTTTTAAAAAAACAGCTCCTGGATTCATTGATTTTTTGAGTGGTTTTTCATGTCTCTATGTCCTTCAGTTCTGCGCTGATCTTAGTTATTTCTTGTCTTCTGCTAGCTTTTGAATTCGTTTGCTCTTGCTTCTCTAGTTCTTTTAATTGTGATGTTAGTGTGTTGATTTTAGATCTTTTCTGCTTTCTTCTGTGGGCATTTAGTTATAAATTTTCCTCTAAACACTGCTTTAGCTGTGTCCCAGATATTCTGGCATGTTGTGTTTTTGTTCTCATTGGTTTTAAAGAACTTATTTATTTCTGCCTTCATTTTGTTATTTACCCAGTAGTCATTCAGGAGCAGGTTGTTCAGTTTCTATGTAGTTGTGTGGTTTTGAGTGAGTTTCTTACTCCTGAGTCCAAATTTGATTGCACTGTGGTCTGAGAGACTGTTTGTTATGATTTTTCTTTTGCATTTGCTGAGGAGTATTTTACTTCAAATTATGTTGTCAATTTTAGAATAAGTGCTATGTGGTGCTGAGAAGAATGTATATTCTGTTGATTTGGGGTGGAGAGTTTTTTAGATGTCTATTAGGCCTGCTTGGTCCAGAGCTGAGTTTAAGTCCTGAATATCTTTGTTAATTTTCTGTCTCGTTGACCTGTCTAATATTGACAGTGGGGTGTTACAGTCTCCCATTATTATTGTGTGGGAGTCTAAGTCCCTTTGTAGGTCTCTAAGAACTTGCTTTATGAATCTGGGTGCTCCTGTGTTGGGTGCATATATATTTTGAATAGTTAGCTCTTCTTGTTGCATTGATCCCTTTACCATTATGTAATGCCCTTCTTCCTCTTTTCTGATCTTTGTTGGTTTAAAGTCTGTTTTATCAGAGACTAGGATTGCAACCCTTCTTTTTTTTTTTTTTTTTTTTTTGCTTTCCATTTGCTTGGAAATATTCCTCCATCCTTTTATTTTGAGCCTATGTGTGTCTTTGCTCATGAGATGGGTCTCCTGAATACAGCACACCCATGGGTCTTGACTCTTTATCCAATTTGCCTGTCTGTGTCTTTTAATTGGGGCATTTAGCCCATTTACATTTAAGATTAATATTGTTATGTGTGATTTTGATCCTGTCATTATGATGCTAGCTGGTTATTTTGCTTGTTAGTTGATGCAGTTTCTTCATAGTGTCAATAATCTATACAATTTGATATGTTTTTGCAGTGGCTGCTACTGATTTTTCCTTTCCATATTTAGTGCTTCCTTCAGGAACTCTTATAAGGCAGGCCCAGTGGTGACAAAATCTCTCAGCATTCGCTTGTCTGTAAAGGATTTTATTTGCCTTTGCTTATGAAGCTTAGTTTGGCTGGATATGAAATTCTTGGTTGAAAATTATTTAACAATGTTGAATATTGGCCTCCCACTCTCTTCTGGCTTATAAGGTTTCTGCAGTGAGATCTGCTGTTAGTCTGGTGGGCGTCCCTTTGTGGGTAACTTGACCTTTCTCTCTGGCTGCTGTTAACAGAATTTCCTTCATTTCAACCTTGGTGAATCTGACGATTATGTGTCTTGGGGTCGCTCTTCTTGAGAAGTATCTTGGTGGTGTTCTCTGTATTTCCTGAATTTGAATGTTGGCATGCCTTGCTAGGTTGGGGAAGTTCTCCTGGATAATATTCTGAAGAGTGTTTTCCATCTTGGTTCCATTCTCCCCATCACTTTCAGGTACACCAATCAAACGTAGGTTTGGTCTTTTCACATAGTCCCATATTTCTTGGAGCCTGTGTTTGTTCCTTTTTATTCTTCTTTCTTTAATCTTGTCTTCATGCTTTATTTCATTAAGTTGATCTTCAATCTCAGACATCCTTTCTTTCGCTTGATCAATTCAGTTATTGATACTTGTATATGCTTCACGAAATTCTCATGCTGTGTTTTTCAGCTCCATCAGGTCATTTATGTTCTTCTCTAAACTGGTTATTCTAGTTAGCAATTCCTCTAACCTTTTTTCAAGCTTCTTAGCTTCCTGGCATTGGGTTAGAACATGCTCCTTTAGCTTGAAGGAGTTTGTTATTATCCACCTTCTCAAGCCTACTTCTGTCAATTTGTCACTCATTCTCCTTCCAGCTTTGTTCCCTTGCTGATGAGGAGTTGTGATCCTTTGGAGGAGAAGAGGCATTCTGGTTTTTGGAATTTTCCACCTTTTTGCACCGGTTTTTCTCATCTTCATGGATTTATCTACCTTTGGTCTTTGATGTTGGTGACCTTCAGATGGGGTTTTTGGGTGGGCACCCTTTATGTTGATGTTGATGCTATTCCTTTCTGTTTGTTAGTTTTTCCAACAGTCCGGCTCCTCTGATGCAGATCTGCTGGAGTTTACTGGAGGTCCACTCTAGACCCTGTTTGCCTGGGTATCACCAGCGGAGCCTGCAGAACAGCAAAGATTGCTGCCTGTTCCTTCATCTGGAAGCTTCATCTCAGAGGGGCACCCACCAGCTGCCATTCAGAGCTCTCCTGTATGAAGTGTCTGCAGAAGCTGGAGGTGTCTCCCAGTCAGGAGGCACGGAGGTCAGGGACCCACCTGAGGAGGCAGTCTGTCCCTTAGCAGAGCTCAAGCGCTGTGCTTGGGGATCCACTGCTGTCTTCAGAGCTGGCAGGCACAAATGTTTAAGTCTGCTGAAGCTGCACCCACAGCCACTCCTTCCCCCAGGTGCTCTGTCCCAGGGAGATGTGAGTTTTATCTATAAGCTCCTGACTGAAGCTGCTGCCTTTCTTTCAGAGATGCCCTGCCAAGAGAGGAGAAATCTAGACAGGCAGTGTGACTACAGTGGCTTTGCTGAGCTGCAGAGGACTCCACCCAGTTTGAACTTCCAGGTGGCTTTGTTTACACTGTGAGGGGAAAACTGCCTACTCAATCCTCAGTAATGGTGGATGCCCCTCCCCTAACCAAACTTGAGTATCTCAAGTCAACTTCAGACTGCTGTGCTGGCAGCAAGTATTTTAAACCAGCAGATCTTAGCTTGCCAGGCTCCATGGGAGTGGAACCCACTGAGCTAGACTACTTTGCTCCCTGGCTTCACACCCTTTCCAGTGGAGTGAATGGTTCTCTCTCACTGGTATTCCAGACACCACTGGGGTATATTAAAAACTTGTGCATCTAGCTCGGCGTCTGCCCAAACAGCTGCCCATTTTTGTGCTTGAAACCAAGGTCCCTGGTGGTGTAGGCACCTGAGGGAATCTTCTGGTCTGCAGCTTGCAAATACAGGGGGAAAGTATAGTATCTGGGCTGGAATGCACCATTCCTCATGGCACAGTCCCTCATGGCTTCCCTTGGCTAGGGGAGAGGGTTCCCCAACCCCTTGCACTTTCTGGGTGAGGCAATACCCCACCCTGCTTTGGCTCACCCTCCATGGGCTGCACCCATTGTCCAACCAGTCCCAATGAGATGAGCCATGTACCTCAGTTGGAAATGCAGAAATCACCCATCTTCTGCATTGATCTCGCTGGGAGCTGCAGACCAGAGCTGTTTCTATTCAGCCATTTTGCCAGCCACTGACAATGTCTTTTACAGAGCAGATATTTTTATATTAATGAAGTCCAACTTGACAATTCTTTCATGGATTGCACTTGTGGTATTGAATCTAGAAAGTCATCACCAAACCCATGGTCACCTAGATTTTCTCCTGTCATCTTCTAGGTATGTTATAACTTTGTTTACTAAAGTCATATCTATGGTTCATATTAAGTTAATTTTGTGAAGGATGTAAGCCTGTGCCTAGATTTAGTTTTTGCATGTGTATGTCTAGTTGGTCCAGCACCATATGTTGAAAAGCCCATCTTTTCTTTATTGTTTTTCCTTTTCTCCTTTGTCAAAGATCAGTTGACTATATTTAGTGGATCTCCTTCTAGTCTCCATCAATCTGTTAGTCTGTTCTTTCACCAATACCACAGTCTTAACTACTATAGCTTTACAGTATGTCTAAAAGTTGAGTTGTGTCAATTCTCAAGTTTTGTTCTTCTTCTATAACATGTTGGCTATTCTGGGTCTTCAGCCTCTTTAAATAAACTTTAGAATAACTTTGCTAATATCCACAAAATAACTTGCTAGATTTTGACTGGGATTGCATTGAATCTATAGATTAGATTATTAAGTAAGAAATAACTGACATCTTGATAATATTGATTTTTTTATATCTATGGGCATGGGCTATCTCCTCATTTCTTTAGTTCTTCTTTGAATTATTTTATCAGATTTTTAAATTTTCTTCATATAAATATTCCATATTTACCTTAATATTTTAGTGGGTTCTAATGTAAATTGTATTGCATGCTTAATTTCAGATTTCACCTGTTTATTGCTGGTATTTAGAAAGGTGATTGACTTTTGTTTATTAATCTTATATTCTATAACCCTACTATAATTGATTACTGGTTCCAGGAGGTCTTTTGTTTGATTATTTCTGATTTTCTATATAGACAATTATATCATCTGTTAACAAAAAGTTTTGCTTCTTAATTCCCAATCTGAATACCTTCTCTTTTATCTTCTTGTCATATTGCATGAGTTAAACTTGACATGAATTCTAGGATTTCTTTTTTATTTCTTTAAAAAATGCCATTGGGATTTTGATAGGGATTGCATTAAATTAGTAGATCACTTTGAGTATGGGCATTTAAACAATATTACTCTCCCAACCCATGAATACAAGATGTCTTTCCATTTACTTGTGTTTCCTTTCTATGACTTGTGTCATCAATGTTTTCTTGTTTTCATTGTATAGGATTTTCACCACCTTGATTAAACTTATTCCTAAGTTTTAAAAATTATTTGAAGCTAATGCAATTGAGATTGGTTTATTAATTTACTTGTTTCTATCTTTAAACCACCACATGAGGAAAGTGGTTCATGTTTGGGTTCTATTTCTTTTAATTAGAAATAAATCATCTGTAAATATTAGACGCACAAATGGTAGGAAGATGCTCGTACTAGGAAAGGCATGAAGAAACAGATGTTGCAAAGAAGGGTTCTGCCTTCCTTTAAATTCTAAGTTGAAAGGAAGCTCTTTAGCAGCATGCACTATTTATGAATTTATGATAGGTTTGCTTTCTTCCACTCTTTTTCTCTCTTGCACTTTGTCTTTCTCCCTCTCCATCTTTCCTAATTATTTGTAGATTATTTTCATTCAGTTAAATGTGTTTCTCACATGATTCCACCTCTAATTCTTGGTTTAGCCTATCGTTTGTTCACATGTATGATATGTATGAACTCCCTAACAAAAATATTTGAAAATTTGGAATTTAAGTCATGTATAGACACATGTCCTTCATTTTTTTAAAAACGTTTGTCACCAAACTTTTAGAACTAGCACTCCTGAAACAAATCACAGAATGTCTTCCGGAAGAATCTTTCTTGTCTTCTGTCTCTCTCTGTCTGCCTAAGTGCAGATAACTTTGTAAATGGTCTGTCTTTTGGTATGCCTGTGATGAGGGTAGACATCTAGGGGTGGTGCTAAACAAGATCAGTATTTTTATGAATAGTTTTTGATTAATAATTCTTTTAAAACTGGCCTTTAAAATTGTAAGCTTGAAGAAGTCCCACTTTTTCACCTGGGTGAATAAGTCACACCTTCTTTGTTTTCTTCTTCAGTACATATTAGGAGTTCATTCCAAGTGTATACCTTCTGATATTTCAGAGAACCACCTTCAAGTTTGAGATTCTTTCTTCCGCTTGGTTTATCCTACTATTAATACTTGTGATTGCATTGTTGTGTTGTGTTATTCAGCTCTGTCAGGCCCGTTAAGTCCTTTTTTTAATCCTGGCTATTTAGTTCTTTGGCTCCTCTATCGCTTTACTATGATTCTTATTTTCCTTTGATTAATTTTGCTGTCCTCCTGAAGCTCAATGGTCTTCATTTGCTGTATTGTTTACCCAGAAAATTGTAAAAAAAAAGTTCTGCTTAATTAATAGGCCTTCCTCTTTTATGTCATTATATATTTTAAACATTTTATTTCTCTCACATTTATCTTTTTACTGTCATGGCAATAGAAATTTCAGAGGGAAAGAACAAATATGCATGATCACTCTGCTATCTAGATCTAGAAGCTGAACATAACTTTAAAGCATTTTATTATTATATGAAATTATACTCTATTATATGGATATAGTGCCTGGGCCAGCAACTTGTATCTATTGCAAGTTTTTCTATAAAATGGTGTTCAATCTCTTATGAAGAGAAATAAAAATGCTAGGAGTGGCCAGGCGCAGTGGCTGACGCCTGTAATCCCAGCACTTTGGGAGGCAAAGGAGGGTGGATCACCTGCGGTGAGATGTTCAAGACCAGCCTGGACAGCGTGTTGAAACCCTGTCTCTACAAAATTACAGAAATTAGTTGGGCATGATAGTGGGTGCCTGTAATCCCAGCTACTCCAGAGGCTGAGGCAGGAGAAACGCTTGAATCCAGGAGTCAGAAGTTGCAGCATGCCAAGATCATGCCATTGCACTACAGCCTGGATGACAGAGCAAGACTCCATCTCAAGAAAAAAAAATGAAAGATGCTAAGAGTTTTACGTTAACCAACTTTCCTGGAGAGGAGAATACAAAGTCCAGTTCTCTGCCTTGATAAATGACGTAAAATTTATTCTTCAGGGCTCCACACAGAATCAGACTGAGTATAGGACCTAACCTGAAATTGCAGGCTTGCTGGAATTCCTTTTTTTTTTTTTTTCCTATTCCGTTTTCTGCAATCCTTAACTGGTTTTTTTCTGAGACCATTTATTTCAGGTATTACTTGTACCTGAATCTTTGGCTCAGGATCTGCTCTGTAAGAACCTAGGCTAAGAAATCTGTAACTGGAAGTGGTCCCAGGAGGCAAACTCTAAAATTGGGATTCTGTGGGTGAATCACTCACCAATTAGATGTTAATGAATCTCTTGTGGTAGGTGAAGTAATGAAAACCTGGGTATCCTGTTATGCTGAAGAATTGCAGTTGCTAAGAATCTCACTTATGTTGAACTAGGATACGCCCATGCCTTGCTTTCCCACACACACTGCATTTGAAAGGTATGGTAGGGATAGATCTGTGGAGGAATGGGTATTTGTTGCTTAGTATCCTTGATGCATTGAAGAGAGAAAACAATTACTCAGGTAGGCCAATTACCAATGTAAGGCAAAGTGTGAAAGTATAGTGCATCCAAACTATCATATAAAAACTTTCAGATTATCAGGAGCTGGAAGGCACATAAGGAGAAGGATGAGTTTTCAACCTTATGATAAAAAAGGAGAGAAAACCTGAGACTTGTTAGATGCATGTATACTGCATGCATAATATGCATACTGCACTTTGCAGTAGAAAATTCAACTCTCAGATTACCCTGAACCTTTTGGGAGTAGACTTTGAGAGTGCTGGAATAGGGGACAGAGTTGGAAAAAGTAAAGTTGAATACAGAAAAGTTTTTGATATGGAGGTACTATTCCAAGCCTCAATATTTTACACCCTGGAAAGATCCTCTAGAGCCAGATTTGATAATCTGGTAGCTGGCTCTTGGAAACTCAGGAAAAAGCAATAGTACATTAAATGAAGTGAAGATGTTTAAAATGACATGGAAGAATGTGGGTTTGGGAAAGGGGATGAGGAAGCAGAAATATAATGGTTTTGCACTCATAGACTAATTTCTCCCTTCCTTCTTGAAGCCAGAATGGGACTCCCATATTTAAATGTTTATGTAAAAATAAGGCTACTGATATTCTTTTAAAATATAGATTAAGGTCATTTAGTATTCTATCTGCAGTTGGTCTACTTTGTCCAAAAACAGACCTGTCCTTTTCCACATGTGTCCTGCAGGAACAATAATGCAATTTATTGTCAATTTAGAGTCTACCCTGTAGTTGAAGCTGCCATAACTTTTTATACTTTTTTAGGAACAGTGTCTCTCCATGTTGGTAAATCTGGTCTTGAACTCCTGGGCTCAAGTGATTATTTTGCCATGCCCTCCCAATATGCTGGGAGTAGAGGCGTGAGCCACCACACCTAGCTGCCATAACTTTTTAGAGAAGATATGGGTACATTTTTCTTTTTCTTTCATTGGTCAGTAAAAAAAGACTTCTAAATACAAATGTGCATAGGTTTTTTGGTGATTTATTTATTTATTTTTATTTATATATAATATTTGTACATATTTATGAAATACATATGATTTTTGTTACATGCACAGAATGTGTAAAGATGATCAATTAAGGGTATTTAGGATATCTATCACCTTAACCATTTATTATTTCTATGTTTGGGGAACATTTCCAAGTCCTCTCTTCGGGCTACCTATGGTCACCTTACTTTGCTAGGGAAAATTAAACCTTATTCTTTCATCTAACTGTATATTTGTACACATTAACTAACCTCTTTTCATCCCCGGCTCCCACACACACCATTTCTAACTGCTGATAATTATCATTCTACTCTCTATCTCCATGAGATGAACTTTTTTTAGCCCCACATGTGAGTGACAAAATTCAATGTTTGTCTGTGTCTGACTTATTCCATCCATGCTATTGCAATGACAGAATTTTATTCCTTTTTATGGTTGAACAGTATTCAGTTGTCTTTAAATATGTGTGGGTTTTTAATCAAGGATAACTACCAGGTAACCTTCTCAAAATATTTTAAATGGATTTTTTCTTAATTGTAGACAACTAAAGACACAAAGAATGTATATACTATCATTTAAAATTCATCCTGAAAGATAATCTAACTATGATAATATCACTTAATATTAGATTTAATTATAATATGCTTAATCAAAAATGTAATTTAAAATATATTTTCTAGTGCCATAATAAATGCATTTTCTTAGAAAAAGAAACAGAAAAATTTTATCTCTGAGACATGTTATACTTTAGCTTTACTCCTGACATAATCTCTGTCTGTTGTGCTTCTTTATTTCCATTTGCTAAAAAGCCAATTCATTTGTTACACTCCTTTAGGTATAAAGGGGGAAAGAAAGAGTCATCTCTGATGTCTGAAAATGAATCTTATTTGACAATTTTCACATGCATCAATTTCATTCTGCCCTCCTTTCAAGGTGGTTTTGAGAAAAAATTTTTACTGTTTTGTTTTACTTTACCATTTCAGCTACTCATCATGATAAAAATAAATATTAGCCTCTGTTTTTTTTATTTCTCTCATGCCTCTCTTATTGTATTTTTGCTAAGCTATTAACCATTAAAGAGCCCTCTGTTATGAGACTCAAGTGAAGTAAATAAAACTTTTACTATATTTCCATGATTTAAAAATTGTAAAAAATTAGTCCTTGTTAATCATGTAAGATATATACATACATCATTTATTTGCATCTTAAATGAATTATGCTCACTTTTATATGTAGATTAGTACACGCACCATTCTGGCCTACTGGCCTTAGATGAACAATTCTCAATATGTTACCCTCAGTCATATCTGAGAGCTGTCTATATATCTGAGAACTTACAGGTTTTTCTGCTCAATCTGCTCAAAGTTTCTCATCCTCCTCAGTATTATAATCCTTAAAATTAAAAACTCCATGGATTAACTATTGACTGGATATAGGTTTTTATTTTATTTTTACCGAGACTATTATAGAGAAACTCAAGCTTGCCTCAGAATTGAGAATTTACTCTCACTAATTCCACAAAATATTGAACCAATCCATACAATATAGCAAATAACTGGCAATTGTAAATAAAAGTAATCTTTAGGGTTTACAAAGTCTTAAAACTAACCTCTAGCATCAAACTAGCTGCCAAAGACTCCCAAGATTGGAGCCACCTCAACCTTCATTCTTCTAAAGAATATCTTCAGTTATCTCCAGTACTTAAAGAACAGGTCTAATTAAAGTTTTCCACACATTAAGAAATTCTTTCTGCTGCTAGTTCTAGTCTTTGTTAAAATTGGTTAGTGAAGAAAGGGTTGGATGAGATTATATTTCTTATCTTTATCTTTGGCTGGGCTTATGCTCTCTGGTGAACAAAACATTACAAAAATACACAGCTACATTGGCCAAATTTTTTTAAAGTTATTTTTAAATATAAAATAATTTCAGATTTTAAATAAAAAATTATCTAATCTGTATGATTATATCACATTTAATTTATAAAATGACTTTTAACATGTAATCTGGGCTCCGTGTAGTGGCTCACATCTGTAATCCCAGAATTTTGGGTGTCCAAGGCAGGCACATTGCTTGAGCCCAGAAGTTCAAGATCAGTCTGGGAAACACAAGATTCTGTCTCTAAAAAATAGGAAAATAAAAATTATCCTGGTGTGGTGGCTCATGCCTGTGGTCCCAGAAACTTGAGAGGCTGAGGTGGCAGGCTTGCTTGAGCCCAGGAGTTCCAGAGAAGCCTAAATAAGAAAAGGAGACCCATATCAAAAATAAATAAATAAATAAATAAATAAAGCAAAATAAAATAATGTAATCTGAAATATCATTGTTAAAAATTTTTATTTTTCTAAAGGAATGGGTTGATATTTACCTTTTATCTGGTGACTAGAGAGCTCACTACTCAGCTCTCTCCCAGAATAAAGAAAAATGTAGTCTTAGGACTAATTATGTTTTCCAGTACAGAACACAGAAAGCATTCACAATATCCCACTGGCAGAATATCAACTTTAGGAAGTATGAGATCATACCTCCACTGAGCACTTTATTACACTTTTCTGCCTGGCTTCCTTACTTATGATACCTCTGTGTCCTAGAATGCTATTAACTATTACCCTTCTCTTTCTGTCACAATCTGTTAAAGCCCACCAGCAATGTCACAGATGCAGTGAATCTCTTTAATCTTCCTCACCAAGAGAGCCCACATCATTCTTAACTACTACAGTCGTATTGAAAGTTCATGCTATAAAGTGCCAAATCACTTGATCTTTAAGGCTCTGAATAAACAAGACGCTATCTAATTTCTGGCCTCATCTCAAGGCAGTCTTCTTGCTTATGTTTCCCAATCTTTAATTCTCCTAGCCTCTTTTCCCTCAAGACCTCTGCTCATGCTCTTTCCTTACCAAGTTTATTTTAACTCTAGCACCCCCTTCAGGGTTGAGAAGCCCTTCATGGCTGGAGTAGATAAAGTTACTTTGGCTATACAGTCATGTATCAGGCTGTATTTTAATTTTTTCACTTATGTCATAGTTATAATTTAATAATTTTGCATCTATCATAAGTACTGTTTCAGTCTCAACAAATAGTCCAGTTTTTGGGCTGTCTTATATGTTCAACAAATATTTATAGAATAGATACATGAGTGAATAAACATCGCATTATATTTAATATATGCTGTTTTCATCATAATTCTAATTGTAATACATTTATGTATCTTATGTAGTTGAAGTGTTTAAATACTACAGTAGAAGTATTTTCAAGAAAAAGAAGAGTTTTTGCTCTTCAAATACTTCAGAAGAGTTAAGTTTAGGAACAAGACATCCATAAGACTAAAATTAGTTATGTGGTTGATAATATTGTTTGTAGAACCATAGTCTATTAGTGGAAATAGAAGCTCCACTGAAGTGGACTGAGCAATAAATGAGAAGTGAAAAGGAGGATCATAGGTACTATCTCAGAAAGTACCTGAATTTATGAAGTATCCTGTATGTGTATTTTCTGTGTATGTGTACATATGTGTGGACATTTACTTTTATACAGAAAAGATGTGAGTATATTTAATGCTATGAAACTAAGCCAATAGAGAAATTGGAGCTATAGAAGATAGGCAAAATAATAGATTCACATCCCTGTGAAAGAGGACGCAGTTGAAATTCATTATTTGAAGAATTATTCTTAGTTGATTATACATTCATTCATTGCAGTAAAAGGGGAGAAGAAATGTGTAGGCAGGATTGCAAATTCAGTGAGAAGATACTGGGAGATTTCCGTTCTTATAAAATATATAACAAAGGTAATGAAGTTGGGTTAGGAGCTAGTGGAGAAGTATTGCAATCTATGCTGCATTAAATTAAAGCATGAGCTGTCTATAGTCATATAGAATTTCTGGGTAAAACTGATGGGGTTCTTTTCCCCTCAGTTAAGAGACAAAAATTTTGAATGTTCTCAGTCTCTATGGTTATATATTTTTCTGTAATAGTGTTTATGAGCTCAAAAATAAGGTCAGTCAAGATAGGACCAGAAAGCTGATATTGACCATTGAGTGCTTGAAGTTGTAAACTTTATAGATGCATGAAGAAGGAAGTAGACAGCAAAGAATTAAAAATTTTAGAACAAGTAGAGACAAAAAAGGTCAAATGACTGTTTTTAAATCAGATTTTTAATGCATTCACTAAGTATAAGTATAGTTATAAGTATAGTTATTAGGGTGATATTTGTTATGATTTCTTAACATGACACCCCAATTTTTGATTGTTGAATAGTTTTACATGTATGGGATTTTTTTTCATTTATTAATTTTTAGAGAAGAAAAATATAGAACAGTAAGAAGGACTATTTTATTTCCACATTTAGATATTTAGGCACATACAAAAGGAAAAAAAAAATCCATCCCGTGTAATTTTATTGCTCTAAAGTTTATATTTGACACCCTTGTAGAGAACAGGAAGGAAATTATGTGGTGAGAAACTGTAATGGTTTGTATGTTTTTATCTATCTGATGTTTCATGTCTGGATATTAGTGGATGCAATTCTTTCAGTCAACTTTCCTTCCTGCTGCGAAGAACTGGAAGGGGTCTATGTGAGAGTAGAACTGTAAGTAATACTTAAAAGAAAATGAAAATTAATTCCTATTGTAATTGTTAATTAGGAAATTCTGAGAAGTGTGTTTATTTTTCTTGTTTATTCAATGGCCTGAGATTAGTTGAATTATTGTATTCTAAATTATGTAGCCACAATTAATAATAAAAGTAGCTATTTTTTTTTTTTTTTTTGAGATAGTGTCTCCCTCTCTTGCCTAGGCTGGAGTGCAGTGGTATGATCTTGGCTCGCTGCAGCCTCCCTCTGCCTCCCAGGTTCAAGCAATTCTCCTGCCTCAGCCTCCCCAGTACCTGAGACTACAGTCTCACGCCACTGCATCCAGCTAATTTTTGCATTTTTAGTAGACACGGGGTTTTGCCATGTTGGCCAGTCTGGTCTTGAGCTCCTGACCCCACGTGATCCACCCGCCTCAGCCTTGAAAAGTGCTGGGACTACAGGCCTGAGCCACTGCGCCCAGCCAATATTTTTTGAGTATTCATTTTAATCTGGCCACTGTGCTAAGAGCTTCACATAGATTATTTCAATTATTACTACAGCCTTAGTGGTAGGGAGCAATTTTATCAAAACTCTGTAGATAAAAACAGTAAAGCTTGAGAACTTAAGTAACTTTCCCAAAGTCACAGTTAGTAAATATCAGGAACAGAGAGGGATTCAAATCCCCACAGCAGTCTACAGTTTACATTTTCCTTGTTAGAAGTCTGTAGCAGTCACATACATCTCTGCATTATTCACAGTGGTCCCTTTAACAGATGAAGCCAACATTGTTGCTAGCTCTCTGTGAGGGTAAGAAATGGCTCCCTAAGAGTGGTTTCCAGGCCAGCAGCAGCTGCTCCACCTGGGAATTTGTTAGGAATGCAAGCTCTCAGGCTACCACCCCAAAGCAAGTGAATCAAGAGCTCAGGCTGCTGGCTGAACTAATCTAGCATGATTCAGAAACACAACAAAATCTAGGAATTTCTGGTGTAGGTTATGGTCACAGTTCCTGAAGTCATTTGATTTGTTCCACTGATCGTCTAAGACAGGGTTACTCAACAGGTAAGAACTTTGGATTCTGTGATTGGACATTTAATTCCCACACAGGAAAGCCCTATTACAGTATTGTTACACATGAAGATCAATACTTAAATTAATCTGATCTCATTTTCACGGAATCATTTAGATATTCTTAAAATTTCATGAACTGTTGATACTGTTCTCATCCGCTATCTGGTGCTGATAGTAAACATTACCTGGCTTAAAAAAACTCTTGTCATTTCAATGAAAGAAGATGTCAAGTGATAATTATAAGTTCTCTGATAAATATAAACGCTGTTTGTCCCTCTCCCTTTTCCATGACACCATAATCATTCTGCAACATTCCCCTGGCGCTCCTCATTGGACCTTACTTTTAAAGAAGGCTCTTCTATACAATTTTATACTCTATTTTCTCTAAACAGAATTTACAGCCCAGATGGTACTCTAAGCTTTGTGAACAACTCCAGTCAATATCTAATAAACACGGATTATTATTTTAAAAGAGTTATGAGAAAGTTTGAAATCCATCCTGTATTGTTACTGCTGGTATCTTTCAGACAGTTCTGTGGGCTAGTTAAACTGGCAAAGCCTTAGGATAGACTTAGATTCTTACCTGCTCAGAGTATTCCCATTTTAGAAGACAAAGTTTTCAGGATGTGATCATTTTCCACTCCCAGGAAATCACTTTTCCTTGAAAAATCTGCCTATTATTTATAATAAGTTGAAAGAAACTAGGAACAAATACCATTAAAATACTATTATATGTTATAATGTATCCATTGTTCTCATACCCTAATTTTTATATGATGTGTTCTCTTTTCTCTCCTTACCAATATTTCTCTTAAAAAAAAATCGGTTGTTCTTGTTAGAAAATATGTGTCAATGAAAAATGTTTCAAAATAGCCTATTTGGGGCTTGACCAGGAATACAGTATAATATTTTTGTTCCTTTGCATAGAAAGCTTTGCTTTGTTTGTAAGGTATACACAGGTATGCCTACAGTGGACTGCAACCCAGTTATTGACAAACTGATACCAGCCACATTTATATGTCAATTCTGTTAGCATTACATCTCAGTGTAAATTTACATTGTTCATGTCTACCCTACTAGTTGCTAAAATGTTTTAAAGCAATCATGAGACTATATAATGAGTGCTACTTGTCTTTTATGTCTTAAAAATGTTTATAAAGATAGATATAACATTGTTAGTAAAGAAATTTTTGCTCACTGAGTAAATCACAGCCATCAATAACAGGCTGACTTGGTTTTGATATGCTGAGAAATTCAATCTCAGAGCACTCTTCACACTGTAAATAACTGATTAAAAAACATTTCACTTAAGACTGTAAAATACAAAGAAAAATAACTGTTGGTTTAAATAAAATGTGCAAATTTTTATTTCTGCTATGGCAAGTACCATAAAAACCTCTGTCATGTGCTGTGATTAACATAAAATGGGATTGCAGGCCTGGCGCGGTGGCTCAAGCCTGTAATCCCAGCACTTTGGGAGGCCAAGGCAGGTGGATCATGAGGTCAGGAGTTCGAGACCAGCCTGGCCAACACGGTGAAACCCCGTCTCTACTAAAAGTACAAAAATTAGCTGGGCATGGTGGCGCGTGCCTGTAGTCCCAGCTACTCGGGTGGCTGAGGCAGGAGAATTGCTTGATCCCAGGAGGTGGGAGTTGCAGTGAGCCAAGATCACACGATTGCACTACAGCCTGGGTAACAGAGAAAGACTCCGTCTCAAACAAACAAACAAACAACAACAACAACAAACAGGAATGCGCTGGGGTTTTACATAATAAGAAAAACCCACAGGTGTGAATTAAAACCTTTTAGTGATACAACAGCATAGTCCAATGAAGTATTGACTACATTAAAAATAAAAACATTTATTAAGGTACATTTTCAGTGATTATTTTAGGATATGCCTCATAAAGTTTGTAGTTACTATCATATTAATTACAGCTTTTGTTTAATACATCAACACATCTCTAGGCTTTGATGAAACCTAATAGAATTCATAACAGATATTACTGAAGCACCAAATGTGGATGAAAGAACGGACCTTTTGGCCCTAAGACTATCAGAAACTAAAATAACTTAATATTTGTTTGTTTGTTTGTTCTTAGGTCATCTAGTGCTAAATAGGCCTGATAACTTTCCCCCTGCTTAAGATTTTTAGGAGTATATAACTATCTAAATATAAGGCTGCTTTCTTAACAAAATAGTATGTTACTGTTGGAAATCACTTTGCTAACATATCTATAAATGCAATTGATAGGCCAAAACAGAAAGAAACTAGATTTTTTTAACAGTTGTTTTTAAGGTTAATTAGGTCACAGAAAAAATATTTGCAGAAGTGATGCATTTAAATTTGTTTATTGATATCTTCATCATGATAACCTATTGTTAAAGGAAATAAATAATATGACTTTCATCCACGCTAGAGGTTACTTCAACAATATTTGGTTTTATGGTTTAAAAAGTAAACTGAATATTTTATAAAGAAAGTCAAGTTACATTTATTACTGTTGCCTGTAACAGTGCTACAGCATCAGTTGGTACTTTTCTGTTTTTGGTTTTTACTTTTATCTCAGTTACCAATTAATACGCACTTTGATACAGTATTTTATCATATTTAATTTATATCTTACTTTTCCAAATAATCGTATATATATGATACATACATTTAGCATATGTATCTATAACTACATGAAACAGATATAAACATTAAATTCATTTGATTTAAACTGATAAGTGCTAGTGAAATTTAAAATTTCTGAAAATGAACACATTAAGCAAGGATGGCTTTATTGAGAAGGCCTATTGTTTAAAATATCACATTCATTTATTTAAACAGGAATAATTTGGGTTAGAGACAAATTTTGCATATATACTATTATTGCTCTTTTTTTTTTTGAGATGGAGTCTTACTCTGTCGTCCAGGCTGGAGTGCCATGGCGTGACCTTGGCTCACTGCAACCTCCACCTCCCATGTTCAAGTGATTCTCCTGCCTCAGCCTCTCAAGTAGCTAAGATTACAGGTGCCTGCCACCACGCCCAGTTAATTTTTATATTTTTAGTAGAGGCAGGGTTTCACCATGTTGGCCAGGCTGGTCTTCAACTCCTGATTTCAGGAGATCCACCCGCCTAGGCTTCCCAAAGTGCTGGGATTACACGTGTGAGCCACTGTGCCCGGCTCTCTTATTGCTTTTTAAAAAAAATAATTTTAGTTCTGCTTGTATTAAATACTTGATTTTTTTCAGAATATGCCGTAACACTTCTATGTCTTCTTCAGCTGGCTCCTAATTTTAAGAACATTCATTCCTAAGCAACAAATGGAATATAATCTGTAAGTCTGTGGTGCAGTTTGAATGATAATTCATGCCTCCAACATTCTAAATGCACCTGATTGCCTTATGTGCATTTGACTATCCCTTTGGGGTTGAATGTCATGATAATGGTATAGCTCTTACTGTCTTAAGGATCTATATTAGTCAGGATTCTCCAGAGAGACAAGAAATAGGATAGATATTTTGATAGCTGAAAGTCAGATAGATAGATGATAGACAGATAGAACAGGGGATTTATGATTTATTTATTAGGGAAATGAACTCACGTGATTATGGAGGCATCTACAAGTTGAAGACCTGAAGATGTTGGTAGCATGGCTAAGTCCACATCCAAAAGCTTGAGAATCAGGAAGATCAATGGTGTATTTCTCAGGTGGATTCTGAAGGCCAGATAAACCAGGGGGGATACTGGTATAAGTCCTGGAGTCCCAGGGCCAGACAGCCTAGAATTCTGATGTTCAAGGGCAGGAGAAGAAGAATGTCCCAGCTCCAGAAGAAAGAGAGAAAAACCTTTTCTCTCTGGCTTTGTTCTACGCAGGTCTCCAGTTGATTTGATGGTATTTGGAGGATAAATCTTCCATACTCAGTTCTACAACTCACATGCCAGTCCTCTCTAGAACACCCTCACAAACACACCCAGAAGTAATGCTTTATGGATTCTCTAGGTATTCCTTTATTCTATCATGTTGACACCTAATATGAACCATCACAGGATCTTATCACGGTCTAAATTCTTGTCTATTTGTCTCTCCTTCAGTAATAAAAGGATAGAATTGGAGAAATAATACTTTAAAAAATTGAGTTACAGAGGGTGGAGCAAGGTGGCAGAATAAAAGTCTCCACTAATTGTCCCCCATCTGCAAATAGAAAAGCACTTTCAAAAAACCAAAAACTAGGTGAATAATCACAGTACCTAATTTTAACTTTTTATCCCTGAAAGAGGCACAGAAGAGGGTAGAAAAGACAGTCTTGAATCACTAACTCCATGCCTCTTTCCTTCCCCTGGCAGTGGCTGTGTGGCACAGAGAAATAATCTATGCACTTGGAGAAGGGAAAACACAATGAGTTGAGGACTTTGCATTGAACAGAGTGCTGGCTGCCACAGTGGAAAGCAAAACCGTGTTGAACTCAACCAGCACCTGCTCATGGAGAAAAGATTTAGATCAGTCCCAGCCAGAGGGGAAGTGCCCATTCCAGCTGTATGAGTTTCAGTTCCAGCAAGCCTTGCCATCATGGACTAAAGTGCTCTGGAGTCATAGGTGAACTTGAAAAGCGGTATTGAACATAAGGGCTGCATCTTAAACAAGTCATGATGCTGTGCTGGTCTTATAGCCAGTGGACTGGGGTAGTGCATGACTTAGACACCAGACAGGGTGACTTGGGGAATGCTTGTGCCTCCTTTTCGCCAACCACAGATAGTACAGCTTGCAGCAACAAAAGTGATTCCTTCCTTCTGCTTGAGGAGAGCTGAAAGAGAAGAGTAAAAAGCACTTTTTCTTTCATCTTAGATACTAGCTCAGCCACAGTAGGATAGAGCAACAGGCAGAGTCTATAGGCCTTCATTGTAGGCCCTAGCTCCCAGATAACATTTTGAGATACAGCCTGGGCCAGATACAGATACAATGGGAACCCATTGCCTTTAAGGGAAAGACCCAGTCCAGGCAGGATTCATCACTTGCTGACTAAGAAGACCTTGGGACCAGAATAACCAACAGCAATATCCAGGTAGTATGCCATGGGCCTTGAGTGAAATCCTGAGATTTCACTGGTACTTCAGGTACCAGCTCAGCTATAGTGAGGTAGAACAGCAAGTAGGATCTTGGGGTCATAAATTCCACACCTAGGCTCTTGCGCAGCATTTCTGGGCCTGCCCTGGGCCAGAAGGGAGCCCACTGACCTGATGAATGAGTCCTAGGCCTGACAACATTCACCAAAAACTGACTGAAGAGCCCATGGACCTTAAGCGAAGATTGACAGTGAAATGGCAGAACTCTCCATGGGCTGATAATGGTGACAGCCATGAAGCGAGGCTCCTTACTTGTAGAAAGAAGAGAGAAGAACAGGAAGGATTCGTCCTGTGGTTTGAGTGCCAGCTTTGCTGCAATAGAATAGAATACCAGGTGGATTTCTAAGGTTTTTGACTCTAATCCCTGGCTGCCAGACAGCATTGGTGGACCCATCTAGGGGCTAGGGGAACTTGCCACCCTGAATGGAAGAATATAAACATGGATGGCTTCATCACCTGCTGATTGTAGAGCCTCAGGACCTGGAGCTGACATAGGTGGTAGTCAGGTAGTGGTTACAGCGGGCCTTGAGCAAGACTCATTGCTGTGGTGGATTCACGTCTGACCTAGGGCAGTTCCACTGGTGGTGGCCTCAAGGGTGCTTGTGTCATCCCACCCCCAGCTCCAAGCAGCTCATGATGGAGAAAGAGAGAGAGAGAGACAGAGAGAGAGAGAGAGACAGAGACATGCCATTTGTTTGGGAGAAAGTAAGGGAAGATAAGAAGAGTTTTTCCCTGGTAGTCCAGGTAATTCTTCTGGACCTTACACAAGACCACATAGCTGGTACCTCTATGAGTCTACGAGAACAGCATCATTACAGGGTTTGGAACCCAAGTCCCTTTGAATACCTGGAAAGCATTCCCAAGAAGGACAGACATAGATTGTGAAGCCCAGATTGCCACAATAAATTTCTAACTCTTTAATGTCCCGACACCAATGAACATCAACAAACATCAAGGCCAGCTAGGAAAACATTAGCTCAACAAATGAACTGATTAAGGTACCAGGAGCCAATCCTGGAGAAACAGAGATATTTGTCTCTTCAGACAGAGAATTCAAAATAGCTTAGGAAACTGAAGAAGCTATTCGAAATAGCTGAGGAAACTCAAAGAAATTCAAGATAACACAGAGAAGGACTTCAGAATTCTGTCAGATGAATGAAACAAGATATTGAAATAATTAAAATTAAGCAGAAAATCTGGAGTTGAGAACCACAATTAACATACTGAAGAATGCATCAGAATCTCTTAATAGCAGAATTGGTCAAACAGAAGAAAAAAACAGTGAGCATGAAAACAGGCTATGTGAAAATACATTGTAAAAGGAGATAAAAGAAAAGAGGATAAAAAAATAAAGCATGCCTGCTAATATAATAAAACCCATACATGACAGACCCACAGCTAGTATCATACTGAATGGGGAAAAAGTGACAGCATTTCCCCTAAGATCTGGAATAAGACAAGGATGCCCACTTTCACCACTGTTACTAAACATAGTACTGGAAGTCCTAGTTATGCAATCAGACAAAAGAAATAAATAAAGAGCACTTAAATTGGAAAGGAAGAAATCAAATTATCCTTGTTTGCCGATAATATGATCTTATTTTTTTTTAAAGTAAGCACTTCAACAACAAAAAAGAAACTCTGCAATCTGATAAACAAGATAAACAAATTCAGTAAAGTTGCAGGATACAAAATTATCATACATAAATTAGCAGCACTTTTATATGCCAACACTGAACAATCTAAAATAAATGCAAAATGTAATTATATTTACAATAGCCACAAATAAAATTGAATACTGAGGAATTAACATAACTAATGAAGCAAAATATCTATACAGTGAAATCTACAAAACACTAATGAAAGTAATTGAAGAAGAGACACAAAAATTGGAAAAGTATTTCATGTTCATGGATTGAAAGAATCAATATTGTTAAAATGTCCACACTATCCAAACCAATGTACAGATTCAATGCAATCCCTATCAAAATACCAATGACATTCTTCACATAAATAAAAAACTATACTAAATGTATATGGAACCACAAAAGACCCAGAATACCCAGAGCTATTCTGAACAAAAAGAACAAAACTGGAGGAATAACATTACCTGACTTCAAATTATACTGCAAAGCTATAGAAACCAAAACAGCATAGTACTGCCATAAAAACAGAAACATAGACCAGTGGAAGAGATTAGAGAACCCAGAAACAAATTCATACATCTACAGTGAACTCATTTTTTGACAAAGTTGCCCAGAACATGTATTTGGTATTGAAAGTAATGGCAAAAACTGCAATTAATTTGTACTAACCTATTACATTGGAGAAAAGACAGTCTCTTCAAGAAATGATATACAGAAAACTAGATATCCATATGCAGAAGAAGAAAACTAGACTCCTATTTCTCACCATATACAAAAATCAAATAAAACCAAATGAAAATGGATTAAACACTTAAATCTAAGACCTTGATTTATAAAACTATTACAAGAAAACATTGGAGAAACTCTCCAGGATAAAGATGTGAGCAAAGATTTCTTGCATAATACTCCACGAGCATGACCACACAAAGCAAAAATGAACAAATGGAATTACGTCACATGAAAAAGCTTCTGCACAGTAAAGAAAACAATCAACAAAGTAAAGGGACAGCCCATAGAATGGGAGAAAATATTTGCAAACTACCCATCTGACAAGGGATTAATAACCATAATATATAAGAAGCTCACACAAGTCTATAGGAAAAAAATATAATAATCCAATTAAGAAATGGGCAAAAGATCTGAATATACATTTCTCACAAGACATACAAAAGGAAAACAGGCATGTGAATAAGTTCTCAACATCATTCATCATCAGAAAAATGCAAATGAAAACTATAATGAGATATTATCTGACTCTATTTAAAATGACTTTTATCCAAATCACAAACTATTCCATCAAAAAGTGGGCTAAGGGCATGAATGGACAATTCTCAGAAGATGTACAAATGGCCAACAAACATACGAAAAAAATTGCTCAACATCACTAATGATGAGGGAAAGGCAAATAAAAACCACAATGCAATACCACCTTACTCCTGCAATAAAGGCCATAATCAAAAAAAAAAAAAAAAAAAATACTAGGTGTTGGAATGGATGTGGTGAACAGGGAACACTTCTACACTGCTGGTGGGAATGTAAACTAGTACAACCACTATGGTAAATAGTGTGGAGATTCCTTAAAGACCTAAAAGTAGAACTACTATTTGATCCAGCAATCTCACTACTGGATATTTACCCAGAGGAAAAGAAGTTATTATACAAAAAAGATACTTGCACACACATTTATAACAGCACAATTTGCAATTGCAAAAACGTGAAATCAACCCAAATGTCCATCAATCAACGAGTGGATAAAGAAACTGTTGTACATATATATGATGGCATACTATGCAGCCATAAAAAATAATGAATTAATGGCATTTGCAGTGGCCTGGATGAGATTGGAGACTATTATTCTAAGTGAAGTTACTCAGGAATGGAAAACCAAACATCCTATATTCTCAGTCATAAGTGCGAGCTAAGCTATGAGGATGCAAAGGCATGAGAATGACACAATGGATTTTGGGGACTCGAGGAAAGGATGGGAAGGGGGTTTGGGATAAAAGAGTACAAATAGGGTGCAGTGTATACTGCTCAGCTGATGGGTGTACAAACCTCTCACAAATCACCACTAAAGAACTTATTAATGTAACCAAACACCATCTGTTCCCCAATAACCCATGGAAATAAAAAAAAAATAGTAAAAATACATGAATATATTATAATGAAAAAAAATGGAAGAGATTCCACCATGGAGCCCTGGAGAACTCCAACATTTGGGAGTTGAGCAGAGTAAAAGTTGCTGACACAAGAGATATTCTGTCTACTGTTCAGTGAGGTGGGAGGAAAATTAGGAGGCCATGGTATTATGGCCAAAGAAGAGCACTTCAAGAATGGGAGTGGTAAACAGTGACCAAATATGGTTGAGCTATTGAACAAGATGAGACCAGATACACCCTATTGGGTTTGATGTCATGGAGGCAATTGACAAATGGTACTTCAAAGAAGAGAATGGAAAGTGATAAAGACCGCAAATGTAGACAACTAATTCCAAAATTTGAAACAAAACATAAAGTGTTCTAGGGGACATGGACTCAAAAGAGAGTTTCTGAGATGGCAGATACTATAGTATGTTTGTATAATGTATGGTGATGAAAATAGTTCAGTGGAGAGGGAAAATGAGGATATGGAAGCATGAGAAAATTGTATGAATGATGACTGTGAGAAGTGGAAAGAGAATGGAATCTGGAGTACAAATGAAAAGACTCATCTATGTTAGGAGTAGACATACTTCAATCTTAACAGGAAGAAAGACATTAACTGTGGAGTAGATTCAGGTACTCTGATGGATTTGATCATAGACAAGAATTCTCACCTTCTATGAATGCCTCTTTTTCCACCCACTCCCCTACTATCACTGTGCATAATCAATCTTATTGATTTTTAAAAAGATAATTGAAAACTTGTATCTCCATTTAATTTATACATATATATATGATTTTTAAGAAGGTAGAAACATTTTGCATAGGCCATCTGAATTTTTAAAGCTTGCTAATTAATCTATATTTGTTGTTTTTTCATTCAAAAATACATTTCTAGAGTATAATCATATTGTTTGTACCACAAAGCATAAATGCTTGAGGGTATGAATACCCCATTTTCTAAAATGTGATTATTATACATTGTATGCTTGTATCAAAACAGCTCATGTATCTATAAATATATACACCTACAATGTAACCTCAAAAAATAAAAAATAAAAATTAAATTAAAAAACAATTTATCTCATATCCAGAGATAAGTTGTAATGGTAGGCTGTACAAAGTTCTGTACTATCATGAACTGAGAATTGAATGGTTTTTTTTAGACTAACTATAGATGGTGTTATAAAATAGATAAAACTAAACATAACAATGGAAAGAAAATCAAGAGGCTAAACAAAACAAACTAGTTGGAGCAACGACAAGAGGCTGCAAACTTGGTAAACACAACAATAACTGGTTTTGTAAGATTTAATCATAATATTGGAATAATACTTCAAATAGAATGTAGGAAAATGAAACTTTCCTATGGCCTGGTCATGAGAGGGACTCTGGATTTTTATTAGTTTGAAATATTGCCCAATGTAAGAAAAAAGTAAATAATGACTTTAAGTATTGTCTTTATATCTATGGAGCATATTGGGATCAGAAAACAATGTATTCTTGTTAGCTCACTAAGCAGGTGAGCTAAAAAAAAATACTTGTCTGCAA
This sequence comes from Pan troglodytes, assembly GCF_028858775.2. Classification (NCBI taxonomy): domain Eukaryota; kingdom Metazoa; phylum Chordata; class Mammalia; order Primates; family Hominidae; genus Pan; species Pan troglodytes. The sequence goes on along the minus strand of NC_072412.2, from coordinate 62,214,493 downwards.
CTTCACTGAATTCAGAAATCCATTGACTATTGAATATAATAAATCTTTCACTCAAAGGTCTGTCAACTGAATTAACTGAAAATCCATTTGCAGTTAGCAGTACTTGATGAGCAAATTTATTTGGGATATTTATCATATTGTACTTAACTCTTAGAAATATATAATAAATATTTGTATAATAAGTTAACCTTGTGTTTCCCAGAGCTATTTGACAAAATAATATATTCTAGACATCTATTAACACAATGAAACACAATTTTAGAAATATGGACATAGGGGAAATATCGTGGGGGTACTTAGGAACAGTTTTAGATTAATGCGAAAGGAATTCTATTTAGGAATGAAGCTTGTTTCTGTACCTTTTCTAATGTTCTTCCACGGCCTGGAAATTCTAACAGGAAAACAAGAAGTGAAATAAATAAGTGTTCAGTATCTATTGTGTGTGTTTATCTACTGGGATGCTTCTTGTTTTTTTTTTCCATCAGAAAAATAACCATAAGCAAAACATGATGTAGACTATGGATATGTTGAAAAGATAAAAATCACTACTAAGGTCTAAGACCCTCATCAATACTATTAGGTTGGTGTAAAAGTAATTGTTAAAAATAAAAGTAATGGCAAAAAATGCAATTACTTTTGCACCAACCTAATAGAAGATACCATCTTTTTAAATTTCCCATAACAACAAGAAATGCAAAGAAATTTTTTGTAGAAGGTTACCTCCAGAAGAGCTGAGCCACAGGTTTATTGCTCTGTATAAAAAGTCACAGGAAGAGAATATTTCGTAGAGAGCTCTCAGGATGATACTTAGGTCAGGGACTTGCACATTATAGACTTTAGGATTTCTCTCTGGAACCAGTTCCTCTATCTAGCAATGAAAATAGTTGGAGTAGACCCAGCATAAACAATAATACAAGGTTTGACATATTGCCTCCTAGATTATACATAGAATATATAATCAAATATTTTTCCAAACTAGCACTATTGCAATCTAATTAATGAAAATGTGCCTGAAAACAGATATTTCCTTTTTCTATTCTTATTCCTTACTTTCCTCACGTTTTCTCATCAGTAAGATCCCAAAGAGCTACTTGCTTCTCATCTTTCATGAAAACCTGCCTAATCGTCATTTCCTATTACTTCCTTATGATTCCAAAATATTCAAATCTGAAATTTTTCTGGGATTCCACTTTTTTTATATTTAGAAATTTGCCTCTCCATATTTTTAAAAGGTGTAGTAATGTTCACATAGTTCTATTATATTTAGTGTCATTATTTCCATTTCTAACCAACATAATAGTCTATACTTTCCCTTTTCTTTACTATTATATAGTTTCCTTCCAAAGCTCTACCTCCTAGGGCACACTACTTTTTGATAGCTACATTTACAATTTGTCTAAAAGATAATTTCCTTTTCCCTCAAGTTAGGACAATATAAAGATTTTAAGACAGATGAATAACATGACTTACAATAGTTTCCTGAACTAACATTCCATCCTTACTCATTTTACAAACTTATTTGTAAAAGAAAAAGTAAAGATTGAATAACACTTTGGAGAAAGTATTTTCTTCCATGTTGCCTCTCTCTTCTGCTTTCCTACTATCTGTTTATCACCTACAGCAGCCTCATTCTTACTTTGCTCTAAAGTTTTAGACATTGGAAAGCAAATAACTCACATCAAGTCAAATGAGGTAGACACGTTCATGATAAACCGGAAAAGAAAGCACCAGTCTAGCACTCCACTTATATACTCATTCCTTCTTAATAAAATATCTTTAAGAAAACCACCATTTCTCCAGTAACCTGGATAAATGCAACCTTTACTCGCCTCCCTGAACCAATTTCATTTTAAAGTGATGATATATCAAAATCATTTTTCATGTAATGAAACCACCATGAGGTAAACAGCATTTGAAAAACTATGATACTAAGTCCTTTCTCTACTTTTTCTATCAAAACACAAATAAAAACACATGAAATTGTAGATTAGAGAGAATAATAGAACAACCCACTGGTTTTCATTCACTCTAAGATTTCACCGATCATCAGATACACTCTGATTTCAGATGTGCTAAAATGTGAAAAAAATGACAAATTCCTTTGAAAGCCATCATCAATTTTAAGATTCATCCTGATTTCAGAAATGGCAAAAAGGGGAAAAAGTTAAGAACATCTTAGAATTCCTTTTGAGTAGTCAGAGTTGGTCTCTCGGGAAATTGCATATTATTTTCACATCTTACGTATATTAGTTCATTAAATGGTCCTCTTGTCTCCTCTAATGCTACATGAGATTGCCTTTTCTGGGCCCCTTAACTGGAATTTTATGCCTTTCGTTTCCTTTTTTCAACAGTGTGCCAACTAGTAACAGGTAGAACAACCAAACTGCCATCCTGGCCATCTTTATTACACAGGCACATTCCTAAACATTTGTCATATCTTTAGTACCTCCACACTGAACTTTCCCACAGTCTTCTTCCATGTGGTTGTTCTTAATTCTACAGCCAATGAGATTACTTAACACATTCAAAATAATCTCTAAATTCTATATAGTTAGAAGTAGTTTTAGTAAAATGGGAGTGAGACTAACATAGATACAACACATTAGATTTCAAAGCATAGAACTCATAAAAATAAAAATAACTTACATTTTTTTTCTTTTTTGAGACAGAGTCTCACTCTGTCACCCAGTCTGGAGTGCAGTGGCGTGATCTTGGCTCACTGCAACCTCCTCCTCCCGGGTTCAAGCCATTCTCCTGTGTCAGCCTCCTGAGTAGCTGGGACTACAGGCGCGAATCACCACGCCAAGGTAATTTTTGTATTTTTAGTAGAGACCGGGGTTCCTCCATGTTGGTCAGACTAGTCTTGAACTCCTGACCTCAGGTGATCAACCCATCTTGGCTCCCCAAAGTGCTGGGATTACAGGCATAAGCCATCACGCCCAGCCAAAAATAACATACTTTTTAAAAGGAGGATATCAGGAAATCTCTTTGTGGTATCCATAAGGTTGTAGAATATACTAGTTTGTGGCTTTTTACAAAAGTATGGTTTTATGAAGTTTTCACAAGGTTAATTGCACTATGCCACAGGACATATTTCTTATTTCACTGCATAAATTGAGATTAAGATAGTGTATTAGATTTATTAAAAACTGCTCTGGGCCGGGCGCGGTGGCTCATGCCTGTAATCCCAGCACTTTGGGAGGTCGAGGCGGGTGGATCACGAGGTCAGGAGATGGAGACCATCCTGGCTAACAAGGTGTGAAACTCTGCCTCTACTAAAAAAATATAAAAAATTAGCTGGGCGTGGTGGCGGGTGCCTGTAGTCCCAGACACTGGGGAGGCTGAGGCAGGAGAATGGCGAGAACCCGGGAGGCGGAGTTTGCAGTGAGCCCAGACTGCGCCACTGCACTCCAGCCTGGGCGACAGAGCGAGACTCTGTCTCAAAAATATATAAATAAATAAATAAATAAATAAATAAATAAATAACTGCTCTGCTAATATGGTTAAAATTGCACAATAGAGTTATACCTAATTATTTTATATTTTGGTGTTATCGAAAATGGCCCCTTGGAATTTACATTTTCTAATATCCAGTGCCAGTATAAAGAAATACTAGCCTCACCTCGCTCATTCTGCTGGATAGGCATAAAATCATCAATATAATAGGCCAATGTTATCACATGTCAGATGAATTTATGATCTAGATTCCTTCTAATTATAGTATGACATACTTGAAAGAATTAGTATAACCTGGGACAAAATTATATATGAATATTTAGGACAGTTCAAGTGAATGTAAACTCTATCTGATTTATTGATAAGAATAGAAAACAATTAGTTAATCAAACCCATAGCTATACAACTCGTACCTGAAGCCTTATCCTCTAGCATTGATACTACATACAGCGCAGCAATCATGGCTACTAATTGTTAAGCTTTAGGTAGTATACATTCTCTCTCTATTTTTTTAAAGGACCATATTGGCATTTTAAATAGACTGATGAAAGGAACCACCATCAACCTTACTTTCTTCTGTCTGTACATTAAGGATGACTCCCATTTTCTGTCTGTTAATTTGGGTCTGACTGATGCCATGCTCTGTTAGCAATACTACTTAGGTGGGTGAAGACCTTTGGTTGGTTCTAGGTTTTTCCCAGTTGTCTCTATCATTGTGGTCTGCTGCTTCTATCAGATAAATACCACTACCTGGCCTCTGTTATTTTGAGACCTCACCATTTCCAGGGCTATTAACAAGCTTAACTCTATGACTGCTACCTCTGCCATAATCCCTGACCTGGAGAAAAGAGCCACAGCTGAGCTTTTTAGGGACGTTGGGGCCCCATTCACCATTATATTTCTAACAGACTCCTTTATATAAAGCAACTTCAAATACAATTTCAGATGTCTTCTACTGACTCCTGATAGTGCATACTAGCTACTATCTTTTCAGCTCTTTCAAGGTGAAATTTATCTCCTTTCTCAGGTCCCAGCCAGACTATGCTTGGAATTAACCCTGCTTTTCAGATTGGTGTCTGAGAGAGGAGGCAATTGTTTCCTTGAAAGATGGTGATCTCTGAAGTATCTTCTCTCGTGATAAAAGTTCTAGTTCCTAATAGGGAGGATGGCTCAGGAGGCATCTGCAGAAGCAAGATCTTTGTGGAATCTAGCTAGATGTCTCCATCTCATGTCTCAGTGTCCCAGATCTTCCCAACAGAAACCTTGATCTTCCCATAATAAAGCTGCCTTGGCTGGGCATGTAAGCTTCTCTAGAACAGATACTGTAAGTAGTCAGACTGTTCCTCAGTTTGTTTGCTCTCCTATTGAAAAATATAAGGATGTTTTTATAATCTACAAAAAAAAAAAGGCCTCTAGGTCTTGTATTTAGCCTTGAACTATTTATTAAATAATTTACACCTGTTTATTGCCTTAAATTTCATGTTATCACTTGTTACCACTCTCCAGGGTGTCAATACTACTTAGTAATGATGAGCCAGCTTGGCTGATCTCATAGGCATTGTTAATCCCATATGACTCTCAGGTGTGAATCATTCCACTTGTAATCAGGGTGTTTTGCTGGATCACCTCTGGTGAAATCTTCAGCACTCAGGCTTTCACTTTGAGCCAGAGAGAATTTGTGTCTTACACTCTACTCAGGATGCATTCTTCCTTGCAGTACAGTGCAGTCAGAGCTGGCAGTCGGTGATCTAGTCCCTGAGCACTATTTAAATAATTGTCTTTATTGACCTCTCCTGGTTACAATTATGATCAATTCTGGTCATTTGAGAAACAGACAACCTGATGGAATATGACGTGCAGGGGAACTGTTGTGGGGAAATACTTGTGAAGAATGAAGGGAGGAGAAGCAAAGAGAGTCTTCAGACTGTGATACAGATGCCACACCAATGAGAGGAGAATGGAAAGAAAAGAGATTATGTAAAACATTTCAGACAGTAGTATGGGACAGAAATGTTGGCCAAGCTCATAGTGAGTCCCGGTGTCAATGTGGTTCACTGATAGAGTTCCACATAAGATAGCAAAAGCCTGGGTCTAGTACTGTGTCCGGAATTGGTGGTTTCTTGGTCTCACTGACTTCAAGAATGAAGCCGCGGACCCTCGCAGTGAGTGTTACAGTTCTGAAAGGCGGTGTGTCCAGAGTTGGTTCCTTCTGGTGGGGTTCGTGGTCTCGCTGGCTTCAGGAGTGAAGCTGCAGACCTTCACAGTCAGTGTTACAGCTCATAAAGGCAGTGTGAACCCAAAGAGTGAGCAGTAGCAAGATTTATTGCAAAGAGTGAAAGAACAAAGCTTCCACAGTGTGGAAGTTGACCCTAGCGAGTTGCCACTGGTGGCTCGGGGCAGCCTGCTTTTATTCTCTTATCTGGCCCACCCACATCCTGCTGAGTCGTCCATTTTACAGAGAGCTGAGTGGTCTGTTTTGACAGGGCGCTGATTGGGCGTTTACAATCCCTGAGCTAGACACAAAGTTTCTCCAACTCCCCACTAGATTAGCTAGATACAGAGTGTGGACACAAAGGTTCTCCAAGTCCCCACCAGAGTAGCTAGATACAGAGTGTCCACTGGTGCATTCACAAACTCTGAGCTAGACACAGGGTGCTGATTGGTGTATTTACAATCCTTTAGCTAGACATAAAGGTTCTCCAAGTCCCCACCAGACTCAGGAGCCCAGCTAGCTTTACCCAGTGGATCCCGCACAGGGGCTGCAGGTGGAGCTGCCTGCCAGTCCCGCGCCATGCGCCCGCACGCCTCAGCCCTTGGGTGGTCGATGGGACTGGGCGCCGTGGAGCAGGGGACGGTGCTCGTCAGGGAGGCTCGGGCCGCACAGGAGCCCAGGGAGGGGCAGGGAGGCTCAGGCATGGCGGCCTGCCTGTCCCGAGCCCTGCCCCGCAGGAAGGCAGCTAAAGCCCGGCAAGAGATTGAGCACAGCAGCTGCTGGCCCAGGTGCTAAGCCCCTCACTGCCTGGCGGGCGGTGCCGGCCAGCCGCTCCCAGTGCAGGGCCCGCCCAGCTCACGCCCACCGGAACTCGCGCCGGCCCGCAAGCACCGCGCGCAGCCCCGGTTTCCGCCCGCGCCTCTCCCTCCACACCTGCCCACAAGCTGAGGGAGCCGGCTCCGGCCTTGGCCAGCCCGGAAAGGGGCTCCCACAGTGCAGCGGCAGGCTGAAGGGTTCCTCAAGTGCCGCCAAAGTGGGAGCCGAGGCAGAGGAGGCGCCGAGAGCGAGTGAGGGCTGTGAGGACTGCCAGCACGCTGTCACCTCTCAGTACCACCAATATCATGATTATTGAATGAGGTAAGCCCAGGGAGGTATGGTGTCATTGGGAATGCCGTGGTGGGTATAAAGCTGTGCCAGGTAGGGCTAGTAACTCATTGGCACACTCTGTGGCATTATCTCTTTCAAACTGGATATGAGCAACATTCTAGGGCTATATGTCCAAAGATACTGGGAGTGAATGGTCCACCTGTATGTAGGCAACATCAGTCAGTTATTACTATCTCTATGTATAAATAATTCTAAACAATATCAAAAATAATCACATTTCTGCCTCACTAGCCTCTCCCAATGGTATGCTACTATTGTGTAGAATTTTTTTTTTATTTCTACATATTTTTAATTAACTACATGCTCTGAACCACTGGGACACAGAAATTAGGAGACAAAACCCCAGCTGTATTTGGTTGCACTTCCTGAGAAAATGACCCGAACGTGTCACAAAGAAGTTGCTAATACAAAATTCTGCACAACAAAAGCATTTCAATTCTCATGATATTTATTATAATAGAAATTTCCCTGCATTAGAACATATTCTCAGAATGTTTTCTCTCTAGTAAATGTTAAATACATATTTATAGCTTTAAAAGTTTTATTTTTTCTCTAAATGCATCCCTTTATAATTTTTTGAGTACTAGGTGTCTGCAGTATCTTCAAAAGGCACATTTGAAAATATTTTGCATTGAATAGTAGAAAACAAATCGACATATTATACTTATTTATTAGACATGGATTTAAAAATATGAAGTGCAAAGAACAGAAAATATATCTGAGGACACAAATAAATAACTTGACCTACAAAGAAAACTTGTATATTATTTACCTAATGCATAATTTTTTACAGATTGATGCATTTAAGAAATAGTTTAATACATACTAAGCATTTAAATTGGATATAAATCTGCTACATTAAAAGAAAAACCTCTAGCCATTCCGTGATGTTTTTAAGATAATCAGACATTTTAGAGTACCATAATAACTAGAAACAAATTAAAATTATTATTTTAACAAAGCAAGATATGCAAATATTTCTCTAAATAGCTACCACAAAGCCATATTCTACTTTGGTAAAAGAGATTAATATTAATAGTAGGAAAATTAATATCATTCTACCTATTAATTTACACAGTCATTAATGTTAAAATACTGGGAAATTATAAGAAAGATAATTCAAAATTATATCACAGGGTAGAAAGCATAAGTAAATATGTTATAGCTAAATGAACAAATACTTTATACATACAGTGAACATTTTTTCTTGTGTTAACTGCTTACTTATTCTCATAACTTAAATGAAAATATAGACATAAACTCTTTCCCTGATACCACTTATTTATAATTATTTCCTTAGAAACTAGTGGTGTTTATTTAAATTTTATCACAGGAACTAAAGTTCCCTTTTATCTGAGGTTGTTACATAAACAGAAGGTTATTATAAAATTTCAAATTCTGCCAACAAAAATAAATAAATGAATAATCAAATGAAAATAAATAGAATAATCTTGTGGTTTAAAAGCAGGTTTTCATACTTGATTTTAAACCAAAGAAAATACGGTTTTAAAATAGAAACATGAAGAAACCGTATACCAAAACAATTAACAGCAACTATAATGGATTTTTCTATGGATTGTTGAAAAGCTCTGTCTCATACTCTCCTGTTCATCACTTACGATTCATTTGAATTTGGAATCAACTGCAGAGTTCAGATAATAAATATTTTACTGGAAACAACATCCTTCTCTCTTTTGATCATTTCCAAATATATATTAAATTGATTATTTTATTAAAAAAAATGAGTACTAGTGTAATCCCTTGGGTCCTTCTTCATTCAAGTCTGATCAGCTGCCCAATATACTTGGCATGTTGCTTTAAGGGTTTCATTCTTAGAAGACCTTGATTTAGCTCATTTTATGTCTTCGAAGTAGAATTTTAAATTTATTTCTTATAATAATGATTTCTCACAATGATGTTGGATAATTGAATTATAGTTGAGAATTCATTTTGGATGAAAAAATCAATCAAAGCACATTAAATTTTAATTGAATGGGGGAAAAGGGAGAAGCAACAGAAATGACAAACCACAAAGAAGCTTAAAACAAAATATTCAATACAACAAATTCAAATCTTGTTTGATAAGCAATGTAAATATAGCCTACACTTTTGTTATTTTATTCTTCTCTAACACAGAGGTACTTTAGGGACAATATAAAGTAAATAATGTATAACCTCTAGATGACTAGTGGTCTCAAGGGTTAATTTCAAATGGAACATAAGCTATTGGATAAGTTATATATTTCTGGATAGTTCATAAATATGCTTAACTGATTTTTATTTTGATTCAAAGGCAATAAGTCTTTCAAGAATCACTGGTTTAGTGTCTAAGATCACTTTTCTTCTGCTGGAGCATGAGAGTTATTCTATTTAAACTCTCTTTCAATCACTTTCATCTGTCTTTTGACTGTGTTTTGGCCAGTGGCAAATGTTCTTGATTGCTACTCAGGGAATTAGCCAACAAAGGGGACTTGAGTACTTTCCAGTGAGCAATTTCCATCAGAAACCATTACTTGTAACCTTCAACCTCACCAACTTCAACTTTCCTCCCAGAATTCTATTTTTCTTAACATTAGAGTAGTTTACATTTTAATTATGATGCCAGATGATAATATTTCTAGAATTTAGTGTGGATAAAATTTTGAGTAGGACGTGTTCATGGTTGTGTGCATGCATGTGTATATATAAATTTTGACAACCTAAAATGTAAGATATTGCTACAAAGAAAATGTGAATATTTATTTATTAAAATAAATTGATATTTGTAATCAGACACTTACTAGGCTAAACCAAAAACATATTGAGCATGCTTTCTTTTTTTTTTTTTGAGACAGAGTTTTGCCCTGTTGCCCAGGCTGGAGTGCAGCGGCACAATCTCTGCTCACTGCAATCTGCCTCCCAGTTCAAGCAATTCTCCTGCCTCAGCCTCCCAAATAGCTAGGATTACAGGCACATACCACCATGCAGGCTTATTTTTGTATTATTCGTAATGATGGGGTTTCACCATGTAGGCCAGTCTGGTCTCAAACTGATCCGCCCACCTCAACCACCATGCAGGCTTATTTTTGTATTATTCGTAATGATGGGGTTTCACCATGTAGGCCAGTCTGGTCTCAAACTGATCCGCCCACCTCAAGTGATCTGCCCACCTCAGCCTCTCACAAAGTGTTGGGATTACAGGTGTGAGCCACCAAGCCTGGCCGAGAATGCTCTTTCAATAAAATTTCATAAGGGCTTGTCTAAGGATAAGAGTATGATTTATTCTAGTAGTGTGATCATTTGAATGACTAATTCCTCTTAATCTTAAAATTGTAATTTTAAAATTGTAATTAATATAAATATGTAATATTGGAGTAGTAATACAAGTTTGAGAGAATCTTAAAGAAATTTTGCACATCGAAATATAAAATAACTACTATATCATGGAAATACTGGGTGTCATAAAATGATTTAAAGCTAGTAACAATGATTACACTACTGCATTCACATAATTTTTAACTTTAGAGATTAAGAAAAAGGACTCTGAAGTCACATACACATTAATATAGATACTGGTTCTCTTTGAAGACATGCGGTCAATTACCCAACTTGAGTAAATTACTACCTTTGTGTAACCTAAACATTTCCAAAATTTCTAGGCCTTTGGGATTATTCTTTCCTTTAAGATCCAAGTAAAACTTTAAACCCACATCCCATGTTACCTTTGGAAATGCAACTTACTTCACAGGATTTCTTCTGAGTCTTGTGGATGGGTAAATGAAGGGGTATTTGTGCTCTCCTTGTGGTTTTCTGTCTCTCCTTGTTTGCTGATAAATAGATGTAGCCTGTACTTTAAAAAGTGAGCACTTGGGAGCAGGAATCACATTATGGCAGAGGAGAAGCTTGCTAAAAAATGTTCATCTAAAATAATTTTAAGTGTATAAAAATTTGAAAGGTTTCAATTTCAGGGCTCTGGAAATAAATGAAAGATTCCAGCAAAATAAGAAGAATTTATTCATAGAAACAGTTAAACCTTGGGTAAGAACAGCGGAGGTCTGTGAATTTATGGCCAAGGGCTGCCCCTGTTCTCTCCCAACAGTTCAGTCCACACAGTAGTTTTACCAGGGCAAGACAAGCTGTGAAAACCAGATGCTTGCTGACTGAATGGGCTAATGTGATTTCAGATGGAGCTGAAACAACTCCACGCCCTGATGCATTTTCAGTGACAGTGGTAGTTTTAGTGGAAAATGAATGGAGAAGGCCAGGTACTCAGTTGCTAGTCAGGATGGTAAAAGACTAGTAGAACAGGCAGAAATATAACACAGATCTGGACAATGAAACAGGTATGGGGGCATGGAGAAACTCCTGCAAATATCTATCTGACTAAAAGGCTACATGTATGTACTAAACTTAACTGAAATATTAGAATTAACAATAATAACGGAGCTAATATTTAGAGCTAAAGTTAATGAAATATAACACGTTTACAATGAGTTTCAATAAATATGTTATTTGCAAAGAATATTAATATTTATAAACCTAAGTGAGAACAATTAAGAAAAACCCCACCAATATGATTAAAGAGAAAAAATAAACACATTACAGATCATATGAAAAAGATAAAAAGAACAGTATAAATTTTATGTTAACAAATTTAAACATCTAAGTGAAATTGCAAAATTATTTTAAAAACACTACTTAGGAAAACGGATATAAAAAGAAATAGAAAAGCCTAAAAGTTCTATGTCAATTTTAGAAATTAAATTTTTAAATAAAAACCTTTCAAGCAATGAACTCCAGGCCTGGGTAGCTTTAACATTTAATTTTACAAATACATAACGAGAGGGATATAAACCAAATTGGATTGAGTCCCAAAATACAGTGTTCTGAAGACACGTTTGCATTAGTCCATTCTCCCACAGCAATGAAGACATACCTGAGATTGGGTAATTTATAAAAGAAAGAGGTTTAATTTACTCACAGTTATGCATGGCTAATGAAGCCTCAGGAAACCTACAGTCATGACCAGAAGGCAAATGAGAAGTAAAGACCTTCACATGGTGGCAGGAAAGAGAAGTGCAAACGGGAAATGCCAGACACTTATAAAGCCATCAGATCTTGTGAGAACTCACTCAATATCATGTGAACAGCATGAGGAAAACTACCCCACCATGATCCAGTCACCTCCTACCAGGTCTCTTCCTCAACACCTGGGGATAAAAATTCAATATGAGATTTGGGTGGGGACACAAAGTTTAACCATATCAACGTTTTCATTATGTTACAATATACAACCAAACTTTATCATTTTTAGAATTGATTGAGTTTGCCATCTGTCATTTTATATAATACAAAGATTTTCTACTCTAGGAAAGAGTAAGAGTATTTTTTTAATCTCTTGCAGGTAGCTGTTTGAGTTTCTTTGCAGGCATAATTATTTTTGATATCTATATCATATATATGCATACTACTAGACAAAAAATTATACAACTTTTGCCAATTTTTATCAGTCCATATTTCAATATATTAGCGTATTATATTCGGACTTTCCAAATTATTTTTCTACCCTTATACCATGAACAATGCTCTCATCTACTTTACTGGTGATGGCCAGGTACCTAGATGCAATGGTCAAGGTGGAGTCTTTGTCTTCCTTGTCCTATCAGAAGCATTTGACATATTTGATCATTCCTTCTTTTTTCTTTGATATGTTTGCTATACATGGCCTCATAGCCTAATTTTAATTCTACCTCACCAAAAGTTTATTCTCTGGTTATGCTTCAAGTCCTATTTCTTCTCGTTAATTTTTTAATGTAGGAGCAGCTTTAGGGCTTCAGTCTTGGTACATTTTATTCTCTATCTTTATTCTTTGCTTTTGTAATTTCTTCAAGACTTCTGGCTTTAAATAACATCTATAGGCCAATGACTCCCAAACAGGCTCTCCTCTAACATTTAGTATGCTACAAAACTACATGTGAAGGTTCAAATATCATTTGCCTATTTTAAATTATACCATTACAAAATTAAGATATTAAACTTTTTTCCAACTTTAAGATAATAAATTCTTAAATAAAATTTGTTGTAATGGCATAGTGTGTCATATTTAACTACAGAAAACATGAATGGCCAAATTTGAGTTTAAACATCTTGGAATGATTTATAATAGCAATATGAGAATTTGGGGCATAGCCCCTAGCCTGTGACACACCACCATATCGCTCCACTACTGGTTTCTTCCCATGCTAAAAAAGGCTTCACATACATGTGTCTGAATACACCTCAGTGGAACTCTAAACTCCATCTATCACCCTGAAAACAGTTATCACTTGGATGTTCTCTGAAGTTTAGACTCAGGAAAAGACCCACACACGCCTTGTAAGAATGCCTGGGACATTTAAGCAGAATATTCTGGCATGCTAAAAAAGTGAAGCAAGGTTTAAAAAGAGCTTTAGGGATTCCAGGTGACCATGAACCCTTGACTGCACAAAATATATGCAATAAGGGAAATTGAATAGTCAGAGGAGCAAGACATGTCGCCCTCTAAGTCTTGAAGTTCAGGACAAAAGTCACTTTTGTAGTATCTAAGAAGATCATTGCCTCAAAATGAGATTTTCCTGGCTTGATTGCCTTGCATATGTACTTGAGTGCCCAACAGTCACCTCAAACTGAAAACTCTCCAAAGCATCTCACAACTTCTAGGATAATAAAAATCAAGTTCCCAAAAATGACCTTCAAAATTCCAAATAACCGCAGCTCCTATGACATCTCTGAATTGTATTGTTCTCTCTCCTTCTCCCAGTCATTCTATGTATACAATCCTTCTACATATTCCAAATGCACCAGGAATATTCTTGCCATAGTGTTCTTGCTCTACCTTGTTCCTTTGCCTCAATGTCACGCATTCAATATTAAAGAAAAAATGTATATGACACAAAAAAGCAAGAAAACATAACCAATTTTCCTGAAATAAAGCAACTAACAAAATCCAATTCAGAAATGGCCCAGGTTAGTGTTAGAGTTATCACATAGGGGGTTTAAATTTACTATGGTCAGTATGTTAGGAAACATGTGGGCAATATGCATGAACAGGTGAGATATTTCAGCAGAAATACAATTTAAAAAATCAAATTGATAGAAATTAAAAACACATGATATTATGATACTGAATATGATAAATTGTTTCTTTGGATGTAATAGAAAATTTAAACATCTGAAAAAGATAATAGGAAAATCAGAAGACAGGTACATAAAAATTATTCAAGCCAAAATGAAACACGAAAAGAAATTGAACAAAGTTGATTTATGGCATACAAGAGCTATTGGATGATACCTAATGATAAAGCATGCATATAGTTGAAAGTTGAATAAGAGACAGAAAAAAATGGGCAAAAATTTTATTTGAGTAAAAACAAAATAGATAATCTAAAATTATTGAAAGACAAAATATACATACTCAAAAAGCTCTGCGATTTCTAAGCATAATAAAACACACACTCACGGACATCATAGTCAAAATTAAATTTAAAACTGAGCTATTTCTTTTAGTTTCTCATTTGACACCAGACTAACACAATTTAGTTATTGTTTGTTTCAGAATGTGTTTATTGGTCAAGAAAGGTAAAATAAACAGGCATGTTAAAATTACATCGTTATATTGAATTATATGCTAGGTAAATGATGAATGTAGATTACCAGAGTAATATTTGTATAGTCACTTTTCTAATAAATTATTTTTCAATATTCATAATGCTAATGGAATCAAAATTCACAAGAAACACAAAGCTATGTCTAGAAAGATGAAAAAATTTGAACTAAATTGTGGCTCAGTTATTTAGTGAGAACTTTGGGATGTAATTTTGATAGCCTATTTTATAAATCACAATTACTTCCTGCCATACTATCAACTAAAGAAAGGAAAAATACATGCTAAAGTTACCATCAAAAATGAATCTTCATATTGAATGTATTTCAAAAGAATGTATGTCATTCATTTTTCTTTCAATATGTAGTAATTGGTAGGTGACATAACATTGACACTGAGTGCTTTCAAATTATCTACCATATTTAGATCTTCAATATTAACATGATGGGCAGTATAATATTAAATACTTTATCAAAACAAAATTAGACACCAAAGTAGCAGTTTTCTAGATATGACAGTTTTAATCTTTTTAGAGTCTATTGATAATGGATGTTTAGCAATCTTGTCACA
The DNA here is from genome assembly GCF_028858775.2 of Pan troglodytes. NCBI lineage: Eukaryota > Metazoa > Chordata > Mammalia > Primates > Hominidae > Pan > Pan troglodytes. The sequence goes on along the minus strand of NC_072412.2, from coordinate 62,199,467 downwards.
AAACATGACATCCACAACTCCATTTTTTATATCTAGTAAAGACATTAAGACAAGAAACACTTGTCAAAGATTAAATAATGAAGAAAATGAAATAATTAGGTCAATGTTTTAAGAATAGGCATTTTTCCCGCATTGTCTTCAATGAAACTATTATGTTTAAATATAGTTATTGACAATTAAATGTTAATAATTTAAAATTGCTTATTAAATTAGATTTCAATCAATGAAACTTAGAGTAATTTTATGTAAATATTGAATATTCAAGACAAATAACTCCCTGAATATAAAATGGATATGCTTGAAATCCTAATATTAATATTATTGATTTTAAAGGTGGTTTATTTTATAATACTGTTTTAAATGTCTGAAAGGAGAGCCAAATTTGTTTAGTGCCCAAGCCATATTTGACTTAGTTTTCATTTAACCTTTTGTAAAATACTGACATTTTAGAAAACCTTAGTAACTTATCAGTTACTCCTGAAACATCCAAAAATAAATGTCTTTAAATAGAGTATCTTATTTACGAGTAAAGAGCAACTTAATTTTTTGAAAACTGTAGGTTAACTATGGTTAACTGTAATAGTCACAGACTTATTTTTAATTTGGATTTTATTTCTAAAGAGAATCTTATGGTAATGAAAGAAGGACATATAAAAAAACAACAGAAGTCTCTCATGTACGGGGCATACTTTCCAAAACCCTCAGTGGCTGCCTGAAATCCTAGATAGCCCCAAGTCCTATATGTATATAATAGGACATATATATATATATATACACACACACACACACACACACACACACTGTTTTTCCTATATATATATAGATATATATCTGTAATAAATTTTAATTTAGAAATTAAGCACAGTAAGATTAAAACAATAATAAAAAGAACAATTATAACAATATACTGTAATAAAAGGTATGTTAATGTGATCTCTCTCTCTCTTAAAATAACTTATTGTACAGAAATTGTTACACAATGTGGGCTTTGACCACTTGGCGATTGACAATCCAATGACCCCAACCAAGAAGTATTTAGCATGAGGATTTTATTACTTGTATCAAATAAGGAGGACACTGGGATAGTTCCCAAAGCAGTTTCTCCCCGAACAATGGTAAAAACAAGGCTTTTTTGGTCTGGTTAGCTGAGTCCTTGTATGTAGAGGTGGAGTAGAGGCAATGCAGCTGCAGTCACCCATCATTCTTCTTCATACATTATATAATATATAAATATAATATATGTAATATATTTACATAATGATATAACAAAATATGCATTTTATTTTTTTACATTATGATAAATATATATATAAAGCAGACTGCACCAATGAATACAATTTGAAGAGATTTGACAAAAGCATTACAAGTCTCCACTCAAAATATATAGAACACATTGTACTCCATCACCATGTAAATTTATTTTTGACTCTTTCAGTCAACTCCTCATGAGCAAGCCTTGTTTTATTTTTATTAGTCTAATTCAGTTCTGTTTAATATTCTTCTGCCTATAAATGGAATAGAATACTGTATTATTTTGTGACTGGCTTCTTTTCCTTAGAATATTATTTTGAGAATGATCTGTGTTGTTGCATGTACCAAAAGTTATTTGTTTATTGTTTTGTTATATTTAATAGACATGTTACAATTGGTTTATTCATTCTACTCTTAGTAGATTTGAGATTGTTTCCAGATTTTAGCTATTATGAATAAAACTACATACAAGTGTTACTGTACAAGACTTTTGTTGGCAGACATTATCATACCTCTTAAGAATATAGGAATAGAATTGCTGGGTCATGGAGTAACTATATTTTCAAATATATGAGAAATGCCAAAGAGACATTTAAAATGTTTTTTAATCCAATCAGTATTGTACAAAATGTTCAGTCCTTCCTTATTCTTGCCAATATATGTGGTTATCTGTCTTTATAACTTTACATCAGAATGAATAATCTTGTTGTTTTAATTTGCATTTTCCTAATGGCTTCAGGCGCTGAGCACATTCTGTTTGCTTATTGATCAATTGTAAAAAACTCTTCTTGTGAAATGTCTTTTCAAATTTTTGGCCCATTTCTGTTGTCTTTTTTTTTTTCTTGTTCTGACTTTCTAGGAATATATCAATTACCTAAATTTACTTGAAGTTGTTTAGCTTCTAAAGTTGAAAAGCTAGATAGTTGATTTTAGCCTTTCTTCTTTCCATTAGAAAAGCGTTTACAGTCATATATTTTTCTAATCACTGCTTCATGTCAACTCCACACATTTTGATGTATATATTTTGTTTTAATTTTTCAGTGTGAAAAAATGTATTTTAAGATTTTCTTTGTGATCCATTCTTTGACACATGTATCATTTAGAAGTGTACTGTTTAAATTGAAAACGTAGGGATTTTTACTGATATTTTGTTGTTTATGATTGCTAATGGTATTCCCTTTTATTCACATAAGATGAAATGTACAAATTTCAATGTTTGAAAACTTTTGAGATTTATATTAAGGGTTGGCATATGATCTATCCCACTAGGCATTTCATATGCCTTTAGTGTTTTGGGAGTGTACTATTACGTAATATCAATTATACCAAGTGTGCTAATTGACTTAGTCTTCTATGTTTTTAGTTAATGATTTATCTAGTTATTTTATCAATTACTAACAGAGGAGTATTATATTATCCAACATGATTATGCTTTTGTATATATTTCTTATACAAATTTTGTCCATTTTTACTTCAAATATTTTTAAACTGTTACAGGATGTAAGTCTTCTTAATTAATTCAAATATTTTAAAACTCTGTTACAGGATGTAAGTCTTTTTAATTAATTCACCCTTCTATATTGCAAGAAATTCCTCTCTGCCTATGGTATTACTCTGACTTGTAGTCTAGTTAGTGTAGTATAAATATCACCAAACCAGACTTCTTCTAATGTGGTCACATGGTACAATTTTTTCTACTCTTTTTATTTTGTTGTATCTGTGTCTTTATATTCAAGTGCAATTCTTTACATACCTATTTTGTCCTCTTAACCTCCCATTGAATTGGAGAGTTTAAAGTAAATATAACTTTTGACATAACATATTGATTAATCTAATATTGAATTTTTTTCTGTTTTTCTATCAGTTTTATTTTTCTATTCCTAATTTCTAGCCTTCTTTTTAATTAAATAATTTTTAAATGATTTTTAAAATTCTGTTTTACTCCCACTATTTGCATTTTAGCTACATCTGTAGATATATATTTTTGTAGTTGGCCTAAGGATGACAGTGTATATCTATAACTTAACAAAGTTCAACATAAAATTAATGATGCATTATTTCATGTAAAATGTAAAAACCTTATAACACCATAAGTTTATTTACCACCCCATCCCTTGATCTGTTCTTACTAGGTATTCAACTTCTCATACATTGTAAATTCCAAAATAAAATGCTAAATTATTTATATCAACAATCATTGTATTTAAAAAGACGGAAGATGAAATATTTTATCTTTACTTACATATTTCCCATTTACAATGCTTTTAATTTCCATCTGAAGTTACTGCCTATTGACCTGAAGAACTCTCTTTAGTATTTCTGGTAGTATGGCTGCCCTTGCACAAATACAAATACACACACGCAAAAAAAAAAAAAAAAGTTTTTCATTTATATATACGTATATTTCACAAATATGCACATGTATGTATGTATATATGTGTATTGGTATGTATATAGGTATGTATACATATATAATTTTTTTCTTTCATTTATCTTAAAATATTTTTACTCCATTTTCTTTCTGTAGGATATTTTGAATGAATATATCATTTGGGATTGATAGTTTCTCTCCCCCTCTTCAACACTGAACGATCCATTGCCTTTTGGCCTATGTTGTTTTTGATGAGAAGACAGTCATTATTTGTATCATACTTTCTCAGTAGTTTCTTTGTTATAATTTCCTCTTCTGATCACAGAAGTTGTCTTAAGATCTTCGATGTTCAGCAGTTAGACTATGATAAGCCTTGGTGTGTGTTTTTTAAAAAATATGTTTATCCTGCTTGAGGTTCACTGAGTTTCTTGGTTGTGCAGTTTAATACTTTTCACTAAATTTAAAACATTTGTGGCTATTAGTTTTTGCTTTAAACCTATTTTTAGAGCTATTTTAAGTTCACAGCAAAATTGTGAGTAGGGTATAAATTTCCCATACACCCCTTCACTTACAAAGGCATAAGCTCTTATATTATCAAAATTCTCCTCCAGAGTGGTAAATTTCCTAAAATTGATGAACCTACAGTGACACATCATAGTCACACAAAATCCATAGGTTACTTTAGGGTTTACTCTTGGTGTTTTACATTCTGGGGGCTTTCACAAATATATAATGACATGTGTTCATATTCATTCATCATAGTATTATACAGAGTATTTTCCATGCCCTAAAAATCCTCTGTGATCTACCTATTGATCTCTCCTTTCCCCCAACCTCTTCAAGTCACTGATCTTTTTACTGCATGCATAGTTTTGTCTTTTCAAGGATGTCATATAGTTGGAATCATACATTATATAGCCTTTTCAGATTGGCTTATATGTGTTTAAATTTCTTACATGTCTTTTCAGGCTTTCTAACACATTTCTTTTGGACACTGCATTCCATTGTCTGAGGTACCAGTCTGCTAATCAATTCACCTACTGAAGGACATCTTGGGCACATCCAAGTTTTGGCAATTATAAATCAAACTACTATAAATACTTATGTGCAGGATTTTGTGTGAACATAGTTACTTTTCAGCTCCTTTGGGTAAATACCAAAGGGTAAAATTGCTGAATCATATACTCATATAATCATGGTAAGAGTATATGTTAAATTTTGTAAGAAACTGCCAAACTGTTTTCCAAAGTGGATGTATCATTTGTTACTCTTACCACCAATGAATAAGAGTTCCCATTGCTCTGTATCCTCGTCAGCATTTGCTACTGTCAGTATTTGGGATTTAGGCCATTCTAATAGGTCTTTGGTGGTATCTTGTTTTAATTTTCATATTCTTCATGACATAAGATATGGAGAATTTTTTCACATGCTTATTTGACATCTATATATCTTCTTTGATATGGGTTCCATTAATATCTTTGGCATATTAACTTTTTTTCTTGCTGAGATTTAAGTGTTCTTCATATATTTTGGTAGCAGTTTTCTCAGATGTGTCTTTTGAAAATATTTTCTCCCAGTCTGTGGCTTGTCTTCTCTTTCTCTTGACATTGCCTTTCCAAATCGGAAGTTTTTAATTTTAATTAAGTCTAGTTTATCAATTATTCTTTTCTTGTATCATGATTATTAAATTTTTAAATAATAATTATTCTATCCTATTTTCTTCTCTTCTTCTGGAGCTCTATTAATACATATACATTATATATGTTAGATAACTCAATATTGTCCCATGGGTTATTGAAATTTATTCTTTTTTTGCTTTTTATTTATCTCTGTTCTTCATATCAATAAGGTTTATTGATCTGTCTTCAAGTTCAATGACCCATTCTTTTGCAAGCTCTAATCCACTATTAAACACATCCAGGGAATACCTTATTTCAAATTTTGTACTTTCCAGTTTTAGAATTTTCATTTATCTCATAGCTCAATTACTCTGCTGAAATTATCTATCTGTTAACTAATTATATTACCTTTTAAATTTATGTCATCAGTTTCATGATAGCGATTTTTAAATCCAGGCATGATAATTTCAACTTCAGCATCTCTGTCATGGTTAAGTCTGTGTTTCTATTGATGGCTTTTGCTTCTGATTATGAGCTACATTTCCTGATTCAAAAAATGCCTGGTAACAATTTGATTTCATGGTAAACATGGATGATACATTATAAATTGCCTAGATTCTGGATTTATCTCTTTAAATAATGTTGATTTGTTTTTTCTAGCACTCAGAAAAACTACTGATGATTTTCTTGGATCCCAGGATTACTTTTATTCTTTGTTTGAGTGAGTCCGTTTTAGTTTTGTCTCTACTTCTAAGACATGATCCTTACTCTAGGGTGTGGCCCTTATTTTTAAAGTATAAACCTTCTTCGGACTCAACTGAATGCTTGAAATACTTAGGAAGCTCTCTTACCCTGTCTGGCCTGAAATACAATGTGCCCTAGGATTGCATAACTAACATCTTCATTCAACCTCTCAGCTATTTTCCTTTCCTGTAAGTCTTGTTGAGTCCTGTCCTGTGTGTGTGCATAGCAAGCCTTATTCAGTGATACATAAGAAAATCCCACTGAAATTTCTGGACCTCACTTCTTTTACATGGCAGACACCTTTCTGTTTTCCTGCTCACTAAATTCTAGCTATTTCAATAGCTCTGATGTTCATCTCTGCCTTTACACACCTTGTGCACAAGAACGTCTGTGCTACATCCTTATATTGCAATTGAGAAACTAATTCCAGAATTAAATGTGGATAAACTGTAAGAGTGAATTCATGGATCCATGATCCGTATTCTCAAGGATCATGCTTAATTGAGGCCTGAGAATACTTCACCCAATTTTTGGTTTTATACTGGGAGGAACAGTCTGATACGCTTTATTGCAGCATGACAGATGTGAAAACAAAGGTATATAATTTTCGGTATTATCAAGTAATTTCTATTCTATTAATTAAGTCATTTAAATATATATAATACATTTGTGTTAATTACATTGAATATTTTAATACTGCCGTCATGAATATGTATAACTATATTCTTGAATTTGTATAAAAGGATAATTTAAATGGACTACTTTGTTATATTAGGTCATAGAAATTTTGAAAAATATATAATTTCCTTAAGAGTACTTCATGTAAAGCAATAGACCCTAATCAAATGCATATGATTATAGGATTATGGCTTCATGTATATTTGTGTAGTTTTACAATAAGAGTATTTTCTCAAAGGAGATCAGACTTCTATCATTAATTTTATTTATCTTGTCACTACTTTTAATTATCTGAGCTTTAGGTTAATTATTTGTAATTAGAAATAGTAAAATTTTTGCCCAAATATTCAGAAATTTGCTAAATAAATGAAACAGTATCTTTATTAAAACGTTTGAGTGCCTTGTTATTACCGAAGTAATGTTTCCTTTATAATTTGTATCCTTAAAATGCAAACATAACTTGGATGAGTGAAAAACATTTAATTCAGAAAAAAGATCATTCAACCTACTGATGTACCATTTTTATGAGTGAATTTATTTTATTTTTTGATTGGTAAATATAATGATAAAATATTTATTTGAATATTTCAGAATGTACCAAGAAATCAAATAATAATGCCAAAAATCCATTGATTTTTAAGGAAAATTTCCTAGCATTAAGTAATAATTTCCAGAGGTAGCCAAGTTTAACATAAGATATAAAAGCATAATATAATCAATATAATAATATATAGAAATAAAAATACATTTATATTTTTCAAAATATCTCATGTACTGAGATTTTATGTATTATGTAGTTTTTCTTTTCTAAGGTTTTGTTTTATATTTCAAAATATCAATTTCTTTGAAATGTACTTCCTTAGTATTTTAAAACACATAAAATACATTCATATTATGTTTGATTTGTTTTGAAAATGTATCTACTCATATAATCAGAAATAAAACAAAGACATGGAGCATTTCTATCAAACTACAAAGTTCTTTTATGTTTTTTGCCAGTCAAATCCTCACTCCCAGCCCTAGGCAACGACTGCTTTCTTTTCAGTCATAATAAATTATTTTTTAATGTTCTAGTCTTTTTTGCTTGCTTTCTTTGCTCAGTATACTTTTTTTACAGTCTTCCATGTTTTTGTATACATAAGAAGTCATTGTTATATAGATGACTAATATTGCATTAAGTAAATAAGCCACAATTTATTCATTCAATTTACTCTTTTTTGTGTGTGATCTCATCCAAATTTATGGCTTAAAACAACATTTATAAATCCCCAAACTAGTTCCCCAAATCCAGATTTCTAGATCTCACTACCTATTTTGAAACCCTACTTGGGCATCTAACAGATATTTCAAACTTTGTGTTTTGAAAATTTGACTCATATCCCCCTTCCCTTTCTCCGTTCACAACTATCTCAGTTACTGTCAACTGTATTCTTGCTATTAACCAATTACAAATGTTTTCTTCATCCTTGACTCCCTCACACTATCCATCAGGAAGTTTGGCTCTACTGATAAAGGGTAGTCAGTTTCTCAACATTAATCATCATGTATGCATTACCATCCTGCTCTTTGCTTCTTATCTCTTTCCCAGATTACTGTAATAGTCCCCAAATGAGTTGGTACATTCCTGTCTTAGCACCTCTCCTACTGAAATGTTCAACATAACACTTACAGTGATCCTTTAAAAAGTAAGTCCACCCATGTCCTGCTAAAACCAAAATCTTCCAAAGGCTTTTCATTTCAATGTGAGTACAAGTCAAGTCCTCACAGTGGCCTACAAGGTCATATATGATCTGGAAGCTTACCACCATTCACCCCTGTCATTACTGTTTTGGTCTCACGTCTTTCATTTTCTCTTTATTCTAACCAAATTGACCTAAAAACTATTTCCAGAATATGTTACATGCACTCCCATCTAAGTTCCTTTATGCAATCTGGCCTCTGCCTGAAATGCTCTTCTTCCAGAGAGGTACATGACTACCTCTTTTGCTCAAATATTAGCTTCTTAGTATGGTCTACTCTGACAAATAGCAACTCGCTTGAAGATCTCTCATTCCCTTTTGTAGTGCTCTAATTTTTCTCATTGCAATTATCATCCTCTAATACAGTGCAAACTTTATTATTAATGAATTTTATTATTGAACACTAGAATAAAAGCACCGTGAAGGCAAAACTCTTTGTCAGTTTGGATTCCTGATGTATTCTAGATGCTTATGTTAGTGTCTGGCACATAATAAATATTCAACAAATAAAATTTAAATTGATCAGAAGAATAAATGCATGAGTTGTTGATATACAGCTATTTAACAATGTTTATTACTCATCTAAATACATCTGAAAATTACATTTATATTTTTATTTTATATGATTTATGTTTTGCATTTAATAAATATTGTTTAGAAAAAATATTTAAGTTCTAATAACAATTATAGTTCCTATGGAAATCCTCTTTCAAGTGAAAAGATAAATTGATACAACTTAAAAATAGTTTAACAATAATAGTTAACGTGACTGAAATATGTATTATGTATTAGACTCTTTTTAAGCCCTTTAACAGATATTTATATTTAAGGAAACCTATTTTTAGTTCATACAATAACTGTATTTTTGTACATTAAACTTAACATTATATCGTTGAAGTACTTAAGCTTCAATTCTCTTAGTATCAGGATTCAAACACACATCTGCCTAGTAATGAAGTTCATTGTTGTTTATAATTCATGAATTATAAAGGAATAAATGTGAAAGAACATAAGCAGTAAGCATGTCATATTTTGCGTGTTTACTTAACTCACATGCATGTTTACTTAAAATATTATCTGCTGTTTAAATAAATGTAAATGTTTCTAGTAAAGCATTAAGTTGTTTCTATGGTAGGTATTTTATACATGCAAAAATGTATTTGCTGTTTTTATTTTTGTGCATAATGTATACATCGTAATTTAGTAAAATTGGTTGTAATGACAATAAACTGACACACAATTCATAATAAGATTAATGATTTATAATAAAATATATACATTAATACTTGATCAGCCTTGTGGATAGCAGTAAATATACATTAGTTTGTGAGCATAGCATATGGTAAAATCTAGCCTACATTGCAGATACAATAATATGCTAGCTATTATAAATAATTCTCAATCACTCTTTCTGTAGTATTCTTTACTCAATCCACAGCTAAAATGCTAGTTTATCAAAACTTGAGTGACAGCAAGAAAGCAGTAGTCAATCAGGGACTATAACCTTCCTTTCAGGGAAAACTCTGCTATATCTTTTGAAACTTACCACAATTATTATTTCCTCTTTGAAATCTTTCCTGGAGACCCAAATAGTCATGCAATGAGATAACAATCCATGTTTTGCAAACTTAAAACACTTTTCACATTTATTTATTATAGAACTTACTGTATTATATTGTTTAAAACAAGTCTGCATGTCTTATATCCTCCCAGACAGAAACAAAACAGCAAATCAATTATTAATGTATGGCTACTCTTTTGCATCCTCAGGAGCAAGTGCAGAATCTTATGGAGAATTGTTGAAATAAAAAAATGTTTCAGAACAAACGACTAACTGTGAAAGAGGACTGGATATCACATTCATGCACAACACATTTTAAGAATTCTGTGTTTATTGGTGGTAAAAGGATAAAGTAAATTCTGCAAATTGGAAAATTTATAAGCCCTTATGTCATGAGCAAAAACAGAAATATCTGGCAACACCTAGGTTGGAGTCAAAGAAAGATAAGAATCAGGAATTTTGGGTGGATTTCAGCAAATGGAACATATTGTATTAGGTAAAACAAGTTGTCTCTTGGCTTTTAGTGTCTAATCTTATAATATTTGATATTTGAGAGATCATTTATCCAGCAAATTTTAAAAAATCATTCTAAACAATCTCCTAAATTGAAACCCAGTATTTATCACAATCCCACGATCCTACAAAGCTATTCCAGTTTAAAACAAATGAGAAAATTGGAACACAAGTTGCCTAATATCTAAAATCTCACTTTGTCTTGAAGGAAGCTTAGCATCCTAAGAAAGGAGATTAAAAATCACTGAACATCCAAAATCCTACTATTAAAGATTATATCTGTGAAATTGAGACACCAGTAATTTTACTGATTTATTCCAATTATAGTTATTTAGGGTAAGAGCTGATACATATAAAAATAACTTCAGATTCTAAGCTCTAGTCATTATTATTTGAGAATGAAATATGGGCCTTGTTCAAAAATAGAATGCTTCATATTCTAGCTTATTACATATTCATTCTATGGAATTAGAAATAGATTTAGCAATAGAAACTATTCAAATGAAAACATAGAAAAGATAATTAAAAACAATCATCAGAGCATCAGTGAGTTATAGGACATTTTAAAGAGGCTTGATATGGTGGTAAAAAAAAGGAAATGGGAGAAGTGTTACATAAAAATATTTCAATAGATAATATCTAAACTTTTCAAATTTAATGACATTATAAACTCAGAGATCCAAGATGTCCAACTAACCCCTAAGATAAGAAATGTGAAGGAAACTAAACTAATCCAAGGCATATCATAACCAAATTGCTGAAGACCAGTGATAAAAAGAAAATCTTGAGCGCAGCCAGGTTTGGGTGGGTAAATAGGCAGTACATTTTACAAAGGAACAGAGAAAAAGAAGATGGCCGATTCCAGTCAGAAACAATGAACACAAGAAGATAGTGGAGCAACAAAACAAAACACAGCAACATAAAATGTATTCTTCATTAAAATTATCTTTCAAAAATGAGAAAAATGTAGATTTTTTTCAGACATACAAAAATCAAAACATAAGTTATTACCACCAAACACATACTACATGAAATGTTAAATGAACTTCTTTAGACAGAAGAAAAATGATTCCAGATGGACATAAAACTCTATACAAAAGAATAAACAGCAGGGAAAATGAAGGTGATTATTACTGATATTGAACATAAATTATGAAGCAAACCTTGGAATAAATAAAGCAACTTCAGTTTTTCTCATCAAATGCAATTTTATAGAATTCAATAGTAAGTATAAAAGACAAAAATTCAATCTTGGGTTATAAACAATCGGCAAAGCCAAACAAAACTACTGGTGGCTATGTTGTGAGTGGTGTATTCGCCAGAACAAAAAAGGCAGTGGACATTTTGCAGCACATAAATGTCGTCTACTTTTATCTATAAATAGATGCTGTGTGTGTGTGTGTGTGTGTAAAAACCTATCAAATTGTATGCTTAAAATACGTACTTTTAATGTATGTAAATTATAACTTTATAAAATAACTAAAAACTAAACATGAAGCATAAGCCCACATTATCAAAGTAAATCATTGCTCAACTGAGAAATGATAATCCAATTCAAAATATTTAAAAAATAACCTGTATAAGGAAATATATCTCCAATAAATTATGTTGGAGTGAGATTATGAAAAGCCATATGTTGGATATGGAATGTTTCCTGTGGGCAGTGAGGGTACTTCCATGAATGACAAGCATTTAAAACATTCAAGGAACAATACAAAGTAAAAGGGATTATGTTATGACTAAATTTCAATTTAATCTATATTATTTTTACATGGCTTAATGCCATTATATGGTTTCTTTTTCTCTAAAACCAATAAAGGGAAATACCAAACATAGTAACTTCAAGAAAACCATTGTAAAAGTTAGTTTTGTCCATTTGTCAGCATGTTATATTAAAATTAATACTTTTATTCCACTGAGTTATTTGGAATCAATGGTATTTCTCAGTTTATCCAGATCATCACAAGGACTATCACCCTGCCTTGTGGGAAAATCTTATCATTCAGGCTAAGGTGAGAAAAGTGTCTGTATGAGACAAAAAAGATCACAATATTGTAGTAAGTTTTGAGATTACATATGTGCCATGCAAATAAAGGTAATATAGATACTAATTTATTGTGGGGACCAACTTTTCATGCAGGCCAATGGCTGCTTGCCTTTCTAACTAGTGTTGTACAAATGAGTTTCTCTATAATAATTTTAGTAGTAATATTGAAGGAGATTAACATTTTGGTCAATTTTCCTGACTACATTTCTAGAATTTTAAGTTTTAGAATTATATAACTTTCTAAGGATCATCACTTCAAAATCATGTACCACAAACAGAATAGGGTGGAATGCAAGAAATAAGGATACTGTCTCAGTTTTATTCCTAAATAGTTGCATGAAAAATTGAGTAAGCTAAATGAGCAAGTTCTCTATTGACTCATCTTAGAGCAAGAGCATCAAGCAGGGTAGCTTCTAAAACAGTGGTCACTAGCCTTTTTGGCATTAGGGACTGGTTTCATGCAAGACAATTTTTCCATGGACCCAGAGAGGGGGAGATGGTTTTGGGGTGATTCAAGTACATTACTTTTATTGTGCACTTTATTTATATTATTATTACATTGTAATATGTAATAAAATAAGTATACAACTCACAATAATGTGGAATCAATGGGAGCTCTCAGCTTGTTTTCCTGTAATCAGATGGTCCTATCTAGGGGTGATGGTAGACAGTGACAGGTGATCAGGTATTAGATTCTCATAAGGAGCTCACAACCTAGATCCCTCTCATGTGCAGTTGACAATAGGGTTTGCCCTTGAATGAGAATCTAAGGCCACAGGAGGGGAGCTCAGGCAGTAGTGTGAGAGTGATGGGGAGGGCTATAAACACAAATGAAGGTTTGTTCCCTGGCTTGCGTTCACCTCCTGCTGTGTGGCCCAGTTCCTGTGTTCTAAGATAGTTGAGAAAACATGTACTCCAACTGCATATTTGTTTTGTTTTGGATTTTTATATTCAAGGATAATTAATAGAATATCTGTTTGAAAAGAAAAAAAGTTATTTTAAATCTTATTATAAATATTCTATTTTCATCACACTTTTTCTAGTGAAAGAACTTACTAAATTTAATATTGTAAAGGAAAACACAATGGAAGTTTAAAAAATTTCTAAATTACCTAATGTTCTAGTATATTATTGTTTATTTACTGAGAAAAAAATGTCAAATAAAATTGAGAACATATGAGAAGTTTTCAATGTAAAAGCCATTAAATTTTAGTAGGGTTCAGTCTTTTGACTGACAGATAAATTTGCAAAACTACAGTTAAATCTCACTATTTTATTTGTTTTTTGTTAGTTTTTTTTTGTTATTGTTTTTATTTTTGAGGCAGAATCTTAATGTGTTCCCCATGCCAGCCTCAAACCCCTAAACTCCCAGACTCAAGCAATCCTTTCCCCTCAGCCTCCAGCAATCCTTTCACCTCAGCCTCCCAAGTAGCTGGATTGCAAGCATGTGCCACTTCATCCAGCTTAAATTTACTTTTTTGGAATGTGTGATCATAAAGCAATTTACTAAATATGTGTACTTTTTGTTCATATATATATAAAAATACATATATAAATACATACTATATATATGTATATGAGCTCATTTAACCTTATTTTAAAAATGTAACTTTCCCTCACTAGGAAAGCTATTGATGGAAATACAAATATATTTTCAGTAATGGGTTAGTGCTGCAAAAAATAAAGGGTAAAACAAATTAAAACAAACATAAAATTTAGGGTCAATAGACTTATTTAGAGAAATATAAATTCATGAACTCTCTGCAACCTCAAGCAGGGGCAGCAAAAATCTTTGTTTTACCTGAGGCATAGACAAAGATCAACCTTCCTAGCTTCGCCTTCAATTAGGTCATGGCCACATGACTGAGTTTTGGCCTTTTCACCTTTGCAAGGTGAAACAAAGAGTTTTGTGCAACTTCCTAGGACATAAGATTTTCCATGAGTTATCCTCTCTCTTCTAATTTTGGCCACCTATTAATTCCAAAACTGATTCTGGATGCAAGTGTTGAACATCTACACCACATAACACTGTGTAAATTGAAACCTAGTTGGCAGTATTTCACTGTTAATCTGTTGTGTTTAGAATTACCTTAACACATGAGAAAATTATACTTTGAAACGTGGTGCTGCCAAACAATCACAGAATCATAAAATGCTTGGTATCAAATTAGTAGTCACATAGCAAAGGAACTGATATCAGAGAAGTTCCTACCTATGCAGTGCCAAAACATTTGAGAAAACTGTTTCCTGTGATATCCTGAAAGGCAGAAATGTGTCTATCGATCCTGTAGCTTTCTGAAAAGTGGCTGGAAAACAGATTGTTAGTTGTGGATGTGTGTTGTGATCAGATTGCTTACGATGTTATCAAATAAAAGAGATTACTTTAGGTAAGAAATGGTTGGTCTCCAGGAGAAATAAAAAGGAATATATCATGTCTTGTCCTTAATGAGTTAGGGAAACCCACTGTAGCAGCACAAAATAAATATGAAAAAACACTATTAAGACCTAGCTTTTAGGAAAGATTAAATAAAGAATGAGTTCTTAAAAAGCAATCCTAATAGCTTCAAGGTATATTATTTAATCTGATACAAAAAGGCACTTCAATACATAAGCAAAAAAAATAAACTTGACAATTACCTTTTGTTAAGAACTCTGCTACTGGTGCAGAGAAATGATTAGAAGCACACAGATCATAGGCTTAAGAAGTCAGATTGCATTATTGCTTATGCTACATATTCCACATTCATGTAAGAAGATTATGCTTTCCAATTCATTACTCTGTAAATTTTAGTGCCCTGGTATTTTGTATACCTCCCTGCTTCAATACTATTGAGTTTGCTTTGGCCAGTGGAATGTGAGTGGACATAACACATGTCATATGACAGCAAAAGCTTTAAAAGCCATTGTGCATTCCAGTCAACACTCTGGCTATTCTGCCATGAAAATGGCATGTCCCAGATACAGATTGCTCCAATAGGCTGGGCCCAGAATAAAAAAAAAAAGAAAAAAAAGGTGAAGCCAATCTGAAGCTTATTTGTAAATTGGAGCCAGATCAGAGCTGCTGCTGACTGCTAGTCAAAATGTGACATGATCAAGAAATAAATCTTTGATGATGTCAGATGTCAAAAGCCATTGAGTTTTTGAGGGTAATTTTGAATCACAGCAAAATTTTAAAAAAATGAGTAATGAACTTCTAACATAACTAGCTAAAAAAATCCTTTTTTTCCTTTTTGAGCACTAAAATGACAGTAAACTAATATGACAGTCAACAAGATGGGAAAGGACAGCAAGCTATCAGTCACCATCATCAGCTATGCCCAACAGTTCAATAAACAAAGAAGGATCTCCCAGAGTGCCATGTGAGTGAGTAGAGAGCAATGAATAAGAACTTTCTTTCAAGATCAAATCCAAAAATTACCTTTACTGCCAAAGCAGATGATTGTCAAAATGCCTGCCTGTGACAAATAGACCATTGTATGTATATTGGACAAAAACTTTTTTTTTTTTAAATAGTCATTGACAAACTTTTTCTTATAGGGTTACTCAGTATTTTAGGCTTCTGGGCCATACAGCCTCTGTCACATCTGCTGAACTCTACTCAACTTTGGTACTGTAGCACCAAGGTAGACATACACAGTATGTAAACACATGTAGCTAGGTTTCAATAGATCATTACATTAAAAAATAGACAGCTGGACCACAGACCATTTTGAAGACTCCTGCTTTAAAACAGTGGTATGTGGGAGCTATGTAAGGAACTGATAAAAAGGAAATCATGTGGAAATACTGGTCAAACAGCAGACGCTGGCATATTCATTTATGTTGGGCAAGGAGGGTAGACTGCGTTTTTTCTTTTTTCTTTTTTTTTAGTGGGAAGAATGAACAGAATAAAATTTGGTAAAGATTGCCTACATATCCATAAGCCTTTTAAAAATGTATAGGGCATACAGGTAGACTTTCTTCCTTATTCTTTCTGCACTTTGATATGGCCTTGGAACTGTCTTTGGCTGTGGAATGTGGGCAACAGTGAAGTTCATTTTTTTCGAACCTTTTCCCATAAAGATATTTCTTGGGTTTTTCTTATTTTTCTTCATCTTTTTGAAGATGTTGACCCCTACGTCAACATCAATAATGTGCCCATAGAAAGTGAAATTTAGTCATCCTATCTACATTTCTGAATGACAGTGTGGATTATTGATTGTGAAAGCCTATTTTTGAGTGTGATTTAAGTTTATTGGTTAATAAATTGTTTTTTACCTTAGATAATTTAAGACAATTTTTATTATATATGGCTTGTACTGAAATATCCTCCAAGTTATTTTAGTAGTACCAGGCATAAAGTATTTGAGGAGGACATTTTGTTTGGCAAATGTATTATTGAGATAATTTGGGCCATTCTCTAGGTAACAAAAGTGTGTTGTATAAGAAGAGAAAGGCAATTATGAAAAACTCAGAATCCTATTTTCCCCATATTCATGTTTGTTTTGAGCCAAGAGTGAGCCAAATACCTTTCAAAGTTTCCCTGTGTCTTTAATTTTGTATTTGCTTTTATTTATTTATTTACTTTTGTGGTAGGCACACTTAACGTGGGATCTATTCTCTTAACAAATTTTGAAGTACACTTATCATTAATGATAGGCACTATATTGTACAGCAGATCTATAGAGTATGTTCATTCAGCATAACTGAAACTTTGACCATCATCTCCTCATCTCCCTCCAGCACCTTGCAACCACTATTATATTATTTACTTCCTCTGAGTTTGTCTGTTATAAGTACCTAATATAATTGGAATCATGCAGCTTTTGTCCTTCTGTGATTGGCTTATTTCACATATCATAACCCTCAAGTTTCATCCCTGATGATGAAAATGTCAGGATTTCCTTCTTTGTTAAGACTAGATAATATTCCACTGGGTATATATACCACATTTTCTTTATTCATTCATCTTTGTATGGATACTTGGTTTGTTTCCATATATTAGCTATTGTGAATAATGTTGCAATGAACAAGGGAGTGCAGATATCTCTTCAAGCTATTGATTTCAATTATTTTAAATATATATCCAGAAGGTAGAATGTAGAATCTTATGTTAGTTTTATTTTTATTTTTTTAGGAAACTTCATACTGTTTTTCAAAATGTCTGTACCAATTTACATTCCCATCAACACTATATAAAGGTCTCGATTTTCATAGACATCTGAAAAGTAGTAGATTTGCTATTTGCCTACATTTATAGAAACTATAAATTTCCTAAGGACAAAGGTTATTATAAGTAATTTTCTCCATTTTTTATGTTCCCAGAAGTTAATATATACTGGTACATAATATTCATGCTTTAGCTAAATAGTAACTAAATTTAAAAAATAGATGATAAAAAATATATATTGTCACCTAGAGAATTTTTTAAATTTTAAATTATATATTAATTATATAATGTTGTTATATAATGTTACACATATTTTTATTTAAAATGTTAAAAAATATATAATGTAAACAATAATGTATGGCATAATCAACTTTTATGAAAAGAAGAGTTTTCTAATTTATTTTGTTCATGATAAATACTGTCATATGGATCTAGGATAATTTGTATAATGTTGCTGATATTTTGCAATCTGCAAAAAGAAGTTTCTATAGGGATGTGGTTTTTAAAAGGATATGTTTTTATTATATATTTATTACTCCTGTTGTGTTGATCTATTATAAAACTTGAATATCTTCTTTCATCTGTTTCATCTGTGAATACTGTCATTAGAAGTACTGATTATTCATTCTATAAAGAGTTATTGAAGAGTTTGGCTAATTAGAGGCTATTCTATTTATAATTTGATAATTCGTAATTAAGTTAGTATTTGAGGCAACTTCGTGTCTGAAAGAGCAACAGGAAATCACTTTACTTGATATTTTTTATGTCAGCAAGGAAAAAATTCATGACTGTCAAATTTGCTTTTAATATATTTTTTAAATGGGAATTTATGATATGTGTTAATATCAGTGTCCCTGATATTGTAAACACAAAGCAAATCATGATGCAATCAGAAAGATCAGGTGATCAAAAAATGTAAACTGAAGAAAAGAAATATTTAGTTAGTGTTGAATTGATTCAAATGTGCATGCAGCAATTTCCTAATCAAATAATTGAAATTGGAAGGAGAGTTAAACCAATTAATATATAATCAGTCAAATATTTATATTGTAATATTAATTTAAAATAGAAAAAATAACAAAAATCATGTTCTACTTTTATAACAACAAAACTATATATATATGTCTCATCACTGATACACACACACTTGTATTTGTGTACATATATATACACACACACATGCATTATACATACATAAGGCTTTATTAAATTATATTTTCTAGGATAATATTTAAATCATCTCAAAATATCCTTCCATTTTTCTCCCTCATTTTTTATATTTAATCTAAATTATACATTCTTGATTCAATAATATTCTATTAGTCCTCACCTTTTTATCACCTTTAACATTCTCACTTTCCTTCCCACTCTGTCGGTAACAAAGAATCCAATTTTCTAAGTCTTTTCTGGCTAATTTCCCCCTAGCTGTGTACTTTGTTGTTTTCTTTTATTACAATCATTTTCTAAATGATAACTTCCATGTCATTTATATCTTTTCTTAAAAGTTTACTCCAGATTAATTTTACTTTAGAAAGCCCCAGTGAGTTGAAAACATACTGTTTGCCAAATATGCCTTTTATTAATTGAAGCTATTTGTATTAGAATTGTATGAGAAAAAAATGAGTTTAACATATAGTCAGAGGAGTGAGGTGCAGAGAGGAAATTTCTGATTGAAAGTTTTTTTGACATTAAGGGAACTTGTGATACCTACTTCCCAGAAGGATTTTAAGAATTGAAGAGACTCATCTCTCTGATAGATTAGGTGCAATTTTGCCTGGAGATAGGTGACAGAAGAGATAGCCTGTGTACTATGATATAAAATAACGAATAATAGGTTTTGAGTACTTTGTAACAGCAGTTCATCCCTTTTTTCTTTCCTGAAATTTTATAAGTTGTCTAGACTTTGGATATAGAATTGTGTCATCAAGCAACTTTTGAATTTAACTAAAATTTATACAGATCTGGCTTTATCAGGATTTGTGAAATATTACACAATTTGCTATAGGTGCTGAAAGTAATTTCCAACATTTAGGAAAAATGTACATTTTTTAAATATTGTATTTGGTATCTAAATTAAAGGTAAATGAAAATAACATTTTTACAGTTGAAAAAATCCAAGTGAAGAAAATATACTAAACCAGTCATTCATAAGAACAACTTCTAACTTGATAACTATTTGGGCATTAAAGTTATATAAAGGCATTTTTTTTCTCATTTTATTCCTCATTATAATTCTTATACATATTCTCATCACCTTAAATATGCAGGCCCCTTCATTATATTTCCTGCTATAATAAGCCACATAATCTTTAAGAGTCAAAGAATTAGTAATAAATTTTTAGGGAAAATGAGAAGCCAGGGTATAAAATTTCCAGGTTTTTATATCTAAAGTAATGTGAAGCAATACCTGTTTAAAACTCAGGAATACATTCACCAGCAGCAGCTTAAGAAAGCATCAAACATAACTGAGATCATCAGTAATTTTATAAAAATGGCATCCAGGAAAAGTAAAAATATAACAGAAATTTCCACGAGGTAAAATGCCCCTACCCACCCCCCTCCCAAAAAAAACAGAAAGTGAATATAAAATAAGCTACACAGTCCTAAGACTTCTTATTAATAATTTCCAGTTGGAAGACAATGGGCTTAGGAGGAAACATGTTTGCAACTGAATGAAAAACGTATGAAGAGAAAATAATAATACCTACTCCTTGAGCTCTAAGCAGCAATGAAAATCTAAGAAGTTTAACATTTTTCTTTCTCCATGCTGGGAGTACAGTGGTAAAGGAAGCAAAACAAACTAATTACTCAGAGATGATTATCTCTAGCATTGCACATAGATCAGTATGAACATCATTGCGACAATTGAAGAAATGTAAATATTTACACCACATAAAATATTAGTGTTTATTTAAATCAATATTAAATTTTCTGTGATTCGTGTGTATTGGACTTATGTGAGACAATGCTTTTGCTTTTAAGAAATACAGGCAGAAATGTTTAGGAATGAAAGACATTACGTTGTCTACAAATAATTTTGAAAGCTTCTGAAAATATGTGTGTGGGAGGAGAGAGAATGAGTGAAGGGACACTAATATAAGAAAATTTTAAGAATTTTCTAAATCTAGGTGAATGATATATAAAAGCTTATTTTACTAGTCTTATAACACTTTTTAAGGATTTATTTTAATTAAAAATAAGTAATAAAAATAAAATGACAGAAATAATTAGGCTACATATTGTGTGAGGCTGCAGAATTTGATTTGAACATTCTGTAGAGTATTTGGAGGATCTTAGTAAGGGAATTACATAATCTGATTTTCTGATTTTAAAATATCTCTCAATGTTGTGAAAAATAGATTATTTGGGGAATGATATATTCAGAGAACCAATTATGAGGCTATTGTAGTAGCCCAGTAAGGAAACACATAGACTAGAATAAAAAACCAGAATGATACAAAGTAGTTGTGCTTAGCTTTACTAGGTAGGGGAAAAATAAATATTTGGTTCTTGCCCATGGAAATGGCAGATGTATCATTTCATTAAGTGAGACAAATTTGAAGGGGCAGTCTTATAAGGTGAGTGCAAGAGTTGTGTTTGGATATATATACAATGTTAATTTTCACGTGTCTTTTAGAATTTTGAGGGAGTTGCATGTTTGTAAGTTCAAAAGTGAAGAACGAAGGAAATTAGAGAGACATGTATTTGGGATTAATCATCATAAAGTGGAATTTAAAGCACCAGGACTATATGAAAGCAAGTAAAAAGAAAAAGAGGAGATAGAAATAATACTTAAGAGATAATCTTGGGAAATTGGGAAATTCCAAAATTTAGTGATCAGGAAAAAAGTGTATATATATACATGTATATGTATACACATATATATATGTGTATACACATACGCACACATACACACACACGTACACATATACACAAGCAAGTATGATAAGGAAGAGAATCAGGAAAAGATAGGATAAGAGATTTTCAGAGATGTTACTGCTCAAAACAGGAATATTCTAAAATAAAAAAGAAAGATAAGGATGTAATTATATTCAACTTTGTACTTGAGATACTGACTGGGGAATTGGACAAAGAAAAAATGAAGAAAACAATGCAAATTTATATAGATTGGAAAAATTAAGCTATTTCTGTTAGAAAATTATAAAATCTTGTATATAGAAAGTTTTTAAAGATCCACTAAAAAAGCTATTGAACAAATAAAGGTATTCAGTGAGGCTAGTGACTAAAACATTAATATACAATATACAGTATCCAAAAATAAAATTTGTAAAAAGCACTTTCATGTAATATAACATGAAAAAAATACTTAGGAATGAATTTAACAAAAGTGAAACACGTGTACACTAAAACAATAAGATATTCTTTAAGTAATTCATAGATTTTAAGGAAATGAAAAGATACCCTACATTTATTAATCAACAAACTGAATATTGTTAAGATTGCAATACTCTTCAACTTGATCAACAGATTTATCACAGTCACTAACAAAATATGATTTGTCTCTTTTGGGGGAAGTTGACAAGCTGACCTTAAAATTTATATAAAAATACAAGGAAACCAGAATAGCTAAAATAATGTGGAAAAGTAAAAACAAGGTTGAAAGAGTCATTCTTACTGATTTAAACACTTAGTGTACAACTACACTAACTCATATAGTCTGGCACTGGCATAAGGATAACGTATAGAACACTGGAATAGCATTGAGAGTCCAAAAAATGCATACATTTGTAATCAACTGATATTCAATAAGTGTACCAAGACAATTCAAACATGGAAATTATAGTCTTGTCAACAAATGATGCTGGGACAATAGGATGGACAAACCAATGGAGTTGGATACCTACCTCATACCATGCACACAAATTAACCCAAAATGTGTTATTGGCCTAAATATAAGATATAAAACTGTAAAATTATTAGAAGAAAACAGAGAAGAAAAATATTCATGACGTTGAGTTAGTTAACGTTTGGTTAGATGGCTCTAAATGTATAACCAACAAAAGAAAACCTAGATAAATGAGACTATATCACTTTAAAAACTTTTGTGTTGCAAATCATATCATTAAGAAGGTAACAAGACAACTCACAGCCTGGGAGAAAGTATTTGCAATCACATATCTATTATACAGTTTTTATTCAGAGTATACAAATAAGTATAAAACACAGTAAAATAAAATAAAACAATTAAGAATGAGTAAAACATTTGATCAGCCCCCTTTCTAAAGAAGAATATAATTATTGTCAATAAGTATGTGAAATGATTCTCAACATCATTGGCCACTAGTCAAATGCAAATCACAATCATGTAGAGATACTGCTTCTCATATACTACAATGATTATAACCAAACAAAAAGGTAGTTATATAAGTGTTGGTGAGGATGTGGAGAATTTGAAACTATCATACATGTTAATGGAAATGTGAAATGGTGCAGCCATTTTGTAAAACACTTTGTTAGTTTTTCAAATTTGTAAACATAGAATTATCATATAACACAGCAATTTCACTCCTAGGTATATATCTAAGAAAAATTAAAACATATATCCACACAAAATCTTGTACACAAATGATCATTATCATCTTGTTTATAAAATCCCCAAAGTAGAAACATCCAAATGTCTCTTAATAGATGAATGTCTAAACAAAACTGTGGTTTGTCCATATAATGGAATATTGTTAAACCAAAAACAGGTGCAGAATAATGGTCCATGCTATAGCATCAATAAACCTTGAGAACTATATGCTAAGTGTGAAACTCAAGTTGCATGTTACCCATATTTTATTCTTTCTTTTATATTAAATGTTAATAATAAGCAAATTTATAGATACAGAAAGGAGATTAGTAGTTGCTTAGGCCTGAATGGGTGAATGATGTGGGTAAGGAATGACTGCAAATGGGTGGAGGATTTCTTTGGGAAAAGATGAAAATATTTAAAACTGATTGTGGTAATGGTTATGCAACTATGCGACTATACTAAAAAACTTTAAATTGTACATTTTAAAGGGGTGAATTTTGATTTGTGTATTATAATTTACTAAAGATATTGTTTTTAAAGAAGAGGATAATCTCTCATCTTATGTCCTATGGGAATTCAATTTAGAAAAGGGCTGTAAATAGACCATTAGATCTAAAACGATAAAAGTAATTGGTTGTATTGACAAGAGAAATTTTTTAGGCTAGTAAAGTTAAAAGCTTATTTTTTGTCGCTCAGAAATGAAATAGAAGTTTAAGAGTAGATATTAATGACTATAAATAAATTTTAAGTATATTTTCTATGAGAAAGACTAGGTGTAAAATAGATGTAAACTTAGGCATATGTAGGATATTGGAGAGGTGATTTAAATAGTCCATTTTAATCTATGCTTTTATAATGCTTTTGTTTAATTTTTAATTGACATATGAAAGTGTATTTATTAAGTACAGCAGGATTTAAAGTATATACATTGTAGAATAGCTAAATCAAGCTAAATAACAAATGTATTACCTCATGTCATTGTCATTTTGTGGTGAGATCACTTAAAATCTACTCTCAGTATTTTCCAAGATATAACATATTGGTATTAACTAAAGTCACGATTTTGTCCAACAGGTCTCTTGAACTTGTTCCTCCTAACTAACTGAAATTTTGTAACCTTTAACCAACATCTCTCCAACCCCCTCCTCCAACACTGTCCCAGCCTCTGGTAAACACAATTCTATTCTCTACTTTTATGAGATCAATGTTCAATAAAATTTCCAATGATCTAGTTGGAGGGGGAACACAAGGTATAAAATAGATTTAGTCATGTAAGAAATTACTTGATTCAGCCAAAGTAAAAAGATCAGCTTTAGATCAAAGCTAGGAGTGCTTTTATTCACGTGGAAAAAAATAGATAGGTTACTGGTAAAAGTAGTGTGATTCATTTGATGACAGAAAAATGTAGCAGTTTTTATCTAATAGATTCTTTCCTCAATAGAATTTTAGATAAGAACAAAAAAGCGTATAGAAATAATGCTTATAGATCAATACGTTAAACCCATGGCAATAAGTCATCCAAGTAAAAGGGGCAACATATTATTTTTTAAAATATTTCAGATTGCAGGGTCAGTGTTGAGTACCCATCAGTGATTCATGATCATAACATTCAAATTACGTGACTCCCATATATTTTCAAACTTCTCCAACAGTATTGTAGACAAGGATTAGAAATTCACAAGTACTGTCCTTTTTTATTTTTAGCAATTATTGCAGAAGATGAATAAAGCAATGCGTCAAATTATATTAACAAGGGCATGAGTTTATTCAAGAAAATGGAAAATAAATCACGTAAAAGGGAAGTGAAGAAATGAGATCGGGAAGCTTGTTTTTAGTATTAGGTATATCTTTAATACCCAATACTTTAATTGGGTATTGCGGAATTACTGGAGTAGTAAAATATTACAATGAATGTTTGAAATGGAAAGTCAAGAAAAACTTTTGATCTCAGGAAATCAAGAGAGTAAAATGCCAGTGTAGATTAAGCAGTTGTCAAGAATACTGACAAAAAGAGTTGTGGAGCAAAAATGGAGAGCAATTTTATCGAGATAACAAAAAATTATGTTGACTAAGAGTTTTATAAACGATAGAACTATATAGTAGGAATAGTTATTATTTTCTGCTGGCAAATTATGTGTGGCTTTTGAAAGGGAAAATAAGAAAAATATTTTGGAAGAAGTATAGCAAAGAGAGCACCATACCCTAATCTAGATGTTAAAGTCCATGGGATGTATGTATGGGTAAAATTTTATAAAATGATTTATTCAAGGTCAGTCAAATTTCATCTAGAACAAAAGGTAAAATCATCATTTGAGAAAAATTTGAGGACATAGGTAGTGCTTTAAAATTCTAGTTGCCTCACACAATATCCATTCTTCTCCTTTTCTTAAATAAATAGACCCATATTTTATTTGGAAGGAATCACTAGTACTTCTAGCCTATGTGTTAAAAGGGTACAGACTCGACTGGGCACGGTAGCTCACGCCAGTAATCCTAGCACAGGATTACAGGCTGGGAGGCCAAGGCGGGAGGATCACCTGAGGTCACGAGTTTGAGACTAGCCTGGCCAACATGATGAAACCCCATCTCTACTGAAAATGCAAAAAAAAAAAAAAAATTGCTGGGCGTGGTGGTGCATGCCTGTAATCCCAGCTGCCTGGGAGGCTGAAGCAGAGGAATTGCTGGAACCTGGGAGGTGGAGGCTGCAGTGAGTCGAGATTGTACCACTGCACTCCAGCTTGGGCCACAGAGCAAGACTCTGTCTCAACAGCAACAAACCAAAAGTGTACAGACTCAGTGTGTGTATATTTTATATATATATATTTGTCTTTCGTTATTCACTTCTTTATGTTTCAAAAACAGATGCAATTCCTGGAACTGATGGAACATCTTAGTCATGAAGGAAGCCAAATTCTAAGGATAGAAAAACCAAAAGCCAAAAGATAAGGATTTCCTGATAGTATCATTGAGTCACCATAATAACACTGTCCTATCCAATCACTGAATTTGAAACCAGAGATAAACAAATCCACATTTGGTTAAATAACTTGTTTGAATTTTGTCTTAAATGCAAGTGAAAGAAAATCCTGCTAGTATCAGTAGATTTTTGCGTTTCAAAAGGCACAGTGACAGGGCTTGATGAGATAGGCTAGAGCAGTGTCTGTCTGAGCTGCTGTAACAAATTACCATTTATTGGCTAGCTTAAACAAAAAACATTTGTATCTCAAGTCCTAGTGGCTGAGGAATCCAAGAGCAATGCATCAGCAGATTCTGTGTCTGGTGAGGGTTTACTTCCTGGTTCACAGACACTTTCTGATTCACAGACACTTCCTTATGCACAGCTTTCTTACTGTGTCATCTCATAGCAGAATAGAAGTGAAAGAACTTTCGGAGGTGTCTTTTGTAAGAGCATTAATCCCATCATGAAAGTGAAATACTCATGATCCATTACTTTCCAAGGGCTCCATCATCTAATACCATCACATTAGGGTTAGAATTACTAGACATGAATTTTTGGGAAAACAAACATTCAATAGTAGGTGGGAAAATGAGTTTGTTAAAAAAAAAAAAAAAAAAAACCAGCATAGTCTAGGTTTCAGTGCCCAGAGGGATAGGTTGTCTCAGAGGCTGGCTGTTCAGGAAACAACTAGGGTAAGAAAGCATATTAGGCGGGATGCAATTAACTACAGCAGTTTCTTAAAAAGAAGGATGAGACCCAATTAAAATTATACTCCAGATATTTCTGGATGTTATGAAGACCCAAGAAAGCAAATAGAACTTCAGAGTATATGGTGTGTCAGCCAGAATATGCCTAATTGGAGAGTTATTTTATAATGATTCCTGAGCTTTTCTAGCCCGGGAAGGTCTATTTTACCTTACTGGCAGCCATTCTGTTCTCTACCATAGAAGATGGTACAAGTAGGAGAGCAGAATAAAAAGAATAAAAATGAAATATTGCCACTTAGTAAATAAAGGACAAGAGCAAAATAAATTCAAGAAAACGAAAGGACAATAATGGTTAAGATAATGTGAATTCATAAATTAGGGAACAGATACAGGTAGAGTGACAGAATCAATCCAGTTGCTGGTTCTAACAAAATAAATAATATCCTGGGCAAATCAATAAAGAGAAAAAATGGAAAATTATAGACTCCAAATACAACATATTAAAAATACAAAATAGGAAATTACTAGGGGTATTAGTCTATTCTCATGCTGCTATGAAGAAATACCCGAGACTGAGTAATTTATAAAGAAAAGAGGTTTAACTAACTCACACTTCTGCATGGCTGGGGAGGCCTCAGGAAACTTACAAAATGGCAGGAGGCATCTCTTCACAGGGCAGCAGGAGAGAGAAATGAGTGCCAAGCAAAGGGGGAAGCCCCTTATGAAACCATCAGATCTCGTGAGAACCCACTCACTATCATGAGAACAGTATGGAGAAAACTGTGTCCATGATTCAATTATCTCCACCTTGTCTGCCCTTGACACATAGGAATCATTACAATTCAAGGTGAGATTTACGTGGAACCACAGAGCCAAACCATATCAAACCTCCCAAACCAGGGAACAGTGAAATAATCTTAAGAGAGTTTTGTGTCAAACTCAATGTTTCTGTGAAACCATAAATTATCAATATTGAATCCAGATTCCAGCAGATGAACAATCAAGAAGGAAACTGGAGAAACTGTCAATTTTATTTCTAAATAATCTCTGTACTTAGTTATTTTAACAGGTGACTTTATTTATAGCTGACATGGTTATTGCACATTAGAATCAATTATAAGGGAGGGATAACTGAAAACAATACTGATGCCTATGCCTCCCCACAAGAGATTCTTACTTATTTCTTTTGGTAGAGACTTCTAGTATTATTAACAAACACTAAATTTCTTAAAAGAAAATGGAATAAAGAGAATTCTCCCCCAAACATATATGTAAATAGTTAGATGAATAATTTTTATAAATCTATAATTAGATATCAGCTACTATCTTGATCTTCAGCCTTTATTTATTTCTCCCTAAACTTTTGGAGAGAGAAATAAGTGCTGAGTGAAGAAGGAAACTACTTATAAAACCATCAGATCTCGTGGGAACTCACTCACCATCATGAGAACAACATGGCAGAAACTGCCCCCATGATTCAATGATCTCCACCTGGTCCTTCCTTGAAACGTAGGGATTATGGCAATTCAAGGCCAGATTTTATATGAGATTTAATCTTACTGATATGTGATTTAATGATCACACATCAGTAAGATATCAAGGAGGGAACACATTAATAAATATGTAAGCTTAATTTCTTAAAACGAATTACTTTTGGAAAATTCTAATAATACTTTTTTTTTTACCGTAAGAGTGTTTCTGCTTTGATTTTGATTTATAATTTCTGAACTATTTTGTTAAATTCTAGAAAAAAGATATAGCATCTTAGATCACACCTACTATTGCTTGTTTTGATCCCGAGTAGAAAATAAAAGAATCTCACAGGCTCAGTATTTCTCATATTTCTACAAATTTAATCCTCTAAAATTAAGATTATTTAACTATGGCAGTCTCATAGAAAGAAGGACGGGACACAATTAAAATTATAGGCCAGATATTTTTCTGGATGTTACAAAGATCCAGGAAAGCAACCGGAACTTGAAGTATACGGTGTGTCAGTCAAAATGTGCCTGATTGGAGAGTCAGATTCATAAATTATCTATCTATATGTAGAAAAGTAATTTATCTCATTGTATTTTGAGCCTTAGATGAAACAATTTACATCAAAATATATATAGATAGTAAAAGTGTTTTGCCTAATTCTTTTGAGTTCTTTGTTTGTTTGTTGAGATGAAGTCTTGCTCTGTCTGCCAGGATGGAGTGCAGTGGCGAGATCTCAGCTCACTGCAACCTCCACCTGAGTTCAAGTGATTCTCCTGCCTCAGCCTCCCCAGTAACTGGGATTACAGGTGCATACCACCAAACCTCATCTATTTTTTTTTATTTTTGATAGAGACAGGATATCACTACATTGGCTAGGCTGGTCTTGAACTCCTGACTTCAAGTGAGTCACCCGCCTCAGCCTCCCTTAGTGCTGGGATTACAGTTGTGAGCCACCAAGCCCAGCTTCTGTTTTGCCTAATGCAATATGGAAGTAACCTCAGAGTACAATTCATTAAATTTTTTCCTGAAAATGTTTTTAGAACTTCAATTTATTTTGAGTTGGTTTTGTGTCTTATATAAAGGTAAAGCTAAATATCTGTCTTATATACTTTAAAGATAATTACAATAATGTATGTTGTCACACTAACAAAAGCTTCACGTACTTATAATGTACTTTTAAATAAACTCTAAATATTTAGGATATTTGGTTCATTTCTAGTCTGTGAGTCTTTGATATACAATTTGGGATACTTCCATTTGGAGTGATTTCATTTTTTTTAATGTAGTTTTCTTTCTGCGTTGTTGATGTTGTTTATATGTATAGCAGATGGCAACAATCATAGAAATCAGTACAGCAATCAAAAGGATCAGTGGTATGATGCATCTTTGTCAGGGTCACAGGATGCACCCACTGGGAAAATAGCGACAACATCTGACAGCCAGTGCTGAACACTGCTTAGTAATCAGACAGGATCAGGACCGAGGGTGACCTAGAGCTGTTGACTGAAATAAGAGAGGAT
Organism: Pan troglodytes; assembly: GCF_028858775.2. Classification (NCBI taxonomy): domain Eukaryota; kingdom Metazoa; phylum Chordata; class Mammalia; order Primates; family Hominidae; genus Pan; species Pan troglodytes. The sequence goes on along the minus strand of NC_072412.2, from coordinate 62,169,591 downwards.
AGAAAAGGATGTCAGGAGATTTGCAGCAAGAGGATTATATAGGCAATATGCAAAAAATTTAAAAAAATAATCTTTTTGCTACTTCTATAATGTAATGTCTGTTGCATTCTTCATAGTTGCATGTTGGTTGGGATAAAATGCTAAATTGCTTGAACTGAAGTGAAGGTAGGTATGATTTGCACAAAAATATTCTCAGCTTCTTACTAATGACTACACTGATGTATTTTAAAATCTGAGCATTTCTAAGAAATCATCTTAATTCAAATAGTGTTGATTGTTCTCACCATTTTATTTGTGCAAACTCATCATGGATAAATTTGATGAAGATTATACTACAAATTTCTATAGAACTTTTGATTTTTTTCAAATAATTTTACTTTTGTTTCTTCCCCCACTCTTCCTTTGCTTTCTGGATCTCTTTCTTCTAATGCCCTCAAAAAATGAAGGTTTCCCAATTTTAGAAAATCAGTCTTCTCTTTATCTCAGTTATTCAACAGTAGTGATTCACTCATTCTCACATTTTTAACCTCAGTGATTACAACTCTCAGTTGTTTATTTCTAATTCTGATTACCCTCTGCTACATGATTTGCAAGGGTCCTTGAATTTGACCTACCACTTGACATTATTTACACAAAGAATTCCTTCTGTTTTACTTTTATCAGTTAATGTAATTTCTACAACAAACATTCTTGAAATTTTGTTTCATTTCTAATATTTCTGTCTCTCTTCCCCATATTTAATTACTTATAATTTTTTCATATATCAATTATTATTTAAATATATATTTAATTTAAGACTTATCAAGCCAAACTCTGCAACCATTCAATAATTTTTTGTTTTAATTAGCTTATGAATGCATTAGATACATTATCAGTTATGTAATTGAATTTTCTGAATTTAGAAAACAGATTTATGTTTATTACTTTTTATTCTACTTAGTTTGATGAACATCCTTATACATATTGATTCGATTATGTGGCATAAGGCAGTATAAACTGATCAGAGACACCCCTGCGGTGAAAGGTAGATGACCTTTAGATCCAAATATATCTGAGTTCAAAATCCTGTCTTTTAATATCTAATATTATATAGGTAATTCATTTTATATCTGTAAACCTAAGTGGATATGTTAAAGTGGTGATATATTTGATAAAACAGAACAGTGGCAAAGCTTAGAGCATAATGGGACAGATAGTTATTAACATTATTAGGATCTTATTCATCAGTTTTAAAATCACATGGCCTTATTTTGGCACATGTGGTTAATATGGTGTTAGGATGTTTTCCAGTTAAGGTATTAAGATATTTGTGGTGGAGGTTGGAGCTCCAATATTAGCCTATGGGAGACTCTTTAATTTATCCAATTACTTGGGGCTCTTGGTTGTCCCTTTGTTGATGACCCATAAGAATGTTGAAGTCTTTGGACTGCAGGGTTTATATTAGCCAAATTTTAGGGCATGTGGGCCTTAGTATTTGCTATAATTGGTTGAAAGAGAGGTTTACTTGGAGTGTTTGAGCCTTCATATTGCAAAAAAAGGAAAGCACCCAGACCAATATTGATAAGACTAATCGTCAGCAGAATTGTGTGTATGTGCCGTGACAAGCTTTTGTTGTCTGATATTGATTTTCTTAGGCATGCATTAAACTAAAGTTGTCTGCTTTCGTCATTATGAGATATGGTGTTGATTTCATTATTATTTACAAATGTGATTTTATTTACAAAGTGGGATTTCTTATTTCTCTTCTTGTGAGTTCATGTTGTGAGAACAACACTGAAGCACTAATTTTAATTCTTTGGAGGAAATTATATGGAGAGTTGGAGTAATTATCTATTTCTTAGAACTAGAATATTGAGGAGGATTTAGGGGTGGTGGAATTTTGGGCTCAGATGGGTTCTGTTTCAGATGGAAAGCATATGGGACCATATGCAGGACAACATATGGTTAAAGGGTTATGGAAATATTTCTTTTTTTACTGTTTGTGTAATGTGTAAGTTAGCCAAAAGTGCCTTGAATTTAGAGAAATTAAAGCCTGGAGCAAGATAGACACCAATTTAGGGGTCCATTTGGTAAACAGGAATTTATAAAGGAGTTTGAGAAAATCATTGTGTCATCTAATCCAGTATCTATTGGAAATATGAGAGTTTTATTGAATGTCTTTTCCAGGAGCCTAGCATTGTGTACTCTATATTCTGAGAAGTGAAATGAGTTCCTTGGTTACTATCATAGTGTCTGGAACTCTGAAAGAAATATATTACCCTATTAAGGGCTTAATATTATGGACCTAGTATATTTAGACATGTGTCACCTTGATATACTGAGTGTCTGCGAGGCAAGAGATTCCCAGGGACTTTACCCTGAAGGGGGCAACTCTTGGACAATGACCCATAGTTTGTAAAAATGTGCAGATGGAGCACATTTTGTGCACTGCTGACCAGAGCATCTAGTGCTAAAATGACAACCTGATATTTGGGCAACTGTGCAGATTCTTGGATCTTGTCCTATATCAGGGACATCCTAGTTTAGAAATGGAAAACAGTTATATTCCACAGAGCTCCATCATTTGTGACGAAGGCAATGCCATTCTCATAAACTATGAACTCCTATTGCTGTTTACTCAGTTGATCCTAAGGGGCTCTTTAGGTAGCCAAGGGGTCTAGGAGAAGACTAATATCCTTCAGGACTATGGTATGTGTGAAGGGACTGAGGACAAGTGAGGACCCTCCCTCCTGCAAGTGGAATATGCCAAAGGAGAAGAAGGGTGCAAGAATGGGATATCCCTTTTCTTGCCCCAAAACTCTTTTTGAATTAAACACTGGGCTACTGGTCTCCAACAGTGCAATTCATGTGTAATCATGAGGGTCTGGGAAGTATGAAGTTGGCTGGCCATAGCAGTGAGATATACAGCAGCAAAGAAGATAGGTAGACCCTATTGGGCAACAGGGACAATGAGATATTTATATACAGTGGAGAAGTCCAACCACCACCTTTCTGCAAAAAGAGCCTGAAACACAGGAACAAACCAAAGCTTTGCCCCAAATAATAGTTTTTTAAAATATCATCAACAAAAAGTGAAGGGCATCTAGAATAGGCCTCTGCCAAACACAGTGACAACAAACACATCTGAACGCTCTGACCCAGGAAAATACAGCTCTAGTACCTATCCCTTAATCTTTGAGGGGGGGAGGAAGTATGAAGAGACTGGCTACCACCTACAGACACAACAGAAAGCTACAAGGCTAAAGAAAGCAGTTCTGTCTCAAGCCATTCTTGAGGTGTTTTGGAACCATTTAGTAACCTAAGTGCACCCCCACTTGCACCTCCTGCTTCCTAAGAATCAATGGTCATGGCTACACCACCCTGTTTAAAGTGTCAGTTGTTTCATAGGATTTATAAATTCCTTCATGGTGTGATCCAATACATTGACACTTGGATAGATAAAAGGCAGAATTTTTTATTACTTACAACTTCAAATGAGAAAAGACCCCAGGCAAGCCTACCAATATAGTTGCACATGGGACAGGATAACAATGATCTGGAAATGTTAGGGGAAATAAATGTGTGGCAAATGAGCTAAAGGGGGAAGAAATCTAATATCAAATTCCAGGCATTAATGGCAAGCAGGTTGGGGTTAGCTGGGTTTCTCAGAGGCTCCCTGTGAGTTGGCTAATTGGATAATTTCACAAACTCCTGGGCATAGGGACTGTTTCTAATTGTCTGGTACCTAACCATGCAGCAATTAGAGTGAATGGCTAGTGCCCTGGAATATGACAGTTTGATAAAGGAAGTGATTAGGATATAGAGTTAACCAGCTGCTAAGAAGAGGAACTGACTGGCTTCTAGGCAAGGTCTCAAAACTGTATTGATAAAGAATTTAAGAACAAAAACTATATCACAGGATGGCAAGGAAAAAATATCTCAACATATCCAAAAGACTTATGAGGACAAGTCTTGCCTCATCTGTTCTGGGGGCAGAATTTGTATAAGCTGTATGATCTATAAACTTTATGCTAAAAATAAACATAAAACATTACTGGGTTGAAAATACCCCAAAAGCCAAGAACAAATTAATACAAATTACAAACTCTGACCTTGTAATTAAGACTCCAAAATGTAAAGTGCTTCACATACATCCTCATAATTCAAATTATAAATAAACCGTCAATATAAACAGTAAAAATAAAAAGAATAGAAACAAATTACAGAATAGTAAAGAAAGGAAAGAGGTCTTAATTATCATAAAAAAGATATAGAAGAACTAATAAGTAGCAGTATTGGGTGCCAGAAGATCTAAGAAAATGGATTGAATAAAAGAAAAATGTTAAAATATGCATATACAAATAATGGTTACAAAACAAAAAAAATATATAACCATTAAATTAAACATAATTATTTATTCAATAAGTTAAAATTCGTATTACACAAAATTCCGATTAGTCAGCCAGAACACAAATCTGAGGAAAAAATAAATTCCGCATAGAATAAAATATAAAATAGATTAAGAGAAATGGAAAAGAGAAGAAATCCATTGTCAAATTCCAGCCATTTATCACAAACCAAACTACAGTAACAATAACTTCAAATATATAAATCAAAATGCCAGCCTAGCAGAAAGGAATTAAACAACACTTTATAATTGAAAGCCATTCACATAGTTCTCTCTTGTTTATTATCATATCAACAATAAGATAATTAGTAACAATTTGGAGGATTTAAACAGCATAATTAATACTCTTGATTTTTGTGAATACAGTGTTCTCAATTACATTGGTAATAAATTTGGAAATTGATCATAGTTTAGGACATAAAGCAGGTTTCAATAAATTCCAAATAATCCATATCACACAGAATACAATCTTGGGACAAACTATAATTGAAATAAAAAATAAACCAAAATGTTGCTACAAAAAAATACTTAAAACACAAAAATTTAAAAATGTTCTAAATAGTAAATCAAAAGACAAGAAATTGTAATGAAGATGGTATAGACTTTATATAATTATATTTTAATGATTAAAAACAAACTACTAAGCATACTGGTTGAAAATAAAGAGATAATGAAAATATAGCATCAATTTCTTATAAGAGAAAATCTTAAGAAAGAAAAGTGAGAATGGAATCAAAGAAAACAGAAGAAAAATTTAGTTAGAGCAGACCAAAGGTATGAGGAAAAAATTTAAAGAAGAGAATTATAAAAGAAAAAAAAAAACACCAAAGCATTTTTCATGAAGATGCAACCGTCAAATCATTGATAAAGAGAGGAAATAGAAGAAGCAAAAATGACAAAGTGGGCATTAATACAAAACCAGCAGTGATTTTAAAATACAAATTTTTTTTTTACTTTTAGAAATAATTTTTTTATTATTTTTAGAAATAACCACTTAAACCTTGAATTACTAGAACACAATTTCTTTTCTAGAAAAAATTCAAATTATAAGAGCTAGCTCTAAAAAAGAAAGAAAATCTGAAAGTGACTCTAAAATTTTATACTTAGACACATAAAGATCATGCCAAAAACATTTTGCAATCAACTGTTACTGAATTTCAAAGGAAGAGACAATTCAAACTTATACCACTATAGACAATTTAGGTAGTCTCTTCAGTTACTCTAAAATAATATCTAGGCTGGGAACAGTGGCTCACACCTGCAATCACAGCACTTTGGGAGGCCGAGGTGGGTGGATCACTTGAGGTCAAAAGTTCAAGACCAGCCTGGCCAACATGGCGAAACCCCATCTCTACAAAATTACAAAAATTAGTCTGCTGTGGTGGCGGGTTCCTGTAATCCCAGCTACTTGGGAGGCTGAGGAGGGAGAATTGCTTGAACCAGGGAGGCAGAAGTTGCAGTGAGCCAAGATTGTGCCAGCCTAGGTGACAGAGCAGGATAAATAAATTAATTAAATAAATAAATAAATAAATAAATACTATCTAATTTATTCAAAAGAGCTTAAAAATCTTACCTTAATGATTCGATTTAAATTATAAATACTTACACATCACAAATAAAATATTGAAAACTAACTCCACATACATAGACACACAAATTGTTGTTTAAATACGTGTCTGTGTTGCACTATAGACAATTTCAGTTATGACTTTTTTTAATAAGAGAAATGATGTGATGATATTTGATTAGGAAATCTATTAACATGTATCTTAATAGGAGCTAAAATAGCTTAATAAGGCTCAAAAATTTTATATGATAAATTACCTTCACAATCTACTAATAGTGATCTTAGACATGACATCCAGAAAAGTCCCTTAGAAGTTATAAATAATATAAAGGTAATCTTTAGATAAAAATACATCTATCAACAAAAATCTGTTAAATCTATTACAAGGGGTAAAAACAAAAACACTCAAGGCTTGAAAAATCAGAAATGCTATTTACTTATGTAAGTGTTTACATGCAATATATATATATATGTATTTTTGGCAGATCATATCATTGTATAGGTAGAAAAATCCAGAAGATTCAAAGAATGAGCAAATTAGCAAAATCAGTGAGTAAAGGGTCAATATTCAAAGAATTATTTGTATTTTTACATGGCCAACAAGGAAAATTAGAAAATAAAATTTAAATCATGAATGAATTATAAGTGGTATCAAAAAGTATCATAACTAGGGGTATAACTTTAAAAAGATATTCAAGATCTCTATGGAGAGAATTATAAAACATTGGGAGATATTATGCATACTCCAGAAATGAAGTGATAGTATATGTCATTTTTATGCAGAGAGGCCAGAGAATGGAGCATTATGTAAGACTGATAGAACAGTCTCCTTTTAGTAGCTCAGGCATACAGAAATACTATGATTAGTCTATGTGTCCATATTTGGTTGCATATATAATAATCATTTCTATATTTAACCATTTTTATTTGTTCACATTTTTAAATAATTCAGTATTAAAAGCATGCAAGATAATTCAATTAAAAGTATTATAAAATTTATAGCAAAATGATATGGCATATTCTTAATTTTTTTCTTTTCAATTTTTGTGTGTACATTGTGGATGTATGTATTTATTGGATACATGAGATGTTTTAATATAGGCATGCAATTCATAACAATCACATTATTGGAGAATGGGGTATCCATCCCTCAAGAATTTATCCTTTGCATTGCAAACAATCTAATTATACTCTTAGTTATTTTTAAAATGTACAATTAATTGTTGTTGACTGTAGTCCCACTGTTGTGCTATCAAATAATCAGTCTTATTCATTCTTTCTATTTTTTTGTGTGTGTATTAACCATCTCCACATCCTCCCCACTGCCCCACTACTCTTCCTAGCCTCTTGTAGCCATCCTTCTACTCTCTATGCCCATGAGTTCAATTCCTTGGATTTTTAGATCCCACAAATAAGTGATAGCATGTAATGTTTATATTTATGTACCTGGCATATTTCATGTAACATAATATCGTCCAGTTACATCCATGTTGTGTAAATGACAGGATCTCATTCTATTTAATGGCTGAATAGTGCCTCTATTGTGTAAATGTACCCCATTTTCTTGATTCATTCATCTGTTGATGGACACTTAGGTTGCTTTCAAATCTTGGCTATTGTGTACAGTACTGCAACAAATGTGGGAGTGTAGATATCTCTTCAATGTACTAATTTCCTTTCTTTTGGGTATATATCCAACAGGAGGATTGCTGGATCATATGGTAGCTTAACATTATTTGCATAAGCAAACAAAAGAATAAGAAAAAAACTAATGAAATTCTAAACTTTGACTCTGTCCTCCTGCTTTTTAAGATTTTGTTGTTTTTTATCTTATTGTGCTGTCTGTGTCTTGAAAAGTTGCTGTACTTATTATTTTGATTGGTTTATCATTTAGTCTTTGCTCTTACCATAAGAATAGTTTACACACCACAGTTACAGTCTTATAATATTCTGTGATTTTCTGTGTAGTTACTGTTACCAGTGAATTGTGTATCATGAGGTTATTACGTATTTCTCATTAACGTTCTTTTCTCTCAGATTGAAGTATGCCCTTTAGCACTTTAGCCCACGGTGGTGAAGAGGTTTGCAGGAACTCAATTTCTGACTGCTGGGTTTGGCAATTTTCCTCTGGCTAGCTCTGGTTTAAATGTTCCCTCTGTGTGTGGGCATCAGCTGAGTTTGGTCTGGCATCCCTTTCTACTCTAATAGAGCAGCACTGAGTTCTGTGTCTCACAATTGCTATGCTCTCCCCACCTCAGCACACAGAAATGCTCTCAGCAGAACACTGAGGTAAAGAGATATGGAGGCTGAGAACTGTCAACATAATTTATCAATATGGTTATCTTAGGTGATCTGGACATACTGTTGGAGTGGTGTTCTGCATAAGCATGATTGAAATTTATTTAATAAATGAGGTGAAGAGAAAGAGATATGTCAAATAACCACTTTAACCATAAAAGAGAATACAAAGATAAGGCTGGAGATGGGAGTAAAAGTGAGTAAAAAGGAATTTTCTACATGTGTAACATGTGTGTGTCACTCAGATCATGTAGGACTGTAATCATTGAACAAACGAACCCTTGATAGCAGCTACACCATTAGGATGTCCTGATACAACATCAAGGTCGTAAACCCTATTGTCGATATGGACTCTAGAATAGGATTGTGCTGTTATCCCTAGAGTAACTTATTCCCTTGAACAAGTTATTGGAGATAAGAGCATATTTGATTGATCATGAGAATAAGTTAGTAGAGATTTTAAAATATAAAAGGAGAAAGAGTGAGAATTGTTTGTGCCATGTACTTAATAAAATAGAACAATATAGAGTCCTGTAAGCACACAGAGGGATTACTTTTAGGTAGGAGTTGGTTAGGTGTAGCTAGCTTGTTTTTGTGGCTAAATGGGCCTGCTATCCAAGTATCTGAGTATGGCTGCCCAGCCACTTGGTCTTAGGCATGTTGGATATATGACCTCTATGCTGTCGAAAGAGCAAGGAAAATCCTTGCTCTTTGCAGCCCCTATTACTTTCAAGGAGACAAAAGGACAAAGCGGTCTATGCATTGCTCCGTCTTCCATCCCCAAATTTACAAATTTTCCATGTTCACTTAGATACAGTCAGTAGGGAATAGTAAGGAACAGATGTTACTTCTGGTTATCTTATTATAATAGGAAGAAAGCATCAGGAGTAGTCAGAAATTTCCCCCATTGCTAATGAGCTTTTCAGATAGAAATTTTGGGATAGTAGCAGTTTTTGTATGTCTATGCTCTGTAAACTTTGTTAAAGATTCTTATATATGATAAACTGCTGCATTTTGGTTATAGAGGGATTTGTTTTTCCTTGCTGTTATTGTGTGTTATTTTAAACATTTCTAAGTTTCCATAACCAGTAAAACTAGTTAAAATGTTATGATCTGATTACAGTTTGAATTATTTAATTAAAAATCACAATCATTGCATCTTTTTTTTTTTTTTTTGTCACCAGGAGGAACTGTTAAATCTAAACCATCAATTCAGAAATACTAAATATAAGGGACATAAAGAAAATGCTAGATGCTTCAGTAAAGAAAGTGTCATTGTCCACACATGTGATATTTCACTCTGTCTTCACATTTCATTAAATTCAAAAGAGATGATTATCATAGTTTATAAAACTAATGAATTACTGGGATTACAAAAAGTTGAGAATTCTCCTTATTTTTAAATAAATTCTATTAGGATTATGAGAAGCTAGCTGTGGATAGATGAAGAGAGAGACTACATGCTGTTTCTGGGTGTGTCAACCATCTAATAAAACATGTTGTAGCAACATATGGCAGTAGCAAACAGAATAAAACACACAGCTTTGTTGAAGATTAGTGACACTGATGACTGCCAAACACAATATTAGTGCGATCACTCAAGCACAGTTAATAATTAGGAACTAAAGGAATAAGAAATTTAATTTACAATGGTGTTGTATAGTACAGAATAAATTTCATAGGATTGAAAAAGAAATAACTTGCAAACAGCTGGGAAACCCACCAGAAAACTGTGAAGCTCACTGGCAATTTTTGAAATTCATATAAGTTTTTACTGCTGAGTTTATTTTGGCATAAAATTTTTATATAATTTTCATGAAGGCATATTTTCTCTATTGCTGAGTTTAAGAGATGTTTATTAAGATAAATAAGGAATCAAAATTATAATGATCTATTATGTACAGTTTTGCTTTTTTTAATATGTTATTTGATGTGGAGAGTAAGTGATGTCTCCAATTCTGTGAAAGTTCATGGCTGATGGTATGTTAGTCATTTTCTAAATTCTACATTAGATTCTTATAAAACAATTTTAAAAGGTGATTAACAAATAGTTGTTAAGAAATTTCAGATTGTTCTATGGCAAAACACAAACTCTAATTTAGAATACATGTTTATTCCTAAGTAGGGACTGGTTACAAATTTTGTTTTGATAATATAGCATGCTATATTTACACTTAGTTTAAGGGAAATGGGAGTACCTTTCAATTACCATATTTACTTTTGGAGTAGGGCCTGGATTATACTAACTCAAAAATGCACATATTTGAATATATATCTACACACACACACATCTTGAAAGTGATAGCAACTTAAATATCAATCAAATAACTCCTTGACAGGGATACCCTGTAGCAGTTAATTGACAGAAAAAAAATGCTCTAAAGCATGGTATAAAATTTGTTTGGGTAAGAATTATAGAATGGAGGACTAAAACCAGTGATATTTACCTTCTCTGAAATATTTTACGTGAAAAAATTTTTACACAACAAAATGAAAATTATTTTGAAAAAGTGGATCAGTAAATAACTAATGTAGCATTTTTATGAAGAAGATAAAATGTTTTATTTTTATATTTTCTATAGTCTGATATTGAATAATTTTAAATAAACTTTGGAATAAATTTTTCTTTGATCATAGTTCATATTGTCAATCAAGTTATAATCCTGATAGATACATGTATTTCCTAATGTATTTTCCTCACAAATTCAGCTTTGGAGCCTAACTATTCAACTATGGGGTTTATAAAAAAGAAGTCAGGCAAAGAACAAAAGAAAAAGATTACTAATTTAGAAGTGCCCTAAATTTCGATGTGGAATTTTGGTAAGATGTGCTGAACAACATGACCCAGCCTGAAGTCCTTTAGAGAGCCTATCACTTCTATAAACCAACACCCAAAGCCAACTTTGGTCAGCTACATCAGAAGACATACACTCAAAGGGGCCAAAGTGGCATGTAAAAGAAGATACGGCCATTTCTGTACACTTTCCATTCAGCTAGTGGCCTCACCTACTGTTGCCATGACAAAACATAGTATAGAATCCCATATACAAATTAGTATTCTTTCACCATCATGTATAGAAATAAAAAGATACATATGTATCTATTACAATTTTAAAAGTTATAAATATATAAACATTTATGAGTTTATGAATACCATGAAATACTATTAAATTATTGTCATTAACTTATGCATTTGTGAATATTATATTTATGAATGTCTGAATATTGATATATATGTGAGAATCCAGATAGATAAATCAGTTAAGAACCCTATTCCTGTGTGTATACCAATATTTTTATCATTAGTTTTTCTGTCTCCAATATGTTTAAATACCTTGATCTATGTTTATCAAGCATAGATACACTTTGAACTTATCAGCTCTTAAACTCTTACATTATTCTGCATTAAAGTAATCACTAATTATATATATTTCTTTGTGAAATTTCTGTGGCTCTTCTACTTCCTATATACCTGGTGAATTTCTGTTTTGCCTCTAAGATCAAACTTAAACTTTATTTTAGTTGTAAAATTTTCCCTGTTGCCTGAAAAGACCCTTCACATTCTGACCTTGTGTTTCCTTTTCCAGTCTTTCTCAACTCCCACCCCCAACACTGTGTTCTAGCCACACAGAATTATGCTAAATTCCCCAAATCTATCTGGTGTTATCTGTTCTTTGAAGTCCGCTATGATCTCTTGAGCAGAGTTAAGCTCTTTTTCTCAGTACCTATGCATGCTTTACTTATTGAATATTTCTTTTGTTAACACTTATAATTGTCTATGTATTTTCCAGTGGAATGTGACTGTGGTTTTTTCCAGCATCTTCCCTAGATTGGGCAGAAGCTGGGGCAGGCATGAGTAACGCTGTGAATCCCTTGTTGATAAGCATATGTCGTGCATTTTAAAGAAGCCAAAGGTAAATTGATAGAGGCTGGAGTTTTGGCATTGTTAATATTACTAGAATTTCTTGTAATACCTAGAAAATAGTAGGTACTTAATACTTGTCTAATTGAAAAAAAAGAATACAATTGCATGTTTTTGCAATTTTCACTTTGTTTTCTTTTTTTGATCCTCTTTTCCTTTTCTCTATTTGATAAAATGCCTCCTGTAGTTCAAGTATTAAAACAGATGTTACTCTTTATATGTAATGTTTGCCTAACCTGCTAAGCAGTTATTTCCTTTGTCTTGCTTTCTGCTCCCATAAAAATGTGTATTATCACAATGATGTCACTAATTATACTCTAATGTAAACTCATAAAGGTTAATAAAACTGCTTTGAATTCAGGCATACTTGGGATCAAGTCACAGTTTTGTCAGTTATGGTAACATTGGGTACAGAGTCATATTGGTACAAATTGGAAATATTAGTAGTTACTATCTTGAAGTGGCTTATTTTTAAACTAAATGAAATGCAGATAATGTGTGGAAGATACTTCACCACACAGGCATCCAATGGATGTTGTCTCATGTGAAGGTTTACATGAATGAATAAGAAAATTCTGGGAAAACAAATGGTCACAGCAATTTTCACAAGCCATCTAAAAGTAAATAAAGTACCATAAATATTTTTCAGCACTCAAAAATGAAATTCCATTTTTAACTTATATTATTTGAAATTTTATTACCAGAACCTCATTATTTTAATTATGATAAGCAAATTTTATTTAGGGTTAACTATTGCTTTTAAATATAAGTCATTGTAATTATATACTCTAAAAATAATCAATGTGTGTAACGTTTCTGAGGTTTTGCATATTGGGCATACATTTTTGTATGCCACTTTGTCATTGAATATGTTAATATGTTGTCTTATTTAATTACTAGATTTTATATGTTTACTACCCATTTATTACAACTGTTTATCTTTTTTATTATTTAAATGGTATACCATCAGTTACTTTACAAGTCTTTTCTTGATTCATCCTAAAATTATATGGACTAATAAGAGGAAAATTTTATTTTCCTTCTCCTAAAGATACAAATAAACACATCACCAAGTAAAATTATACTTAGCTGGAGGTGCTTGTCAAACAGTGTATATATTATCATTTTCATGTGCAACTGTGTATTTGTGTATAAAGGAAATCACAAGCAAAGTATATTATTTTCCTGTAGCACAAGTTACAGTTTGATTCACAGCAGAGAACTGTAAATTTATAGATTAAAACCTAATTTCTAAGTTAACTTCTTTAAGTATATCATGCTAAGTAGTATGTCATTTACCCAGTGAATCATAAACTCTAAAAACATAAAACAGAGTAATTATAGAGGAGACATGATAAATAGACGATTGGGTTTTAAGAACAAATGTAAGGATGAGTCCCCAATTCTTTCCTTAATCATTTTCTAGTTGTTTGCTGTAGTTCATAAGTAAACAAATCAATAGATACAGAAGAAAGAAGTATTTCTCATACACTATTTCCTCATTTTCAGGGATAGATGGATTTTATACACTTATATGTAGCAAGTATTTCAAGCTCAAAATAATAGGATTTTTTTTCTCATGACTTTTAGTTTTTCAGTATACGTTTAAAAAGCATTTTTTATTCTTTCATTAATTCATAATTCAATCCTCTCAACCAGGAATGCCTTTTCTCAAAAACTTTGAATATACACTATATGGTATACTCTAGAATAAAACGGTGAAAACTGCTTTTCTTTTAGAAATAAACTGACTGAAATCCAAAAGATACATTTACTTGGCCAATATCACATAACAGCAGGGTCCAATATACATTTATCCTGATCGCTAGTTTACTATGAATTCCATAAGTGATTGCAATATTTTAATTTCTGTTCCATTAATTTGTTTTAATTTTTAGGTATTATTTAGTTACTTAGCTGAGTAGAACTTCAGACTGTTCATTTTGCAGAATAAATTGACCACTCTTGAGCAGCTGTTAAATGGGGGATTGATGGATTATTTTTCAACTATTAAAGTGTTTGAAAACACAAATAAACATCAGCATGCTGAAAAAGGAGGCAGTATACATAACCTAAGACATTCATATAAATGCATTAGGTGGATTTGAAATGACAAATAATTTCAGATATACTTGGTCTTTAGAAAACACTGATTATGACAGGTGATGTGCACAATCCTTCTTTTAATTATTTTATTTGCAAGGTCAAAGCTTGTTGATTCATGAGACAGTAAATTTGCCAAATACATTTAGAGAATGAAAAATAGCTTTAGTGCACAGGCACTCATACTCTTTACCAGACATTTTAAAGCTATATAGAATTTAGTGTCTGTTCATAGTAATTAGCAAAACAAAATCCACCTTGTGGTACTTCACAAATAAATGCAGATTAAAAAGTTGTATACAATTATTCCTATGTTTAAAATGTGGCCTGAAATTAGAAGTATTTTTCTTGCATCATTTTTGAAACTTAAAAACAATGAAGACAGTATTATCAAGAAAGGCATGTTTATTATATGTTTATAATTTTGAAAAATATGTTGCAATAATTCTGGCTAAACATAGAAAATACAGTGTTTATACTGAATACAGGACTCCCTATCTCTCCATCTCCTTGCTAAAAATTTCTCAAAATGCTCATACATGAAATTTTGTAAGAGTCATTCAGTGCAATGACTGGGAGATCAGAAAATATGACGATAGCTGACAGAGGTCAAATAATTCTCGAAGCTGGAATGCATGTAAATATGGATAAGTTATTATCATAGCAAAGAAGGTGAGAGTCATACCTATAGTCTTATAAACAATGTTAAACAGTTTTTGGCCTAAAACCCAGAATGTGCTCAGGAATGAAAGGAAGAAGTTGCCTCTAAAAGCAGAGGTTTTGGGGGGGGAAAAAAAGAAAAGATTGGTAAAATGGAAAGGTTGGTTAAAAACATCCACACAAGAAAAAGAAATCTAGGTAGCTTCTACTACTGCACTGTATAGTCACAGAACTATCTATTTGTGGTAGATGGAATAGTGACCCCTCTCTCTGAAAAGTTAAGTCCACATCCTAATCAGTGAAATTTGTGAATGGCATCTTTAAAAATGTAAATTAAGGATCTTGAGATAAGAAGATCATTCTGTATCACCAGAGTGGGCTTAAAAACCAATGACAAGTATCCTGGTAAGAGAAAGGCAGAGAGAGATTTAATGGAGAAGAAGACACAGACAAAGAAAAAGAAAAGGTGATGGAAAAATGGTGGTAGAAATTAGAGTGATGCAGTCACCATTCAAGGAATGATGAAAGCTACCACAGCTGAAAGAGACTAGGAACAGATTCCCTGTTACAGCCTCTGTAGGGAACAGAACTCTGTAGTCGCCTTGATTTCAGACTTCTGGGATTCTGAACTGTGACAAAATAAATTGCTTTTTAAGTCACAGATGTTGGGTAATTTGTTATAGCAAAGGCAGGAAATGAATACAGAACCTTCACCCTGATAAAAGGATGGAAGTTTATTCTCTCAGGAAAGATTGATTCAGAGAGAATCTGGGAACCTGAAGCAACTCTGAAGGCAAGAGAATATTCAAAAATAAGGAGATTAAATGAAAAAGTACACACACTGAACAGTGAGGCATTACCTCCCCCACATGCCACATTTCTGGTAATGTGGGAAGAAGCCTCATGAGCTCTAATACACAAAATGTTCAATTTCTTTCTGAGAAACAGTCTAGCTCAGAAGAAAATGTCAAATGTTAATGGTGATTAAATTTTTAAAATTTAAATAATTGGCCCTAATTTCAAGGAATTGATGGTGATGCTCACCAATCACAATTTCAACCACCAAACATGAAGTTCTTTTATCATGTCTTTAAAGACATATCTTAAGTGTAGGGGAACCACTGATTTCTAATATGTATTTGGAAAAAAAATTGTAAAATAAAAGAAAGAATAAAGCCAAGGGGAAAAAAACACAAAGCAGTAAAACATCTAAGACATTGTGTAAGAAAAAGAAAAAATAAATAAAAGACTCAAGTTTATAAACAGGCTATTGCTTTATTGACATAATAATATTGTATATAATGTAAAATTTTTATATAATAAAAAGGATTTTTTGCAAATTAAAAATAAGTTACAAAAAGTAAACAATTTATAGTCATAGAGCCCAGACTTTTTAAAAAAATTTCACAAAAAAGAATTACTAACTAGAGAAGATAATGAGAATATTAAGCTAAGAAATGTAATAATTAAAGGAGTCACAAAAATTGAGAACAGAGAAAATTTAGGAGATGAAATTATCAAGAACATAATAAAACCTTCTCCATGTTAAGGAACAGTCAGACCGAAGGGGTCTAATGAAAACCCAACACAAATAATTTTCAAAATTCCATATCAAAACATAGCATTGTAAAATTAAGTCTGAAATATGAGAGATAAGATAGAATATTCTAAAAGCATCCAGAGAGAACAAAGAGAGGGAGTGGGAGAGAAAGAGAGAGGAAGGGAGGAAGAAAGAGAGAGAGGCAGATAGAGAGGGAGAAATGAATGGATAAATAATTGAGTAATAAAAATTTTAAATAACTTATAATACTACAAAACACCTTATAAAGAACGAAGGAATTTAAAATTCAGAGGGCTGTTGTTTTCTATAGCAGAATTTTATACTAGTCCTATAATGAAACAAGTGTGATTGTAAAATAAATTTTTTGATAGGTGCATACAATCAACACTCTGACAATTGTTTAAACAGGTGAGATTGGCTGGAAAAAAAGTTTCATCCATATCATCCACAGTATTTAACTAATATTTAATTCCACTTTTGAAAACAACATATTTATATTATCAAACATAGATATTTCCATTTTAGATCTTGACACTCTGAAGATTGCTGAAAGATACCCTACAAAATGATAGTAAACAAGAAATAGGAAGCTATGGAATCAGCATCTACAGCTTTTAGCACTAGAGATAGGGAGAGAGACTCCCAAGAGGATGCTGAAGGGTAGTCCTTCCAGGTATTGTTCACAGCAGCCTGGAGAGCACACAGCTCCGACTGGAGTAAAACTTCAAAATCATCATCAGGATATACAGCTTTAGGATAAAGAATGTGCCAGTCATTTAGTGATAAATAGTAAAATTAAGCATAGACAAGTGTTAGCAAAAAACCTAGTAAATGAGAGAAAATAGAGAACTGTGCATGTCTCAGCTGTGAATAATATCTAAAATGTCATAAAAGAGGCAAACTCTGAAATCTGGTTGAAATAAAAATTGTGTTATAAGTAAACAGGTAAGATTGGGCTGCAAAATAACTTAATCCATGTCATCCACAGTGTCAAGATCTAAAATGGAAATATCTATATTTGGTAATACAAATACATTGTTTTCAAATTTGGTGTTAAATACTAGTTACCATGAGAAACTGCTAAAGAGAGAGAATAGCTGATTACAGGAAGAGTACCTTTAAATTAGATATTTAGATCAGAATTTTAAATCAAAATCTTTTTTGGATAACATGCTGACCATTAAGCTAATGGAACAAAGATGTCAGTGACCAAGAGGCCATAAATGACAAAGGATACAGTCTTTACAAAACTAGGTTAGAAAAGTATGTAAACAAACAGCTAAAACTCACAAAGCAGTGATAATCAACTCTAGGGAGGTGCATAATCTGACTTCCAGAATTACAATATTATAATACTGTAATTATAATTTTGTAATTTTGGTAAAAATGTCCAATTTTTACCAAAAGAAAATGTGAACCATAAAGAGAAACAAGAATGTATGGACCACTCACAAGGGAAATAGTCAAAGCATGCTTTTAAAGATATTTTCTAACACTGAACATTTTAATTTCTCATTATCAGTTACCACTCTTGCTCAAACATAACAAATAAATAAAAAGATTATGAAGGAAAGATGAAATAATACACTGACAGAAAGCTCTCAATATCCCCATTTTATTCCTTTCCACACTGTTTTTTGAGATACTTTTCTGTCTTCTCACAAATGTTAAGAATTGAGAATTACTGAACCATTCTGTTTCAGGAAGGAGGGGGAATGTATGGAGTGTGGGAAAATGTAGGAATTTAAGACTATACATCAATAGCCACCTCTGGAACATAATAGAAAATGGACTACTTTTCACAGATATGCTGCTTGTATGTGGGTGCTTCTAAACAATTTTCTAGGGAAGGTTTTGAAGTATTAAATAAGAAAATGATTTGCTATCTGCTTCTCTTCCCTTTTTCTGTTACTGAAGTTGTGCACATGTACCCTAAAACATAAAGTATAATAAAAAATAAAATAAAATAAAATACAAAATAAAAAAAAGAAAGGAAGAACAAGGAAGGAATTCTAAAAGAAATGTCCAAGCTCTAAGAAAGAGGAAAATAGAAATAAAATGAATGTGAACACTGTTCTTATTCATTTTAAGCTTAATTGTTCAATTAAGCTAACTAAAATTTACACAATTTTTAATAATAAAATATAGGTCTATTCTTCCTAGTAGATTAAGTACATTGGACAGTTTATCTGTATTTTCTCAAAATGTGATCACATTCAGTGTAAAATCAAGAAACTTCACAATGAAAACAAATATACAGATACAGATTTATATCCTGATTAACACAAATTTATGAATTGCAAAGTAAGCCTATGGCTGTGATGGCTCATGCCTATAATCCCAACCCTTTGGGAGGCCAAGGCAAGAGGATCATTTGAAAACACGAATTTGAGACCAGCTGAACAGCATAGAGAGACATCGTCTCCTTTTTTTTTGTTTTTTAAGCAAGCTTATCTAGAATCAACATGCTACTAATCAAAATATTTTAACATACTTGTGAGATTTTCAGTCAGTCTTTAATTGTGTAGTAACGCATGTCTTCATTAGCAATAGAATGAATTAGGAAGTCACCAAAAGTATGTACTGACATTCTACTATATACCAGATACAATATTAGTTTCAGCTATTTTGTAATATTAGACAAACAAATATAAAATGTTTTCCATCCATAATGTGAAATTTTATTCTAGCTATATTTTAGGCTAATCAAAGACATTTCACTTGTGGGCACAATGGTCTGTATTCAAACCACAATTGTTCCAGGATTTACTCTTTGTATTGTTAGTGGAAAATTCAGTGTAATTGAAATGTTTTCTCATTGTGATTTGATTACCTACGTAATATATTCATTTTTATAACTTCAAATTGTTTAAAAATGTTCAACATCTGAAATAATAAAATCTAAGTAAAAATCTAGTATGATTTTAAGTGCAGAAAAAATATGGTAATTGCATGGTCAAGCTAGATTTTAATGATAGAAAATACATGTTTTGCTACTGATGTCATCTAAAATGACAGAGTAAGAAACTCCACATCTTTCCTTCCACCAAAGCAAAAATTAGGCTGGCAAAATTTCTCAGACTAAACTTCTTAGATCTGTGTAATAGAACCAAAATCTTACAATAACCAGGGAAATGCTTAATAAGGAAAGAAACTGCCAAATTTTCGATAAAAGAGTAGGCAACATGGATCTTTTGCTTAAGGAATAGTGGTTGTGTATTTCGATTTCCCTGGTGGTTTCCTGGGACTTTGCTTACCTTTGTTTTATCTACTTAAAAACATTCTCAAGGCATATGTTGAAAGCATTTAAAGGAAAATATAAGAGCTGCAGGTATTGAGCAAGGGATAATAAATGGAACAAAAAAGCCCTGAAAACAGAGATTGAAGACAAAAATAGATAAGAGAGCTTTCACTTATACAGAGGAGTACAGAAGGCAACATGCATTCCTGGGGCTGAATGCAAGCTCATTAATGACCAAAGAAGATGCTATTCTTTCACCTCTTGCTCACTTTTAGGCTCCATGAAAGCAGAATTTGACAGCTAAGGCAGGGTTGTAAAGGGGCCAACTAGCACTGAAAACACATGCTCAACACAAAAGTAATTTCAAAGAGTAGGAGTTTATTTTTTATTTTTAGTCTCTAGGTGTTCTAGGAAATCTGTTTTGAGTAACATGCTGACCATTAAGCTAACAGAACAGAGATATCTGTCAGTGACCAAGTGACCACACATGACAGAGAATACAGTCTTTACGTAACCAGTTTAGAAAAGTGTTTAAACAAACAGCTAAAACTGACAATGATAATCAGCTCTAGGGTGGGGCAGAATCTGACTTCCAGAATTAAAATATTATAATATTCAATATATCCAATTTTTTACAAAAAGAAAATATGAACTATAAAGAGAAACAAGAATGTATAGACCACTCATAAGGGAATAAAGAAAAGGAATTACTAGAAAATGTATGGGAGGAACCCCAGACATTAAACTATCTAGACAAATATTTTATATCAGGTATCTTTACTATTCTTAAAGAGTTAAAGAAAATCAATGAAAACAACTAAAAAAAAAACAACAACAAAAAAAAAGGGGGAACAATCTCACCAAATATAGAATCCCAATAGAAAGAGAACTTATAAAAATAAATCCAAATAGAAATCCTAGAATAAAACATTTTATAACTGAAGTGAAAAATTTACTAGAATTTAACAGCAAATTTGAGTATACAGAAGAAATAAGTAAACTCAAAAATACATTAATTAAGACTGTTATGAGAAGCAGAAATAAATAGAATAAAGAAAATTTATAGGGCCTAAGAGGCCTGTGGGGCACCATCAAGCACACCAAAATACACACAATGTGAATCCCAGAAGGAGAGGTAAGAAAGGGCCAGAAAGAAAAAACATAAATAGTAGATGAATACTTTCTAAATATGGTGAAAGACATCGGCCTATAGATCCAAGTAGGTCAATGAACTCCATGTGGAAAAGCTCAAAGAGAGTCATACTGACATGTATTATAATTATGTTGTTAAAGCCAAAGAAAAAATGAGAATCTTGAAAGTAACAAGAAAGAAGCAACTTATAACTTATGAGATTAACACACAATTTCTCATGAGCAACCCTGAGAGCAGAGGGTAGCAGGATGACTTATTCAGGGTGATGAATAAAAGCAAATATCAAGCAAAATTTTTTAACCAGCAAAACTGCTCTTAAAAAAATTAAAGAGAAATTGAAAACATTCTCAGTAAAACAAACGCAGAGAAAGTTTGTCAATAGTAGATCTGCCCTTCAATAAATACTCAAGGGAACTTTTCAGGATAAATTGAAAGTACATTAGGCAATAACTGAAGCCAAATAGAAATAAAGCACATTGGTAAATGTGACTACATAGGTAAATATAAAAACCATCATTATTTTATTTTTGGCTTTCACCTCCTCTTTTTTTCTTATGTTATTCAGAAGACAATTGTCTGAAACAATAATTATAAATCTATACAAGTGGATATATGATATGGAAAAATAATGTTTTAAATTTTGCTAATAAAATTATTTGTAATTTCTTCTTCTTTGTTATATAATACCTATATATAGTCATTTGTTTTATCTCTTGGCCTATGAAGCCTATTTACTCTGTATTCCTTTACAAAAAGCACTTGTTGGCCCTGTTGTAAACATCATAATGCATTAAGAAAAATGTCTATAGAATAAAAGTCCTACTGTATTGCCAATATAATTTTTAAATGACCGATAAATACAGCACTGGTACACAGCCCTTCTAAAATTCCAATCAGCTTCTCTTCCTAGACACAAGTCATTGTTTCTTTATCTTGAACATGAGATATAGGAGTTGTTTTATAAAAGTTACTCATTTTATGAATTTATATACATATATATAAACTTCTTTTATCATGTGAACATAGTCATAAAGTTATGCTGCACTACTAGGAGTATAATGAGAAAGAGCCACCCCTGCTGCATAGTTTCCTCCTCTTAATTAACATAGCTCAGAGGCATCCTTCCCAACTCAGTAGGTATTTATTTTGGAATGTAACTCCATAGTTATAATAGCATTCTTACAATATTATATCATAATGGAACAATTTTAGACTACTTCAGAGATAGTGGTACATACGTTGTGGTGATTTGGCACTTGGCAGCATTGTCTATTTCCTGAAGTGAGTATTTCTTTCCTGTTTTGTCTAACCATCTCCAAACACTTCCATATCCTTTACTATTGATAGAATTGCTCCTAAAGGAAGATTCCCAGAAGATAAAGAGGAAAAGCCAGTGGTAATCATCATTCTCTCTAAAGACTTTTCAAACCCCCTTTTATTTTTTTTTCTTCCAGTGAAGGGCTTCATGCTTGCCCTTGCTGTCCCTAAGAGCCTGGAGACTAGGTTATTCTTAGTATGTATCCTGTGAAGAATGATCTATCACTTGTACAGGAGACCCTTGAATTTATTCTGCTTAATGCTTTGGGAGAAGATATCTAGAATAAATATGTAGTAGTTGTACAAACTTTCAGAAAATCCTCTTACCAGTTTCATTACTTTATACGTATCTATAAAGATATATCTATAAATAGATATGTATATATAAATAGAAACCCCGTGTCTGCTAAAAATACAAAAATTAAATGGGTGTGGTGGCACTGGCCTGTAGTCTAAGCTACTTAGGAGGCTGAAGTGGGAGGATCACCTCAGCCCAGGAGGTCAAGCCTGCAGTGAGCTGAGATCAAACCACTGCACTCGAGCCTGGGGGACAGAGCTAGACCCTGTCTCAAAAAGAAATACAGTTTAACTACTTTATACGTATCTGTAGATAGTGCGGTGGTTTGATCTCACCTCACTGCAGGCTTGACCTCCTGGGCTGAGGTGATCCTACCACTTCAGCCTCCTGAGTATCTGAGACTACAGGCCAGTGCCACCACGCCCATCTAATTTTCATATTTTTAGCAGACACGGGGTTTCGCCACCTTGCCCAGGCTGATCTGGAACTCCTGACCTCAGATAATCTGCCCACCTTGGCCTCACAAAGTGCTGCGATTACAGGTGTGAGCCACCATGCCCTGCCTCTATATTTTAATATAAGTGGTGATGACAATATTTTAGACTGTTTAAAAGTCTCTAAAAAAAACTTGCTTTTTTTTTTCTTTTTTCAGAATCACTTGTACCTGTGTTACTAAAACAATAAAAAGTCTCCATCTGTTTTTAGAAGATTTCCAATTACTTTCTCTCTTATCAGTAGTAGTTGCCTCCACTTCACTTTATTCTTGAATGTTTCCATTATTTAAAATTTATCTATTACAATGTTACTTCTGAAGGAAATACTGGCAAGTGAATGCATCCTGTTTCTCATGTATAACTAGAAATTTACAATATATTTCAGAAACTCTACAATCTGATATTTTCTGACTCTACAAAAATCTTCTGGGTTTTCCCTTCCGTTTTCATCAGATTACTTGGCAACACAGCACAACTACATTTGAATTGAGTTTCATTTCTTAACGTGTTGCTAATCACAAGTTCAATGATTTTTGAATTATAAATAAAAACAAAATATGTCTTGCTGAAAACCAGTAATGCCTTATGGAGAACAACACCTGCTTTTGATAGCTTCAGGTGATAATTTATTTTACAGTTTATTTTCTATTTAAAATAAACAGTGTTCTATAAGAATGAATAAAAGAAAGACTTATGAGTCCCCTAGTTGGCAATCCCTCCCAGTTTGACTTATACAGAGAAGCTCTTATTTGTTTGTTTCCCTCAATGCTTTTTAGCAGGATCCATGACAGAGCATGAAAATGACAACAAACAGTTTAACAACTATTCTGATTCTTTAAAATGGCTGATCTGAATAGAATAAAAATTGTCAGATGCTTCAAATGCAATATAAAAATTGGACTGGTATTAAATTTATCCAAGCTTATTGAAATGATTTTTTTTTTGGTTGAGCTGAAATTAGTTTTTACTTATGTGATAAAACAACACTTGAGAAAAATATAGGATTTTATATTGCAATAAACAAAAAGACTAAATATTGCACCTTACATTACTATAAAATAAATCACCACTATCTCTGGTTTATATAGAGAACTTTGCAGCAGAGTTAGAGATATTGTCCAGCATTATATTGAAAGAAACAATAATTTTCAACTGCATTGAAATTTTTGTGAGTGTGCACACACATAGGAATAATTTGAGAGCATCAGCATCTCAACATTGAGGATTGCATTGGTACAATTGGAGATTATATATTTTACACAATATTCTTTTAGAAATTTTTACTTAACAATTTACCTATTCTTATCCTTAATTCTACTCCAAGGAGCTGAAGGCAAACATGTCTCTTTGTTCTCTTGTTTCTTTTTAATCTTGTAGAGTTAGTTATTTTAGATTGGGACATTCAAGTAATAATGGAAGAACAGATATTTTCTATTAGCAAGCCAATAAATGTTATTTAATGTTGTTAGAATAGTAAAAGCTATTTCATGTAACTTAACATTTTTATTTAGCAAGCTCCCTAAGGCTATTTCAGAGGGATTTGATTCTATTCAGATGGAAAATAGTTCTACTATAAACAAAACCAAATGTTGTTAAAAATTTATATAAATATAACAAAAATCATGGATGTAATAGAAAATAAATATACTTAATAGCTCTGAACATTAAACTCCCTTCTTATCATTGAATCTTTTGGGTAAAATGGTGATATAATAATAATTTACTTATGTTTTCAAAGTTATTATATGTATATTATTTTAATACATTCATCAAAATAACCCAGTTAGGTGTATAAGAGGGATTTGATAACGAAAAATTTTATTTAAGGTATTCTAAAGAAAATTAACAACAGACTATTTGGTAACTTTTTTTTTCTTTTTTGTGAAAATTATCCAATATCAAGTTATGAAATGTGGAAGTCAGCCTGAGATTAAGAAAGAAAACTAATAAAGGGCAGTCAGATTACTTCATTTATTGAGCAACTAAAATACAAACAAACTTTAAAAATTGCAATTGAGATACACAAGTAAAGACTGACCCCGTTGCTGAATTCTTGGTCAGAATGAAACAGAACATATAAAAAGAAGCATATAATAAACATACGTATGGAAACCACAAATTAAATACATATACATGTCAAATATTTTAGCTGATAGAAAGTGGATAGGAATAATACACTGTGAGAATAGTGATATTTGAGATTATTATGGTACAAATTCAAAGAAGATATTTATATTTAGAATAATTTTGTGAAGAAATAGGTAAGTGGGAAAATAATAGGAAGGAATACCCATAGAAGAGGATAATAGTCTGCACGTTCTCACTCATATGTGGGAGCCGAGGAAATGGATCTCATGAAAATAGAAAGCAGATTGATAAAGGGGAGGGAGGGATGACAAGTTGATTAGTGGGTACAAATATATGGTTTGATAGGAAAAATAAAACCTAGTGCTTGATAGATCAGAAGGGTGACTATAGTTTACAATACTGTATTGTTATATTCCAAAATGGTTAGTTTATGCTAGTTATGTTTCCAGCATAAAAGACAAATATTTCAGATGATGTATATCCCAAGTATACTGATTTGATTTTTACAAACTATATACATGTATTAACTTATCATATGCATTCCAAAACTATGTACATCTATTATGCACAATAAAAGTTTTTAAAAAAAATTAAAAAAGAAAAAAATGAGAGGGCAATAGTCAATAAAAGGTAAACTTAGTAGTCTGGATTGCTCAGACTCAGCCCATTCCAAATATAGATCTATTTTAAAAAATGAAAAAGTACCTGGCCAGTTGCTGGGAGATAACGCTTGTTCCCTTGAAATAGTCTTCCCAATGAGTCTTTTTATATGCCTGAGGCCTTGGGTCACACTTTACTTATGGCAAATGCCTGCTTTTATATGCCTGAAGCCTTGGCCCATGTTGTACCAGTTTGACCAGATAAGTTTATTCCACAAATGCGATGTATTTTATACAGGTCATGTTGGTCTGTGGTCAGGTGCTGAAGTCTGAGCATCTGAGGTCAGTCATGTGCCTGACTGACTCTCAACAAAAACACTGGCCATCAAGAATCTGGTGAGCTTTCCTAGTTAGCAACACTTAGCATGTATTGTTATACGTCGTTGCTGAGAGAATTAAGTGCATTCCTGTTTGACTTCACAAGTGTGGACATCTAGATGATTTCTCCTGGACTTTAGTCCATGCATTTTTCCCCTCTGCTGGTTTTAATCTGTATCTTCTCAATGAAATAAGCCATAACTGAGTGTAACAGCTTTCCTAGCCTTGTGGGTCCTTATTAGCAAATCCTTGAGCCTAATAGTGGTCTTGGGGATGACTGACACAGTAGCTTTAAAAGTACAGAGTATAAATTGATAGTTTCAAGATTCTAATGTTCTCTAAGTTGTGAATACAATACATTAAAAATATTAAACCTTTAAAAATTATTTTAGAGGTGAATCTTTATAATAGTATTCATATTAAGCATAGTTTCTTTATGTAAATTATTTCATGTTCCAATCTAAAAACACTATTTGAATTAAAGGAATCAATCAAAATCCATGGCTATAATTATGTAGCTATTTGAAATAAGGCTATCTTACATATATTAATAAATAAAATAACTACAACTGATAATTTTTGAGTGCTTATTATGTTTCAGACGATTTTCTGGGTACTTTATATGTACTATTTTATTCAGTTTTCATAAGCCCCTTTAGCATAGTTTACTAGTATTATTCCCATTTTATAAGAACTGAGAATAAAAGATATTAAGAAACTTGCCCAAAGTCACGAAACAACTAGTTGATGGTGATAAGACTAGAATCTTAAGAATTTTGGATTTACAATCCTTATATTATGCATTTCTGTATGTCAGACATGATACTGAGTACTTTAGATACATAATTTATTTACCCTCAAAATCACATAAGAAAGTTTTCACATTTTACAAAGAAGGAGGCTCAAAAGGATTCAGCAATTTATTCAAGGTCACTGGACTAGCAAGGTACAAAACTATAAATCAAAAGTATTGGCCTGTATTGATGTTATTCATTGATACAGTTGATTAGGGCTACCTGAAAGGAGAGAGAGGCAAGATAAAAAAGATTATTTCAATAGTGTTAGGTCAACAAAATCTAAAACAGTAATAAGATGAGTAAGAAAAAGTGCAGTTAATTTAATTAAAAGAAACAATATAAATCAATTTGTAAAAAATAAAAAAATAGAAGTGTAAAAATCAATCCTGCTTTAAAACAAAACCAAAGAAAACAAAGGAATATATAGACTCAAGATAAGACTTTAAAGAAGTGCCTGTAGCAAATAGTAAAAACTATCCTTCTTATGTGAACTAAAAATGATATGTTGTATAAAATGTAAAATATATTATATCGGACACGTTTTAAGACTCTTTATATTAATTATTTCATGGACTTATTTCCCTGAACAAGAAATAATTTTTTAAAAAAGTTGTCAGCAACTGAGATAATAGTTTTTTTTGTTGTTAGCTTATTTGTTTTAACTTGCATGAATTTACTCTGGAGTTGAGTGTAACATTCCCAGTTCAGCAAAATAAGCTTGTAATTGTTCATTTTCTAATTTTTTGATGGACTTTAGACTTTGAATAACTAAACTATAAATTCAAAAAGACATTAAGATTTAATAGGGATAGAATAATCATTAGAATAAATTTAAGACCATATTTTTGATAGTTTTTAATCTAAAAATCTTTCTTCATTGCTATCCTTTCTCTCTTTTTGGTACACTGTAGCTCCCAGTGTGAAGTTAAGTCTTAAGCAGCACACTTCTATTTCGAGGCAGAGATTGATTCCGAGATGTTTCTCCTACACTGCTTAACAATTAATAAATGTTCAAGGGTTATAAGCTTTCTTTCACTTATGGTTTCATTTACTATGTTGCAATAATTTGTTCTATCTGAAAAATATGGCTGTTTATTTTATTCCTTACCAAGGCTTATCATATTCCATCCCCTTGTCTGAGAAAATTTAGCTGTATAGCAAGATATTATTCAAACTTCATGTATTCCTCTCTTGTTCTGACTCCAAAGAAAATAATACTTTTAGTGTTTTTTTTGTAATCCCATGGCATGAATAATAAGAATTTTTTTTTAAAAAAAACATATACACCTACTCTATATAAATTACTCACAGAAGTTGACATTTTAAATGATACATTAACAAATAATGCATTAAATATTCAGCACATATTGATGGGCTATTATTTGCCCATTTCTAGTGTTAACTGAACAAGATATAATTCTCATTCTCAAATAGCTTGTCCAATATGGTAATCAGGTAATTGAGATTGTGAAATTTATACCCCTATGAAAGAACAAAAGAGAGAGCCCTAAAATAACTCTGAAAATCAGGGGAAATTTCTTTCATAAAATGATTTGGCAAATATTTAAAGAAAGGAAATTGTCTGGGCAAGAACTAAATGGATTTGTTTGTAAAGGGGGTGCCTATTATTATTCTAGTGTTACTTTAAACAATACCCAATATTTAATTAAAGATTTTCAGCCTAAATATTATGTAACCTCATTTTTATTTATGTAATCTGGCAGGTTCACAATTGAAGTAAAGAATTGCTGTCATAATTGTAAGGAATTGGGAAAAATGCAACTGCTTTCTGTTATCTTTAATCAGCTTCTAGAATGGTGTTATTATACTAGTGATCATGTTCATTCTGTTCATTTGTAATTCAAATTTAATGAGAACTACCCAATACCAATACTTTTGAGAAGCACTAAATATAGAGGGGAATTTCTAAAGCCAATTAGAATTAATACATAAATAAGATTCTACATCAATTATCTATGAATGCATACCAAATAATCACAGAAGTTTGCAGTTTAAAATAACAAAATTATTTAAAATTTCTCTTGTTTCTGTGGGTTTGAATTTTACAAGCAGCTTGACTGATTGGGTTCTCTCAGGGTCTCAAATGAGGATTCTGTCAAACAATTAGCAAAACCTGGAATCATCTTGAGGGCTTTTTTACTTGGAAGTCTGATGTCTGAGCTGGGAAGACTCAATAAGATGGAAGATGGGACTGCTTACTGCTTGAAAACCTTCCTCAGCATTCCTCTCTACCTCTAAGTGGGTCCTCTACATAGTCTGTTTTCAGGGTAGCAGCGTCAAATAACCTAGAATCCTTATATGAAGGCTTAGGGCTTTCAAAGAAGACAATCTAAGAAATCTACACAAAAACAATCTTTTCTTCTGACCTAGCATGTAAAGTCAAATAATGTCACTTTGCCATATTTCATCTGATATAAGGAAATCATGAAAGAAAGTTCATACTTAAGGAAAAGGAGTTTATACTCCGTTTATACTCCATCTCTTTTTTTTTTTTTTTTTTTTTTTTTTTTGAGACGGAGTCTTGCTCTGTCACCTAGTCTGGAGGGCAGGAGCTTCATCTTGGCTCACTGCAACCTCTGCCTCCTGGGTTCAAGGGATTCTCCTGCCTCAGCCTCCCATGTAGCTAGGATTACAGACACCCACAACCATGCCCAGCTAATTTTTATATTTTTAGTAGAGACGGAGTTTCACCATGTAGGTAAGGCTGGTCTCAAACTCCTGACATCAGGTGATCCACCCACCTCGGCCTCCCAAAGTGCCGAGATTACTCCATCTCTTAAAAAAAAAAAAAAAAGAATGCACCTTTAGTAAGGAAGGTTATAAAACATAGTCAGAAAGGTAAGGCATGTTGAAGATTGTCTGTGAAAGTCATGAAAAATGTTTTATAAAAAGGAATTTATGCAGGAAATATATGATTTTTGTTTTGAAGGTCTAAACATGTTCAAAATGTTAAAAAAAAAACAAACAACTGAAGAGTTCATGAATATCCCGATATATTTTAAATCAAGCACAGAGTTCTAGTTACTATCTAGGATGTGGAAAGATGGAAAGACTAGAGACTATCACTCCCATCTTTACAAACAAAGCAATAAAAGTTGAGTGAAACAAAAAGCCACAGTTTTGTTGAATCTGAGAAAAAACAGGGAAAACTAACTCTTCTGAAACCTACAGAAACACTGGGGCCTAAGCGGAGGGGGAGAGAGAGAGAGAGAGAGTTGGAGACCTAGGATAAAAGCAGTCAGATACCAGTAAGAAGAATTCACCAGAAGTTGTTAATGAATAGATCAAAGCCAAATATGGCTTACATCCAAAAAAAAAAAAAATTTGCAAGATCCCTGAGAAAACGTCCATCATAGTATAGAGAAGAACAACAGCTGTTGTAAGAAAGACGTGGGACCTATCAGATTGGTCTCCCTTATCTCCTCTATGGGGGAAAAGAGCCTTAAACTAAAGAGAGAACAACAAATATTGTTATCCTTAGGGCACAAGGAAAAATCCATTGTAGCTGTGTAGAAGGAATACAATATAAGGTATAATCCTAGGGAAAGGAAGGGCATCAAGTATATGTGTTAAACTCATATCTACATTTGGGTAGGGAGCGAATATTGACATTGAGAAAGCAAGACTCCTGAGATCTGCCGACCAAATGCCTGCCTAAAACTAAAACTAAAGTTTTACAATCCCCATCTTCTATCCTTTTCCCACCCTCAGCTAACAAGCTGTTCTCAATTTATAGGGGAATGCTGCTGAGAGAACATCCCTCTGTGAGGCACAGTGCAAATGGGAAACACAAAATTAAGGATAGAGTAGTTATTGAGAAAAATCTTTTGTCAAACAAGCTTCCACCATAAAAACATTGTCTTTTGAAGGAATTTAAAGCTTATGGTGCCCTGAGATTAATCATAGCAACGACAACAACAAAGCTCAAACTCACCTCAACTCCTGACTGCATTGACCAAAACATTGCTATTAATGGCCCAAGGCAAAATGAGTTGGTGATTTCCAAACATCCAAACATATTTATACAAAACTGTGTAAATATAAAATATTGCCCTACACAATATTTCTGAAATTCAGCCAAAAATTGTGAAGAGGTAAGAGATAACTCACTACCATGAAACAAACCAATCAATAGAAATAGACTCAAATATGATATATGTGCTGGAATTACCAGAGAGAAAATTTAAAATATTGAAAAACATGTTAAAGACTAATGGAAAAGGTTGACATGCAAGATTGCATGGGTAATGTGAGCAAGAGATGGAAGTCAAAAGAAATGCAAAATATGAAAATAACAGAGATGAAGTAAGCTGATTACTGAAAGCAACATAGCTGAGGAAGGAATCAGGGAACTTGAAAATAAGTAAATGGAAATTACCTAAACTAAAACACAAATAGAAAAATAGTAAAAATATTTGAAAGCTATGAGATAATATACAAAATACTTAATACTTTTATTACTGTAATCACAGAGAAAAAAGAATGGGAACGAATATTCCAAAATTAATAACAAACAGCAAAGTACAAGTGAGACACCTATAAAATAGCCAGGGTGAGGTAGGCTGGAATGAGGTGTGGATATTGCATACATAAAAACAAAGGATAGAATAACAGAGATTTCTCATAAACCAGGCAAGGTTGAAGCAAACAGAGTGATATATGTCAAGTGCTGGAAAAAAAAACAAAAACAAAAACAAAAAAAAAAAAACTGTCAACTCAGGATTTTAGGAAAAAAAATGAAAAATGAAGAACAAATAAAGAGTATGTCAGACAAAATATAACAAAACCAAAAAGCCAACAGAAAGAAACTGCAACAAATGAGAGATTCACTTCCAGCAGACCATCACTACAAGAAGTTAAAAGATAAAGGAATAAATGTGCCATCAGAGAGAATTTTAGATCTTCACAAACAAATGAAGAGCACAGAAAACAGGAAAAAATGAGAAAAAGGTAAAAAGTAAAACTAAAATTTTATTTATATTTCAGTTGCTCTAGAAAAATACTCATTCTCTAAATAAAACATAGTACTGATATACTACATATTTGAGCATAGGTTTAACTTACAATTTATAACAGGAATACCACAAAGTACAAGGTAGGGGAAATGGGAATTGATAGGTGTTAGATCCTTAAACTACATATGAAGTAGCATAAATTTATTTGAAAATAAATTGCTATGTATTACAAGGTATATCACAAATTATAGGGAACTACTAAATATTTAATATGCAATATTAATCAATAAGAGAAAAAATCAAATTAAAACATTGTCAATGTAAAAGCAGAGAGTACAGTAGAGAATAAAGAATCAAAGAACAGAATAATGAATAGAAAACAGCTAACAAGGTGGTAAATATTACCAGTAAGGTTCATGTTTACATTACATGAAAGCAATCTGGAGGCACAAATAAAATGAAGAAATTGTCAAGTTTGGATAGCAGAAGCAAGACCTAATTATATGTTGCCTAAAAGGAGCCCTCTTAAATATAAGAGCATGAGTTAAATGTCCAAGAATGGTGAAAGTTATACCATGGAAGCACTAATCAGAAGAAGTCTGGAAGAGCTATATTGATACCAAAGTAGATTTTATAGCGTAAATATGAAAGGGATAAAGGAATATATTAATAAATAAAGGTAATAATTCTATAAGATATAACAGTCTTAAATATGTATGCACCTAAAAGAGAGCTTCAGAATTTATAAAGCAAATTCTGACTTCACCTGAAGGATGTAGAGACCTGGAAAGAGCATTGTTCAAACAATTAAAACAGCAGAAGGAACTACAGATTTCTGATATTTCTTGAATGCATCAAATAACTGAAGTCACAGGGCAAACGACTAACATCCTATCTTGAGAAAGACCATCTCATGCAGGGAAAAACAAAATTTCAGGATTTGCTTATCTTGTGCAAATACTGGCAAAAGGTATATACACTAGTGAAAATGTCAGAAATTTTTAACATACTGCTAAAAACTAAATATAGGCTAGTGTGATTGTTTGAAGAATCTGGTAGTCATCGACAGAGGGAGGTTTGCACTCTCTTGCAGGCTTTTCCTCCAAGAAACTTACCAGGTAGTCACAAGAAACACAGTAGAGGATCCTAAAAACTTCTTCCTGATGGTGGCTAATTAAGGGAAAGAACAGCCACTGCTGAAGTTCCGTTCAGACTTATTTTCTCCAATCACTACCAGACACACATATTCCCTATCTCTCTTACAGAACAAAAGCACTAATCTGCAGGGGAAAGGCCATAATATCTGTAGTCCGAGGCTGCTGATGGAAACTCAGTGCAGCAATGGCAGGGGAACAGGTACCACCACCTCAACTTTGCCCAGACATTGTCTTCCATGTTTTAGATTAATCTAGTGCTTTGTTTGTTTCTTAATTCTAGACATTTTATAGTTTATAGTATGAATCTAAACTGATTACAGTCTATCTTCAAGTGATGTTATACCACTTCATTTACAGTGTAAGAATTTTATCAGAGTTGACCGTCATTTCATTCCTTTAAGTCTTTATGTTATTGTCATTCTTTTGCTTTCATATATAATATAAACCTCAGAATTCATTGCTATTATTTTTTTTAAATAATTATATTAAAAATAAGAAAATCATTTTCTTATGGTGTTTCTGGTTTTAATCATTATATATTTGGATGTGGTATCATTATTCTTCTGCCTGAAATACATTTTTTAACATTTCTTTTGTCTGTGTGTGTGTGTTTATTATATTTTAAATCCTTGGATACATGTGCAGAATGTGCAGGTTTGTTACATAGGTATACACGCACCATGGTGGTTTGCTGCACCCATCAACCCATCATCTACATTAGGTATTTCTCCTAATACTATCCCTCCCCCAACTCCCTACCCCCCAACAGGTCCTGGTGTGTGATGTTCCACTCCCTGTGTCCATGTGTTCTCATTGTTCAACTCCCACTTATGAGTGAGAATATACAGTGTATGGTTTTCAGTTCCTGTGTTAGTTTACTGAGAATGATGGTTTCCAGCTTCATCCATGTCCCTGCAAAGGACATGAACTCATTCTTTTTTATGACTGCATAGTATTACATGGTATATATGTGCCACATTTTATTTATCCAGTCTATCATTAATGAGCATTTGGGTTGGTTCTAAGTCTTTTCTATTGTGAACAGTGCTGCAATAAACATATATGTGCATGTGTCTTTGTAGTAGAATGATTTATAATCCTTTGGTTGTATACCCAGTAAAGGGATTGCTGGGTCAAATGGTATTTCTGATTCTAGATCTTTGAGGAATTGCCACACTGTCTTCCACAATGGTTGAACTAATTTACACTCTCACCGAGAGTGTAAAAGCGTTCTTATTTCTCCATGTTCTCTCCAGCATTCGTTGTTTCCTGACTTGTTAATGATCACCATCTCACAATGAGATGGTATCTCACTGTGGTTTTGATTTGAATTTCTCTAATGAGCAGTGATGATGAGCTTTTTTTCATATCTTTGTTGGCCACATGAATGTCTTCTTTTGAGAAGTGTCTGTTTAGATCCTTCGCCCACTTTTTGACGGGGTTGTATGTTTCTTTCTTGTAAATTTGTTTAAGTTCATTGTAGATTCTGGATATTAGCCCTTTGTCAGATGGGTAGATTGCAAAAATTTTCTGCCATTCTGTAGGAGGCCTGTTCACTCTAATGATAGTTTCTTTTGATGTGCAGAAGCTCTTTAGTTTAATTAAATCCCGTTTGTCAAGTTTGGCTTTTGTTGCCATTGCTTTTGGTGTTTAGTCTTGAAGTCTTGGCCCAGGCCTATGTCCTGAATTGTATTGCCTAGGATTTCTTCTGGGGTTTTTATGGTTTTAGGTCTTATGTTTAAGTCTTTAGCACATCTTGAGTTAATTTTTGAACAAGGTGTAAAGAAGGGGTCCAGTTTCAGTTTTCTGCATATGGCTAGCCAGTTTTCCCAACACCATTTATTAAATAGGGAATCCTTTCCCATTGCTTGTTTTTGTCAAATTTGTTAAAAGAGGAAGTCAAATTGTCTTTGTTTGCAGATGGCATGAGTGTATATTTAGAGAACCCCATCGTCTCAGCCTCAAATCTCCCTAAGCTAATAATCAGTGCCCCAAAATCACAAGCATTCCTATAAAACAATAATAGACAAATATAGAGCAAATCATGAGTGAACTCCCATTCACAATTGCTACAAAGAGAATAAAATACCTAGGAATACAACTTACAAGGGATGTGAAGGGCCTCTTTAAGGAGAACTACAGACCACTGCTCAAGGAAATAAGAGTGGACACAAACAAATGGAAAAACGTTCCATGCTCATGGATGGGAAGAAGAATCAATATCATGAAAATGGCCATTGTCCCCAAAGTAATTTATAGATTCAATGCTATCTCCATCAAGCTAACACTGGCTTCTTCAAAAAATTAGAAAAAACTACTTTAAATTTCACATGGAATCAAAAAAGAGCCTGTATAGCCAAGACAATCCTAAGCAAAAAGAACAAAGCTGGAGGCATCATGCCTCCTGACTTCAAACTATACTACAAGGCTACAGTAACCAAAACAACATGGTACTGGTACCAAAACAGATATATAGACCAATGGAACAGAACAGAGGCCTGAGAAATAACGCCACACATTTTTTAGCATTTCTTTAGAGAGAGTCAGCTCATGGTGGATTTGCTCGGCTTTTGTAGCTCTGAAAACATTTTTTATTTTGCCAATGTATTTTTTCTGGGTATTAAATATTGAACTGACTAATTTTTAATTTTCTCTCAATACTTGAAAGGTGTTTTACACTCTCATCACTTATATGGTCTTCAGTTGGAAATCTAGTTTCATCATTATATTCATTTTCCTATGACATATTTTTTTCCTCTTTGACTGTCATTAAGATGTTCACTTATTATAACTAAATTTTGAGCAAATTGATTTTATGTTGTCACTTTCTTTCCATTTCTTGTGCTTTGGGTTGGTTTTTGGATCTGTAAATTTAAAACTTCCATTAAGTCTAATACATTTTTGATCATTATATTTTTCAATATTTATGTTTCTTTTCTATCTTTTACCCATTAGGGACTCTAATTACCTATGTAGTAGGCCGCTTGAAGTTGTGCCACTGCTCACTGCAGCTTTTTCTGTTTTTTAAAAATTTCCTTTTTATCTTTGTGTTTCATTTTTTGAAGTTTCTATTTCTATAAGCTTATTAATATTTTTCTTTGCAGTGTCTGATATGGTGAGTTTTTCATCCCAGTTATTGTGGTTTTCATCTCCATAAGTGTTTTTCTATCATTATTAAATCTACTAGATTTTTACTTAACTTTTGAACATATGGAATGAAGTTGTAATAACTGTTTAAATGTCCTTCTATACTAATTATAACAGCTGTGTAAGCTTGGTTCTCTTTCTATTGATAGTTTTTCTCCTTATTGTAGGTCATTTTTCTCCTGCCAGCCTGAAATTCTTTGATTAGATGCCACACATTGTATATTTTTCCAAGTTGAGTTCTAAGTATATTTTGTATTGCACGTGTTTCATTAACCTGTTTTCCTGAAATCTTGCAATAAAATTATTGAAAGGAATTTGATGCCTTCCTATTTATCTTTTATGACTTGTAAGCTGGGCCTAATAAGTGCTCAGTCTTGGATTAATTATCTCCTACTAATGAAGCAAGACTTTGCAAAGTAGGATACCCTGTAAACTAGTTTTCCTTTTTAATTTTAGCTCATGCCAATGGGCACCATATCCAGCCCTCTGAGTGTGTTAGAGACTATTACTTATAACTCATTTAAATGAAGTTTTTCTTTGGCTTGGATAATTCCTTCATAAATACATTGAAACTATTCAATACTTGATGAGGACTTTTTACATGTCATTGGGGTTCTCTCTGTACAAATATCCATTCTCCGGTACACCATTCTGTTAGCTTTTACTGCCTCACTCTTCCTGGACTCTTAGTTCTGTCTCAACTGAGGGAGTTGTCCAGGTTAATCTCAGTTACTCCTGCATGCCCAATAAACCTGCAAAATCTTTCAGGGCAGTAAACTGCAACAATTGTAGGGTTCAGCATGTTTGTTTACAATCTTTTTTTTTTTCAGGATCACTGTTCTTTTCTGCTTGATGTCCAATTTAAAAGATAATTTATATATTTTGTCTGTTTTTGTTTTTGGTTGTTTTGGGAAAGAATGTGTGTTTGGTTCTTGCTATGCTCTCTTGGCTGGAATTGGAAGTTGACAGTGGTTAACTTTTAAATGTCTTCATCAGAATACAAGATTCAAATATCAGATTAAAATTAAGTTGGAGAGTAATCAACACACAAATGTGAGTGAGAGGTGACAGCGTGCTGGCAGCCCTCGCTCACTCTAGGCATATCCTCGGCCTCGGCGCCCACTCTGGCTGTGCTTGAGGAGCCCTTCAGCCTGCCACTGCACTGTGGGAGCCCCTCTCTGGGCTGGCTGAGGCCAGAGCCAGCTCCCTCTGTTTGTGGGAAGGTGTGGAGGGAGAGGTACAGGCAGGAACCAAGGCTGTGCATGGCACTCGCAGGCCAGCGCGAGTTCTGGGTGGGCACGGACTTGGTGGGCTCCGCACTCGGAGTGGCCGGCGCCACCGGCCCCGGGCAGTGAGGGGCTTAGCACCCGGGCCAGCAGCTGCAGAGGGTGTGCTGGGTCGCCCAACACTGCCGGCCTACCCATGCCACACTCGAATTCTCGCCAGGCCTCAGCTGCCTCCCCGCGGGGCAGGGCTCAGGACCTGCCACCTGCCATGCCTGAGCAAATCCCCCCAGCCCCAGTGGGCTCCCGCGTGACCCAAGCCTCCCCAACGGGTGCTGCCCCCTGCTCTGCGGAGCCAAGTCCCATCGATCACCCAAGGGCTGAGGAGTGCGGGCACACGGTGTGGGACTGACAGGCAGCTCCGCCCACGGCCCCAGTGTGGGATCCACTAGGGGAAGCCAGCTGGGCTCCTGATTGGGTGGGGACTTGGAGAACTTTTACGTCTAGCTGGAGGATTGTATATGCAGCAATCAGCACTCTGTGTCTAGCTCGGGATTTGTGGATGCACCATTTGGCACTCTGTATGTAGCTAATCTGGTGGGGACTTATATCTAGCTATAGGATTGTAAATGCACCAATCAGCACTCTGTGTCTAGCTCAGGGATTGTAAATGCATGAGTCAGCACCCTGTGTCTAGCTCAAAGTTCGTAAACACACCAATCAGCACTCTGTGTCTAGCTAAAGGTTTGTAAACACACCAGTCCGTGCTCTGTGTCTAGCTAATCTAATGGGAACTTGGAGAACTTTTATGTCTAGCTAGAGAATTGTAAATGCACCAATCAGCACTGTGTGTCTGGCTCAGGGATTGAAAACGCACCAATCAGCACCCTGTGTCTAGCTCAAGGTTTGTAATTACACCAATCAGTGCTCTGTGTCTAGCTAATCTAGTGGGGACTTGGAGAACTTTTGTGTCTAGCTCAAGGTTCGTAAATGCACCAATCAGCACCCTGTCAAAATGGACCAATCAGCTCTCTGTAAAATGGACCAATCAGCAGGATGTGCGTGGGGCCAGATGAGGGAATAAAGGCAGGCTGCCAGAGCCAGCAGCTGCAACCCACTCATGTCCCCTTCCACACTGTGGAAGCATTTTTCTTTCACTTTTTGCAATAAATCTTGCTGCTGCTCACTCTTTGGGTCCACACTGTCTTTATGAGCTGTAACACTCACCACGAATGTCTGCAGCTTCACTCCTGAGGCCAGCGAGACCAAGAACCCACCCGGAAGGAATGAACAACTCTGGACGGGAGGAAGGAACAACTCCAGACGTGCCACCTTCCACCTTAAGAGCTGTAACACTCACTGCGAAGGTCTGCAGCGTCACTCCTGAAGCCAGCGAGACCACGAACCCACCAGAAGGAAGAAACTCCGAACACGTCCGAACATCAGAAGGAACAAACTCCAGACACACCATCTTTAAGAACTGTAATACTCACTGCGAGGGTCCAGGACTTCATTCTTGAAGTCAGTGAGACCAAGAACCCATCAATTCTGGACACATGAGGACAAGGTCTGATGGAACTTTAGACAATGTTATGACTGCATTTAGTTAATTGATACTGACAAATACGAGTATTAACATTTCTTTATTTTTGTTTTTGGCAATAGTGTTGTAGTAACTTATTACTTTAAGGTTATCGGAACTATTGATCATTGTGGCCTATTAAATCCTAGGAGATTTAATAGGTCCCTTGGATTATGAGTTCTACAATGTGTTGTGGGTGAAATTCATAGAAGGCAATTAAGATCTCCTCTAGTAATTCCACAGATTTTCTACATACTTAACACCCTGTATTAAGTTCCTGTATTAAGTTTACTTCTGTCTAAAATGTATAGTTTTAAAATGTGTTTGTTTCCTGTGTTAAACCCTAACTTTATAGGATATAAAATTATGTAACCAATGTGTTATATCCAGTTGATTTCTGAATTTATGGTTTTCAAATGAAGGTGGAAAATAATATTGGGTTGGGAGCTGAGCATTTGACTAATATTCTCAAAGAAGAGTACTCTTGTGGTAGATGGATATATGAAAGGCACATTTGTATATCACAGTTAAATGGAATTTCTATCTACATTGGTGTAGTCAATTTAATTTTACTTTTATGATCATATTATACTAAAGTAATTTTCAATGTTCTTTATTACAATATATGCCATACAC
Organism: Pan troglodytes; assembly: GCF_028858775.2. Lineage (NCBI taxonomy): Eukaryota > Metazoa > Chordata > Mammalia > Primates > Hominidae > Pan > Pan troglodytes. The sequence goes on along the minus strand of NC_072412.2, from coordinate 62,130,007 downwards.
ACACACACACACACACACACACACACACACACGATCCCTTCCACAGTTTGGGAGAATATGTGGCAGTCAGTACTAATTTTTAGTGACAAAAATTGCTTTTTTCTTTTCATTTGACTTCACAAACTTTTTTTGAAGGAAGTTAGAAATACCTCCACCAATAATTGAAGTCAAGGTAATGTTTTAAACCAGTATTGTTAGGAATAATTTTGTGTAGACCAGATTAATTAAATATTTCAGAAAGATACAAAATTTTTCTTACCTCATTTTACTAACGTAGCTTGTTTTCTAGTTGCTGGAATTGTGCAAGACCATTAAATGGCTTTTATAACACTGGATTATTTGCTTTCTCTTTTTATATTCACTGAATACAGTATTTAGCATTTATCATTTTTACACTTGATTTTGTTTTTGTGTGAATCAATAAACTTTGAGCATAACATATCTATTCAATTGTGAGTTGTCTGTAATTACATAGAAACTTCCTAGAACAGGTTCTTGAATAAATAAGCTTATAATTTTAAAGTCTCAATTTTAACATCTTCATGACTATATGTTCTCCATTAAAATTTACTTGCTATTTCAACTTGGAACACTTAAATTTTTATATTAAAAATAGCTATTGTTTTTCTATTTTGTCTTTAGTAATGAAAAAAAAATTCCTTTCTATCACTTCACAGTTTTCTCATTTAATGATTTTAAACTATTTTTTAAAACTTTATTTCACATTATTAATTAATTTAAATTTGACTAAACTCTATCACTTTATTTCTATATCGTCTGTAGGAAGATATGTATTGGTATATTTATCCACAATACTTCATAAAATACAGACTTGCCCCCCATAAAAGCTGGAAGTATTTAATTGGAAAAAATAATGTACATACAATTTTTTTCAGACTTCTCTAACAAATTTATAGCAGTATCATTTATTATAGGTGGCATGGGAGATAACATTTTTTTAATTTTTACTTTGTTAATATTTTCAAATTGTCGGGTTCAAATGTTTTTAAAAGTAGGAATTTAGTGACAAAGTGATACCACTACACACCTATGAGAATGTCTAAATTCAGAATACTGACTCCATCAAATGCTGGTGGGGGTGTGGAGAAGCAGGAAATTTCGTTCATTGCTTGTAGGAATGAAAATGGTAGAGCCATCTTGGAAAACTGTTTTGCAGTTTCTTACAAAACTAAATATATTGTTACCATGTTGCCCAGTAATCAAACTCCTTAATATTTTCCCCAATAAGTTAAATTTTTTGTCCATGCAAAAACCTGCATATGGATGTTTACAGCAGCTGTATTCTTAATTGCCAAAATTTGTAAGCAACCAAGATGTTCTCGAATGAATAAATAAACTGTGATACATCCAGACAATGGAATATTATTCAGCTCTAAAAAGAAATGAGCTAGCCTTAGGAAAATATATAGAGATAACTTAAATGCATATTACTAAGTAAAATAAGCAGATCTGAAAGGTTGCATACTGTAGGATTTTAACTATGTGACACTCTGGAAAAGGCAAGATTTTGTAAACAGTAAAAAGATCAGACTGGGCGCGGTGACTCACACCTGTAATCCCAGCACTTTGGGAGGCCAAGGTAGGCGGATCATGAGGTCAGGATATCAAGACCATCCTGGCTAACACAGTGAAACCCCATCTCTACTAAAAATACAAAAAATTAGCCAGCTGTGGTGGCATGTGCCGGTAGTCCCAGCTATTCCAGAGGCTGAGGCAGGAGAATTGCTTGAACCCGGGAGGCGGAGGTTGCAGTGAGCTGAGATCATGCCATTGCACTCCATACTGGGCGACAGAGGGAGACTCTGTCTCGAAAAAAAAAAAAAAAAAAAAATCACTGGTTGCTAGTGGTTAGGGGACATAAGGTTGAATACACAGGGCACAGAGTATTTATTATAATATATGACAGTGAAAATACTCTATATGATAATAGACATTACAGATAAAAGACATTATACATTTGTCCAAACCCAAGACATACATAACACTGAGTTAACCCTAATGCAAATCAGAGACTTTGGACGATACAATGTGCCAGTGTAGGATCATCAATTGTAACAAAAGTACCACTCTGGTGGAAGCTGTTGCTAATGGGAGAGGCTATGCATGTGCGAAAGTAGCAGTTATATAAGTATTATACCTTCACCTAAGAACTTGTCAGTTACAGACATAAATATATTGCTTTGAGAAATTATTTGAAAATTACACAATTTAATAGTGTCCTAGAATTTGAAAAACAAAGATAAAAATGACTATGATACAATAACATTTGAGAATAATATTAAAAGAAAATTTTAAGCCAATTTCTATCACATATGGAGAAACAAATTCTGTAAAGAAATTATTGGCAAACTGAATATAGCAATGTAAAAAATTATAATGCCTTATGGTGAAGTCATAAAATTATCAGGAATAAACATTAGTTTTAACATTAGAAAATATCAGTTGATTTAACATTAGTTAATCTCTCAGTGTGACTCACTGATTAACAGATTAAAAGAGAAGCAGATCACTTTATGTAAACAAAAACTTACATCTTGATAGATTTAGATAAATTATTTGAAAACATTCAATATTCAGTCATGATAAATAAAACTTCTTAGCAATACTAAAAATCATAGAAAAGTTTGTTAACATAAAAAGGTTAATTGTATTAAATATTTATAGAAAGTAATTATGCAATAATAAAAACCTACACTTTGATATTAAGAACAATTGAGAATGGCTACTATTATTAAAGTTCACCTCTGTGTTATATTGGAGGCTCTGTTCATTTTAATGAGAAAAGTAAATAAATAAGAATACAGTAAAACACCAAAAATTGACAAAAAAATTAAGTTTTCATAGACAGCATTAGAGTGTATGTAGACATAAACAAAATACTTATAATATTAATATCTAATGATTGTGAAATTGAAATTTAACTGAATAATGTATCTTTTTTTAATTTAAGAAGTAAAGAAAAAATCTAAATATTTCTGTATTTGAAAAGGAAACAAAAATAAAATTTAAATGAAAATATTTTTAAAAGCAAAAATTTGTAGTAACTGGATCTAAATATAAAGTAGCTTGCCTAAAACCTTTATGGAGAAAATAATAGAAGTTTAATGAGAACTTAAAGAGACTAACTAAAGAGAAAAATATGACATATTTATGGATGAGGAAAAAATTGATAAAGCTAGTAAATCTTTCCAAAGTGATCTAAAAGTTCAAAGTAATCACAATCAAAATCCCATTAAAGTGACCTATAGATTTAAAATACTCACATTGAAAATGTAGAGTTTATCCGGGCATGGTGGCTCACGCCTGCAATCTCAGCACTTTGGGAGGCTGAGGCGGGTGGATCGCCCGAGGTCAGGAGCTTGAGACCAGCCTGGACAACATAGGGAAACCCTGTCTCTACTAAAAATACAAAAAATTAGCCGGGCTTGGTGATGGGTGCCTGTAATCCCAGCTACTCAGGAGGCTGAGGCAGGAGAATTGCTTGAACCCAGGAGGCGGAGGTTGCAGTGAGCCAAGATCACAGATCACGCCATTGCACTCCAGCCTGGGCAACAAGAGAGCAAGTCGGTCTCAAAAAAAAAAAAAAAGTTCTAGTAGATTTGGAACATGAATATTTAGCGAGCTTATTTTAAACAGTGTATACATGGGCAAATTGCCAAGAATAGAACATTATTATGTTCTATCATATTGTAACATTATTTCCTATCATATATTAAGGTTTTTAATAATTTTCAGAAAATTGAGATCATATATACCAGTACAAAGGTGGCCACATTGACAAATACAATTAAGAAAGTGTAGTAATTACCCTGGGTCAGTTAACTGAAATCATTCATAAAATTTCACATAACACTCTCACATAACGCTTTAAAAAAGGTAAAGGGTATAGTAGAGCAGGAGAATGTTCAGGCAAACATCAGGGAGGACCAATAGAAGCAGTCTCATATTCTCAGTTGTGCAGGCTGTGCAACATACATAAATCAAAGAAAACTACCGATCTTGTCCCAAGAGGAATCTTTCATACAATTCTAGCTGGAAAGAAAAATGGGCTGCATGACCAGGCTGAAAGTAGATACCAAGATAATACAAATGACACTGGGTGTACAACATCAATCAGTACATTTTCTATAAACAATGCTGATGAACCAATATAGGTTTTGCTTTTGTCTGTCTTGGAAAATAGAATGGAATTATATTAGGCATTGTGTAATATTTTTCATTCAGTTTTAGACAGGTTTTGTTTACTGGTACCTCTCAAGAATCTGAAATTGTTTTTAACGTAAAGTAATCAATAAATACTTGTTAAAATAATTCACACAAGTGAAGTGAGAATCTGTTGTGTTTCAAGCACCAAGCAACATATTTTAAAGCAAACTATCTTATCCAGTCAACTTTATATGTTAAGAAAACAGCTCTGAGAATTTAAATTATGCCCATAATTTTAAATTTGGTGTTACAGTTCAGGCCAGTTTACATTACAGCAGAATTTATATTGTTAAACAAATGTGGTAAAGAAAGAAAAAAAAAAACAATTTTCTTCTGGACCAACAGAGTGTATGCCTTCCCTTTAATTTTCCATCTTACCATAATCTGTTGTGTTTTGATTTTTTAATAATAGCCATTCTGACTGGTGTGAGATGGTAGCTCATTGTGATTTTGATTTGCATTTCCCTTATGGTCAGTGATGAAGAACTTTTTCATATATTTTTTGGCCACTTGTATGACTTCTTTTGAGAAGTGTCTGTTCATGTTTTCAGCACTTTTTAAATAAGGCTGTTTATTTTATGCCTGATGATATGTTTTATTCCCTTATAGGTTCTGAATATTAGATCTTTGGCAGATACATAGTTTGCAAATATTTTCTCCCATTCTTCAGGTTGTCTGTTTACTTTGTTGATAGTTTCTTTTGGTATGCAGAGCTCTTTAGTTTAATTTGGTTCCAATTTGGTTGCCAACTTTTTACAATTTGGTTGTCAATTTTTGTTTTTGTTGCAATTCCTTTTGGGGACTTGGCCATAAATTATTTGCCGAAGCTAATTGTGACAAGGCTATTTCCTAGATTTCCTTCTAGGGCTTTTATAGTTGGAGGTCTTACATTTAAGTTTTTATTCCATCTCAAGTTAATTTTTGTATAGAGTGAAAGGAAAGGGTCCAGTTTCAATCTTCTGCAGGAAGCTAATCAGTTATTCCAGCATGATTTATTGAATAGGAGGTCCTTTCCCACTGTTTGTTTTTGTTGACTTTGCCAAACATCAAATGACTGAAGGTGTGCAGCTTTATTTCTGGGTCCTCTAGCCTGATCCATTTGTCTGTCTATATGTTTTTGTGCTAGTACCATGTTGTTTGGTTACTGTAAACTTATAGTTTGAAGTTGGGCAATGCGATGCCTACAGCTTTGTTCTTTTTATTTAGGATTGCTTTACCTATTTGGGCACTTCTTTGGTTACATATGAATTTTAGAATAGTTTTTCTAGTCATTAATTCTGTGAAAAATGGCATTGGTAATTTGATAGGAATAGAATTGAATATGTAAATAGTTTTGGGAAGTATGGCCATTTTAGTGATATTGATTCTTCTAATCCATGAGACAAAATATCTTTCCATTTGTTTTTGTCATTTCTGATTTATTTCAGTAGTGTTTACCAATTCTCCTTGTAGAGATCTTTTACCTCCTTGGTTAGCTGCATTCCTCGGTATTTTATTTTTTTGTGTGGCTATTGTAAATGAAATAATGCTCTTGATTTGGTTCTCAGCTAGAACATTATTGGTGTATAGAAATGCTACTAATTTTTGTATACTGATTTTGGACCCTGAAACTTTGCTGAAGTTGTTTTTCAATTATAGGAGCATTTTGTGATATTCTTTACAACTTTATAGATATAGAATCACGTCTTCTGCAAAGCAATAGTTTGACTACTTTTCCTGAATTATTTTTATTTCTTTCTCTTGCCTGATGGCTCTGGCTAGGTCTTCCATTAATATGTTGAATAGGAGTGTGAATCCTTTTCTTGTTCCAGTTCTCAAGGGGAATGCTTTCAGCTTTTGCCTGTTCAGTACGATGTTGGGTGTGTGTTTGTTATAGATGGCTCTTTTTATTTTGAAGCATGTTCTTTCAATGTCAAGTATGTTGAGGATTTTTATTATAATGGGATATTGCATTTAATTGAAGGCTTTTCTGAGTCTATTGAGATGATCATGTGGTTTTCATTTTTATTTTTATTTTTTAGATGGTAAATCACGTTTGTTGATTTGTGTATGTTGAACTAAACTCCCATCCCCCAAATAAACCCTATTTGATCACTTGACCATGATGAATTAACTTACTGTTGTGCTGCTAGATTCAGGTTACTAGTATTTTTTTGAGGATTTTTGTGTCTATGTTCATCAGGGGTATTGGCCTGAAGTTTTCTATTTTTGACGTTTCTCTGCCAGATTTTGGTATCAGTCTGATGCTGGCATTGTAGAATGAATTAAGTAGAAGACCCTCCTTCTCCATTTTTGGAATAATTCAGTAGGGTTGTTATTAACTCTTCCTTATACATCTGGTAGAATTTGGGTGTGAATCTATCACTCCAGGGCTTTTTATCAGTATTTTTAAATTTTGTTTTATTTTTTATTACTTATTCAGTTTCACAACTTGTTATTGGTATATTCAGGTTTTTACTTTCTTCTTTGTTTAATAATGGAAGGTTGTGATTTTCTAGGAATTAATTAATTTTCTCTAGATTTTCTAATTTATGTGCATAAAGGTGTTCATAATAATCTCAGAGGATCTTTTTTATTTCTGTGGGATGAGTTGTAATGTCATCTTTGTCATTTCTGATTATACTTATTTTGATACTTATTCTTCTTTGTTAATCTAGCTAATGGTCTATCAATTTTATTTACTTTTTGAAGAACCCACTTTTGGTTTCATTGATCTTTTGAATTGAGTTTTGAATTTCAATTTTGTTCAGTTCTTCTCTGGTTTTAGTTATTTCATTTCTTCTGCTAGCTTTGGGGTTTGTTTGTTCTTTTTTTCCCTAGTCCTTATATATGTGTTTTTAGATTGTTAATTTAAAATATTTCTAACTTCATGATGAAGGCATTCAGTGCTATAAATTTTCCTCTTAACACTGCTATAGCTGTTTCCAAAATATTTTGGTAAGTTGTGTCTCTATTTTCGTTAATTGCCAAGAATGTTTTCTTTCTGCCTTAATTTTTTTTTTCACCTGAGTTATTCAGGAACAAGTTGTTTAATTTCCTTGTATTTGTACAGTGTTCAGAGATCTTCCTGATATTGTTTCTATTTTTATTACACTATTATCCAAGACTGTGCTTGGCATGATTTTTTTTTTTTGTTTGTATTTTTAGAGACTTGCTTTATGACTGACTATGTGGTCAATCTTAGAATCTGTTCTATATGTAGATGAAAACAAAGTGTATTCTGTGGTTGTTTGGTGGAGTATTCTTTAGCTGTCTATTAGGTCCAATTGATTGAATCCAATTTGTGTCCAGCTTTTCTGTTAGTTTTCTGCCTCTATGATCTGTCTTAAGCTGTCAGTGGGGTGTTGAAGTATTTCACTACTTTTGTCTGACTAATTCTTTTCCTAGGTCAAAAAAAATTTTTTTATGAATCTGGGTGCTCAAATACTGTGTGGGTATGTAGTTAGAATCGTTACCTATTCTTGTTAAAATGAACCTTTTATCATGTAATGTCCTTCTTTGTCCTTCTTGACTATTACTTACTTAAGTCTGTTTTATCTGCTGTAATAATTGTGATTCCTGCTCTTTTTTGTTTTTCCTTTACATGGTAGCTCTTTCTCCTTTCCTTTACTTTTATCCTGTGGGTGTCATTACATGTGAGACGGATCTCTTGAAGTCATCAGACAGCGTCTTTACTTTTTATCCAGCTTGACAATCTATGCTTTTAAGGGGGTATTTAGACCATTTACATTCAGGGGTAACATTGATATATGTGATTTTGATCCTGTCAATATGTTGTGAGCCGGGAGTTTTGTAGACTTTTACAAAAAAAAAAAAAACCTAACAACAGCAATAATACACCTGACAATACCAACTGCTGATGAGGGCATGAAACAATGGGAAACATATATTCATTGCTGGTAGATAAATGAAATGTAACAACCAGCATATAAAGTAGTTAGACAGTTTCTTCTAACATTAAATATATACTTACCATGTAATTCTACATTTCTAAGTATTAGGTAAGGAAATTTTTCCATTTCCTAATATTTAAAAAAAATCTTTACAGAAAGGTTTTTGTCAATTTTATTCATCGTAACTCAAAACTAGAAGCAACTGTCCTTCAGCGGATTAATAGAAACATAATCTGTTGTGTGTTTATGCAATGGAATATTACTCAGTAATTTAAAAAATAAAGCTTAATTTTAAAGCAATGTGGATGGTGTATTAATCCATTCTCACTTGCTATAAAGAGCTACCTGAGACTGGGTAATGAAAAAAAGAGGTTTAATTGACTCACAGTTATGCAGGGTTAACAGAAAGCATGACTGGGAGGCCTCAGGAAACTTACAATCATGGTGGAAGGCAAAGGGGAAGCAAACACCTTCACATGGTAGCAGGAGAGAGAGAAAAGAGCAAGGGGGGAAGTGTCCCACACTTTTAAACTATGAGATCTTGTGAGAACTCATTCGCTATCATGAGAACAGCATGGGGGAAATCCACCCCTGTGGTCAATTGCCTCCCATCAGTTCCCTCCCCCAACATTGGAAATTACAAGTCAACATCAGATTTGGGTGGGGACACAGAACCAAACCATGCCAGATGGTTTTTAACCGTATTCTGTTAAGTGAAGAATCTGGACATATATGGCTATATGTTACTTTACACTCTTTTTATTCTTTTCTGGAGGGAAAAAAAAAAAAAGGGAATGCAAAACTAGTTAATTATTGCCATGGACTGGGTTAGTGGAACAGTAAATACGTGAAGTACAGAGAATTTCTTGGGTGACGGTACTGTTCTACATTGTACACTGGTGGTGGGTACCTGACTTTATGTCTTTGCCAAATTTACAAAAATGTTAACCACAAAGGATGTAGTTTACTTTCTGAAAAACAAAAGATGTTAGGGGAATAAGATTTACAACAGAGTGTGATAAATGTTTTTAACCATATTATCAATGTATGATGTGTAACCTCAATTAAAGAGGTGGAGAAAAAAAAAGAACTGACACAAAAATTCGGAAAATTTTATTTTGATTGAGTAGTATAGGCCTGGAGACAAAGAAGAACTGTACACAATACCCTCCCCTAGTGATAAATTTGTTTCTCACATCGTTAGCAATTCTGGAATCACCTGACTTTTATACTGTAGTTACAGACATGAGTAAATATATTTTTAAAAATGGCATCCAAGTTTTTCACTGTCAGAGAAAGACGCTGCAAATAAACAATGGAAAAAGGCTAGAATGAACCTTCTGCTGCTGCATTTGTCAACAGTTCTATGAATACATATGTATATCTATGTATCTATGTATATACATCCTATCTACATATTATATATATGAAGAATGAATAAAACACATTTATAAAAGATTCCTAGTAAATATACATAGAATAAGGTAATAAAAAATCACCTTTAGAACACTAAAATGTAATTGCTACATGCAAGATCCATCAGCAAATGTTAAAATTTGTAGCAGAAACTTTGAAGAGAAATGAGTTATTTGTATAGAATCAAAGTGTTCTGCAAAAATATTTATTAATTACTCTGAAGAGTTTTACATATGTAATCAATATTTTATACTCCCTCCCTTCCAGTAATTAGAGCCTTATTTCACATGCTTTGAGTTTGGGTTGGACTTGGTAATCTGCCCCTAAAGCGTAGAATATGAAAAGCAAAAATTCGTAACTTTACAATGACAAAACTCAGCGTCCACAACCGTAATTACAGAAGCAACATTTACATCGCAAGTAGTAATTTTCATTGATATCATGGGCTTTCTAACATAATGAGACAAGTAGAATATTTCACGTCTGTACTCATCACCAAAATTCATAATCCCAGTCTATATAATATGTACTCTAGAATTTCAAGGTCCTTAAATATAAAGTAGCACCAAAAACCTGTCCCAGAATCAATGACCTTTAGATGCTATGTGCTATCATGCATTGGATCTTTAAAGAGAGAAAAAAGAAAGTTACTAGTAAACCTGATGACATTAAAATAAAATCTATAGTTTATTTAATTGTATTGTACTAATATTTTTTTTTAATTTTGGTAAGTATAGAAGCATTGGTATGTAAGATGCTAGCCTAAAGAGATCCTGATTCTTGGTATATAGGAGCTTTTTGGACTACCTTTTCATCTTTCTTCTAAATTTAAAGTTATTTCAAAAATAAAATTTAATAAAAATGTTTAAGCGTTTATTATATGTCAGGCACTATTCTAGGTCCAAAGTAAAATAGACATGACCCCTGATCTATTCTGAGAAAAAGCACTGAAACAAACATTTTTAAAGTCTATTATAAATATGGTAATATATTATAATTCAGTAAGAATTGAATAATTTTGAATTTTCCCTGGGAAAGAAAGGTATTTCTATAGAAAAATTAGTATATTAAAGAAAAATGGAAAATTTTCTGTATAGATCAAGCAATGCTATGACTATAAAAATACTGGTGATTTATGAACACAGTTCTTTTTTTTTTTTGAGATGGATTTTCGTTTGTTGCCCAGGTTGGAGGGCAATGGCATGATATTGGCCAACTGCAACCTCCGCTTCCCGGGTTCAAGTGATTCTCCTGCCTCAGCCTCCTGAGTAGCTGGGATTACAGGCATGCACCAGCACGCCTGGCTAATTTTGTATTTTTAGTGGAGATGGGGTTTCTCCGTGTTGGTCAGGCTGGTCTTGAACTCCCGACCTCAAGCCATCCGCCCGCCTCGGCTTCCCAAAGTGCTGGGATTACAGGCATGAGCCATCAGGCCCGGCCGAACACAATGCTTTTATTGCCAATTTTTTTTTTAACATGCTTAGTTAAAAGGAGACATCTAAGAAATGGTCTTCTTTGATAAGCAAACATATCTGGACATCCAATATAGGAATTAGGGACTTCCAGAAAAATACTACTTAAGGGTAGGGGAAATTGAAATGCCTAAATTTGAATTAACAAATAGCTTAGAAGGATAAGAGTGGACAAATAATCTAAAAGATGGAAATTTATCACTCCAGTATCTTCTCATTTTAGAGTCCAAGGATGCAGGAACTATTACACAAAGCAAGTACAAATTAAGGACGTTTCAATAAAGGCATATAGAAAATTTAGAAACAATACCTTGTTTCCTATTTGCTAGAATATATGAGTGAATAGTGATTTCTTTACTGAGATGACTTGTAGAATATATGTTTTCATGAAACTCAGAGTAATGAGCAGCAAACTAGACAGAAAATCTTTTAGAAGAGAGAAAAATGAAAATAAAGACTTCCTTGGTGCTTAAGTGCCTTGAGGTCTTGCACTAAGCAATGAAATCTGTAGCAGTAAAAGCAGGATCTCTACATTGAAAGCCAAAGCAGGGGAAGAAATAAAAAATGTTATATGCGAAGCTCAACTGAAAGTACAACTTGTGGAACTCTTATGAAACAAATCCTGAGAATAGCATGAATATCACTGGAAAAAATTTGAGGAGCTACAAATTTCTGTAAACTGATTCATGATGGTACTAGAAATGCACTGATAGGCTTCAGTAATATAATTATAAATATCCATTTATTCATAGATGAATATGATTTTGTCTAAATTTTCCTGTGCTGAAAAGAAACCACATAAGTAAAATTTCATGAACTTTAGTATTTGTATATGAAACCCACATCTAGTGACAAACAAATGAGAATTTTTGTGGATTAAGTATTATTAGTTGATAATAAGAGTATTCATTTAAATTGACCTATTACTTTTTGTTTCTTCTATTTTCCCTATGAAACATGATTAAATAACAATCTACTCTCTTCTGGCAACAACTGTTTTACACATTTCTGACATTATGATCAGTAGAGAACAACCCATTTATCCATCTATCATTAAGGCCACACAGCAACTAGAACATGAACTTTTTATTTTTAGTTCACTAAAGGAGGAGAAATAAAAAATGTTCAAGCCCCTCAGTGATATCGTTAGGAGTCACTAAACACCAAATTACAAATCAAGTTGTTCTTTGTTATTTTTTGTGTTATCTGTGGTTTTGTTACTATTTATAAGTGTATATAGAAAAAGAAGCAAAAGTACAAGAACTGCATTATAATAAAAAAGCATTCTAAAATGACTCTTCAAAACACTTACATTTTTCAAACATGATTTTAGTTGTTCCAGTCTTTAGTTATTTATCCTTGAATGATTTTACAGCCAATATCTTGAAAGTAAGAAAGTATTTAGTGGCTAGGGATGGAAGTGGCTCTTCAGTATTGTAAAATAAGAGTTCTGCTTAGGAAGAATTAATCTGCATGCAATTTGAATACATTATCAGTTTTAAAGTGTATTACTAGTGTTAACACTGTGCCCAGGTTATTTTATTGTTCAAGAGCTTTGGATAATATCAGTAAATCGCAAAGAGGGGAAACATTAAAGCACCATAATAACAAACAGAACCTTCATATATTCTGTTTTAGATATTCTGTCAACATGGAAATAGTTTATTGCAAATACTTTCATGATATGCTGGTGATTGCCATTCGTATACAAGCAAAGGAAAGACATTTTAGATGGTTCAAGTATCTGGACATGCACATGATACTTTATACATAAATTCATCAAGTCCATATCTGCCACCCCACAACACACATCTGTAAGCATTTATCTTCGTATATAATACAATAAAACAAAAAAATAATTTGGGGAAACACCAGTTTCCCCTATTGGTTAGTAGAATTTTTTTTCATCCAAAAGAAATCTCTTATAAAATAGGTTTTTAAAAGTTTTGTTCTGGTGGAATCTGTAATGTAGTATCTAAAACATCCACCATGTAACTTAACTATCACGCTGTGATGTGTTCCTAAAGGTCAGTATTGAAACTCTTCAGAAAAAAATTAAAAACCACCCCTCTATTGAAATTGTGTGGAAGATTTGGATTTATGTCCCCAGAATATCATTAAGTCTGAGTGTCAATCAGCAATCAGGTAAAAGAGATAGAAGAATAGGGAGATGAGAATTAGCAGCCCTAAAAATATTAGAAATGAGCATGAATTCTTAGTTTAAAAATATTCAAGTGTTAATTTTTGATGTGTTAGACTGGGAAAACAAAGATTAATTAAATAAAAATTATATTTATTTCTGGTGATCACAACTTAGTGGACATTTAAACATCCTGGAACCTATTCAAGAAGCAATTAAGGTGGAGAAGGGTTATAAAATGAAGACATGTAAGGAAGTTTGGTGAAAATTAGCCTGGAGAAGAAAAAAAAAATTAGGAAATAAAACCTATTTCCAATTATTTGAAAAACATTCCCTTGGAACGGAACTTGCTTAGCATTTTTTCAGCAAGTATGTATTGAATACGTACTATGATCCATGTTAGATGCTATGAATACAACTTGGAGGCAACCAGACCTGGTTTTGGCCACAATGGAGCTTATCAGAGGGAAGCAGACAAGCCATTAATTTGAAGATATGAATTATTAAATTTGGGATATGTGTTAGGAATAAAATGAAAGACTAGTTATAAAGGATACCGGGAGACAGTCAATAGATCAGGTGGTATTTGAAGAAGGTGCTATATAAAATATGCATCCCTAGGGATTGAACTGGGAACCAACTAGGAAATACCAGAGAGATTGTTCTTTTCAACAAAGATCACTTTCTCCAAAGACACAGCAGGTTGTCCCAGAATATAATGATGCTGAGTCATTAAATAATTTAAATATAAATTGAATAAATATGGAGAATAACAAAAAGTCCATTCAAGTGTTAAAGAATAAGAATTTTAAGTAACAAAATGGCATGCAGTCCTTCAAATCTCCTCTTCATAAGTAAAAATATAAAATCAAAGTTGAAAACATTTTTAGAGTGCCAACATAAAATTTTAGTTAACATTTTAAAATAATTAAGTATATTTCAGTCGCATCTAAGAGAAAGTTTAACATTTGGTGATTGGTTTTTTTACTTAGCATAATTTCCTGGAATTTAATCCAACTGTGGTGTGTATAATTATTTGTACTGAGTAGTGTTCTGTGGTATGGAGGTACTACATTTACCTGTTGAAGAACATCTAGGTGGTTTCCAGTTTTTGTCTATTTTGTGTAATGCTGCTATGAACGTTTGCATACAGATTTTTGTATAGACATGAGTTTTCATGTTTCTGTGATAAATACCCAATAGTGTAATTGCTGGGTTACACAAAGTTGCATGCTTGATTTTATAAGAAATTGCCTGTTTTCCAGAGTGGCTGTATCATATTACATTCTCATCACTAATATATGAATGAGCTCCATCAATAATATATGAGTGACCTAGATTCCTGGCATTCTTGTCAGCATTTGATATTTACAGTGTTTTTTATTTTAGCCATTCTGATGGATGTGCAGTGATTTTTTGTGTGTCTCTTTTGAAAACAATTAATTTTGTGGGAACGTAGTAGGTATATATATTTATGGGGCACATTAGATGTTTAATAGGCATGAGATGTTAAGAGGCATGCAATTCATAGTAATTACATCATGGAGAATGGGGTATCATCCTCTCAAGAATTTATCCTTTGCATTACAAAAAAAATCCAATTACACTCTTCTATTTATTTTGAAATGTACAATTATTATTGACTATAGTCACCTTTTTGTGTTATCAAATAGTAGGTCTCATTCATTCTTTCTATTTTATTTTGTACCAATTTACCCTCCCCACCTCTACCCCATCCCTCGAGTATCATTTCCAGACACTGGTAACCAACCATCCTTCTACTCTCTATGTCCATGAGTTCAGTTGTTTTCATTTTTAGGTCCCACACATAAGTGAGAACATATGATGTTTGTCTTTCTATGCCTGTTTTATTTCACTTAGCATAATGTTCTCCAGTTCCACCCATTTTGTTGCAAATGACAGAATCTCATTCTTTTTATGGCTGAATAGTAGTCCATTGGGTATATGTACCACATTTTCTTTATCTGTTTATCTGTTGATGGGCACTTAAGTTGATTTCAAATGTTGACTATTGTGAACAGAGCTGCAGTGAACATAGGAATGCAGACATCTTTTTGATATACTGATTTCCTTTCTTTTGGGTATACACCCAGTGGTGCAATTGCTGGATCATATGGTAGCTGTATTAGCAGTTTTTTGAGTAACCTCCAAACTGTCCTCCACAGTGGTTGTATTAATTTACACTCCCACTGACAGTGTACAAGGGTTCTCTTTTTCTGCTTCCTTACCAGCATTTGTTATTTCCTGTCTTTTGAATATATATGCCATTTTAACTGGGGTGACAGGATATCTCATTGTAGTTTTGATTTGCACTTCTCTGATGATCAGTAATGTTGAGCTCTTTTCATATATGTTCGCCATTTGTATTTCTTCTTCTGAGAAATGTCTATTCAAATTTGTTGCCCATTTTTTGGTTGCATTATTAGATTGTTTCCTAAAGTTATTTGAGCTTCTTATATATTCTGGTTCTTATTCTCTTTTCATCTGGGGAGTTTGCAAATATTTTCTCCATTCTTTGGGTTGTCTCTTCACTTTATTGTTTTCTTTGCTGTGCAGAAGCTTTTTAACTTGATATGATCCCATTTGTCTATTTTTGCTTTGTGGAGTATTACTCAAAAAATATTTGCCCAGATCGATGTGCTAGAGACATTTCTTAAAGTCTTCTTGAAGTAGTTTCATAGTTTGAGGTCTTAAAGTTAAGTCTTTAATCCATTTTGATTTGATTTTTTGTATGGTGAGAAATAAGAGTCTAGTTTCATTCTTCTGCATATGGATATCCAGTTTTTCCAGCACCAATTATTGAAGAGACTGTCTTTTACCCAGTGTATGTTCTTGGTACTTCTATCAATAATGAATTCACTGTAAGTATACAGATTTGTTTTTGGGTTCATTATTCTGTTCCATTGGTCTATCTGTCTGTTTTTTTTTTTTTTCTTTTTTTGGCAGTACCATGCTGTTTTGGTTATTATAGCTCTGTAGTTTAATTTGAAGTCAGGTAATGTGATTCTTCCAGTTTGGATAGCCTGTTTGGTGCTCTACACCCCTGTGGCCATACTCATACTTAAGGTCCAAGGCAAAGTCTCCTTTACTTTTACCTCTGCTTTTCTCAAGTAGAAGGAGTTTTTTTCCCATAGCCACCAGAGCTTCTTATGTGCTGAGTCTCAGCTGAAGCCAACAAGTCTCACAGGCTCACCAAAGGCCCTCAACATAGTACCTGGCTATTGCTGCTGATTGTTCAGGCTCTTCAGTTAGCAGGTGATGAATGCTTCCAGACTATTTTTTTCCCTTCAAGGCAATGAGTTCCCTTCTGGCCCAGAGTGTGTGCAGAAATGTCATCTGGGAGCTAGGGCCTGGAACAGGGCTTCACTACTCTGATCAGTGCCCTTTCCTACTGTGGCTGAGCTGGTATCCAAGGCACAAGACAAAGTCCTTCCTATTCTTCTCCCTCCTCTCCTCAAGTGGAAGGAAGGGTCTCTTGGAGCTGTGAGCCATGTGGACTGGGATTAGGGCATGGGTGATGCCAGCACTCCCTTCACTAATCCACCTGGTGTCTCAGTAGGTTAAGTGCCCCCCAGTCTACTGTTTCTGGGCTGAGTTCAGCACTAGGATGTTCCTAGTAGTTGTAGTCCTTATGTACTAGACTATCTTTCAGGTTTACTTGAAGACACAGAGCACTGTGGCCTTTGGTGACAAGTTTTGCAAGAGCTCAAGTCCCTACTTTTAGGACCAGCAATTCCCCTCTTCGTAGAGCTAATTTAAATGCTCCCTTTGTACGCATGTTCCAGTTGAGTTTGTTCTGGTTTTCCTTCCTGCTCTAACAGAACAGCACTGAGTTCATTGCTTCACAATTGCTGTGTTCTCCCTCCTGTAGCACCCAGAGATGCTCTCTGCACCAGGTGGACTATGCTGGGGGTTGGATAGGGGTGAAGTCAGTGACTCAGGACTGTTTTTGCTATTTCCCCAGTGCCTCTTTCAGAGATACAGAGTTAAAACCAGATACTATATGGATTCACCTACTTTTTGGTTCTAATGAAAGTGTTTTTTTCATGTAGATAGTTGTTAAATTGGTGTTCTTTTTGGGGGCACAATTGATGAAGCCTTTAATTCCTTTATCTTGCTTCACCTCTCTTCTAAAAAGTTTTTATTGTTTGCTTCTTAATAAAGAAGATAAAAAAGATGGTCATCATTAAGCAATAATTATTCATTTCACATTAAATTAAATCTCATATGTTTTATATATCTAAGTTATTTGTATCAATTATCTTAAGAATCCATAGGAAAGGACGGATTTATCACTCTCATGCTAAAATTAAGATCTAGGAAATACTTAAAGAATATTTTGCCAAAAGTGGGAAACCTAAGTCAATTGAGTTTCTTTCAAAATCCCAACTAAAATCCATATTTAAAAAGAATGTAAAACAGATTTAGAAAATAGGAGTCTCTTCCTACCCATGAGCATGGAATGTCCTTCCATTTCTTTGTATCCTCTTTTATTTCATTGAGCAGTGGTTTGTAGTTCTCCTTGAAGAGGTCCTTCACGTCCCTTGTAAGTTGGATTCCTAGGTATTTTATTCTCTTTGAAGCAATTGTGAATTGGAGTTCACTCATGATTTGGCTCTCTGTTTGTTATTTGTGTATAAGAATGCCTGTTATTTTTGTACATTGATTTTGTATCCTGAGACTTTGCTGAAGTTGCTTATCAGCTTAAGGAGATTTTGGGCTGAGACAATGGGGTTTTCTAGATATACAATCATGTCATCTGCAAACAGGGACAATTTGACTTCCTCTTTTCCTAATTGAATACCCTTTATTTCCTTCTCCTGCCTAATTGCCCTGGCCAGAACTTCCAACACTATGTTGAATAGGAGTGGTGAGAGAGGGCATCCCTGTGTTGTGCCAGTTTTCAAAGGGAATGCTTCCAGTTTTTGTCCGTTCAGCATGATACTGCCTGTGTGGGTTTGTCATAAATAGTTATTATTTTGAGATACGTTCCATCAATACCTAGTTAATTGAGATTTTTTAGCATGAAGGGGTGTTGAATTTTGTTGAAGGCCTTTTCTGCATCTATTGAGGTAATCATGTGGTTTTTGTCTTTGGTTCTGTTTATTTGATGGATTACATTTATTGATTTGCATATGTTGGACCAACTTTGCATCCCAGGGATGAAGCCAACTTGATCTTGGTGGATAAGCTTTTCGATGTGCTGCTGGATTCGGTTTGCCAGTATTGTATTGAGGATTTTTGCATCGATGTTCATCAGGGATATTGGTCTAAAATTCTCTTTTTTTGTTGTGTCTCTGCCAGGCTTTGGGATCAGGATGATGCTGGCCTCATAAAATGAGTTAGGGAGGGATTCCCTCTTTTTCTATTGATTGGAATAGTTTCAGAAGGAATGGTACCAGTTCTTCTTTGTACCTCTGGTAGAATTTGGCTGTGAATCCATCTGGTCCTGCACTTTTTTTGGTTGGTAGGCTATTAATTATTGCCTCAATTTCAGAGCCTGTTATTGGTCTATTCAGTGATTCCACTTCTCCTGGTTAAATCTTGGGAGGGTGTATGTGTCCATGAATTTATCCGTTTTTCTAGATTTTCTAGTTTATTTGCGTAGAGGTATTTATAGTATTCTCTGATGGTAGTTTGTGTTTCTGTGGGATGGGTAGTGATATCCCCTTTATCACTTTTTATTGCATCTATTTGATTCTTCTCTCTTTTCTTCGTTATTAGTCTTGCTAGCAGTCTATCAATTTTGTTGATCTTTTCAAAAAACCAGCTTCTGGATTCACTCATTTTTTGAAGGGATTTTTGTGTCTCTATGTCCTTCAGTTCTGCTCTGATCTTACTTATTTCTTGCCTTCTGCTTGCTTTTGAATGTGTTTGCTCTTGCTTCTCTAGTTCCTTTAATTGTGATGTTAGGGTGTGGATTTTAGATCTTTCCTGCTTTCTCTTGTTGGCATTTAGTGCTATAAATTTCCCTCTACACACTGCTTTAAATGTGTCCCAGAGATTCTGTTCCATTGTGTCTGTGTTCTCATTGGTTTCAAAGAACATCTTTATTTCTGCTTTATTTCTGCCTTCATTTTGTTATTTACCCAGTAGTCATTCAGGAGCAGGTTGTTCAGTTTCCATGAAGCTGTGAAGTTTTGAGTGAGTTTCTTAATCCTGAGTTCTAATTGGATTGCACTGTGGTCTGAGAGATAGTTTGTTAGGATTTCTGTTCTTTTACATTTGCTGAGGAATGCTTTATTTTCAACTACCTGGTCAGTTTTGGAATAAGTGCAATCTGGTGCTGAGAAGAATGCATATTCTGTTGATTTGGGGTGGAGAGTTCTGTAGATGTCTATTAGGTTTGCTTGGTGCAGAGTTGAGTTCACGTCCTGGATATCGTTGTTAACCTTCTGTCTCATTGATCTGTCTAATATTGACAGTGGGGTGTTAAAGTCTCCTGTTATTATTATTATTAATAATATAACTAAATATTAATGTTAGTTAATATTTAATATTAATATTAATAATATTAAATAATGATAACTAAATAACTAAAAAGAGTCTATGTCTCTCAGGACTTGCTTTATGACTCTGGGTGCTCCTGTATTGGGTGCTTGTATATTTAGGATAGTTAGCTCTTCTTGTTGAATTGATCCCTTTACCATTATGTAATGGCCTTCTTTGTCTCTTTTGATCTTTGTTGGTTTAAAATCTGTTTTATCAGAGACTAGGATTGCAACCCCTGCCTTTTTTTGTTTTCCATTTGCTTGGTAGATCTTCCTCCATCCTTTTATTTTGAGCCTAAGTGTGTCTTTGCATGTGAGATGGGTCTCCCGAATACAGCACACTGATGGGTTTTGATTCTTTATCCAATTTGCCAGTCTGTGTCTTTTAATTGAGGCATTTGGCCCATTTATATTTAAGGTTAATATTGTTATGTGTAAATTTGATCCTGTCATTGTGATGTTAGCTGGTTATTTTGCCTGTTAGTTGATGCAGTTTCTTCCCAGCATCAATGGTCTTTACAATTTGGCATGTTTTTGTAGTGGCAGGTATTGGCTTTTCCTTTCCATGTTTAGTGCTTCCTTCATGAGTTCTTGTAAGGCAGGCTTGGTGGTGACAAAATCTCTCAGCATTTGGTTGTCTGTAAAGGATTTTATTTCTCCTTCATTTATGAAGTTTAGTTTGGTTGGATATGAAATTCTGGGTTGAAAATTCTTTTCTTTAAGAATGTTGAATATTGGTCTCCACTCTCTTCTGGCTTGCAGGGTTTCTGCCGAGAGATCCGGTGTTAGTCTGATGGGCTTCCCTTTGTGGGTAATGTGACCTTTCTTTCTGGCTGCCCTTAGCATTTTTTCCTTCATTTCAACCGTGGTGAAACTGACAATTATATGTCTTGGGGTTGCACTTCTCAAGGAGTATCTTTGTGGTGTTCTCTGTATTTCCTGAATTTGAATGTTGGCCTGCCTTGCTAGGTTGGGGAAGTTCTCCCGGATAAAATCCTGAAGAGTGTTTTCCAGCTCGGTTCCATTCTCCCCATCACTTTCATGTACACCAATCAAACGTAGATTTGGTCTTTTCACATAGTCCCATATTTCTTAGATTCTTTGTTTTTTTCTTTTTACTCTTTTTACTCTAAACTTCTCTTCTCCCTTCATTTCATTAATTTGATCTTCAATCACTGATACCCTTTCTTCCACTTGATTGGGTTGGCTATTGAAGCTTGTGCATGCATCACGTAGTTCTTGTGCCATGGTTTTCAGCTCCATCAGGTCATTTAAGGTCTTCTCTACACTGTTTATTCTAGTTAGCCATTCATCTAATCTTTTTTCAAGGTTTTTAGCTTCCTTGTGATGGGTTTGAACATCCTCCTTTAGCTCGGAGAAGTTTGTTATTACTGACTTTCTGAAGCCTACTTCTGTCAACTCATCAAAGTCATTCTCTGCCCTGCTTTGTTCTGTTGCTGGCGAGAAGCTGCAATCCTTTGGAGGAGAAGGGGTGCTCTGGTTATTAGAATTTTCAGCTTTTCTGCTCTGGTTTCTCCCCATCTTTGTGGTTTTATCTACCTTTGGCCTTTGATGATGGTGACCTACAGATGGGGTTTTGGTGTGGATGTCCTTTTTGTGTATGTTGATGCTATTCCTTTCTGTTTATTAGTTTTCTTTCTAACAGTCATGTCCCTCAGCTGCAGGTCTGTTGGAGTTTGCTGGAGGTCCACTCCAGACCCTGTTTGCCTGGGTATCACCAGCGGGGGCTGCATAACAGCAAATATTGCAGAAGAGCAAATATTGCTGCCTGATCTTTCCTCTGGAAGCTTCGTCTCAGAGGGGCACCCAGCTGTATGAGGTGTCAGTCGGCCCCTACTGGGACGTGTCTCCAAGTTAGGCTACACAGGAGTCAGGGACCCACTTGAGGAAGTGGTCTGTCCGTTCTCAGAGCTCAGACACTGTGGTGGGAGAACCACTGCTCTCTTCATAGCTGTCATACAGGGATGTTTAAGTCTGCAGAAATTTCTGCTGCCTTTTATTCAGCTATGCCCTGCCCCCAGAGGTGGAGTCTACAGAGGCAGGTGGGCCTCATTGAGCTGTAGTGGGCTCCACTCAGTTCGAGCTTCCTGGCTGCTTTGTTTACCTAGTCAAGCCTCAGCAATGGCAGATGCCCCTCCCCCAGCCAGGCTTGCTGCCTCCCAGTTCAATCTGGTACTAGCAGTGAGCAAGGCTCCATGGGTGTGGGACCTGGTGAGCCAGGCACGGGATAGAATCTCCTGGTGTGCCATTTGTGAAGACCATTGGAAAAGCGCAGTGTTTATGTGGCAGTGTCCTGATTTTCCTGGTACAGTCTGTCCCGGCTTCCCTTGGCTAGGAAAGGGAAATCCCCTGACCCCTTGTGCTTCCTGGGTGAGGCAATGCCCCGCACTGCTTTGGCTCACCCTCCGTGGGCTGCACCCACTTTCCAACCAGTCCCAGTGAAATGAACCAGGTACCTCAGTTGGAAATGCAGAAATCACCCATCTTCTGTGTCAATCACATTGGCAGCTGCAGACTGGAGCTGTTCCTATTCAGCCACCTTGGAACAGACTATTTTGTTCCAATTTTCAAAGGGAATGCTTCCAGGTTTTTGCCCATTCAGTATGCTGTTAATTGTGGGTCTGATATAGATGTCTCTTATTTTGATGTGTATTCCTTTAATGCCTAGTTTGTTGAAGATTTTAATGTAAAGAGGTGTTAAATTTTTTCAAAAGCTTGTATAACCTCTATTGAGATAATCATGTGGTTTTTGTTTTCAGCTCTGTTTTCCTGATGAATCACATTTATTGATTTGCATATGTTGAACCAACCTTGCATTTCAGGGATAAAGCCTACTTGACTGTGGTGTATTAGCTTTTTGATATGCTGCTGGATTCTGTTTGCTAGTATTTTGTTGAGGATTTTTGCATCTATGTTCATTACGGACATCGCTTTTCTTGTTATGTCTCTGCCAGGTTTTGGTATTGGGATGATGCTTGCCTTATAGAATGCATTAAAGTTCTTCCTCCTCAATTTTTTGGAGTAGTTTCAGTAGTAATGGTACTAACTCTTTATACATACGATAGAATTCAGCAATGATTTCATCTAGTTCTGTTTTTTTTTTTTTTCCTGGTTGGTAAGCTTTGTATTACTGATTCAATTTTAGAACTCACTTTTTGGTCAGTTCAGGTATTCAATTTCTTCCTGGTTTAACCTTGGAAGGGTGTAAGTTTCCAGGAACTAATCACTTTTTTTCTTGGTTTTCTAGCTTGTTTGCATAAATGTGTCCATAGTAGTCTCTGTTATTTTTATTATTATTATTTCTTTGAGGTCAGTGGTAATGTCCCCATTGCAATTTCTTATGGTGTTTCTTGAGATATTCTATTTTCTTTATGAGTCTATCTAACACTCTCCTTATTATTCCTTTTAAAAATCAACTTCTGAATTCATTGATCTTTGTATTTTTTTTTGTTGTTGTTTGTTTTTCTTCTCAATTTCTATCAGTTAAGCTCTGATTTTGGTTACTTCTTGCTTTCTGCTAGCTTTGGAGTTGGTTTGTTCTTGGTTCTCTAGCTCTTCTCGCTGTGGTGACAGAAGATTTTTTCAGTTTAATGCAATTCCATTGTCTATTTTTGTTTGTTTTGTTGCTTGTGCTTTTGACGTCTTAGCCATTAAGTCTTTGCCTAGACCAATGTCCTGATATTTCTTCAATTTTTCTGCTAGTAAGTTTATGGTTGTAGGTTTTATGTTTAAGTATTTAATCCATTATCCATTGATTTTTGTATATAGTAAATGGTAAGGGCCAAATTTCATTTCTCTGCATATGAATATTGAATTGTCTCAGAACCATTTATTGAAGATACTGTACTTTCCCCAATGTATGTTCTTGGTGCCTTGATTAAAAATCAGGTGGCTATAAATATTTGAATTTATTTTTCTGTTCTCTATTCTGTTCCATTGGTCTATGTATCTGGTTTTATACCAATACCATGCTGCTGATTACTATAATCTTATAAAATATTTTGATGTCAATTAGTGTGATGTCTCCAGGTTTGTTCATCTTACTTGAGATTATTTTGGCTATTTGGGCTGTTTTTGTCTCTTACAAATTTTATAATTTTTTTTTCTTATTTTGGTAAAATAAATGACATTGGTATTTTGATAGGGATTACATTGAATTTGTAGATTGCTTTGGGCAGGATGATCATCTTGACACTGTTAATTCTTCCAACCCATGAGCATAGGATATCTTTCCATTTGTTATTGTATTCTTCAATTTATTTTATTGTTTATCTTGTAGAGGTATTGCACCTCCTTGGTTGAATTTATTGCTAGGTATTTTTTTTTTGTAGCTTTTAAAATGAGATTTCCTTCTTTATTTACTTCTCAGCTAGTTTATTATTGGTGTATTGAAACATCATTGATGTTTGTATGTTGATTTTGTGTTCCACAACATTACTGAGTTTATCAGATCTAAGAGTTTTTTGATAGATTATTTATGTATATATATAATATTATCTGCAAAGAGGGGCAATTTGACTTTCTCTATTCCAATTTTAATATTTTTATTTCATTCTTTTACTTATTGCTTTGCTTAGGACTTCCAGTACTATGTTAAATAGGCGTGGTAAAAATGGGCAACTTAGTCTTTTTCCAGTTCTTACAGAAAAAGCTTTAGGTTTTCCCGCATTCAGTATGATGTTAGCTTTGGGTTTGTCATATATTGCATTATTATGGTGAGATATTTTTCCTTTCATGCCTAGTTTGCTGAGAATGTTTATGATGATGGAATGTTGAATTTTATCAAGTCCTTTTTTTCTGTATCTATTGAGAAAATCATTTGGTTTTTGTCTTTTTTTGTTGATGTGTTTTATTGCATTTATTATTTTGTGTATGTTGAACAATCTTTGAATCTCTGGGATAAATCTCACTTGGTTATAATGTATTATCTTTTGGATGAGCTGTTGGATTTGGTTTCCCACGATTGAGAATTTTTATTTCTATGTTCATCAGGGATATTGGCCTGTAGTATTGCTGTTGTTGTTGCATCCTTATGTAGTTTTGGTATCAGGCTAATGCTGGCTTCATACAATGATGTAGGGAGAATTTTACTCTATTCAAATTTTTATAATAGCTTGAGAAAAATTGGTGTTAGCTTTTCTTTGTAAGATTGTTAGGACTCTGCTGTGAAGTCATCTGGTCCTGAACTTTTCTTTGTTGGGAGACTTTTTATTACTGATTCGTTTTAATTATTCATTATTAGCTTGTTTAAGTTTTCAGTTTCTTCCTGATTCAATATTGTTAGATTGTATGTTTCCAGGAATTTATCTATTTTCTCTACGATTTCCAGTTTGTTAGTGTATATTGTTCACATAGTCTTTGATAGTATTTATATTTCTGTGATGCCTGATGAAATATCTTTCTTTTCATTCCTGATTTTATTTACTTGAGTCTTCTCTCTTTTCTTCTTGGCTAGTCTAGCTAGTTGTTTATTAATTTGGTTACCTTTATCAACAACTGACTTTTCATTTGTTGATCCTTTTTATTTATTAAGTTTTTATGCTTTTTTAGGTCTACCTTATCTTTATTATTCCTTTCCTTCTAATAATTTTGGATTCAGTTTGTTCTTGCTTTTTTTGATTTCTTGAGGTTCATCATTGGATTGTTTACTTGAAATCTTTCAACTTTATGATGTGGGCATTTATTGTTATACGCTTCCCTCTTAGCACCGTTTTGTTGTATCTCATCAAGTATGATGTGTTGTGTTTATAATTTTATTTTTCATAATACACTTTTTGATTTCCTCCTCATTTTTTTCCTTGATACAATGGACATTCAAAAGCATCTTGTTCAATTTCCATGTATATTCATAGTTTTCAAAATTCCTCTTTTTATTGACTACTAGTTTTATTCTATCATGGTCTAATAAGATATTTGATATTTTGATATTTAAAAATTTGTTGATGCTTTCTTAATGGCTTATCATGTGGTCTATCCTGTAGAATGTTCCATGAGCTAATGAGAAGAATGTGTATTCTGTGTATTCTGTAGTTTTTGGATAAAATGTTCTTTAAATATCTGTTAGGTCTATTTGTTCCAAAGTGTAGTTTAAAGCCAAAATTGCTCTGTTAATTATCTTTCTAGATGAACTTTATAATGCTGAAAAGGGTGTGTCAAAGTCCCCAAATATTTTTGTATTGGAGTTTTCTCTCCCATTAGATCTAATAATATTTGCCTTATATATCCAAGTGCTCTAGTGTTGCTTGCATGTGTGCTTAGAATTATTATGTCCTCTTGCTAAAGTGATTTCTTTATCATTATATAATAAACTTCTTTGTCTCTGTTATGTTTTTTAAGTCAAATATGTTTTATCTGGTAGACATGTAGCTACTCTTGGTCATTTATGGTTTCCATTTACATGGAGTATCTTTTTTTAATCTCTTTTCTTTCAGTCTACATACACCATTATTTATTTTTAATATTATTTGTTCATTTTGTTGTTTTAATTGTTTTTGTTTGTTTGTTTCTTTCTCATTGTGGTTTGATGATTTTCTGTAGTGGTAATACTTCAGCCCTGTCTCTTCCTCTTTTGAGTGTTTGCTATACCAGTGAATTTTTTTTTTTTGCTTTTTTTTAAAATTGTTTTATTCATGGTAGTAGATATTGTCTTTTTGCTTCCAGGTGCAGTACTCCCTTACAAATGTCTTGTCCAGCCAGTTAGGTGGTGATGAATTCGCTCTACTTTTACTCATGTGAAAAATACTTTATTTCTTGGTCATTTATGTATAATTTTGGTGGGTATAGTATCCTTGACAGAAAGTTTTCTTTTTCTTTCATCACGTTGGAAATATTATCTCATTTTCTCCTGGCCTGTAATGATTCTGCTGAGAAATTTGCTGTTAGTGTAATGGGGGTTCTCTTAAAAATTAGTAGTCACTTTTCTCTTCAAGTTTGTGAAACTCTCTATTATTTACTTTAGACAATTTGGCTATAAAGTGCAGTAAAGAAGACTTAAATTATATGTATTGGAGTTCTTTGAGTTTTCTCTTTCTAAATGTCTTCTAGAGTGAAATTTTCAGCTATTATTTAGTTAAATAAGCTTTCTATTACTTTAATTTTCTTTTTGCCTTCTGTGACACTAACAATTTAAATATTTGATTGCTTTATAGTGTTTCATATGTCACATAGGCTTTATTCTTTTTTATCCTTATTTCTTAATTTTTATCTGACTGGATTATTTGAAAAGACCTGTCTTCATGTTCTCAATCTTTTTTCGACCTGATCTAGTTTATTGTTGAAGCTTTTGAGTGTATTTTGCATTTCATTTAATGACATCTTTAGCTGCATAATTTTTGTTTGATTCTTTTTTAGGATAACTATCTTTTCGGTAAATTTATTTTATATTGTGGCTTCTTTTGCTGATTTCATGGCATTGCTTATCTGAGTTATCTGGAATGATATTTCCTTGCTTGTGTTTCTTGTGTCCTTATGTTGATGTTTGTGCATCTGGTGTAACAATTACTTATTCCAATTTTTTGAATTTCTTTTCATAGGAGTGGACTTTTTACTGAAGATGTATCTATGATATTGGTTGGATAGGGCACTTTGACTTTGATTCTGGGTGACTGCAGTAGTATAGTATCCCTATGATTACTTTTGCTATAAACAGTGACAATAGAGTCTCTGATTGTCTCAGTGGCTTATGGTAAGGTTTTTAGCGGAGACTGCTGTGAATTTTTGCTGGACACAAGGAAGTCATTTAGGACAGTTCTCAAGACCTAGCGATAGAAGTTGTGGGCCAAGCATGCCTGTCCTTTGGCCCCAGGGCAGTGTATGCAGTGCATACACTGCAAACCAGTTCTTGGACCTCCAGGCAGCTTACATAGGTGTCAGCAATGGCAGCAATGGGCTAGGTAGGTGGTGGGTCCTCAAGATTTTGGGCAGCAGGTATGGCAGAGGCAATGGCAGTAGCAGTGGCTGGACAATTTTCTGGCTCTCAAGCTTTCCATGTGGTAGTTGGCAGTAGCTGTGATGACCTGGGCAGCCAGTCTGTGGGCCAACAGATAAAGAGTGCAGGTAGATGTCACTTGTGCTCAGGTGCCAATGGTGCTGGATGTAGCATGGGGATTCCCATACCCCTAGATCGTGTGTTTGGGCACTAAGTGGGTGGAGCCAGCCTAGAAAGATCTGGCTTCAGGTCCACCAGTAGTGCACAATAGTGCCTGTAGACCCTGGCAGTGGTAGGCATGGGTTGGGTGCTCCAAATGGAATGCTCAGGTGGCGATCACAGTAACTTTACTTTGGCCCTGCTGCTAAAAAGGGTGAGGTGGCTTTAAGTGGCAGTGGCCACGAATATGTGGCTAAGGAATATGAGCTTTGATCCTAGATTGTGGCTGTGAGCTGGATAGCCTGTCCTCAAGATGCTTATAAATGCATAGTGAGATTGCTGCCACTGGCTTGTGCTTCAGTCCTGGCAAAAACAGCCAGCAGTGCTTGGCGGTAGGCAGGGTATGTCAATGGGGCTCCAGGGATGTGAAAATTCAAGGGGTTTTTAGCCTCAGGAAAGGATGCAATCTGTTGGACCTAGGGTCTCAAATAGTGCCCTGCTGTAGCTGCTTAAGATTTGGACATTGGGACCTAGCTAGAGTTCCGTCTCCAGAGAAATACCATGGCATAGTTTCTAGGCAGCTCCTATGTTAATTTCAGGGGCCACCTGGGTCAATAGTTGCCCTGTGGCTAGAATTGCAGGAATCTACAGTGGGAATGTGGAGTACTGAGGGTCACTTATTTATTTATTTATTTATTGAAACGGAGCCTCAGTCTGTCACCAGGCTGGAGCGCAGTGGCGGGATTTTGGCTCACTGCAACCTCCGCCTCCCGGGTTCAAGTAATTCTCCTACCTCAGCCTCCGGAGTAGCTGGGATTACAGGTGCGCACCACCCTGCCCAGCTCATTTTTGTATTTTTAGTAGAGACGGGGTTTCACCATGTTGGCCAGGATGGTCTCAATCTCTTGACCTTGTGATCCACCCACCTCGGCCTCCCAAAGTGCTGGGATTACAGGCATGAGCCACCACGCCTGGCCCTGAGGGTCACTTTTTTTTTTTTTTTTACAGTTCCTCTGCATTGGAGAGCAGGCTCCCAGCCAGCCCATCCTGGCTAAACAGTCTCACTTACTTCTCTCTTCTTTGCCTTAGGTGTTTTCTGTCACTTCTCTGTTGAATTCCAGTGTTTTCTCTGCCCTCCCCTCCACTAAAAAATAAATTTGTTTTGAGTTATCAGAAGGAAAGAAATTCTGTCAAGCTATTACTCACCACTTATTCCCAGAGAGAATTTGCTTTTTAAATGTAATAATCTTTCAGTAAATATTTAATAAATGTTTCTGAAAAATTCTGAAATAAGTGTCAACTTGATTATAATATTCAAAATAGATTATTCATGTTTATAGGTACATATAAAATAGAAGTTGTTGCAACTGCTTCTGAAATGTTAGCCATATTTACAACGTTAACTTGCAAGAAAATAAGAGAAACATTAAATCAAATTTATGAGAATAGCCATTGGGAACATGTCAAAACAAGAGGTAGGAGTTTTACATTCAGTGAAATGAAACTGAAAAGTATTCATTATTTTGCCAACAGAAAGCATGAAAAAAGGAAATATGATGAAATAGCACAATTATCATCTTGATAAGAGGAAAATTTTTAAACAAAATAGTTTTTATTTATCTCGTAAGGAAAAACATATCTTGCTTTTTGCCTTTGTGAGAAAAAGAACAATATATTTTAAAGTAAACGATAAGTTAAAAGTTGAGAATAAGTTATTGTGAGGAGATTTTAGCTTATCAGAATAACAGTATTATGTGAGGATAGTTAGATAATATGAGGATAGTTAAAAGTAGTTATACAAATATATGCTGCTAAAAATTTAAAAATCTGCTTTAAGTACCATCTTTATGATATTAAAATGTATTTAATATATATTAACATTCTTATAAAGATTTAATACAATTGTATATATGTAAATGAATATGTATATATGAAACACACACACACACACACACACACTTAACCTCCAGAAGACACCTTAAAAATCTAGAAAATTCTTGCCATATGATTTGAGATCTGGAACACTGCAGATTAGTATAGTCTTTTCATGCTAAACTTGTACCAAAACTACAGCTACATTCAGAGGAGGACAAAAAATTAAATACTTAAGACCAGAACTCCAATTTTTAATTTTTGGTAAACATCTATGTAGTACCTATTATGATATCAGTGATATATATGATTTTCTTAATGTTAGCTATTAATATTTGTCATCTATGTATTACAAATATGTTTGAAGATGGTATATTTTTGTTCAGAATGTTAAATAAAATAATTCCAAAATCAGTGTAAATACCTATATTGAAAACAAATTATACCGCGGGACTATGACTCTCACACAGTATTACAATTGTATTTATAGTATAAAATTACACAGATAATTTTCCAAATAGACTCATATTAGGGAAAAAAATATTTCTTAAGTCACAATTACTCTTCTTTACTGTTCTTCAGACTCAAATTGTTATATACCTATGGAGATTGTTTAAACCTAGTGGACACTGGGAGTTAAGCAGCAAATTTTTCTCTTGAATTATCAGTTTCAAGCCTTCCCTAAAAGGTACAGAATATGTGAAGTAATTTAATTTATTCCCATTTCTGAGAAGCCTTATAACTAAGCTAGAGGCATTCCTCATTACTGCCTATAGCAATCTTCGCTTCCAGCTTACTAGCTAAACCCTGACTGCAGGGAAGTTGTGGTGTGATGAGAGAGAGCTGTGTTCCCTTGAGGCAATGTCAGGGAACCTTGCTAACAAAGGCAAAAATCTTATCTCCTAGGACAAGCCTTTGGAACACCGTCTTCGATGTATGGCTTGAAAGATTTTAAATTTTTCTTAGAATTTATGTATGTATAATAATATTTTTTGAAAGTCTAGTTTGTGTGAGTTGATTTCTATTCTCTAAATTACTAACAGCACGAAATTAAGAAGATAATTTAAATGACATGTACACTAGTTTCTTCATGTGTAAAGTGTGTGAAATAATGCCTGCATTGTGAAAGGATAATAAAAATTGCTTAGGTTGTTGCCTGCATACACTAAAAATAACCATTCAATTATTAGTTATTGCTATGAACACATATGCTATATGAGTTTATCTATGTGTGTTATATGTGTAGTAATATACATATACATGTGCATATACAATATATTATATGACATATATTTAAGATAGTACTGGATAATAAATGAGATCAGCAATCAGTTTATGAGATTTTAAGTTATATAAAACAATCTATTGGGACAAATCTGTTTATAGAAGTGATCAGAGTTCAATAAAAATGTAAAAGAAAATAATGAACAGAATAGTTTGAGTGATTGGGCTTAAAAATATCCATCAGTTTGCTAAACAATTTTGTGAGTCCAGCGTCCAAAGATGCAGTTCCAATTCCTTAAAGTGAGATGAGGCTGGACATAGCCCAAGAGTGAATGAATACAAGACAGGTTGCTGGGTCACCGACTGAAACAGAATAGGAGAAAAACAAATTGTTGGGGACAAATGCAAAGCTCCAATATTAAAATGCACTAAATGCAGTTAGGGGTTAAAACAGAACGTTACAAGCTTACATTTTGATCAGTAAAACAAGAAATAATGATTTCCTTAAATTTTATTTTAATGCTGGAAATGCCTGTTGGCTGTGCACAGGGTATAAGCAAATTAGCTCGTAGAGTGTTGAGATTCTTCCTCTAGGGGGAAAAATCATTCCTATTCTGGGCAAGGAGCTGAAGAGATAATTTGGCAAAATAAAATTGACTGTAATAAGAAAATCTCAAAATTAATTTGCTTTCATGATGATTTTTTTTGAAGTATAAGTGCAATTGATTCAACCTTTCTTGTGTATGTATTTGTAATTCATTAAAAAGGTATCTAAAAAATGATTCAAGTTTGATCCACAAAATACCACTCAATAGTCTTCTCTATAAGTGTCAGGGTTAGTGCCATTAAATTAAATTTTACATACTCATACAAAATATACTTAAATGTTGTATCTAATATATATGGAATAGCTTTAGATGTCTTTTTTTTTTTTTTTTGAGATGGAGTCCCACTCTGTCACCAGGCTGGAGTGCAGTGGCATGATCTTCGCTCATTGCAGTCTCTACCTCCTGGATTCCAGCCATCTCCTGCCTCAGTCTCCCAGATAGATGGGATTACAGGCCCGCACCATCACGGCTGACTAATTTTTGTATTTTTAGTAGAGACAGGGTTTCACCATGTGGCCAGGCTGTTCTCGAACTCCTGACCTCAGATGATTTAGCTGCCTCAGCCTCCCAAAGTGTTAGGATTACAGACATGAGCCACCATGCCCGGCCTAAATGTATTTTAATTATTCTGGGGTAATGTGGCTGTGTTTTCTGCAAATTGCTCCCTACATAGGGTGTAGGATTTTGCAAACAAAGTTTTCTGCCTTCTTTATGCAACTGAATTATTACCAGGATGAGGGACATATTTTGAAACAAAAAAAATTTCAAGTTTTACTAAAAAATACTTTTAAAATTATTAAATCTTACACTATTTTGAACAAGCTCATAAACTGCACATCTAATTTAAAATATATCTTCAATTAAATTTCATATTAAAGTGCTATGAGCTTTGAATGATTATAATAGCTATCTGCCTACTTTGATCCAAGGAATTTTAAGTAGTTCAAATGCTGGATTCCATTTTTCAGGCTTCCTTATTGACTACGAGGGAGGTTTACAAGTAAAAATAAACTTTTCTACTCCCTTTGCCTCATGGTTTTGTCTACCAGAGTGATTTACATTGTGCAGGTATTAACTGGACATGGAAAATAAAAATTTGTCGAAGAAGTCTAAAATCAAAAAAATGTTTATTGAGTATAGAAGTAGCATCTCACATACAATATGTTTATGTATGGAACATGCATAAAAATAGATAATTTAGAATTTTAAGAATTTTATTTCCAACTATTTCATATATAATGTAATAATACCTATAAATATACATTTATAGGATATTTGAGCGACAAACATAATTATATAATTATAATATACCTTTTAATCAACAATAGCTCAGGTAAATATGTCTAACACTAAAGAAATTAAGAGAATGTCAGAAATAAAAAACATGGTGGGAAACAGAATAGTTTTGAATTGAATAGATTTCAGTTCAATTTTATAATTGTCCTTTTAAGCAGTGTAATATTTGATAAAATATTTAAATTTTAGTTTCCTTTCTTATTCAACGGGAAGAATGATTCACCTACAGTAAATTTTTATAATTGTTATAATTCATTTCAGTTTCCCAGACCACATGTAAACAGTGGCCAATGATAAGCTTAGATGACATTTCTAATCCCATGACTGCAAATAGCTATACCAAGTCTTGACCTTTGCTGAGCCTAAGAGTGGCAGGTGAGGATTGTTTCTTATTTTAAGCCATAGCATTATTCCAGTGTTTCAAGATTTTAAACACTTGGATGAAGTACAAAAACAAGAAACTTTTAATAACCAGACAAGTTTTCTCAGGAGCGTTGGATTTCCTCATTGGATCCAAAAAATATAATAAAAAAGGAACATTTCTCCTATTTCATTAGCATAGTAGTGATAGATCTTTGGTATAGTGCCTGTTGAATAGACTGAGATCTGGTCTGAAAAGACAATGTGCAAATGTCTGAGCAGGGTTATAATTACTTTGTAATTTCAATTCCAAAACTGAGCCACAAGTGAAACCTCTGCTATCATCAACCCAGAAGGGCCTTGTTCACTTATGCATAATTCATTATGCTTAAATGTCAGCTTCTGTGGATGCCATTTGCTGAATATACCAAGTTTAACCAAGTGGCCACGTTGAAGGTATTTACATTTCCAGTTGCCCACTGGGATTTTCATATGTCTGTTTGAAATGTGCCACATAAGTCGAACCTTTCCTAAGACAAGAAAAACAAAGGCAGGGTTTGTGTATGGTGACAGCAATGTTGCAATGTGACATCTGCATGTGGGTTAATAGTTCCAAAATGGAGCTAAGCTGTGAGTAATAAAGCAACCAATATAAGAGCATATTTAAATTATTTAATATGAAAATATAATAAGCAATAAAGTTTAATAAGTTTTCAAAATGGGATTTAGAATTTATAAACTGGAGGGTGAAATGAGTAAAGTTGCTATTCATAACAAATATTATTTAAATAATAATGTTTATTAATGCTTAATATTATTACAAATAAAATTATTTGACATGTGGTAATTAATTTTGATAAGGAGGTAATGGGTTACAGAAAAAATAACCCAGAGATGGAATTAATTTTTAATAAAAATTAATAGAAAAGCATGTATCAAATTACCAGATAAATATTATCTTTAATTTCTTTTTTTTTTTTTGAGATGGAGTCTTGCTCTGTTGCCCAGGCTGGAGTGCAGTAGCATGATCTCGGCTCACTGCAAGCTCCGCCTCCCTGGTTCACGCCATTCTCCTGCCCCAGCCTCCCGAGTAGCTGGGACTACAGGTGCCCACCACCACACCCAGCTAATTTTTTGTATTTTCAGTAGAGATGGGTTTTCACCGTGTTAGCCAGGATGGTCTTGATCTCCTGACCTCATGATCCACCCATCTCGGCCTCCCTGAGTGCTGGATTACAGGCGTGAGCCACCATGCCTGGCCATATTATGTTTAATTTCTATAATACCAAAAGGGAGAATTGCATTTATCTATGGCTATACAGTGGATTAAAACAATGACTTCACTCATTGCAGTCTTAATATTTTTTCTGATTATATAGGTTGCCTTGATAATTCTGCTGATCTTGCCTGGCTTTACTAATGTGCCTGAGGTTGTCTAGAAGATGAAATGGAATGGGTGGATTTGGTGGAATAGGTGGATTCGGTGGAATGGATGGATTCAGTGGAATGGGTGAGTCTTTCTCCACATGGTCTTTCATCCCAATCATCTTCATTCTCTGGTGGCATCAGGTTCCAAAAATGTAAGAGCTGAAGCCCCAATGCCTCCTGAAAATGAGTCTCGGAAACCTCTTAATATTATTACTGTTGCTTTATATTAGAGCAAGTTGCAAGATCAAGAAAGAGTTGGGAGAAATAAGATTCACCCTTTAAAAGGTATAGAACCAAAGATTCAATGGCCATATTTAATCTAATGGAGGAATTTAATAATCAAATTATTTTACAAATAATAAACCCAAAGGCCCAATGAGTTATTTGTTTTCTTGCATCATTTATTTATTGGCCTGTCCGATGATTTTCATATCTGTATGTCTGAAGAAAGACGACAAAGCAAAAGTTTTACATGATTGACAGCTAATATCTGTAACTGAACTGTGAACAGCAATGAATGAGATGTTGTCAACTGTAAATGGACTGCATGTAATGAAGAGGAAAATGACAAACATTACATTACTTAAAAGCATGAGTAGCTTCTAAGGAAAAATTGACTGGGATCCATCACTCCAGCACTGACATATGTCACTTTTTTTTGTATTACGTTATTTCAATTGAATAGAAAACTATAAAATATACTACAACAAATTTTTATATACATATATATGTTGTTACACAGCAATAGGACTTTTAGGTATGTACACTAGAGAAACGCTTGCATATGTACACAGTGAGAAACATGAGATTGTTTATTTAAGTATTGTCAGTAGGAGATAAATGTTTGAAAATCAATCAACAGAAGAGGAATAAAAGGTCAGTTAAATGATAGCTGCAATGTATCGAAAATAACACCTCCATGTTGTCTGATACGGTTTCACTGCATACCATAGATGTTCTTTGTTACATATTATTGAATTGCCACCAAAAAGACAACACTCAAACATGTTTCCTGCTGTCACTGCATGGTCAGGATCTGTCTACTCTGAGAAGGCTGAAGCGAGTTGTTCAAAAAAGCCACAGATTGAAGTCACAGCAAAGTATATTGAATGCTTCTCCTTGAGACACTTTTATAAATAATTCTGATATGAGCTGGGTGCGGCGGCTCATGCCTGTAATCCCAGCACTTTGGGAGGCCAAGGTGGGTGGATCACCTGAGGCCTGGAGTTCAAGACCAGCCTGACCAATATGGTGAAATCCCATCTCTATTAAAAATACAAAAATTAGCTAGGCATGGTGGCACATGCCTGTAATCCCAGCTACTTAGGAGGCTGAGGCAGGAGAATTGCTTGAACCCAGGAGGTGGAGGTTGCAGTGAATCAAAATCACAAGATTACGCCACTGCATTCTAGCCTGGGCAACAGAGCAAGACACCATGTCAAAAATAAATAACTAAATAAATAATAAAAAGTGAACAGAATTCTGATATTTAAAGCCATGAAATAATAAATAACCAGGCACATAGTACACTCAATTTCCACCTAGTAAAAATTACATCTGTACAAAATGCATTCTGCAAACAGAAAATGTGAGCCCACAGTTTCCCATTTATAATAGAAGTTTGTATTGAATGAATTTTTTCCATGTGTCTGTCACTGTACTTGAAGACCAATTTATGGATCATATTTGAAATTATTTTATGAATAAGAAATACATTTAAACTCCATAAGAAATGCATTAAAACTAAAGGGATGTGATAAGAACAGCAGTTTGGGGAAGGAGAAAACTGTTACCGGGATAGGACAGTCTGTTCTCAAAGAAAATCACTGAAAATTTTATACTATATAAGTAATGCATTTCTAAATAGTCAGTAGATATTAGTGCTTTTAGTTTGCTTTCTTTTCAAAAATTTGTGTATTTTATTGATTCTTTTACAATGCACTTTGGTCATTCTTGATCTACAATTAGTGAAATACTAAAACTTGCACTGCATTTTTGTTAGATTAACCTAGATTGAAATTCCAGATTCATAATTTGATATGTACCAATTTATAAAATGGGTGAAATAACATAATATGTGAGAAAATTTCCAAAATCAAACTAAAATCTATAACAATCCATTATACTTTGTTGGGATATAGGATATAATTAAAATCTCCCAATATAATCAATCTTTTTCCCTTTGGGCAATTAAATTACTTCTTTATTTAAAATAGTTATGCACCTGAAAGAAACCAGTATGATCTAGTGAAATACATGCTGATTGGGGATCACTATTACAGGTTACAGGCAGCAGATTAACTTTTAGCAATTTATTTATTTTCCTAATTGCTAATTTCCTTATATGTAACATAACCTACATTTTGATATTTTTTCATTACTTTTAATTTTGAAGATCAAAAGATCATAGAATTTATAATATTCTGAAAAATACAAAATCATATTAAATTTGTTAAAGCATTCTTTATCGAAATTACTTCTTTTGTAAACTAAGGGTATAATAAAAATATTTAATATTGAAAAATAATTTACACCTAAGCAAAAAAAGTACAATCACATAAACTATAACTCACTTTCAATGAGTAAATAGGTACTAGAATTTACTCCATGAGCTTGAACAAATTATACAATTTACTTAAACTTTAATTCTTAATAATATTTATTTTAGTGCATAGTTAATGCTTTCCCTCTTTATTGGTGTGGGGTTTGAAGGTAAAAGAGATGGAATGCTTTAAACTTATTAAGGGACAATTTATTGACAGCAAACAGGAAGTCTCTATAAATGAGCATGATTGTGTTAGTGTGAAATGGAAGTGGGAAGGAGAGGTTAGTTATGAAGCTGAGAAGAAACAGGAAGTGAAGTAGCATGCATTTGTTATTTATTCTGACACAGACATATTAATATCTAGACTATACTAGGTTATGTTAGAGCTCAGGAAACTTTATTAGAGTAAAGCTTGGTATATGGTCTCATTTAAAATCATATATTGTAATTTAAAACTGTTTACATATATTTATGGTACAAGTTTAGCTAGTAATATCTAAGGAAAGTTTAACTCATTTAAGAAAGCCTATTTTTAGGGGAAAAAAAAGCTTAGTAACAAATGTACTAATTATAAATTATTTTCATTGATCTTTCCAGAGAACAAGAAAACAATTTCTACTTTCTTAAGCTTCTTCACAAGAACTTAATAAGTAAAAATGGGTCTATTTTTATCAAAATAATATTTGCCTATGGCAGAAAATGCACCTATAAAAATTGTAACATGATTATATAAACTACTATATTCAGAATCAGTTATGGAAAATTGCACTTATATGTTTGCTAAATTGTACTGGTAATTGAGCAAATATGGCTACAGAGTTCATTATTGTTTCTCTTACAGGCTTTTCTAGTTACTAAATTCCTGTAGCATATCTATCAAGCATGCATTATTTTCCTCTGGTTTTAACTTGGGAGGTGGTGCCTGACAGTAAGAAATCTATGGGTTACCCTTATAATCCATTTTGCCTGAAGCTGGGTTTGGTTCTATGACACTTTGTTCAGTGAAAACATAGTCCATCCATACATATTAATTAATCTCCCACACTCTAGATTTCAAGTATCTTCCACTAATCAATAGTATGAACACATGATTTTAAAGTACACATTCTCCAGTATAAAGAAGCTCATTGGTCAACATTCACTCTACCTCACTACTTTATTCAACACTCTATATTTTTAAAACTGTAACATGGTACTGGTACCAAAACAGAGATATAGATCAATGGAACAGAACAGAGCCCTCAGAAATAACGCCGCATATCTACAACTATCTGATCTTTGACAAACCTGAGAAAAACAAGCAATGGGGAAAGGATTCCCTGTTTAATAAATGGTGCTGGGAAAACTGGCTAGCCATATGTAGAAAGCTGAAACTGGATCCCTTCCTTACACCTTATACAAAAATCAATTCAAGATGGATTAAAGGCTTAAACGTTAGACCTAAAACCATAAAAACCCTAGAAGAAAACCTAGGCATTACCATTCAGGACATAGGCGTGGGCAAGGACTTCATGTCTAAAACACCAAAAGCAATGGCAACAAAAGCCAAAATTGACAAATGGGATCTAATTAAACTAAAGAGCTTCTGCACAGCAAAAGAAACTACCATCAGAGTGAACAGGCAACCTACAAAATGGGAGAAAATTTTCGCAACCTACTCATCTGACAAAGGGCTAATATCCAGAATCTACAATGAACTCAAACAGATTTACAAGAAAAAAACAAACAACCCCATCAAAAAGTGGGCAAAGGACATGAACAGACACTTCTCAAAAGAAGACATTTATGCAGCCAAAAAACACATGAAAAAATGCTCATCATCACTGGCCATCAGAGAAATGCAAATCAAAACCACAATGAGATACCATCTCACACCAGTTAGAATGGCAATCATTAAAAAGTCAGGAAACAACAGGTTCTGGAGAGGATGTGGAGAAATAGGAACATTTTTACACTGTTGGTGGGACTGTAAACTAGTTCAACCATTGTGGAAGTCAGTGTGGCGATTCCTCAGGGATCTAGAACTAGAAATACCATTTGACCCAGCCATCCCATTACTGGGTATATACCCAATGGACTATAAATCATGCTGCTATAAAGACACATGCACATGTATGTTTATTGCGGCATTATTCACAATAGCAAAGACTTGGAACCAACCCAAATGTCCAACAATGATAGACTGGATTAAGAAAATGTGGCACATATACACCAT
This sequence comes from Pan troglodytes, assembly GCF_028858775.2. Lineage (NCBI taxonomy): Eukaryota > Metazoa > Chordata > Mammalia > Primates > Hominidae > Pan > Pan troglodytes. Next base: position 62,090,692 of record NC_072412.2, on the reverse strand, counting down.
GGAATACTATGCAGCCATAAAAATTGATGAGTTCATGTCCTTTGTAGGGACATGGATGAAATTGGAAACCATCATTCTCAGTAAACTATCGCAAGAACAAAAAACCAAACACTGCATATTCTCACTCACAGGTGGGAATTGAACAATGAGATCACATGGACACAGGAAGAGGAATATCACACTCTGGGGACTGTGGTGCGGTGTAGGGAGGGGGGAGGGATAGCATTGGGAGATATACCTAATGCTAGATGATGAGTTAGTGGGTGCAGCGCACCAGCATGGCACATGTATCCATATGTAACTAACCTGCACAATGTGCACATGTACCCTAAAACTTAAAGTATAATAATAAAAAAAAAAACTGAAACAAAACGTCTCGTCATATTCCACACATTTTAGCAAGTTTGAAATTCTAATCAGGATAAAACCGTGGCTTAGATTCTATATTGCATAAAGAAAAGATTTTTCATATAACATAAGAAAAAGCATCTTTCAAGTGTTTGGTTAAAGAAGTTAAAATAAATGAGATAGTTGTTCAGAAAAACATTGAACTTGCAGTATTTTTTTTTTAATCTGACATAACAGGGCTGCAAATGGAAAATCAATTATAGAATCTGGTTGGAAAGTAAAATTTCCTCTCTATGAAGTAATTTCTAAATACAATTATTATGTAAATATGTGGACTGCTCTTTTTTTCTTATTTGTTTGGAGTTAATTTGCAATTATTAAATAATTGGAAGAAATATCGTATAAATGATAGACATCCTGCCTAGGCTTGAAATCTTCACATGAAGGAGATGCTCACCGTCTTAGGTTACAAAGTATTTTCACATGGCCATTTTAATTTGGTATAAAAATCCCAAACTATTAAATGTTCTGATTTGTTTGAAATAGTGCATGATATCACTATTATAGTAGGGACTTCCAGCACTCACCAAGATCTGGTTTTTCTCTACTTCTAGGCAGAATGAAAAAATGCATGTCTTACCCCCTCACACGTAGGGTCATGAGACTTTTTTTGGCCAATAATAATTGAAAATTATTATTAAAAATTGAAAATAAGTTAGATAAACTCATCATAAATTTTGAAAATAAGTAGAAAAGGAAACTATTAAATTCTCATCTATTTGAATGTACATATTTATGAAGGGAATAAAATTAAGATGGGATTTAAAGAATAAGTATGTTGATCTGCTTGATAGTGGTGATCATTTCACAATGTACACATGTATCAAAAACATCAAATCCTATGCCTTAAATACATGCAGTTTTATTTGTCAACTTTACTCAATAAAGCTGACAAGAAGGGTCAGTTGTTGAGATGAGATGGAGTAAAGAAAAGTATATTTCAGGTTTTGAAATAACATAAAATAATTAACATCCCTTCATGTTAAAAACTCTCAATGAACTAGGTATTGAAGGAACATAACTCAAAATAATAAGTGCCATATATGACAACCCCACAGGCAGCATCATGCTAAATGGGCAAAAATTGGAAACATTACCCTTGAAAATCAACACAAGAATGACCTCTATCACCATTGTTTGCAGGTGACATGATCCTATATCTACAAAACCTCATTATCTCAGCACAAAATCTTCTTAAGCTGATAAGCAACTTCAGGAAAGACTCAAGATTCAAAGTCAATGTGCAAATATCACTAGCATTCCTATACACCAACAATTGTCAAGCCGAGAGCCAAATTATGAATCAACTCCCATTCACAATTGCCACAAAAAGAACAAAATACCTAGAAATACAACTAACAAGGAAGGTAAAAAATCTCAACAAATCACTGCTCAAATAAATCAGTGGTGGCAAAAAGAAATGGAAAAACATTCTATGCTCACAGATAGGAAAAATCAGTATCATTAAAATTGCCATACTTTCCAAAGCAACTAATATATTCAGTGTAATTCACATTAAACTGCCATTGACATTCTTCACAGATCTAGAAAAAAACTGTTTCAAAATTCTGTTATAAAGACACCTGCATATGTATGTTTGCTGCAGCACTATTCACAGTAGCAAAGACATGAAATAAATTAAATGCCCATCAGTGATAGACTAGATAAAGAAAATGTAGTACCTACACCCATGGGATACTATGCAGCCATAAAAAAGAATGAGATCATGTCCTTTGTAGGGACATTAATGGAGCTCAAGGCCATTATCCTTAGCAAACACAGGAACAGAACCCCCCCCCCCGCAAAAAAAAGGGCCCAAATAGACAAGGCAATCCTAAGCAAAAAAGAACAAAGATGGAGGCATCATGCTACCTCACTTCAAACTATACTACAGGCCTACAGTTACTAAAACAGTATGGTACTGGTGCAAGAAAAGACACGTGGACCAATGGAGCAGAATTAAAGAACTCAGAAATAAGAATGCACACCTACAACTATCTGATCTTGGACAAACATGATACAAACAAACAATGGAGAAGAGATTCCCTTTTCAAAAAAATGGTGCTGGGGTAACTGGCTAGCCATATGTCTTTCTTACACCATACACAAAAATTAGCTCAAGCTGGATTAAAGACTTATATGTAAAATCCAAAACTATAAACACCCTGGAAGACATCCTAGGCAATATCATTCAGGATGTAGGCATGGGCAAAGATTTCATGATGAAGATGCCAAAAACAACTGTTACAAAAGCAAAAATTAATGAGTGAGATCTAATTGAAGAGCTTCTGCACAAGAAATGAAACTATCAACAGAGTAAACAGACAAACAGATTGCATAAAATATTTGAAATCTATGCATCTCACAAAGGCCTAATATTTAATGTCTATCAGGAACTTAAACAAATTTACAAGGGAAAAACCAAGCAACTCGTTGAAAAGTGAGCAAAAAACATGAACAGACACTTCTGAAGACATACATGTGGCCAGTAATCATATGAAAAAAAAAGCTCAACATCACTAATCATTAGAGAAATGAAAATCAAAACCACAATGAGATACCATCTCACACCAATCAGAATAGCTAATATTAAAAAGTGAAAAAATAAAAGATGCTGACAAGGTTGTGGAGAAAGGAAATGCTTAGTCACTATTGGGAGTGTAAATTAATTCAATCATTGTGGAAGACAGTGTAGCGATTCCTGAAAGACCTAAAGACAGAAATACTCTTTAATCCTGCAATCCCATTACTGGGTAGATACCCAAAGTAATATAAATCATTCTGTTATAAAGACACATGCATGCCTATGTTCGTTGCAGCACTCTTCACAATAGCAAAGACATAGAATCAACTAAAATGGTCATCAATGATAGCATTTATGTGGTACATATACATCATAGAATGTGGTACATGTACACCATGGAATACTATGCAGCCATAAAAAGGATGAGATCATGTCCTTTGCAGAGACATGGATGGAGCTGGAGGTCATTATCCTTAGCAAACTAACAGAAAAACAGAAAACCAAATACTGTGTGTTCTCACTTATAAGTGAGAGCTAAATGATAAGAACACATGGACACATAGAGTAGAACAACAAACGCTGGGGCCTATCAGAGGAGGGAGAAGATTAGGAAAAATAACAATGGATACTAGGCTTAACATCTGGGTAATGAAATAATCTGTACAACCAACCCCCATGAAACACGTTTACCTATGTAACAAATCTACACCTGTACCCCTGAAGTTAAACTTTTTTTGATTTGTTTGTTTGTTTTTAAGAATGCAGGTAATGGAATTACTTTGTAGAGATTGCTGTATCCAGTCAAGGCATTTTTATTTTCTTGTGTAGACAAAAGGCAGTGGGAAAAGGAGGTTTATTATTTAATAATATTAATATTTTTATCAGTGCCTGTGAAACAGGTATGCTGTTATTTGAAAATATAAAGTTTAGTGTGAGTATAGAAAGCCATTCCAATTATTAGGAGAGTTCATAGATTTATATGGAAATAATTCCTGCTCTCACAGTAAAGTCATAGTTTACATAGTTTAAATTGTACAAATTATGACCAGAAATATAATTACCAGTGTAAAATACCCATGAGTGCAAATTTTCTACATTTTTATAAGTTGCATTAAGAGATATAAAGGAATACTTTAAGAGAAAATGTTAAAGGAAAGAAGAGAAATAAAAACAAAGCTCAAACACTGCCCAAAGAAACTAAGAATAGTGATATCTTATTTTTGAGCACTTCTGTTCATTTTTTTCAAGTTTATCTATTTGAAAAGTACCATGGATTTGATTGATAAGGGTATATGCAAAGTCACTGTGTTAAAACTACAGGAAATAAAGTATGTGATTATATATGTATCTCTTTAATTTCCAATTATATATATAACATACAACGTTGCACATTGTACAAGGAGAAGTAACTAAAACTTTCAAGATGATCTTTAATTTTTTAATTTGAAAAACATCTTGAAAGTTTTAGTTACAATGAAAAGTAACATAATATGGTTGAATTAATTATTGATTTTTGTTGAATGAGCAGGGATATATCCATTGTTATTTCAGAATATTCATTTCCAAGAAATATGATTGTTTATATGCTTTTCAAAATCACTGGGTTAATCCTGACACATATTATTAAAGCAAACCATGAATAAATTTCTTACATCCTACTCTTAACAATTGATGTAATACATAATTTAAAAACAGATGTCTGATCATTGACCAAAGGGAACTGCTTATCCGACTGCATCAAAACAGTATCTTCTACTCTCAGAATGAAAATGGCCATGAAATAACAAAAGTCATCTGTATTGTGATCTTTTTGTGAAGCTCTCCCCGCACTCCCACCCAACAATTAATCTGTGCAGTGCCATTTTAATTTAAACAATGAGCAAAATAGTAAAGTACCTTAAAAAAGAAATAAAATAAGGTTAGGTTTCCATAACTGCTGTTTAATTTTAGGGTGTATTTTCAAATTAGCCATGAGTTTAGAAACTTCTATAAAATTTTGAAAATTTGAAATACAGACTAGACAAAAGAAGAAACAATGGTATTTCTGTATTTATTTATTGTAAATAACAGTTAATATTTTTCAATTTTCCCTAGAATGCAGGCTCTTTTTAATAGTGATGGGATTTAATTTGTTTAAAGAAAGCTTCTGTAGAAACTTGTGTTATAATTAAGAAGTTGTCAATATTTTATCCTTAGGTGATTCATATTATGAATAGAGGAAGGGTCCAGGTAAAAACTTTCTTTTCTGTTGTGGCCAATTTCTTATAAATTAAATTAACAAGTTAGCCTAGGTAATCTGCATTCTTCCTTTGCTAAGTAACTCCAAGGTGCATACATATGTATGCCCATGTTATAAATATTATTGTATGCCATTTTATAAATGACCCAGAGTCTATCTGTTTCCTAATGAAGGGCCTCATATTTACTTCCAGGTTTTAGATATTATGAACAAAGCTGCTATATATATTCACATATATTTTTGTATGAACTGAAATTTTCAATTCACTTTGGTAAAAACCTAAGACTTTGATTGCTGGATTACATGGTAAATTTATGATTAACTTTATAAGAAAATATCAAGGTATTTTCCACATATTTTTATAAACAGGAATGCTTAATTTTAGAATGGTCCAATTTATGAAAACAGTGGTATGGCTATTTTAGTCTTAAAGAATATTTGACTCTTCTGTATTATCTTGGAGAAAGTCTATAGTTTTATCTTTCATATTTAGGTTGCTATAATCTAGTAGGACTTGATTTTTGTATAGTGGATGAGGTAGGGTACAAGATTCGGGTATTTTCATTATGGATCAATAATTTAAATAATTATTTATTAAAATTATTAGTTTCTACCACTACATTTTCAGGGCCCTATTGATTTAAATTAGTGAAGATAAATAGGCAGGTCTATTTTAGGACTCTCTATTTTGTTCCATTTGTTTAATTTTCAATTCTTGATTCAGTCCACACTTGTAATTGATGGAATTTTTCATGAGTCGATGTCGAATAGTTTAAGTCTTCTAATGTTATACTACCTTATGAATGTCTTGGATTTCCTTGCCCCCCTTGTGTTTGTGTGGGTAAGTGTACATGCATTTATAATAACACTTAAACACAGCTCAATATTTACTTATATATTTATTTAATTTATATTTCTATTTACATCCTCTATTCCTATCCTCGCTGTTGTATAATCTGCTCTCCCAGAGAGTGTGTTGAATCAAATGACTTACCCCTAGCAAATAGAACATGAAAAATATTTGGAAATATCAGACCATTTCTGAGATTAGGTTATGGTTTATGTCCCTGTTAACTTTGGTCTTGCCAGCAATGCTTTTCTGGCTGTTCTTTCTTGCTGGCTTTGATTAAGTAAGTCACTATTTTATATGCTTTTTTATGTCCCAGCCCACCTGGCTGGCAAGGTACTGAAGGAAGCCTCAGAACTGAATCCTGTCAACAACCTTGTGAATGATCCAAAAAACAGATCTTTCACCAGTTGTTCCTTGAGATGACTACAGCCACATATGAAAACTTGATCACGGCCTGTGAGAGAACTTGAGCAAGACAGATATACCAGTCAAGTTGAACCTAGATTTCTAACCCATAAAAATCACGAGACAATAATTGTGTTTTGAGACACTGAGATTTGGGTTGATTCATTATATAGTTACAGGCAATGAATATAGCACTATTTTATATACTTTTTTATGTCCCAGCCCACCTGGCTGGCAAGGTACTGAAGGAAGCCTCAAAACTGAATCCTGTCAACAACCTTGTGAATGATCCAAAAAACAGATCTTTCACCGGTTGTTCCTTGAGATGACTACAGCCTTGAGATGACTACAGCCACGTATGAAAACTTGATCACCGCCTGTGAGAGAACTTGGGCAAGACAGATATACCAGTCAAGTTGAACCTAGATTTCTAACCCATAAAAATCACGAGACAATAATTGTGTTTTGAGACATTGAGGTTTGGGTTGATTCATTATATAGTTATAGGCAATGAATACAGCACCAAGTCATCTTTAAATTAACTGTCTATTCATTTTGTCAAGCAAGTCAGCCTCAGTACCCATAGCCAGCGGGTCCCTCCCAGCAGCAATTGGCTTGTGGGTATGCCCCCTTGTGCTATAGCTGAAGGACTCTGCCCCCTTCTCAAAATGGACAGAAATAGCAGTGGAATTGGTCAGGTGTTACACAATGCCGTGCTTAAGCAGAACAATGTATTGAGTCTGACAGAGGGAAAGATATTCCCACACAAGATGATGAAATAGCACAGGCTATGAGGACTCTATCTTGTGGAAAGTACCAGTCTCTGGCCCAAGACCTATTCTTACGTGACCAAGTGAAAATCAAAAGATTGCAAATGAGACTGCCTTTCCCAGCAGATTTCTAACTAAATTATCCTATTGAAACTGGGACTCTAACTAAATTCATGTCAAATAAGTTGAAAAATTTTAGTTATATTTCATACATATATGGACAAAAAGAGAATCAAACACAATTTGTTGCTCCTTCATCATAAAATGTATTTATTCATAGGAGAGAATTTGTTAATTAGTTTATGAACTAAAATAAGAAATTAAAACAATAACATTCTCTCACTTTGCAATTGTTTTGAAGGACAGTTATGGGCTTCAAATTGTGACTTAGTTAAATGACATTTTTGAGCTGAAAATTAATAAGAAATTTCAAGAACTGTGTGAAAATGTATTAAAGTGTTCTGACAAAGTAAAATTTCAAATTTTGAAACTTAAATTTATAAATTATTGACTAAGAATTCCATGCATGGTTTTAATGGAGGGTGTGCTATAGGTTAATTCTAAATATAAATCTTTGCAATGTCTGGGCTTTGCACCCTCATCACAAATACCACTAATATATAATGTATATAGTGCTTTTATAATTTCTAATTTTCTTTGAAATATTGTTACTGCAATTTTTTTACCCATTAGTTTGTTCTGGCACTAATTTACAGAACAAATAATTTTCAACTAATGCTATTAACCAGGCATATTTAATAATATATGAATATTTATATATATGAAATCAAAGGACAATAGTTTTTTAATTTAGAGTGGTCTCTATGTTATCTAGAATGTCATAAAATCCATCAGTAATATTACGTGATATTGGCACCTCATTTCCTTAGCTAGATGAACAGTTCTATTAACAGGTTTTCGGCTGTTGAGCCATCTTGGCACCTGTTCTTGTTGCTCTATTTTATTATTCCCCAAGTTGTATTGGCACATTCCATTTGATTGGTATTAAGTATTCTGCAACTGGGTAAGAATTTACTTGATAAAATGATAGTAGGAAACCAGCTTCCTAAAGAACTAACAAGTAAGAAAATAGGTGAAAGGCAAGAAACCTTATGTGGTTCAGGGAAAAAACATCATATTTTGGAACTTAGACTTGGCTGTCATTGGGTCATAATCTAAGAACCTTTGGCAGTTTTGTTACTTATAATTTTATTCTTAAAAATGTTATAATATTGTTCAAAGTATTTAAAAAGAGGATTTTTTGTTTGTATGTTTAGTTTGACATTCCCACGGATTTAGGCTTCCTGGATCTATAAGTTTGTCTTCTTTTCTTTTTTTCTACCAGTTTGTTCTCTTCCAACAGAATCAAATGTATTTCTTATTTTCTACAAGCTTGACACTTCTTGCAAGAGAGTCAAAATTTGAAATTGTTGAAAAATTCTTCGCCTGTAGACTGCGTAACATATGTACATATTCACTAATTATCCGTTATTTGAACTTCAATTGTTTTCTCAATACTCTTATTTATTATATGTGGGGTAAAATATGTTTTACACAGGCTTTACACTTGACAACTGCCAAAAGAATACTCAAATTCCATGTCATTCCCACTCTGGAATCTAGATACCAGAATCAAAATTTTTCATGAGGTTTCAACTTGTCCAATTGTGGCTCCTGCTTGTTAAACATATAATACCTAAGGAAACATATATTTAGGGAAACAGACTATCTTAATTCTTGGTTCTGAGGCGTCTGCTATATTTAACCTAATTTACTGATATACATGCAGACTTGATAGTTGACAATTGTCGGTTAATACACAGAATTAGGAAAGTATGCTGCTGAGATATATACAAAGTTGAAGCCACTATAGATGTCTTAATTGCCATCTCAAACTGATATGATTAGCCTACTTTGCTGGAAAGTATTATATAATACTAGATTGATTTTATATTTTGTGCCAAATTCTGTTTTTTAATAAAGCTGCCTTTGATCTTACGCTATTCAGAGAATGCTAGGGTACATGTAACAAGGAAATAAAAGCAAAATACTAAGATCTACTATGGATCTCTAAAGGACAAGCAATGAATTATGTGTGATATACAGATGAAAAATGCATGATGAGTGAGCTGATCACAGGAACTTCAGAAATTGCACTTTGCAGCTTCATCAAAATTGTCTTATCCTTACGACTTCTGAAAGCAAAAGAATATAAGCAATTTCCCTGATTTAAATTTTATTCATAAAAATATCTGTTAAAAAGAAAATGAACATGAATTTAAATAATTTTGCAAATACAGTAGAATTTTGAAGAATTATAAAGGATAAATGAGATATATATTTTTTAATGTTATGAAGGCAATATAGAAAGGACTTTTTGGATTACAATAAAATACAGTTAATAATATGTGGTTATTAATAAAAATAAAAATATTCATTAAGCCTAATTTTAAGTAATATATTTTAATTAAGAATTAATTATTATATACCTAATTTATATAAAATACTAGTTCTCAAATATTTAGCTAAATTTTCCTACCTTTTCCACTTAACTATGAGATTTTGTATAAAAAATGCAGTTAGCAATGTTTTATATTTCATTCTTATTAATATTATAGTTTCTATTATTGAAATGTTGAGAGTTCCCTATTATTTATCTGATAAACTTAATCCAATTTCCGTCTTGATTTGAATATTCTCATTATAACAGAGTGGTTTCCATGATAACAATGATCCATATAATACAGGCCATGTAAAACAAAACTTAATAAAGCCTAATTTGCATCATTGTTTAATCATCAATGATAGGCTATTGTATAGTATTTAAAAATCTCTTTATTGAGACAATAAAATAATAATATTTCAAAAGTCCAATTTTTGGTTGGGAAGGAGTATCTACATTTCAGTACATCTAATATATGAAATCCTACCCCCAAAAAAGCACCGAATTCGTCAAATGATCAGAAGAGAATTTGCAAACTCTTCTATATAATCATTGTTTTTTTAAATTACTGCACCACTTATCCACAGAAATAATTCTATCTCCTTAGTTATGTCATTCTCTGCAATATTAAACATAGTGGAATTTGCTACTCTATAATAAGTCAATACAATATTTTGCATACTTTTCTCATAATACTCTATTTCACATACATAACATTTTACTCAATGAATCTCCAAACATGTAAAAGTTAGAACTGATATGCATATTTCCTTTTGTATGCCTCATGATAAATTATATATTACTTGAAGAAGAAATATATATGTTCAGGAATTATTGAATGAAATAAGTATATATTCCCTAGAAATTATCAGATCAATCATGCCAATATTATAGTGTTTATGAAAATAAAATATAATGTAATTTTAATTTGCTAGGTTTTTGTTTATTTATTATTTATTTATTTTACTTCTGATTTTATTTTGCTCTGGTAGGCATACAACTGAATTGGTCAAAATGCTGATGGCAAAAATAATAATTATCCCATGTATAGTATTTTTATCATTCATTAGATAATTCATTGTCTGCCCTTCATAATATTAGTGATATTTAAATATAATTTTGGTCATTCATAATATTACTGTAATAATCTATGAAACCATCTCACAACAGGAAAAATGAACTGAGAATAACATACATCTGTTATAATTCTCAGTTTAATAATTTACATTTGATTTTTGGGGTTTTATTCTTTATTGAAATTCTGCATATAATTCACTCATTGCAACCATGATTTCCTTTAAGTTCTTGGATACATTTATAGTAGCTCCTTTGCTATCTTTGTCTCTTAATTCCAATATTTCAGTATTCTTTTGTTTTTTTTAAATCAACATTTTTTTGACAATATATTACATGATTTAGATTTTCTGTAAACAAAGTTGTTTTAATTTTAAACTTGGAAATTGTGAATGATACATTGCAAAGACTCTGAATTATATTTTGTTCTATAAAGCTGTTGGGCCCAATCCCTATTGACTCCAGTAAGGATGGCGCCCTATCTGAGAGGCCAAGAAAGAGACCTAGACACAGTGAACTATGTAGGGTGTATTGAGGACTTACATACAGGGGTGATTCAGTGGTGGTGGGCTGGAGAAGATAACTGCTACTGTTTGTTGAAAGCTGTAGCTTATACAGCAATTTTCACTTAGCACCTTCCACTTAGCAACCTCTGCCCAGGAACCTTCATTTAACCCAAAAGAGAAGGCCCTGACCACTGTATGGCGTGAATTCTAAGGAATGAGCCAGGAGTTCGGCTGTCCTTAATAGATAGGAGAGAATCTCCTGCTTGGCCACTCTGATTCCTTGGCTCAGGACCCTGAACACACATTCTTCTTAGATAAAAAGGTCATTCTCTGGGTATGCTTAAGTTATTGCTGTCAGGTGTCTCTGCCATCCAAAGCATGCTTAAGTTCTTATTTCTTGGACTTGGCTTGGTTTTTTTATGTTTTAATATTGTGTCTCCTAATATTGTATGTCCGAGACTCCAAACTCTCCTGCAGTACATGTCACCTGAAACCTATGTTCAGTTTTCTCTCTACCCAGTTGTTTGTATTTTCTGGCAGATGTATTGGTGTCTTTTCCAATCATGCACAGTTTCAGGTGCCAGCCAAAGATGTAAAAGGAATCTATATACCTATTTTGAAAAAGGTTCCCTTCCCACACAGTAAATTCCCTCTACTAATCTCAATTTCCAAACCAAGACAATTTTAGATTGGTCTTTTTTTTTGCTTCACAACTTGCTGCTTCATGCAGCAAGAACTTGGGAATGCACTAAAGGGAAAAAGCAAAATCTGGAACTCACCCATTATGTTTCCCCTTTTTTCAAATGATAAATCTCCTGTCTGTGCTTTTGGTGACTCTCCTGTGACTTCAACTACATTTTTTAAAGTTTTTCTAGAGTATACAGATGATATGTTGAGGGCAAGACTAATAATAGTTAAACTCAATATAACTAGAATCAGAATCATAAATAAAATATCTAAAGAAATAAATAATTGACAATTTTTGAACATTGATAAAAGATAACATCTTTAGATGCAAGGTACTTAATATATCACAAGCAAGATACAAAATAAGATCTACATTTACAGAAGTCATATTTAATTGGCAGAAGGTTATAGATAAAGAGATGTTTAGACAATCTTAGAAAATTGAAAGAATAACTTAATTTAAACACCAACCATAGAAGTCAATGACAGTAAGAATTTATTTTTTAAATTAAAAAACTTACCATTAACTTAAACTTTCTTTATAAGTATATTTATGATAGAAAATAATATGGTTTGATGGCAAGTAGCTTTAATAGAAATAAAGAGAGACTTGAATTATGTAGTTTTTATTATACCAGGAAGAGATATCAGTTCAAAATTTTATTCAGGTAATGGCATGGCTCTTAATATGTAATGTAAAAAATGACATATTTCCAAAAATACATTAAAAACCACCATTTAAGAATGTTTACTTATTACTTGATAGATTTAAAAAATACAAAACGGCAATGATAGAGGTTTGAGAAACAATATTTTGAAAATTGTTTAATGGATACATATGGGGTTTTACCCAAATGTGTTACCACTTTAAAAAAAAAAAAAAAAAAAAAACAGAACGCCACTTTTAAACAAAACTATGACCCTTGCCAGAGTGAATTGAGTTAATTTCTGATGATCATTGTATGGTTCACATGTTCTACCACAAACATATGAATACTTAACATAAAATTGCATACAATTGAAATTAAAACAAACAAAATATTTTCACTTGAATGACAACAAAACTTACACCTATAGCAATTATAACTAATAAAATTGATGGCAAGAGAAATATATATATCATTAAGCACACATATTTGCAAATTTAAAGAACACAAAATTTATGATCTAAGAACAAAAATTCAGAGGTTTTATGAGTATATTTACTTTAGTATTGAGTTTGAATTAAAAGAGTATTTTACAGATTTAAAGATTAAATTAATACATACAAAAACATAGACACACGAACTTACGTAGAAACAAAACTTGAGACAGTTTAATAACTGATAATACACATAGGCAATAAATTTATAATAAACAATTATAAAATCATTTCTGATAACATATCAACATGAAACTATACAGTCTTTGTAGACTATATTTACAAGACAAAATAACTTTCATAGTTTTTTTGTTTTGTTTTGTTTTGTTTTTTACTTTAAGTTCTGGGGTACATGTGCAGAACGTGCAGGTTTGTCACATAAGGTATACGTGTGCCATGGTGGTTTGGTGCACCTATCAACGCATCACTTAGGTCTTAAGCCCCGCACGCATTAGATATTTAAGTTTAATAGTATTTAAAATACCAAAGAAAATAAGTGAATATAGTAATGTTTTGAGGGAACAGGGTTCTAAGTGTAAGAAAAAAGAAATATAAATAAAACATATCTAAATATCTGTTACATATAAATCAGAAATGTAAACTTGTAATTTCTTCTAAATTTATTTCTGAGTTAGTCTAGAGAAGTGCACAGAAGCAGAGGCAACCAAGTACTACTACGAGCTAATCTAGTGCAGTTTTTTTTGTTTCTAAGTACAATGCCTAACTATTAGGAAAATGAGTTTTTGAGAAGAATGAATTGCACAAAAAATGGAAAGGAAGCTAGGACATTTTATAATATAAAACAATGAATTTTTTTAATATACAGTAAAATCAAAGATACAGAGAAGCCAGCATGAAGACGCTCTGACTGCTCAAATTATGAAAATTTCAGCTGTGAAATTGTTACCATAATTGATTATAACAGAAGTGTTTTTTTTTTTTTTGTTTTTTGTTTTTTGTTTTTTTGAAATGGAGTCTCGCTCTGTCACCCAGACTGGAGGGCAGTGGCACCATCTTGGCTCACTGCAAGCTCTGCCTCATGGGTTCATGCCATTCTCCTGTCTCAGCCTCCCCAGTAGCTGGGACTACAGGCATCCACCACCACGCCCGGTTAATTTTTTGTATTTTAAGTAGAGACAGGGTTTCCATGTTAGCCAGGATAGTATCCATCTCCTGATCTTGTGATTGGACTGCCTTGGCCTCCCAAAGTACTGGGATTACAGGCATGAGCCACCGCGCCTGGCCAACAGAAGCATTATTTTTAGCAGTAACCTTAAACTTAATATCATGAAACAACTATTTTATTATACTTTTAGACTGTATTGGTTAAGAATTTGAAATAGGAGTAGAATGAATAATTTGCCTCTGATCCGTTATGTCTTCTTGTTCCTGAGTGACTCAGTGGTCCAAAGTCCAGTCATCCTCGGTTATAAAACACGAAGTCGGAATTGAATGGAATTTGGGAAGCTAGAATTACCTTACATAACCTAACATGGTAAATTACACAGTGATATTTTTTACTGAATTCACAAACAAAAAACACGTAAAAAGGGGAAGAAACATTGTTTCTACTGCTTGACACAAGGGGTTTTAAAGTCACATTATAAGAAGAGCTTGTGGAAAAGAAAATATTATTGTAACCATTTTTTAATAAGCTTCCACAACAAGAATAAATAAAATAACAACAAGGAGACACAAATTTTTTTCAAAGAAAGATTTCAGTAAATAAATATAAAAGGATGGCTAAAAATTACTATTTTGCACCCTCTTATTTAACATGGTTCAGACAAGAGTCATTAAAGAATCCTCAAAAACCTCACAGTGAATGCATGTTGGGGAAAAATGTTCAGATGATGACAATTTTTGACTCCAAAGTTCCTTCATAGCTGAATGTGGGAAAACATACTTTGTATTGAAGAAAGCTGGTAGTAACGAAGTGCATAGGATTCTATGTCAGGAAGTTTTACAATCTTATTCTCCACACTCTGACCATTTTACCAATATCATTTGCAAAAAAATGGCTTTAGGTCCTCAACATGGGAGACCAAAGACTGGCTCCCAGGGTCTTCCACTGTAACTTCCAGTGCCCTTGCACACTACCTGGGATCAGAGAATTGGCTTGACTTGAGTTTACTACCTTCACCACTGGTCCCCATGCATGCCCCCCGGAATCCAATGATTGGCCTGCCTGGCATTCCAGTCCCCAAGAAAACCTTGCCACAGCCACCAAAAATAACTGTAGTATAAGCCACTGAGAAACTCAGAAACACAGCTGACAGTTATTACGGCCAGAGATATCACTTTGAGACTACACTACTACACCCACCCAGAACCAAAGCCAAAGCACTTTACATAACCAATAGTATTGATGCAGCCACGAGAGAAATTATTTCCGTAGAAAGATAGTCCATAAAATTAGAATAAGCAACTGTTACATTAGATGCATAGATATCAACATAGGGACACAGAAGCAAAGCAAAAAAAAAAAAAAAAAAAATTGAGGAAACATGACAACTCCAAAGGAGCACAATAATTTTTCAGTAACAGACCCCCAAAAAGGAAATCTATGCAATACCTAAAAAGAAATTCAAAATAATGATCTTAAGAAAACTGAGTGAGATGCAAGAGAAAACAGACCATACAAAGACATTACATAAACAATTCATGAACTGAATGAGAAATTCAACAGAGACAGATATCAAAAGAAAGGACCAAACAGGAATCCTGGAACTAAATAATTCAATGAAAAAAATAAAAAATACATAATCAAGAACTTCACTAATAGACTAGGTCAAGAGATGAAAACCTTTCTGAACTTGAAGACAAGTCTTTTGAAATAAACCAGTCAGAAAAAAATAAACAAAAAACAAACTAATTTTAAAAAATGAAGAAAGCCTATATGATATATATGACAATATCAAGCAAATAGATAATCATATTTTGAGAGTTGCAGAACAGATGGGAAAATATGGAAAAATCTCTTCAACAAAGTAACATATAAAAACTGCCCAGGTGTTGGGTAAGGAATAGACATCCAAATACAGGAAGCTCTAAGCATCCCAAATAGATTAAATCCAAAAACTTCTCCCAAGGCGCATTATAGTCCAACTTTCAAATGTCAAAGGCAAAGAAAGTATTATAAAAACAGCAAGAGAAAAGTACTAAGTCATATAAGGGAATCACCATCAGACTAACAGCACATTTTTCAGCAGAAACATTACAGACTAGAAGATGATACATTTAAAGTGCTGAAAGAAAAAAAAATTGCTAGGCCAGAGAAGTATATACAGCATAGCTATCCTTAAAAAATAACAGATAAATAAAGTATTTGCCAGACAAGAAAAAGTAAAGAGAATTAATCACCACTAGACCAATCCTGCCAGAATTGCTTTGAAAAATCCTACATCTGGAAGTGAAAGCACAATATCTACCATCATTAAAACACATAAAAGTATAGAACTCATTGGTATGGCAGATATACAAGTGAGAACAGAAAGGAATCAAATATTATTATTACAGAAATCCACCAAATTGCAAAGATAAATAATTAGAGATGAAGAAAGAAGCAATCAATATACAAAGCAATCAGAATAAAAAATTAATAAAATGACAGGTTGAAGTTCTCATAATGAATAAAACCTTGAATGCAAATGGTTTAAATTTCCCAATTAAAAATGTAAATTGGCTAAATAGATTTTAATAAAAAGGTCTAACCATCCGATGCCCATATTAAATCTACTTCGCTTTTTAAAAATATGTGGGCAGAAAGTGAAGAAATGGAAAAAGATATTCCACACAAACCAAAAATGTGGAAGAGTACCTATAATTATATTTGACAAAATAGCCTGTTAGTCATAAAACATAAAAAAGATAAGGTCATTATATAATGCTAAAGTTTTCAAGTCAGAAAGAGGATACAACAACTGTACAAATATATGAACTCAACACCAGGGTATCGGGTTCTATAAAGCAAGTACTATTGGATCTAAAGGGAGAGATCAACCCCAGCACATCAAAATTGGGAATTTTAGCACACAACTTTCAGCAGTGGCAAGATCATCTAGATAGAAAGTCAAAAAGAAAAACTTGGACTTAAACTGTGAATATCTTCACACTTAACTGATATTTACAGATCATTTCATCCAACAGCTACAAAATACACATTCTTCTCATCAGCACAAGAAACATTTTAGTATAGACTATATGTTAGGCCACAAAACAAGTTTCAATAGATAAATCAAAATCATATCAAGTACCTTCTCAGAACACAATGGAATAAAATTAGAAAACAATAAGGAACTTTGGAAACTGTAAATATACATGGAGATAAAACAATATCCTCCTGAATGATCACAGCATCAATGAAGAAATTAATACGAAAATAAAAAAATGGAAATCAAAATACAACATATTAAAACCTATTGTATACAGCAAAAACAGTACTAAGAAGAATGTTTATAGCAATAAATGCCAACATCAAAAAATATAACAATTTTAAATAAAGAAACTGATAATATATCTCAAGGAACTAGAAGAACAAGAACAAATTAAGATCAAAATTAGTAAAGAAAATAAATAATAAACATCAGAGCAGAACCAAATAAAGAACAACAAAAAAAACTAAAAGTTGTTATTATACAAAAGAAGTTTTTTTAAAAAAAGTAAACCATTAGCTGACTAAATAAGACAAAAACAGAAGATCCAAAATAAATAAAATAAGAAACAAAAAGATGGCATTACAATTGATACCACAGCAATACAAATGATCACTAGGGACTATTATAAAGAACTATATGCTAAAAAAAATTCGAAAAATCTAGAGAAAATTGATCAATTCTTCAACATATACTACCTACTAAGATTGCACCAAGAAGAAATAAAAAATTGAACAGACCAACAGGTAATGATATTGAATCAATAATTTAAAAAAACTCCCAAGAAAGAAAATATCAGGACTAGGTGGCTTTCCTGCTGAATTCTAGCAAACATTTCAAGAGCTAACACAAGATTTCCTCAAATAATTCCAAATATTTTAAGAGGAAATTATTTCTAACTTATTCTACAAGCCCAAAATTACCTTGGTAACAAAACCAGGTGAGGACACAACAAAAAAGAAAACTACAGGCCAGTATCTCTGATGAACATAGATGAAAAAATTATAAACAACTACTAGCAAATGGCATCTAACAACACATAAAAAAGGCAAGACACTATGATGAAGTGGGATTTATGCCAGGGATGCATGCATGGTTCAATATATGCAAATCAATAAATGTGGTACGATATGCCTCAATAGAATAAATGACAAAAATCATATGCTCATTTCAATAAATGCAGAAAAAATATGATACAATTTAACATCCCTTCATGATAAAAACTCTCAACAAGCTAGATATAGAAGAAACATTCCTCAACTCAGTAAAGGCCATTTATCACAAACCCACATTTTATGTCATGCTGAATGGGGAAAAACTGAAAGTCTTTTCTCTAAGATCTGGACCAAAACAAGGAAGTTCACTTTCATCACTCCTATGCAATATAGTACTGGAAGTCCTAGCCCGAACAATCATGCAAGAGAAAGAAATAAAGTTCATATGAATTTCTCAATAATAATAAATTAGTAGCATTTATATACAAAAATAATGAAATTGCTAAAAAAAATGAAGAAAGTAATCCCATTTACTAAAGCTATAATACATACATACATACATACATAGGAATGTATTTATCCAAGGAAAGGAAATGTCTCTATGATGAAAAGAACAAAACACTGATGAAATAATTTAAACAGGCCACACATGCACATACATACACACACACACACACACACACACACACACACACACACACACACAAAAGAAATACATCCAATGATTATGGGCTGGAATAATCAATATTGCTAAAATGATCATACTACCTAAAGCAATCTGTAGATCCAATGTAATACCCATGAGATTAGTGATGACACTCTTCATATAAATGAAGAAAACAATCCTAAAATTTTTATGGAACATAAGAGATCCAAAATAGCCAAAACAATACTGATCAAAATGAATAAATCTGGAAACATCACACCACCTGACTTCAAAATATACTCCAAAGCTATAGTAAGCAAAACAGCATGGTATTGGTATAGAAACAGAATCCTAACCAAAGAAACACAGTAGAGAACTTAGAAGTAAATCCACATATTTACTGTCAACTGATATTTGGCAAAGGCACCAAGAATGTATAATGGAGAAGGAAAAGTATCTTCAATAAATGGTCATGGGCAAATGGAATATCCATACTGAGAAAATTAAACTAGACTCCTCCCTCTAACCATGTATAGGAATCAACTCAAAGGGGATTAAGACCTGAAACTATAAAAACTACTAGAAGAAAAGACACTGTAAGTGCTTAAGGACTTAGTCTAGACAAATATTTTATGGGAAAACAGTAAGGAGGTTTTTTAAAAAGTTAAGACTAGAACTGCCATATGATCCGGCAATCTCACTACCATTTATGCAAAGGAAAGGAAATCAATATATTGAAGTGATACCTGTACTCCCATGTTGTTTCTTATAGCACTATTCATATAATAGCCAAAATATGGAATCAACCTGAGTGTCCATCAATGGATGAATGGATTTTTGAAAATTGGTGTATACACAGTGGAACACTGTTCAATTATAAGGAAAACTGAAATCCTGTCATTCATGGCAACATCATTGAGCCTAGAGGACATTATGTTGACTGAAATAGGTTAGGCACAGAAAAATAAATGCCTCATGTTCTCACTCCAATCCACTAGGCTACTCTTTTAGGAATAATTAACTTCATGTCTGGATTCTGTATAAAGATCTGTGGTTGTTCCATAGTGATTTATACATCCTGTATCAACCCAAACATGATCTTTCGCTCTGCAGCATGCAAAATCAAAGACACTATCTATAAATTACTTATTTTCATAATCCATTTTAGTAAAGGTTTTGCAGGAAGCTGATTATACCAATCTACAAAATAAAACAACTCCTTCACACCAGACCCACTGGTTTCAATTGTTTCTTTGTTTTGCCCTCTTCCCATGTTTTCTATCTTCTTGGTGACCAGAGGTTTTAGAGGTACTTACTGTAGTCCCAGCATAATGTGTCCCGTTGGAGCTGACTTTGAAACTAGTGGCTGAAGCTCAGATTCACTGAAATCTGAGCTTGTTCTAGCATCAAAGTCTGACCCAGCACTCTCTTTTAATTTTAGCCGAGCCATTACAGAAAACAATGAAAAGGAATTGCATATTTTACTTTTTTCTTATTAGCTTGCATTTCCTTTTACAACCAATGAAACTTCCCAAGAGTTGGATTCATCTTTAAATTCCATTAGTAACCTTTGTATGTAGTACTTGATTGCAGCATAGCTGCTGCTTCATACCATGTGTAACAAAATGGCAACCTAGGAATCAAAAGTTCCTTATCTCCTGTCCTTTTAATCTTTCTGTTTCTAAACCATACGTTTCTTTGAACCAGGGCCATTCTAGTAAATTCTGATTCTGACACGAATTCTGGGAAAACGGTTTCTCTACATTCTAACACAGAACACTTCTGACACCAAATGTGTAGGGTTCTCACCCATGCTTACCTTCCCCCTGAAAAAAAAATTCAATTCAATTTTTACACTCCCTGCAGTTTGCCACAGATCCCACGTGTCAAAAGCTCAGTCCCACAAGACTACCCCCACATCAGATGCCATTCACAAGACCTAGTCTTTCATATTTATGACCAATCAGCTGTAAATCTGGAGTTCCCACAACTCCCTCTTGAGTTAGATCATTTGCTAACACAGTTTACAGATCCCATTGCTCCATGGAAGTGATCGATTTACAGAATATCATTCAAATGTTCTCTCCCATTCTTCTATCATCCCTTTCAACAAGAGTCTTATGTTATTATCATTCACTTGCTGCTGAAAAAAATTAAAAGGTATTTCAGATAATTTTATTCTTCTATTTGAGATGAGAAAAAAATCAAGAAATCATAGCTTGTACTTATTAGCTTAGGTAGAAGTGAGTATACAAATATTTTGAAACAAAATTAGAAGACACACAATTGCCAAGTATTAGTGGTGCTGTGTCTAGCTTACACTGGGTTCAATCTAATAATAACAGGGAAAGTGTTGGCCATATCATCTCTATTTAGATCTTCCCATTATCCATAATACCGTATCTATTCTCATATCAGTAGATCTTGGATTGCAAGTAAATTAATACAAGCAAAAACAGTTAAAAATTTTAAAATATATTTATTTTTACTATATAGATATGTCAAATATTTATGTGTAAAATACATAATTTTATAGAACAAAATATACATATCATTCCACAAATTAACCTATAAAATGTCTAATTTTTAAGGTTAAAACACGCAGTTTGGCAAATAAAACATTTTGTAAACTATATGTTCTATTGATCTTTTCTTGTGTACCCTAAATTTTTCAATTTTTAAAATACCACTTTATCTAAATATTCTTTAATTATTTTTGCCTGTAAAATCTTAACTATATTTAAAACTTAGCTCAATTTTCACTTCCTTTTGGAAATCTTGCTTACTTCCTATATTTTTATCCTCTCAATCTTTGTATTTTAATAATATATATTGGGTTACTCTTTTGTCCTCTAAATTGGCTTTGTGAGCCTTTATTAGTACAATGCCTTTCTTTATTTCTCTCTTTCTTTTGCTTGCTTGCCTGCCTGCCTGCCTGCCTGCCTGCCTGCCTGCCTGCCTTCCTGCCTTCCTTCCTTCCTTCCTTCCTTCCTTCCTTCCTTCCTTCCTTCCTCTCTCCCTCCCTTCCTCTCTGTCTCTCTCTCTCTTCTCTTTCTTTTTTCTTTCTTTCTTTCTTTGAGACAGAGTCTCGCTCTGTCACTAGGCTGGAGTGCAGTGGTGCAATCTTGGCTCACTGCAACCTCTGCCTCTTGGGTTCAAGCGATTCTCCTTCCTCAGCCTCCTGAGTAGCTGGGACTACAGGTACATGCCCCCACGTCCAGCTAATTTTTGTATTTTTAGTAGAGATGGGGTTTCACCACATTGGCCAGGCTAGTCTTGACCTCCTGACCTTGTGATCTGCCCACCTCAACCTCCCAAAGTGCTGGGATTACAGGCATGAACCACCTCGCCCAGCCAATACAATAATTTTCTATTCAGGTGTCTGGGGCAGGATGATCCTTTAAATTGGAAAGGTCAAGCCTACAGTGAACTGTGATCTCACTCCTGGCCTTCAGCCTGGTGACAGAGTGATACTCTGTCTCTAAAAGAAAACAAAGTTAATAGGGAGGTGGAGGTGGGTGGATCACGAGGTAAGGAGATTGAGACCATCCTAGCTAACACAGTGAAACCTCATCTCTACTAAAAATTACAAAAAATTAGCCGAGCATGGTGGCGGGTACCTGTAATCCCAGCTACTCAAGAGGCTGAGGCAGGAGAATTGCTTGAACCCAGGAGGCGAAGGTTGCAGTGAGCCATGATTGCGCCACCACACTCCAGCCTGGGTGACATAGCAAGACTCATCTCAAATTTAAAAAAAAAAAAAAAAGGCTAAAAAGTAAATAAAAATTAATGTTAAATAATAAGGTATTTTTAATTAACATTTATATACCGCACTAAAGAGAATACTAAGGTAAGATGCACTCCCTTTTACAACTGAATAAAGAAAAGTGTAGCTGTAGCAGTATATATTTCATATTTAACATTATTATAATTGAAAAACACATTCATTGTAAAATATGTTCAATTACTTAAAAATGCACTTTTACTTTTTATAATAATTTAATGAAGCAGCGCACAATTTATCCTGCTTCACACAATTATGTGCATATATGTTGGATAGCATAATATTTGTTTTAAAATACTTGATGATTACTAGTTAAGAAGACGTACTGAAACATGGTCTTGAGGGTGATTAGTCAAGTTGCCCTCACCAAATAAATATTTTGTAAAACTTGAAGGCTGTAAAAACTACCAAACTTGTTATTGGGAAAAATATTTGTAATAAATTTTTATAGTGAGCTGGGTTTAATATGCTACAATTAATTCAGAGAGGAAAAACTTTTTTATAACTTGAATTATTGACTCATGTAAAACAAAATTTTATGGAGAGGCAGTCACATGTTAAGTCTGTCTTGATTTTAAACTCAAATTTTATGATTTATTACATTGTAATGAGTGCTGATCTATTAATATGATCTTGCATCTACCTTATGAATATGTTTTCACAGTCATATTTCTTTCTGTTAGAGGAAAAGAGAGCAGTAGAGTAAACTCCTGAGTTAAGGATAATTGTATTCTATATTAGCTTGTTCTTTCCACCCCCAGTCCTCATTTTACTGTAGTTTATACAGGAACAAAATAAGAATTTGAAAACATTCCCTCTATATTCTGTTTCAACTACTTTTCTCATCATTTAAACAGCCTCTTGGAATAAGTTTGAGCAAGACTTCCTAATTGTCTTCAAATGTGTATTTGGTTTTCCAAATCACTGGGCATTTTTATTACATAAATAATTTTATACATCACAGCATAGTATCAGATACCTGATCTGTTCATAAATTAAAATACATATTAATCCAATATTCAACAATACAAATTCTGACCTTCCACACCCTTCAGGAATCAGTAAATCTTTTTGGTTTAATTTCAAAATACATGCAGCATTTGACAATATCAATACTCCACTCATATTACCACGATCTAAGAAACTCATGTCTCTCACTTGGATTATAGGAACAGCCCTAAATATTATTTTTCTATTTACTTTTGTCTCCTTACTACAGACTAATTCCTAGTGGCACACATGATTCTCTTAAAACATAATTCTGATCATGAAAGTCCTCTTTTTAAATGAATCCAGTGGTCTTCCACTCACTTTCACTTATGATAATGTAGAAAGTTTTTTCAATGTATTTTGTGTCCGTAAATCATTTTCTCTATTTTTCTCTCTCTTTATTTATCTCTGTGTGATAATTCTCCTCCTGCCCTTTCCACCCTACTAACACTGCGTCCTTGTTGTAACTGCAACACGGCAAGCAAGTTCCTGCTTCAGGGCTGTAAAAGGTCTTATAATTTCTCATTGGAATGATATTTCCTTAGAACTCTGTGGCTTCTTCTTTTTTCTCTTCTTTTTTTTTTTTTTTTTTTTTGGCATGGCTTGTTCTATTAGCTTATTGACATTTTTCTTAATGTGCCAACTTTTTATAAGCTTTGTGATATCCCTACTTTAAATTTTAACATCTTCAACACTTTATTATTCCTCATGTATATATTACCACTTGAAACAAACAATATTTCACTTATTTCTTGTCTAATTCCTGAACTAAAATGTATACAGTATAAGAGGTGGAATGTCTGTCTTTATATTTACTGTAATATCTTGTGAAATAATTCCTCAAAAACAATAGGTAGTCAATCAATTTTTGAGTGTGTGAAGAATATTGTGCTAAAAGAGTTAGCACTTGTGATATAATAGCCATGATACCATATGCAGAGGGATCAGAGTAATCAGAAAGCACAGATGGAGGTTAGTCTATGAAAAACATGGTCATTAAACAGAAGATAGGGATTTGATTCAGCTTGGGTGCAGTAAGTACTGTAGCAGAAACAGGCCCTGAGTCATGTGGTTATACAAATGGAGAATGAGGTTAGATCCAGGGTGATACATAGTGAATCTGATTTCTGAGTAGAGTTAGAGAAATCACTCTCAAGGTATGAAAAGTTAAACATAGTCCCTGAGCAGAGAGGAGCTTGGTGTGTTTGAATAATGTTAAGTAATGTCTGTGTGACTGAGAGTGGATTAAGCAACGGATGAAAAACATAGTTGAGGCTGGTGAGTTCAGCACTTGTCAGATAATTCAGGGTTCTTCAGGCCACAGGAAGATTTTTATTATTTAATCTGAGTGCAAAGAAAAAACACTTAGTATTTAAATACACTATAGGCATCATAAATTTGGAAGATTATTCTGGCTCTGTCTGAAAAATAGTTGCTATAGACTAGGAGTGGATTTAGTGAGAATAGTGACGAGATTATTATTCAAGGAAGACATGGTTATGGCTTGCACTAGGTAAGTTAGTGGAATCGGTAAAATGGAGATTTCAGATTGATTTAGAATGCATATTACCTCATAAAATATTTTACCCAATGAGTATATTTATTGATCATACTTTTATTTTTCTCTTCACTCGTACAGCCCAAAATATGTATGAACTCCAACTCTAGCATTTACTAGATATAAAAATTTGATGCATTTGTTTTAAATTGTAAGCTTCAATTTTCTCCTCTACACAATGGGAATAATATTTATATACCCTTTAAAAGTATTAATATAATAACTAAAGCTATGTTATATGCATAACAAATGTAATATATATCCCAACTGTTATGTAATCATTGTTAAAACACCAGCTCCATTCATAAAATCTGGAAAAATAAGCCTAAGTTCCTACCTTATTAACCTTCTGCACAACAAATAGTAGGAGCAGTAGGAGTGGAAACCTAGACCATGTTAGAAATATAAAATAATCTCCCACTATTAAATAGCCATGAGCCTGAGAAATTACATCAGTGAAACGGTGGTAAAATCTTGTGTTGAAAACCACGTATGTCTGGGTTAGTACACCAGTAATGCATGAATCCACAAGGCAACAGTTCTAAACTTGACATGAGACAAGATGGTAAAGCAGAGAAAGCCTATCTGCAGAAAAGAGGAAGGGCCTGGAGGATGTGGATGGAGCGTATTTGAGGCAGGAGATGAAATAAGCCCAAGATGTGATGAGAAGAGCCTTGGTTTTTGACTTTTTATATTAGTAAATATATCTGTCAATTTATTTTATATTTTAGGCTATCTATGAGGTAGATTGTGGTATTTAATAAATGTTCTTAAATTTTATCTGATATCTGATGTTTTGTTTCCTTGTATTCAAAGAGGCTGAAATTAAAAGTGAAGCAGTATAAATTCCAATAAAATTGTCAACTTATTTCTGAAAGATACAGAGATTAAATGTAAATATTATTAAACACATATATGCATGGAAACTCAATTACGAGTTTGCTGATATGGTTTGGCTGTGTCCCCACCAAAATCTCCACCTAAATTGTAACTCCCACAATTCCCATGTGTTCTGGGAGGAACCCAGCAGGAGGTGATTTAATTATGGGGGCGGGTCTTTCCTCCACTGTTCTAGTGATAGTGAATGAGTCTGAAGAAATCCGATGGTTTTATAAACAAGAGTTCCCTGCACAAGCTCTCTCTTTGCCTGCTGCCATCCACATAAGATGTGACTTGCTCCTCCCTGCCTTCCGCCGTGATTATGAGGCCTCCCCAGTCAAATGGAACTGAGTCCAATTACATCTCTTTGTTTTGTAAATTGCCCAGTCTCCGGTATGTCTTTAACAGCAGCATGAAAATGGACTGATACATTTGCTTGTTGTTCGAGTTTGCTTATTTATTGAAAACATACAAAGTTCTACTTTTGGTAGGAAAGAATGAGCACATAACAAACTGATTCTCCCTAAACTACGTAACTGATAACTGTGTACGGTATACGAAACTGAACTTTCTGTGGGTTCTGGACAGTGGACAAGAGCAGGCAGATGTTTGAGGGTTGGTAAACCTTGGAACAAGTGACCGACACAAAGTGATTTCCTTGTTTTTGTAGCTTTTGACTGTGGGTGGCTGCTCTTGTGGTGGCAGCTGGTCAGGGGCAGCTAAAATTCTGATAGAAAGTCCAACATCTTCACTGGAGGAACAGGAGAATGAGGCTGCGGAAATTAGGACCTCCAGAGAGTGAACACCCAAAAAAGCCAGAGGAAAGGCACTCCAAAACCTTTTTAAAGGGCCCATCCTCTTGCTAATGCCTAAAACATACAAACAATGCAAATGGAAAGTAAAATACAATGGACTTAAAGAACTGAATTGTGATCTGGGCTACCGCACAGTATGACTATGACTCTTTGCAGTTTGAGAATAATCAAGTTAATTGCCTGCTTCAACGAATAAATAATCTTCAGAACAATCTAATGAAATAACAAATAATATTTTAATTATCCAGGATATTATCCAAACCTTAGCATAGCAAGACCCAGGAAATGTGATCCAATCTGTAGCAAACAAAATGATCAACAGATGTTTATCTCAAAATGACATGAATGTTTGAAATTATAGACAATAATTTGAAATTCACTATTACAAATGTTCTCGAAGTAAAGAGTAGTACATTTTAGGCCGGGCACGGTGGCTCACGCCCATAATCCCAGAACTTTGGGAGGCCGAGGGGGGCAGATCATGAGGTCAGGAGATTGAGACCATCCTGGCTAACACGGTGAAATCCTGCCTCTACTAAAAATACAAAAAAATTAGCCGGGCTTGGTGGCTCGCGCCTGTAGTCCCAGCTACTCGGAAGGCTGAGGCAGGAGAATGGCGTGAACCCAGGAGGCAGAGCTTGCAGTGAGCTGAGATCGCGCCACTACATTCCAGCCTGGGCAACAGAGCAAGACTGTCTCAAAAAAAAAAAAAAAGAAAAAGAAAAAGAGTAGCACATTTTAATAAAAAAAAAATAACATCTCAGTGAGAATTTAATTTAAAAAACAATTTTAGAATTAAAAGTTAAAAATCAGAATAGCAGAAAAGAATGGTAGCAATATTGTTTGTGACCCTGAGGAGAGACGAATGGAAATAATTTAATCTACAGAAGACAGAAAACACAATATTGGATAGTGCTTCAGTAACATGTTGGGCAATTTCGAAAGATGTAACTGGCAGAAAAATGGAGCTAAAGAGGTGAGGAGAGTATGTGACAAAAAAAAAAAAAAAAAAAAAATCCGCAGAAGTAAAACAAGTTTTTAATTCCATCAAATGAATAAGTTTACAGATTCAAGAAGCTATGATTCACCAAACAGCATATATATAAAACACCCAAGGCTAGGCACATTACAGCCAAATTGCTGAAAGCCAAATAATGAAGTAAAAATTTCCAGATCAGCTAGAGTAAAGTAACACATCACATACAGGGGTAAAATTAATTGAATGACTGTAGACATTTTTTCAGAAACAAAGGTGGCCCAAATACTATGGATTAATACCTTTAAAGTGCTGTTGGAAAAGAGCAACCATTAATATTATAAAAATTAGTATAGCTAAAAGGCAATCTATATGTTCACATATAATTCCAAATATATTAAAATATTCCAAAACAAGGTAGAAAAAAAGAAACAGGAAAAAAATAAAAAAGAGCAAAGAGGATGGTGGTTGGGGTAGGGGGGAGGTCAATGGTCTCATTTTCTAAATCAAAGGCAGAGATTAGAAGATTGAATAAAAAAGCAAGATTCAACTCTGTTCAATCTATGAAAGACACACGGAATATAAAGAAATATTTAAAGTAGATGAATGAAAAAAATATATATATATCTTATAAACAATGATCTTTTGCATCCCAGGGAAACAAAACTTATGTCTACAAAAAAACTTATGCACAAATATACATAGCAACTTTATTCAAAATGGTCAAAACTGGACATAACTTACATGCCCAAATACATATAAATGGAGAAACATACTGTGATATATCTATAAAATGGAAATCTTTGAGGCAATATAACCTAACAAACTACTGATCCATGCAACAAACTGGATGTATCTCAAAAGCTTTATTCTAAATGAAAGATGTCAGACACAAAATAGTACCTTCTATGTTACTCTAGTTCTATAAAATTCAAACAAAACCATATTGCCACATGATACATCAATGTTTGCTTGGAGTCAGGGATAGAAGAAAGAATGGATTGTGATGGGCATAAAGCGTTTTTAGAAGAAAAAATAATTATCTGTAACTTGATGATGGTGTTAGGTTTAGTGAATGTGCAATACTGTTAAAACTCATCAAGTTGTACCTTTTAAATTATATCTTTTTAGTTTTTATATGCTATTCCTAATATACTGTAGAAGAGATATACATATATATCTTATAAATTACATATATAATATATGTAATAAATTAGAAATATGAATTGAATGTGCTAGTATACATTTCTTTCAAAGGTGACTTATCAAAATCACTCAGAAGCTGTATGATAAAATAAAATTGATTAATGCATTTTGAGTACTATATGGACAACATATTTTTACACTTTCCAAATCTATACATTCTTACATTACACCCTTTCCATATTATTTCTCCCATGTCTATGTAGGCAAGTGGCCAGAGAATGCTTCAGAACAATAAATCAAATAATAAAATAATACAGGTAGCCATGCTGTAGTTTAAAGTAGCTTTCAGAAGAGTCAAACAAGTTTAATAAAGGGAGTCATTTATCCAATTACTAAAGTTTCAAGAAATATATTGCACAAAATTTAAGGACTGCGAACATGTTAATAAAAGTTGTTAAATTATTTTGGCAGCTGAAAGAAGCCCAAACATCAGGATTTTATGCCTAAAAAATCCTGGCAATTGGAATTTTTAGGCACAAGATTAAAGAAGGTGCTATGTTAGAGAAGCTATTCAATCATAAAGTATTAGTCTTATAGAGTCAGAAAATACTCTGACAATTTATCAACAAATATCCTGAGTTGACAACTAGATTAAATAAATGAAGAAAATAAAACAGGTTGGAGACAAGCCTTCAGGAAAGGAAACTTGTTAACTGAAGCTGAAATTAATGCCATTAAACTGATGTTGCAGAAGATTTGAGATTTAACCAAATAACAAATGAAACCTCACTGCTGTTGTTGTATCAGAAGACGGAAATTAAATGGATAGAAAAAAAGTACATAAACAAAGAACCTAGAATGTGTGTGAATGAAGAATATGGTTTCTATAATTTTATTTCTTTAACCAATAGGAAATCTTTTTCTCCAGAATCTGTGGGCTCTTAGAATTTAGAAACAACTGAGAAAAGGCAAGAGTAATGAAGTTTAATGGCCCTATTACTTCCTTGAGTCCAGCCCTCTATGAGAATATGGGATAGTTACCAGTATAGGAAGACTTTTACAAAGGTCTTAGAATTGCTAATGGTGAAAGATTTCTTTCGGTTTCTTCTGCACTCACTCCAAACCCTCTGACCTCTCAGGGACTAACATTTTCCTAAGTGAACACACACACACACACACACACACACCCCAGAAAGTCAATTTATTGAATTTGTTTATTGCGGGGGTAATTATTTTTGTCTGTTACTCCCATGATACATAGCACCACTATTAAAATGTTTTTAAATTTAATATAATCTATAATTATGCACATTTTCTATTATTTAAAATGTGCCACATTGTCAACCTTCACATATTTAAAAGTCAAATATTTCCTAGATTTTTTTATCCTGTCAAAAAGAGCTAAAGACCACTTTAAGAGAATCATAAGAATACAAAATGTAGGAAAGGATAGACCATAATAATTAGTCTGGAATAAATATAATGTGTTGTGCAAATAAGTTACTATTAAGTATCACAGAGATATATTAACTATTTTGGAGAATCTGAGGAGGAAACATTGACGAAATTGTTCTCCCATTAGTTTGGTCTATCTCACTTGCAGTGTTGGATACCTAACACTTAGCAATATATCACAATGAATATACTTTGCTACATCGCTCTTAAATAATACTACAGATACACGTTAAACAATTCCATCTTATTGAACTGCATAGATTCTCCTTCGTAGTAATTCTGATAGAAGTGAAACTTTACTGTCTATAGAAAATAGTATTCATTAATAGAGTGAGTAAACATTTATAGAGGAAACATAAAATGCCTGACACTCCTTTGGACGCTGAGGATAAACATGGAACAAGACAAAATCCCTCTCCACACTCAAAGTGGGGAGACAGAAAGTACACAAATAAACACACTGGTATATAATATATGAATTCTGATATTATGTCCTTAGAAGAGTCTTTCCTGACTAAGCTCAGAAAAAGACCAGCTCCATAATTGGCAGTTACTTTACCATGATTTTAAATTTTACCATGCTTTTTAATTTTTATTTACTACTAACTCATCATACATTGTATACCAATTCATTGCTTTAGTTGGCTACTCTGGCTCCTAGCAGCTCAGTTCTTTCTCCTAAATTGTTAAAACAACAAAACAAAAGTTAAAGTAACAGTCTAGTCCTTAATCACTTACTAGGATTAATCACTTACTAGGATTACTAAGCAAGAGACTAAATTAGAAAAAGTGCTGATTTCATCTCATTACTCTTCCCTCCACTACTCCTCCTACCCTCCATCTTCCACTCCACACTGGTGAAAGATCAGGCAGTTCAGCACAGAAATGGGGGTTGTCATAGGGCCAGGGAGCCCCAAGCAAAATCTCCTGCACTTTTATGGAAACCAGGAGTGGGAAATGGAAAAAGAACACAGAGGGCAAGCGGGGGAAGCTAGAAATGGGAAAATGCTGGGCACTGTGCCAGAGTAGAGTGTCTAGAAGGTTGCCCCTCCTTCTCTCCAATAAGGTGATCTCAGCAAAGCTATCTAAGGATTCAGATAAAGAACCTCCAAATGAAATGGACCACACTAGGAATACAGACATGTGTAAGTGCATGGCCAGTCAGAGGGGCCTGAGTTATTGATTGCAACTCCCCTTAAGGGCTATAATGTATGGGCTGTGCACCAAGTATAGTGAGGGGAGAGCAGTTTTTCCCATGAGACCTGCCAGATAATTATTTTTCGTTGCCTGTGGTCGAGTCTGAAAACCACACACAAGTTTTTTAAATCCACTAGTTGGTGGATTTAAAGCTAGCAAGCAGGAGCTCCAAGAAGACATGCTGTGATTGTAAGGGGTTCACCAGGACAATCTGCATAGTCCATACTAGGTATGAGGTTGAACGAAGTAGAATATACTTATCCTTTAGGGAGGTGGCCACCAGCAGGCAGTTGTATAAGGCAGATATATGGATGGATCTCCTTAAGAAACTGAGGCAGTGGAGAAGTGGAAACTCTGACAAGGGTTACTGACCCCTCTTCTGGTATGAAAAAGTTAAGAGTCACATTCAAAATGGATTCCAAGGCAACATAAAATTATAAGAATTCCATACAATACAAATTCAACAAAATTATTGACTCTTGAAATAAAAATTTTCTTCATATTCATGAAAAGAATTGAGTTTTACAAACTAAACTTTTGATAAATCCAGATTTATTCTCATATGGTCTACAAATATCTAAAGAACATATGGACAATGATTGTATCATACAACTATTAACATTTGTTTGGGCCAAATTCTCAAACGTAATGCTGTGTTTAACATAAGACTTGACAATTTATTAAAACAATTTGACAAATAACAGAGCATTTATTCTACTTAATTAATGTAGATTTTGCTCATCCTTCGTTTTCCAAGTCAATGTAATTTCACTACCACTATCTGAAAACAGATCCTTTGACAGCTACATTTAAACATTTTCAAGAAATGTTCCC
Source organism: Pan troglodytes (assembly GCF_028858775.2). Classification (NCBI taxonomy): domain Eukaryota; kingdom Metazoa; phylum Chordata; class Mammalia; order Primates; family Hominidae; genus Pan; species Pan troglodytes. The sequence goes on along the minus strand of NC_072412.2, from coordinate 62,058,216 downwards.
TAAATCAAAGTAACTTATGTATATTGTTATAAATTTGCTGACTATGAATGATATATTTATATTGGTGCAAAAGCCATGGCAAAGACCGCTTTTACTTTTGCACTGACCTAATATTATGACCGAAATGTATTTTGTAAATGCTTAGGTCTATTTAAATAGCATAAAATTAATTAAGATAGCACTATTTGTGTGTGTGTGTGAATAGGTGAGTTTACTCTCCAAATGTCTACATGGAGCCAGTCATTAGAAATTTATTATATTCAAATTTAATTAAAAATAGTTTATTTAGTCACTTAATCTATATTCCCAGAATTTGAAAGAGAATCGAATTTCAAGATTGTAAACATGTAAGTAAGAATGATTAAAGGATCACCTCTACATATCTTTTCAGTTTTAAATTTCTGTGGTGTAAATATTTATCATAGTTTGGCCTCAGCACAAAAGTGATAATACATCTATATATTTGCTGTAATGACCTCAACAATAGCTGGTATAATAAATTTTATCAATGTTACCTATGTAACCTGTACACTAATTGATGCAATTTTATTACATTATGCTGTTAGTTATACAGTAATATTTTATTATATAGGCAGTATCAATTTCCTTTTTTTTTTTTTGAGATGGAGTCTCGCTCTGTTGCCCAGGGTAGAGTGCAATGCCACGATCTCAGCTCACTCCAGCCTCCATCTTCTGGGTTCACGTGATTCTCCTGCATCAGTCTCCCAAGTAGCTGGGTTTATGGGCACCCACCAAAACCCCAAGTTAATTTTTTGTATTTTAGTAGAGATGGGGTTTCACCATGTTGGCCAGGCTGGTCTTGAACCCCTGACCTCAAGTGATCCTTCCACCTCTGTCTCCTAAAATGCTGGGATTATAGGCGTGAGTCACCACGCTTGGCCCAGTATTAATTTCTTAAAGGAAAAGCTTGCATAATCAATCATCAGTTATGCATTACTTATTGGATTTGGGTGATTTTTTTTAACTACATAACATTTGGGATCACCCACACACAACTGCCCTTAAGAGTTGGTAATATGTCTGTAGCACTTTAGTGCCTGTTGCTTTTCCTCTGGGCCATGCTTTTCTTTATCCTTGTTAATATTCTATCATCATTAAGTTGCATTCCTCTATATCCTATCACTGACAATGTTGCTTGAAAATAAAAGAAAATAGAAAAAAATTATATTTACATTTTCTTTTTTTTATTTTATTATTATTATATTTTAAGTTTTAGGGTACATGTGCACAATGTGCAGGTTAGTTACATATGTATACATGTGCCATGCTGGTGTGCTGCACCCATTAACTTGTCATTTAGCATTAGGTATATCTCCTAATGCTATCCCTCCCCCCTCCCCCCACCCCACAACAGGCCCCAGAGTGTGATGTGCCCCTTCCTGTGTCCATGTGTTCTCATTGTTCAATTCCCACCTATGAGTGCGAATATGCAGTGTTTGGTTTTTTGTTCTTGTGATCGTTTACTGAGAATGATGATTTCCAGTTTCATCCATGTCCCTACAAAGGACATGAACTCATCATTTTTTATGGCTGCATAGTATTCCATGGTGTATATGTGCCACATTTTCTTAATCCAGTCTATCATTGTTGGACATTTGGGTTGGTTCCAAGTCTTTGCTATTGTGAATAGTGCTGCAATAAACATATGTGTGCATGTGTCTTTATAGCAGCATGATTTATAGTCCTTTGGGTATATACCCAGTAATGGGATGGCTGGGTCAAATGGTATTTCTAGTTCTAGATCCCTGAGGAATCGCCACACTGACTTCCACAATGGTTGAACTAGTTTACAGTCCCACCAACAGTGTAAAAGTGTTCCTGTTTCTCCACATCCTCTCCAGCACCTGTTGTTTCCTGACTTTTTAATGATTGCCATTCTAACTGGTGTGAGATGGTATCTCATTGTGGTTTTGATTTGCATTTCTCTGATGGCCAGTGATGATGAGCATTTTTTCATGTGTTTTTTGGCTGCATAAATGTCTTCTTTTGAGAAGTGTCTGTTCATGTCCTTCGCCCACTTTTTGATGGGGTTGTTTGGTTTTTTTTGTAAATTTGTTTGAGTTCATTGTAGATTCTGGATATTAGCCCTTTGTTAGATGAGTAGATTGTGAAAATTTTCTCCCATTTTGTAGGTTGCCTGTTCACTCTGATGGTAGTTTCTTTTGCTGTGCAGAAACTCTTTAGTTTAATTAGATTCCATTTGTCAATTTTGGCTTTTGTTGCCATTGCTTTTGGTGTTTTAGACATGAAGTCCTTGCCCATGCCTATGTCCTGAATGGTAATGTCTAGGTTTTCTTCTAGGGTTTTATGGTTTTAGGTATAATGTTTACGTCTTTAATCCATCTTGAATTAATTTTTGTATAAGGTGTAAGGAAGGGATCCAGTTTCAGCTTTCTACATATGGCTAGCCAGTTTTCCCAGCACCATTTATTAAGTAGGGAATCCTTTCCCCATTGCTTGTTTTTCTCAGGTTTGTCAAAGATCGGATAGTTGTAGATAAGTGGCGTTATTTCTGAGGGCTCTGTTCTGTTCCATTGATCTATATCTCTGTTTTGGTACCAGTACCATGCTGTTTTGGTTACTGTAGCCTTGTAGTATAGTTTGAAGTCAGGAAGCATGATGCCTCCAGCTTTGTTCTTTTGGCTTAGGATTGACTTGGCGATGCAGGCTCTTTTTTGGTTCCATATGAACTTTAAAGTAGTTTTTTCCAGTTCTGGGAAGAAAGTCATTGGTAGCTTGATGGGGATGGCATTGAATCTATAAATTACCTCAGGCAGTATGGCCATTTTCACGATATTGATTCTTCCTACCCATGAGCGTGGAATGTTCTTCCATTTCTTTGTATCCTCTTTTATTTCATTGAGCAGTGGTTTGTAGTTCTCCTTGAAGAGGTCCTTCACGTCCCTTGTAAGTTGGATTCCTAGGTATTTTATTCTCTTTGAAGCAATTGTGAATGGGAATTCACTCATGATTTGGCTCTCTGTTTGTCTGTTGTTGGTGTATAAGAATGCTTGTGATTTTTGCACATTGATTTCGTATCCTGAGACTTTGCTGAAGTTGCTTATCAGCTTAAGGAGATTTTGGGCTGAGACAATGGGGTTTTCTAGATATACAATCATGTCATCTGCAAACAGGGACAATTTGACTTCCTCTTTTCCTAATTGAATACTCTTTATTTCCTTCTCCTGCCTAATTGCCCTGGCCAGAACTTCCAACACTATGTTGAATAGGAGTGGTGAGAGAGGGCATCCCTGTCTTGTGCCAATTTTCAAAGGGAATGCTTCCAGTTTTTGCCCATTCAGTATGATATTGACTGTGCATTTGTCATAGATAGCTCTTATTATTTTGAGATACATCCCATCAATACCTAATTTATTGAAAGTTTTTAGCATGAAGGTTGTTGAATTTTGTCAAAGGCCTTTTCTGCATCTATTGAGATAATCATGTGGTTTTTGTCTTTGATACTGTTTATATGCTGGATTACATTTATTGATTTGCATATATTGAACCAGCCTTGCATCCCAAGGATGAAGCCCACTTGATCCTGGTGGATAAGCTTTTTGATGTGCTGCTGGATTCGGTTTGCCAGTATTTTATTGAGGATTTTTGCATCAATGTTCATCAAGGATATTGGTCTAAAGTTCTCTTTTTTGGTTGTGTCTCTGCCCGGCTTTGGTATCAGGATGATACTGGCCTCATAAAATGAGTTAGGGAGGATTCCCTCTTTTTCTATTGATTGGACTAGTTTCAGAAGGAAAGGTACCAGTTCCTCCTTGTACCTCTGGTAGAATTCGGCTGTGAATCCATCTGATCCTGGACTCTTTTTGGTTGGTAAGCTATTGATTATTGCCACAATTTCAGAGCCTGTTATTGGTCTTACATTTTCATCCTCTAAATTATCCTTGGACCCAGACAAGTGAAAAACTTCAAATTACCTGGTCCTACTCTCCAGCTTCTTTCTGATCAGCAAACTTGTGTTTGAGAGAAAAAAAAAAGTTATAGTTATACTAAATTGCCTAGGCTTCTCCTCATTTCAGTAATTTAGACTCACACATATTTTCATCATGGGAGTCTGTGATGCCTTAATGAAATAATAGTCTCTTACACAACCTCAAAAACCTCTTTTAATTGGCTTTTTTACCTTTTCTTCAACAAAAGACAGAGAATCCATGGTAGTGAGGTGAACTTAATATGTTGAGAAATTTGAACATTTGATGGATCTAATGCTGAACAATTGAGTCCAACTTAATTGTTTGGGAGTATATCTTTTTAAAATATAAAAATAACGTGTTACATTCTAGAAGATTGAGGTAAAGTATAAATGTTAGACGATCTTAAAAGGACATTGCTATGGTTTGAATGTGTCCCCTTCAAAATTCATGCTGAAGCTTAATCCCCAATGCAACAGTATTAAGAGGTAAGAACTTGAGGAGGTGGTTAGGCCATGAAGAGTCTGACCTCATAAATGGGATTAATGCCTTATAAAAGGGCTGGAGGAAATGATCTAGGACACTTTTGCCCCTCCACCTTCCACTGTGTAAAAGCACAGCAACAAGGCCCAATCTTGGAAGCAAACAACAGCCCTCAACAGACCCTGAATTTGCTGGTGCATTGATCTTGGACCTCCCAGTTCTTACAGAACTGTATGAAATAAATATAAATGATTTATGATGTGAAAGTTGTCAGAATAAAAATGGAGACACTTGTGTTAAAATCTCTGACAAATAGAGTTGGGATGACCATGAAGGGAAAATCCCCATTCATAAATGCCTCATATCAAAACTATCACAAAAGACTGCAAAAAACACAACCTTGTACAAAGGCCATTGCAAACTCACACTTGTGTGACCCTTGTTGCTGATTCTTGTAACCAAGAATAATCATCTCAAAACAATGATGTAATTCTCCATAATTTTTCTTTAAAAACCTTTGCCTTCTTATACTTTCTTGAATATGCACATATTTTACTATGATACTGGTATTCCCATTGCAATGACTGTTTCATAATAAACACTCTTCTTTTTAGGAAGTCTTTCTGTTTATTCTTTAGATTGACAATAATTTACCCAGGCATTTCATTATAGCAACACAAATCAACTAAGACAGATATGTAACATTGTTATAAGGGATTCTCCTTCCAACAATGCCTAGACAACTTCCTTAAAACAGACTTGGCTAGGAAAAATGATAAAAAGTAATATGTTTGAAGGTATCACAGAACTATCATATCAGAAATATGTGTGAGTCTAAGTTACTGAAATGAAGGGAAGCTTAGACAATTGAGTGTGACTATAACATGTCTTCGCCTATTCATAAATTTTCTGATTAAAAAGAAACAAGAGAGAGTGGCAGGTAAGCAAATAAAAACAGCCTAGAGGTCTTGTCAATTGCAATCTTGGATAAATATTCATATTCAAGCCTGCCAAAGAGTAGAGACCATACTAAATACCTAAGACCTTCAGAGGTCCTCAGAACTCAGAGCAATTCTCTACTCTAGCAGTAAAGTACATCAAAAGTAGAATGAAATAAATCAACCAACATGAAGACCAAAGCTTAGTTTTTAATCATCACTAAGCATTCATCATATTAAGGTATCACCAGCTGTTATAATTTCTGGTTAGAAGAGGAGTAAATCATCTTGGTAGAAGAATCGTTAATCTAGAGTTCCAAATTATCTTTACACCTTGTTATACACAATAGCTGATGGTTCATACAAAATGACTAGACATGGAATAAACTAAAACAAAATACTTTAGTAAAAACCAAGATCACAACAGATAATATAAGCAGAGATAGAACAGATCAATTTAATGGGCTTACCAGACAGACATGGAGTTTAAAATAAATGAAGTTGATATATTCAAAGATTAAATGTGAAGATGAAAAATTTTAGCAGGAAATGTGAAATTCTGAAATATTATGTAAATTATAGAAAGAAAATGTATATAATGTCTTAGCCCATTTGCATTGCTATAAAGGAACACAAGGCTGGGTAATTCATAAGAAAAGAGGTTTATTTGGCTTATGGTTCTGCAGGCTGTTAAAGGAGCATGGGGCTGCATCTGCCTTTGGAGATGGCCTCAGATTACTTCCATCCGTGGCAGAAATGAATGGGAGCAGGTGAGATAGGGGAAGAAAGAGAGAGAGGAGAGGAAAATGACAGGCTATTTTTAATAATAAATTCTTATGGGAACTCATAGAATGAGAATTCACTCACTACCATGAGGATGGCATCCACCCTCATGACTGAAACACCTCCCTCTATGTGCCACCTGGAACATTGGGGATTAAATTTTAACATGAGATTTGAATGGAAAAAATATCCAAACTATATCATATAGCAACTAATATCTTTGTTAAACTCACAAGACCTAGGTTTAATAGCAAATTAGAGAGAACAAGAAAACAGCCTAGAAAAAATTACACTCACATTGCAACAACAAAAGATAAAATGTTAGGTAATACAGGAAATATCGTAGGATACACATGGAATGTGGGGAAAATATTTGAACACACCTGTGAGTCCTAGGAGAAGAGTAAAATAGGAAAGAGAAATGTTTGAAAGAATAATGGACAAGTATTTTCCAAAGTTTATGTTAAGGGATTATAAGAATAACTAGTAAAAAAGGGATGTACTGTCCTGATGGAAGCAACAATAAAACTTTAGATAATGTGTCCATAGAAAAACAAACAAACAAAAAAACTAATGGAAGGTAACAACAGAATAATATTGTATAAGTTCTAAAATTTAATAACTAACAGGCTAGGACATTATGCCAGTGAATTTATCTCTGAAGCTTTAAAGTGTAAAAAGTCAGAATGGTGATTATTATTGGCAGGTTAGCAATGGAAAGAGAGCATAATGTAGTTTTTTGATAAAGATAATATTCTGTCTTTTAATGTTAAATGCTGTATATTTTCTGTAGGAATGCATATATTCTGTATGAATAACAACATCAATAATTCACATTTTTAAGCAAAACTGCTTGTAAAGGAGAGAGACCTCATTACCAAAAGAGCCCTAGTTAAGGAAAAATTAAAGGGAGATTTTTAAGAGAGAAAGATTATTCTAGATGAAAGCACATAGATGAAGGGAGAATCTATCTCAGGAAGCCATGATAGAAGAAAATTTTATGTATTTGAAAATAGAGCAAACATTAATCTTAACTGGGAAATGTTAGTACATTTCCTGTGACTTTAACAACGAGAAAACAATGCCCACTCTTCCTGTGTCAAAATTAGACTGGAGTTCTAGCCAGTTTATAATACAAGAAGTAGAAATAAGTATATGAAATATGTTAAAAAGTTAGTTTCACAGTGTTTTATTACTTCTGCTCATGAAAATATATGATTAGAAAAGTAAAAATTTAAGTCAGAGATTAGGCAAGAATAATCTAAAAACACATCTTACAAAGAAATCCTACAAATTAATTGTAAAAAGATACCACAATATAAAAGTAAATAAAAACATGGAAGATGCATTTCAAAAGAAGAATATTCAACTAAATAATAAATATGTGAAATAGAAAATATAAATTTAAAGCACAATGAGATAATATTTTACAAGCATCAGAACGGCTAAATTTAACACACACACACAAACACACACTCACACAATACTATTTGTAGTATAAATTTGTATTATCTATTGAAACTGAACACTTGCATCCTTTACTATCAATTTTATTTAAAAGTATGCCTCGAATTATAATGTGTGCATGTGTCCAACAAGATGTGTACTAGTATATTCTTGGCACCATAATTCTTAATAGCCAAAAACTGGAAAAAACTTTTATGTTCAGAAACATGGATATAAAACTGTAGTATATTCATATAATAGAATACCACACAGCAATGAAAATGAAAGAACTATAAGAATCAATAAACTATAGGTTCATGAAAAACAGATTGATATAGCAAATATAATGGTGAATGAAGGAAAACTGACACAAAAGCATACATGCTTTTGGATGCCATTTATGTAACATTCAAATGTTGTAACAATGGTTTTCTTTGAATAGAATTGTTGTGATATTGAGAAGAGTGATTTACAAGGGAACCATTGTGGGTTACTTGTAATTTCCTATTTCTTAATCAGGATGATTACTACACATGTCTATTCAATTTTTGGTAATTCTCTCATGTTTAAATTAAAGTTTTCGCTTTTTATCTCAATTTTATTGGCTCTTTGGACAGCATTTTTCCTCTTGGAAGCTATCTCTGCCTGTGCACTGGATAGATTTCCCAATATTTGCTGCACAAGTGTTTTGGGAATTCTCTGCACCTTTGCACTCATTATTTTGTTTCTTTCCTAGATTGAAACCTTTTTTTCTGAATCCAGTGCCTTCTGCTATATTAGTTCTTTCCCTTATTTAAAAATGTCCACATCATCCAACAGCATCCTTTAATTTAGTGCATGGGATATAAACTTTTCTGAGATTTTACATTCTTAAAATAACTTTAATCAATTACATAATATAGATATTTACCTTTATTTAGAATTTCAGGCTGTGAATATAATAGTACCCAAATTATGAAGTGTCATTCTACTGAATTTTCAGTGTCACTCGTTCTTAAAAACGTCATGTATTTTTCACTTCCAAAATTTTAATGTCATCTTTATTATATTCTTCACCTAGATTTTTGACTTTCAATGCCATTAACCAAATAAAACAATGTTCATCCTTAGTGTGCTTTAACTACTCAATAACCTCACTTTCATTGGTTATTTCTTTAGTGATTGTTTTTGTAAGTGATTTAATAAGGAAACTCATGTTTATCACTCACATAAAATAAATTTGCTTTATATTTTCATTATTTCTTCACCTCAGTTTCTTCTTAATATTATCCTGGAGGCACTGTATTGTATGATGTTCAATTTTCTAGACTGGATTGATTCTCTAAGAGGATTATCTTTTTCCAGATTGTATATTTATTTTCTGCTTGGGGATTTGTTTAAAATTAGCTTTAAAATCTTCCATTGACATCCCCCACTGGCCACCATCACACCATGTTTAATACATAGGAACTCAGACAGTCTAAAAAAGAATGATATAGTTAATTAATGAATGTAGTGTTTTATATTACATCTAAAATAATGTATATTTCTGCCTTATTCCATTTTGTGTTGCTATAATTCAATCTCTGAGGCCGGGTAATTTATAAAGAAATGAGATTATTTATCTCATGTTCTGCAGGCTGAGAAGTTCAAGGGCATTACCCTGGTTTCCAGCAAGGACTTTTGTGCTCCATCTTAATATGGCAGAGAAGGTCAAAGGGGAAGCAGACATGAGCAGAAACAAATCCAAGGAGCATACTGGCTTTGTAGCAAACCACTCTTGAGGGAATGAATTTATTCCCATGGGAACTAATTTAGTCTCTCTAGAACAAGAACTTAATACTGCCACATTGGGAATCAGATTTCCACATGAGTTTTGGTAAGAACAAACCATAACAATTTTGAAACCTTTTCTTTATGTGCTATGAAATTTATCCCAAGACATTTATTTATTTATTTATTTATTTATTTATTTATTTATTTATTGTATCTCTGTGGCATCTTAGGTAAACACCCAAATACCTGGTGAGCTTAGACTGCCTATTAATATTTAACAAGGAAAAATTGTTTAAAATATCAATATTTGCTGGGCCGGTGAGTTTCCTCAGAAAGATATCTTCAGATAACTTTTCCTTGGATAGTATTTCCTAAGTATTTATGAGACATTTTTCAAAATCTCCATGCAACTACCACCCCAAATATCTGACATATGTCAAAAATGTTACCTAAACTTATTGTTTACAATTTCTTTTCTCCTATTTTTTTTTTTTTTTTTTTTTTTTTTGAGACGGAGTGTTGCTTCTTTGACCAGGCAGGAGTGCAGTGGTGCAATCTCAGCTCACTGCAACCTCCACCTCCTGCGTTCAAGTGACTCTCCTGTATCAGCCTCTTGAGTAGCTGGGAGTACAGGTACCTGCCACCACGCCCGGCTAATTTTTGTGTTTTTAGTAGAGATAGGGTTTCACCATATTGGTCAGGCTGGTCTTGAACTCCTGACCTCAGGTGATCCACCCACCTCGCCCTCCCAAAGTGCTGGGATTACAGGAGTGAGCCACCGCACCCAGCCTCTTTTCTCCTCTTCTCTATTGACACCATTACATAGGTGTCAATGGACACCTATGTAATGTAACCTTTTAAAAATCTCATAAGATTTACACATCAGTGAGTTTTAGCAAAGCATTAAAGAGCAGATAATTTCCCTTTTGTGTATGCTGTTTGTGACCATAGGAAATAATTTGAATGAATTTACCCGTCAATGTAGTAAGCTAATATACAATAAAACACAAATACACACACACACGCACACAGAGACTATAAACTTTAAACATAAATACAATGTGAAAATATTTAAAAATCCAATTAAACATCAGACAATAAAGTTTGTAAATATAAGCTGGACACATCATTACTAAATGCATTTTTGCTTATCAATGCAAGAATAGTTTAACATCAGCAACTATATTAATGTAAATCTGGATAGAAACAAAAAATGAGAATTTTAATATATTAACAAAGTAAGAGACATAATTAATTACCTTGAAGCCATATGCTGAGTAGTAAACCATTTGAAATGAAACATTACCATTCAAACTCAGAATAAAACAAGATTAAAGTTACCATTTAATATTTTATTTAAAGTTCCAGTCACTTTTGTGAAAGTTCTAGCCAAATTAAGTGTGTATTATTTGAAGAAATATGTTATGGCCTATTTGGTAATCTCAAATGAGTAAACTGACAAGCCATTTGAATTAATCAGAGTTTTGTGAAAGATGGCTACATGTAAGATCAATGTTAAAATTAATTTTCTAAATAGCAATGCTGCAGAAACTTCTAATTTCTTCTAACTAGCTTTATTATCTTCTTTAGACACATACAGCCTCATTTTAGTGTAGTACTTGCTTCTATGATTTAGAGACATTTTAAGTCCTATTTGTCAATAGTTGTGGCCAAGTGGCTAATTTATGACTAATGAGCTATGAATAGAAGATCAGTGGGTGATTTCAGAAAAATTCTTTAAATAAGAGGACACATGCTCTTTTTTGCCTTCTTCCATGCTTGCTCTCTGGAATGAAATGGTTGGGCCCTGCAGAAACCAAAATTTTCCTTGAAATAACCTTGAGAATGAAACATACAGATAGTAGAGAGATAATACAGAATAACCGATGCAGGGTTTCTGTTGAACTCTTGGAAATATCAGCTATGGAATGCCCACCTTTGGAATTATTTTACATGTTTGAAACATGAATGGTTTTCTTTGTTAAACCACTAATTTTTTCAGCCCTCATTTTGGAAATCTAAAATTAATCAAAACAATTAAAATATCCACACAGTATAATTAGAAAAGTTAATAAATTCACTTCACAACAGATATTTATATTAGAGTAGAATAAGATCTGGGAATAGAATATGGGTAATTTTGCTTATTAGTTCATACGACCTAACACAATTTTTACAGTTGCTTTTATACTTTTAGAGACCATTTTTTCTCAGCGATCTATTCTGTACATTTGTTAACCATATTATTGAGAGACTAAAATTTTTTAAATGTATTGGAGTCTGACATCTAAATCCTGACATATTAATTATTAAAGGTATATCTTAATTCTATTTTGAGAAAGATCTAGACTTCATGTGCTTTTTATTGTGGTTTTAATGAAATTAAAAGGCTTGTTGGGTTACATAACCTCTTAATATTCTATTATTATCATACTGGTTCAATGAGAGAATACTTACCTTATACTAAAGGATGTTACATAAAACCAGGAAAAGCTTTATAAACAAGGTACTACAAACCTCCCTTTACTGAAGAGTACTGAACAGAAAGTCATTAATTGGCACCTCTGAAAATCTAAATTATTTCATCTTCTTCTGGTTAATTCAGATGGAAACCGTGTGCAGAAAGGGGCAGGATAAATGATGTGGATCACTGAAGAGAAATGTTAGAAACATTCCACCCACTCAATTGACCCAATCAATCTTGCCCTAAATCATCTGAGAAATGAATTCTTCCTCTGTAATTCTTCATCATCCAAATAAATGCAAATATCTGGAAAAAAGCTTTATAGTCCAATCATAGAATGTTAGTTTTTTGAAAATATTTTGCTATCTTTAGAAATTGATAACAAACATATTTACTTTTGACACTTCTCAAACAATAAAGAAAAGCTAGATCACACTATAATAGTTGCTAAATATTGCATAGAAGTTAACTGCTACATTCAAATATAAGAAAGTGAATACTACTAATTTCAGCAAATACAGTTGAATGTTTTAATCAATAAGCTGGAAGAAAAATTTTCTGTATTTTAATTTCTATTAGAAACAAGTTATCTCTAATACAAAATTTCTTTTTGACGTCTTTGAAATTTGTATAGATACTTTCTTCTCTACATGTAAACACTATAATCTCTATATGTTTTTATTTATTCAATAGAACTTACTTAAAAATTACAAATAATTTTTAAAATGAGAACATAAATCAACATTAACATTGAAGAGAATAAACAATACCTTTGGAATTTTCATTAAAATGAATCTGATTTTCAAAGAAATGATATGGCTTAAATAGATTTCTGCCACATTGCAATAGACTCCTGTTGCTTGAAAAATGAAAAGAACAGAAGAATACGTAAGAAAATAAATGCTCAGCAAAATCTCAGCCTTTCATTGTTCAAGAAGAGTGTTTTTAATGCAGTGTGGTAATGGAATGCTTTTGTCTTTCTTTGTCTAATGACAAATGCAATTTTAATTCCTTGGGTCTTTTGGGCTGCTAACTTGAAATGTCATTTAATTATTGCATTATTAATTTATATTTTTGGTCATCTAATAGACTGTGATGTTCTTGAAGATAGGAATGTCTTAATCATCTTTGTTTGCCTAGGAGCTATCACTGTGCCTGGAGCTTAAGATCAACCAATATAATTTACCATTTGAATACTAATGAATAAATTAATTACTAAAAGTGAAACTATTATTAGTGAAAAAACAGTTGAAGTTAATAGTTAATAGTATTTTACCAATGTTATTGTTTTTAAAAATTTATAAATGGACCATGTAGGGTACAGTGTAAGCAGTAGGAGAATCTTTGTGAAGAGTATACAAAAACCTTCTGTAATTTTTCATCAGCTTTTTTTTTTTTTTTTTTTTTTTTTGAGAAGGAGTCTCACTCTGTCGCCAGGCTGGAGTGCAGTGGCGTGATCTCGGCTCACTGCAACCTCCACCTCCTGGGTTCAAGTGATTCTCCTGCCTCAGCCTCCCTAGTAGCTATTTCAAAGTATTAATAAATTAAATAAATTAGGAAGATATTTGAACAATGCTCTTACTTTTTCCATTTCATATCGAAATTCAAAGTATTTAGGAAAGCCAAAACAACTTTTCAAGAAAAACAACGTTTGATGACGTATTCTAACTTATTTGAAGGTTTATTATAAAAAATACATTTATCAGGACAGTAAGTCTACAAATAAAGATAAGTTGATCAATGTATCAAAATAGAGAAAATACAGATATAAACCCACTGATTTTTGACAAAAATTTCATAGCAATTTAGGGGATAAATAACAGACTTTTAAAGAAATGTTGCTGGGCAATTTGATACTTATCTGAAGAAAATTTTGAAGTTTGATCTTGTAGACCTATATGTACAAACTAAATGTATAAAATTTCAGGGCAAAACTAAGTATTTGTGCTTTGAAGTTAGACAAAGCTTTCTTATATAAGATACCAAAAGCATGATTTATAAAATAAAATAATGATAAATTGGATTTAATCAAAATTTCAAATTCTCCTCAGGAAAAGATACTATGAATAGAATGAAAAAAAATCAACAACAGACTGAGAGATTCCATTTACGTATTATAATTTCAAAAAAAAAGATTTGCATGTAGAGCAAGGGTCGACAAACCTTAAATAGCCAAATAGCAAATATTTTAGTTTGCAGATCTTACAGTCTCTGTGGAATCTCCTCCGTTCTGTTATTGCAGCATGAAGGCAGCTTTAGACAATATAAACATGAGTGAGCTTAGCTGTTTCTGATTAAACTTTAGATACAGAAACAGGTGGTGTGCTGGATTTGGCTTATGCATGATAGTTTGTCTACCTGTGATGTAAATATGAATAATTCACAAAACTAAATAATAAGCAAATAAACAGTGCAATAAAAAATAGGTGAAAAAAATTAACAAACAGTCCACCAGAGAGGATTATAAAGCTATTTTTGTTATAGTGATTGAATTAAACACAGGATAAATGCCCTTTCTTGTTCTCTACACCCCTGAGAGGAAATGTCCCTAATTTATTTTTTATTTGAAATCTCTCTCTTCCCTAATTCTACTCAACTTAATATCAGGAAGCTTAATTATAAATACTCAAATTTTCCAATAAAAAGCCATTTATCTTAACAATATTAGGTATATATTTCTTAACTGGGAATAAATTTAAGTTTTGTGCACTGGCTTATACATGATGTATAATAACTGAACTATTTATGCCAATCCAATGATTAAGATTTCTTATATAAAATAGATATAAAAACAAAAATGTTTTTATGTGTTGAGGTCAAAGAATTTTTATTTATTACATTTGTAGGCATTTTTAGTAATAACATTTATGTTTTCCATTTATAATGATGAAAATCAGAAAACCATTCTGAAATAATAGATTTATCTTTGAAACCTAAAAAGTATGTAGTTTTTTGTTTTTTTTTTTTAATATGAGTGGAAACTATCTTCAAGTATGGAAGTTATGAAACCCATTTTATAACTTTTTATAACATTTTATAATACATTTCCAAATGTGTTGTTTGGAAATTATATATTGGTATATGTGAAAAAGCAGGAAATAGATACAGAACATTCCTGCTTTATCACCTAGAAAAAGTCTATGCTACAGTGATTTTGTCATTGATTACATAGTCATTCAATATAAATCTATTTACTTCTTTAATGATTTTATATTTTTCAGCCATAGATACATTTTAGCCTCAATGAGTTAAAAACTTACACAAATACATGTTTAATTCAAGATTAATAAATATTTGTTTTTCAAAACCACCATTTTCTATGCTCTTCTGTGAGTCTCATAACAATCCAGTGAGGTAGGCCGACAATAAATAATCTCTAGCTTAACAATAAGAAAGATGCCAAGGATGTTGCACCAATTGATCTGCTCAATGTTCAATTGGTAATAATCAGCACAGCCAGAATTTGAGACGTCCTGTGTGGCTATAAAATCTCTGTATTTTGCCCATTATTCTCTGATGGTTTAGCAGTTACTATGATGGCATTAAAATATGGCCTCAATGTCTTTGGTTCTCCTCCTTTAAAGAGGTGGAATCTCAGTGACTTGGTTCTAAGGAGTAGGAAAAAAAAAAAAAAAAACATCAAAAGCACGAGAGTACAACATAGGAGTCTAGGTCTGGATTACTTACTCAGGGAAGCCAGCTGCTGTGTCATGAGAGTACTATGTGATGAAGAACTGAGGCCTCCACCCAACAGCCACGTGCGTGAGCTGTTGTGGAAGCTCATCCTCCAGTCCTGGGTGCAGCTTTCAGGTATCAGCAGCCCTAGTTGACATCCTAATTACAACCTCATCAGAGTCCGTGAGCCAGAACCACTCCACTAATTCACCTTGAATTCCTGGGCTTAAAAAATGGTGAGATGTATGTTTTAAGCTGTTATTCTAAGTTAATTTATTATGTATAAATAGATAACTAATAGTTACCTTCTCAGACTTCTTCCCAGTACTGATGCCTTTGCTGATTAGAACAGTTTCAAGAACCATTAATGTGTTTTCAACAATCTGTTTCTTCTTCCTTTTGATGACCAATCGGTGCAATTTCTAGTGGAAGATAATGTCAAAGGTTCATATATGTGTAGATAGATAGATAGATAGATAGATATGATTTCACTCTAGATTCCACTTTAGAATTGGTCTTTGCTTCTCTGAAGAACAATGTTTGGACTATCACGATATACTTGAAAGTCAATAAAACAGACCAAACAGTTTACCTCTTTGAATTAGAACTCAAAGGAAAACAGCAAATGGCATGTCTTAGTCATGGAATTCTGCTTTATGGATTATGCTATTAGAGCTGTAGATTAGAAGAAAACTAGGTCTCAATTCCAGTAAACATGCTGAAATAAGTAGAAATAAGTATATAAATAAAAATTTTCTCTAATATGTTTTATACTTCTGAACAGTTTTTATAGGAATGATAGGCCAAATCATTGAATTTTTTTCAATTTATTAATTTTAAAAACACTGAATGACTTAACCTGTAATATGAAGAAAAGGGAATAGATATAAATATTTAACATAGGGAGGTGGTATTATGGTATATCAAATAATACCTTAATGGATTATTATGCAGATGTTAAAATTATAATGGAAAATATTAGCCACCAGATAAAATGTGTGAAAATTATGTCAAATGAATAAGATGAAAATAAAATTGTGACTATATTGATTATAGTCATGTAAATATTATATACAAATATAAATAAGAACAAAAAATAAAATTAGAAGAAATGATTTATTGGAGTAATAGAAAACTAAGTAAATACAATTTGCTTCTTAAGAAAGCCGGATTTAAAAAAAAAAATAGAAAAATCTCTTTGGCAGTCCAACAAAAACATAAAGTTATTTATAAGGAAAACAAAATGAGGTTATCATCAAACTCAACAGCATGTTTAATTCCAGAACTAAATGAAATAACACATTAGTGACACTCCCATAAAGAAAAGTAAGCAAAGGAAAAGTAAGATAATAGTATTATATCGAGCCAAATTTACTCTCAAATATAAAAGCCACAAACTGTTATAATGCAAAGACAAAGTAAGATAAATGTATTATATCTAGCCAAATTTACTCTCAAATATAGAAGCCACAAACTGTTACAATACTTCAAGAGCTAAGAAATTGCTTTCTCCAAGAGCTCTTTTTTATGCATTAACTAGGCCATGAATTGCAGACAACCACAGCAATCAGTATAAACATCAATATAAATACTGCCTTTTATTTTTATATAAATATAAAAATATTATATAATAAATAGTCCAATTCTACCACTTTTGATATTCTTCAAAACATATGTATTTAATGTGGAAAAAAAGAAGACAGAAATTTAGCAGAGATAACGTATACATCTCAGTCTTCAATTTAAATCAGGCATAACACTATGAATTCACGGAGGGCATGTTATCTGCCTTTTTTTTTTTTTTTTTTTTTTTCTGTCGCCCAGGCTGGAGTGCAGTGGCGCGGTCTTGGCTCACTGCAAGCTCCGCCTCCCGGGTTCATGCCATTCTCCTGCCTCAGCCTCCCAAGTAGCTGGGACTACGGGCGCCCGCCACCACACCTGGCTAATTTTTTGTATTTTTAGTAGAGACAGGGTTTCACCGTGTTAGCCAGGATGGTCTCAATCTCCTGACCTCGTGATCTGCCCACCTCGGCCTCCCAAAGTGCTGGGATTACAGGCGGGAGCCACTGCGCCTGGCCTTATCTGCCTTTCTGCTAATCTAGCCATCCATCCACACTTCAATCCACTTATTCACTCTAACTCTGTCAAATGGAAAGATGTAGAAATAACAACAGACCCAGTTAATAATGCACATTCATATTGCCCAAATTCTGGTCTTGAAATACCCTTCCTCATACTCCCGCCCCTGCCACATATACACAAACCAGAACTAGAAATGTCTCATTCCAGATCTGGGATGGAAAATGTGTAGGAAGTGTCTGAAACATTTTAGCAACTATCAGGGACTGCAATGGGGCATGTCAAAAGAACTCAGAAGACATAGGAGCCACCCACTGGAGAGACAGGAGCATTTCTGCTTCAATAAAAACAACAATGGATTAAAACACTTCAAATAGATTTTGTATAACTGTGAGTTCAAATACTAATAAAAAATTAATTGAAACTTTTCAACAAATTAGCCAAATTTGGAGGGTCATAAAGAAATAATTCAGTTTTTAAAATAAATTAAAAAGAGCAAAAAAATAAATCTTTTAGCCTATTAGTCCTGTGCAAACTTCTCTGAGATAGAAAACATCAGATTAAAAAAAATTTTACTCATATAAAAAATTTTACTAATAAAAAAGGAGAAATGATATAATAAAATGTCACTAATTAATTAATATATCTAGGCAATAAGCACAATCAATAGATAACATCACCAAAAGTGGCAACCAGACACAGTATGCCTCTTGCTTGAGGAATGTAATGAACAGTCTTGCCAAAAGGTGAAGAAAAGATTTATTTTTATCTATATAAAACTAGTACAGATTCATATATATATAGATAAGTTTTTATATATAAACTTCCTATATCTATTTATATACTTATATATATCAATCTATATATAGATTGATATATTTATATAGCTAGACATATTTATTTGTTTAAGGATTAGCTACATATTTATGTATTGACTCTGTAAATCCCCTATATTAAACAATCAATTGATAGAAAATACAGAGGGCAGAGAAATATGTTAAAATATTCCTTGGGAATATGTGAAAATTATAGAATCTTAAATACTTTACAAGTAAAATGGCCCAGTTATATTGTGAAATATAAGATTGCAGGAAAATAATAATTTATGGATTGGACCTGTAATAAAGAATACTTAAGATATATAACCATGCTCCCAAAAAGTTAAAATCAAACCTAGTATTTAAGAATACTTCTTGAGTTATTAAACTGTGAAGTAAAGCAGAGCATGACTACCATTAAATATGTACAATGGTTACAGCAGGGCTGTGAGGTTTTGATTGAGATCAGGCACGTTGAGAGGTTCAATAATGTCTGGAAAGACTATTTATTGATAAAAGTGGTAGTTACTAGTTGAACACATAACAATTTATTAAGTTGATCATATGTTTTAATCTTTCTCTGTGCTATATTTTACAATAAAAGAGTTTTTCATCAATAGCACTCAAGGAAGTAAATTGTAGAGCTCAGAGAATCTTTAGTAAAGCTGATGATCCAAGCTTAACAATGAGATGAACCTTAAGATTCTTGGTATTTCAAACCTTAGCCAATAACACATCACAGGAACTGTCAGCTTAGGACACTGCTGCAATGGAACTGCCATTGTCATTGTCACTGTCACAAAGCTGCTTGACAATAGAGTCCATGGCTAGCCTTGCTGACACTCTTTTTGTTGGCACTCTCTCTAGATTTAGAATCCTTGGTAGCAAAGTCTGATTGGTCAAGCCTGCATCACAGCCTGTGTACATTATAGTTTCTAGGGGAGAGTAAAAATTAACATCTGTTCTTCTGAGATGTTATCTTCTGATGTAGAATTCAGCCCTGCCTCCCTTGAATATTTACCCTGTGAAAAAATCCTCTATTTGAGTAATGAGTATAAAGTTTTGGCTCCAATATCTACATCAGGAGACGGATCAGTTTTCATCCATTTTCTGTTACTTATTAAAACAATCCTGGAAACTGGGTAATTTATTTAAAAAGGAATTTATTTCTTACAGTTTTGGAGACTGAGAATTCTAAGATTGAGGGGCTGGATCTGGTGAGAGCCTTCTTACTGGTGGAAACGCTCTGTGGTGTCTGAGTTTTTATTTCATTTTATCTTTTCTTTTTCACATCAGACAGGTAATGTACTGATATCATAGCAAGGATTGAGGGAGCCAGATCTCATATAAGCTTGAAAAGACAATAGTCATGTTTCTGAACTACAAATGGATCTCAGCATGAGTTATAGAGAACATTCAAGCCATAGCAAGAGCTAACAACTTCTATCTCTGTGTGGTTTATTAAACTAGTTTTAAAGGAAATAGAGAAATTATATAGAAGTGTAATAGTTTTAGAAGATGGATTTAGTGATATAATAGCAAATAACTAAAGGATTTTATTAATCTGGTGGCCATAGCTCTTTTATTGGGGAACTGAAGGTGTTGGATTAGATCAAGAGGAAAGCCAATGTTACGAACACAAGATCAACACAAGCGGTGGTCCTCAGGCAGAATAAAAAATGCAATGGAAAGGGTATCTGAGATGACACTAGGATGTAGGTAAAAGCCAACCCAAGGGCCTTGAAGTCTGCATTATGCTGACTCTTTTTTCTTTTCCTTTTTTTTTTTGAGACTGAGTCTCTCTGTCACCCAGGCTGAAGTGCAGTGGCATGATTTTGCAAACTCAGCCTCCAGGTTCAAGCGATTCTGCTGCCTCAGCTTTCAGAGTAACTGGGATTACAGGTGTGTGCCACCATGCCCAGCTAATGTATATAATTTCAGTAGAGACGGGGTTTCACCATGTTGGCCATGTTGGTCTTGAACTCCTGACCTCAAAAGATTCGCCTCAGTCTTGCAAAGTGCTGGGATTACAGGCATAAGCTAGCATGCCCAGCCCATGCTGAATCAGTTTATGATTCATATTCTTTATCATTAAATTCCCATAATTCACAGTTTATGATTAATGCATACTGAATGTAATCAAAGACCTTTTTAATATCTACTGGGATTATCAGGATGTTTTTCTTATTTGCTGATATGGGGTGTGTGTATGTGTATACATATGTAAACATATTTTCTAATATTAATCAATCTGCAGAGTTCTGGGAAGTATCTGGTTCATAATAACATGTTATACTTTTAATATGTTGTTTCATTATGTTTGCTGGTGTTTTATTTTGGATTTGGACATCTAATGTATTTTTGACAAATTGTTTTAGAATTTTAAATATACTCATCAATTTCTGTTGACAAGTTTAGTCTATTTTTATAAAACAAATTATCTCTATTCTCATATTTTCATCCTTCTATGAGCATTACATTTATGTGTCTATTCAAATTATATAAAAAGTCTACCTAAATAAAATAAAATAAATCTAGTTCCATCTTTAGTCTCTTCGCATTTCTGATCAGCCTTCTTCAGCTGTCCTTCAAATCTAAGTCTGTCTTCTCTTAGACTCATGTTTTTCTTGATTATCAATAAAATATAAGCCACTTGGATCATCTCTCCTCCTCCTGGAGGGTTCTCTATCTTCTCTCTGTAGTTCCTATCCCTGACACATACTATCACTCCCTTCCTGTATAATAATCTTTCCTCTTACTTCTGGGAGTTGAGCAACAATTGCTTTAACAAATATCTCATTTATTCAAACCCATTATCCCAGAATGCTTCTTTGAATATTTTTAAATCATATTTTGTACTTAACTAAAATTTTTTGGGAGGTGATTGTCTATTTTATTTCTTTTTGTAGGGAATGGGGTCTTGCTATGTTGTCCAGGCAGGTCTCCAACTCCTGGGCTCAAGTTATGCTCCTGCCTCTACCTCTGTAAGTTCTGGGATTTCAGGTGTAAGCCACCATGCCTGGTCTTAACTAAAATTGGTGTATCAACTGATAATATTGAATTCATTGAAGATGTCTTTTTTTAAATGGTGTCTATCTCAGTGTAAGGAAATGGGATTATGTAATTTCACTTGCTTTCCAAAGTCATTTCTTTATTATTCTTCTACACTCTTGCTGTTTCTTTAAGTCTCTTCCTATCTATGTTGTCCGTCTTGTATTGGTTAATATTGAGTGTCAATGTGATTGGATGAAGGATCCAAAGTATTGATCCTGGATGTGTCTGTGAGGCTGTTGCCAAAGGAGATGAACATTTGAGCCAGTGGACTGGGAAAGGCAGACCCACCCTTAATCTGGGTAGGCACCATCTAATCAGCTGCCAGCAAGGCTAGAACATAAAGCTGGCAGAAAAATGTGAAAAGACTAGACTGGCCTAGCCTCCCAGCCTACATCTTTCTCCCATGCTGGATGCCCTCGAACATCAGACTCCAAGTTCTTCAGTTTTGGGACTTGGACTGGCTCTCCTTGCTCCTCAGCTTTCAGACAGCCTATTGTGGGACCTTGTGATTGTGTGAGTTAATACAATAAACTCCCCTTTATAGATAGATAGACAGATAGATAGATAGATAGATGGATAGATAGATAGATAGAAGATAGATGGATAGATAGATAGATAATCCTATTAGTTCTGTCCCTCTAGAGAATACTAATACACCCCTCTTCTTACAATTAGTGTGTAACCCACTACCCTCTGAGAAAATCTCCCTTATTCCTGAACATTTTCTCTCTTGCATGTGATTTTCCTAACCAATTCAAATGCTGCCAAGATTCCAAATGACTTCATGATTTTTATGGACAACACATCCAATCCCCTAGTTACTCAGCTTGTTTACTTCCTCCAAATCCCATGTTTTACATGGCTTTACTGGTCTACAGTCACACGTTTTAACTTATCTCTTATAAGAAATAATTTTCCATTCTAAATTATTTTTCAAGCAGTCATTTTAACAGTCTTATTCAAATACTCCAATTACATATTTTCCTTGGTATTTCTTCCTATTCATCTATCTTCTTTTTTATTCCTTTTCCTTCATGAATTCTTTATTCCATGATACATTGTATCATTTTCTCTTAATTAAGATATGCCACGATCCCTTAAGTTACACCTAATTGGCAAATCCTACAACCAATAGATGCAAATATTGTCATCCATATATATATACACAAAGATATTATTATTACAGTAGTATAAACAACACAAACTGCCAATGTTATAATCACTGTAAATTTATTGCCTACAAGTGAGCTCAAATCTCCCAGGAAATATTTATTTATTAAGTCGTCTCAATCTCTCTTTCTCACCATAGAACATGTAAACCCTTTCCTCTTTCTTTGCACCTTATCCATATAAGCCCCTTTCTCTATAAGTTCAAAAAGGAACAGTAGTCATATGGTATGAACTCTCAAATTTCCATCTACTTTGCTTAAAACTACTTGTTTCTTAAAACTATCATTTCTCCTGTAAACCCAGCACTTTGGGAGGATGAGGCTGGCAGATCACGAGGTCAAGAGATAAAGATCATCCTGGCCAACATGGTGAAACTCCGTCTATACTAAAAATACAAAAATTAGCTTGGCATGGTGGCACGCACCTGTAGTCCCAGCTACTCTGGACGCTGAGACAGGAGAATCGCTTGAACCCGGGAGGCGGAGGTTGCAGTGAGCTGAGATCACGCCACTGTACTCCAGCCCAGCAAGAGAGCCAGACTCTGTCTCAAAAAAAAAAAAAAATCTAAAAACCAAACAACAACCCCCACAACAACAACAACGAAAAAACAAAAAACCCTGCCATTTCTTACTTAGATCATGTAATAATAGTTGAATTCTCCACCTGTGTTTTTAATCTGATTCCTACCAGGTTTCTCAGGAAGATCATACTTTGAGTTATCTTCTTATCTTCATTTCTCTCTTCTTTGTTTGCACATTTTTCCTGCTCAACTGAATTTTTTTGCCACAAATATTTCCATTTGTTCCTTTTTTTTTCTTCATTAAAAAAGTTAACCAACCAACCAACAAAACTCCAATGAAAGCATCCTAAAAGTTTTCTGTCCTGTGGGTATCCAGAAGTAGTGGTTTAAAGTAGCTTTCTGTTCATCTTTTTACCAGGTGTCCATAATGTAGCCTTACAATTTCAACTTGCCTGCAATTGCAAAGGTTATTGATATGTTGCTAACTCCAATATATAAAATTTAGTGGTTATTTTACTTCACATTAAAGAAGAGTTTATTTCAGTAAACCAATCATTACTTTTTGGACTTCATCCTCTTCTGTTTGTTATGATGCTACATTAACATAGGTATCATTTAATTAAAATTAAAATATATGCATATGAAAATAAAGAAGACATTCAAATAAATAATTTGTTAAAATATTAATATGGTTACCTATGAAGGGAATAGAATGTGAGTAGTATATGTAATTAAAAGGGAAGATATGCATGGACACACACACACACACACACATATATGATTAAAGAGACACAGCTCAAAACAACTAATGATACTCATGTGCTGGGAACTGAGAGGTAAGATTATTTCAACCTTCTGCACATAAAATACTAAAATGATTTCACATTGTCATATTACATCAAATAGCTCTATATACAATGATGATTACCACTTCCTAAAAATAAGTTAGTATGTCTTTCTGGAATGACTGTTTTTAAATATGCAATGAACCAAGCCAATTTTCTTAGTAAGTATGAAGTAACTTAGTTATTTAATTTTCAGAACAAGTTCATTCCTGTAATTTTTAAATGTTAATGGCTAAATTTTAATATAGAGCAGAGATAGCTATGTCATGACTATCTAATATATCAGTTAAAGGATACTTAAAATGCTCAAAATCTAAAAATCACTGATATAAATACATGAACACTATGCATTTAAACTTACGTAGTGTAGAAATTAAGAAGCAAAAATTGATTAATCATTATTTATAAATTTATCTTTAGGAATGAAATATGGAACTGAATTTAGTTGGAACCAAATGTTTTCCAACTTAGTGGCAAACTATAATGTAGATATTTTTTGAAAAATAAGCGAATTATTTAATGTCTTTCCTATTTTTTTCCTTGTAAAATGTTATGCTCAAATAACATTTGGGAAGTACTTTTGAGAAGTTTTGTTGTGTCATGGAAATCCTTTGATAAGACTCATTATGTTAACTGCCATACTAAAAACATAAATCAGGATCTTGGATAGATTATTTAAACAAACACTAAAAATTAGTCTAGTGTGACATTGAGAAGCTAGGAGTGAAGATATTTTATTTTTCCTGTTGAATCTTGTTAAAACTTTTATTCCCACTGTGAAATAAAATAAAACATTTACTTACTTCTCCATATCATTATTATTCTAAGATTTTTAATTTATTTATTCTTTAAATTAACCCAGTGCTCTTCCTTTTCTTCTCCACCTCCTTCTCTCCCTCCACCTTCTTATTTTTCTTCTTTTCATCTTACATGTGAGGAAAATTAATTATAGAAAAATTGTTACCCAAGTTTATATAATCAGTAAGTATGAGGTTAATATGAAGCCCTGGATCCAGAAAACATGTAATATATAATATATATATATATATATATATATATATATATATATATATATATATAAAGCAACTACACTAGACTGTCTATTCCTACAGTGCAGAGACCAGAAAAAAAAATATATGTTTATATATATATAATACACACACACACACACATATATATACACATACATACAGACATGTAAATACACACACGTACATATATAAGCAATTCTATTTAATGGCATGCTAGAGAAATTTTACTTTTAATAAAAATGATGCCTTTAAGGTGAAAATAATTTATATAAATGTAAATGTATATATATGTTTTTATATATGTATATATTCAAAGAAAATGTGTCAGGGTGTGTGATGAGATGGTGATAAGAACAGAGGAAGTGTTAAAACAGAACTTGCAATTTTGTTTTGTCAGTTATCCTTACCCAATCTACAGGTGAGGTTTATATTATTATGTTTTTATTTAAGTGAATTACAGTTACACAAAAATTTCCTATCTCATGTAGTATGTCTTTAAACTGCAATAAAAACGAGCTAAGTTCAAATATTCATCTCAGGATTTAAAAAATTTGGAGTTCAATTCACACAAAACTCTATGAACATATACTCTTCATAATATAATAACCTAATGAGCATTTTTCCAGTTTCTTGATGGTTTTTTTGGTAGGGTCCCAGGCTAGAGAAGGAGAGCTTTATACACAAACATAACAGAATTTATTAGGTGAATGGTCTCCAAAGAGCTTTTTCAGTGATGTTCACTTCATATGCCAACACAAAGTTAATGACAGATCTTGACTGTACTGCCTAAGCCAAATTGCTAGACTTTATTGAGTCTAAAAAAATGTCAGGTGAATAAAGACATTGTTTGATTATATAATATAAAAATAATCAAGTCACTTGAGCTGTGACTTAGCTGAAATATAAAATGATCAGATTTGATAAGGTCAGTTCCTGTATAGATTGATGTGGGTTACTAAGAAATCAATGGCAAAAGAATTATTGAGCAAGTTAATGAGTAATCAATGATGTTAGCCATGATATAGGACTTAAGCCAACCCAGAGTCAGATGGGAAATGTTCCAGACTCAACAACAATTGCAGTTTAAATTGACCAAAGTTTTAAATAACTATCTGGTATACCTACCATCATTTATTTAATTTCCTCTAAGCATTTGACATAAAATGTGATATTGGATGATTACAAAGTGTTAATGTAAGCCAAATATAATTCTAAGGGCTTTATATGTATGTGGACAACTCTATGATGTAGGCACTATCATAATCACCATTTTTTAAAGAAGAGTTATGTTTTGAATTTATGTGTCTCTCTTCGTTTCTTCTACCTTAAGTCAATCGTTGTTGATTGGAAAGTTGTCAGGAAAGTTGTAAGAAGCCGGTTTTAGTTTGGTACCTAATTTTTATTAATCTAACCTATTACCACAAAATTTTTTCAAGAATATAAGATGAAACCTAGGGGAAAAATAACTTATCTGATCTCCATATATCTATTTGTGGAGTATGTAGCTCCTGGTTTTAAAGAATATTTGCATGTATCAGAATATTCAGGCTTCATGAATATGATAAAAATAACTGCTTCTGTGGATATACATTTAAAGGCTATATTAATGGTTATCACAGTCTTACAAATGCTAAAGCACAGCTATGTTTTTTAAAAAGGAAATTGTGTGGTAGCTTGGCTACACATTTAACCAAACATAGCAATTTTATGCAAAAAAAATTGTCTCTCTGTACTATAAAATGAATGCCTGAGAATTTTACCACAGTATAAAGTGAGACATTTGGCAATTGAATTAAAATCAGAAAAGGGTCAGTGTTTGCCCACATGACCCAGGAGAAATGGAAAGATTTCTTACCCAGAGCACAATTATTGCCCTAGCATTTCAAATTCAAGCATTATGTCTCTACTTATTGTCAGTGCATGTAAACATAAAAATATTGTAATTTTATATTTTTATGTTTTTGCTTGGTTTTTAAGTGGGGTATATAAATTTATAACAGGTACCAAAATCTGTGCCATATTCCAAGAGTCCAGTCAAGAAACTTTGCTCTTATTGTTTTTAACTTTTAGAAACCATAGCTTCTAGCTGAGAACAAAAGAAACACAGGATATTCTAAAGGGGAGCTGATTTTAGGATCACATTTATCAAACTTAATCAAGGTAAATTTATTGAAAAACAACAAATACCAAACATATTTTTCCAAATGGTAACTTGTATTTTATTTGTGTAAGTTTGCATGGGATTGGGAAAATAGTTCATTGTACTTAAAGCCAAAAAAATCTATCTTCGATGTTTATTTTGTTAGGCTTCTCTTAAAAATTGATGCAGTTGTACTGGTAGATTCAAGATCTATAATTGTATAGTAAAGTACCTCAAGAAATACATTTAAGCCTGCATGCAAACCACCTCTGCAGATGCAAATTGTAAATGTTATAAGGTATTCTGGAGGTCAGGGAGTTTTTTTATTTAAATGGAATGTTACTACATTTAAATCTAAATGATTTTTTGACTAAGTCAATAAAACTTATGATAACATAAAGATTATGACTAAAATAAACCACAATTTATGACATAAAAAATTAAAAGTAAAATTTTGACTTACGTATAAAGCTTTTTTTGAAATTATACTACTTAAAAACACATATTATAACATTTGTTCTCTTATTTTAGATAAATTGTTCTGACCTGAAAGCAAACATGTTTAATTATTTAAAACTCTATAAACATTATCTTAATAATAAATATATAATATTCTGTGATTGTTCTGGTGTTTATTGAGGTACATGTTCACATTTTTCACTAGAAATACACAGAATAAGAAAGGCAAAAAAAAATCACTTCATTATGAAAGTAGTTTTACAATTTTTTATTACTTCAGTCAAAAAAATACAGAATTACATTGTGAAATTTCACTTTCTGAAGGAGCTACATTAATTTATAATTGCTTGTATTGATTTCAAAATTCAATTTCTGCATTCTACATATGCATTTAGTCATCTATAAATATAATACATAGAACAACATACAACATATTCTGGACATAATACATTATTCGTTCTCTAAAATCAGTTTATACTCAATGAATATTTTAAATTAAAATCTCTTAATTTAACTATCAATCAATCATTTGTCTATATAATGGGATGGTTTTCTCTCTGAACTTTACCTAAGAGATAAGACAAATTTTAAAATGTATGATATTTATGATAAATTTATTATTGATATCAATACAAGATGGTATCTTCATCCTTAAAATTTACAGAAGAAAATCCTTGTACATACAATCTAGTCTAAAATACATAAAAATTGAAAACACAGAAAAAAATTTCCTTTCCTGTAAATGGTTCCCAAAGTACTCAATTGTGCTGTAATAGTTTTCTTACCCAAATAAATGTATAATTTAGAAGAATTAAAAATATATTTGACAAGCTCTAAGTAAGGTGTAGAAACCACAAACACTTCAATATTTATTGCAACTAAATAAGGATGCTTACAGTTTCAGTGTTTCATGTATTTTTACAAGAGTAGCATTGAAATTTTAGCTACTCATTTATGTCTTTCATTATTCATGTTACAATAATGTTGATTTCTCCTAAAAATTATTATAAAAACAGTGAGATGTTTTATTGATAGAGAATCTCTTTTATTTTTAAAAGCAGTGATGAATGTGGATCAATTCTAATATACTCGTTTTATCCTTTTTCTCTACTTTTTTGAATTGAAATATACACAGGGAAACAAAACATAATATAATGGATTTTTTTTTCATTTCTAGTGAATAAATATTAATATATAGCTGAAACTATATTTATTTTGGACCAAAGCTATTTCCCATCTTAATTATGTATCTTTTGCAAAAACCACTATTCATTTGCAATCTCAACTGACTCCTGAATTATAAATTTTACTTCTTACAAAAGCAAGTCAGCTGTCTTTAACTTAAAACTGTAGGCCCATGTGTGTGAGATAGAAAATAAGAATTTCTATGGTAGATACATTATTTAATTAGTCTGGATATGTTGATAAATTTCTAATATGGTTTTAAGAATATTGAAATTCATTTTATTTTGAAAGAAAATTATCCTACCTTAGACATACTCATTCACAATGGCTACTTACACACTACTGATACTAGAATTAATAAGCAATATAGTTGGATGGAAAGAGGCATAATGAAATAACTGCTTTACTTCATGGATGTGTGAATTTTGGTATAAATAAATAAAATAAATCAGGTCTTAGGATACTGCACAGTATAATAGTTCCAGTCGTCATTGTTTCCAGGAGATGGAAACAATAATTTGTGTTTACTAACTCAAGCTATAATGACACAAAAAATTGCATTTCACAAGAAGCCAGAAAAACAGTGTGTATCATCATTGTTAAACATTTTATTTTATTGAAGTATCTTCAACACATTTTATGAGAAATAACAATGAATATAATTGAGTTGCATGATTAAAAATAAAACAGCACATGCTTTAACAGTGTAGTGATCTTATGAGTGAATATCATGAAAGTGTCAACCACTCTTCTAATGAACATTAGTCCCACCCTTGCGTGGGTGTTCTTAGATGATTATCTCCCGAGACATTTTTTGCAACAATCACGAAGGAAATATATAATTTCTGAAATCAGTTACTCCCTAAAATTTTCTTTGATTACATTTTATAACAAATGTTATGTTAACATTGTCATATTAATAAGTTTGTAAGTCAGCTTTGGTTTGTATCTCACTTACAGTTAATCATGCTATCTATGGCCGCCTTGTCTTTGCATTCTCATACAGGCACAGATCAATTCATTCCAAAAAAATGGTATTAAATTTAAGTTTAAAATTATATTTTTAATTTATACTCTATTATACATGGAAGGGATAATCGAATTTAACAAGTTAGGGATGGAAATGCAAATTAAATACCCTACTTAAAACTGAGGAAACATATATAAGGTAAGAACCTAGACTTTGGAGCCTCGCTTCAAATCTGAGCTCTATCCCTACTGACTGTGAGTTATTGGGAAAGTTAATCTCTCCAGCCCTCAATTACCCCACCTATACAATGAACAAAAAAAGAAGTAACTACCTGATATCCTTGTTATGAGGACTGATTGAGTTGTTATCATAAAGCATGTAGACACTGGCACATAATAGAGCTGCATAGATTTTTGTTACACAAACGAAGTTAAATTGATTTTTTAAATGCCAGTCATGCTTAATACATTAAGAATGAAGAGTATTGGGAATATTTCTGACATAAAAGGGGAATTGAAAAAGAAAAAATATTAAAAGAGAGGATATAGGAAAAATGCTGATGCAGGACACATAATGGAAGTGCTACCAATGACAGCAAAATAAAAATGCAAAATTAAGCAAACCCATCTATCTTATCTAATATTCAATCCCCATGATATCTTTATTTGGTAACATATAATTAGTTTTACAATTACACATTAAAATAAAATTTAAGTTTTTTTAAATTGACATTTCTTGACAACTTTACATTTATTAATATTCATTGTATATATTTTTGAAAATGCTGATAAGCAAAACAGAGTTAAAACTATGTATAGAAGCATATTCAAGAAATAGAGATTTATATGGTAAAATCTATTTGTATATAAACAAGATCATGCTATAGCATTATATACTATATTATACTTTCCTACGTATTATAGTCTGTTTTCTATTTTTAATTTATGTATTTGGAATACCTATAATTTCAGTGCAAGTGCTTCTAAGATTTTTTTTAAGTTTGTTTCATTTGGATATATACCATCATTTTTAAAACTAACATTTTTAAATCAATCAGTAGTGCATTATCAACCAAGAGGGATTGCATATTATTGCACATAAGGTAAACGGAAAAGACCACCTAGCTATTTAAATTAATTAGGGAGATAAGCTCTATATTCAGTAAAATATACATTAAATAAAACATAAGAAAATACTAACCATGATCTTAAGGACATTTTAACGTATTCCCCTAAAAATACTAGATGCCACAATATTGATGAGAGGTAACTGTTAAAGTTCTTCTTTAAAAAAAAAATAAATAAATGTTTGTAATGCTAAAGAATCGCATATTTTAAAAATATTCCTTGCTATAAAATCTAACCTATTTACCAGGAAGTTATATGTGCTGCTTTTAGAAAACTGCATAACACTCTCGGCCGCGCGCAGTTGCTCACACCTGTAATCCCGGCACTTTGGGAGGCCGAGGGGGTGGATCACTTGAAGTCAGGGATTCAAGACCAGCCTGGCCAACATGGTGAAACCCTGTCTCTACTAAAAATACAAAAGAAAATTAGCCGGGCATGGTGGCGGGAGCCTGTAATCCCAGCTACTCAGGAGGCTGAGGCATGAGAATTGCTTGAATCCGGCAGGCGGAGATTGCAGTGAGCCGAGATCACACCATTGCACTCCAGCCTGGGAAACAGAGTTGAGACTTCATCTAAAAACACACACACACACTCTCTATGAACATGAAAGAAAATCAGAGATACAATCTGGCTGTCAATATTTCTGATTGACAAAATTAAAGAATTAGAATATCACTAAGGCTATATAGCATTTAAAAATATTGTGATTGGGTGCGGTGGCTCACACCTGTAATCCCGGCACTTTGGGAGGCCGGGGTGGGCGGATCATGAGGTCAGGAGTTCGAGAGCAGCCTGCCCAACATGGGGAAACCTATCTCTACTAAAAATACAAAAAATTAGCCGGGCGTGCTAGCACACACCTGTAATCCCAGCTACTCAGGAGGCTGAGGCAGAAGAATTACTTGAACCTAGGAGGCGGAGGTTGCAGTGAGCCAAGATCACACCATTGCAGTCCAGCCTGGGCAACAGAGCAAGACTCCATCTCATGAAAAAAAAAAAAAAGTGTTGCTTAATTATCAGTATATAAGGGCTTGTTAACATAGGTTATAAGTAAACACATTATTTATTAAACCAATAAGTATTAACTACTGATAATATGCTATACACTCGTCTATAGTTCAAACAAGTCTCCTATCCTCATGACACCTTCAGTATATTAAGATAACTCTAATGTAAGCACAATGTAAACCTACATTAATGTTAACATTGGGCAGTGTTGTGAGAGCAACATGGTTGGAGGAATAGGCAAGACTCATGAAATAGATTCTTAGATAAAAAGTCTTTAAAGGAAGATTGTAAATTTAATGAGGAAATCTTGCTTTTTTAAACTGTTGTTATCTCTAATACCTAGAAGAGTGTTCAACACATAGTAAGGCTCAAAAACTACCGGAATCAATGGACATGTGAAATAATAAATAATTGAAAACCAGCAGCAGGCAAGATGAAAATATATTTTACACAAACAGAACTGCTTATGTGTAAAGAACCCTCATGCAATATAATAAATCGAAGAAACCACTGTGTTAGCCATTTGCATGGCTATAAAGGAATACCTGAAGCTGGGTAATTTATAAAGAAAAGGTTTATTTAGCTCATGGTTCTGCAGGCTATATACAAATATTAGTACTCACATCTGCTTCTAGTGAAGGACTCAGGAAGCTTACAGTCATGGCGGAAGGTGAAGGAAGTTAGCATGTCATGTGGCAAGAGAGGGAGCAAGAACAGGAGAAAGTGGTGCCAGGCTCTTTTAAATAAATGGATCTCATGTAAACTACTAAAGAGATAACTCACTCATTACCATGAGCATGATATCAAGCCATCCATAAGGGATCTGCCCCATGACCCAGACATCTCCCATTAGGCCCACCTCCAACACTGGAGATTACATTTCAACATGAGATTTGGACAGGGCACACATCCAAATGATATCACTACTCACAGTATATTGTAGCTTGAATTTAAATTACAATTGAAGAAGCAGAAGATGATATTAGAAAAGTCAATAAGAATGATATTATGAATGAACTTTTATATGCCTTACAAAAGTCTGAATTTTGAATGATATATTTTTATTTTAAAACCCAAAACTTATAAAACAGTATAGAGTAAAATCAGAATTAATAAAAACAAATCACAGAATTGAACCTATTATGAATAGCTTCCAATATGTAAAATGAAAAGTAGCACTTAGAAGAGGAAAAAGGGAATGCTTATACACTATTGGTGAGAATGTGAATTAGCACGATCTCTATGGAAAACATGCAGAATTTTCATAGAACTTAAAATAGAATTACACTTTGATCCAGCAATCCCACTACTGGGTATCTTACTAAAGGAAAATAAATCATTTTATCATAAAGATACCTGCCCTATATGTTTATTGAAGCACTATTCACAAAAGCATAGTTATGGAATCCACCTAAATGTCCAAAAATGGATGAGTGGATTAAAAGTGTGGTATATGTTAACCATGGAATATTACTCTGGTGTAAAAAAGAAACCATACATTTTTCAGCAACATGGATGGAACTGGAGGCCATTATCTTTAGTGTAATGACTCAGAAACAGAAAGTGAAAAACCACACATTATCACTTATAAGTGGGAGTTAAACAATGGTTATACAAGAACACACAGAATAGAGTGATGTGTGTTGATGGGACATGGGCAAGGGATAAAAAATTACCTATTGGATACAAGGTAGGCTATTTGGGTGATAGTGACAATAAAAAGCCTCAACTTCACCTCTATCCAATATATCCATGTAAGACAACTATGTTTGTACTTCTAAATGCATACAAATAAAAAGTTGTATTAAAAAAGCAAACAAAGGGGAAAAGCTCCACAACACTGGCATGGGCAATGATTTTTTGGAAAGAACCCCAAAAGCACAGGAAACAAAATCAAAAATAGACAATAGGATTGCATCAAACTAAAAAACTTCTGCACAGCAAAAGAAAAAAATTAAGAAAGTGAAGAGACAACTCAACTGGGAAAAATATTTGCAAATGGCATATCTGATAAGGGGTTAATATCCAAAATCTATAAGGAACTTAAGCAACTCAATAGCAGTAAAACAAACTGGTCAGATGGGTTATTTATATGTTTAAACCTAAACGAAAAAGAGAAACAGAGCAGGATGAGTAGTAAGATTTTAAATCAGTTCCTAAGTTAAAAAGTGGATATATGGACTGCCTCTCATTTCTTCTTTTTCATAGTTGATTTGCACAATTGGACTCCTTGAATTATATAAAGGGGAAAATCAAAAAAATCAACTGAAATTTTTGTAACAGTTGGTTTTTTTTTATTAATATCCTACTGTTTTGAATCTCAGGGTTCACAAGAAGTAGTAATTATTGTAGTTTGTGAAGTGTCCCAGAGGCAAAATAGACAAGAGAAATAGATGTGCTTAGATATTTTTTTTCATTCAGGTAAAGAAGGAGTTTATTTTGGTGACAGTAGGCAAATTGGACTCATTCAAGTTTCTTATGTTTTTCATTCTTCAATTAATTTTTGCTTTAATTATTAAATTAGTCCTATATCTAGTTCCACTTTTATCTACCAAAGTGATATTAGACTTATTCCACCTATAATACTTTAAATTCTGACAAAAAGTCTAATGTGTTTTATGTATTAGTAATATGTTTCACTGCCCCAAACTACATTTCTGCTGACAGTGATAAGTTTAACTAAAATCCACTGGTGTGTCCACATATGCCTTTGCCACACTGATTATGGATGCACATTCATTCTTCTAAACTCTTAATTATTTTTTCCTTGTAATTGCTGTTTCAGCTTTTCAAGGGAATTTTATTCAAAGATCGATTGTAATGTTTACAGGTATGTTCTCTGATGCCCCCAGCTTAAGGTTCTGATTTATTGTCTTTGTAACCCATTAGGATGCAAACTTCACGAATTGGAAGAACAGAAGTCTTAATCACCATATTACTTGTAGTGCCTGGTGTTGGCTCCCAATAAATATTTTATTAGCTAAATGAATTCTTTCAAGAATAAATGAATACATGAACAATTAAATTAGTGTTTTCTTCCTTATGTAGGAATGAAAGCTTTAAAAATATTGATAAATCTGTAAATTTAAGATTATGATATAAACACAGAATGTCATTGCACCCTTGACAATTGGCTTAAATTTTTGACCAGTTATTTCTTTCTCATTAAAAAATGAGTTATTTAATTTATTTCTGCTATATTAAAAACTCTGCTATAAATGTTGAGCAAATATTCATACCCCCATCCCAGTAAAATCTCTGTACTCACAACCCAAAACTTTTCTACAAAATTACTTGAAAATTTTTGAAAAACTGTATAAGAAAAGACCAACCAGGTGAATGGTTTAATTCAGGCATTTTCTAAACAATGGTATATTTTAATAACCTGAAGTAAAGAAGACCTAGTGCCTGTCAAAGATTTTTTTGGTTTTGGTTCTTTTATTGCCAAGGCACTGGACAAAAGAGCACTTTTACCAATGGTCGAATTAACCATGAGCGTTCCTTACCTCTTAAAACCAATTCAGCTTTTGTTCCATCTACATTTGATTCATCTCTGGATGATGAGAGCAACAGAAGATTCAATTATGAAATATGGTAGTGTTTGAGAAAGGTGTACTAAATGTTCTTATCATAACCATTTTAATTTTTATTGCCATAACACAGAAGTATATAATAGATACACATTATATGTTTGAGAAAATGGCTTCATGGAATGAGTTAGGGAGGATTCCCTCCTCAATGTTTTTGAACGGTTTCAAAGAATTGGTATTAATTCCTTGTACTACTGGTAGAATTTGATTGTGAATCCATCTGGTACTGGGCTGTTTTTATTGTTTTTGGCTGGGAAGTTTTTAATTAACTGATTCAATTTCGCTACTCATTATTGATCTGTTCAGGATTTCTATTTCTTCCTGGTTCATCCTGGGAGGTTCTATACTTCTAGAAATTTATCCATTTCTTGCAGGTTTTCTAGTTTGTGAGCGTAGAGATATTCATAGTAGCCTCCAATGATGTTTTGTCTTTCTGTGGTTTCAGTTGTAACGTCTCCTTTTTCATTTCGTACTGTGCTTAATCTTGTATCTTAAAACACAAAAACAAAAGAAAGACACACATAAAAAGAAAGACAAGAAAAACAGATTTAAATATTTTTCTAAAGTTTAGTTTTCTCTTGGATAAAAGTGTGGTTAGAAAATAAAGGGTTTAGTGCATTCACATTGAACCATTTTAGTGTTTGCTATAAAATAATGATTCCAAATGAATGTTTTATTGTATTATTTATGCAATAATTTTATTTTTTACAACCTTTTGGAAATACTTATATGATTTCCAGATGCCTAAATCCAGTTATAAATAGCATCCCATTAAAATAAAAATAAAGAATTCATATCTAACATATTAACACTCTACTTAATTAAAAAGCAATATGCCAGTACTGATATATAAATTGTTAAAATATCCGTACACCCAAAAATAATTAGGCTGTGTCATATGTTTTCAAAAAAACTTTATTACAAAACATCATTAAAGTTACATTTTTTTTCAAAGCAGGAACATTTGTCTTTTAAAAAATAAATAAATAAAAGGCAGCCTGAAAAAGAATTGCAGTTCTAATCCGCTCATAAACATTTGCCACTTCATAACACTATTCTAATTCTGTTATTTGGTTATATGCTTTATTGAAAAAAATAGAAATATTATTAGATTGAATTTCAAATATACTGATTTGTAGCACATAAGAGACATTTGTTATAGATGAGAAATTAATTTTGTTTATTGTCTCCCTCTTTAAAACTAATGTTTCTGAGGAAATTATATCTCCATTAAATTATTAATATCAAAAATTTTGTGCTTCTTGTTATGAGTTTCTATTGCTGTCATTTTTAACTGAACTTGTATTGTTCATATATTATATTAGGTAAAAACAATCTATCTAAGAAACAATAAAGCCGGAATAGAAGCTTCTAAACATTAGTATGTTTTTGTTACTCTGACAAGTGTAGTGACTATCTCAATCTAAACCCTAAAAGATATTTGACTTAAAAAAAGGGAAAATCACTTTTTTCTCTTTTTCAGTTTGAGAAACCGGCAGCCAAAATTTTACTATGTGAATATACATGTCAGTAATTTCATCTTAGCATATATGTATCAAAATTAATAAAATTTTCATGAGCATTGAAATTTAAGAGATATGCATTCTAAAAAAGATACTTTTATTCATCTGATACAATACGTCATATTGAGAGGATTATGTATATTTTTGAAAATACAATCATTTTTGAATTTGTGTAATATTTCTTATTTTTACCTTAGCAACTAATAACCACAATATCTAAAATAGCAAGATTTGTTAATATTAAAATGTATATTATGTGGACTATATAATGTACTTATATTAAGTATTTCTTCTATATCCATAGTTAAGTATGTAAATAAAATTTTGTATGTTGTATTTATTACTTAGATCCCATTGAAAGGGAGTTTGTTAGAGCACAATGAATCATCAAGTTGTTCAGTTTTCACTAATTTTCTATACTATAGATTTTTTCTTCCAAAAGCATTTAAAAATATTAGCTGTGCATTCAAAGTATACACACAAAAACTAATTGAAATTATTTAATGCATTTAAAACTGCCATACCTTTTAACTAAATCTGGGAACAGTTAGTATAAATAATCACAAAAATAAGATTCTTTAAATTCATTCAACAAAACATGGTCACTCTATGGTAAAGAGTTAAACTGATTCCATTTCAGATAGATGTGAATGTTGTATTTCTCTCTCTCTCTATTTTTGATAGTATTATCAAGCTCACCTGTTTGCTGGTCCCTTCAACTACTCTGCAAATCACATTCAGAACACACATGCGCACACACACACACACACACACACACACACTTTTTTCAGGGAATAACTTAAGACTACTCTATGACTAACTTTAATAAAAGTGGAATAAACTTGAAACCAAATTTTTCAAAGAAAAAAAGTACATGCTAATCTATCTATCTAAAATTTCAGTGCAACACTCCTGGACAAAATAGTAACTAAAAGTCTATCTTATATAGGATTGCAAGGTTGGTGATCATCTCTCAGCAAGTGAATATTCAACCTCTTTAATCTTTTTGCTGTCACGAGGAGAATCAGGAGTAACCTTAGTGTGGGGCACCATTAAAGCTAGAGGGGATTTCTTGATCTGACTGGCATGTGACCAGTAGAAGCTTTTGTGTGTATCAAATCTGTAGCTGAGTGCTGCTGGGACAGAGGAAGAACATGTTTGGATGGTGTTGTCATGAGTGGGGCATTGCCAGTCAGAGATCACTTGAACTGTTGGCTGTTAGTATACAAGAAAACTGAAAACAGATATAAGTACATATTTGAGAAGTATGTATCTATGATATTTTATTAGTTATCTCTTCTGCAATACTGAGCTAGATTTCTCAGTGTTGCAGAAGAGATCACTAATAAAACAAGAAGTGTAAAGTAAACCATGTGGCATTTAATAGTGTTTGGAAGGATAAGTCTAATCTCATCTAAGATAGATTAGTAGATAGATAGCTAGATAAATAATAGGTAGATGATAAAATAGGTAAGTTGATAAATAAAGATAGATTTTAGCATGTTCGTGTGCATGTGTGTATATGTATTCTCATTTTAGACATCTGTTTCATAAGTGCTGAAACAAACAATAATCCTCCAATATCTCTGAGCAAATCTAGTGTTTATATTCTGGATTTCAAATACCATTTTCTACAAAAGGGCACCAAGTCTCATTGGATTTATGGGCCTGGGCATGGAGAATACAAGAAGATTCTGGAATATCTCCTATCTGAGAGTTAAGTAATACTCAAAGAATGATAGTAACACAATTCAATATATTTCCACTTAACACTTCAGAGTGTTTTGTGTGTGTGTGTGTATTGGTGTGTGTGTATGAGACAGAGAGAGAGAAAGATGGCAATCTGATTTTAAAATTTCTAGGTTAAAGCTAATCTTACTTAAACCTTACAGACAAATATATCTCATTTTAATCAGTTGGAGTATAAGGTAAGATTTTCATAAATCTTGCATAAATTTTTATAATTTTATATTAGAGAGCCATCTATGACAAACCCATAACCAACATTATACTGAATAGGCAAAAGCTGGAAGCATTCCCCCTGAGAACTAGAACAAGATAAAAGTGCTTATTATCTCCAGTCTTATTCAACATAGCACTGGAAATCCTACTCAGAGCAATTAGGAAAGAGAAAGGAACAAAGTGCATCCAATAGGAAAAGAAGTCAACTTATGTTTTGTCACTGATTATATGATTCAATACCTAGAAAACCCTAAAGACTTTGTTAAAAATCTCCTGGATCAGATTAATGACTTTTGTAAAGTTTCAGGACACAAAATTAATGTACAAACATCAATAGCATTTCTTTTTTTTTTTTTTTTTGCTTCAACTTTTATTTTAAGTTCAGGGGTACTTGTGCAGGATGTGCAGATTTGTTACGTAGGTAAACATGTACTATAGTGGTTTGCTACACAGACCATACCATCACCTAGGTATTAAGCCCAGCATCCATTAGTTATTCTTCCTGATGCTTTCTCTCCCAACCCTGCCCCAACAGACCCCAGTGTGTGTTGTTCCCTGCTGTGTGTCCATGTGTTCTCATTATTCAACTCTCCCTTTTATGTGAGAACATGTGATGTTTGGTTTTCTGTTCCTATGTTAGTTTGCTGAGGATAATGGCTTCCAGCTCCATCCATGTCCCTGCAAAGGACATGATCTCATTTCTTTTTATGGCTGCATAATATTCCATGGTGTATATATAGCACATTTTCTTTATCCAGTCTCTTATTGATGGGCATTTAGGTTGATTTCATGTCTTTGCTATTGAGAATAGAAATGCTACTGATTAAACTACATAACTTAATCAATGGCATTTTTATATACCAATTAGGTTCAAGCTGAGAGCCAAATCAAGATCACAATTACATTTACAATAGACACACAAAAATAAAATATTTAGGTATATATCTAACTAAGGAGATAAAATGTCAGCATGGTGCTGACATCTGTTTGGCTTCTGGTGAGAATATCAGAGATCTTTTTCTCATGGCAGAAGGTGATGGAACCAGCATGTCACATGGTGAAAGTGGGAGCAAAGGAGAGAAGAGGAAGTGCCACATATTTAAAACAACCAGATATTATGTGAACTTATAGCAAGAAGGCACACATTACCACGGGAAGGGCAGCAAGCCATTAATGAGGGATCCATCCCAATGACCCAAATACCTCCCACCCTGTCCCACCCACTTCCAACACTGGGGATTACATTTCAACAAGAGATCTGGAGGGGCAAATATCCAAAGCATATCATATGTGGAATCTAAAAAATTTGAGTTTATGGAAGTAGAGTAAAATGGTGTGTGGTGGTGAGGGTGGAAGTAGGGGAAATGTTGGTTGAAAGACACAAAATGTCAGTTAGACAGGAGAATAAGTTCAACAGATCTATTAAACAACATGGTAACTATATTTAATAACAATATATGGCACACTTGAAAATCATTAATAGAGTAGATTGTAAGTGTTCTCACCTCAAAAAAAAGATCAGTATATGAAGTAATGCATATGTTGAATATTTCAATTAGCCATACAATATGTACATATTTGAAAACATGGTATGCATGATAAATACATACAATTATTATTTATCAATTAAAATTAAATTTAAAAAAGTAAAATAAAATAAAATTTCTGTGATAAAATTACAAATAATCTTAGGGGCAAAGATGAGGAATTACCTTGCATATATCTATATTTGTATAAACCCTTCTCAACATCGGTCTTGGCAAAGAATTTATTGCTTATTCCTTAAAATCAATTGCAACCAAAGCAAAAATTGACAAGTGGGACCTAACTAAATAAAAGACTTTTTGCACAGAAAAAAAAAATTTTAGATAGATAGATAGATAGATAGATAGATAGATAGATAGATAGATATCTCAACAGACTAAACAGACAACCCACAGAATGGGAGAAAATATTTGCAAACCATGACCCTGACAAAGATCTAATACCCAGGATCTATAAGGAATTTAAACAAATCAACAGGAAAAAAGAAATAACTCCATTAAAAACTGGGCACAGGACATGAACAGACACTTCTCAAAGAAGACATACAAGCAGCCAATAAAACATGGGAAAAAAGCTCCACATCACTAACATCAGAGAAATAGAAATCAAAACAACAGGCCGAGATGGGCGGATCACCTGATGTCAGGAGTTCGAGGCCAGCCTGGCCAACATGGTGAAACCCCGTCTCTACTAAAAATGCAAAAATTAGCCAGGCGTGTTGGCAGGTTCCTGTAATCCAGCTTCTTGGGAGGCTGAGGCAGGAAAATCACTTGAATCCAGGAGGCGGAGGTTGCAGTGAGCTGAGATCATACCAATGCACTCCAGCCTGGGGGACAAGAGCGAGACCGTCTCAAAAAAAAAAAAAAAAAGAAATCCAAACAACAATGAGATACCATTTCACACCAGCCAGAATGGCTTTTAAATAAAAAAATCAAAACAAAACACAATAAACAAAACAAAACAAGAAAAAACAGATGTTGAAGGAGTTGTGGAGGAAAGGGAACACTTGTACACTGTTGGTGAGAATGTAAATTAGTTCAGCCACTTGGAAAGCACTTTGGAGATTTCTCAAAGACATGAGTTAAACTACTATTCAACCCAGGAATTTTATTCCTGAGTATATATCCTAAGGACAATAAATTATTCTACCAAAAAGGCACATGCTCTGTTCATTGCAGCACTATTCATGATAGCAATGACATGGAACCAACACAGATGCCCATCAGCAGTGGATTGGATTTAAAAAGTGTTGTTCATATACACCATGGAATACTATGCAGCCATAGAAAGGAAAACATGTCCTTCACAGCAACATGTATTCATCTTGAGGCCATTATCCTAAGCAAAGTAATGCAGAAACAGAAAACCAAACACCAGGTGTTCTCACTTATAAGGGAGATCTAAACATTGAGTACACATGGACACAAAGAAGGAAACAACAGACATCAGGGCCTACTTGAGGGTGGAGGGTGGGAAGAAGAATGAGGATTAAATACCCATTGGCTACTCTGCTCACTTCCTGAGTGATGTGTTCAATCATACCTCAAACCTCAGTATTACACAATATATCCATAAAACAAACCTGCATGTGTATCCCCTGGATCTAAAATAAAAGCCATAGAGGATAAAAAAAAAATGAAGCAATGAAAATTAGGAGTGAGATTTGCCAAGGAATTGAATAATGGACTAATGAAGCAAAATAGACTCTAGAAGATTCCATATATATGGATCCTTGGTGTAAGTCATGGATGGTAGGAGCAGCAGGGATGGATTATGTTTAGCTTTGAATATCTATTGAAAAAAAAGTGTGTTTTGTACTTTTCAATAAGAACAAAAATTATTTCCATGTAGGATTAGACCTCAATATTGATGACAAAAGGAATTAAAGATAGAACATGACAAAGGAAACTATTTTACTGAACTTTCAGTTGTCGACTACTCTTAAACACACCATAAATACAATATTCGTATAGAAAAAAATGATAAATTGGAGTAAATTAAAATTAGAAACTTTTGTTAAACAAAACATACCATTAACACAGTGAAAATATACATGTAATGTAAGAAAGGATGTCCTGAATATATATGATAACTAAGCAAACATTTTAAGAAAAATAACTTAAACAAATAAATAATTAAAAGAGACAAAATAGGAAATAATACCACACAAATGACTTACTTGGACATTTCAAGAAGAGGTTATTCAAAAGCCCCCCCCAGGAAGCATATAAATATTCAACTTTTGTTTTCATCAAAATTTCATCAAAATAATAAACAGTTAAGTTACTAAAAGATTCTACTACATTCATACCAGAATGTATGAATTATTACTGAATTTAAAATTTATGACTAAAACTAAAAATACATTTAACACTACCAAGTGTGGACTAGGATATGAAACAATGGAGCTATTATTTTCAGTGAAATATAATATAAATAGAATTATGAATGTAATATAAAATATAACAAATTTTGTAAAGTTGTACATTCTGTTTACAAGAGTGTTTGCCATATTAAAGATGAACCATTCATAAACATATGCATAACATATGCATAAACTATGACCATTAACTTCACTCCTACATACATGCCTGAGATACAAATGCACATATGTATCAGAAGTTGCATGGAAAAATGATAATAGTTATGTTGCAATTGTACAACCATATCAGTATTTCAAATTTCCATCAGCAGAAGAATGATGTGTAAATCATAGCATATTCCTAAAATGGAAAATGTATAAATGAAGGAAAATTAGCAACTACTACTTCAAAAACATATATTAATCCTTCATATTGAACAAAATAAGCCAAGTAAAAATGTACATACTGTATGATTCCATTCAAAACGTTGGAAACACGCAAAATGAATTTATGATGACAGAAGTCATGACCTTCTGGCGTGAAAACTATGGTCTTGAAGGTATGGATTACGGGAAGGACAACTGGGATATTGCTCATAATCTGTTTTTGGATCTGCTTTTTCTGGTGACTGTGATATACTTCAAAAAGAGTAATCGTGCATTAATACAGTTTTGTATGATTAGTTACCCACCTATTTGGAAAAAAAAAAAGTCTTTGGTGGAATCAGTTAAAAATAATGTGGGTTTTAAACTCATCAAATATTTAAAATGGGGAGTGAAATTAAAAAAACATAAAATTATGTGTAACTAGTTCTCTTTAAAACTCTTAAATAAGGCAAGAATTAAATGACATAGAACATTAGAATTATTGCCATCGTTTTCATGAGCCTCT
Organism: Pan troglodytes; assembly: GCF_028858775.2. Taxonomy (NCBI): domain Eukaryota; kingdom Metazoa; phylum Chordata; class Mammalia; order Primates; family Hominidae; genus Pan; species Pan troglodytes. The sequence continues at coordinate 62,014,442 of NC_072412.2, read as the reverse complement.
CTCTTATTCTCTCATCTTATATGTACTATATAACTTTTAAAGAAATAATAACTAAAACATCATAATTTCAGCTTAATTATTTTACTATATGATATTAAGATATTATATTATTACAATATTTGAAATAATAGGCAAAGGTTTTCACAAGCTAAAGTGTAATAGTTACCTTACAGGGTATTTAAAATGCAGATTCTTTATTCTTATGCTTAAAGCTTTCTTGATTATGTTGCAGTAGTTGATTTGCAAATTGCATTGTGAGAAATGTTATTCTTGATACCGTATATTACTATAAGTGAACACCTAGTATTTATGTAGTATGTTTACTAATTAAGTTGTTAGATATGTTGAATAAATGAGTTATTCAGTTAGATATTTACCAACCAGATCAATAATATACTTGATAAATCGACTTCACCAAATGTTTGTCAGGCTTCTCTCCTCTCCACGGACTCCCAAACCATATATAGATTATTATTGATAATCTATGTAAAGTGGATGCTTATCTGTATATTGCGTTGTTCTAAAGAAATTTAGGGGTCATTCAACAAATAAGAATTATCTGGAATACTGACAACATGAATAGTAATAATAATATAATTGTAACTATTAAAATGTTATTAACTGAATATATAATTTATGTTGTATACTTCTTATTTATGGTTTTCATAATAACTGTTTAGTTAAATGTTGACATCTACATTTTGCACAGTGAAAAACTGAGGTTCCTTTATTTATGTGTTGGTGAGAAATAGTGCACGTATTTAGCCTTTTTCCAATATTTAGTACCTGCCATTCTAGGTAATGAAGAGAACTTGGAATGTATCCAGATGTTCTTTTATAAAATGTATTGAATAATGATTTTTTTCAAAACTTAACCTTTCCAATCAATAAAAAAATTTAATCTCCAACTTTAGATATAAATGATATATTAATGCCTTAAGAGAAAATAAGATTTATTAGTATGAAATATTCATCTCTATAAGTTAGTCTTACTTTTTCTTATTAGTGTTTATATTTTATTCTACATAAAGCATGGATTACAGTTTCTTAGTTTAGGTACTAAAACTTATGAGAAATTTCAAAATGGTCTTAAGCATTAGAACACATGATGCATGAGAAATAAGCTGTTTTGTTTCTCTTTTTTCCCTTCAACTAGATTTCCTATTTGCAGTTTCTTTCCTAAACATTATGACCTAATGGCTTTATTGGGAAATTTATCTTAGTACATTCTGAGAAAGTTCCCTCCCTTCCTTCCTTCCTTCCTCTCTCTGTCTCATGTTTCTGTGAAAGAAACTGTGATATAGAAGAATTTATTGGTATCCTCATTGATTTGACAAGATATGTAACTAGTGAGATGTATATAGATATAGATATATCTATATATATGTTTTTATTTTTTTGAAATGGAGTTCGGCTCTTGTTGCTCAGGCTGGAGTGCGGTGGTGCCATCTCTGCTCACTACAACTTCTGCCTACTGGGTTCAAGCAATTCTCCATCCTCAGCCTCCCGAGAAGCTGGGATTACAGGCACCCGACACCGCGCCCAGTCAATTTTTGTATTTTTAGTAGAGACAGGGTTTCACCATTTTGGCCAGGCTGCTCTCGAGCTACTGACCTCAGGTGATCCACCTGCATTGGCCTCCCAAAGACTAGTCATATTTTTAAGGCTAAATAACATTTAGTTATTAAATCATGTCTGTATAGTTAAAATATGTATTTTTTAAAATCATTGTACGAGTACTATATTCTGTGTGAGTAAAATGAGGCAATAATGACAGTTCTGTGAATTAGAGCTTCGTTTATGGAAAATACTTTTTTCTAATATTTTAAATGCTTTTCACTTTCTATTTTGTATAGCTCAATTAATCACATGTAATTGTAGTATTTCAGATTTTTGGAAATAATTATGCCTTTATATAATATTTTATAAAAGTTGCTGAATAATCATATCAAACAAGTATTATTGAAACAAACTAATTACATTCAAACATGTATGTTTATGCATGAGTAATATTTAATGAAATATACATTAAGTATACAAGAAAACATGATGTTATAAGTATAAGTTATTACAATATTTTTATTTTAAATATAAATTTAGAAGAACATGAGTTCACATGCTATATATTTCATGTTTATAAAAATTACATTATATTAAGAAATGTACAATATTTTTCTTTATTGATTTATTTTTCTAAAGCTAGACATTTTTAGTGAATGCCTTGAAAAAATTAATATTTATCTGTCTTTTCTTTATGTTATTGTCTATGCATTCCTTTGAAGGACATTTTCAATGTATATTAATTTGTTTATTAAATCACTTACTCATTGATTCAATAACTTAACCTAGCTGGTGGGACTAAAATTTTATTTTGTCTAAAATGATTTCTTACATACATATTAAAGATAGTATTTTTATCCTATAATTTTTCTATTAATATTTAAATTTGATTATTCTGTCCTGCCTTTTCCAATACAGAGAAATCTTTTATTTATTAAGAAAATAGTTATCAGAATGGATCCTCTCACTACCATGCTAATTCTCTCTTCCATTTATTGCTAAAAGTGAAGTAAAATAACACATGCCCATGTAAACACTTGTACATGAATATCCAGGCTAGAATTATTTGTAATATTGAAAATATTATAAGTGTTTATCAACTACAAATTAATAAGCTTGATATGGTATATTCATGCTTTGGAATACATTTCATAAATTAAAAGGAGCAGACTATAGATATATCCCAAAACAAATGAATATCAAGAGAGTTACTTTCCGGTTAATTGAAAGAAGACTAACACAAAAGGCTACATTTTAGATAATTCCATTTTTAGAAAATTTCTAGAAAAGACACAACTATGGAGACAGAAAATAGAATAGAGATTGCCTTGGGCTTCTGATGTAGTGACAGATTGTAGTGATAGATTGCACAAGGTGAAGGACTAATGTTTTAGGGTAAGTGAAGTATTCTAAGCCTAGACTCTGATGATGAGTGTGCAACTACATGTACTTACTAAAATTTATAGACCAGTATACTTATAATGGGTGAATTTTATTGTATATATGGATTTTCATCATAAAAACTGTATGTAAATAAATGAAACAAGAAAATAAAATGTGGCCATATCAAAAGGGCACAGAAGCCAGCTAGTAGTTGTCCCTAGCCAATCTAGGAAAATGTGATCATTAGTTTAAATATTCATAACAACAGATTATAAAGTATTAAATAGAAGAGTAAACTATGATTTTTATCCGTCCATTATGACAAGTAAATCAATGAATATATTGATATAGAATGGTATTTTTATAATTTCAAAGTACACATACCCAATAATTATTAATAGCAAACAAAAAATGTAATTTCATAGTCAAAATATTTGGCAGACAAAATCTTAACTATGTGATCCAAATGAACATTATTAGCAAGGGGACAAATAAAAAACATGTGCCACCTGATAGTCTGCAATGAGAAGACCATTGCATCAAGTCTGTGAGATTCTTGTCAGAGATGCAATACCTGCACCTAATTTTATGTGGAAACATCAGACACACCACCATTATTGAAAGTCCTAGAAAAAATATTGTTCTGTAGTTTTTAACATTGTCAATTCATAAAATGCTAAGGGAAGACTTGAACAGTTCCAAACTAAGTATATATGACAACTGAATAAAAAATGATGTAGAACTAGTTCATGCTCTACAGGACAATATCGGGACAATTTGCAGAGTTTGCATGTGATCTTGGTATTAGAATAAAATGATGCATCAATGTGAATTCCATGAATTTTTTGGCTATATAGTGATTACGTATGAGAAATATTTGTAAGAAACAAAAACTGAAGCATTCTGGGGTAATAGAGCAACATGTTGGCAACTTTCACTCAAATTGTTCAAAAATATTTTTGTGCTTTATTGTAACTTGTCTGTACATTTGAATCTACTTCAACATTTTAAAATGATGATATATTATTTTAAAATCTATACTAAATAAGTATTTTTAAAAATTTTATAATTGATCAAAAATAAAAATTCTAAGGAAGTATTGTGTGATAGGTACTTAACTGTGTTGGAGTTCTTAAGGGTAGCTAAATCAATAATGTATTTTTTAATTGATGGCATCTTATATTTCACAAAATATATAAATAAAAAACATTGTAATAGTCAAACCCAAATGCATTAGGAGTTGACTGAAATTAACAGAGTTAGAGCAAAAGAAGCCAAGGAAATCCGGAGAGATTACAGTAGAGAACATTTAACTCTAGAACATAGAGTGTGTCATTGAGAATATAACTTTTTATTAGAAAGACTTGTAAGAAAAAAATGTAATAATGTCAAATACAAGCAAATAATTTCTCAAACTTAAAATCCAAGGAATTTCTTTTTAATGATTAATTTTTTTTGTACAATGCTACTTCTTAAATATTGAATGTTTGGGAACTGAGCACTCATAGTTTCATTTTCTTCTTGAGAAACAGCAAGCCACAACTGAAGATAGGTCTCACACTATGAATTCAGAACAGAAATTTGTTGTTAGTCTTTGAGATCATCTCAAGAAGAAAAGAATTAGTTCAAAAGACTTTTCTTACAGAGTGATTCAAGCTGTTTCTACACATTAAAAAGTGTATTTATAAAACCCGAACACTTCCTAATAAGTGTTCAATTTCATTTTATAAAATTGCACACTAGGTGAAAGTTAAGGTATCAACACAAGATTTTTGTTCACCTAAAAACTCATTTATACTATGGTTCTACATAGCAGTCCAAATATGCTAAAAAAACTGAATTGAAGGTAATTATTTTATCCAAATCTTTACCTATAATATTAACAAATAGCCTATTTACAACTTATAAATTGTTTTGATAGTGTGGATTCTGAAACTTACCCCCAAATGTCATATCTCTTTGCCCAGGAAAAGAGTCTCTCTATAAAATAGGTTCCGTTAAGAAAGAAAGCCTCCCACTTTGCGCCAAATTCGTTTATGTGTTTTATTTTGCTGAAACATTTAGCAGTGCCTGCTAAGATGAAGAAACATATTTGTACCTGTACAAAGATTGAAATAGTCAATTTTTCAATAGCCTAACTACCCAGTCTTGAATCAAATATTTTACTTGTGATCTGCACATATGAAAGATACATCTGTTAAGATTTTTAACAGGCAGTTGGAAATTCTTCTTGTCAGAGCATAAGGCCATTATATTATATAATGCAACATAATGGCATAATGCCTAAGAGGATGAAACACCAGTTTCTGGCCAAACATTTAAAGAGACATATGCTTATGTTCAGATTACTAAATTGCTAAGTAGGGTCCTGGACAGACCATACCAGACAAAATGAAGATGCAAATAGGGAGTGAAAGTTTCATCAGTATACTAACATATTTTCCGGGTGATGAAGGTTTGTTGTTCTTGTCATAGAGTAATGAACAGGTGTAGTGGAATCTGAATCTGAAATAAGAACATCTCTGGAAAAATACAGTAAATTGTACTTACCAACTTGTATGATGTGTGTAGAGAATAGTAAATGAAGAGGTTTGTAAAATAACTAATCTGAAGAGCTTTATAAAAATGCATATAAACAAATGTCATTTAAGATTTCTCAAAGTAATTTTAAATACGTTAGCATTTTTATCTTGATATTAGATCTGCAAACTAAATATAACAGATTGCATATAGTTAATAATTATACAGCAAATGAAGCTAGATTCCAAATAGTTTAACTGGTCTCATAATAAATTTGCAACAGTTGCAAGTTTCATTAAGATCTCAGGATTTTAACATTGAGTACCATGGTATTATTATTATTAGTTATTACTATACATTTAAATATTATGTGTGTTTGTGTTTACACCCAGAGATAGAAATTTGTAGAATAACAATATTTTATGACATTGGTACTTATATATGGTATGTATAGCCATATATTTGACAAATATATGGCTCAGGCATACTTTTTATTTTTTTAAGGCCAACAATTATCACTACTGAGAGATAAAATATCTGAATTCTGCAATATATGATTATTTTCTCTGAAATATATTAATATTAAATGATTTTTAAAAGAACATTTTTTTCATTTAACTAAGATCTGTAGTGATATTTGAATCAAGATATTTAATTTAATTTAACATTTTCCCCAAGAAATTGTTTTCTCAACTTTAAGCCTAACAGTGAATTTTCAGAAGAAAATTCCCAAAGTAAAAATTGTTGCCAGAGTTTTGTACAAAAATTTCTTTAAAAATGTGGAATGATTGTTCCATGTTTTTGAAAGCAGCAGGTTAAATTACATAACAGATGTAATACACTAGGTGTATATAGCATCCTTACAATAATGTGAATTTTCCAGTTCTAGCTTCTGGTTAAATACTTAAGTTATTCTCAATTTTCCAAGAAGAATTAAATACATTTATTTATTTACAGCTTTCAAATGTATTTCCTTAGTTTTGGGCAGTAACAGAGGAAATATATTAGTTCAATTTTTTTCTGAAATAATTTCATTTTCAGTTTTCCTGGATCTTTTATATGTTAGTATTTCACCATCAGTTCATGAATATATTACTGCATTAAAATACAATTACACATGTAGAATGCTCTATAGAAAAAAAAAAAACTTTGGTAACTTTGACTTTTTTACTGCAACACTCTGACAAGTGAAAGGCAAGCTCCTCTGTATGAAAGGAGTCATTGATTATTCCTTTCCTTCTCTGTTTCCTTATGTACCCTTTATCTTTCACATATGTTTATAAAGTGAAATCAAGCATTACCCTAGGGATACTGATCCAAAAGATCTAAGACATTTACTGCTTTCATAGACTAACAAAGCATTGTGAAGACAGACATAAAGTCAATTCAGAGCAGGTGCAACCCTCAGAGGGAAGGCTTATTCAGTAAATATTTACTGAATGGCTATTGTATGTCATTAACTGTTTTAGGCTTCAGAGATTCAAAGACCATACCTCAAAGAGTTCAGGGAAGAGTAGAGGAGACAGACAGGTAAACAGATAATCTTTGCTGATAGTAACATTATGGCAATTTTTTTTCAGTTCCAAATATAAAACTTCTTTCTCTCCTTAAAACATCCTTGAGAATACAGGAAAATCAAAGTCTGGCAACAGCACTGAATGTTTGCTTTTGCCTGGAGAAGTTTTCTACTAAAAGAATGATAGAAAGGTTGAATTTGGAATACAGTCTTGATTACTCATTGCATGGTATATGTTTAACCACAACAGGCAGATAGTGCCAAGAGAGGTTTGACATAATTGCTTCCACCAAGTATCTGTACATAAATCCAGAGTGCAGAGGCTGCAATAATGAAAACAAAACCAAAAACACTTATTTCTTATGATAAGCATAGAAAAGAAAAGCAACAGGAAGATTTCTACCTAAAATGAAAGAATAAATATATTTTGAGCTGGTCAGAGACAGAATTGTGAACTCAATCCCTATTACCCTCTACTGTGGTACAAATGTTCAAAGAAAAGTTTTTCCAACATGAAAAACTGTAAACAACAGAGGGCAGCAGGTTAAAAATTGAGGAGGGAGTTCATAAATTGTGCATAATTGTTTAAGGAATGGCCTCAGAAGTGAAGTGTTTGCTCTATGGCAGCAGGTCTCAATTTCATATGCCATCAGGAACCACGAATGTAACATAACCCTGATAACAAAGTTAGAAGTAATGATAAATAACAATTTAGCTTCTAAGAAGAAACACACAGGAAATGGATAGATCTGTGTAGATCTGGGAGTGCAAACCCCTATCTAGACTAGAAACAACTATTACTGAATTAAAAACCATTACATTGCCAAACAAATATACAAACATGTAACTGATACATAATCCCATTTTCAACAAATTGTTTGTTGTTAACTTAGTTTATTAACCTGTTTGCTTATAAGCAAGTATATAAAGTTCCCCAAATAATTTTAGGAAGAACATAACAGTATTTCACTATAAGCAAACAACAAAAGTAATGACTTTGTTGAATCCTACGCATAATTATTTAATTACTTTTTGTTTTAGGCTTTATTGAAGCCTAAAACAAACAGAAAGTATTCTTGGTCTGGCACAAGAATAATAAATTGGGACTTCATAAAAATAATATCATTATCTGTCATGCACACTATGATGAACTTTATATACTATATATTCTATGTTGTAGATCATCTTTATGATATTGTAGGTATTATATGCAGTTTATATGTTACTCATCATGCTATTATACAAATATGTTGCATAATGTCACATGCTATATAATAAAATAGCATATGATGTAACACAAACATTAAATATAAAGCATTACATTTTATAAATATGTATTGTATCAAATTCATATAACAAACTATCATAATGTATTCTTATTTATCAAATTATATCACAGATTATAAATGATGTATTCTATATTCTAGAGTAGAAACTGGAAAGCTATGAGCAAATATGGCTTATTACCTGTTATTATAAATTTTTATTGAACTATACACACACCCATTCATTTATGTATTGTCAATGCCTGTTTTCATGTTACAAAGACATGTTAGTTAGTTGCAGAACAGACTATATGGTCTGAAGATATAAAATATTTGCTACAGTCCTTTACAGCAAAAGTTTGCCAAGCCCTGTTGTAGAGTATGAATATGTATTACATATTACTGTCTATCATCTATTTATCCATTCATTAATCTATCCCCTGCATATTATATTAATGTAATATTAGGGTGTGATATATTTATCATTGAAAAATATAACATCATAATTATTAGTAATATATTTATTTATTTATGGCACCATTATTTCCCAAATGTTTTACTGTGGAAAAACAAAAACAAAATCAGAATCTTTTTTTCCGACATTGTTAAGTCCAGTATTACCTTCTAAATTCCAGACTCAAAAGTAAAGAAATAAATTATGTCTACCACCCTGCTTAAAATCTTTTAGTCTTCCCTTTGCGCTTAAAAAGAATTGATATTTTAATATTAAAGTAAATCAGGCACAGAAAGACAATTACGTCTCACTTATATGTGGAGTGTGAAAAGTGAATTTAAACTGAGAAACAGAGAATAAAATGGTGGCTACTGGAGGCTAAGGGAACGGGAGAATTGGAGAAATGTTGGTCAAAGGACACAACATTTTAGTTAGAGGAGAAATCAGTTCAGGAGATCTACTGTAAATCATAGAAACTACAGTTAATAGCAATATATTGCATATTTGAAAATTGCAGAGTAGATGATAATAAGGTAAATATACGTATGTGAGATAATGCATATGCTGAATGGCTTGATTTGGTCATTCCACAGTGGTTTGCATCTATCCAGACATCATTTTTTACTCTATAAATGTGTATAATTTGTACTTGCTAATCAAAACTAAATACATAAATAATAAATTCTTTTTCTGTAATTACTTGTTTAAATGATATTTTGATACAGTGGGTTAAATAAAATACATTACAATATTTTGAAAAAATCAATATACTTTCTTCTGCTTGCAATCCTCTACTTTCTAGCTTCCTCAATGCTACCCTCATATTGTCGGTTCCCTAACACCATTTTTCATTCATGTGAAATTCCTTTCTTCTCTCTTCATGGAATACTCTTCCTTCAACTTTCCCATGACCAAATCTCCTTGCAATTTAGGTCTCAGCAAAATACCATTTTCTTAGAGACTTTCTTTGTCTATCCAGTTTGAGGTATGTGTTTTTGTTTACGAGTTTACTTTATAATTTATTTTCCCCCAACACTGAAGTGAAAGTTACATGGAATTACAGATTGTGTCACCCTTATTCTCTGCTATATCAACAGTAAAAGGATAGTTGGCTGCTCCTTACTGTGTAAAAACTCTGTTTTATAGAAAAACATACAACATAATATTGGATACTAATATGTAAATATATATTCCTAACCATCCAATTATTATTAATAATTTGGCAAACTAATAATAAAATAATTTAATAACTTATTTAACATTTTCTATATTTACAAAAGTTTATTCTGTACATTTTGAAATATCAGCTTTATATTTGTATTTATATTTCATATGTCAAAAGTGACATTTAGATTTCTTTCTTCAGAAAGTTTAAAAGTCTAGTATATTTTTGCTAATTTAGATATCTGTTAATTTTTCTTCACAGTGGAAATAAATAACATTTAATAAGGGTATAGTTTTGGGGAGGGGTAACCATTTTTGTAGCCATAAGACTATTCTTTTGGGGTGGGATTAACTTCTTTTCTGCTTATATAGGTAATGTTATACATTTTATCTTTAAAGGGGTGAATTTCTATAACTCATCCTCATGCATTAACTTGTTCCTAAAAACCTGCATAATAAAATTTCAGTTTCTATTAAATCTCAGTAAAGTTTTATATCATATATACATTTTTATTTTCACATTTAAGCACCATGGGAATAGGGCCACATCAATATGTTCTCTCTTACTTTCCAGTGTCCAGCTATAAGCTGAGGCACAGTACACTCTTAAAAAATATTTTTGTATGTATGAAAAAATTTGTATCTATTTCCTTATTTTTTCTCATTTTTAATATCCTTTGTCTTCTATTATGCTCTTTATAACTATCTCAGACTAATCAATTATATCACTTGTTATGGTTAATTTTATTTATAAATTTGACTGGACCATGAGGTACTGATATGCTTTGGCTGTGTATCCCCACCCAAATCTCATATCCAATTGTAATCCCCAGTGTTGGGGAGGGATCTGGTGGGAGGTGATTGGATCATGGAGTCAGATTTCTGCCTTGCTGTTCTTGTGATAGTGAGTGACTTCTCATGAGATCTGGTTGTTTAAAAGTGTATGAAACTTCCCCCTTCACTCTCTTTCTCCTGCTGCAGCCATATAGAATGTGCTTGCTTCCCCTTCGCCTTCTGCCATGATTGTAAGTTTCCTGAGGCCTCCCAGCCGTGCTTCCTATACAATCTGTGGAACTGAGTCAATTAAACCTGTTTTCTTCATAAATTATTCAGTCTCAGGAAGTTCTTTATAGTAATGTGAGAATACAATAATAGAGAAAGTTGGTACCAGAGAGGTATTGCTTTGCTATAAAGATACCTGAATATATGGAAGCAGCTTTGGAACTGGGTAACAGGCAGAGGTTGGAAGGCATTGGAGGGCTCAGAAGAAAACAGGAAGATGAGGGAAAGTTTGGAACTTCTGAGAGACTTATTAAATGGTTGTGACCAAAATACTGATAGTGAATTGAACAAGTGAAGTCCAGGCTGAGGTGTTCTCAGATAGTGATGAGGAACTTATGGAGAACAAGAGTAAAGGTCACTCTTGTTATGCTTTAGCAAAAAGACTGGTGGCATTGTGCCCTTGCTCATGTGTGTCTGCAAAGACATGGTCTGAAATGGGAAATTATTTAAAAGAAAACAGAGAATAAAAGTTTGGAAAATGTGCAGCATGACCATGTGATAGAAAAGAAAAACCCATTTTTCTATGGAGGAATTCAAGGCTGAGGAAATTTACATAAGTACAAAGAAGCTGAATGTTAATAGCCAACACAATGGAGAAAATAACTCCAAGCCATTTCAGAGACCTTCATGACACCCATTCCCATCACAGACCCAGAGGCCTAGGAGGGAAAAATGGTTTTGTCAGCCAGGCCCAGGGCCCTGCTTCTCTTCTCAGCCTCAGAAAATGGTGACTCATGTCCCAGCTGCTTCAGCTCCAGACATGGCTAAAAGGGGTCAAGGTACAGCTTGCGCTATGGCTTCAGGAGGTGCAAGCTCCAACCCTTGGTGGCTTCCATGTGGTGTTGGACCTGAAGGTGTGCAGAAGGCAAGAGTTGAGGTTTGAGAGCCTTCGTGTAGATTTCAGAGGATGTATGGAAACTCCTGAATGTCCAGGCAGAAGTCTGCTGCAGGGCAGAGTCCTTATGGATAACCTCTACCAGGGCAATGCAAAGGGAAACTGTGGGGTTAGAGCCCCTACACAGAGTCCCCACTGGGGCAATGCCTAGTGGAACTGTTGAAGAGGGCCACTATCCTCCAGACACTAGAATGGTAGATCCACTGACAGCTTGCACCATGCACCTGGAAAAGCCACAGGCATTCAATGTCAGACTGTGAAAGCAGGCACAGGGGCTGTATCCTGCAGAGCCACAGGGGTGGAGCTACCCAAGGTCTTAGGAACCCACCCCTTAATATCAGTGTGGCTTGGATGTAATACAGAGTCAAAAAGATTATTTTGGAGCTTTAAGATTTAATGACTGCCCTGCTGGGTGTTGGCCTTGCATACAGCCTGTAGCCCCTTTATTTTGGCTTCTTTCTGCCTTTAGCAACAGGTTTATTTACCCAATGCCTGTACCTGCATTGTATCTTAGAAGTAACTAACTTTTTTGATTTTACAGGTTCATGGGCAGAAGGGATTTGCCTTGTCTCAGATGAGACTTTGGACTTGGACTTTTGAGATAATGTTGGAAAGTGTTAAGACTTTGGAAACTGTTGGGAAGGCATACTTGGTTTTGAAATGTGAGAATGTCATATAATTTGGGAGGGGCCAGGGGCAGAATAATACGTTTTGGCTCTGCGTCCCCATCCAAATCTCATGTTGAATTGTAATCCCCAATGTTGGGGGATGATCTGGTGGGAGGTGACTGGATCATGGTGGCAGACTTCCTCTTGCTGTTCTCATAATAGTGAGTGAGTTCTCATGATGTCTGGTTGTTTAAAAATGTATAGCACTCCCCCCCTTCGCTGTCTCTCTCCCACTGCACCAAGCACCATGTGAAGAAGGTGCTTGCTTCCCCTTTGCCCTTCCACCACAATTGTAAGATTCCTGAAGACCTCTTCAGCCAGCTTCCTGTACAGCCTGTGGAATTGTGAGTCAATTAAACCTTTTTCTTCATAAATTACCCAGTCTCATGTAGTTCTTTATAGCAGTGTGTATTAGTCCGTTTTCACACTGCTGATAAAGATATGCCTGAGACCGGGCAATTTACAAAAAAAAAAAAAAAAAAAAGGTCTATTGGACTTACAGTTTCACATGGCTGGGGAGTCCTGACAATCATAGTGGAATTGGAAAGGCACGTCTCAAATGATGGCAAACAAGAGAAGAGAACTTGTGTAGGGAAACTCCCCTTTCTAAAACCATCATACCTCATGAGACTTACTATCATGAGAACAGCATAGGAAAGACCTGCCCCCATGTTTCAATTACCTCCCACTGGGTCCCTTCCATAACTCATGGGAATTCAAGAGGAGATTTGGGTGGGGACACAGCCAAAAAATATCATTCCGCCCCTGATCCCTCCTAAATCTCATGTCCTCACATTTCAAAACCAATCATGCCTTCCCAACCATCCCCCAAAGTCTTAACTCATTTCAACATTAACTCTCAAGTCCGCAGTACAAAGTCTCATCTAAGACAAATCAAGTCCCTTCCACCTCTGAGCCTATAAAATCAAAAGTAAGTTACTTACTTCCTAGATACAATGAGAGTAAAGGCATTGGGTAAATATAGCCATTCCAAATGGGAGAAATTGGCCAAAACGAAGGGGTTATAGACCGCTTGCAAGTCCAAAATCCAGTGGGGCAGTCAAATCTTAAAGTTCCAAAATGATCTCCTTTGACTCCATGTCTCACATCCAGTCACACTAATGCAAGAGGTGAGTTCCCATGGTCTTCAGCAACTCTGCCCCAGTGGCTTTGGAGAGTACAGCCTCCCTCCTGGCTGCCTTCACAGGCTGGCATTGAGTGTCTGTGGTTTTTCCAGGTACATGATGCAAGCTCTCAGTGGATCTACCATTCTGGGGTCTGGTGGATGTTTGGCCTCTTCTCACAGCTCCACTAGATGGTGTCCCAGTAAGGACTTTGTGTGGAAGCTCTCACCCCACTTTTTGTTTCTGCATTGCCCTGGCAGAGGTTCTCCATGAGGGCCCTGACCCTGCAGCAAACATCTGCCTGGGCATCCAGGCATGTGTATATATCTCTGAAATCTAGGCAGAGTTTCCCAAACCTCAATTTTTGACTTCTGTATACTCACATGCTCAACATCATGTGGAAGTTGCCAAGGCTTGGGTCTTGCCCACTCTGAAACCACGGCCTGAGCTCTACATTGACCTCTTTCAGCCATGGCTGGATCGGTGGGAAACAGGGCACCCAAGTCACTGGGCTGCACAAATTCCTGCCTGTGCCTCTAGGCCTGAGATGGGAGGCCTGTGATGGGAGGGGCTGCCTTGAAGACCTCTGACATGCAGCCATATGGAGATATTTCCCCCATTGTTTTGGGGATTAACATTTGGCTCCTCGTTACTTATGCAAATTTCTGCAGTCAGCTTGAATTTCTCCTCAGAAAATAGGATTTCCTTTTTTATGGCATTATCAGGCTGCAAATTTTTCAAACTTTTATGCTCTGCTTCCCTTATAATATGGAATGCCTTTAACAGCACCCAAGTCAAATCCTGAATGCTTTGCTGTTTAGAGATTTCTTCCATCACACACCCTAAATCATCTCTCTCAAGTTCAAAGTTTCACAAATTTCTAGGGCAAGAACAAAATGCTGCCAGTCTCTTTGTTAAAACATAACAAGAGTCACCTTTGCTCCATTTCCCAACAAGTTCCTCATTTCTATCTGAGACCACCTCAGACTGGACTTTATTGTCCATATCACTGTCAGCATTTTGGGCAAAGCCATTTGACAAGTCTCTAGGAAGTTCCAAACTTTCTCACATTTTCTTGTCTTCTTCTGAGCCCTCCAAGCTGTTCCAACCTCTGCCTGTTACCCGGTTCCAAAGTAGCTTCTACATTTTCGGGTATCTTTACAGCTGTGCCCCACTCTACTGCTACCAACTTACTGTATTAGTCCATTTTCAGACTGCTGATAAAGATATACCCAAGACTGCACAATTTATAAAAGAAAGGTTTATTGGACTTACTGTTCCACATAGCTGGGGAGGCCTCACACTCATGGAGGAAGGTGAAAGGCATGTCTCACATGGTGGCAGACAAGAGAATAGCCCTTGTGCAGGGAAATGCCTCTTTTTCAAACTATCAGATTTCATGAGACTTATTCACTTATTTACTATTATGAGAACAGCACAGAAAAGACCTGCCCTCATGATTCAATTACCTCCCATCAGGCGCCTCCCACAACACGTGGGAATTCAAGATGAAATTTGGTTGGGGACACAGCCAAACCCTATCACAGTGTGAGAATGGACTAATAATATAAGTACCTATATATTTAAACAATGTTTGATTGTCAGAAAGGGTGTTTTGTATGAAATTAATATTTGAATTGGTAGACTGAGTAAAGCAGATTGCCATGTTTAATGTGGGTGGGCCTCATCCAATCTACTGAAGTCCTAAATAGAACAAACAGCTGAGTAAAGAAGAATTCTCCCTCTCTGTGGTATTGTCTTCAATGTGGGACATTAGTCTTCTCTTGCCTTCAGACTCCGAATACTATTTGAACTTAGATCAACAATTCTTGTTCTCAGGCTTTTGGACTCACATTGGAACTACACCATTAACCCTTTTGGGTCTCCAGTTGGCCAGCTGTAGCTCTTCAGATCTTGGGATTTCTTAGCTTTCATAATCATATAATCCAATTATATATCACATATATCCAATATATAATATATAAATATTATAGCTTTCATAATCACACAATCCAATATATAATTTATCACACATATATGATTATATTAATATTTATATTTGTAATACATAATTATTTAATTATATAATCTATTTTATAGATATCAATATCTAATATATAATTAATCTATGAATTTTGTTTTTCTTGAGGACTCTAAAACATTGCTAATTTGAATATCCACCATATCAAGTGAATACTTGACTGCCAGCATTGTGAGTTTTATATCTATTACAGTTCTTTTGGTTTTCTGCCTTCCCTTCTCCTAAAGAAGTGAAGTCCTTTACTTTTATATAAGTACACACTTTTAGCCATTCATCTTTTTATATGATGCACTATTATTTTATACATGCAAGCCTTCTTATTCCAACTATTTCACAATGAAAATTTCTGAATGATGTGTCTATACCTTATATCACATCACTCCTGTAGGCTTCTTTTTTTATTCTTTATGGGAATTCTTTCATTGGTACTGGAAAACATTTCATAATTCCCCTGGTTTTGTTTACTCATCATGTTAGTATTAGATATCACTCTAGGCTCATCACCTATCAACAGGCAGTTTATCTATTCTCAGTGTCCACTTCAGCTTAATTAGAGTCTTTCTCTTAGAAATAAGAAGAAGGGAAGGAAGTCATTCACAATTCACGGCCTGATTTCTAGGACTTATCAAAAATTCACTTATTTTGGCTTTAATAGATTGAGATACTTTTTCCCACATCATCCTCCAGTAAGTTTACAGAAAGCACGAATACCCTAGAAAAATAAGACAATTTGATTAAAAAAAGAGATAAACATTTAAAAAGTACATATTTTAATCTCTAGATTTTTTTTCCCATGGTAACTTCTTTTTCTGACTTCACAGCAAGACATTTTAGATACTTGATCTGAGTTTATAGTTACCGAAAGATGAGGAAATCTCTTCAGTAAACAGCACCTTTGCAGAGTAGTATGGTTCACAAATTTCTTGAGTATCAGGTTTGGTAAAAGGTCAGAACCTGATTAAATATAGTTTCAGACAAGATACTAGTTTTTTTAAATAAAATATTTTCATTTATCACAAATTATTTCAATCCAGCGTGCTAATTATATTTCTTGTTAGTAAAAAAAAAAAACTCCATTTTTGGTGCTTTTTTCACTTAAAATAAGGGAAATCAAGCCATAACTATATATACATATATACATACATATATATATATGTTCATGACGAACTTTGGGGTAGATGTAGTTATGATCTTTTAGACATCATAAACTGAGACTCAAATATTTATCTAAGATGCTCAAAAGAATTGACCACATGGATTTTTTTAATCTAGACTTTTAGACTCCTAAGTAGGCACATTTTCAATTAGCATATATTATTTATATATTTTCTTACCTTTTATTTTGTATATTCTGAGAAGGAATATGGAGGAATGTAATTGTTTTAATAGATATTAGAAAGATTAATTAAAGCCCTCACAGTTAAAAAATGCAAAGTTTTCTATATTACCTATGAACTGAAAATACATATTCTAATTTCAACTCTATTTTATTGCAACAAAATAACTTGTTTTCTGGTAAATATATTTTATTCTCCGTTTACATGCAAGTCCTGCCTTCTTTTCTTGACTTTCCTTGATATTATGTCTCATAGCCCTTATTAGTACCTTTCACATGGATCTACCTTTAATTTCTGGATTTAATAAAATTCAGAATAGGAAAAATAAATGTGAATTAAATCCTGCTATTATTGAACATGATGCTTTAGGCAGAAGGAAAGATGGTAATATGGTTGGGCTGTGTCCCTACCCAAATCTCACCTTGAATTGTAATAATCCCCATGTGTCAAGGATAGGGCCAGGTGGAGATAATTGAATCATGAGGGCAGTTTATCACATACTGTTCTTATGGTAGTGAATAAGTCTCACAAAATCCGATGGTTTCAGAAGTAGAAACTCCCCTGCACAAACTCTCTTGCCTGCCACCATGTAAGACGTGACTTTGCTCCTCATTCACCTTCCACCATTATTGTGAGGCCTCCCCAGCCATGTGGAACTATGAGTCCATTAAACCTCTTTTATAAATTATCCAGTCTTGGGTGTGTCTTTATTAGCAGTGTAACAGCAGACTAATACAGATGGCATATGTATCTTAAAAGATGGATGGAAACATTATATGATATTTGGAGTATAAAATTATATAAGTACTTACTGCAAAGACTATATAATTAAGAATAAATGATTAATTTTCTGAAAATTGAATTATATAATTAGCATATGATGAAATAAAACAGAGAAAACATTAACATAAGATGACATACAACAGAGAAAACATAAAGCTAAAATTGGATTCTTGTGCAGCCAGAATTGATTACAGTCATATTAAGTCCTCTTCATCTGTCTTAACAATGTATCACAAAGAGCAAAAAAAAAAAAAAAAAAGACAAGATTATGTGTTATTTGTCAACCAATAAGTAATTTCAAAATGGGGCTTACAAAGGTAAAAAAGTGTTAACATCCACGCAAGCTTTGTACATGGAGTAGGCCAATATACCACCCATTATTGTGCAAATTTATATAACATGATATCTTGGTCTCTGTCATAAACATTTAACAACATAACTTTCTTTTTTCTAATTTTATGTTCAAAAAGCAAACTGACAAGATGCATGGCCTGCCTGGCTTTAGAGTGAGGTGGTATAAGAAGTCAGACGGGAGCTGATATTAAGAGCAGTCAGTGAAAAAAAAGCTTATAAACATAAAAATGTTAAATTGTATGTATGTATAGATACATGTATCAATATGGATGTACATATTTCAATTTTAATTTATTCAATACACTTAGTGAAGTACACATAGTTTATTCTACAAAGTCTATTAAAAAATATGAAACTGAGCATTAATAATTGGCCTTGTATGAAAAGCATTCTCAATTTCATGATTAGTTTGTTTTTAATGAAGCATTTCAACTAATTTAATATTAAAATATGCCATTCATAAATCCCCTATGAATCCTAAAAGAAAAACTTAATCCAGTGACTGAGCTATTAATAGAGGAAAATTACTTCTTGCAGTAACAATCATGCATTGGTTGTGAGGAATATTGATAATAAAATAAACTCTTCTTTAACTTTAGTTTCTTAATTATGATAATGGTACTGCAGAAGGAAATGCCCAAAGAATTTTTAAAATTAAGAAAAAATTAGAGTCACCATTTCCATGGACAATTACAAACCATGCTTTAATAATTTTCTGACTTGTTAATTTTTAACCAAATTTGCTGGCTTTGAGAATCTCCATTTTATTGTGATTGATACATATTTTTGGCAATGCAAATTTCCTAGAGCATCTCTAGGGAAATAGAATTGAAAACTCCATAAATATCATGTCTTATTAAATACTAGCAACATAAGCATGATCACTCCCATCCTGTACAACTTAGGGACACAGAATGAGAAGACCATTGCAACTCACATTTCAAAAATTACATATTTCATTTTTAAAACAGATCTAGAAAACAACTTGGCTGCCAGAATGTAAAGACTAGGAAAAAAAGGCCAAAATGAGTTTGTGTTAGATTTATAATAAACAGATATTAGGCAATTAAAAAAAAAAACCTATGGTGTGTTTATGTCCCTCTTTTCATTTATCAACTCTTCTAAGGGCCTATCATGTGTAAGTCACCATGAGAAGTCTTTCATCTCAATTGTTATAGTTGAGTGTAGGAGGGAAGACATAAAAATGAATGATTGCAGCTAGAGATAATGTAAATTCCTTGCTAGAGGTATTTCTGGTAACCTAGATGTTAATAAATTGGGATAATACTTACTAAATTAATATGTCTCTCTTTGGAGTCCAGTTGATTTGGCAAAATAAAGGATATTAAAAGCATGAAAAAGTTTATTTTACTGCTTCAAACCCATCACATACAATGGAAAAGTATAAAAGATGGCAGAGAGAGGAAGCACAAACAAACGAAATGTTAACATTCACACAGAAAAACTGGGGCAACAACAGTCTCATTACTGCCAAATTATGTGAAATCTGAATCCCAAAGGAAAGACTAAAGCCTTCAAGTTAATTTAATGTGTGCCTTGGTGAAATGACATCATAAAGTGTAACTGGAAGCATACAGGTTCTATTGTGTTTATTACATCCACGAGCTGTATAATTATCTAGCATCATTTGCATCAGTAATATTAAATTAGCTGTAATCCATTAGTCATCATACAGCCAGTCTAGATCTGTTTGTGCTCTCTCATTCCTGCAATTTCCAAACAATTATATACATTTTTGAGGTAATGAGTGAGCAGATGGATCAGTTTCTATTTTTAGAGTGGATCTTCCCAATCCCTCTCCTTCATGCACTGTAGCAGGATAGGGACACACTGAAGTTTTCTACTTATAAAAGATTGAAGCCACATGGGGACTCATCATCAAACCAAATAACCAAATAATCCTTTCCACTCAGCAATCTATGGAATTAGCAATATGGTTTCAGGTAGATTCTTCCTAAAACTATATGGCAACCATGATTCACCAGGCTTCTACTAACCATTTCTCTATAAAAGGTCTTCACTCTTTAATAGGATATCCTCTGCATTCTGTAATCAACCAGCCATGGCTTCTACCTACCTGTATAGTTGTTTGAGTAGTCAATTTTTTTTAAGTAAGTGATTTCATGAGTTAATGTAATATCTGCCCATTTAGTCAAGAAGCTTAAGAAGGCTTCTAGAGGAGAATTTTTCTTGAGTTGCCCCAGCCTTTAGTTTTAGAGGTCTACTTTTAACAGGACTGTTAACAAAAGCCATTTTCTTATGTACTTTCTGTCTTGCATTTTGTCGAGTTAGACATCTCTGCCAGGTGTAGATGTATTTCTTCCAAGTTCCTTTCATGAGATGTACCTCAGGGTCAAGCCTTTTGCCACACTGTATGGGTGATGAGTAGGCAGTCCTTCTGGAATCAAATACTCATCATATTCCTTTTTATTCCCTCTTTTGTCTGCCAAAAAAGGGCTTTTGTCATTATGATCTGTGCATCTGAAAGACAATATTGCTTACAATGCTTATCTGAGACAGCACAGAAGCAGTTGATCACTGTGGACTCAGGATTCGAAGATTTTACTTACTAGGAAGCTCTACCGTAGAGGTGAAGGAGACACTGGAAAAGCCAGGCAAGACAAGTTCAAGACTTCCAAAGTTGTTCGATGGGTTCCTTGCAGCCAAAATAGGAAGTGCTCTGGCCCAGATTCACATCCAAGACTCCAAGAAATGCAAATGCTCACTGAGCTTGCACAAGTAGAGCTGCTTGGGCCATGACATATCTCTGTTTTATACTCAGAAGAGTTCCTCAGATAGTTCCATAGCTTATGTGACAATATCCAAGGAGCCATGCTCCATAAATCGATGGATCCCAGGGTCAGAAAAACCCACTACTTGCCATTTTCTTTCCATAGAGGGCAATCATTAATAGCTGCCACAGAGCCTCCCAGAGAGATGGAGAAAGATGACAACCAAGAACACATAATATGCAGAATTTCATAAATTTTGAAAGCTAAAATAATGTATTATTTAAAGAGTAGAATACCTCCCAAATTTTGAAATATAGATTATTAAAAATCAATAAAAGGATATAATTAAATATTTTATATTAGCATATAGAATGCAGAACACTTAGAGTGGCTCTTTAAATAAAATATTGAAAGATTTATCAAAAAAACATATTTACACATCTTATGACTGTTACGAAACATGTAAAGAACATGGAAGTGATTTTTTGAGGACAATTAAAAGAAACATTTTTCTTGAGTCAAGATGTAAAAGTATTTGACAAAAGGATAATGGTAATAATGATTGTTATTCAATAAATTTACTTACTGAACACATTATTATTAATAATTCTGTTGTGTAGATAGCACTTAGTACATGCCAAGTACTGTGTGAAGATTTCTTCTTCTCTGTTTCTCTCTATATATACACATACATACACAAATATACATATATAAACATATATATATCTCCAAATACTTATCAGATGACTAACAAAATGTCATATGCTTATATATTATATTCATACTAATCTGTATTAATTTAATACAAATATTAATATAAGTATTAGTCACTGGAGAAGTATTAATATAAGTACTAGTCCTCAGATAAGTATCAAATACAGAGATATAGGTATACAAATTATGAAATCCTACTAGTCATCAGATAAGTATTTAGAGACCTATTTTTCAAAGGCAAAATACCTTGCTCTTAGTCACAGGTGGTAAACTAGACCCCATCTAGTAGAAACTAGACCCCATAATCCAAAATCAGTCCTGCCAATTTTTCTTTTTCAATGCACTGACAGGAAATTGGATAGTAATATCATAGGATCAAATTTATGTTAGCTGCAAAAATGTCTGACAGTAAATTTCTCTTTTTCTAATCTTTGAATAACTGTGTAATGTTGAGTTAAGATTATATAGAAGATTAAATATTTATGATAATACCTTGATGAAGTCAATGAAAGGTGAGCCTGGGGTTTCCCTGTGAAATGAGTATTAATGAATAATACAATTTCTGTTCTATATATATATTTTTAGAAACTTTTTGTTTATTCTTTTATGAGATTTGGTAAATGTTATGTTTTGAGAAGTTTATTCCATTTAATCTTAATTGTCAAATATGTTAATATAAAGTCGCAATTTCTACAAAGTCAGTGCTTATGTCCTTTTTATAAATGTATGATACTAATAGTTTGATATTTATTTTCTTTTTTAATCTTTTTTAGTAGATTTCAAGGAATTCTTTTTTTGTTTTTTGTTTGTGATTTTTACTGAGAATTAAGTTTTTATAGTTAGTGCTCATCCTGTGAGAGTAATATGTCTTTCATCCTTGTGGAAGCTGTTAAAATTTCATCCGTAATTTCCTCCCATTTTAGCAGTATGAGCTTATGTGTGTCCGTGTGTGTGTGTGTGTGTGTGTGTGTGTGTGTGTGTTTTAGTTTGTTTAGTGTTTGGAGTTTGGTAGAAATACCAAAATTGTTAGAAATACATAATTGGTGCCGCAAAGAAAAGTCAGCACAGAGACAAAAGATCTCTAAGTAAGGCAGTCTTTACTTTCTGCAAAAAAGGTGCTCAATCACAGATGGAACAATGGCGAGAGCACACTTCAACAAAGGAAAAGCACCTGTATTTATTCCTTACGCATTTGGGTTGTCCTTACTGCTGTGTCCTGCATCCATTGACTGGAGCTGGACCTCACAATGTTAAACTGATACCCGATTTGCTAATAACCTAAAACTTCCCTAAATAGGTAAGTGCAAGGAAGAACAAAGAAGGAGAGGAAGTTGCTTACAAAAGGTTTAAGGAAGCAATAACATTTCCAAAATAAGGAAAGGGCATAAGCTATGAGCCAAGACTTGCCTAGGCCTATCCAGACATGCCTGAGTAAGCCAAAGCAACTAACTGGGCTAAAGTGTAAGAACTAATAGTTGATAGGAGGCTTTAGAGTAAGAAGCTATTATTTCTAGTGTCTATTATTTTTAAACCAAGACGAGCTTTGAAGAGGAACTTTTGTACTTTCTACAGAGTTTCTTCCACATCTTTAATCTTTATGTTATATCATTCCTATGTTATGGGAAAATGTTGTACATTAATCTTCAAATATTGCTTTGTCCACACTTTCTTTTTTCTGCTTCCAGACTTAAATTACATCTGTGTCACAAATTTTGAGCTGGTTTTTCCAACACTTAAATATATTTTTCCTTTATTTTATTTTTTATATTTTATTCATTTCTGTCCGTGGCCTCTGATCTCCTATTCTGCTTTTTACAATCTGTTCCTTCATTTTAGATGCTTCCTGTTATTTTAACATTATAAATACTTGTAATGGCCTGAATATTAGCTAGCAAATTGAACACTACTTATTTGATTCTGATTCTTATTATTGTTCTCCTACAAAGATAAAAGACAGAAATCAAAGTCAGTATTAAAAAATAAGTAAACCGACAAAAACACTAATGACAAACTGATGTGTATGACAATTGAAAAAGAAATGGGAAGTTATTGCTGTGTAGTATACTGAAAAAAAGGAATCTACCTGAATCTTAAGAGTCATGGTTTAAGTATTTTCATACAAATAATAAGAACTCTTATACTAGGTAAGTTATTTTCACTCTCTAGGCCACTATTTATAAACTGAATTAAGTTATCTGTATCTGACACCATAGGGGGTAGATCTGTATACTCAGTGTTGACTACAAAAACAACTATTTATTTTCATTTT
This sequence comes from Pan troglodytes, assembly GCF_028858775.2. NCBI lineage: Eukaryota > Metazoa > Chordata > Mammalia > Primates > Hominidae > Pan > Pan troglodytes. The sequence continues at coordinate 61,990,580 of NC_072412.2, read as the reverse complement.
GAAAAATGATTATGCTTTTCTAATATAACTTGGAATTTTATTCAATGTTTTAATCACAAATAAGCCAACTTTAGCATTTCTTAATGTTTAGAGTAATAAAAACTCTTCCTCTTCATCATACTATATGCTTTAATGAAATAAAATTATTAGTCTTAAAGGGTGTATTTATATATAAACAATAGAATTCACATATTTTACAGGGCAAATGCTATTTTCAGAATAAAAAAATTAAACTCTAGTTTATTATGTGAAGCAAATGAAACCCTCGTGCTTTGGCCACTGAGAAAGAAAAATGGAAAACAGTTTGTTAGTTTTTTATAAATTGAAGAATGAACTTTCAAAATGATCCACCAATCCCATTATTGGGTATTTTTTCTATGGGAATAAAAACTTGGGTGCACATAGCTATTATAATTGTTTATAATAGCACTATTTATAATTGCCAAAACTGGACACAAGTCAAAAGACCCTCAGTGGGTGAAAGGATAAAGAAACTGTGTTACATCCATGCAATGAGGTATTAACTAACAAAAATGATGAATACATGACTTATATGTGTACCCAGTTGGATGTATATCAGAGGATTATGATGAATAAAATAGACCAGTTTCAAGAGATTTCATATTCTATGACGTCATTTATATCCTATTTTTTAAAAGATAAAATTATAGTGTAGGAGAACTATACAGTGCTCAAGATCGGTGGTTTCCAGAAGTTAGAGTAAGAGAATGGTAAAACTAAAAAGGAGTAGCAAGAAGTTACCACTTTTCTCAATCTGCAAGATAATGTCTAATGCCTTTTTCCTGAATTTCAGCTCTACATTCCTAATTAAGATTGTTTTAGATTTAAAAGAAAAATATAAGTACAACCAGATTTTCTAGCACATCTTGCTTAAATCATTATTTACTTATTGAACTTTTGGATTTAAGTTCAGGGATATGTGTGCAGGTTTGTTACATAGGTAAATTTGTGTCATGGGGATTCGTTGTACACATTATTTCATCACCCAAGTATTAAGCCTAGTACCCATTAGTTATTTTTCCTGATCCTCTCCCTCCTCTCACCCTCCACCTTACGATAGGTGTTGTTCCCCTCTCTTTGTCTATGTATTTTCAAAATTTAGCTCCCACTTATCAGTGAGAACATGTCATATTTTGTTTTCTGTTCCTGTGTTAGTTTGCTAAGAATAATGGTCTCCAGTACCATCCATGTTCTTGCAAAGGACATGATCTCATTCCTTTTTATGGATGAAAGAAACTGTCAACAGAGTAAACAGGCAACCTACAGAATGGGAGAAAATTCTTGCAAACTATGCATCCAACAATGGTCTTATATCCAACATCTATAAGAAGTTTAAAGAAATATAAAAGAAACAAAAACAACCTCATTTAAGAAGTGGGCAAAGAACACAGATAGACACTTTTCAAAAGAAGCATGTGGCCAAAAATCATACTTAAAAAAAGCTCAACATTGCTGGTTATTAGAGAAATGCAAATCAAAACCACATTGAGATACCATCTCACACCAGTCAGAATGGCTTCTCTTAGAAAGTCAAAAAATAACAGATGCTGGCAAGGTTGTGGAGAAAAAGGAATGCTCATATACTGTTGGTGGGGGCGTAAATTAGTTCAACCATTGTGGAAGACAATGTGGTGATTCCTCAAAGACCTAAAGACAGAAATGCCATTCAACCAAGCAATCCCATTACTGGATATGTACCCAAAGGAATATAAATTATTCTACCATAAAGACACATGAACACATATGTTCATGTCAGCACTATTCACAATATGAATGACGTGAAATCAGCCTAACTGTCCAGCAATGACAAACTGGATCCAGATAATGTGATACATACACATCATGGAATACTAACACTTTCCTCCATTACACTTTCTACCAAAGTATATTTTAATGTCAGATATTTCATTTTCCTCTCTGGGTGATAATAAATCAGGGAACAAAAAATACACTTTGAAAGTTAAAAAAAAAAAAAAAAGGAAAACAAATCTAAAATTAAAACAAGACGTAAAGCAATCCACAAAGCTTTGCTTTATGGCATTTTTATCTAGGCCTGCTATATATCCTGTATGAAAACTGTATCCTAACCATTCAAGCTGATATTAAAGGGATTTTAAAGGTGATTTATAGGTAAAAATAACATAAAATAAAGGACCGTCAAAGAGAAATTTAACTGGACATTTGTTTAAAAAGCATAAGACATTTTATCCAGGCTACTGCAGTAGGGGAAAGAATCTTTCACATGGACTGAACTGAATTCTGGAAAAAACGGTGGAGATTTTTCCAGCCCTGTGGTAAGCTGCTAGAAAAGCACTGGAGAACGTCAGGAGAAAAGATTTTCAATGTGATTAGACCATCTATGTTTGCTAATTGACTAACTGACACTATTCAAAAGTAGGCTCCACCCCTCTCACAGAGATAAAGAAAAAAAAAGCACTATCTTTTTCGATAATTACATTTCAAAGGGATGGTTCCTACAGAGAGATATTCCTGGGTTGTAAAACTGTCAAGAGTTTGGGAAGATTTACAACACAAAAGAGCAGAGAACAAATTTACAATTGCAAGTCTTTTAAAGGAAATTAATAAAATGGGGGCTAGAGGCCTATCTACAAGGCAAAAAGTTTAGTCAAGATGAGGGGAGCGTGCTGCCTGCTCATAGAAGTCATAAGGAACAAGGAACGTTCCCAAGATATCTGAGATGTTACACAGATCCAAGTTGCACATTACCATGTCTGTTATATAAAGGTAAACAAAATATTTTTCTTGATCAACTAGATTAGAAGCTATCTTTTGTTTTGTTCCCTTCTTTCCTGCCTGCCTGCAGGATGTTGTTTTCTTTTCTGGATTGTTGTGTTTTGCTTTTGTTTTTGATGATTCCTTTAGACTTTCAACAAGATCATAGGGACACTGGGTTTCCAGTTTTAACTCAAAAAACTATAAGAGGACTTGATTTACAGTATTGCTTTCTCTCTAAAGTTTATATAATTTGACATTTGTTTTCGCAGTTTCTCTTTTAAATACTATTTTTGTTCTATTTTATGTGCTATCTCTATGCAATATCTCAAAAATGAGTTTATATATATATCTTATATGTTGAGAGGCAAATGTTCAGTTTACTCCTATGGTTTTAAAGCTACCCATTTGTATGTGTCTAAAAAATGCGTGAAAAAGCATGTGACAGGCACCAAACTGAGCTCTTCCCATGCTCAATTAAATTCATTACAAAAATAAGGATTGAAGCTTAGGATGTCATACGCCTTGCACAAAGTCACCCAGGCAGTGAGGGGCTGAAATAAGGAATAGAATCAACATCTGAAAGCTACCGAATCCTGTATTCTAACTTTATTATTTTAGTTTTTTTGAGACACATATCAGATCCCCTAGGTAATATTTGATGCTTTATTATTTTAGATACTCATGGCTTTTTCTTGTTGTTGTTGTTGTTGTTGTTGTTGTTTTTTAGCAATGCATAGAGACTTGAATAAGGCCAAGTGATATCAGTTTGCTATTTTACTTTTACTTTTGGGGGCTGCACTTCAGAAATTTGGAGGCACTTGGAATGCAGGTCCTTGGCTTCAGAGTAGTTTATAAAATACAGTCTAAGACTAACTACTTGAAGGAAATCAACACTAGAGAACTGGACTGTGTACCATTGAATCAGCATGACAGAAACATAACCTATGATCATGTTGTAAAACTGATGGACTGGCAGAAAAAGATGGAAATAGGCAATGCCAAAATAGGGCCAAATAGTTTAAATAGAAGGAACTTCAGAAGAGTAATATCCAAATAAATTGGAAACAGAGATAAATGTATGGATCAAGTAACATTGTTTTGTTTTTACCTATATGTGTTGGTCTTTTACATATATTTGGTACATTCCTGTAACCCTAACATGAAATTTTCTACGAGATCCTGTTTGTGTGTACATAAGTTTGTACTTATCAACATAATCTTCAGAAAGTACACCTAAAATGTATAACTCTATAATCTATTTACACAAACAAATATTTAATGATCCTTTTCTTTTTTTTTTTTTGAGACGGAGTTTCACTCTTTTTGCCTAGTCTGGAGTGCAATGGCGTGATCTCGGCTCACCGCAACCTCCGCCTCCAGGGTTCAAGTTATTCTCTTGCCTCAGCCTCCTGAGTAGCTGGGACTACAGGCATGTGCCACCACGCCCAGCTAATTTTGTATTTTTAGTAGAGACGGGGTTTCTCCATGTTGGTCAGGCTCGTCTCGAACTCCTGACTTCAGGTGATCTGCCTGCCTCTGCCTCCCAAAGTGCTGGGATTACAGGCGTGAGCCACTGCGGCTGGCTATGATCCCTTTCAATTAAAATGGCTGATATGGTTAGGCTGTGTGTCCGCAGTGAAATTGCATCTTGAATTGGGATCCACAGGTGTTGAGGGAGAGACCTGGTAGGAGGTGACTTGATCATGGGGGCAGTTTCCCTCATGATGTTCTCCTGATAGTGAGGGAATTCTCATGAGAGCTGATGGTTTTCTAAATGGCAGTTTCCCCTGGCTTTTTATTTTCTCTCTTTTTCTCTCTCTCTCTGTCTCTCACTTCCCACCATGTAAGATGTGCCTGCTTCCCCTTTCACCATGATTGTAAGTTTTCTGAGGCCTTCCCAGCCATGTGAAACTGTGAGTCAATTAAGCCTTTTTCCTTTATAAATTATTCAGTCTCCAATAGTGTCTTTATAGCAGTGTGTAAACAGACTAATACAATGGCATTCTTAGTTGTAAAAGTAAAGATATGTGCAGGGCTTTTTGTTGTTTTAGTGTTTACTTACAATTCCTAATAAAGTATAGAGTAACATAGCTTCATAAAAACATTGCTGTATGCATCACCTTACCGTTCTTCAACTAATTTTATTCTGAATCTTACTTTTCACTTGTATCACTTAACGAACTGTTCATATTTCTCGACATCCAATTTAAATAAACTTAATAATGAATTCATACACATTTTAATGTAACATAACATTAACTAAATTTTCTAGAGAAGATTTTTTTTGCTGTGTATTTAAAAGTATTCTGAGAAGCCATTAACTGTTTAAGGTGACTTTAAAATATAATTTAGAATGAGAAAGCAAATAAGAAAAAAGAAATATTAAATATCCCAAAACAGTTGCTACAGATAAATGCAGACATTTAAATATAAGTTATCATATTAACATTTTTACTTTCAATATTTTTATTAGTGCTTTTGCCTTGATACTATTTAATATTCAGGAATTAATTTTATGACACTAAATTTAAAAATATCAGCATTATCTTTTATTGGAATTGAAGATAATTTATTGTAAAATATTTAAGAAATTAAAATGGGGCATATATAGTTCACAAATACTAGGCTGAAAATAATATATTAAAAAGAGAAAGACATATGTGAAAGACAATTTTGGAAGATTAAGTGAATTAGAAAGTGATTGCACATAAATACATAAGAATTTTCTAAAGTATTTTTGAACTTTAATATACATGTGCTTTAATAATGCTTTTGGAAAATTTGGTATTCAATATATTAAGTTCCTATTATTACAAGACTGACATCATAATTATTTTCTAATGAACATTCATTTTTTATTTACTTTCTTACATTGTTACCTAATAAAATTTTAGTTGCATGACATAGTAAATCATAATTTGGGAAACATGTTATATTTCTAGTCTCAAAAATGTGCTTGCTTATTGAATTTTTTGTCTTATTAATAACATTTGTTTAATTCATAAAGTTACGTAACAATAGTTTTATTGTTACTAACAGAATAGAAATTTAGTGCAGTATAAAACAATTTAAATCTAAACATTTAAAAAATTGTTTTAATGAATATTTAGTTAAGCTAAATATATACTAAATGTAATTTAAAACAAATAAAAACATTTTTAACCGACACAGAAGGACAACTGCTTCATGATATCACTTATGTTATGACTCTAAAGTAGAAAAACTCATGAAAGCAAAGAGTGGAATGGTAGTTGCCAGAGGCTGAGGGAGGTATTAGTCAGGGTTCAAAGGTATGGTTATATAAGATGCCTAAGTCCTAGAAATTTACTGTACAGCGTAGCACCTACAGTTGATAATATTGTATTGTATACTTAAAAATTTGGTAAGAGGGTAGACCTTATGTTTTGTTCTCATCACTAAAAATAATAATAAATAAGATGATTGGAGAAAACTTTTGAAGATGTTGCATAGATTTATGTCATAGTCTGTGATGATGGTTTCAAGGATATATACTTATCTCCAAACTTATCAAGTGGTATACATTAAATATGTACAGCATTTGTATGTCAATAACACCTCAATAACATAGTCTTACAAATATATTTCAGCAAGTAGAACATGTAGACACAGAAATCTACTTTTCAAGGTGAACTATAACAATTATTGAAGCATAAAAGAGGTTTGTCTTTCAATCTTTAGCTATATTAACATAGCTAATTATAATTATAATAGCTTGTTCTTCAATTAATTATCATCCAATCCTCTTTTGTTTTCAGTAGCATTGAAAATAGTTACTGGGGAGTGCTCCCTTAAGCCTGACACATAAGACATAATAAATGTTTAATAACCAATGGATATAAGTGGATAAATATCATATTTCATCATTTTATTAGAAGAGAGTACTTAAAGGCACTACATGTCATTTCACTACAATAATGGTCAGGATAAATAAAAACTAAATATTTTAATAAAACAAGACATAGTACCTATATTTATTAAAAAGCAGAATGTTAAAATAAGCTAGTAATTATAACCATTAAAAGAACATTTATTTTACATATAATGTATTTAGAACATATAATTCACCAATCTCTTAGTTACAGAGATGATGAAACATGGAAAACAAGACAGAGATATTAGTTATCTTCATTGTGTATGTGGATTAGCAGGAAAGACAGAGATTGGTGAAGAATAATGGAAATGAGTGTTATGCAGAACAAGATGTTGAATCACAGAAGAGAATGAAAGTCTCTAAGAAGAAATAATCTCTAAGCTCAGATCCAAAGGATGAGTAAGAGTTAGACATGAGTATATCATATATCTAGAAGAATAAACTAAATGTGTAAGGGTCTGGGGGCCAGAAGGATGAACACATTCAGAGAGTAAAAGCAGATAGATTTTGAAATGAGAAGACTGATAAGGCAGGGCAGCATGAAAAAATAAACAGGGTCTTAAATGAAAAGGCAGTCAAAAAATTACTAAACTTCAATATAAATGGAATTTTGTAAGGAAATTACTTTTTATATTTTTAAAAGATTAATTGAATAAATATGTAATAAATGTCAATGCAAATAAGATTTTTAAAAAATATGTAGGAAAAAACATTTCTTTAGAGAGAAAACATTTACGTAAGTATCTCAATATAAGTATAATATTTAACTACAGATGAATCATGACTGAGAGAGAAGTTCTTTGGTCAGGCAGTTATTTGCAGGATATGATATCATGAAGCCTACAGTTTTAGATACAATGATAAGGAGTTTTTATCTTTTGTTTTGTTTATTTAAAAATATATTGCTGTCATTTTATTGTTTGCTTTATTGTACTTAGTCTTGATTGATTTTTTTTGTAATCAGCAGCCTGATTATTATTTATTTCCATTTTGCCATATTCATAATCTGAAAAGTTTTCATATACTATATTCTATTGAGTTATGATAAAGTTTTAAAGGGACACCAACGTTTCTCCCTTATAAATACCACTTTTTCCAATTAGTTCTGCCACCTGTAGTCATAGATACATCAAACTGCTTTTTTTAATAATAGAATAGTACTATTGAAAATGGATTTCACTCTTGACTTTTTCTCCCTAAGTTTTTTTTACAGTGGCTTCTTTCTTTTAAATATATTCCTCTTTCACATTTCACCTTATTTTGTTTTCCTTTTTCTTGTTATATGTATTCTGTTTTATCTAAAATAGCTTTACCTCTGCTATCACATTTCACTAGTTCTCTCTGCATTAATATTCTTATATTTTTCACTTCCCTTATGTAATTATTATGAACTTGGAAAAATAAAGTAGCTATTTCCCACATAATACGTGGCAAGAAGACCGTTCCTTGAAATAATTGAAACAAAGCCATTCTCCACATTAGCCTTCCCTTGTGTGTTTTAGAAATCATGGAATAAATATTTGAAGTATATTTACCTCATCTTATTGCTATTGTCACTTTTCTAGACTTTCAAAATTTTAACTTATGACAATAAAACAGCATGGCACAATCCCAAACACAGATTTAGCTTGCAATCACCAATCTTTGGAAATTCTCTAGAGGGGACATATACAACATATGTGGAGCTTAGAGTAAATAAAGAATTGCTGCTGAGCATGTCAGTGCTTTTTGAAACAAACAAAACATAGCACAGGTGGTATTTTAATGTCTCAAAGTAATTCTAAATAAAATATGTTTTTACTGACATAACATCTGGTATGTTTTGAATGTTTGTCCCCTCCAAAATTCATGATGAAATGTAATATTCAGTGTGGGAGATGGAGGTTGGCAGGAGGTGTTTGGATCATGAGGAGGTATCCCTCGTGAATAGCATAGTGTCCTCGCAGTGGTAATTTCATGTGAGATCTAGTTATTAAAAAGAATCTCTCTGTTTGCTGAAAGGAATCTCTCTCCTTCTTTCTCTCTTGCTCCCTCTCTTGCCACGTGATATGCCTGCTCCCCCTTCACATTCCACCATGAGTAAAAACTTCTGGAGACCTCCACGGAAGCCAAGCTGATGTTTTGGTATTGTGCTTATACAGCCTGCAGAACTGTGGACCAAATAAACCTATTTTCTTTATAAATTACTCAGCCTTAGATATTCCTTTATAGCAATGCAAATGGACTAACACAACATTAACGGTAATAGAATAAGATTCTATGTTGACAATCAAGGTAGATACAAGAGAAATACCAAGCTCAGTCATCTTTGGAAGGAAATGATGTGTACCTGGATGCACAGACCTCACACAAGAGATTGTTGGTGATGGTTTTTATTTCGCTGGGGGAAGGGCTACTATTAGAGTCAATATTCTAGACTCTCTCAGCACCTTCATTTACTCCTACACAGAGAAGAAGAAAGATTAATTAATATATTATGAGAGTCTGAGAGAAGGCATGCTCCTCAGCCCATTTCTTCTTTCCCCTTTCTTGCTTAAGGGATTGTTGACCACAAAAGTTTACATTCCAGTCTTCTTATTCAAATTTTACAGGAACAGGGTCATATGAGGAAGTCACAAGTTTGCACACCACATTCTGGCCTCAGGAGGTAAAAAACTTCATTCTGGGAGCCACATTAACAAGCCCCTTAGCTTAAAGCTATATTCTTGATCCTAATTTCTTTTGGTAATAGCCATTTTTGTCTTCAGCTGCTAAAATTTTATGCTCTAACTATAGCAATTGTTCGGAGCAAGAAATAAAAGGAATATTTTTATTAGATAAAATGAAGCATCATTATTGAGGGTGGGGATATTAAGAGACTGACAGAGTGGAATTCGGGAACAATAGTAATCTTTTATCAAGGCAGGAAGGTTTGGTAGCATGTTATTGTGACTGAAGCTGTTTAAATGGAGCAGTTAGTCTGTTGCCATGTAGCTGAGGCCTACGACTTAGGTCAAGGATATTTTGATCCTAGTTTGAGGTTGCACTTTATGGAAATGCCTTTCACCAAGTTTGTGTGACCCAGACTTAAACACAAAAAGCTGGGTTTGTCATGCCTAAAGCATGTGTGAGTAACCAGCATACACAGGTTGCACTGGTCTTCCTGGGAATCTTAAAACAATCACTTTCTCTGCAAGTGGCAACAATTTAACCATAGGGGAAATAAAATGTTTTGTATACAGTACATTTGAACATAAAAGGGCAGAACAATTGGTTTTCCCCTCTACTGTTTTTTAACAATATTTGCTTTTAAAATGCAGGTAAATACCATTCAAATTACGGAGCTTATAAGTCTGTTACATTTTTGACTTTATTTGTTCCAGGCTTAGACAGGCTGCACATATTTTCTACTCTTTTTTTTTTTTAATTTAAAAGTCTGTTTAAAATATTCTGTCTCCAGGAACCAGGTTTTCCGGGAATCTAAGGAGGATAGAATAAGTCGATAACATGTACAATCATAGAACAAAGGCAAAATTTTTAAAAGACTAAGCTAGAGGAAAAGATTGTATGCTTTCTTTCAAACATGAGTTATATCTTAGAGGAGATGTTACTAAGATACGAAGGGGAAAATGAGATCTTAAAAGCCATTAAAGAGATATAAAAAAATAAAAATAAAATACCCTCAAATATCATTATTTTAAAGAAAACAACAAACAAAGGGACGCTCCCTTAGATATTGCTAGACTCGAAACTAATGCAGGGCTAAGAAACCAAACCGAGGAGGAGGCTCATGATCTGAGGTCTAACTGGAATGACTCTGTACAGTGAATCCATAGGGGACTAGGATTCAGAAAATCATAAAGAAATACTCAAAGCAAGATATGGAAAATTCAGAGAAATACCAAAGGGGTACAGATAAGATATTTAAGAAGTTATAGCCAATTCAAAAGAATTTAATCAGAAAAGGCTTAGACTATCAAAGCTTATCAAAGATTGCTTGATAAGCTATAAGGTGATACTTTCGTTGTAGGTGAGAATCACAGGACTTTTTATTACACCTTGAAAAAAACATGGCCAAGAAATGTATGAAATTAGGACTCTAGGAAGGCTGACCAAAGATGAGATACATATAGAGAGATATAAAAGGACAATGATGGATCATGTGATGTTGGGTAAATGGGCTAATATATCCTGAACATAATTGTTTAGTTTATAAAAGTGAGAGTGAAAAATAATTGTTTGGGGATATTTTTGATGTATTAAAATATATTTTCTGTGAGAGATTGAGTACTTATTTAATAAATCTAATTTACCAAAATTTACTATTTAATATTTTAAAATTCAAATGTTAATACATAACCATTTTATAATGTATACAGATTCATATTATTTTGGAAACTGTACACATAATCCACTTATTTCAATATTTTGGGTGATATTTCTATCAACAACTTAGCTTGAAGATGTCCTGATATGTAAATAAGTATTTCCAAAAATTACCCTGCTAAGAAAGAAGGCCATTTTCTCTTGTTTCTGGCTCCGGGTGTACTTTATAATATTCTGTAAATTACTTACAATGCTTTTAAATGCCATAAAAGGATGGGACTAGCACTCATTGCTTGAATATTAAAAAAAAAAAAAGAAACACGCTAAAATGGAATCCATTGCCAATTTAAACAACAGATAATTATGCTAATCATCCATAATCATAATTTCTGAATATAGAACATAACTGATCTGATGTAGGAGGTTTTGGATAGGTTGAAATGAAGGTATCAAGTAGTAGAGAAAGCATGAGTTGATGCTGCTGTGGAAGCCAGGTTCAATGGGTGACACTGGGCTGCTTCATTGGGGCAAGTCCATTCCTGATTGACTCACTTTGGAAATAAAGAACTCCCAATAATTGGTTTGCATGCAGAAGCATGGTTACTGAGAAAAATTGTTGTTTTCTTTCTTTTTTTTTTTTTTTTTTTTTTGAGATGGAGTTTCACTCTTGTCGCCCAGGCGGGAGTGCAATGGCGCACTCTCGGCTCACCACAACCTCTGCCTCCTGGGTTAAAGCAATTCTCCTGCTTCAGCCTCCTAAGTAGCTGGGATTACAGGCACCTGCCACCATGCTCAGCTAATTTTTTTTGTCCTTTTAGTAGAGATGGGGTTTCTCAATGTTGGTCAGGCTGGTCTCGAACTCCTGACCTCAGGTGATCTGCCTGCCATGGCCTCCCAAAGTGCTGGGATTACAAGCATGAGCTACCATACCCAGCCAAAAAATTATTTGCTGATATTCAAACATGCTTAAAACTAATTATTATGTCTACTTTTTCCCGTAATAAAAAAGGAAAGCAGTTTTTTCCTAGGACAGGAGTAATTGAGATAATTGGTCTTTCATTTTTATTATTTTCAAGTGACAGGGTTAAACAGATGATTTCCTTCTTACATTTGTATTTTAGGGTGTTAGGATTATGAGATGATTAAATACTTTGCTTTGTAAGCCACACACAGAATAAATACTTTTCAGAAGGTAAGAACAGGAGTAGGACTGAATGTCATGGAATTTCTGAGCTCTGCACTATAAACTCTGCTAATCGTGTACTTATGGCTGATGTATTTAGTTGCAAGTAAATGTTTGTGCATTATTAGTAGCATACAGGAGTTTCAGCTTCCGTTTATAGGAACCGTTGCTGAAACATCTTTCTAGTGTATGCAGCTATGACTTTCTCTATCTGTTTTGTTCCTCCATGGTGTATGCCTTAATAATTTTTCCTTTATTCCAATGTACCACTCTGCTTTTCACTGTGCCAGAATTAAATTTAATTACAATTCAAATAGAACAAATATGATTAGATCAGACATTGGCAAAGAGCAGACAGGAAAGGTTCCTTGTGGCAGAGGCAGATATTAAAGTGCTTTATTTTGATGGAACACATGAGGGGTGACCAAAGCATGGGATAAAAAAGGACTAGACCCAGTGAAGTGTGTAGAAACAACTCTGGGTCAAAATTAATCAGAATAAAGATGAGCTTGAGAATTGATATGAATTAATTTTAGTAATAATTTGGTGGTTGGCATTTTAAAAGAAACAAAATAAAATATTTAAAAAATTGTCTCTCAGCTTTGTCCATGATGGATATTTGTGATCTGAAATTCTTATTTTAAGAAAATTATCAAATGCTTGTGTTTGGCTTTTTGATTTTGAAGCACATTACTTACCCTTCAGTCCCAAGGTCATAAAGATATTTACTTAAATTTTATCCTATTAATTCCAAAAATTTACTTTTCACATTTAATTTTTTGATCCAAAATTAAAAGACAATTGAAAGAATACTAGAAGTTATTTGTTATATCAGAAAATGAAAAGTGATTACTATCAAGAATAGGCAAGGGATGCCTGCAAATAATCAAGAAACATACAGCAATTCTATAGCACAATGAACAAATTGTATAAGGAAGCAAGTCACAGAGAGGAGGATCATAAAAGGTTTCAAGATATTCAGAGTTAGTCAATGCAACTTAAGGCAACAGTGCAATCACGTTACTCCTAAAGAGTTGGGAACATTCAGAAAGTTGGATAAAGCCAAATGTAAGTAGAGATATAGGAACATAAGACCCTTTGCACTGCTGATGGGAGTGTAGATGTAAAGCAGCTACATTGTCTGGGGTATACACCCTGGGGTTCCTCATCTCACCCCAGGAAATTTGCAGGGTCATGTTCATTGCAGCACTATTCACCATAGCCAATATATGGAAGCAACCTAAGTGTCTATTGTCAGATGAAAAGGATAAAGAAGTTGTGAGATTTTATACACACATACACACAAATAATATTTATTCATAGAAAAAAGAAAATCCTGGCATTTGTGATGATATGTGTGAAAATAGAGGGCATTATGTTAAATGAAATAAGCCAGTCAGAGAAGGACAAATACTGTACAGTGTCATTTATATGTGTGTATTAGTCAGGGTTCTTAAAGGGGACAGAAATAATTGGATAGATGAATATATGAAGGGGCATATATTAGGAGTATTGACTCATATGATCCCAAGGTGAAGTCCCACAATAGGCTGTCTGCAAACTGAGGAATCAGGAAGCCAGTGAGAGTACCAAAACCTCAAAAGTAGGAAAGCCAAGAGTGCAGCCTTCAGTCTGTGGCTGAAGGCCTGAAAGCCCCTGGTGAATCACTGGTGTAAGACCAAGAGTCCAAAAGCTGCAGAACTTGGGAGTCTGATGTTCAACAGCAGGAAGCATCCAACACTGAAGAAACACAGAAGAAGACTCAGCCAGTCTAGTCCTTCCATGTTCTTCTGCCTGTTTTCATCCTAGCTGTGTTGGGGGCTGATTAGATGGTGCCCACCCAGACTGAGGGCGGGTCTGCATCTGCCAGACCACTGACTCACATGTTAATCCCTCCTTTGGCAATATCCTCACAGACACACCAGGAACAATACTTTGCATCCTTCAATCCAATCAAGTTGACAGTCAGCATTAACCATCACAATGTGGTATCTTTAAAAAAGTCAAAACGAAGAGTGTAATGGTGGTTGCCAGTGGCAGGGTTGGGAGGAATAGGGAGATGTTATTTATCAAAAAATATAAAATGTAAGTTATAAGATGAATATATTCTGAGGGTCCGATGTAAAGTAGGGTGATTATAGTTAATAATAGTGTATTACATACAGCCATGTACCACAGAAGGACATTTCAGTCAACAACAAATTGCATATATGTTGGTGGCTCCATAAACCACAAAGCCATAAAAAAGAACAAAGTAATATTTTTGTCAGCAACATGGATGGTGCTGAAGGCCATTATCCTAAGCAAGTTAATGTAGGAAAAAAACACAAATACTGCAGATTCTCACTTACAAGTAGGAGCTAAACATTGAGTACATCTGAATACAGAGAAGAAAACAAAATACTGAGCATACTTGAGAGTGGAGCCGGGGAGGAGAGTGAAGATTGAAAAACTACCTGTGGAGTATTATGCTGATTACCTGGGTGACAAAATTAACAGTACACCAAACTCCCATGACATCCAGCTTACCCATGTAACAAACCTGCACATGTACCCCTTGAACCAAAAACAAAAGATGGAAAGAAAATAAAAATAAAAAAATAAAATAAAAGATTATAGTGCACTTGGAAAATTCCTGTTGCCTAAGGAAGTGGAAGCTATCATAACATCATAAGGCAAGGCATAACTCATATGTTTGTGGTAATGTTGCTGTTAACAAACTTACTGCATTGCCATTTGTATAAATGTATAGCACATACAATTATTTACATGCACAATACTTCATAATGATAATAAATGGCTATGTTACTGCTTTAAGTATTTACTATACTATGCTTTTAATTATCATTATTTTAGAATATATTACATCTGCTTATTAAAAAAAGGTTACTGTAAAACAGTATGCCCTGTTATGTTGACAGCAGCCTCATACATGTCATATTTACCAAGTCTCTTGACTGCATCATTTTCTCTTGTGCTTAATTTAATCTAGTGTTGTTTTGTTCATCATGGCCCCTAATCATACAAAATCCTGTGCTAATGTTGCCAGGACGAAGCCAACTCAAGTGATTAACCTGGAAGCAAAATTAAAGTGATTAAGGACTATAAAAATGGAAAATCAGTGATGGTTGGTTATTACTCACCAGTCAGACATGTGCTATTCCACCATAGCGACAATTTTGAAGAACAAGAATCAAGTGATGAAAGATGCTAAAGGACCTGCTTTATTGAAGATAAGGAGACACAAAATTTAATAAAGGCTTATCTCAGATATAGAGAAATTTCTAATGACCTAGATTGAAAACCACACACATAAACACATATCTCTCAGCATCATGACAATCAGGCAAAAGCACAAAAGCAAAAAGTTTGTTTGCAGTGAGCAAAGTAAAGGCCGTACTCTACTATAAAATTGAGTTTACTGCTAGCTCTGGGTGGTATAAATGATTCAATAATTGTGATGCTTTGGATAATGTGAAAGCAAATGGTAATCCTGTAAGTGCTAATGTGAAGGCAGCTGAAGAATTTTTGAAAACTCTAGATAATCTGATAGTGGAGGGAAATTACTTGCCTGAGCAAATCTTCAATATGGATGTAACATTTCTATTCTGGAAACAGATACCTAAAAGGACTTTCATCCATAAGGATGCCAAGTCAGTGCCAGGTTTCCAGTCTCTTAAGGACAGGAAAACAGTCTTGCTTGAAGGCAATGTTGCAGAATACAAAGTGAAACATTTTGTGAGCTGTCAGTGAGAACCCCATGCCCTTCAAGCATATCAATAAGCACATACTGCCAGTGTATTACAGGAGCAATAAGCAGTCAAGGATGGCTCAGCTCCTCTTTCAAGATGCCCTCCTAAATTGCTCTGCCAGCAAAATGGAGAACTGCCGTTTACAGAATAATATAGCTTTGAAATTTTTGCTTATTTATGTTTCTACATATCCTCCTTGTATTGGTGATTATCATCCTAATATCAAAGTGTCATTTCTCTCTCCAAATTCCACTTTGATACAACCAATGGAATCACAGTTATAGCGGTTTTAAGTCCTACTAGTGGAGAATAAGCTTTGCCCAGGCTATTACTTCAACTGAGGAAGACACTGAGAAGACCTTGATGCAATCCTGGAAGGACTGTAACATCTATGACTGCATTAAGAACTTTTCTTGGGCCTGGGGTGATGTCACAAAGAGTGTATGAATGGCAGTTGGAAGAAGACGTTGAAGAGGTTCACCTATGACTTCAAAGGATTTTCCAAGGATAAGGTGGTTGCAAAAGTCAAGGCTGTGATTGAGAAGGTGAACAACTTTTACCTGAGTGTTAGTAAAGATGACATTGAGGAGCTCCTAGAGGTGGTTCGTGAGAAATTGACTAATGTGGAGTTGTTGGAACTGGAAGAGAATTATAGAGCTGAAGAAGAGGCTAGAGAAAAGAAAACTGCAAGAGAAGGAAAAGAAAAACCCCTCAAGTAAATTCACAGTGAAGGTTCAGCAGAAGCTTTTGCAGATCTTAATAAGCCCTTTAAAATGTTTGAAAACATAAACCACAACTCTGCAAGGTTTTTATTGATATGCAGGGGTATTCCTGGTACATTATCTGCTTACAAGCAGACATATAATGAAGAAAAGAAATAAACCAAGCAAACCACCATGGACATATTCCATAAAAGAGTGATAGCTTCTCAAGAAGAGCCTCAGGCAGGCCCTTCAGGAGACATTCAAGAAGAAGGCATTGTTATCATAAGAGATGACAGCTCCACATGTGTTAGTGCCCCTATAGACCTACCAGTGGTACAAGATGTGGATGTAGAAGACAGTGACAATGCTGAAGCTGACCCTGTGTAGGCCTAGTCTAATCTGTGTATATCTTAGTTTTTAACAAAATGTTTAGAAAGTAAAAGAAAAAAAGTTTAAAAAATAGCAAAATATAGAACTAGTATGTGAGGAAAGAAAATATTTTTTGTACGTGTACAATGTGTGTGTGCTTTAAGCTAAGAGTTACTACAAGAGTCAAAAAGTTAACAAAAGTAAAAAAAGTTATAGTAAGCTAAGGTTAATTTATTATTGAAGAAAGAACTAAAGAACTTTAAAAAATCAATATAGTGTAGCCTAGGTTTCCAGTCTTCATAAGGTTTACAGTATTGTACAGTAATGTTCTAGATCCTCACATTCACTCACTGACTCACCCAGAGTAACTTCCAGTCTTACATGCTCCATTCATGGTAAATACACTATATACTTTTTAAATCTTTATTTTTTTTACATTTTATGCCATATTTTTACTAAGCCTTTTCTGTTTAGGTGTTTAGAAACACAAATACCATTTTGTTACTATTGCCTACAGTACTCAGTACAGTCACATGCTATACAGGTTTGTAGTCTAGGAGCAATAGGCTTTGCCATATAGTGTAGGTGTGTAGTAAGCTATTCCATCAAGGTTTGTGTAAGTACATGCTGTGATGGTCCATTAACCATAAAATTGCCTAAGGATGCATTCATTTCTCAGAAATTATCCTCATCACTAAATAAGGCATAACTACATTTTAAATATGTTAGGAGAGTAGACCTTAGATATTCTCATTTTTAAGAAAACATGTGAGGCGATGGGTGTGTTAACTTTATTATGATAATCATTTCACAATGTATACTTATGTGAGGTCATCACCTTGTATACTTTAAATGTGTATTTTTTTGTGAATTATACCTCAGTGAATCTAAAAAAGTCTAAATGTATTTAGGCATTCATTCAACCCACATTCTTTAAACTCTTACAACCTAGGAGATACTTAGGTTTTAGGAACACAGAGACAGAAAAGAGACTTTATATGGTTTAGATATGTTTCCTCATCCAAATCTCATGTCAAATTGTGATCCCCAGTGTTGGAGGAGTGGCCTGATGAGAGGTGACTGAATCATGGGGTAGACATCCTCCTTGCTGTTCCTGTCATAGTGAGTCAGTTCTCATGAAATCTGGTTGTTTAGAAACACTTCCCTCTTCTCTCTCTTCCTCATGCTCCAGCAAAGTAGGCATGCTTGCTTCCCCTTACCTTCTGCCATAATTGTAAGTATCCTGAGGCATCCCCAGCTATGCTTCCTATATAGCCTGCAGAACTCTGAGCCAGTTACACCTCTTTTCTTCATAAATTACTCAGTCTCAGGTAGGTTTTTATAGTAATGCAAAAACAGACTAATACAGAAAATTGGTACTGGGAAGTGGGGCATTGCTATAAATATACCTGGAAATGTGGAAGCAGCTTTGAAATTGTGTAATGGACAGAGGTTGGAAGAGTTTGAAGTGCTCAGTAGAAGACATGAAGATCAGGAAAAGTTTGGATCTTCCTAGAGACTTGTTGAATGGTCTGACCAACATGCTGGTAGTGATATAGACAGTGAGGCCCAGGCTGAGGTGTTCTCAGATGGTTATGAGGAACTTACTGGGGACTGGAGCAAATGTCACTTTTGTTACACATTAACAAAGACGTTAGAGGCATTGTGCCCCAGTTGTAGAGATCTGTGGAACTTTGAATTGAGTGAGATGATTTAGGGTATCTGGCAGAAGACAGTTCTAAGCAGCAAAGCATTCAAGATGTAATCTCTCTGCTTCTAACATCATAAGCTTATGTGTGTGAACAAAGAGATGATCTGAAACTGAAACTTATATGTAAAGGGAAAGCAGAGCATAAAAGTTTGAAAAATTTGCAACCTGGCCATGTGGTAAAAAAGAAGATCCCATTTTCTGATGAGGAATTCAAGCTGGCTGCATAAATTTGCACAAGTACTTAGGATCCAAAGTTTGACGGCCAAGACAATGGGGAAAATGCCTTGAAGGCAGTTGAGATACCTTCTCAGTAGTCTCTCCCATCATCACAGGCCTGGAGGCCTAGGAGGGAAAAATGGTTTCATGGGTCCCAGTGTCACAAATGCTTTCTATAAGTGAGTTCTGTGACATAATTAAAATTGGTAAATTGCTGACATCTCTCACACTCATAAATTATCAATGAATTACAAAGAAGATTAACATTTCTTCTTTGTTCACATTTTAGATTATTGTCTTTCCAACAGATAACACTAAACCTTTCCTGAAAAATAAGGATGGCTGCAAAAGCTGGTGAATTTATTTTTATTCAATAGTTTGTGGAAATGAGATGGATTCAGTGATATTCTTAAGTTTTTCATTTATTCCTCGACTTTTTGTAAGAGTAGAATACGTGAGATTTCAGGGGTTTCAAATGTCTCTGGAAATGCTGAGGTAGCTATTACATCCCTGACTGATTAAAATATTTCAGCCTTAGCAGTTTAAGAAAGTTGCCCAGTTCTTCAGCTTTGGGCTCCATACACTCCCAGATTGACAACAGATTGGACAACTGACTGGTATAGATAAAAGACAGTGAAAACCTGGAGAATATTACAGGTATTTTCCCCTTCAGTGGCTCAATAAAAGGAGACATTGTTTATAGTTGCCAGCACATAATGCTAATAATAATTTGAAAAATAACTAAACTGTGCTCAGATTTATTTTGTTTCTTTATTGTCTCTGCCTAGGGTAGGCTACTCACTGCCCTCTGTCACTCTCATATGCCACTGTTCTCCTCCATTCACATTTTAATCTGGCTCATCTTTCAGGGCTTTTTCTTCCTCTCTGTATCTTTGCCTTTCTTAGTTCCATAATCTATTTTTAATTTGTTTGGTCGGAATCTTGTATTCATTGGATAATATTTTACAAATGGATAATGGTTCCTGGATTGAAAGTTATGCATATTGTTTATACATCCTTTTTTTTTTTTTTCTAAGACATTCCAAGTAAATCTTTCTACCAATCTGTATCATTGCACAAGTTATTTCATGTAGTTTGGGTAAGTGGATTTATATATATTCATTATTATCCTTAAGTCTTCAATAACAACTTACAGAATAAGGAGGCATTTTTAGCTTGCCTTCAACTCCTAATGTCATTATAATAGGTAATAAGTTTTCTTTCTTTCTTCTTCCTTAGTTTCCTCTTCCTCCCAATCTTAAATTTCTTTTTGGTCATGTTAGTGTCTCTTTTTGGAAGTTTCACTACCAGGTCCATGAGTTAAGCATGGGTACTAAAGCCAAACATTGAATTCTATGGAGCAGGATTCTGAATAACAGACTGTTTTCTGTCTTTTACTAGAAATGATGCTTTATGCATATAAACTTCAGAATTCTTGCCAGTCATCTTTTAATAAAGAATGTGGCCTGGGTTGAGAGTTTTCAGAGGTTATGGTAGAGCAGAGAGCACCAAAAACTTGGTTCCCTGCCTAGGCAACAACTGCACGGACAGATATTGTCTGATATAACTATTGGAGAACTCCGGAGTCTTTAAAATACATAGAGTTCTTTTTAATCTTTACTTGCAGTTTGACTTTTCTTCCTTATCATTTATGAAATATTATTGAACTTTTTACTTTAGGAATAATTCTTTTTAGAACCATTTTTTATTTGTTATACTTGCTTAGTTTTCCTATGTATCTTTTATTCAATTAAATCAGAACTACTGAAATTCTAAACAATAATAATCATACCAAAGATGATTATTTTAAAGAAGGGTCCACAAAGCAATTTAAAATGTCTGTAAGTGTTATTGGATTTACTCATATAGATATTTATCTCTAGGGTTGGATTTTATAAAATCCATTTATATGTTGTATTATTTGGAAACAAGAATAGTGAGCAAAGAGAGCTATAACAACTTATCAGAAGAATGACTTTACTTGCTTTTTCTTAATGGTTGCCAAAATCCCTTATCACTTTATAAAGGATATGACAGATAGGTAGAAATACAGATCTAGAAGTAGATCTACATTGATCTTTCCATTTTTGCTTTCTATTGCTTTTTCTGTGCATATTGATGGAGCATATTTTGCATTCAAGAATATGTTCTTTTAAATTAAGAAATATTTTCAATAGCAAATTGTGGAAACCTTGGTCAGAAAAAAAGCCCTACCATATGCAAGATTCTATGATATGCTATGAAATATCTCTTTTACCGACAGCTGACATATGTGTAAAACTTTCCAGCCATCAGCTGAAAATTACCCCTTGAATAGGAGAATGTGTTTTTATTCTCTACCTAATTATAAGGGTGGGTTTTATTGGTAATTGAGCAAATATTCCCCTTTGAGTAATTTTATTCTGTTATAAGTTAGCCTGATCACAGAAATTCAGCAAAATTATCATTATTTATTTTCTTTTTACCACATCTTCCAATGCTACCAAATTTTGAAATTAAAATTAGCTTTAGCTCTCAAGCACTATAAAATTAGCCTGCCAGTTTAATGGATGCTAACAAAATACACAAGACCCTTGCCGCAAAGCCATTTATACCTGATAGCGGTATCAGTAACCAGTAATGGCCTTTTTGCCAAGATATTTTGGCAACATGAATAGGAAAAAGTTGTGTCCACACCAACCGTGGGGTACATTATAGGAGAGGGAAACTGAGCACATGAAACCATCTCTTTTATAACAGGCAGCAAGTAGCAAGTATGCCTTTGACTTGGAGAGAGAGATTATCTGTCATTTTCCTAAACAGTAAATAAACCTGTTTTTTTGCTCTGATGAGAAACACTATGTTAATCTTCAAACGCTGTTCACTATACAAACATACATTAAAACACAGTTTACAACAAAGTCAGTCTGTACCTCTACTCACATAGACAGAAACAAATGTGGAAGACTCACAGAAATTAGGCAATACAGCAAGGAGCTCTTTCTCTTGGCCTGATCTCTTGAGTTTCATTATGCTACTCAATTGCTTTATCAGGAAGCAGGTATGTGAATCAATCATAACTCTTTACACTTAAGTGTCACATCAACAGTCTGGAAGAATTCACTGAACATCCATTGTATATCAACTTATTCAAGTCACCAAATATTGAAACACTCTTTAATAAACAAGAATGGAAAACAGAAACAATTTTTGACATGGGAAACACCCTAACATCAACTTCAGAAGCAATTGTCTACTTTAGTTTAAAAACATATTAAAAACTAAAATTCTCACTTAAAATTGAATGAGATTTTGCAGAAATATGTTCTTCTGTACAATAGGGACCTGCTTTCTTTTGATTTTCTAGTAGCCTCACAATTGCTTTTGCATTCAGCAATAGTCAGGATATATCTGAAGCTCCATTTTCTCCCAGAGAGATGTATTTTTCTTTAACTTACATTTGCCTTAAATACTCAATTTTAATTTTCTCCTTCAAATGTTTTTGTCATAATTCAACATGAATTGCTTGACTCTTTGGAATATATTACTCTGGCACAAGGAAGTATCCCACTTGGTTATGGTAATAGTAATCCTTTGTTTAAAAGTAATTGTATTCAATAAAAATAAACTTTGTTTCATCTATGCTCATTTAACCCCTTATCTGTTAATAAATTATTGCTATGATATTCTTGCATAATTCATAGTCTTAAATATCCAGGTTCCTTCCAAAGTTGAAGTCATTCTGCAACAGATGGCCAAAATCTGTCTTCAACAGCTGTCATATGGTTCTTTCTTTCTCTCCAGGTGTATTTATTCACCTGCCTTCACCTGTGAGTTCTGAAAGTCCTATTGGGTTGAATTAAACAAGTGTAACAGACTTTGTAAGGAAAACCAAACTAGGAAAGTATTTGCTTTAACAAGGTTGCTAGACTCTTTTCTGTTTTGAAAATCTATCTAGACTATGTTATAATATTTGTGTTATTATACCCACACCAACACTATGCATTGCCATTACTGTTAATTTTTGACAACTTGTTAGGTAAAATAAGTTTAGCTTTCATTAACCTGTCTAAAGAATTAACACCAAGAAACATTCACTGCTCCAAACACATAGCAATGACAGAAAAATATAAAAAGAAGGAGCCAGAAATACATAGTTGAGCTTAATACAAAATGATATATATATGAAAATAGAAAAATAAATAAAACTACAAAATATTGAGAGGGACTGATCTCTAGTTGATAAATAGGCAGTGGTACCAGACAATGTAACTCCTCTAAGGATAAAGGGGATGACAGTGTTCAATTAAGATCAGAAAAGGAAAGGTGGTAGTAAATTTCTTCTTGTGATGAAAGACTGCTAAAAAGAAAAGGTTAACAAGATACTGATTTGGATTAAGGCTTTGTCAAAAGCTATGGACCAAAAGAGAGGGGAAATAAAGACAATCAGAACTCCAGTATCCAAGCCAAGCTATATAATCTCCATGGGCTGAATGTACAATATCACCACTATGCCTGCAATGAAGTAACTTATAAACATGATTATAAGGTCTGTCTAAGGGATCTGGGAATGGATAGGGAGTGATGGCAGTTTTCTAGACAGGGGAGGGTATGTCCAAAGACACAAATGTATAAAGAATTGGAGAGAGGAAGAGATGGGGACAGAAATGGACATACAGGTACTCACGAAGTCCAAGATGACCAAACAGATGCAGCCAGGAAGAGCTTCTCCCACCAAAAGTGATCAAAGGCTAGTACAATCTGAAGAACATCTTTGGAAAGAAGGCGTTGAGAGTAAACAAAGGAAGGACATAGACTCTGGGCTGAATATGGAAGAAGCTGGAAACTCTGCACAGGATTACTAAGCACCAGGACTTATTCCTGGCCCCAAGGGGCTTCTAGGGAAGGAATGAAAGCAATAGGCATGGAGTGGCCAATCCTCACCTTGGGCCTTTGGGATCCTAGCTGCAGGAAACTCCCACAAACAGACCAGACATCTGAGCTTTCAGGCAGAACAGCCCAAAGAGTTGGCAGAGATAAAATTTCAGCCTCTGTGTAGCCCAAAGGGTTTGGCTGTGGAATGACTGCAGTGGAACATGGTGATAGGGGACCATTCTCCAAGGCTCACCATACACTTCAAGGCAGATTTGGACTTTTTTAGTTGCTGGACTTGGACACAACAGAGCACTTTGCCTCATGGGATGAGGCCAGTTTGATCTAAGTGCTTCCCTGTCTGCCAACCTCTCCCAGGGTTTCTGCTTGTTCATACCTAATTGCAGCACAGCCTCAGCTGCCCAGCTGAAGTGCTTTCCAGTGGCCACAACCACAGCTTTTTCTCCAGCAGACCCTGCCTACCCATTGGAGCACTTTTGCAGACAGACCTTCACAAGTGTGCACTTGCCCACAGCCTTCAGCCACCAGTATGCACTTGCCTGCAGGCACCCCACAAGCACACACATGCATGGAGGCATGTTGTTGTCTCACTGGCACACACATGTATGGGGGCCTGCTTACTGCTCTGCCAGAGCAATTTGCCAGCAACATCTATCAGAGTGTTGTCACCAGTGGATGGGAACATGTTGACCCATCCAATACAGCAGGTGCTTGACTATGAGGGGTAGAGAACAAAGTTGTGGGCCTGGTCCCAGCCCTCTTATGATTAGAGCACATGGTACAGGAGTGCTGACTTGAGCCTTCCCCCACTGAAAGCATCCAGAAATAAAGCCAGGTGAACAAACCCAACTTATACTGAAGCCAACCCTCAAGTGCATCAAAGAATATAAAAGGAAAAAGCCCCATCCAAAAAGGAGCAACTACAAAAATTAAGGAAACTTTAGCCCACACAGGTGAGAAAGAACCAGCTCAAGAACTCTGACAACTCTAAAAGCCAGAAGTCTTCTTACCTCAAAACAACCACACTAGCACCTAAGCAATGGTTCTTAACTAGAAAGAAATGGCTGAAATGACAGACATAGAATTCAGAATCTAAATGGCAATAAAATTCATCAAGATACAGGATAAGGTTAAAATGCAGTCCAAGAAAAATAGTAAAATGGTTAAGAGTTGAAAGATGGCATAGCCACTTTAAAAAGAACCAAATTGAACTTCAGGAAATAAAAATTTACTGCAAGAATTTCAGAATGCAACTGGAAGCATTAATAACAGAAGAGACCAAGCTGAGAAAAGAATCTCAGGACTCAAACACTGCTCCTTCAAACCACTGGAGGCAGACAGAAATTTTAAAAAAGAATTTTAAAAATGAACAAAACTCCTGTGAAACATGGGACAAAAAGACCAAACCTACCACTCATTGTCATTCCTGAAAGAGATGGAGAGTGAGCAAGCAACTTGAAAAACATATGTGAGGACATTTTTCATGAAAATTTCCCCAACCTCCCTAGAGAGATTGACACACAAATTTAAGAAATTCAGAGAAACACTGTCTTATTCTATACAAGAAGAGTATCCCCAAGACACATAGTTATCAGGTTCAACAAAGTCAATGGAAAGAAAAAAATCTTAAAGGCAGCTAGAGAGAAAATACAGGTCATCAACAAAGGGAACTCCAGCAGGCTAACAACACACTCTTCAGCAGAAACCCTACAAGCCAGAAACAATTATGGGGACTATATTCATTGTTCTTAAAGAAAAATAATACCAAACAAGAATTTTATATCCAGCCAAACTAAGCTTAATAAGTGAAGGATAATAAAACATTTCTTAGACAAGCAAATGCTAAGGGGAATCATTACCACCATACCTGCCTTACAAGAAGTCCCCAAAGGAGTGCTAAACACGCAAATGAAAGACCTGCCACCACAGAGACGCACTTAAATACATAGCCCACTGACATGATAAAGGAACTATACGATCAAGTCTACATAACAACTAGCTAACAAAATGATGATGGGAACAAATCTGTATATATCAATATTAGCCTTGAATGTAAATGAGCAAAAGTCTCACTTAAAAGATACAGAATGGTGAGTTGGATAAAGAAGAAAAATCCAACTCTATGCTGTCTTCAAGAGACCAATCCAACACTCTATGACACACATAGTCTCAATGTAAAGGAATGGAGAAGGATCTATCGCTTGATAGACAACAAAAAAGGGGTTATTTTTATTTCCAACAAACATAATTTAAACCAACAACAATCAGAGGTGATAAAGAAGGGCATTGGCATTGCATAATAATAGAGTTAATTTAATAAGAATACTTAACTATCCTATATATATATGAACCCAAGATTGGAGCACCCAGATTCATAAAACAAGTTCTTAGAGACCTATGAGGAGACTTAATTAACCACACAATAACAGCGGTAGACTTCAACACCCCACTAACAGTGTTAGGTGGATTATCAAGGCAAGAAACTAATAAAGATATTAAACTCCCAGGTATTAAAGATACTAAACTCAACATATGGCCAAAAGACTCTAATAAGCATCCACAAAATGCCCTACTGAACAGCAACAGTATATTTTTTCATTTTTGCTTGGCACGTATTCTAAGGTCAACTGTACACTCAACCATAAAGCAATTCTCAACAAATTTTAAAAAATCATAACAACCACATTCTTCAACCACAGTGAAATAAGAGTTGAGATCAATATAAATAAGATTTCTCAAAACAACACAATAATATGGAATTAACCTCCTCCTAAATGACACTTGGAAAAAGAATGAAATTAAGTCAGAAATCAAAAAATTCTTTGAAACTAATGAAAACGAACATACAACATACCAGAATCTCTGAGACAGGACTAATGCAGTATTAAGAACAAAGTTTATAGTGCAAAATGCCACATCAAGAAGTTAGAGCTCAAATAAACAATCAAATATCAAACTCAGAGGAACTAGAAAAACAAGAGAAAACTAACCCTGAAGCTAGAAGAAAAAAAAATAAAAAAAGAAATAACCAAAATCAGAGCTGAGCTGAATAAAACAGAAATGAAAAAATCTATACAAAAAAGCAATGAAAACAAAGATTGGTTCTTTGAATGAACAAATAAGATTAATGACTGCAAGCTAGATGAATTAAAAAAGAGAGAGACCAGGCATATTGGCTTATGCCTGTAATTCCAGCACTTTGGGAGGCCAAGGTGGGTGGATCATCTGGGATCGGGAGTTTGAGACTAGGCTGACCAACATGGTGAAACCCCATCTCTACAATAAATGCAAAAGTTAGCCAAGTGTGGTAGCACATGCCTGTAATCCCAGATGCTCAGAAGGCTGAGGCACAAGAATCGCTTTAACCTGGGAGGTGGGGGTTGCAGTGAGCCGAGATCTGCACCCTAGTCTGGCTGACAGAGTGAGACTCTGTCTCAAAAAAAAAAAAAAAAAAAAAGAGAGAGAGAGAGAGAAGATTCAAATAATCACTATCATGAATCATAAACGACAAAAATGACGTTAACACCAACCTCACCAAAATATAAAATTTCTCACAGACAATTATGAACACCTCTATGCACACAAACTAGAAAACACAGACACAAACTAGAGGCATAGACACAAAGAGGGGAAAAATAGACAACAGGGCTTACTGGAGGGTGGAGGATAGGAGGAGAATGAGGGTCAAAAACTACCTATTAGGTACTATGCTCACTGCCAGCTGAAAAAAATCATTTGTACACCAAACCCCAGCAACTTTCAATTTAACCATGTAACAAACCTGCACAGGTGCCTCCTGAACCTAAAATATATGTTGAAAATGAAAAAGAACCAAAAAAAAAAAAAAAAAAAAAAAAAAAAAGAAATACAGATAGAGCCAGAGATGAAACACAGACAGAAACTCTCTGTCAAAGTAAGCTTGCAAGTAAAAATATAAAGCATAGTAAAACCAAGACAAAACAACAAAACTAATATGAAGAAAGGTAGGAATGAATCAGTAATGAGACTAAGATTACAATTTATTTTATATGTAAGTATGTAAATAAGTGATAGGATATTCAAAATGAAAATATGAAGCCACAATTTTTCTTTTAAAAGCAAAAAAATTCAAAAGAAGAAAACTAAAATTTGAAAAAACAAGATTAGATATACATTTATAAGAACAAATTGGAGGCCAGCAGTTGTGGCTCCCACCTATAATTCCAGCACTTTGGGAGGCTGAGGTGGGTGGATCACCTGAGGTCAGGAGTTCCAGACCAGCCTTCCCAATATGGCAAAACCCTGTCTCTACTAAAAATACAAAAAATTAGCCGGGCATGGTGGTGTGCACCTGTAACCCCAGCTACTCAGGAGGCTGAGGCAGGAAAATCTCTTGAACTGGGGAGGCGGAGGTTCCAGTGAGCCGAGATCATGCCACTGCACTCCAGCCTGGGCAACAAGAGTGAAATTCTGTCTCAAAAAAAAAAAAAGAACAAATTAGAATTTTGGTAAATAAAAAAGTCATTAGAAATATGATTTCATGAAGTTTGTGCCTAATCTTGTCAAAATAACAAGTAGTGAACTGAAGTATTAAAATTGGAACTCTTGAAACTTTGGCAGTAATTTTACACTGAAATTTGTTTCATAAGGACAATTTAAATGATCATGTTAAGTAATAGAAACATTTGTGATAGCTAATTTGAACATTATAAAGTCAGTTTGAACACTATTTGAGCATGTGTCAGGAACTGCTAGTTCAATAATATCTAGTTTTTTCTCTCCATGGCCTTATTTTTTTCTCTTCCTTTCTTATGACACCTATGTTTGCTTTAGCTTTCCTGTTTTCCTCTCCAGTGCATACAGGCCCCTCTCATGGTGGGCAGGGGTGTGAAAGGTAGGAGAGTCACTCTTGACCAGTCCCAAGACTATTTTGTTCCAACTTCTGATCCAAAAGCAAGAGAAAAACTTTCTTTTTTATTATCTCTAAATCATTTTACATGTAAGGGTATTTTTTTCCTACCTTTTTCTTTTGTGGCCATGTAATGCAGACAATGTCCCCATCCCTCCTGCAGGAAGGGGCTGGGTTTGGACATTTCTAATGGAAGGGATGGGTCTCCAAATGAAAAACTGTATTGAATAGACCAAAACACATATTTCTCATCTCCTTTAAATAAACATACTTAATGTAGGAGGTCTAGGTGTCAGGGATAGATCGGTGAACAAAATAATTTAAAATCACTACTTGTTGGAGCTTGTGTTATATAGACAGGTATATGCTGTTACATGATGATGCTATGAGACTATCAGGTAGCCTAAAACAATGATAGGCAATAACTTCACAACAACTAAATCTCTGTGCAAAAACATACCTTCAATAATACTTGATGATCGACAAAGTCAAAACTACAAAATAACTGTGTACAAAGGGAAAAGGCAACAAACCCATCACCTATCCCCACCTTCAGTGCTGCTCAGGTGCACCTCCTTCTGACGATCTGTAGCAAGTAAAGGTAAATCCAGAAAAACTGCTACGAAGATGAAAAGGGGGTACTCATAAGGGTATCTAAGTCTTTCAAACGTATAGCTTCTGGAGGAGAAGAAAAGCATAAAACAAAACAAAACAATAAAAAAAAGAAAATGGTTTTTTTGACAAAGGTAAAGGAGAAAAGAAGTAAAGAGGAAAAATTTAGAGTTCTGTAAGACAAAAGAGACAACCTCAATCCTACCACCAAAACAAAACATTTAAATCAGGAAGTGCTTGAACTTCACTAGGACAGAAAAAGTTCCATTAAACTAGGAATCTTGTAAAACATTTCAATATCACAAATATAAAGAAGAAAGTAAAATCCAGATAATTATTAAAGAAAGTCAGAAAATATAATTTCACACAGATTTAGTAAACCCATTCTTCTGAAATGGATAAAATTTATTCTGTAAATAAAAATTATTTCCTTGTAAAGAAATCCATCAATTCCATACATATCATAAATCTAAGGGAAAAGTCATGATTATTTCCATAAAGGCCAATAAATACTTTGAAAATATCCAACAAGTCATGTATGATTTAAAAAACACTCAAGAAAATGGAAATGGAAGATACTATGAAAACATAATTTTACATAGTTATATGCAATTTTATTTTTATATGACATATCCATGAAAAACTATATAAGTATATATACACATGTATATATGTATGTGTGTATGTGTGTGTGTGTGTATGTACTTAGTCTTGGGTCCTTAGTCCTAAGGTCAGTATGTTAACTTATAGAGAAACAGCAGAGCCTTGTAATAAAGTTATTAATCACCATAGTTAGAAAAAAGTATTTGAGGCATGAGAATATGTAAAGATGTTTCTATTTGTCCTACATCCCAAGCAGAAGGGAGGTAAAATGTTCTTTTCTTTTTATTTTTCTTTACTTGTTTCCCCTTTCTAAGAGGGAAAAAATAGTGTTTCTGAAAGAGCAGGTTATTTGTTTTTGACATTAGGATCTCAACTTTTACCATCCCCCAAATTTTATCAAATGTTTAGTTTTCCTAAACAATAGATTCTTCCTCTTTAAAATATTTGGTTCCAGCACTGAAATTATATATTTGTTATATATGTAATAATATTCAAAAAAAGTCAAAAAGAAAGTATTAAATTTTGTCCAGAGCTGCAGTTAATGAAGTTTCTAAAGAAATAGTATTAAAATAATTTAATTTTAAAATAAATTAAAATATTATATTAAAATAAAATAATTTGATCAAAGACATTTTCATAAAACATTTCATAAAACTATGAAAATGTATCCTACAAGATTTCAGCCTGTCTTATGTAAGAGAGTGCATAATTGGTTGTACTGAATATGAAACTGTATGTATTCAAATATGAATAAATAAAAAATAAAGGGATGAAACTGAGAAAATGTATGTATGCAAAATTATATTTGTTTTTAACTATCATCCCTCATCATATTTGTGACGTTTTCAAGGAAGGATAGACATATAAAGGTTATTGTATTTTCTTATCTCCTAATATATCACACCATGAAAGTTATTTTGAAAATGAATATTTTTTTCCACCTACCATGATCCTCTTTGAACAGGCTTTACAGATTTCTTGCTTCTTTTTCCTTTTGCTTGATATTCTGATTATTTAGCGTAGTTACTAGTTAGGTATGCTGCCGTCCTTTTATTATTTGCCTTTTCATTGTTATTGCCCTTGCAAAGATGTCTTAGTAGCTTTGATAAATTCAGAAAACAACATCCACTACAAAATCGCTGTTCATCCTAATATGTATTAAGATACTGTCTTTTATAATTGAACATAAGATAGTGTTTAAATGTAAACACAATTTTTCTTATGTCTTTTAAATATGCACAGATGTGTGTTAATGTTATTTTAAAAGTTTCTTTAATATTATGTTGTTTTCTCCTTTGAAATACAGAATTTGAATTGCTGCTAATGTTATTTCTCTTTTGCCTTCATTATGCCTTTTGTTTTCTTTGTAAGAATTATTTATTATCGGATTCCAGCACACAATGTCTTCAGGGAACATCATCAGGATCATGAAGGAATGTGTTCAGCAAATGCTTCCTTTATGCAGTTTCACCTGCAGAGACTCGACGGGTCTCACAGCATGAGAAGTAAGGTCTGAAGATATCTACAAGTTACCTGACTGTGAAAATCAGGCTGCACATTTGAACAACATCTTTTTTTTTTTAATAGTGGGAAAAATTTTTTTCATAAATTTACCCAGCCGGGCGCAGTGGCTCACACCTGTAATCCCGGCACTTTGGGAGGCCGAGGAGGGCAGATCACAAGGTCAGGAGTTCGAGACCATCCTGGCTAACACGGTGAAACCTCATCTCTACTAAAAATACAAAAAATTAGCCGGGCGTGGTGGCGGGCGCCTGTAGTCCCAGCTACTTGGGAGGCTGAGGCAGGAGAATGGCGTGAACCCGGGAGGCAGAGCTTGCAGTGAGCCGAGATTGGGCCACTGCATTCCAGCCTGGGTGACAGAACGAGACTCCATCTCAAAAAAAAAAAAAAAAAAAAAAAAATTTACCCACACCATGGGAGGAGTACTGGTTAGCTACTTAATAAAATTTATATTCTGACTAGATGCCACTCATTTCCAATAATTTCACCATAGTAATTCCCTATTACCATAATATACCACATTATAGCTATAATCATTTTGTTTTTCTTCATTCACATGCTATATACATATTTTTTTCTTTAAATGCACTGTCTTGTGCTCTATAAACAATGTCAAAGAATTGTGGTGAATTTATCTTTCTCCTAGTTTAATGAAAATAATTTGTTTTTTTAAATTAATATAATACTGTCTTGCTAGCTTTTGGTGTGTGTGTTATTACAGATGAATTGTTTCTCATGGGGGTTTAGTTTACAGAATATTTCCTCACTTATGTAATAAGCATAGTAATTGATAGGTATTTTTTCAACCTCACCCTCCTCCTTTCTTCTACCGTCAAGTAGGCCTCATGTCTCTTGTTCCCCTCCCTTGTTTATATGTACCCAGTGTTTTGCTCCCGCTTATAAGTGACAACAAGTGGTATTCCATTTTCTGTACCTGTGTTAGTTCGCTTAGGATAATGGCCTCCAGCTGCATCCACGTTGCTGCAAAATACATAATTGTGTTCTTTTTACTGCTGCAAAGTATTCCATAGTATAAATTTACCACATTTTCTTTATCCAGTCTACCACTGATGGGCATTTAGGTTTGGTTCTGATTTTGCTACTGTGAATACTGCTGTGATGAACATATGAGTGCATGTGTCTTTATGGTAGAATGATTTATATTCATTTGGATATATGCCCTATAATCAAATTGTTGGGTCAAATGGTAATTCTGTTTTGAGTTCTTTGAGAAATTGCCAAACTGCTTTCCACAATAGCTGATCTAATTTGCCTTTTCACTAGCATTGTAAGCGTTATGTGTTTCCTTTCTCCATGATCTTGCCAGCATTTGTCATTTTTGACTTTTTGATAATAGCCATTCTGACTGGTGTGAGATGGTATCTCACTGTGATTTTTGATTTGCATTTCTCTAGTGATTAGTGATGTCGAGAATTTTTTCATATGCTTTTTGACAGATAGAACGCCAGCTAGACTAGTAAAGAGAAAAAGTAGAGATGACCCAAATAAACACAACCAGAAATAACAAAAGGACATTACCACTGACCACACAGAAACTAAAAAAAAAAAAAAAAAAAACCCTCAGAGAACAGTATGAATACCTATATGCACACAAGCTAGAAAATCTGGAAGAAATGCATAAATTCCTGGACATATACAACCTCTCAAGACTGAACCAGGAAGAAACTGAATTCCTGAATAGGATAATAATGAGTTCCAAAATTGAATCAGTAATAAAAAGCCTACCAACCAGAGAAAACCCAGGACCAGACACATTCTAATTCTAATTCTACCATAGCCGAATTCTACCAGATGTAAAAAGAAGAGCTGGTACTACTCCTACCGAAACTATACCAAAATATTAAGGAGGAGGGACTCCTCCCTAACTCATTCTATGAAGTCAGCATCATCCTGATAACAAAACCCGGTAGAGATACAACAAAAAAGAAAACTTTAGGCCAATATCCTTGATGAGCATAGATGCAAAAATTCTCAACAAAACACTAGCAAGTGAAATCTAGCAGCACATCAAAAAGCTAACCCACCACCCACCACGATCAAGTAGGCTTCATCCCTGGGATACAAGGTTTTTTCAAACCTTGCAAATCAATAAATGTGATTCGTCGCATAAATAGAACTAAAGACAAAACACATGATTATCTCAATAGATGCAGAAAAGATTTTCCATAAAATTCAATATCCCTACATGCTAAAAACCCTCAACAATCTAGGCACTGAAGGAACTAACTTCAAAATTTTAACAGCCATCTATTACAAACCCATGACCAATATCATGCTGAATGATCAAAAGCTGGAAGCCTCCCCCTTAAAAATCGGAACAAGACAAGGTTGCTCTCTCTCACAACTCCTGTTAAACATAGTACTAGAAGTCCTGGCCAGAGCAATCAGGCAAAGAAAGAAAAATAGAAGTTATCCAAATAGGAAGAGAGGAAATCAAACCATATCTGTTTGTAGATGATGTGATTCTGTATCTAGAAAACTTCATAATCTCTGTCCCAAAGCTCCTTGAAATGATAAACAATTTCAGCAAAGTTTCAGGAAACAAAATCAATGTACAAAAATTAATAGCATTCTTATACACCAACAATATCCAACATGAGAGTCAAATCAAGAACACAATCCCATTCACAACAGTAACAAAAAGAATAAAATGTCTAGGAATACAGCTACCCAGGGAGGTGAAAGATCTCAACCATAAAAATTACAAAACGTTGATCAAAGAAATAAGAAATGACACAACCAAATGGAAAAACATTCCATGCTCATGGACAGGAAAGATCAATATTGTTAAATGGTCATACTGCCCAAAGCAATTAATAGATGCAATGCCATTGCTATCAAACTACTAATTACATTCTTCACAGAATTAGAAAAATACTATTTCAAAATTTATATAGAATCAAAAAAGAGCCCAAATAGCCCAGAAAATACTTAGCAAAAAGAATCAATCTGGAAGCATCACATTACCTGACTTCAAAATATACTACAAGGCAACAGTAACCAAAACAGCATGGTACAGTTACAAAAACAGGCACATAGACCAATAAAACAGGATATAGAGCCCAGAAATAGTGCAGCACACCTACAATCATCTGACAGTTGAAAAACAATGAGCAATGGAAAAAAGACTGCCTATTCAAAAAATGGTGCTGAGATAATTGGCTAGCCATATGCAGATTGAAACTGGACCCTTTTCTTATGTTATAGACATAGATCAACTCAATACAGAATAAGGATTTAAATGTAAAACCTAAAACTATAAAAATCCTGGAAGATAATCCAGAAAATATCATTCTGAACATAATACCTGGCAAAAAAATTCATGATGAAGATGCCAAAAACAATAGCAACAAAAACAAAAAGTGACAAATGGTACCTAATAAACTAAAGAGCTTCTGTAGAGCAAAGGAAACCATTAATGGAGTAAGCAGACAACCAACAGAAAGGGAGAAAATATTTGCTAACTATGCATCCAACAAAGGACAAACATCTAAAATCTAAGCAACTTAAAAAATCAACATGCAAAAAACAACCCTATTAAAAAGTGGGCAAAGGATACATTCAAGCTCCATAATGTGATAGTTGAGATATATCTTAAAAGTTTCTTAAGTGTCATAGGATGTAACAGACTATAACAAAACAGAGAGCTTGGTGAGCTCACCTAGTCATGCTTTCTCCAGAGTAGCTCTATTTTTTTTCCCTTTTTTTTTTTTTTTTTTTTTTGAGACGGAGCCTTGCTCTGTCACCCAGACTGGAGTGCAGTGGTGCGATCTCAGCTCACTGCAAGCTCCGCCTCCCGGGTTCACGCCATTCTACTGCCTCAGCCTCCCGAGTAGCTGGGACTGCAGGCGCCCGCCACCACGCCAGGCTATTTTTTTTTTTTTCTTGGTATTTTTTAGTAGAGACGGGGTTTGACCTTGTTAGCAAGGATGGTCTCGATCTCCTGACCTCATGATCTGCCCGCCTCGTGCTGGGATTACAGGTGTGAGCCACTGTGCCTGGCCCAGAGTAGCTCCATTTTTATTTGTTGTATTGAAATCAGTTTCTGAAAACCACTAATGCAAGTGATCAGTTTAGTAGATTTTCACCTCTGTAGATACTATCCACAGCTACCTATCTCCCAAAGGACTTTTTTTTTCATTTCTACATTGTATATATCAATGAGGTATTTCTTTGTGCCTAAAAATCTAATACCCAGATATTTAGCATATGCAGTGACTAAGCTCTTTTCAATCTTTTGTCATTCTAAAGGAAACCTGCCAGTCAATAAACTCCATTTGTTTTTTGGTTATAGAAATAGTATATGAACTTCAAATGCTCTTGGTATAGAAAGTATTGTTGATTATGTATTTGTTATATTATTCACATCTAATGCATCAGAGATGAAACAGCTATGAAAATCATAATGTTGGGAAAAACTTGAAAATATATAGCTATTTTAGTATTTGCTAAACAAGTAAATTACCACATATAATAGAAAAATCTGGAAAATCTGTGAGTTAATATTAAGACTGTGATGACTGCTACCTTAATGCACTTTTCTATTATTAATCTCTGTAACTCCAAACGCAGTAAATATTGCCTTCATTAATTCTGTTACTCGGACCTTTTAACTGTAAAGATTACTTGTAGTAATCTTTAACTCATCACTTTCTCTCATTCTTTACGTTCCATTCAAAGATAAATCCTGTCTGCTCCACCCACAATATGCATCCTGTTGGCCTCCAGTTTTTATCTCCCTTTACAATATCACCTTGGTCCCAGCTATTATCATCTATCTCTTACCTGGACCACTAAATTACCCCAACAACTTGACTTTGTGTTTCCACTCTACATTATCTTCATTCTAGACACATCCTAGAGTCTAAATTCTCTATATATCTTACATTTTCTACATTATCCAGTCTATTCTGTACATAAAAATTATAGCTATTATTTTAGAATATTTAACTAGTTATCTCATGTCTTAAAAGTTTTCAAAGGCTTTACAATATTATTAAAATCATAATCCAAATTCTTTTTTCTTTTTTTTTTCTTTTTGAGAGAGTCTCACTCTCTCGCCTAAGCTGGAGTGCAGTGACACTATCTCGGCTCACTGCAACCTCCGCCTCCCGGTTCAAGTGATTCTTCCGCCTCAGCCTCCTGAGTAGCTGTGATTACAGGCACCCGCCATCATGCCCGGCTTTTTTTTTTTTTTTTTTTTTTTTTTTTGTACTTTTGTAGAAATGGGGTTTCACCATGTGGGCCAGGCTGGTCTCGAACTCCTGACCTCAGGTGATCCACCTGTCTCTGCCTCCCAAAGTGCTGGGATTTGCAGCGTGAGCCACCGCACCCGGCCCCAAATTCTTACAGACATCTAAAGCCTCCTTGTAATTCCTTTGACATCATTTTTCACATCTCCTCTTCCTCACTTCAACCCACACTTTGCTTCTTCTCAAAACAACATGCTTGCTCTGGACTCCAGGATTTGACACTTACTCCTTCTATCAGAAATACTCTCCTAAAGAAACTTATATTGCTTTGTCTCTCAATTTTTTTATCTGCTTAGTTTTCACTATATCAGAAAGCCTTATCTGACCATCCAATGCTATATATTAAGCTGAACCATGTAATAATGCAAGTTTTATATATTTTGGTTTTAGAGTCTATTTACTTATGGTAATTTCCACTCTCCATCTCTCTGTCATATGTTTTCATGGACTTTGCAGCACTTAATAAGTGTCTAATCTCTTACTTAGTTTTTATGTGTTTATCTATCGACTGTCTGTCTTCTCCTACTAGATGGAAGCTGCACAGTGATGAGACTTTTATTGCCTTTGAACAGCATCCAGCATAGGAAGCAATCAAGTAAATAATCAATTAAAATGTATTAAACATATAAAGTACCATTTTATAGATTAAATTTTTTTAAAAAAATCTTTCATTTTATCAAGCAAAAATTGGAAGATCTGTGATAAAATAACTGATTTGTATGAATCCAGACCTTTTCTTCCAATTTTCTTGTTTGCCATATATGTCTTTTTATTTAATTTTTTGTTATTACATATACTAGTGTTTGAATATGTAGTTAATTTTTTTATTCTATGAAGAACGTGGAGACAAATGGCAACTCTGGCTATGAAGAGTTATGTGTTTCCAGATTTTCTTAATATACTATATGGTGTATGAAGGACACCATACTGCGACCTGGATAGAAAAAAGGAAACCACATGTGTTCATGAAGAATAAGCAGCTTCTCAGCATTTCCAAAGCTGTGTGATCATAATAATTGGAATAAAGTTCTTAACCCAGAGAGTGCCAAGTCACTGAGATAATATTTAAGAAACCTCTTAGTAAACCAGTAACACACACATTCTCTCTCTCTCCCCTTTATTTCTTGGCCTGTTATTTCCAATTTGTTACGAGATATGTATATATAACTCGTTCTCTATAAAAAGGAGCACATATATTTCTGTTAAAAACAAAAAATAAAATCCAAGGTTACTCATTATTTGTAGTAACATATCAATATTACGTATTCTGCCTTTTTCTGCTTTTCTTTCAAATTTATCCTTGTATTATAATACATCATCAGATCAATCAATTATGTAAAGTAAATTAATTGTAAGAAATGTTATCAATATTTTTGGTCAAGGGTTTCTCAACCTTGGCACCATGGATGTTTTGGACCAGATAACTTCATGTTGTGTGATGCTACATTGTGCCTTATGAGACTTTTAGCAGCATCCATATTCACTAACCCATTACATGCCAGTAGCACCCTCTCATGTTTCACAATCAAAAGGATTTCTCTGCATTTCTAAATGTTACCTGGGAGAAAAAAAAAAGTCCCCAATTGAGAACAATTATTATATTTATGTGTTCCTCTTCTTTCAACTCTAACCACCTGTAATGTCCATAGAATAACTGTCAAGGGGAAATTAATGTCTACAAAATGACAAACTTATCCCCTTAGACAGGACTACAGAATGCTATTTTGGAAGAGAAGCTCATGGTATAAATCTGTGAAATGTCTGCTTTCAGAATTATAAGGTAAAGCTTAATAGGCCTTCCATTTCAAAAGTACAGTTGCACTGAAATGGTAAACTATGCTATAAGGGGAACTAAAAAAAACAATGGTCCTGACCCTTATGTAGGCTGTGGGGGAAAAATGAAACAAAATTGATATTTGTGCTGTCTATAACATTAAGTCCACAAAGACAAAAGAGTATATAAAACTGCTAAAATAAGTTAACTCTGTACCATGGGCCATTTCTTACTTTACAAATAACTAAATTCAAAATTTTAGAAAAGGGAGATTAATAATAGAAAAGTGCGTTAAAATACCATGTCATCACAGTCTTAATATTAACTCACAGATTTTCCAGATTTTCCTATTATATGTTGACACACAGAGCCTCATTTGGAGGGTGAGTGATAATTAAGTTTTGACGATGTTAAGGCCGTATAAGTCTTGGGATCTTGAGAAGTCAGGAATAGAGCTGCTGTTGAGAAAGATAGTCTTATGAATGCAGTGTTTTGACCCCCAATGGGCCATAAAAGAATTGTCCTTTGGCATGTAACACTTTCTTACCAAGAGATAAAGTGTCCTCATAGCCTATACTGGACTTATTACCTTGTGTGGAGACATTTTTCTTTGTTTCAGACTCAATGTATACTCCATTGTTGTGCTTAAACGTGTGGTGTATGGCACCTGGACACTCCCTCTGCTATATCTGTCTTCTATGAGGAGGGGATGGGTCCTTCTACTGCAACACAAAACGAGTTCCTGCAGGCCAATTGGCCTAAAATGGTTGCGAAAAGGGACTTTCTGGCGATAGGAAATTTTTGCCCACCATTGGAGATGATTTTGTCCAGGTCTTCTCTTTGTGGGTAGAGTGTTGTTCCATCCAGAGCTTGACTGCACAGTGTTTTTCCTGGCAACTCCAATACCAAGATGCAGTGGTAAAGGGACTGGGACTTCTATGCCTGGTGAAAGATAATAAACGTCACTTGCTCAACAGATGTACATATGAGAAGACTCATCTTTGTCTAGATAGGATTTAAAGTTATTGCGTTGAGTCAGTAGGCCTGGGAAGTGAGTCTTCAGAGAGAAGATGACTGGGTCTTATGGCATCACAACATAAAGATATAAAAAGATGAGGATTATTTAGCAAAAACTGCTTCAGGAGAAGCCAAGGAGACAGGAAGAAAACAAAGAGAGCCTATTGGTTGAAGAATAAACATGTATCATTTCACATTTTTCTCTGTTCTCCTGATTAACATTAGATAATTGTATGCATCAATGTACCTAAAGATTTTCCTTGCCCCTAAAAAAAAATCTTAAATTTGGGAAAGCAGTTATTCAAATCATGTATTTATGCTTTTATTTAAATGCAACCTAATGCAGAGAAGTTACACAATAGGTATACATATGCAATGTATACTTAGAGACACACAAAGAAAGGAGACATTAGCCTAACTGTGGAGGTTAGGAACAATTATTAGATTTTGAGACAATCTACTAACTAGTTTCCTGTCATCCACATGGTTTGTCCTCATGTTCATTCTTAGTCTCAATCATGATATCTGGTGGAAGAAATTATGTTAATTTGGACTTCCTCCCACATCCTCTTTTTTCAGGATCCAAACTTTTTTGTTTGTTTGTTTGATTGTGCTGTATCTCCAACTCCTCATCTGTTACCAAACATGCTCCAAGATGGGTTAGTTGAAACTGTCCTTTTCCCTACAATCCAGTGTCAATCTGTAATTTATTTAGCCCTATGTGACTTAATTTTAATAGACTATAATAGCAAACTAAATTATGGCTAGCATCACAGTATTAAAGTTAAAACAAGAGAGAATTAGGGGAAATGCTGAGAAATTATTTCCAATTATTTGGTTTGGATGACCAACACTTTGATGTGATTTGTGTGATTCCAATGATGTCCTAGATTTACAATACATTGTTTTGTTTGCAAAAGTATATGATGAAGTGTTTAAAAGACAGATTAAAATATGAAAATTGAGTAAGAGGCTTTTTTCCCTCCATCTCATTGTGTGGTATTGTTTCCCTAAGAAATGGCTTAATCTCTTTAAGAAAGTTTTCTTAACTGTGAGAAAGAGAAATATTAAACAGATAAAATTAAACAAACTTAAAAAGATACGATTAAAATTTTATCTGCCATTAACATTTTATGCAAGAATATCTAAAAATGGTCAATAGACAGTAAAATATAGCAAAACATTGTTTTTATAACATTTTTAAAAATGAGTTTATATTTCAGGCACATGTTTTGATTTATGTGTGTTTGATTTTATATAATAATAAGCTAAGTGTTGTTTAAATTTGATTGGAGAAAGCATGACTTGTTTCTAGTTAGGTGTGAATTTCTTGGTAGTAGGTCATTGAGTACAGTAGAATTTGCAGATCCCATAATGATATATGCCTTAGAACCTTTCTTGAAACAGTTGCTTTTGTTTTTATGCTTCTAATTTACAAGGCCCATAAAGAGCAGGTGAGTTCATTCTAATATATTTTGTTATTGAAAACATAATAGGCTTCTCTTCCACATATGAGGGCTCTGATAATGCAATTATAGAACTGTGCCAACTTTATGGTAATAGAAATAATCCATAAAGCAAAATTAAAGAAACAGAAAAACTGCATACATTAGAATGATTCAAGTATATACTCATGTTCCCTTGAAATATTAGAAAAGTTTAAAATCTGCTGTTTTGGCTTCATTTCCTAATACATATTAGAAAAAAACTCTTCAAAATGTGAGTCAATTGTTTTATACAGAAAAATAAAATAGTGGATATGAATGGGTACATTGAAAATCAACACTATTTAATAATACCTAAATGTATAATTTTGTAATGATAATAATTGATACTAAAGAATAATTTTAAAAATTAATGATCTTGTTTTTCAGATAATACAGTTATTGCATATTTTACAGGCTTATTACTAAACATAGTCCTCTCCAAATTAAATATTTCTATCAAAACTACATAAACTTACATGAACACCAAAATAGTTATACAGAAAGACTAGCAGTATAAAATAAATATGCCTTAATTCTTTTTAAATGGAAATTTAATTTTTTTATAAAAATGAAATAGTACTGCTGAAAATTGGAGGCAATTAAAAAAAGCCAATTATATTTATGATAACTGTAAGAACCAAAAGTGTTAGTTCTCAAAGGAGAAATTCTACCTCTTTTAGGAAACCAACAGAGGTAACTTTCATAAAGCAGTATCTACATTATTTTTTCTCACAACCTTACAGGTAAAGAAATGAGTTGCTATTCATATAATTTTATGCATGAATACATATACATATATATGTGTATATATATACACACATATATATGTGTGTGTATATATATAAAAACTCACATGTACATCTGTAATAATAATCTATGTGTATTCTAAAATGCATTCATAACACGGGCACAGTGGCTCACGTCTGTAATTCCAGAATTTTGGGAGGCCAAGGCGGGTGGATCACCTGACGTCAGGAGTTTGAGACCAGCCTGGCCAACTTGGTGAAACCCCATCTCTACTAAAAATACAAAAATTAGGTGGGCATGGTGATACACTCCTGTAATCCCAGCTACTTGGGAGGCTGAGGCAGGAGAATTGCTTGAACCTGGCAGGTGGAGGTTTCAGTGAACCAACATCGCACCACTACACTCCAGCCTCGGCAGCAGAGTGAGACTCTGTCTCAAAAAA
The DNA here is from genome assembly GCF_028858775.2 of Pan troglodytes. Taxonomy (NCBI): domain Eukaryota; kingdom Metazoa; phylum Chordata; class Mammalia; order Primates; family Hominidae; genus Pan; species Pan troglodytes. Next base: position 61,948,455 of record NC_072412.2, on the reverse strand, counting down.
TAAAATAAGATAAAATAAAATGCACTCATAAAGTGGTACTTAAAGATAAGCATGAATAAAATATTATAAAATCATTATTTTATATTTATTTACTGTAAAAATTATTACATTTTTATTATAGCAACATGATGCATTATTATTTCTGAAAATTGGAATTTAACTCCTTGTTATACAGTAAATAAAAATCTAATTTTAAGTTAAATTTATTTCGATAGTTGGTTTTAATTGTCATCAGAGCTAGAGAAGATAATCACACAGACACATTGATGCAATATAAAAAAAGTTTATTTCTGAAGATAAGAAGTTTTAAAAAACAATAATTTTAAAAATTCTCTATCCCTACAACAATGTTTATTTTTGAAAAGCAGCTCAACTCTTTATTGTCTCAGTTAGCTTAAAAGTACAAATCGTTTGTTATTTAAAAAGAAATCTGCTGGAAAGCATCTACTGACAGTGAGTTATTACTACTAAAGATGTCAGCAAATTTGGAAATGTCTTTCTGTAAAGAAAAATAACTCAGGTTTAAGTTCAATATGAGATATTCAGTGAACTTCTCAGTAACAGAAAAGCTTTTCAGAGACATTACCTAATATATTACTGATATTGTAAGTAACTTATTTTAATTTCTTATTTTATAAAAGTAATCATATAAATTATATAGATTATATTTTAAAACATACTTTAAGTTGTCATAATTTTCTAAAAAACAAAAATTAAAAAATAAGTTCAACTTTTTTCCTTGTTGAAGATTTTGCTACATCTTTAATGAAAAAAGTGAAACACGGCAGTACCCATACTTTGTTCTGGGACATAGTTAATTTCCTTGGAAGCAGTGACATTTCTTCAGATCCCTTTTATGATTTGGATGACAGTACCTAAAAAGTGTTTAGCCTAGGACAGGGTTGCTAAACCTCAACACTACTGACAATGTGAGACATCAATTCTTCATTGTGTATGCAGCAGGAGTGGGGGCGGAGAATGGGGCAGCTCATCAATATCCAATAAGATAAAGTTCATAATATCTTTCATTTAATAAAAAAAATTGTGCCGGGTGTGGTGGCTCACACCTGCAATCCCAGCACTTTGGGAGGCCGAGGCGGGCGGATCACAAGGGAGTTCGAAACCATCCTGGCTAACACGGTGAAACCCCGTCTCTACTAAAAAAAAAAAAAATACAAAAAATTAGCCGGGCATGGTGGCGGGCACCTGTAGTCCCAGCTATTTGGGAGGCTGAGGCAGGAGAATGGTTTGAACCCAGTAGGTGGAGCTTGCACTGAGCCGAGATCGCGCCACTGCACTCCAGCCCGGGCGACACAGTGAGACTCTATCTCAAAAGAAAAAATAAATAAAATAATTGTTAGTATATAAAGAAGTAGAAAAATATAAACCATAATTAAGGAGAAAAATAATCAATTCAATGAAACCCAGAACTGGGTTGCAATTATTATAATTGTATTCCATATTATAAAAATTAAGTAATGACCTGGAAGCTATAAAAATAACCATATTGTATTCTAGAAATTAAAACTATATGTAAGATAAAAACCTATATGGAATATTAACAGTTGATTAGGCACTGTAGAGGAAAAGGTTAATGAAAAGACACTATAATAGGAAGTATGCAAATTAAAACAAAGAAAAAGAACAGATTCTTAATAACCTGTGGTGCACCTTCAAGTGATCTGATATACATTGAATTGGTATCCCCAAAGGAAAGAAGAGAGAAGTAAAAACAAAAATATTAAAGAAATAATGCTGAACTTTTTCCACATTCATAGAAAATCTTAAACCCTAAGAACTAAGGAAGTCAATGAAACTCAAGCACAAAAAATATGAATAAAAACGCACCGAAGTAAATCATAATCAAATATATTAAAATCATTGATGAAGATAAAATTTTAAAAGCAGCTGGAGAGCATGTATATATTACATACAGAGGAACAAACATAAAGATAACAGCATTTTTCTCGTGGAAAACTATGCAAGTGAGAAAATAGTGGAACATTTACTTAATAGTACTGAGAAAAGAATAAACCAAAAATTCTATGTCTAATGAAATACCTTTTAAAAAAAGATGAAATGAAGAATTCTTCAAACATGTGAAGGCTGATTTTATCTCAAGTAAAGAATCTGGCTTCACAACAAAATCCTATGTGTGATCTTTCCAGTTTGGTATGGGCAATTATAAGGTTTTGTCTGGTAGGCTTATTGTGAGAAAGCTCTCCTTTACTCACAAGACATGGTGAGACAAGACCATGAGACATGGTCAATGCATCGCCGTTTCTAAAGGAAGTTGCAGTTATGTACTCAGGTCACCTGAGGCAGCCGCGCACACATAGCGCATCTCCACTCAGAAGATTCCTTATCAGGCACCTCTGCTAAGGCACTTTTTAGGCAGCTCTGCCAAGACCTCCTTATGGGAAAAGCCCTGGATGATGAATTTTCCTCTACCTTGACTCAGTACTTTTCCACTCCAAGCACTTCCTTCCCCTGACTCCCTCTGGACCTACAGGTCCAAGTAGAGCTAGGAAACGTTTTTTGGGGGCTTTCCAATAACAAAATAATTCCTTCCACTTGGATTGCATGCATAGGACTCTTGTCTGGTGCCATTTCTTAGGGATGAAACAAACACTTGGGAGCCAGCCCTCTTATGCCTCTTATTTAGACTGTTGCAGTGAGCATATAAGGCTTAATTGTTATTTTCAGTTTGGCTCGTTGTCCTCACTGATCACACTGACAACCTGGCAGCCCAACAACCAGCAGATCCACCTTTCAAAGACCGTTAAAGTTTTTCAGGCAGAAAGAAAATGCTACTGGTGGAAATAAGGAGTACTCGAAATGGTAACTACAGGGATTAAGATGTAATTTTTTTCTTACTATTTAAATCTATTTAAAATAGAATTTTATTTAAACTTTTATTTTATTTGAAAATTTAAAGAAAAATAATAATATTCAGTAGGTTTTAAATTTATATATAGGCTTATATTCGCAGAAAGGGTAGATGGAGAGAAATAAAGGTATGCTATCTTAAGGTATTTATACTGTATGCAATGTGGTATGCCACAGTATTCCTTGAACAGAGACTGAAATATTAAAGAAGTGTAGCGTAACCCCAAAGCAACAACAACTCTAGAAAAATAAAGACTTTTAGCAGATATGCCAAAAGAAGATTAAAAAAAAAAACATAGGAAATAATTAATCAATAAAGATATAGCAAAAGAGAAAAAAGAAAACAAGAGATGGAACAAACTAAAAATAAATAGCACAAAGTTAGTATTAAATATAACCATGTCAATAGTCACATTAAATATAAATGGTCTAAACACCTCAATTAAAGAGCAAATATTATCAGATTGAAAAAAAAATCAAAGCCCCGTAATGTACTACATATAAAAAATAAACCTGAAATTAAAACACATGCATAGAATCAAAGTAAAGGAATAAATAATTAATATGTGTGCCCTACTAACACTAAACAAAATAAATACCAACTATACAAATATTGGATTAAATTTCATGACAAAGAAAATTACAAGGAATAAAAAGCTATCTCTCAATGATGAAAGTCTTAAAACATTAAAAGTGCATAGTAATTCTAAATATTTAGGCATCTAATAACAGATATAAAATAATACAAGGCAAGAACTGATAGACTTTCAAGAGAAACAGACAAATCTAATCTACAATAGAGCAGACTGTATATTTATCCTCTCTTAAAAATTAAAAAAAAACAAGAAATTATTAAGTCTATAGAAGAATTGAACAACACTAATTAACCAATTTGACCTAAAAGACATTTAAATTAGAACACTTCACTATCAAGAGCTGAATATATAGTCTTTTTAAGTGTGCACAAGTGTGAAATCCTTAGTGGTGAAAGACTGAAAAATCTCCCTCTAAGATCAGAAAAAAGACAAAAGATATCTGTATTTATCCCCTCTATTCAACATTGTACTGGAAGTTCTAGCAAGCAGTGCACTAAGGCAAGAAAAAGAAATTTATAATTTACAGGCAACCAGTAAAAACATGAATTAAATACATCCAGTTTAAAAAAGAAAAAAGCCTCTTTTTTTTTTTTTTTTAGCACAAAGTACCATCGTTTAGGTAAAAAAAAAAGTCATAAAGTGTATGAATGTATAATCAATGAGTTTAGAGAGATTATTGGAATCAGGTAACTAATATATATATAGAGAGAGAGACACATATTTACAAACTCTAGCAAATAATAACCATAAGTTATTTTTAAATTATTTTTGAAATAACATAAAATGAAATGCTTAGCTACAAATCTGTGAAAAACATGTAAAAGAATTTCAAAAGACACTTCTCCAAAATAGATACTTGGATTGCAACTAAGCACAGAAAAAGTTGCTCAACTTCATACGTTTTCTGCCCCAATCAAGTTATCTTTTATTTCTGTAAAAATCTCTCTCTCTCTCTCTCTTTTTTTCTTTCTTTCTCCCCTGTCCCTCTCTCTCCTAGATAGATAGATTAGCTAGATAGGTAGGTAGATAGATAGATAGATTTTTTTTTGTCTGTTTATCTGTTTGTTTCTTTTCAGAATTTACCACTATTTTGTAATTTGGTCTCCCTGCTTTATGTGAGATCAGTGATCATAGATGTCTTCTACTGTTGCTGTCCTGTACTTCTTAGCTAATATAACTTTAGAAAGTCCATCTTCATATGATTGTCCTTCAGAATTGCAATTGCCTGTTATTTATACACAGTTGTAGTTTGCATTTTTTTTTTCTATTTCTCAGTGTTTGGATTATTTCAAAAGGGGGAAGAGGAAACTAACCTAGTCCCCAGCCATTTTGGGACAGATGATTTCAAAAACCAACAAAAGATCTTAAATTTTAAGGACAACAGGCCTAAGGGCAGATAAAATTAAGGCATAAAAAGTCAAATTCAAGACGACACAAAAGAAGTAAAGAATATTGAAGGGATGTAGCATTAAAAATCATTAATTACAGACTGTAAAAGGATACCATTTTTTAAAAAAGCAAAGGCAAACATATTTATATTTAAAATAGATCTTTTGAATGTTTTAAAAATTTATTTCACACTCTCCCTCCAAGTTTTCAATGACTTACCTCACTCAGTTTTTCCCTCCTCGAATAAATCATTTGAGCTAGCAATCAGAAAGTTTAAAGTATAACTTTGACTTTACATGTCCTCTGCTAAAGATTATTCACTGGCTTCCCATTGTTTACATAATCCCCAAAGTTTTAATAAGCAATCAAGGTACCCATAAAACTATCTTTCTTAAGATCTCCTTTTACTACTGGTTCACACTTACCTATTCCCACAGCACAAATCTTGCCAACCCTGGCATACAACATGTTATCTTATATCTCTATGCCTTTCATTATGCATTTCTTTTTTCTAGAACCCCATCAAATATTTTTTGTTCATTTTTATGATTATTACTTATTTTTCGTGACTAATTTCAGGTTTTACTTGTCCTTGAAAATGTTGCCTACACGCTCCTTTTTTGAATTATTGCTTACTCAGTTATGCCTCAATCTTAGTGGAGACCATATCAACATGTGTCAATATTTCTTCTTTAATAGCCACATTTTCTGAGTTTTAAAAATATACTTATGTTTTTTCCCCTCTGCATCTGGAGTATTGTAAGCAATCAGTAACATACTTTTGATCTAAACTCGGCCCATACTATTGGCAAGAAAGTCTGCCAACTGATTGAACACGTAGGGTTGAATAAGATATGAGCTGGTATTGATTAGAAGACAAACATACTGTATTGAAAAAGCAAAATTTCATCATACTATATAGTGCAAATAGAGCAAGATATAATTCAGGGGACACATTCAGGGAAAAACTAATTTGAGAACTTGATGATGACTGCTGGGATATTTATATTCTTGTCACTAGAAGAGTGAGATAAGCCAAGATTAGAGTTGTCATAACACAAACTGAAACAGAGTGTGAGACTGAGACAGAAATATGATGCCACCACTTCTCTTTGCACAAATTATGGTAAATTCAAATGAACAATTACAATGGTGAAGTATTACTTTTGGTTAACATTGGAAGAGGAGTTTCTTTTGAGTTCTTCCAAGTAATAAGGAGAAGCTTGGGTTTAGTTGTTGTTAAAAGAGCTTTGATGAACCTGCAGTCTCTAGAAAATGTTAGTATAGAAGACATTTTTATATTACACAGAGAGGAGTCCTATTCACAGTAAATAAATTATATACTTGCAAATGCACATTTTCCTGCTGTTATATTTGCATTTATGGCTGAATTGAATAAAATCCATAAAGTAGGAAACATTAAGCTTGTATTCTCTTATTTTTGAACTTTAAGTCGTGAGCTTGCTGAAGTGATTGATTTCCTTGATGAATAGCTTTAAAAAGGGCTGATATGAATGACTAGAAGACCAACATTACAATAGAGTTGACCTCACCAATGAAGCAATAAGATCTATTCCCAGGTTAAATAAAACAGAGTCCTCAACACAAAGATGTATAAGTCCTTTGATAGTAGAAGTTAACATTTCATTTAATTTTCTGTTTATCATCTATTAAAATTTGTCGATGTTAATAACAAATGCTCTGTATCATGGTATGTTTTAAACATTACATTAAATTGTGATAAATGTAGCCGTCAACATAGTAATAACATAGTAAGCGCAAATTATTATAGTCACCATTATCATTATCATCATTAAGAAATAGTTAATTTCTAATGAAGTGTAACAAATCAGCTTATTATTATAATTACTGTTTTTTAAAAAAGTTAAGATTTGAGGCGGTTTACTGAAAAGTATATTGGCATTACAGTGATAGCTGAGTTAATGTTCCTGCTCTAGCACTTATATTAGTAAATGAATATTGCAGAACAAATCATTAACTTCTCCCAAACCCCATTTTATTTATTGCATAATATGAATAATAATATATGCTACTTTTTCCAAAGTTTAGAGTATATTGTTTTATAGATATTTAAAAAATAAAAAATGTTTATTTCTATTGTGTTTACTGTCTTAGTGCTCTAGAGTTGAGGAAAAAAGATGGCAATTATATTAAAATATGAAATCAATAAGTTATTAAATGTTATATATTACAAATCAAGAATTTGAAGCTCTAGAAGATTAAATTCTTACAGTTATTAAAATTAGGAAAATGGGGAACACAAAGATGATTATAGCTTGTTAGCACATGTTTAACTATATAACTCAGAATAGAGCTCTACCACTGACTTTGGTCAGAAGCCTATAATCCCCACACTTCCTTCTGAAGTAAAATTTGTAAGTGTCCATATACCAATTTTTATTATTACTCCTATTGTTTAAATTTAGGTTGGGTCACGGTGATCACAATTTGTTGCCATCTGGCAGCTGTTTGCCAGCACGTGTGAAATAAGTTTTTCATCGCATTCAAGTTCTAAGTGGACAGATGGCCACACTGAAAAATAACCATGACGTTTGTAACTAATTGATATCCTTTCTGGGAGACTCAGCTGAGAAATCAGAAACTGAATGTGTGCTGAGACTGAACTCTTTAGTTACCCCATAGGAAAAAACTGGCTATAAGTTTTAGATATAAGAAATTATCTAAATATATGATTTTGCATTGCATAAAGTTGAGAAAGGTATCCTCAGAGAGTAAGGTTTGATATAAATAAATAAATAAATGAAAAGTGTGCCTATGCACGTGTGTGTATGTGTGTGTGTAGTTGTAATGATTCAAAAGATAAAAATTTAACTCTATATCCCCAAGTAATATTAAACTTATAATTAAAATTTAAAAATTCACTACCTTTTTGTCAAATTTGTGTTTTAAATCTAGCATTACAAATTCTTTAAGTGTTATTGGTATAATTAAATAAACTTCCATTTTCTTCCCGAACTCTTAGTGCCTTTGTAAATAAACAGCTAGCTCTGCTGTCAACACAGAGTTCTCAGCTACCTTATAAGAAGAATCTCTCTGTAGCTCCCTACAGAACACTAAATCAAATTCACTGCATAAGTCTTCTGTCATAACAATTTTGTCTACAACTATTTATCTTGGAAAATATCTTTTAGTCTATTTTCCATTTAGCATTTCCCCAGAGCAAGGGATTTTTAAGATAACACTAGAAGCTGTTTACACATAACAAATGATTATGGATCCAAATTTCACACAATGTTTCTGAGTAGTAATACTTCTGTATTCCTCAGGAGAACTATAACATTTAGAAAACTAATTATAATTTACTATAATATGTAACATTTCTCTAACTTAAAAAATATTTTATATTTAAAATTGATATATTTGAATTTCTTATAGCTTAAATAGATTTGAATGATCACTAGGTATATTTATTGATTTATTTTCAATTCACCATATATTACAAAATTATTGCTTTCGAAAAGAGTATCTCCTTATAGAAATTATCATTGGCAAAATAACGGGTTATGGTACATCTCCTCAAAGATTTTCTGGTTTCTCAAACTATTGGAAAGTTTTGGCAACAATCTATAATTACTAAATGTCTTAATATTTGCCTTGAAAAATCGAGAACTTAAATTTCATTGCAACTAAGAAACATATCAGAAACTTAAAACATATGTTTATGTAAGTATATATAAAATATAATATATTCTAATGTTTCCTATAATATTAGCAGTCTCAGGGCTCTGTAATTACGGACAGTTTCAACTGAGCTCAGAATCTTCCACTACACTTAAGTGCCCAGTTTAGCATTGTATTAAGATTTTAAAATGTTCAAGTTATAGTATGGTAATTAGCATGCCTCCAGTTTCTTCTATGTCATATGAAGGGCAAAAAAATAGTGATTGTTTATTAAATATTTACTGTATATACAACACTATGTCATTATATAGATGTTTTACATATACAAATATATTCCTAATTAGAACACACCAAGGTACATTTTATTATTGCCATTAAAAAATGACCATTAGACATGTTAGGTAAATATGCAAAATCAAATAGCAAGTAGCAAAGCCTACCCTGGAAAGGAGTTCATTTTCACTACAAAGTACTCTCTTTCTGATTCTATAGAACAATTCTAAAGTGTTCCACAAGTAGGCTACAAAAGAATTATTGACCTTTTTTTTCTAATTAGCAATACTAAAACGAAATAAAGTCAAAGTAAAACTATACACCAAATGTGTCTGGGGATGGGAACACAAAAACCCTAAGCCAAATACAAGCAAATCAAATCTGACAATGTATAAAATAATTATACAACATAAAAAAGTTGGATTTACTCCCGGAATAGAGGACTAGTTCAACTTTTAAAAATTAACCATTGCAATTCATCAAATCAAAAAACTAAAAAAGAAAAATTACATGATCTTGTAAATTAATGCAGAGAAAAGCATTTGACAAAATACAATGCCCATTTCTGATAAAAACTTAGCAAATTAGACATAAAAAAGGGATGTCTTCAATCTGATAAAGAATATCTAAAAACATACCTTCTGGTAGGATTATACTTTCCCACTAGATACAATAAAAAAAACGAAAACTTCAGACCAATATTCCTGATGAACATAGATGCAAAAATCCTCAATAAAATACTATCAGACTGAATCCAGCAGAACATCAAAAAACTTATCCACCACGATCAAGTTGGCTTCATCCCCAGGATGGAAGACTGATTCAAAATTTGCAAATAAATAAACATAATTCACCATATAAACAGAACTAAAGACAAAAGCTACATGATTATCTCAATAGACACTGAAAAGGCCTTTAATAAAATTCAACATCCCTTCATGTTAACAACTCTCAATAAAATGGATATTGAAGGAACATTCCTCAAAATAATAAGAGCCATTTATGACAAATCCACAGCCAATATCATAATGGATGGACAAAAGCTGGAAGCATTCCTCTTGAAAACTAGCACAAGATAAGCACTCCCTCTCTCACCACTCTTATTCAACATAGTGTTGGAAGTTCTGGCCAGGGCAATCAGGCAAGAGAAAGAAACAAAGTGTATTCAAATAGGAAGAGAGAAACTCAAACCGTCTTTGTTTGCAGATGAGATGATCCTATATCTAGAAAACACCATCAACTCAGCCCAAAAGCTTCTGACACTGATAAGCAACTTCAGCAAAGTCTCAAGATACAAACTCAATGTGCAAAAATCACAAACATTCCTATACACCAACAGACAAGCAGAGACACAAATCAAGAATGAACTCCTATTCACAATTGCCACAAAGAGAAAAAATATCTAGGAATACAGCTAACAAGGGAAGGGAAGGACCTCTTCAAAAAGACTACAAACCACTGCTCAAGGAAATCAGAGAGGACACAAACAAACAGAGAAATACTCCATGCTCATGGATAGGAAGAATTAACATCCTGAAAATGGCCATACTGTCCAAAGCAATGTATAGATTCAGTGCCATTCCCATTAAACTACCACTGACTTTCTTTACAGAATAGAAAAAAAACTATTTTGAAATTCATATAGAACCAAAAAAGAGCTCATATTACCAGGACAATCCTAAGCAAAAAGAACAAGGCTGGAGGATCAGGCTACCAAACTTTAAACTATACTACAAGGTTGCAGTAAGCAAAACAGCATGGAACTGATACAAAAACAGGAACATAGACCAATGGAACAGAATAGGTAACTCAGAAATAAAACCACACATCTATAACCATCTGATCTTCAATAAACAAGAAAAAACAAGCAATGGAGAAATGATTCCCTATTTAATAAATGGTGCTGGGAGAAGTGGCTAGCCATATACAGAAAATTGAAACTGGACCATTTCTTTACACCTTATACAAAAATGAACTCAAGATGAATTACAAACTTGAATGTAAAACACAAAACTATAAAAACCCTAGAAGAAAATCTAACAAATACCATTCAGGACATGGGGATGGGCAAACATTTTATGACGAAATCACCAAAAGCATTTGCAACAGAAGCAAAAATTGACAAATGGGATCTAATTAGATTAAAGAGCTTCTGCACAGCAAAAGAAACCATCATCAGAGAGAACAGACAACCTACAGAATGGGAGAAAATTTTTCAATCTACCCATCTGATAAAGGTCTAGTATCCAAAATCTGTAAGGAACTTAAGCACATTTACAAGAAAAAAAAAAAACAACTGCATTAAAAAGTGGGCAAAGGACATGAACAGACACTTCTCAAAAGAAGACATACATGTGGCACAAACATACAAAAAAAGCTCAAAATAATTGTTCATTAGAGAAATGCAAATCAAAACCACAATGAGATACAATCTAACATTAGTCAGAATGGTGATTATTAAGAACTCAAGAAACAACAGACACTGTCAAGGTTGTGGAGAAATAGGAACGCTTTTACATTGTCGGTGGGAATGTAAATTAATTCAACCATTGTTGAAGACAGTGTGGCAATTCCTCAAAGATTTAGAGCCAGAAATACCATTTGACCCAGCAATTCCATTACTGGGTATATACCCTAAGAAATAGAACTCATTCTATTATAAATATACATATGCATGTATGTTCACTAAAGCACTATTCACGATAGCAAAGACATGAAATCAACCTAAATGCCCATCAATGATAGACTGGATTAAAAAAATATGGTACATATACACCGTGGAATACGATGCAGCCAAAAAAGAAATGAGACCATGTGTTTTGCAGGGACATGGATGAAGCTGGAAGCCATTTTTCTCGGCAAACTAACACAGGAACAGAAAACCAAACACAGCATGTTCTCACTTATAACTGGGAGCTGAAGAATGAGGACACATGGATACAGGAAGGGGAACAATGCACATTGGGGCCTGTTGGAGGAGAGCAGGAGGGTGGGTAGAGTATCAGGAAAAACAGCTAATGCATGCCAGGCTTAATACCTAGGGAATGGGATGATAGATGCAGCAAACCACCATGGCACACCTTTACCTATGTTACAAGCCTGCACATTCTGCACAAGTACTCCAGAACTTAAAATCATTTTTAAAAAATCTAGAAAAAGCAACAATGTTTTCTCTCACCATTCTTATTCAACATTACAATAGAGTAGCCAAAACACTAATGAAGAAGAAGCACAATGTTGGCGGACTCTCACTATTTGTTTAAAGACTCCCTATAAGGCTATAGCAATCAAAAAGACTGGTATTGGTAAAAGAACTGACACATTGATCAAAGAACTAAAATATGGAGTCTAGAAATAAGCAAGAAAAATATAATAAACTGATTTTTTGACAAAGGAGTGAAGACATTTCAATGAACAAAAAAATAGCGGCTGGAAAAATTAAAAACCTATATACCAAAAAGTGAATATAAATACAGACCCTAGACCTTAGATAAAAATTAACTCTAAATAGATTTAGACCAAAATGAAAATGCACAACTAAAAAAATTAAGAAGAAAGCACAAGAGAAAATATACATGACTTTGAGCTTGGCAATACCTTTTAAGAAGGAACAGTAATAATATTGTTCATAGAAGAACCCAATTATTATTTCACTTCATTAAAATGAAAAACTCTATCTTGTAAAACATACTATTAGGAGATCAAAAAGGCAAGAAAAAAATAGAAGAAAAAATTGGCAAAATACACATGTGATAGAGGACTTCTATTCAAATTACACAGAGCACACTTAAAACTCAACAACATTAAAACACACAACCTAATTAAAAATTGGGCAAAAGGTCTGAACTGATACATGACCAAAATGATATGCAGATTGGAAACAAACATATTAAAAGATGCTCAACATAATTTTCCATTAGTGTAATACAAATTAAAACAACTATGAGGTACTACCGTACACTATTACTGTAATCAAAATCCAAAAACCTGAAAATATCAACTGTTGATAAGGATCCAGAGAAACAAGAACTCTCAGTGTTTGTGCATGGTATCATGGAATACTATGCAGCCAAGAAAAAAAGAAATAATGTTTTTTGCAGCAAATTTGATGGGGCTCACTATCCTAAGTGATGCAACTTAGAAATGAAAAACCAAATACTGCATGTTTTCACTTATAAGTGTGAGCTAATCTATGGATATGCAAAGGTATACAGAGTAGACATTGGAGACTCAGAATAGGGGAGGGTAGTGGGGGTGATGGATTAAAAACTATCTATTGGGTACAACATATACCACTTGGGTGATGGGTATACTAAAATCCCAGCCGTAACCACTATACAATTCATTCACATGAAAAATATACTTGTACTTCTAAAGCTATTGCAATAAAAAATAAAATAATGGCACAGCCACTTGGTAAAACAATTTGGCAGGTTTTTGGAAACTAAACCTAGTCTTCCCATATGATCCAATAATCATGATCCTAGTTAGATTTAAAAACATATTCACACAAAAACTGCACAAGAATGTTTACAGTAGTTTTATTTATAATTGACCCAACTGGAAGCAACTAATATGTCTTTCAATTTATGAATGAATAAACAAACTTGGGCCTGCCTACAATGGAATATTATTCAGTCATAAAAAAATTAGTTATCAAGTGATAAAAAGACATGGATAAATCTTAAGTTTATATCACCATGGGAAAGATGGCAATCTAAAAGAGCTACATACTGTAGAATTTCAATTATATGATGACATTCTGGAAAATGATAAACCGTAGAGATGGTGAAAAGATCAGTAGTTGCCAAAGGTTTGTTGCAGAGAGGCAAAACGAATAGATGAAACACAGGGGTATTCACAGGGTGGTGAAGCTATTATATAAAATACTATAATGGTGAACACAAGTCATTACAAGATTTAACCTCTACAGTACATACAGCAAATTTAAAGCATGAAAATTAATAAAAATATCATTTAATAAACCAGAGGGGTCTCAGCATGCAATGGAGAATGTGACAAAATAATCTAAATGTATTAAAAATGTACGAAGCAACTTCACTGAAGGGGATGGCAGAATAAATCTCTAACATAAATAAATTTGAAATTGAGAGGCGTCTTTAAGACTTACGGCAAAAGGAATCATATATAAGCACTGTATTCTCACTGATACAGTTTTTCTTTCCCAAGGGGTATAGGTTAATAATTCTGAAATTACTATATACATATAACGAAATTGAAAGACTAAGTGAATGAAACATGTTCAGAACCAGGTTTTTCAATGTTGGAATGAAATGTTACACATAAGGAGAAGAAGCTACATTGATCTATGTTGTAAAAGATTAGAATAGGCCAGACACAGTGGCTCACGCCTGTCATCCCAGCACTTTGGGAGGTCAAGGCAGGCAGATCACCTCTGGTCAGGAGTTCGAGACTAGCCTTGCCAACATGACGAAACCCTGTCTCTACTAAAAGTACAAAAATTAGCCAGCGATGGTTGCGTGCCCTGTGATCCCAGCTACTCGGGAGGCTGAGTCAGGAGAATTGCTTGTACCTGGGAAGCAGAGGTTGCAGTGAGCCAAGAACGGGCCATTGCATTCCACCTGGGGGGTGGGGTGAAGAAAGATTAGGGCAAGAGAGATCTATATAAACGTATGTTTAGTTTTGTATTGATGCAGATATTAACATATAGAACTATAAATAGATATATCTACATGCACAGGTTAGTAAACACACATATTTTTCCTCATTGTGCCAACTGGGAGACCTTAATGCAACTGTTTTGTAGCCTTGGGCAGGCACAGCACCCAGATTTGACTTTCCGTACCATTTTCCAATTAAGAAAACCACAGCATTTCTCAGAATAAATGATTCTGTAACTGCAGCAGGAAATACACAAAGTAACTGTGAAGCCTTTTGAAGAACCAGAAAGTAGTAAAGAATCCAAATATCAACACAAGAGCCCTCACATTGATGGAGGTATATCAAAGGGATAAAGAATCCATATATCAACACAAGAGCCCTTACATTGATGGAGGTATATCAAAGGGATAAAGAAACCAACTGAAAGCGTCCCAATGCCAAATCTTAGCTAGACCCAAAAAATAAAGTAATATTGGATTGTAACCCAAAGTATAATATAAATATCCAGGAGGTTATACTGGTAAAAGTAAATACTAAATAAATAATGGGAAAAGAGGCCAATTTCCTATGCAGAAGAATTTGGGATACTTTAGATACTTCATCATTAAAATGTAGATACCACATTATTAAAAGTTGGAACATATCTCCTCGCTGTGTAAGTGTAGTCTGTACGTGGTGACTTCCCTCCAAAGAATACAGAATGGAGAATGAGGAACAAAAGAAAAAGAAGTTAATTTATGGTGCTGAAACCTGATAAGCACTACCTAAGCCAGGTGGTTAGGGTTTACATCAAGAGTTATAAGTCATATTGAATACCCTGGTTATGGTTTAATAAGTATTGCAATTTACTTCTGTGATTCCAAAAATCTCCCGAAAATCTCTTACCCTAGTCTGATCAAATAAAAAAAGAAAAGATAAATCCCATTTTGGAATCATTACACAAAATACCTAAAAGAATACTTCTCAAAACTGTCAAAGTCATCAAAAACAAGGAATGTCAGAGAAACTGTCACAGTCAAAAGGACTCTATGAAAACATCAATAATACATGTAAAGTGGAATCCTCAGTGAATATTGGAACAGAAAAAGATGTTAGAGAAAAATAAAGATTCTAAATAATGTATGTTCTTTTGTTAATAGGAATTTATCAATATTTAAATTAATTGTGATGAGTGTACCATAACAATGTAAGATGTTAAAATAAGTGCAACCAGATGTGGGGTACACAGAAACTCTCTGTATTATCTTTGCTATAATTTTGTAAATCTAAAGTAAAAATATTAAAAACAAATGCCAAAATGTGTATTTTTTCTATTAAGATTACCAATATATAAAAGTATGGAATATTTTAGTAAATAAATAATTAAAATATATGAAATGTATCTAATGCAATAAAATAAATTTCTAGTGGGTTAATGTGGCTTATGTACACATTCATTTTAGATAAAATAATGAACAAAAAGTGATATGTATCTAACTTCTGAAAGATTATAGAGAATACAACTAAATATTTATTTTATTGCTCTATTCTAGTAGTAATCTTTTCCAGGTTTCTATCGCTGTATCATCCACATTTACTTCAAGTGTTATATGCATGCGTGTTGCTTTAACTAATATAAAAGTGTCAAGATCTGAGAATTGTACACTTTCCAACTTTGCATTCCATCATACAACATAATTCGTGGTTTGTTACTCAAGCAATATTTATTGAAATAATGATCAAATAAATGAATAAGGACATACTGTCTAGGCATATAAAAATGAATGTAATATCAAAACAGGATCAGATATCACTATAGTTTAAATTGTTACAAAACAAACTTTTTTCATTGCAAATGTGAAAATATTTTCTTGTTTGCTGTCATGTAATATCATATAAGATTATTTTTAAATTAATAAGATAAATCAAACCAATATAATTTAAAAATAATTAAGAAACTGAGATCGTGGAAAAATATGTCTTCAAAAATGAGATAGGTGCATACATCAAATTACTATGGTACTTAAATGTCTTTAACCCTCAAAAAGTTTCCTGCAAATATATATTCATGATTTTCAGTAGGTTAAAAACCACAGAATTGTACTTTTTTAAATGGTGAAAATAATGATTTATGAATTATGTCTCAATTAACAAAAGTTAAGCAAATATAAAGATTTTAAGCATGTGATTCCATTCATAAACATGGCATTTTCAAATTTTAGAAAGTTAATTATATAAAAACATAGCAATTGGTGAAGAATACGTTATTTATAATGCAAAAACAAGTGAAAGGCATTTTTATGAGTATTGACAGAACAAGACATGTGTTATGTATTAAATATATCTTTATTTGCATCTTTGTAAATAACACAATGGCAACTTCTATAACATAAATTTATATAATGTTATAATAGGCATATGTAAGCATAAGACATTGATTTGAAGTACTGTTCAGCCAAAGTAGTTAAATGAGAAGTCAATAGGAATCAGACCAATTATTTGCTTTACATGACTTAGATTAATCTAACATTAGATTTTAGAGGATCAGGGAAAATGTTTGGATACAATGTTTCAGATAATCCTCTACAAATACTAGTTCTCTCAGCAGTGTTTTTGAGAGGCATTGGGAGATAGCAATTGAGAGACTAAATAACCAACAAAACCTAGACTGCAACTAATCTCTATATTGCTATTTAAAAGAATAATCAGTGCTATGTTGAATAGGAGTTGTGAGATAGGGCATCCTTGTCTTGTGCCGGTGTTCAAGGAGAATGCTTCCAGCTTTTGTCCATTCATTATGATATTGGCTGTGGGTTTGTCATAAATGACTCGTTACTTTGAGGTATGTTTCTTCAACACCTAGTTTATTGAGAGTTTTTAACATGAAGGGATGTTGAGTTTTATCGAAGGCCTTTTCTGCATCTATTAAGATAATCATGTGGTTTTTGTTTTTAGTTCTGTTTATGCGGTGAATGTTTATTTATCTGCATATGTTGAACCAGTCTTGTATCCCAGAGATGAAGCTGACTTGATTGTGGTGGATAAGCTTTCTGATGTGCTGCTGGATTCAGTTTGCCAGTATTTTATTGAGAATTTTTGCATCTATGTTCATCAAGGATATTGGCCTGAAGATATCTTTTTTTCGTTGTCTCTTGGCCAGATTTTGGTATCAGGATGATCCTAGCTTCATAAAATGAATCTGGAAGAAGTTCATCCTTTCATTTGTTTGGAATAGTCTCAGAAGAAATAGTACTAGCTTTTCTTTGTACATCTGGTAGAATTCACTGTAAATTCATCTGGTCCTGGGCTTTTTTTTGGTTGGTAGGCTATTTATTACTGCCTCGATTTCAGAATTCGTTATTGGTCTATTCAGACATTTACCTTTTTCCTGGCTCAGTCTTGGGAGGGTGTATGTGTTCAGGAATTTAACCATTTCGACTAGATTTTCTGGTTTATTTGCATAGAGATGTTCATAGTATTCTCTGACAGTTGTTTCTATTTCTGTGGGGTCAGTGGTGATATTCCCTTTTTTTTTATTATTATTATACTTTAAGTTCTGGGATACATGTGCAGAAAGTGCAGGTTTGTTATGTAGGTATACAAGTGCCACAGTGGTTTGCTGCATCCATCAACCCATCATCTATATTAGGTATTTCTCCTAATGCTATCCCTCCCCTTATCCCCAATCCCCTGACAGGACCTGATGTGTGATGTTCCCTTCCCTGTGTCCATGTGTTCTCATTATTCAAGTCTGCCAATTATTCAACTCTGCCTTGTAGATTCTGGATATTAGCCCTTTGTCAGATGGATAGATTGCAAAAATTTTCTCCCATTCTGTAGGGTGCCTGTTCACTCTGATGATAGTTTCTTTTGCTGTGCAGAATCTCTTTAGTTTAATTAGATCCCATTTGTCAATTTTGGCTTTTGTTGCCATTGCTTTCGGTGTTTTAGACATGAAGTCCTTGCCCATGCCTATGTCCTGAATGGTATTGCCTAGGTTTTCTTCTAGGGTTTTTATGGTTTAGGTCTTACATTTAAGTCTTTAATCCATCTTGAGTTAATTTTTGTATAAGGTGTAAGGAAGGGCTCCAGTATAATTTTTTATTGCATCTATTTGATTCTTCTCTCTTTTCTTATTAGTCTAGATGAAGATCTAATATCTAGAATGTACAAGAAACTTAAACAAATGTACAAGAAGAAAATAAACAACCCATTGAAAAGTGGGCAAAGGACAGGAACAGACACTTCTCAAAAAACACATACACGTGGCCAACAAACATATCAAAAAAAAAGCTCAACATCACTGATCATTAGAAAACTGCAAATCAAAACCACAATGAGCTACCATCTCACGCTAGTCAGAATGGTGATTATTAAGAAGTCAAGAAATAACAGATGCTGGCGAGGCTGCAGAGAAATAGGAACACTTTTACATTGTGGGTAGGAATGTAAATCAGTTCAACCATTGTGGAAGACAGTGTGGCGATCCCTCAAAGACCTGCAACCAGAAATACCATTTGACCCAGCAATCCTATTACTGGGTATATACCCTAAGGAATATAAATCATTCTATTATAAAGATACATACATACGTATGTTCATTGCAACACTATTCACAATAACAAAGACATGGAATCAACTCCAGTGCTCATCAATGATAGACTGGATAAAGATAATGTGGTACATATACATCATGGAATAATACACAGCCATAAAAAGGAATAAGATCATGTCCTTTGCAGGGACATCAATGGAGCTGGAAGCCATTATCCTCTGCAAACTACCACAGGAGCAGAAAACCAAATATTGCATATCCTTACTTACAAGGGGGAGCTGAACGATGTGAACACATAGACACAGAGAGGGGAACAACACACACTGGGACCTGTCAGAAGGTAGGAGAGGAGAAAGCATCAGAAAAAAATAGCTAATTCATGCTGGGCTTAATACCTAGGGGATGGGTTGATAAGTGCAGCATATCACCATGGCACATGTTTACCTATGTAACAAACCTTCACACCCTGCATATGTACCCTGGAACTTAAAATATAAAAAAAAAATAAAAGAATAATCAGGCTCACGCCTGTAATCCCAGCACTTTGGGAGGCTGAGGCAGGCGGATCACGAGGTCAGGAGATCAAGACCATGCTGGCTGACATGGTGAAACCCCGTCTCTACTAAAAATACAAAAATTAGCCGGGAGTGATGGCGGGCGCCTGTAGTCCCAGCTACTCGCGAGGCTGAGGCAGGAGAATGACATGAACCCGGGAGGCGGAGCTTGCAGTGAGCCGAGATTGTGCCACTGCACTCCAGCCTAGGCGACAGAGCGAGACTCCGTCTAAAAAAAAAAAAGAAAAGAAAAATCAGGTGCCTTAACCATTAGCTGATGAGAAGGTAGACTTTATATTCTCTGTATAAATTAATGAAGCAAAGATACATGTTTAATTAGACAAAGCAAAATACTCTGAAGATTTAAAATTTCTGCAAAAAAGACATTATGGGTCTTTTAAAAAAAAAAAACATGGAATTCTAACATCCTTGATTTCTATTTCTTAGAGCATAGAGAACGAATTTATCCTAGACGTGTAATAAAACATCTAACTCAGATATTAGCAATTCTCAGTAAAGTACCCACAAAATATGAGCCTGTGACCAATTTAATTGTTCACAGTATTCTTTAAAGAATTTGAACTATATATACAAATAAGTTAGTTTTTTTATATGGTGTTATTTACCATAACCTTGTTTGTATTGATAGAAACCTTTCAAAATGTATGATTAGAATACCATAACCTTGTTTGTATTGATAGAAACTTTTCAAAATCTATAATTAGAATAGCATAACCCTGTTTGTGAATTCTGTTAAAGAAGAATGCTGGTGGTCCAAAAAGTTAATTTATGATTTTTCTAAAAGTCAATTGCATACAGCTATTTTCCATGTGGTAAGTTCATATGATCAGTTCATCCTGAAGTAGTAGCAAATGTTTTAGGTACTCATGGCAAAGAATGGGGAGTGAAATGTATTTCTGCTTTAACCCTCTAGGAAATTACTCTGATTTTTCAAGAAAAACAAAATTACTAACAGTGCTGATTCTTGCAATCAGGTTCCTGTCTCTGTTAATGGGACACTATCAACCCTAGGACTCAATCAGTAACTTGATTGGCACATTGGAATTATCCTTCCTAACATATACAATTAAACAAACCACAAATGCAAGTTGTATTGTCCTCCATGATGCGCAATATAAAACTGCTCTTATAGCTGTTTCTTTACTATTATGTATTTGTCCTTCTCAATGGACTGGGAGTCCTATAAGACACAAGACCATATCTCCCTCTCCCTCATTACATTTCCCTGGACACTTGGCACAATTTTTGACACATTTTAAGCTCTCAATGGGCGTTTGCTGAATTTAAAACAAATCTTCATGTCCTGTAAATTCAAACTCATTAATATATTTATAATCTGTTGGCCTCTCTTCATCTCCACTGTAATGGCTTTCATTACCATCCTGTCACTTCTAGCCTTACTTCTTTTCAATCTTTTCCCTGTTTTGCAGCCAGAGAGGCTTTTTTAACATACGTCTCTTATAATCCAGCCATAAGTTTAAGGGCCCTCATTGTCTCACTAATGCTCTTGTGATATAGCTATTGTTGTTGCTATTGTTTGTGGAAAACTGTAACTGTTCATTTTGCCACTTGGCTAACACCACCAGATTAATAATATCTCCTACTGAACCTCTGTATTCCAGACATATAGAACCACCTCTATGTTCTTGAATATGTTATTTATTTATTTACCTCTAAGGTTCATAGTATCTTCTTTGATGAAAACACCCTTCCATAAAACTCTGCTTGGCTAACACCAAATATTATCCATGTCTCAGACCAGATATCAACAATAAAATATGGATGCTATAAACTTTTATGATATAGTTTGAATATATGTTTCTCTCCAAAATTTATAGGTTGATAATCACCAATGTGATAGTATTAAGAAGTAGGACATTTAGCACATTGTTAGGTCATGAAGGCTTTGCCCTCATAAATGAATTACTGCTCTTATAAAAGGGCTTTAAGGGACGGGCATGGTGGCTCACGCTTGTAAACCAAACAGTTTAGGAGGCCGAGGCGAATGAATCGCTTGAGCTCAGGAGTTTGCAGCCAGCCTGGGCAACATGGTGAGACCCCCATCTCTACTAAAAATACAAAAATAATTAGCCAGGAGTGGTGTGCATGCCTATGCTCTCAGCTACTCAGGAGGCTGAGATGGAAGGATCACTTGGACCTGGTGAGGGAGGGGGTGGAAGTTGCAGTGAGCAGAGGTCGTGTCACTGCACTCCAGTCTGGGTGATGGAGAGAGTCTCTGTCTCAAAAACAAATAAATTAACTAATTATAAAACTAAAAGGGCTTTAAGGACCTACCTTGCCTCATTTTTGCCCTTCTGCCCCTTACATCATGTGAGGACACAAATATGTCACCATCTATGAAGAATGGGCTTGTGCCAAACACCAAATCTGCTGGAACCTTGATCTTGGACTTTACAACCTCCAGAACTGTGAAAACTAATTTTTTTCTTGTCTATAAATTACCCATTTTTAAGTATTTTGTTATAGCTGTACAAATGGACTTAGACAGAAATTGGTACCACAAAGTGGGGCCCTATTAGAACAGTTACCTAAGCATGTGAAAGCACCTTTCACATTACATGGGTAATGTGAAATGTGACTTAGACAGAAATTGGTACCACAAAGTGGGGCCCTACTAGAACAGTCACCTAAGCATGTGAAAGCACCTTTCACATTACATGGGTAACGGATAGAGGCTAAAAAGATGTCAATGTCCTAAAAGTAGCTATAGTGTATAACACAGCATTAAAAGCAATTCCAGAGAGGGCTCAGAAGAAGACAGCTGTAAGGAAAACCAAATGTTCTTAGAGATTATTTAAGTAGTCATGATCAGAATGCAAGTAGAAATATACACAATGAGGTCCATTTGGATGAGGCCTCAGATTGAAATGTGAAACAAGGTCCTGGAAACTGGAAGTCATCCTTTTTAGAAAATGGTAAAGAACATCGCTGATAGTGCATGTGTTCTAGTGTTTATTAAAAGAGGAACTTAGGAGCCACAGCTATCACATTTAGCAGAAGAAATAGCTAAGCAAAGTGTCAAAGGTGCATCATGGCTTCTCTCTTCTCTTGGTTGCCAATAGTAGAATGTGAGAAATTAGTTTAAGATGGAATTTATAATTAACAAGGAAGCAGAGAGGATGTCAGCAAGATGTCCACCTAGATCTGACTAACACTCCCCACACTACCCACCATGAAAGGTCCAAAACAATGAATAAACTACATTTTGATCATAGTGACTAAAGTGAAGCATTGGAGTACTGTAAGGGAGTTGTGGAAATGCTATAGAACACAGAAACTTAGGATGGCCACATACAGAAGGGAAGAAAACATCTCCCTTGACCATTGCATCCCTCCAGAAGAGAACAACGTGGAACAGGAAAGGACAGCTTACTGTGAGAACAAAAGGTACTCAAGAGGGCCTCAGTGGCCCCTATCACAGTTGCACAATTGCACACTTGCAGCCTTGGCTACTGGAGAATACTGTGGTGTTGGAGAGATGAATGCAGCTTAGGAAGCTGCCTGCAGTTCACACAACTGCTCTACTCCAGAGAAGATGCCCATGCTATGCCCTACCACCCATGGCCCAAGCTGCTGCTGTGCTGCATCAGAGCCACTGAAACAGGTACCCAGAGGAAATGCCACATTTCCTGCTGCTTGAGCCAACATGACACCCAGCCCCTTAGGGAACTGGATGCCCACTCAGTGCAGCAGGTAAGTTCAGCACTCTGACTCTAGGGAGCTGGACCTTGGGAACAGCAAAGAACCAGTGACCTGCCTCCAGGGACTTAGATCCCAAGGCCAGTGAAGAAGCAGCAGCATCCAGCACCTCAGCCTCTAAGGACCTGGAGCCAGCCCTGGTGTAGCAGAGTAGTCATGGCCAACAGTAGACAACATGATGCCCTGTCCCCTGGGGAAACTAGGCCCCAGCCTAGCAGAGCAACTGTGTTCCCAGGTGCCAGAGCTGACATGGCATACTGTCACCCAAAGAAGCCAAGACCTGCCTAATCTGTGTCACCTCACCCTCTTGGCCAAACAACCACAGTGTGCAACATCTCTGGTGCTGGTGGATTGGCCGTCCAGAGTATGTGATGCTGGGGCACCATACCTCCCTTGGAAGTGGAGTCATTATTGCACTACTCTCCACTCTGTGAAGTCTAAGCTACATCTGTGCTCAGTTGCTCCTGTGTTTTTTGCATCTAAAAGCACCCAGCCTCACAGAGCCTGGGCCACTGCTGTGTCCCACCATCAAAGGGTTCAGAGTCACCACTACATAGTATCTATCTCCTCTCCTGGTGACTGATATGCCACTATGCCTGTTGGCTCTGGAACTTGAATTACAGCTGTGTACTGCTCCCCAGGACCTGACCCTATGAAACACTTTTTTTATTCCCCTCAGAGTCATCCAGTGCTATGCCCTGACTCCCAGGATTTTATCTGATGCTCAAAGCAACTTGCCCTACTGTACTGGGACCCAGATTCCCCAGAGTATAGGACACCAAGGTAGTTAGGGTGCCCGAGCAGCCATGACCACTCTGCTGGACCTGGGCTCTAGTTCTTTGGAGGGTGAGGTGCTGGGAAACCCCCAGGATGAAAGTTATAGGTACATAACTGCCCCTTAGGCCTGAACTAATAGGGGACTAACTGAGAATCACTGTCTTCATCTTTGTGGGAGAGCTACTTCTACCAATGTCTTAGAGAGTGAATCTATGCCCATGTCAAAGCTGCCATAATAGTTCAGCAAAGCACTGAGCCAAGAACCCTAGCTCAACAGCTACTCTGAGGACTTGTCCCCTGAAACACAATGCTACGGCGGCTGCCTGTGAGCTACGTATCCTTCAGAAGTGAAGAAGAAATAAAGTATTTCCCAGATAAACAACAGCTAGGGAATTCATCACCATTACACTAGCCTTATAAGAAATGGTTAAGGGAGTTTTTTTTTTTTTTTTTGACTAGAAAGAAAAGGAGAGTAATTACTATCATGAAACCATATAAATGAAGAAAACTCACTGGTAAATGTAAATGTAGTAGTGCCAAATTTAGAATATTCTAAGAATATTTAGAATATTCTAAGAATATTTAGAATATTCTAAGAATATTTAGAATATTCTAAGAATATTTAGAATATTCTAAGAATATTTAGAATATTCTAAGAATATTCAGAATATTCTGTCATTACCATGAAAGTGTATAAATCTTGACAATCTCTATGAAAGTTAAAAGTCAAAATAGTCAAAAATAACTAAAGCTACAATAAGTTTGTAAGGAATACACAAAATAAAACAATATAAATTGTGACAACAAAAATATAAATGGTGAGAAGTGAATAAAAGTTTACAGTATTTGTATGAAACTGGAGTGAAACTATTACCAGCTTAAAATCATCTATTATAACTACAAGAAGTTTGATGGAAGCCCCGTGGTAACCACAAGGCAAAAATAAACGGATATGCTATAACAAGAAAAAGAAAGGAATCAAAGCATAGCACTACATAAAATCACCAATCACAAAGGAAGACAATAAAAGAGGAAGAATGAAAGAAAGGACCTACAAAACTCACAGAAAACAATTAACAAAATGGCAAGAGTAAATCCTTACCTATCAACAGTAACCTTGAATATAAATGGCTCAACTCTCCCATCAAACATTATAAAATGTCTGAATAAATTAGGAAAAAAAAATTTCAACTATATGCTACCTATGAAAGACCAATTTTAACTTTAAGTACACACATTGGTTCAAGGGGGACGGATGGTTGAAAATATTCCATCCATATATTAACCAATAGAGAACCAGAGTGGCTATACTTAAATCAGTAAAATATATTTTGAGGCAAAAATTTTCACAAGAAACAAAGTCATTTTTTAATAGTAAAGAGTTAATCCATCTAGAGAACATAACAATTATAAATACATATTCATCCAAAATCAGAGCACTAAAATATATAAAGCAATTTTAATAAACATGAAGGAATAGATAGCAATACAACAATAGCAAGGGATTTCAATATTCCACTTTCAAAAATGGATAAAACAACCAGACAGAAAATTAATAAGGAAATTAATTAAAGTATACCTTAGACAAAATTGACCTAAAAATACATATGGAACACTTCATCCAATATCAGCAAAATATACATTTTTATAGTGCACATGAAGCATTCTCTAGGATAGACCATAAATTAGGCCACAAAACAAGTCTTAACACATTCAAAAAGATTGAAATTTTATCCTGAATTATTTCTAGTCACAGCAGTATAAATCTATAAATCAATGACCTGACAAATCTTGAAAAATTCCAAAATTTGTGGAAATTTAACAACATGCTATTGGACAAACAATTATTCAAAGAAAATATGAAAAGTTACATTTAAAAATATCTTGAGACAAATGAAAATGGAAACACAATACTCTAAAACCTATGGGATGCAGCAAAAGCAATTTTAAGAGGAAAATGTATAGTAATAAATGTCTACATTAAAGAAAGAAAGACTAAAATAAATAGCCTGACATTATGCTTCAAGATACTAGAAAAAGAACAATGTTAATCCAAAGTTAGGAGAAGAAAGAAAATAATACAGATCAGAACAGAAATAAATGAAATGATGGTTAGAAAATAAAAATTAAAAGAAAACCAAGAGTTTGGTTTTTTGAAAAAATAAACAGAATTGACAAAACCCTAGCTAGACCAACTAAGATAAAGAGAGAAAACTTAAATAAATAAAATTATAAATGAAAGTAAAGAAATTATGACAGGTGCCTCAGACATGAAAATAAGTATAAGGGACTATTTATTAAAAATTATATGTTGGCCAGGTGTGGTGGCTCACGCATGTAATCCTAACACTTTGGGAGGCTGAAGCGGGCAGATCACCTGAGGTCAGGAGTTTGAAACCAGCCTGGCCAACATGGTGAAACTTTGTCTCTACTAAAAATACAAAAATTAGCTGGGCATGGCAGTGGGCGCCTGTAATCCCAGCTACTTGGGAGGGAGGCTGAGGCAGGAGAATCACTTGAACCCCAGGGGGCGGAGGTTGTAGTGAGCTGAGATCGCGCCACTGCACTCCAGACTGGGTAAAATCGAGTGAAACTCTGTTTCACTCTAGACTTTGGGAGTCCAGAGTGAAATATATATATTTGTCACAAACATATATATATATATATGTTTGTGACACACAAACTGGATAAACTGGAAGATATGAACAAACTCCTGGAAAAGTATAAACTACTAGTATTGATTTAGGAAAAAATAGGAAGCTTGAAGAACCCAGTAAGAAATAAAAAGATCAAAGTATTAGTTAAATACCTTCCAACAACAATAAAAAACCCAGTAGCACATGTCCCCTCTGGTGAATTCTAAAAAAACATTCAAGTAAGAGATTGTACCAATGCTTCTTAAACTCTTTCAGAAGCAAAGCTAGAAGTTATCTCTATGTTCAGGTGACATAATCTTGTATGCAAAAACCTCAAATATTCCACAAAAGAACTGTTAGAACAATAAGCAAACCCAAAAACGTTGCAAGATCCAAAATAATCAAATCACAAAAGTAATAGCCTCTCTATAAAAAAACCTAGCTGAAAAAAGCAGTTTTTAAAAATTTTCATTTATGATAGTATATAAAAACATATAAATAAATTTAAACTATCAGGTGAAAAATTTGTACAGTAAAAACTATAAAACATTCATGTAAGAAATTGAAAAAGAAGAAAAAATTGAAGAAGATACAAATAAATGAAAAGCCGGCTCATGTTCATGGATCATAATAATTAATTTTGTTAAAATAGTTAGACTACTAAAGCAATATGCAGAATATGCAAATTCAATGCAATCCCTATCAAAAATTCCAAAGCAATTTTTCACAAAAATAGAAAAAATATTCTAAAATTTGTATGAAACTACAGAACATTCTGAATAGCAAAAACAATACTGAGAAAGGTAAACAAAGTTGGTAGCATCCCAGTATCTGACTTCAAAATGTATTCCAAATCTATAGTAATCATAACAGTGTGGTATTGGCATATAAACAGAAACATAGATGGATGAAATACAATACATAGCCCAGATTTAAGTCCAAACATATACAGTCAACTAACTTTTGACAAGGGCAGCAAGAAGACAGCATGAGAAATGAATTATCTCTTCAATAAATTGTGGTGAAAAAACTATTTCCACATGCAAAGAATGAGACTGAAGAACCTTATTTTACACAATGGACAAAAATCAACTTAAAAGGAATAAAAGACCTAAATGTAAGATCAGAAATGATAAAACTTCTGGAAGAGAACATAAGGAAAAAATATCTTGGACATTGGCCTTGGCAATGATTTTTTTTTTGAAAATCATATCAAAAGCTCAAGCCACAAAAGTAAAAATAAATAAATATGATTACATGAAACTAAAAAGCTTCAGCTCAGAAGAGGAAACAATCAACAAAATGAAAAGCTGATCTATAAACTTGAAAAAATATTTCAAAATCACTTATCTGATAAGAGGGTAATATCTAAAATTTATAAGAACTCTTATAACTCAATAGCAGAAAAAACCAATAATCTGAACAGACATTTTTCTAAAGAAGGCCTAAAAATGGCCAACAGATATATGAAAAGGTTTTAACATCAATAATCATGAAGGAAATAAAAATTAAAACTACTGTGTAATATTACATTATATGTATTAGAATAGCTATTTTTAAAAGGAAAAGAGAAAAGTGTTGGTGAGAATGTAGAGACAAAGGAATCCTAGCACTCTATAGGTGATAATGTAGATTTTTGCAGCCATTATGCAGAGTGGTGTGGAAGTTTCTAAAGAAATTAAATCTAGAACTACCATATGACCCAACAATCTTTCTTCTGGGTATACATTCAATGAATATGAAATCATCATATCATAAGAATATCTGCACTCTCATATTCACTGCAGCATTATTCACGGTAGCAAATATATGGAAACATCTAAATGTCTGTCAATGGACAAATGAATAAATAAATATATGCATATGTTTATACATATCATCCTTTAAAGAACGGCAGTTCTGCCATTTGCTACAACATGGATGAATCTGGAGGACATTGTGCTACTTGAAATAATCCAGACACACAAAAAAAAATGTATTGCACAATTATACTGATATGTGGAATCTAAAAAAAACAAATATATAGACATAGAGAATAAAACAATAGTTACCAAGGGCAGTGGGGCAGAAAATGAGGAGATACAGGTCAACATATACAAATGAGCAGATATGTAGGATGAACAAGACTAAACATTTCACATACAACATGAGGACTTTAGTTGATAAAATGTATTTTGTTAGGGATTTTTGTAAAATAAATAGATTTTAGCTACTTTTGTCACAAAAAAAGGTAACTACATGACATAATAAATATGCTAATTTGTTTTATTATAGTAATCACTTTAATATCTATATGTACCCCATAACATCATGTTGTAAAATACAAATATACACAATAAAATTTATCTTAAAAACAGGAGGATGGGTGCAGGGGAAGTAGAGGTTAAAGATTTGGGAAAGTCTCGGCCTTAAAAGGCATGTTAGGGAGAGTATACCAAGGTTATGGCCAAAGGAATATTTGAAAAGGAGAATTATATGAATAGAAAGAAGCCAAATAATATTCATGAAGACAGTAGAAGAGTGATCATTAAGGCATTTTGGAGATCTTTGAGGCTGCCATTCCCATCACAGGTCCAGAGTGCTAAGGTCTTGATGGTAGAATGATGTCAATGGACAGGACCTGGGTGCCAGTGGGACCTCTAGGCTGGCTGTCCCAGCTGCCTTAAGTTTCTGCTCCATGTATTCTGGAGCAGCACTCCTTGGCTGCCCCAGCTGTGGCTCAAACAGTCCCCTATGTACCTCAGGCTGCCACTGTGGAGGAAACAAGAGGTAAACCTTGGTGGCATCCACACGGTGCTAACTCTGCAGGTGCACAGAGTGCAAGAGCTGGACAGGCATGGCTGCCTCCACCTGGATTTCAAAAGGTGCTTCAGAGAGCCTTAGAACCCAGGCAGAGGACTGTCACAGGGGCCAAGCCACCACAGAAAGCCCCACTAGGTTGGTGATGGGGCTGCCACTAGGATGCCAGACCAGTAGAGCAATAGGAAAGCAATTTCAGCCTGGGAGAGACTCGGGCATAGGACTCCAAGACTTAGAACTTCTGTATGGTTTGCTCCCAGCAAAGCCATGGGGATAGTGTTTCTGGGAGCCTAGGGAGCCAACCCTTACCCCAGAATTGGAAAGGGACCTGTTATTCCTTGCTTCTTTTCTATTTCTGCCTTTTAGAATGGAAATGTCTATTCTATGTGTGTCCTACCACTGTATTTTTGGCAGCATATAACTTGTTTGATTTCACAGTCTCACAGCTGGAGAGCAATTTGCCACAGGATAAACAGTACCAAATCCAAAACCCAACAGAACACACAATAAATCTCATAACTTGAGAATAATCTTCTTTAACTTTATGTCGTACCTTATGGACATATTTGTTTCAGGCTATTCATAATTTATTTTTATAGTGTAAATTTAGTAAGCTCTATTTTTCAAGAAATCTGATAATTTCATGTAAAGTAGCAAATTTATTGATATAGTGTTGCTCATAATATGTGCTTTTATTGTTTGTAAGATCTGTGATGGTACCCCTCTTTCATTATTTAAACTGATAGTTTGTGTATTTTCTTTTCTTCTTGATTATACTTGCTAATTGATTGTCATTTTTAAAATCTTTTAAAGGAACCAAATGTTGTTTTACTAATATTGTATATTGGGTGTCTGCTTTGTATTTCACTGATTTCCTATTCTACCATTATTTTTAAATTTTCTTTTACTTTCTTTGAGTTTCCTAATGTTTAATACTAGGTCATCTTAAACCTCTCTTTACTTCTAACATAAGAATTTTAAGCTATAAATTTCACACTACAGACTACTTTAGCAGTAAACCACACATTTTCATATGATTTTATTTCATTATCACTCAGTTCAAAATATTTTCTGTGCCTCCTTGTAAATGATTATTTGACACTGATTTTCTCTGGAGACTGTTTATTATTTTGTAAGTGTATTAATCCTATTGATTATTTCTGTTGTGGCAAAAATATATTTAATCCTGTGAAATAAATTATTGAAAGTATGTACAAGCATATGAATTACCTTCACCAATGTCCATGGACACGTTTAAAAAAGTGTATACTTCATATGTTGAAGCTTTTAATTTTTGGTTGTATATGTTTAAGGTATATAATGTTTAAGGTATACAAAATCATGTTATGCTATATATATGAATAGTTAAAAGGTTACCAGAATGAA
Source organism: Pan troglodytes (assembly GCF_028858775.2). Taxonomy (NCBI): domain Eukaryota; kingdom Metazoa; phylum Chordata; class Mammalia; order Primates; family Hominidae; genus Pan; species Pan troglodytes. Next base: position 61,917,575 of record NC_072412.2, on the reverse strand, counting down.
GCAAATAATAATATTCAGTAACTCACATGGTTATCTATTCATTTTGATTTTTGGAAACAGCTGCTAAAGAATTTTGTTTAGCATGAAATTAAAATATAGTACAACTTTATCACCAATATCCTAATGTTATACATTAGATCTGTAGACTTATTCATTCCAATCGTCTTGTACGTTGTGTCCTCCAAACTACATCTCTCCATTTTCTCCCTGACTCATGCCCTTGGTAATCATTATTTTGTTCTCTATCTCTGTTGTTTTTGACTTTTTTAAAAAAAGATTTTGCATGTAAGTGAGATCATGCAATATTTTTCTTTCTGTGTCTGGTTTAATTCACTTAGCATAATGTCCTTTAGGCTCATTCATGTTTTGGCAAATGATAGAATCATTCTTATTTTTTAGGGTTTAATAATATTTTGTAGTATATTAAAGACCTGAATAGACATTATTATACCAGAGAAGACATAAACATAGCCAGTAGGTATATGAAAGGTGTTTAACATTAGTAATCATCAGGGAAATGCAAATCAACACCACTATGAGATAACACTTTATACCCATTAGGATGGCTATTATCAGAAAGTCAAAAAATATCTACTCTTTTAACATTTTTCAAAATACAATATATTAACTATAGTCATTATGTTTTGCAATATATCTCTTGAATTTATTGCAATTATTTTAAAGATAAAAGATAAATGTTGGTGAAGCTGTAGAGACAAAAAAGAACTTTTGTACTCTGTTGGTGGGAATATAGGTTGATACAACTTTTCTGGAAAGTGGTATAGAGGTTTCTAAAGAAACAGAAAATAAAAATACCATAATACCCAGTAACCCTTCTTCTGTGTGTGTATCACCCCCAAAATGAAATCACCACTTCATATCTATCTGCACTCCCATATTTATTGCAGCATTATTCAAAATAGCCAAGATATGGGAAGAACTGAAGTGTCTATAGACAATTGCATTAATGAAGAAAATTATCTTCATTAAAATCTTAATTTTAATTCTCTGGCAATATTATTTGCCTTGAAGTTTACTTGGTTGATCATTAATAAAACCATTCTTGATTTTTTAACGCAAAATTTGGCCATGATATATGTACTTTCAAGTAGTCTGTGTTTATATTTACAGTGCTTCTATTACTAACAAGAAACAGTTGAGCATTTCTTAAGAAAATCCAGGCTACCTTTTCCTTTTAATTGGTGTTTAGTCTATTCAAATTTAATGTGATTGTTGTTGAGGTTGGTATTCAGTCTGTTATTTTGTTATCTGATTTTTACAAGTCTCCTCCCCATTCTTGATTTCTACTGAGATGATAAAATGTTTTTTTAGGAGTCTGTGCTATCTCTTCTACCGTCTTATGAATATCCTTTTTTGTATGTATTAGAAGTTTCCCTACATAGCCCATTATGTATCATTAACTTATCACAGTTGACCCTGAAACAACATTATTTCATTTCAAAAATAATGTAATAAATCACATTATGATATCTTTTATTCTTCTTGATGTTTTTACCATGAATTATTATATGTAAATTAATTTTTAGAATCAAAGAAAATTGAATTCTTATGGCAAACGTCAGAAGGAGGAGAATAAAAGCAATGAAGATTTTTATTAATGATACATACTTAGGAAAGTGACTATCTCTGATGGATGGATAATATGATCAAATAAGATAACTATGGGCTTTGTATTAGTAATAGCTTATGCATTTAGTAACATGGCTCATTTTAAATTGTTTGAAATATCTAATATAAACAAAAGAATAATGACAAAAAAATGAGTTACATCCAGTTTTCCTGGTATAGAAAACATGCCCACTATATATTAAATACTAAAATGCATTTCAGCACACGTGTATTTCATGTTTGAGTGTGCATAGAAACTGAAAATATATGCTAAAATATTAATCGTAATTATTATTACTAGAATTCATTAAACTCACACTTTCAAGCTAATATAATATTTTTTTTTACTTTTGGATGTGATAACTGCATTAACAAAAACATATAAGATTTAAAAATTAGGATGAAATCAACCAAAGGGAAGCAGAGAACAGTGAAACTAAAACTAAAAAACAATCTATTATAAATATTTTTATAATATCAAGAATTTTTAAAGTGTTTGTAGTCTGAGTAACTAGAACCAGTAAAGACAAAGAGATTGGAAGATATAAGAAATATTTAATATCATTTATAGTAATTTGTCCAGATGATGTTATATAAGAAATGATATCCACTTCACTGACCAACTCTGCATTTGTTCTATACATAACTACTGTGACAGAGAGTCTTCCCTGATTTTGGTAAGATTCTAAAACTCTCGACATCCTTCTCCTTGCTTTAACTATGTATCTTTATTTTTAATTTCAATCTAACACTTCAATTAAAGGCATATATTTGAATTAATTTTTCTGATTTTTGACCTCATCACTTCCACTTAGATGCAACTTCTATTTCTTATTGGCTGTATATCAAAATTTATTTGTAAGTTGAGGTATGGAGAGAGAGAAATATAATAGAATTCTTACTTAATGGATTCTACTTTGTAAATGAGAAGTCTAGTTCATCTACAAAAGATAAAGAAGAAAGAATTTAAAGAAATAGGCAAATATCTAGAATAACTATTGAGAAAAAGAACAATAAGATATCAAGCAGCAATGAGTCACTTATAGATCTGTCATTCCACTTTCAAATAAATCATATTTATCTGGTGCAGTCTATGGCCCCATGGAAGACACTTATTTCCTCAGATTTTGTTTTCAACCTTTTCAATTCTGTGTTTCTCTTTCTCTTGCCTATTCTAGTTCCCACTATCCTCTTCTCAGACATACTATGTTAATATTTCCCAATATGAATTTCCTACTAAAAGTGGATTTTTTTAAGAATAAAAAGATAAAATTGAAATACTGTGGTCAACAAGTGAGTAATAGAAAACAATACATCTGTTTTCCCAAGGACATAACTTACACATATTATGACCAAAGAACAATACTGCTTCCTTACTTGCTTACTATTTTAATGTTATTGGAGAGCAAAGGGTCTGTTCCTTTGAACCTGCCTCTAGTTACATGCAAGTATTATGACTTACTGTTACTAAGGCTTATTATTTGTCTTTCAAGGAATGTAATATAATCATTTCTAACATCTCTCCTATTAAAAACAGTTGTCTCCAGTGTATCTGAAACACTCTTAAGTCTTCCAGAATAGATTGAAGAAAGAATCGTGAAGCTTTGGGGAAAAAAAATCTCAACAGCTTAAACAACTGTTAATATTTTATTACTGCTTAATATGGTTTTGGACCAAGAGTATACTTTCAGAAAAAGAAATATTCATTAATTGATATCTCTATGCTAGATTGATGACTACAGGATAGATACAAAAGTAGTACCAACCCAAGATAGTTAGTCCTCCCTGATTTTGGTGAGATTCTATAGTTCTTATATCCTTCTTCTTGTTTTAACTATGTACCTTTATTTTAAATTTTAAACTAACCCTTTCAATTAAGGACACAAATTTTTCTGAATTTTGACAGTTATGACTTACTCTTCGATGGACCTTCTATTTTGTGTAGCCTGCTAGCCAAAAGTTCTCCAAATGTCTAATAGTGGAGAAATTAAGCTCTTATGGGCAATAGGCATAGCCTTCAGCTTAATGAATCAGACAAGACTAAGTGAGGTCTCAAGATATATTTAATTGCATTATGAAGGAGAAAACACAGAAAAAATGTCCTCCATTTATGATTATCTTCCCTAAATGCTTTATTATGTGACAATGTTTATTCATGTATTCATTAATTTGACTAATACTTAATGAGTTCTTAAAGGCCATGCACATTTCTAAGCAGTGAATGAGACATGCAAAGTCCTTGCTTTCATGAGGATAACAGAAAACAAACAAGTCAATAAATAAATACTTAATGTTAAAACAAGTAGTGAAAAATGCTATGAAATATACTGAAATAAATTTGTATACTTCATTACGCACTGTTATATTAATTCCCTATAGATTTAAACATTCTTATAACATTAAAATACCATTTTTTTTTTTTGAGATGGAGTCTCGCTCTGTCACCCAGGCTGGAGTGCAGTGGTGTGATCTCGGCTCACTGCAACCCCTGTCTCCTGGGTTCAAGTGATTCTTCTGCCTCAGCCTCCCAAGTAGTTGGGACCACAGGTGCGCACCACCATGCCCGGCTAATTTTTGTATTTTTAGTAGAGACAGGGTTTCACCATATTGGTCAGGCTGGTCTGCCTCGAACTCCTGACCTCGTGATCTGCCTGCCTCGGCCTCCCAAAGTGCTGGCATTACAGGCATGAGCCTGGCCTTAAAAAGCAAAACTTTTAAATAATTTGACCAGCCCCACAATCAATTCTAGAAACACAATCACATCTACTCAGCTCCAAGCTTCCTGTTTTTGCATTCTGATCTCAGTTTCAATTAAAATGGTCAACTATATGGATATATTTGGACATATCAATTCTAGGTAGAAGCTTATGGCAAATCTCATCTTCCTATTATCATTCTACCTGAAAACTTTCCAATCACAAAACAGCAACTCTTCTTACAATTGAATTATGTTGTATTTAATTTGTTTTTAGCCATATCACCTTGATTTTCCTCCTCATCTGATACAGGTTATGTGGCAAATGCCCTATTGATGACCATTCTATGTTAGAGTAGCCATGTCCCTCATTCAGAGTATTTAGTTTATGCTACTGAAAACTATTTATAAGCCATTTCATTGTCTTCTTTCATTTTATATTCTTTGCCAACTAATATCTCTACATATACTTAGGTACCTGTAACTTCCCAATTTTCTGTTTATTTGTTTTCCATATAAAGACCTGCTATGTTAGTTGTTCAGTCTTACTTAAAATATGAAGCATTATATACATTATGCTTTATTTTTTATTGCTGATTTGTGTCCCAAACTTCAAAATAATATGTTTTTCATTCTTGAATGTGTTCTATTGAATAGCAAGTGCTACTTTAGAACTTTTGTCATATTTAAATGATCATTATTTCAATGTGTTAAAAATACTCATGATGATGAATTTCACAAATAAAATTCTGAACTCCTTCTCTAGAAGTCATCCTAAGTTATTTCTTTTGATAAATTATTCACTAGGATCAATCTTGAAGTTATTACTGGGCATCTTGAACCCACAGAGAGCAGCTAATTAGTGTGAGTAAAGGTGTTAACCAGAGTGTAGGCCATAGCTATGTGCACTTTCAGTACAAAAATTCCTAGAGAGGTCATCTAAAAAGACACTTATTAACCAAGTCCCAAAGAGCTAGGAGTAACCAACTCCTGTTCTATTGCAATGTAGATGGATTTTTGATGTCAAGTGAGTACCAGGGATCCAGGAAAGACCTTAATGGTAGTGTGACAGGTATGGACCTGTGAGAATTGTTTTTACTTCTAAGCCTTTAGAAGTATACAGCTTCACTAAATAATACAGCAAACATTCCCATTAAAAAACTTTGAAAACTTTGGTCATTATTAGGTCAAATGTGTCAGTGGGAAGGCCAGAAACAGAAACTACAATTTTTTTTCAAGTCTCCTGGTGAAATCCTCATTTGAATATTTTCTTATGATGTAAATTATTCAACAAGAATTATTCAATTATTCTAAGAGAATAACAAATGCATTTTAAAAATTGAGGTAAAATTTATACAACATAAAATTAGCTTTTGAAATTTAAAGTTCAGTAGTATTAACAAAATTGTTCAACCACCCCCATATCTATAACAAGTTCCAAAATATTATTATCATTTCAAAATAAAACCCCTCACTCATTAAGTAATCATTTCCTATACCTACCTTCTCTCAGTACCTGGCATCACTAGTTGGCTTATGTCTCTATGAACTTACCTATTCTGGATATTTCATATAAATGGAATTATACAATATGTGACATTTTTAGTCTGCCTTTTTTTACTTTGCATAATGTTTTTGTGGATCTTCTGTCATAACATGTATCAGTACTTCATTCCTTTATATGGTTGAATAAAATTCCATTTTATGGTTATACCATATTTTGCTTATCTATTGATCTATTAATGACATTTGGGTTTTTTCCAACTTTTAGGTGTTATGAATAGTGTTGCTATGAATATTTGTGAACACATTTTGGTTTGAATATCTGCTTTCAATTATTTGAGGTATATACTTGGAATGGAATATTGATCCTATGGAAATTTATGTTTAAATCTTAGACTAACCGTAAAATTGTTTTTCAATTTTTATTGCTGTACAATTTTTATTCCCACCAGCAATGTATGAGGGTCTCAATTTCTTCATCTTTTTGCCCACACATGTTATTTTTTCTTATTTATATATTATTATAGCTCTTTTCCTCCTTCTCTGGCTAGAAAATTTCAATGATTCTATTGTCAAGTTTGCTGATTTTTCTTCTGTATACTCAAATCTGATGTTGAATCCCTCTAGTAAAATTTTTATTTTAGTCTTTGTATTTTACAACTGTAGCATTTCCACTGGGTTCCTTTTTATAATTTTCATCTCTTTACTGATTTTTCTCTACTTACCAAGACACCATTCTTCTGACTTCCTTTAGTTCTTTCTGATTTTTGTTAGCTCTTGGCATATTTAGTACAGTTGATTTAAGATCTTTGTCAAGTAAATCTAATGTCTATGCTTCCTCAAGAAGTTTCTGTTAATTTTTTATTTGAATGGGCTCTAGTTTCTTGTTTGTTGGATTTTTTTATTTTTAGTTGAAAACTGAACAATTTGAATATTATAATGTGGCAACTCTAAAAATTAGATTGCCTTCACCCTACTCGTCTTGTTTTTATTTCTTGCTATGATTTTAGTTTTTGTTTGTTTAGTGACTTGTTAAGTCTGTATTTTTTGTTATGTGTAGCCTTCAACATCATTATTCTTTAAGTTGTGGTCAGCTAGTGTTTTGACAGAGAATGTTTTGAATGTTTGCAATCCAACCAAAATCTAAACAAACAAACAAAAAAGAAGACGAAAAAAGAAAGGAAAAAGAAGTAGAAAGAAACAAAGAAAGCAAATGAAGAAAGAAGAGAAAAGAAAAATAGAAAAATTTCTTTAAGTCTTTGCACATTGTCCTCGTGTTGAGGCACTCCTTCAAAACTTAGCTGATGATTTACAACTCTGCCTTAGCCTTCACTTGCTGCTTTTGCTAAGCCTAAATATAGGCCAGAAGTGAATACACAGGGTTTTCTCAAGTCTTTTCTAAGCATGTTTTCTACCCAACGCATGCATATGGATTTCTAAATTCCCCTGTATGAATGAGAATATTTAGTACCCTAATTTTCCAATTAAACACTCTTCTCAGCTTTGGCTTCTAGATATTTGCTGTATCTATTATTTGTTTCAACTGTAAGCTTTTATTCTAGGCAAAAATAGGTTATTCTTTGGTCTTACAATGTTTTTGAGTAATGTGTTCTTTAAAGCTGCCATTCCACTCTGAGAGGTTCTAGGGTAAATGCGGCAAATGGTAGCACCTTGCATAATTTTTTCAGTGAGTTCCTAGACAGGTTAGAATAGACAAGTACAATTTTTGTATAAGAAGGTCTTCTCTGTTCTCTCCAGAACCAATAATATAAGGGCCTCAAAATGGAAACATGAGTAGCCATCTTCAAGATTAATGCTGAGCCAGGGATCCTGGTAGTGTAAGAGCAAGTAAAAATTTTGCAAAGTTTCCTAGTATTTTTAGTTGCCTTTTTCTGATACAGCATTCTCTCAGTTGCTGTAAAGTTTTGACTATTTTTCAGAGTTCTGACAAAGTTGATTCTGACAGATGTTACTGAATTTTTCAGTATGTGTGTGAAGAATTTGGCCCTTGAAGCTACCTAGTCTGCTATTCACTGACATACGTGACACATATTTTTAGGTGCATTCAATTAATGGTAGTTTCTAATTACTGTTTGCCTATTTCTTGCTGTGCATGTATTTTGTATATTATATTGAAATAATATAACATTGGCTCATCTCATGATAACACAAATCAGATTAGTCCAAAAGTTTAATTGCTTGTGAATCAATGAAAAGGCAAGAAAGAATAATATCTAGAAAGATGTGTGATTTTTTTTGTAATTATTTTCAAACTCCACCTATGGAAAATGGTGTGGCATATTTAAAAATTCAGATATTCAAAGGATATTAAGGAGCAACCCAAATCTTTTCCATTTCTATAGTTTTAAAGCATTCTAAAATTTATTAATATAATTTTCTATATAAATACAGAGTTAACCAATATAATTTTTAAAGTTTATCATTTCTCACTTCCAACCCTTTCTGTGTCTTGCTGTTTAGAATTGTGAAATATTTGTGTTTAGAAATTCTAAACACTTCTGATCCACCTTCAGTTATAAACATTTATTACTGAAATAAAAATTATATCTCCAAGAAACTAAGATCATTCAGTTTTATTTAGTAAGTGTTTAATTAAACAGTTACTCTATCAGGTACTGAGTTAGGCACTGGGAATAGAATGATAAATGAAGTATGCCCTTGAAGAAGTTCACAATTCAGCAGAGGAAAGTAAAGTAAATTGTTGTGAGCCTTTAGTGGTCCCAGGGAGAGAAATTCTGGAACTTATAATTTTGAATAAACCTTTTGCAACCATATTAAAATGCTTTTCTTTCTACTTTTTTACACTACATAGTGCAAAGTCCATTTAGTATAAATTTTCATTTCTAAACATAATGAACCTATTTAATATTTTAAAATAAGCATATATAACAGCATATTAAAAATCATAATTCCATTGGCAAAGCACAATAAATCATTCATAATGCATCTGATAAGTTGAAGATTCTTTATAATAAAATATTTGGCAAACAATTAGCAATGACAGTGAGTTAACTAATCAAATAAATTGTATTGTGATTAATTTTTTAAGTAAAAAGACAATTTTCATAGCTGTAGCCTAAGTACAATGCATTTTCTTCTTTTAAGTCTAAAATTAGAAAATGCCAAATTCTGACTTCATTTTAGAGATGCCTGCTTACAATAGGGCTAGATAAGAAACCAAATTGAAACAAAACTATAGATAAAAACTTCAAATCTTTTTTTTCAATTCAAAGCCATTGAACGTATGACTACTCTTGTCATCTTTTAAAAAAATCCATTATCCCCACTATGCACATATTGTCAACAAATATTATCAGATTTATGCGGTTTTTAATCTGGGTCCATTTCTTGAATCAGATTTACTTTCTTTATAATGTTATTATTGAAAGAAAATGGTTGGCAAGATGGCTATTAAACTTATTTAAAATTTTTAAAATCTAAACTTTCCCTACTTGGCAATTTTTTTGTGCCATTGCTGTCACTCCTGAAAACACAACTACTTATGTACTTTATTTTTCTATGTAGTTATTCTTTTAAATCATTAATTTTTCTCTAATACATGGCTGGTAACATGTCATAATGTAGCATGTTAAATGCCAAATTACTCTCCAAGTAGTTGAAGCATTAGAAAGATGTGAAATCACTCATCTAGATAATATATTATATAAGTCAAGCTCAAGAACACACAGAATAAGCTCATAAAATTAATGAAGGCCATGTATAAAGGCCATACCAAATAGAAACATTTTTGTTAATCTATCAACATTAATGGAGTTCAGTTATTTTAAGTTAGAACAAGTATTCAACATGAAAAACAAAATAATCTTATATAAATACAAGATTTCAGCTTTTATCATGAAATTAGGTCCTTTATTATTCAATCATTATTCTGCTAGTATTAATAATTGATTTTCCCTCTTGAATAGACTTTACTTTTTAGCATGGTTACAGGTTCTCAGCAAAACTGAGCAAAAAATACAAAGTTCCCATATATCTGTACTCCCTCATGTACACAGCCACCCCCACTATCACAAACTACCATCACAGTGGCATATTTGTTATAATTGTATAAGAGCTTTATTTTGAACCAGTTTCATTTATACAAGCAGATAATTTTATATCTGCAACCACTCCTACATGGATGTAGTATGCATTAAGTAATAGAAACTTTGAATGTAATTTTGGTTTCACATGCCTTTTTTACCATTATGTCTATTTATAAAATAAACAATGCTTATACTTCATATAACTTATGTTAAAAACATATGATAAACGTTAATTAATAATTTGTGTAACTTTCTCTTCTCAATAAAATACTTTCGAAAAATCTAGAAAACTAACATAAGAGCAATCTTAAATTATTATGTTAAATATCAGTATTTGAGATGATGACTTAGTTTCTTCCCAAATAAATACACATTCATCTTTGAAGGTATCGATGCATTTTAAACACATAATAAATTTTATTGCTGATATCATAATTTAAAATGCAATTAAGTTTTTGTAAAAGAAGTAGATGCATTCCTCTAATAACCATTTTAGATTTCATTTTAAGCTATATTTGTGGCTAAAGTAGAGCACTTTTTTGGCTTATAGAATATTTGTCTATAAAATAGACATAAAGTGTCCAGTAAGTTTTCCGTGTAACTATGTAGTAATATATTTTACCAGAGAATAAAACTATTTATGTACATTTTATTTTTTGATATTTTTGTTTTGAATTAAGGTAATTTGAATGGTTTTCTCTACCGTCTATTTTTTAAATTAGCCAAAGTTATTACCATTTTTATACATTTTATACATTAAAACTTGAAGCTTCAAATAGAAAATTTCCACTGATTTTAAGCCTGATAATACCTGTTTCTGGTAGAGAGTCATTCCTGCTCAATTTTTTTCATTTTAATTTTGACTGAAGGCTTATCCACATTTGTCTTGGTATAAAGAGGTTAACAGAAACAATATTTGAACGTATTTATTAAAACAAACACAATATTTGTATGTGAATTTTTAAATGACAGAAATATCTATGTCTATAAGTGTTCAGAAGTAATAAATGTGATTATTTTGATCTGACTTCAGATTTGTGTTGAAAGAGTCCATGTGGGCAAAACTTTTTTTTTCCTGAGAGTACCTGAATTTCAGTATTAATATGGTGGTGTAGAAACTGTCATTTATTGTACAAATATTTGAAATTTATGTAATTATTTATTTTTATTTGAAATATTTATTGTGCAAATATTTTAAACATTTGTTAAGATGATGATATGAAACTTTGCCAAAATTTTCAACCTTTTGTTGATACTCATTTCTTTATTCAACAAATCTTCAGTGAACAATTGCTGTGGCCCAGATGCTATTCTTACTGTTAGTAATATAATAGCCAAAAGAAGAGAAAGTCCAAGAATTCAGAGATTTTTATGATCTAATTTGAGACTTCACAAAATAAGCACACAAAAAAGTAAATGACATAGCATGTTACGTGTTGAAGCATGCTAAAGAGAAAGAAAAACCAGGGGAGTGTAACAGATACCTGTGGACATATGGAGTGTTTAATGGTCATTTTTCTTAGGGGGTCGAGAATAGATCACAGTGAGAAGAAAGTGATGTTTGAATAAAGCCCTGAATAGTTGAGTGAACAGCTTGTGAATATCTGGGATAAATTTTTAGTAGAAAAAACTGCAAGTGCAAAGGCTCTGAGGCAGGAGCATACCTGCAATGTTTAAAAAAATTCAAGAAGACCACTTTTATGCTCACTACGTGGGAGATGAGTAGAAAAATACATCTGAGAGCATTTGTTTGATGGCATAAGACAAAGTTTGTCATTTTATATATTCGTCTTTTATTATAAAAACTAGGAGTAAGATGTGGCACATGGTAGAATTTTGAGCAGAGAAAGAACATGATTTGATTTAAGCTTCTAAGATTACTTTGACTGATGTGCTGAAAATAGGCCTGTAGTAGGAAGGCAAAGGTAAAAGTACAGAAAGAAAGGTGAAAAATATATTTTAATAATCCTGAAAAAAGAAGGTGACTCAGACAAGAAGAATAAATGTATGATCAATGGGAAAAAAAATTGAGAATGAATTAATCAATATTTTAGAAGGAAATTTCTGTGTATGTAATATTCTATTTTATATGAATATATCTATATATGTAAGAAACCAACACACAGCTCTGTATGTAGTCCTAGTTTTTCTTTACATTTTGAACAAATACATCTTCTGACAGAAGCAGTGTCTCTTTTCATGTGTTGATTGTATTTATACAATTGTTGCTGGTACTATTCTGCCTTTAGATCATTACTACCGCAAACTAGTGATCTATAATATCTTGCTTAAAAGCTCATTTCTAGTTAAAATTTTAAGAAAATGAGAAAATATGTTTATGTTTGTAGTTTTTAACCATGATGAATTTAATTCAGTGTAAACAAAAAAATAATTTTCATCAATTTTATTGATATGGCAGCTTTGCCTCTGCCAATATCCTAGGTTGACTAATTGTTGAAGTTGTTTGTTGCACAGAAGTAGCATATATATTTTTACAGCACTGCAGTTTTACCTAATGCTTTACCTAAAAACAGTCTTTGAGGTATTTTATGCAGACTTTTTGGAAAGCGTGTGTACTTAATATTACTTTAGGACACAGTAATTTTCATATTTTTTCCGATTGCCATGCTCAGATTATGAGGGCACATGACTTTCCCTTTTTGATAAAACATGGAGGCATGTTGTCAGCCTAAGTCTGGGAAATATGTTTTTCAGAGTCTCCCTCTGACCCCCCGCTCATATTGTCCTATGTTAGACTTGGCCAAGAAAGAAATCTAGCAAGACTTGGAAGGCAGAGTGGAAGCAGAAATCATTACAGTACTCTTGGTAGGTTGTGGTACATATACCTGATGACAAATATGGACAGCTATAACATGTTTCCTTCTGTTTGCATTAGACTGCTCTCAGTGCTGACCAATTACAGCTCAAAGCCTGCTGTCTTGAGCTATAAAAGTGACAGTTCCCCCAGAGGCACTGATTTTCACAGAGGAAGCAGATTTCTTAAAGGTGGCAATTATATACCTCTTCACAAGTTCCTCTTTCATGGTTCTGTTCCAACTTGCAGACATGCAGGTTTCTCAGAATTTCCTACAAGTTCCAACTTGTCCACCACTGTTAATGCTTCCAGCAGATTCGGTGGCTGTTACTCATATCCTTAGATTCCCCTTTCCAGGGTTTCACCTCCCAGCTCCTCCTGCATTTCCAAAAGGTCTAATTTCTGCATGAAATCTCTCATTTTAACAATGTTTATATTGACTGATTCACACAATTATACAGGCCAATTACTCACACTATGAGAAGTATTTTTAACCATTTCATAGTTTACATTTTTGAGACTATAGAAGTATATGCAGAAAGTGTGTATGTTAATCTATTTATAAAATAGAAAAATAGCAATGTATCGTGATACCTCATGACTTACACCAAGAGAAAAACCCTGTTTTAAAAAGAGAAAATGTTACATTTATTGATTGGCATGTGTAACAATTATACTTATTATTAACATTTTTTGGGAGGTAACTCTGTATAAGACGGTGGATTTAAAACTTGCCACAACCCTGTAGAGTGAATCTACTCATATGTGCTTACTGCAAGTGAAGAGATTGTGGCTTAGAGATGGCAAGGCCAAACAGATGTTGCAAAATATAAATGCAAATAGAATAATTCTAAAAACTGAGCTATGTCATAGGTGTATATGTAACTACATCACAAGGAAAAGGCACATGTAACGTAAAGAAAGACATAACATAGGGTATATTTGAACCATTTTCCTATTTCTAGCCAAACATTTGGGAAACATGATCTCCTGCCTTCATATAACATGTTTAGTTTGGCAAAGATTTTGAACATGTAAAATAATCTCTGCTACACGGAGAGCATATTTATTTTAGAAGTCAAAACCATTTTTTTTTTTTCCAGATGGAGTCCTGCTCTGTTGTCCAGGCTGGAGTGCAGTGGCTCAATCTCTGCTCACTACAACCTCTGCCCCGCAGGGTCAAGAAGTTCTCCTATCTCCCTACCTCAGCCTCCCGAGTAGCTGGGATTACAGGTGGGCGCCACCATGCCTGGCTCATTTTTGTATTTTTAGTAGAGATGGGGTTTCACCATGCTGGCCAGGATGGTTTCAAACTCCTGCCCTCGTGATCTGCCTGCCTTGGCCTCCCAAAGTGTTGGGATTACAGGCGTAAGCCACCATGCCCAGCCAGAAGGCAAAACCATTTATATATTTATCAGACTCTCTGCCTAGAAAATGGGCTGAAATGAATATATATATATATTTATATATTCATATATAGAGATATATATAGCTGTAATATGTAGACTCATCAATCTTAAGGTGAGTATGAAGCTGAGAGGCATAGGTGAAAAGGGAAATCAAGTAAGCTTACCTTCTTCCTCAATTAATTAACCTAATGTCAGATTTCTTTTGAAAGTTAGATTACTTCTCCCAATAGATTATTTCATTATAGTGTCCAGATTATTGCTTAAGGTGATAAATTGTAGGGTTTAGTGTCTCTAAAGGAGCTATAAACTTCTAAATTTGCAGAATTTGTAGAATGAAATTATCACTAGCAGTAGATGATCTGTCTCATTTACTAAATCATATAAATATAAAATCACTAATTATTGGCACTCAAGTAAAATGGTCTTCTGTCATATTTATTGTTTAATTATAGATTAAATGAGAAATTACCATTGTAAAGTATTTCTACACTTATCATTAAGGAAGTCTCATTGTGGTAGTTTCACAAAGTACAATATTCATAGATATATAGATAAACATAATGGTGGTCTAACTACGTAGCATAACCTGTATTTATGCCTAAACTGTAAAAGAATATTTTACAGTTCAAAATTGAAGATGCAATGAAGTCATTCTGATAGATTCATTTGATAATTAGTCTATGAGGCTATATAAAGGCATATGAATAATGACTTAGACAATTAATTTCCTTTCTTCCTCAGGAAATAAAATATAGTATTAATAAGTGTCTATTTAAGTCATTTTCCAATAGAATAATTTGCTAATAAAATAAACCCAGAGTATAGGTATATGAGCATATTTTACCATATTACCAGATAGGTAATATGAGCATACTTTAAAAAATTATGAACAATGGCATCTATGCAAATAAATTAAGAATAAACTTAAGGTGAAGTTACTTATTGTACTCCTATCATGATCATATATTTTATCTATAAATGGTTCAGATCTATAGTATATTTTATTTCATACTACACCTAAGCTTTTAGGTGCTGCTTGAGCTAATCTCTTAACAATGCAGGTTAGTTCTGGGATAAATTAATTGTCTTGGAATGCAAAAGAGTTCTTAGTGACACTTGAAAAGCATTCCAATTTTTTCCTCTGATTTTTCTCCCTGTTTACATGTATGTTACTCAGAATCTTCATCATTCTCATTAAGTTATCCGTCCATCCCTCTTCACTAACATACCATTTAGATGATCTTATTGACTAGCCATTAAGTATAAACTATTTCAAAATATTGACCCTTTCTGCAAATCTATGTACACATATACACATTCATACTGCCTTTTCTTCAAACTCCGACGTGCTGGCTTCTCCTGTTTAAGACCCGCAGGCCCGATTTCTGAGATCTCATAACCATCTCCTTTCATCATCACAAATTTGACTTGGATAACTATTATGTGTTTCTCCCATGTCTTCAACTTCTTCCTGTCTGTTCTTTTTTATTATCTTACAATCATACACAAATATTTTCCAGTTTACATATTTTCCTTAAAATTGGGGGCTCCTCTCTCATTGCTACCCCTGCTCCAAAACCACATATTCTCGCCCATATGTGGAAGCTAAAAAAATATTTTGAGTTCATGGAAGGGAAGAGTAGAATCATGTAGAGCTTGGGAAGGGTAGCGGGAGGGGGATAAGAAGAGATTGGTTAAATGATGCAAAGTTATCACTTCTTGGCCTTTTGGCTAAGATCAAGTGATACAAAGTTACAGCTAGATAGGAGGACTGAGTTCTGGTGTTCTGCAACACTATAGGGTGAATATGGTTAACTATAATGTATTGTATATTTCAAAAAACTAGAATAAAGGATTTTAAATGTTCACAACACCAAAAATGTTTGAGATGATAGATATGCCAATTACCTTGCTTTGATTATTACACATTGTATACACATTAAACTATCACACTGTACCCCATATGTGATGTACAATTATTATGTCAATTAAAAACAAAAGGAAAAAGGGATTATTCAAAAAGAAAATATATTGAAAGAGAGACAAAATAGAAAAATAACATGTTTACATAGGAATATTCATGGAAAAAAATTAATGCAATGGAAGAGAACAAGTACTACAAACTATGATTCAATAAAATTATTCTGAAAAAAAATATTACTGGAAAATACATAATGAAAAAGCAAACTATTATGAGGGAAAATGACCCAGAAGGCCAACAGAAATATGATGGTAAAATCATTAGATTTTAAAGAAAAAAATAATTATCTTTGGCCTCCAGGCAATAACGTCAACTCAATTAAAAATGAGATAAAATGAAATCATTATCATTTTTGACAGCATCTCTTATAACAGAAGATAATAAAGTAACTTCTGGAAGATATTCAAGACAATAAAATATGAGACAATAATTTTATACTTTTCCACACTATAAAAGCTGCAGAAAAACTCTTATAAAGAAACTGAAATCTTAACAAATTTAGCCAGTTGTGATGGCATGCACCTCTAATTCCAGCTACTTGGGAAGCTCAGGCCGGGGGATCGCTTGAGCTTGGGGAGTTGAGGCTGCAGTGAGCTGTGATTGTGACACTACACGCTAGCCCGGGCAAGAGAATGAGAAAAAGAAAAAAGAAACTGGAATCTTACAAGGATCCAAGACGTCAGGGAGTAATGAGCTCTCTGAAAAGTCTAAAGTTGAATTTGCTTTAGATTATCAGAAAGACGCTGAAGAGACATCAACACCGGCCTGGAGGGGAGCAAATACATACATTGCTTATAGAAACACCAAAAATTCTTACACGGTTTTTGGAATAGACTTGACTCCAGGGATAGTTTTAAGAATGTAAATAAATCATAGACACTAAGACATTTATTTTTACTGTTACCCTCTCCAAAAACAAAACAATCATATGCCATGGTTAGAATAACATACAAATCTTTGATTTACAAAGATACAACTTTGGTTAATTTGGTTCTTTTGTTAGAGTAATCAATGTCTGGTACTTCATGTTCATTCTCCATTCATTTTTTCTCTTCAAATTCTTTCTTTCCAGAAATTCTCACTCATACTACTATACTTGGAATAGAAAGCTTAATATATTTTCCTGTAGCAAAATATTGTCAAATGAGGATTTGATATGCAGTCTCTGATTGGCAAATAGATTTGGTGAAGGGTGACAAAATTTATGCTGGATTTTTAACATCACAAATTATGTATTTTACATAATTCTCTTCTACATTGTTACTGGGTTGCTTCAATTATAATCAGCAACCATAATGTTGATCCAACAAAAATTAGTGCTTTATTTCCTAGTGTAATACAGGGTAGTTATCTCAACATAGGTAACTGTAGCCTATTTAGCATTAAATGTAATTCCTATCTCACACCAAATAAGCCAAAAAATTTAGCATAATTATTATTCTTTATGTCAGCAGTTTTAAATCCAATTTCATTTTCTTTACACTATTTTTATAAACTAATTTGGGAGGATATATTTTTTATTTTTAAAATTGGCAGATAACATTTTATATATTTGTTGTATACTATATGGTGTTTTGAAGTATATATACGATGTGGAATGACTAAATTTAGTGAATTAACATATGCATTATCTCATATAGTTTTCATTTTGTGGTAAGAGTATTTTACATTCACTGTTAATATTTTTTGAGACTGTAATATATTATTAACTATATTCATCATGTTACACAATGGATCTCTTGAATTTATTCTTCTTATCTAACTGAAATTTTGTTATCTTTTGATGAATATTTCCCCAAACACTCCTGTACCCTCAATCAGCACAGTCCCTGGTGACCACTATTGTACCATTACAGCAACTCAATAGCATGAAAACAACCTGATTAAAAAATATCATGGGCCAGGCACGGTGGCTCACATCTGTAATCCCAGCACTTTGGGAGGCCGAGGCAGGTGTATCACAAGATCAGGAGTTGGAGAACATTTTGGCCAACACAGTGAAACCCCATCTCTACTAAAAATACAAAAATTAGCTGGGTGTGGTAGCACACGCCTGTAGTCCCAGCTACTCGCCAAGCTGAGAAAGGAGAATCGCTTGAACCTGGGAGGCAGAAGTTGCAGTGAGCTGAGATGACACCACTGCACTCTAGCCTAGGTGACAGAGCAATACTTTGTCTCAGAAAAAAAAAAAAAAATCATTATTGGCTGGGGCGCAGTGGCTCACACTTGTAATCACAGCACTTTGGAAGGCCCAGGTGGGTGGATCATGAGATCAAGAGACCTAGAGCATCCTGGCTAACATGGTGAAACCCCATCTCTACTAAAAATACAAAAATTAGCTGGGCGTGTTGGCGTGCACCTGTAATCCCAGCTACTCGGGAGGCTGAGACAGGAGAATTGGTTGAACCTGTGAGGTGGAGGTTGCAGTGAGCCAGATCGTGCCACTGCACTCCAGCCTGGGCGACAGAGCGAGACTCTGTCTCAAAAAAAAAAAAAAAAATCACGATTATTAGTAGATTATTTTGTTCATTTTATTTAAAATATATAGCTCTATGAAATTTAAACGCTTGAATATTTGAGTTTCATAGGCCTTACATAGACACACACATGAGTACATATAAAAACTTGTGAAATCAAATAGCAAAGATGTGGAATCAACCTAAATGCCCATCAATGATAGACTGGATAAAGAAAATGTGGTAGATATACACCATTGAATACTATGCAGCCATAAAAAAGAATGAGATCATGTCATTTGCAGGGCCATGGATAGAGTTGGAAGCTATTATCCTCAGAAAACTAACTCAGGATAAGAAAACCAAATACTGCATTTTCTCACTTATAAGTGGGAGCTTGATGATGAGAACATATGGATACATCAAGGAAGACACACACCGGGGCCTACTGTAGAGTGGAGGAGGCTGGGAGGAGGGGGAGGATCAGAAAAAATAGTTAATGTATACTAGGCTTAACACCTAGGTAATGAAACAATCTGTACAACAAACCCCTATGACACAGTATACATATAATAACAAACCTGCATATGTACCCCTGAACTTAAAATAAACATTTAATAATTAAAAAAAAGAAACTCCTGAACGCCAAGCAGTGTCTAACTTCCGGTTAATTGTCTGGTGGCAAAATGAATTGTCTAGTTTTGATACCGTGCTTAACAATTAGGTAGGATGTTACCTTTGGTAGAAGTTATCTAAAGACTACGTGACACTTCTCTGTATTGTTTTGCAACATCTTGTGAGTTTATAATTATTTTAAAATTTTTAAATTTAAAAAGAGTCAAAATATTATAATTATTGTAACTACATGAGTTACAATGCAAAAATAATTTTAAAATTTAGTTTTCCTATCAGGACACATTGATTCACTTATTGTATCAGGACATATTGGTCCACTCATTTTTATTTAAAAGATGAACTAGGAAAAAAGGAATACATTTTCAGATCAGGGATCTATT
The DNA here is from genome assembly GCF_028858775.2 of Pan troglodytes. Lineage (NCBI taxonomy): Eukaryota > Metazoa > Chordata > Mammalia > Primates > Hominidae > Pan > Pan troglodytes. The sequence goes on along the minus strand of NC_072412.2, from coordinate 61,898,004 downwards.
TTCATTCAAGAGCAGCCATATTGAATTTATCGCTTTTTTCAGGTCAAGTTGACTTTGCATCAGAGACCAACACTTTGAAGCTTTTTGCTACAGGATCTCCTGAACCTGTTGCAGGACTTCATTTTGCGACTTTGCAGACTGGAGATCAGTCAGTCGCTCATTGACTTGCTGATGCACTACCTTTGAGCTGCAGTCTCGGTGGGTGCAGTTCAGATGGAGGCCTTTTCCAGGAAGAAACCAATCTGCTTTCTCTCTGGCCACTGTCTTTGTCTTTATTTTAAATTGCAAGGAATAAGATCACACATGATCCTGAGCCTTTAGTTCAGGTGAGGGTAAAAACTATTTTCAGTGCAATGACTGTTATGCTGACTCTTAGGACATGCCCTTGGAAACAGTGCCCTTTGGATATGGATTCAGTATAATGCCCTGTGCAAACGTTTGTCTACCTGCAGAAGGAGACTGCCAGGATCATAGTGTTGTTAGCAGGAGGCAAAAGGTGAAATAGGAGCAGTGCCAGACACATGGTTACATATGGGGGAGGTGAGGATGTCCCCAGAGTTGGGGCTGCTGGGAGAACTCCTTACCTGTCCTACCTCCAGGCTCCCAGAGCTTCTGTCCCTGTGAGGCCCCCAGGTGCAACACAGCGCAGCGCACCTCCATCAATATTTAAATGATAATATCTCCAATAAAAGTAGAAATAGATACTTTATGTCATATTTTAATGTTTTATACAAAACCAATGTGATCACATAAAAAGAAAAAAATTAACAGAATTGTATATGGATGCCTTAGGGAGATAATTTTAAGGTCAGACTTATTAGGCCAGCTCAATTTAAGATAAATTCTAGTATATATAATAAAAAATATGAGGAATATTATATTTAAAGTTCCTCAAGAAATTTAGTCATGGTATGACATCTTTCTTTTACTGTTCTCTCTTTATTTTGCAATATTTGTTTTAAAGCTTTGTGCTCTCTTGATTTTATTTTCCAATTTAACAAAGGAAAGACACTTATTTGGTTTAACAATGCTGTAAATAGAGGATACAAAACTCTGAATTTTTTAAATTATTATTTTCCTTGTGTTTCTTAATCTTATTCCCCAACTTCTAAACAGTGATCTATCTGTTGTGGAAGTAGTTAATAATATTCATTATTATTCTCTGCATATCAATATTACCTATTACTTTGTTCAATGGACCAAGTTCCTAAAAAGTATACTTGTAATTATGATTTATAAGAATGCACATAGAAATAAATGAATAGGTAAAATATTATTTTGATTATAATTTTTACAGTTCCATTTTAATCCCTCAGCTCAATTTACATTATAAAATTTGATGTGGTTTTAGGATTTAATTTATCTTACACAATGATTCATGTATTTCATTTCTAGCATTGACAATAAGCCTCTCAATTCAAATAGTCATATAAGGTTCAATGTTGTAATAGTATTAAATTTATCATATAAAATGATCTATAATTAATTTTGACAGAGTAATAAAATGTAAATATCTGTTAACAGTGGCACAAGTAATATCCACAAGCTACTGCATGTTGAAGGAAGAGTGTAAGTCTGTAATAACTATAAATTTCTTATAAGTGAAGAGATAAGCACTTATACCGCAATCATATAATCTTTTAGTTTTCTCATTAAAAAATAGAGCCAGTAGCACCTGTCCTGTCTAGCTGACAATGATTATATAAGGATCAAATATTACAATATGTATAAAAATAATTAAACATGTAAGGAGTTGTTTGGCACAGAAAATTTTATGTTTTATTTTTGTTACAAACAAAAGACAAATATTTTATTTTACTATGAGAGATGAGAACACTTGATTATTTTTTCATGGTTAGAAAAAAATAGTAATTCAGGATCTTAGAATAAAGGATCCCTGGGTCTGTTTATTATTTCTTTCTTAGATTGTGACCTAAGAGGCAAACTTGAAAAATCTTCTATTTTAATTATATTTATGTAAAAGTGTCTGATTAAGTATGTAAGAATTTTCAAAAATGAAATTATAAAAGGATAACTAATTATAGTGTAATTGACTATCTTATGGATACAAAGCAATGAGACAGGCATGATGGAAGATGGAAGTATTAGACCAATATGTCTTTCTGAAAAGCTTGTAATTTCAAATAAGAAATAATGTGCACACAAAAAAAGGCAATACAAGTAGAATTGTCTTCTTAAATGCCTTTATTTACAAAGGTGTGTTATTTCTTTAGTGCCTTGATTGCTATTTGTATGGCTTATTGATTAATGTATAATATATTTTGTTCAGTGTATATGCAAATACAAATTGGTCAGAACTATGCTTGTGTTTTCAGTTCTCACTCCAAAGCTTTCAAATTTTTTACAAGTGAATTCACATAATCTCCCAGTTATTTACATCTTTTAGACTCAAAAACTATATTTTAAATGTTTTTACTAATTTTTCTAGTTTAAAAACAATAGAAAAGTTGTTAATAATGATTACATTAGAATATCAGAGCTCCTAATAAAAAGAAATAATTTCTATCGATATTTTGATCTAAATGTTTCCATGTGCCATTGATTTCTAATGTTTTTGTCATTATAAATATTTATGCATTGTGAAAAAATCATAAGTACAAATGCAAAATGAAATCATGAAATTACTATTATTGTCATCATGCTCATATAACAATTTTTAGTGTATTTTATATATATATGCAAATTACAACAATATATTTATATTGAAAACGTTGTTTCTTAGTCTACATTTAGTCACAAAAGTATTTGGTAACATCTTCCCCAAGCAATGTATGCTTATAATCTTACAATAAGTTTAGAATATTCACGTACTAGTCTGTAATATAGATATGTGATATTAATTTAACCAAACACCAGTTTCCCTAAGTATTTACAGCCAATAAACATTTACAAATGTTGTTTAGCTTTAATAATAATAAAAAATATAAACAGGACTTGAAATGCTATTAATATGCTTCTACTACCTTTGACAAAAATTGGCAAATTTTTAATCAGCACCTGGCTTCCTTGTTCATATCCATGATTTATTAAAATTAAATTTTAGAGTTAATGTATGTTTAATATGATTTATCTAACTCCATGGAAATTTAATGGTGAGTTTTAAAACAACGTAAAGCAATGATGTATGAGAAGTGTACAATGAAAATTTCTGTTTTGCCTCTCAAACTACAAGTGCTTTAACATACATTATACTATTTCATTATTTATATTTTATTGAGTTATTGTTATCTCATAAGTTGATATGACATTTAGAAAGATTAAATGGTTTCCATTCATTAATATAGAAAGTATCTACAGCGATCACAGCATAAAAACCACCACCACCAATCTCGTTCAACTCTAATCTATTATTTGTCTCTATACCACACAAGATTTGCCCAAAGAAGCAACACACATACACATTACAATAAAAAGACCTTCTTTAGGAAAATTAAAGGCAATATATTAGATAGGGTAAAATGACATATTTTTACATTATTTTATATTTATTATTTGAAAAGAGGAAATGAATGAAAATGAAAAGAGGATAAATGAAATGAAAAGAGGAAATTTCTATGCTTAAATTCACCTATGAATAATAATTTCATTTTGATGTAAATTTTTAAGATATAAGAATTTGAAAGATTTGCAGAGAGTAGGGGTTTTGAAGGTGGAGATCAACCAAAAAAACATTTGGCAAAGGTGGAAAAGTCAGCATTACAATGCAAAACTGAATAGGCTAAGATTTGCAAGGCAGACAGTAGGAGGAGCCTGAAGGATTTAATCCTTCTGTTCAGTACAATATTACTGAGGGAATTATGTCTTCCAATATAACATTGTGTATGATGTTAGCTAGAGAAGATAGGAATAACTGTATATTTGTATCTACAAGCCTTGATGCATATTCATATATGTATGATAAGCTTAGTTACCTCTTCTGTTATTTGCAGTGATTGTAAAAGCATTATCTTCTTCCTGCATTGAGAAATTCTGAAATGATTTCTATATAAGCAGGAGCATTATTTCCCCAGCACTGGGGAATGTCATTAGTTTCAATAGTTCCAAGGGACACATTTTTCTTCTTTTCACCATTTCTTCAAATGTCAAGAAAAAGTGATTACAGTTTTTCCCCATCAAGTAAGTACTCAGCACATTGTCATTACAACTGGCGACACTGTGAATACCTGTAGAACAAAGCTGAACACAAATAATATCTAATGGTTCATATTTTTAAATGTGATTTCATCAGCCTTTTCTTCTTCTTCTTTTCTTTTTTCACCAGACTTCTACTGCCCAGAAAAATTATCTCTGACAGAGTAGATAATAGCAAGTGCAAGTCAGTGTTTCAGAAAGCCACTTAGATTCTTAAGAGAAAACTTGCCATTCTAGGAATCAAAATGTTGTTTTGGAATGTAAGTGTGCTTTGTGATTTAGACCTCAGGAAGAGTTTACAGCTGATCTGAAGAGAAACTCTTTAGAGGTCCTGTGACTATAGTGTCACTGGTTTTGTGCATGGTTATGTGCTTTATTTCATTGACTTTCACAATTAGCCCCAGGATTAATTTCACTTGATAAAGTCCTGAGCAAAAGTTCCTTTTGCAATAAAAATTTCTTTGTTTTTCTTTTCTTTTCCAGACTAGATTATTCAAAACCACCATTCATTAAAGATTAATGAACATTAATTAATTATTAATTACTGGGAGGGAAGATCACATGCATTTGCCTTGGGCTTGACAAGCTGTCAAGGATTCTTGCCAAGGCTGCCAAGCTCAGCGAGTTCCAGGGATGGTATGACACTGAACACTAAAAGTTAAGTGACATTCCTAAGAACCTGGAGGAAAGCATGTGAACAACAACATCAAAGACACTTCCCTTAAGTTTGGCTGACTCTTGTTTGTGAAAAGATGGGAAGAATGATGTGAAATACTTTTCTCTGTTTAAAATCATCACATTAACTGTATATCATGAAAGAATTCCTTACAATAGTGCCCACAAAAATAATTTTAAGATCAATAGTCAGAAAAGAATTATTATTTATCTTTATTTTTCAATAATTTCTACTAAATAAAAATAAGTGTTTCTGCAGATAATAATGTATTTAAAGCTATATTTAGACATAAAAAATCTGAAGCACCCTGATGATAAGTGTGTCTGAGACACAGGCAGAATTGGGACTCTGATGCATTAGTCACACTTTAAAATTTAATTTCTAAATCCAAGATCTGCTCAACAGAATAGAAAATGAGATATTGTGCTATTCTAAGTAGAAGGAGTTCCGCTTAACTAAAAGATTTTTAATGGTAATAAGTACGTATATCTTTGATTATGTAAAATACATTTATTTGAACTGTATTTTCTATCAACAGGAGATAATCTGTGCAGATCACAAAATATTCTAATTTGCTCTTATATGTATCACTTCAGCATAAGGGATACTGTAATATGAATTATAAATTTTACCAGTTAAAGTATTTCACAGGTCAATATTTCAAGAATAGGTTTACATATTCCTGTATGCACCAAATTTAACATACAGTTAGGCTACTATCTATTTTAAAAGTTTTAATTTTTGTGCTTATATAATAGGTGTATATATTTAGGGGGTACATGTGATATTTTGATACAGGCATACAATGCGTAATAATCACATCAGGCTAAATGGAGCATCCATCATATCAAGCATTTATACTTCCATTGTGTTACCAACAATCCGATTATACCTTTTTAGTTATTTTTAGAAGTACAATAAATTATTGTTGACTGTAGTCACCTGTTGTGCTGTCCAGTGCTAGATCTTTTTTTTTTTTTTTTTTTTTTTGAGATGGAATCTTGCTCTGTCACCCAGGCTGGAGTCCAGTGGCTCGATCTTGGCTGACTGCAAGCACCGCCTCCTGGGTTCACACCATTCTCCTGCCTCAGCCTCCTGAGTAGCTGGAACTACAGGCACCCACCACCACACCTGGCTAATTTTTCGTATTTTTTAGTAGAGACGGGGTTTCACCATGTTAGCCAGGATGGTCTCGATCTCCTGACCTCATGATCTGCCTGCCTCGGCCTCCCAAAGTGCTGGGATTACAGGCGTAAGCCACCACACCCGGCCCAGTGCTAGATCTTATTCTATCTAAATATATTTTTGTACCCATCCCCATTCCCTCACCACTACCTTTCCCAGCCTCTGGTAACCATCATTCTGCTCTCTACCACAATGAATTCAATTGTTTTAATTTTTAGCTCCTACAAATAAATGAGAGCATATGAAGTTTGTCTTTCTGTGCCTGACTTATTTCACTTAACATAATGACATCCAGGTACATCCATGTTATTGCAAATGATAAGATCTAATATTTTTCAATGGCTGAGTAGTACTCCATTGTACATAGGTACTACATTTTCTTTACCCATTCGTCTGTTAATAGAATCTTAGATTGCTGCCAAATCTTGATGATTGTATTAGAATGGTGCTGTATTAAACATGTGAGTGCAGACACCTCTTTGATACACAGATTTCCTTTCTTTTGGGTGTATCCCTAGAAGTGGGATTGATGGTCCTATGGGAGCATGGGAGCTCTATTTTTAATTGGTTGAGAAACCACTAAACTGTTTTCCAAAGCAGTTTTACTAATTTACATTCCTGCTAACAGTGCACCAGGGTTCCCTTTTCTCCACATATTGACTAGGATTCCTTATTGCTTGGCTTTGGCATAAAAGACATTCTAACAGGGGTGACATTATATCTCATTGTAGTTCTGATTTGCATTTCCCTGATGACCAATAATCTTGAGCACCTTTTCAATATACTTGTTTGCCATTTGTAAGCATTATTTTGAGAAATATCTATTCATATCATTTGCTCATTTTTAATTGGATTATTAGGCTTTTTTTCCCTATGAAGTTGTTTGAGCTCCTTACATATTCTGGTTATTAATACCTTGTCAGATGGTTGGTTTGCAAATATTTTCTTCCATTCTGCGGGTTGTCCCTTCACTTTGTTGACTGTTTGCTGTGGAGAAGCTTTTAAACTTGATATGATCTTATTTGTCCATTTTTGCTTTGGTTGCCCATGCTTGTGGGGTATTATTCAATAAATCTTTGCCCAGTCCAATGTCTTGGAGAGTTTTCCCAATGTTTTCTTTTAGAAGTTTCATAGCATGAGATCTTAGATTTAAGTCTTTAATCGATTTTGATTTGATATTTTTATATGGTGAAGGATAGGCATCTAGTTTCTCTCTTCTGCATATGGATAACTAGTTTTTCAAGTACCACATATTGAGGAGAAATTTCATTTGCCAGTGTATGTTCTTGGTGTCATTGTCAAAAATGAGTTCACTATGGATGTGTGGTTTGTTTCTGGATTTTTTATTCTATTTCATTCGTCTGTGTGTCTGCCTTTATACCAGTACCATGCTGTTTTGGTTACTATAGCTCTGTAGTATAATTTGAAGTCAGGCAATGTGATTATTTTTCCAGTTTTATTCTTTTTGCCTAGGATAGCTTTGGATATTCTGGCTCTTTTGTAGTTCCATATTAACTTTAGAATTTTTTTTTCTATTTCTGAGAAGAACACTGTTGGCATATATGATAGAGAATCTATATAAACCTTAGGATTGCTTTTTCTATTTCTGTGAAGAATGCCGTTGGTATTTTGATGAAGACTGCATTGAATCTGTTCATATGGAGGCACTATTTTTAGTTGTTTGAGAAAACTCCAAACTGTTCTCCCCAGCAGTTTTACTAATTTATGTATCAAAATACTCATTACATTGATTCTGTACATTTCCTTAGGAAGCATGGACATTTCAACAATATTGATTCTCTAATCTATGAACATGGAATACCTTTCCATTTTTTGGTGTCCTCTTCAATATCTTTCATCAGTGTTTTAAAGATTTGTTACAGAGATCTTTCACTTCTTTGGTTAAGTTAATTCCTATCTATTTAATTTTATTTGTAGCTATTGCAAATGGAATTTTTTCCTAATATCTTTTTCAGACTGTACACTTTTGGCACATAGAAATGCTACTGGTTTATTATTGTATGTTGATTTTGTATCCTGCAACTTTACTGAATTTATCAGTTCTAACAGTTTTATATAATTTTTTATTTAAGACTTTTGTAGGTACAGAGTAGGTTTATATATTTATGGAGTACATGAGATGTTTTTATAAGGGCATGTAGTATGTACTAATCACATCATGGAAAATGGGATTTCCATTCCCTTAAGTATGTGTCCTTTATGTTACAAATGATCCAATAATACTCTTTTATTTATTTTAAAATATAAAATTAAATTATTATTGATTGTAGTTACCCTGTTGTGCTATCAAATACTAAGCCTTATTCATTCTTTCTAACAATATTTTTTTGTATTTGTTAACCATCCCTACCTTGCCCCCAAGGCCCACAACCCTTCCCAGACTCTGGTAACCATCCTTCTACTCTCTATTTCCATGGTTTCAATTGTTTTGATATTTTGATCTCACAAATAAATGAGAAAATGTGATGTTTGTCTTACCGTGCCTGGCTTATTTCACTTAAAATAATGACCTTCAGTTCCATCCATGTTGCAATTACTGAATCTCATTTTTTAATAGTTGAATAGTACTCTACCGTGTATAAGTACATTTTCTTTATCCATTCATATATTGACAGACACTTAGGTTGCTTCTAAATCTTAGCTATTGGAAACAGTGCCACCACAAACATAGGAGGTGCAGATATCTCTTCAATATACTGAATTTCTTTCTTTTGGGTATATACTCAGTGGTGGGATTGCTGAATCATATGGTAGCTCAGTTTTTGGTTTTCTGATAAATTTCCAAACTGTTCTTTATAGTGATTGCACTAATTTACATTCCCACAAACAGTGTACAAGGGTTCTCTTTTCTCCACATCCTGCCAGCATTTATTATTATTGCCTGTCTTTTGGATATAAGTCATGTTAACTGGGGTGAGATGATATATCATTATAGTTTTGATTTACATTTCTCTGATGATCAATAATCTTGAGCACCTTTTCATGTTTCTCTTTGTGAACTGTGTCTTTTTTTGAGAAATGTCTATTCTTTTTCCTATTTTTAAATTGGATAATTAGACTATTTCCTACACAGTAATTTGAGTTCCTTATATATTCTGGTTATGAATTCCCTGACAGAAATATTTTCTTCCATTCTCTGGGTTGTCTCTTCATTTTTTGTTGATTATTTTATTTACTGTGTAGAAGCTTTTTAACTTGATGTGATCCCATTTGTCCATTTTTGCTTTGTTTGCCTCTGCTAATGAGGTATTACTCAATGTCCTGCAGAGTTTTTCCAATGTTTCCTTTTAGTTGTTTTATAATATGAGAGATCTTAGATTTAAGTATTTAATACATTTGATTTGAATGTATTTGGTGAGAGATAGGGGTCTAGTTTCATTCTTCTGTGTATGGATATTCAGTTTTCTCCACACTATTTATTGAAGAGACTGTCTTTTATGTTCTTGGCAACTTTGCTAAAAATGAGTTCACTGTAGATGTGTGGATTGGTTTCCAGGTTCTGTATTCTGTTTCATTGGTCTAAGTGCCTGTTTTTATGCCACTTCCATAACATTTTGGTTACTATAGCTCCATGTTATAACTTGAAGTGAAGTAATATGATTCCTTCAGTTTTGTTGTCTTTGCTTAGGATAGCTTTGTGTATTCTTTTGTGGTTACAAATACATTTTTGGATTGTTTTTCTACTTCTGTGAAGAATGTCATTGGTATTTTGATAGGGATTGAATTTAATTTGTAGATTGCTTTGTGTAGTATGGACATTTTCAAAATGCTTCTTCCAATTCAGAAGCATAGAATATTTGTCAATTTTTTTGTGTCATGAATTTCATTCATCAATGTTTTATAGTTTTCATTATAGAGATTTTTTCACTTATTTTGCTAAGTTATTTCTAGGTATTTAATTTTATTTGTGGCTATCGGAAATGGGATTACTTATTTAAATTTTATTTTCAGATTGTTCACTGTTGGCACATAGAAATGTTACTGATTTTTGAATGTCAAGTTTCCATCCTGCAACTTTATTGAATATATTAGTTCTAATATTTTTTGGTGGACTTTAGGTTTTTTGAAATATGAGATTATATAATCTGCAAACAAGAATAATTTGACTTCTTCTTTTCTAATGTAGCTGACCTTTATCTTTTTTTTTCTCTGATTACTCTAGCTAAGACTTCAAGTAACACGTGAAACAACAGTGGTGAAAGAGGGCATTTTTGTTGTGTTGCAGATCTTAGAGGAAAGGTTTTTTAGTTTTTCTCCATCCAGTACGATACCAGCTATGAGCCTGTAACGTATGGCTTTTCTTATGTCAAGTTATGTTCCTTCTACTCAGTTTTTTAAGCGTTTTTACCATGAAGAGATGTTGAATTTTATCAAATGCTATTGTAGCATCAATTGAAATGATTATATGGTTCTTGTCCTTCATTCTGTTGCTATGAGGTATTGCATTAATTAATTTGCCAAGTTAAATCATCCTTGCATCCCAGGGATAAATCTCACTTGCTCACGATGAATGATATTTTTAATGTTATTGTTGAATTTGGTTTACTAATTTTTTGTTGAAGATTTTTACATCAATATTTGTCAGGGATATTGACTTGTAGTTTTCTTTTTTGTTGTTGTTGTGTCTTTGTCTAATTTGGTAACTGGCCTCATAGAATGAGTTTGGAGATATTCTCTCCTGTATTTTTTAGAATGATTTTGAGTAAGATTGGTATTCATTCTTTTTTAATGTTTGGTAGAATTCAGCAATGAAGTCATCAGTTGCTAGCTTTTCTTTACTGAGAGATATTTTATTATGGCTTTAATCTCATTACTTATTATTGGTCTGTTCAGGTTTTGGATTTCTTCATGGTTCAATCTCAGTAGGTTTTATGTGTCTAGGAATTTGCCCATTTCTTTTAGATTTTCCAATTTATTGGCATATAATTGCTCATGGTAGCCACTGATGATCCTTTGAATATCTGTGGTATCAGTTGTAATGTCTCCTTTTTCAACAATGATTTTATTCATTTGAATCTCCTTTCTTTTTTTTCTTATTTAGTCTGTCTAAAGGTTTGTCTATTTTGTTTAACTTTTCAAAAAATTGACTTTTTGTTTCATTGATGTTTTGGATTTTCTTCATTTCAATTTTATTTATTTCTGCTCTGGTCCTTATTGCTTTTTTCTTCTACTAATATTGGGCTTGGTTTTCTCTTGATTTTCTAGTTTTTTGTGGTGCATTGTTAAATTGTTTATTTAAAGTTTTTCTTCTTTTTTGATATAGGCACTTAGAGCTGTAAAATCCCCTGTTATTACTGCTTTTGACATATCCCATAGGTTTGGGTATGTTTTGTTTCCATTACCATTTAAGAAATTTTTCAACTTCCTTCTTAATTTCTTCATTGATCCATTGGTCTTTCGGGAGCATATTGCATAATGGCCATGTGTTTGTTTGGTTTCCAAAATTCCTCTTGTCATTGAGTTCCAGTTTTATTCCATCGTGGTCAGAGAAGATGCTTGATATTATTTAAATTATTTTGAATGTTTTGAGACTTGATTTGTGACCTAATATATGATCTACTTTTGAGAATGATTCATGTTCCAACAGAAAGAATGTATATTCTTGAGCCATTAAAGAAAATGTTCTGTAAATATCTCTTAGAGCCATTTGGTCTATAGTGCAAACTGAGTCTGATGTTTCCTTGTTGAATTTTGTCTGGAAGATCTGTGTAATAGTGAACTTGGAGTCTGGAAGTTTACAGCTTTAATCGTATTGCAGTATTTCTCTTTAGCTTTATTATTATTTACTTTATATACTTGGATGCTCCAGTGATGGGTGCATATATATTTAAAATTGTATATCCTCTTGCTGAATTGACCTCTTTATCATTATATAGTGGCCTTTGTTGTCTCTTCTTATAGTTTTTGTCTTGAAATCTATTTTTTTCTGATATTCCAATAGTGAGTACTGCTCTCTTTTGGCTTTCATTGGCATGGAATCTCTATTTCTTGATTTTCAGTCTACTTGTGTCCTTTTGGGTAAAGTGTGTTTCTAGTAGGCAACAGATCAATGGGTTTGCTTTTTCATCAGTGCAGCTACTTTATGTCTATTGATTGGAGAATTTGGTCTCTTTACATTCAATGTTGTTACTGATAAGTAGAAACTTATTCCTGCCAATTTCTTATTTGTTTTCTTGTGGTTCTGTCATCTTGTCTCCCTTCTATCTTTCTCTTCTGCCTTTCTTTAGTGAAGGTGATTTTCTCTGTTGATATGACATAGTTTCTTCCTTTTGAGTGTGAGTGTGTCAGTCTGTTTTTTTGGTTAGAGATTCCCATTAAGTTTGCAAATACTATATTCTAACCCATTATTTTAAGCTGATTATATCTTAACACTGTTTGCATAAACAAACAAACAAAAAGAAAGAAAACTAATAAAGACTCTATGCCTTTATCTCATCCTCATGCTTTTTAGTTTTGTTTTTTACTATTTATATCTTCTTATACTGTCTATATCTTGTAAAGTTGCTGTGGATATTATTTTGAATTGGTTCATTGTTTAGTCTTTCTACTTCAGATAAGAGCAGTTTACATACCACAATTACAGTATTATAATATTCTGTGTATTTCTCTGTACTTACGGTTACCAGTTAATTTTGTACCTTCGGATGATTTCTTGTTGCTCATTAAAGTCCTTTTCTTTCTGGTTGAAGTACTCCCTGTAACATTTCTTATAGGACAGATCTGGTGTTGCTGAAATTCTTAGCTTTTTTTTTTTCTTTTTTGTAGAAGTTTTTATTTCTCCTTCATGTTTGAAGGAGAATTACATATATGTAATTCTGGGATAAAAGTTTTTCTTCATTCAGCACTTTAAATATGTCATGCCACTCTCTCCTGGCTGTAAGGTTTCCACTATAAAGTTTGCTGCCAAACATATTGAAGATCCATTGCATCTTGTTTCTTTCCTTTTTTTATCCTTCACCTCAGGGAATTTGATTTTTAAATGCCTTAATGTGGTCTTCTTTGGGTTAAATCTCCTTGGTGTCCTATAATGTTCTTGTACTTGGATATTGATACCTTTCTTTAGGCTTTGGAAGTACTGTGTTATTATTTTTTCGAGTAGACTTTCTATGCCATCTCTTTCTCTACCTCCTCTTTAAGTCCAATAATTCTGAGATTTACCCTTTTGAGGCTATTTTCTAGATCCTGTACATGTGCTTCTTTTTTATTATTATTATTTTGTCTCCTCTGACAGTGTATTTTTAAATAACCTGTCTTCAAGCTCACTAATTCTTTTTCTACTTGATCAATTCTGCTATTAAAAGACTGATATAGTCCTCACAATGGCAATTGCATTTTTCAACTCCAGAATTTCTGCTTGACTCTTTTTAATTATTTTAATCTCATTGTTAAATATAACTGATAGAATTCTGAATTTCTTCTCTGTCTTACCTTAAATTTATCTGAGGATTTTTTTTTTTTTTTTTTTTTTTTTATGGAATCTCACTCTGTTGCCAGGCTGGAGTGCTGTGGCACGATCTCGGCTCACTGCAACCTCTGACTCCCTGTTTCAAGCAATTCTCCTGCCTCAGCCTCCCGAGTAGCTGGGATTACAGGCATGCGCCATAGTGCCCAGCTAATTTTTGTATTTTTAGTAGAGACGGAGTTTCACCATGTTGGCCAGGATGGTCTTGATCTCCTGACCTCATGATCCCCCTGCCTCGGCCTCCCAAAGTGCTGGGATTAGAGACGTGAACCACTGTGCCTGACCTATTTGAGTTTTTTAAAAACAGCTATTTTGAATTCTCTTTCTGAAAGCTCATCTATCTCTGTTTCTCCAAAATTGGTCCCTGGTGACTTATTTAGTTTATCTGGTGAGGTCATGGTTTCCTCAATCATCTTGATACTTGTAGATGTTCTTTGGTATCTGGGCACTGAATAATTGGGTATTTATTATAGTCTGTGTAGTCTGGGCTTGATTTTACCCATTCTTTAGGGGAAGGATTTCCAGATATTCAAAAGGACCTAGGTGTTGTGATCTGAGCTGCATCTGTTTATTAGAGGACCCCAAGCCCAGGAATACTGTGGTTCCTTCAGACTCACAGCACACTGCCTTCATAGTCTTGGAACATACCTGAAATAATTCTCTGGATTACCAGGTAGAGACTCTTGTTATCTTCCTTTATTTTCTTCCAAACAGATTTTCCCTTTCTCTGTTTTAAGCCACCTGGAGGTGGGAGTGGAGTGACACAAGCACCACTGAAGCCACCACCCCTAAGACTGTTCTGGGTTAGACATGAAGCCAGCACAGCACTAAGTCTCACTCAAAACCTGCTATAACCACTCCCTGGCTACTACCTATGTTTGCTCAAAGCCCTAGGGCTCTACAATCAGCAGGTGGCAAAGCCAGCCAGACCTATGTCCTTCCCTTCAGGGTGGTAATTTCCACCAAGCCCCAGGTGGATCCAGGAGTGCCATCCTGGAGCCAAGGACTAGAGTCAAAAACCTCAGAAGTCTACCTGGTGTTCTATTGTACTGTGGCTGAACTGGCACTCAAACCAGAAGACACAGTTCTTCCTACTCTTCCCTCCCTTTCCAGAGGTAGAGGAACCTCATCCCATGGCCACAACCATCTCAGGCTCATGGGGAGTACTGCAAGACCACTGCTGATGTTTCCTTACAGCCCAAGGGCTCCTCAGTCAGCATGTGGTGAATGCTCCCTGGCCTGTGACTCACTTTTCAGTGGAGTGGGCTCCCTTCCGGCCCAGGGCAAATCCAGAAATGCCATCCAAGAGCCAAGTCCTGGAATCAAAGACTTCAAGAACCTGTTTTCTGCTCTACACCCCTGTGGCTGAGCTGATCCCTAAGGTGCAAGACAAAGCCCCCTTTACTTTTTCCTCCACTTTTCTCAATCAGTGGGAATGTTGCCCTGTAGCCACCATAGCTGGTAATGTGCTGAGTCTCACCTGAAGCCAGCAAGTCTTAGAGTCTCACTAAGGCCCTTGACATAGCACCTAGGTATTGCTGTTGGTAATTCAGGGCTCAAGGGCTATCTAGTTAATGGGTAATAAATCCTGTCGGGACTGAGTCCTTGCCTTCAAGGCAGTGTGTTCCCTTCTGTCCAGGGTGTGCCTAGAAATGTTATCTAGGAGCTACGGCTTAGAAAGGGGGCCTCATGACTCTTACTGGTGCCCTATTATGCTGTGGCCTACACTGCCTTTTTAAGTTTATTTAGAGCCCTAGAGCACTTTAGCCCAAAATGGCAAGGCCTATGGAAACTCAAGTTCCAACCACTGAGATCAATGATTCACCTCTGGTTAGGGCTAGTTTAAATGCTCCCCTCATGGGCTGGCATCAGCTGAATTTGGTCTGGTTTTTTCTTTCTGCTGTAACAAGGGGAACATTCAGTTCAATGCCAGACAATTACTGGCTCTCCCTCTCCTCCTCCCCAGGGCAGAGAAATGCTCTCCCCAACAAGATGCTGCTGGAGAGGTGGAGGAGTAGTGACATAAGTGATTCAAGACAGTATTTCCTACCTCTTCATTGCCTCTTTCAGGTGTATGAAGTTAAAACCAGGTACTACAGTGCTTACCCGATTTCTGTTCTTGTGTGTTTGTGTGTGTGTGTGTGTGTGTGTGTGTGTAGACAGCTGTTAAATTGGTGTTCCTTTTTGAGGGATGATATTGGAGACTTCTATTCCACCATCTTTCTCCATTTTTTTAATACTCTAAGTTTTTGCAAATATAAGATTATATCACCTTCAAACTGGGAAAATTTGACTTCTTTTTTTCCCAGTTTGGATGACACAAGCACCCTGGTGGCCACCAGTACTGGGAATTCACTGGCTCAGGCCTGAAGCCAGCATAGTATTATCTGTTGACCAAGGCTCCTGATAACCACCACCTAGCTATCACCCATGTTTCCTTAAAGCTCTAGCACTCTACAGTCAGCCAGTGGCAAAGCCAGCAAGGCTTGTGTGCTTCTCTTCAGCATGGCACATTCCCCCCAGGCCCTGGCAGGATCTATAGATACCATCTGGGAGCCAGGGCCTAGAGTTGGAAACCTTAGGAATCTCCCTTGTGCTCTAATCTACTGTGGCTGAGATGGCACACACCCCTCAAGAAAAAGCTTTTTCCCAGTCTTCTCTCCTCTTTCCACAAACAGAAGAGTCTCTTCCCTATGCTTACCACTGCTCTAGTTCCGTGAGTACTGTCTGTCTGCCGCCAGTGTTCACTCAAGGACAAAGCCTCTTCAGACAGTTGTGGTGAATTCTGCCAGGCCTAATAGTCTCTGTTCAAGGCAGTGGGCTTTTCTCTGGACCAAGGAAGGTCCAGAGATGCCATCCAGCCATCCAAGAGCCACAGTCTGGAATTAGGGACTCCAAGAGTCCACTTGGTGCTCTACTCCACTTGGCTGAGCTGGTACCTAAGCTGCAAGAAAAAAAAAAAAAAAAAAAAAAAAACAAACCTTTACTCTTCCCTAACCTTTTCTCAAGCAGAAAGAGTCTTCTCATTATAGCTGGGAACATGCTGGGTCACACCTAAAGCCAGCTATCTCTGAGTCTCACCCAAGGCCCACTGCAAGTACCGCCTGGCTACCACTGCTGATTATTCAGGGCGCAAGGGCTGTTTAGTCGGCAGATAATGAATTCTGCCAGGATTGGCTTCTTCCCTTCAAGGCAAGAGATTCCCATCTGGCACAGGGTGTGTCCAGAAATGTCATCTAGGAGCAACGGCAGGAAATGGGACTCTCAGGACTCTGCCAGTGCCCTATCCTACTGTGGCTAAGCTGGTATCCAAATGTCAAGACAAGGTCCTCTTTATTCTTCTCTCACCTCTCCTAAAGCTGAAGGAGTCTCTCAGTGCTGCAAGTAGTGCTGCCTGGAGTTGCGGAGGGTTGGCACATGCACTGTCCTAGCTGTCCCAGCTGGTGTCTCACTACATCTCATGCTCTCCAAGTCCACTGGCTCTGAGCCCAGCACAGCACCAGAACCTGCCCAGGACCTGCATTCCTGTAGCCTCTACTGCCCTTCAAATTCACTTAGGAACCCAGAGCCCTTTAGCCCACTTTAGTGATGCTTGCCACAACTCAGATTCCTACTGATGGGATGAGTGAACCCCCTCTGGCTAGGGCTGGTCTAAAAGCTCCCTCCGTGGGTGTTGACTGAGTTCTGCTCAGTGTTGCTTTCCACTGTGACAGGGTAGGACTGAGTATTACTGCAGAGTCCCACAATCATTGTGATCTCCTTCCTACAAGTGGAAAAATTCTTTTTTCAGGCCTCACAACTGCTTCTAGAGGATGGGGGAGGAGTGGCATTAGCAATTTAAGACTGTCTTTCCTGCTCTCTTTAGTGCCTCTTTCAGTGATGTGAATTTAAGACCCTGTGATTACTCATCTGATTTTGGTTCTTATAAGGGTACTTTTTTGGGTGATCAGTTGTTTAATTTGGTGTTCCTGTGCAGAGGACGAGTGGTAAAGGCTTTATTTATCCATCTTGCTCTGCTGCTTCCCCTAGTTTCTTACTCTTAAATATAGATAGGGACAGTTTTAATTTGATCTTTCTTTACAAGGGAAATATAACAAAGCATTACAGAAATATAACAAAGTATTACAAGTATTAATTTTTATACTCATAGGCCATTTGTAGTACAAATAATGCTAAGATGATCCAGAAAATAATCAGAAACTTATGAATTTTGTTTAACAATGTATATGTCTTATTTACATGAATTTATGTAGCATATAACTTATCAATATGCAAAAATAATTAAGTAGCACAATATTTTAAGAAAAAATACTGAAAAACTTGTATAAAAATGTGTCAGTTTCTTGCCATCACCATCACATTCCAGAACAAACTCACCTAAATGAATGCTTATCATTATCTCTCATTAAACCTATATGCTTAAACTGTGCTTCTGCGATATATATAGTCTTTTTGTTTTTAAAAATTTTTTGGTTTTTTTTGAACCTTGAGTATTTCTTACCTTTTCATTATATTTCTCTATCTCTCTCCTCTATTTTTTAAAATATGTATCAATATCCTGTAAAATAATGAATGGGGCTAAACCTTATAATGAGTTAGTATGAAAAATTTTATCTTTTGGGATCCTTACTGTTCTATCTTTTGTAGATGCTGAAGAACGATACATTTCTTTAGCTTGTTAAGCTGACTGTAAGTAGTAATGTTCTAGATGGGCTTGCTGAGTTGCAATTCACTAAAACAGAAAAAAAAATAAGATTTTTTTTTCTTATCTTAATTTTCCTGTACCAAAACTG
This sequence comes from Pan troglodytes, assembly GCF_028858775.2. Lineage (NCBI taxonomy): Eukaryota > Metazoa > Chordata > Mammalia > Primates > Hominidae > Pan > Pan troglodytes. The sequence goes on along the minus strand of NC_072412.2, from coordinate 61,879,715 downwards.
CTATAACCTATAGATTAGTTTTTGTTGAAACCCAGAAATTTATAAGTTCATTTTCAGTATCTCCAATATCAAAATCTGATCATTATTCACCTATTTATTTGATCTGGTTAAGGTCTGTTTGCATTTGAAAAATCAACAACTGAGAAATATGTTTCTTATGTATGTTTCAGATGGGAAGTGATAAGATCTGAATACAGTCTTTAAGAGTGAAAATCTGCAGCACCACATCCATCTTTCAATTAGGTGCCAAGCATCTAATATGAGGTCTCTGGGTGTGAAAAACAAAAACAAAAACAGCTTTTCTGTCCAATAGTCTGTGGTAGCTTTGAAAACATGAAGTAGGGCAGGATTTCAAAACCTTTCCTTGGCACTATTGATATTCTTGGCTGTATAATTCTTTATTTTAGGGACTATCCTGTGCAATGTAAATATTTTGTCATATCCCTGGCCTCTACTCACAAAATGTCAGTAATACTCTAACCCTACACTCAAGTTGTTCTAGCTGTGGCAACCAAATATGTCTCCAAATATTGCCAGATATCTCCAAGAGTAGGATTTTAAGGCAAAACAACCCAGCTGAAGTAGAATAATAAGATTGCTAGTTTTATGACCATGTTTACTGTTAATATAAGGAATTCTTTGGTTTGCACATAGCAAAATCCAGTGAATGAGAAATAAATTATTTCTGATGAATGTGAAAAATGGTAACAATTTATATAAGACAAATTGGGCAACTATACATTTTCAGGGTTCTTTCTCTTTAAAAGTGTTTTTGTTTTTCTTATAGGTTTTGCACATACGTTTATTTTTATGTGAATTGAAATTGCTGGTAGTTGTCTGTTATCTGTAAAGAAGAAAAACTTTTACCCCTTTCACAAAGAAGATTAATTAGCCAATTACAATGCTGTGTTTATAATTGCAATAATATGTAACTGTGAACAGAGTTGGAGGAAATTCTCGGAAATTATCTAATCATCCAAATCTGTCATTCATGCATTCTACAGAAACAAGTTATTTTAAATAGATTGATCTTTAATCATAGATAAGAAAGAAAATATAAATACTAAGGTAGCAACTACCTTCCTCCATTTTTTTTCTTTCTTCCTTCTCCTCCTGCTTACTCTTTTTCTTTTAAATATTGAACTGCTCAAAACTCTCTTTGGGAAAAGTATGGATCACAGATGTGATTTCTGTTTGTTCTTCCACCCCATCCCACTCTCCTCCCACCGGCACAATTTCAACCTTGGCAAAATAAACCTCAAAATTAACTGAGACTTGCCTCAGTTATTATTATTATTATTGTTCCTTTACATAATGCATTTTAATATGTGATTAATAAATATAAAAGAAGTGAAGCAAATGCCCTTGGTTATTGATATTGTAAGGAATAGGTAACTGGTTTACGCTAATATCAGCACAATGAACAACAACCATATTACTGAAGTAGGCAACTGAGTCAAGAACTTAAGGACTATTTTCCGAAGAGATGACTTTGTAAAAGCAGTCTTGTAGCAAAAGATCTAATGGATTTTGAATTGATTATATATTAAATTGATTATATAAAATTATTTGTAATTATTTAAGATGGTTTGTTTGTTTGTATAATATATAATTTCCTCTTTTTTTTTTTGGAGCTTAGCTTTTCTTCAGTCTTTAAAGACTCAGCTTCTTATATGGGCTTTGGTAGAGGTTATGAGGTAGCACCCACAGGTCTAACTTAAGGCGAGACATGTTGGTTCTTTCCTGGCTTTACAAAAATGGTTACTGACTACTGTTGAGGCTAAAGCAACTCCATCTTGGATGGTAATTCATGTTGACTTCTGATTAACTCCAGTTGCAGGAATGTCTCTAAGATTTATACTTTTTTTACTGTCCCTTGTGGAAAAGCACTTACTGTAACTCTTACCCTTAGATCAAAACAACATTTATGTTATAAACATGTACTTAACATCAATCCTGCCCTTAGGCAAATTATAGCCAATAAAGCATATTTCATTCTTGCCTTTCCCTGAAGGGTAAACTTCAATTGTGCTATACGTTCCTTCTGAAGCATGATACCCTTTCCCTATGATATATAAGCCCTGGGTATGGGAGGTAGCAGTGCAGAGATCTACCTGTCTTGCAGCTGCTGAAGACAACGCTTCTGTCCCTAACTTCCCCAATAAATTGCCTTTTGCTGACTAACTTGATTTATCTACTTCATTCTTTGATTTCTCAAATCCTTCTGCATTTGGGGATTGGTTTGCACATACAGGCCTTTCACAAAACAACCTTGCTATAAATGGCATAACTTATACAATAATATAGTGTCATAGCTTGGGGAGCACACAGGCAACAAAGACACTGACCTTGGGGAATTGAAGGCCGTGGTCTCTACTGTATTTCAAATAACAAACATTTTTCCATGCTACTTTTTTTTTGTTGATACATACAATTTTGCATATTTATGTAAAATATGATATTTTTATTTGCATAGAATGTGTAATGATCAAGTCAGAATATTTGAGATGTCCATCACTTGGAGTATTTGTCATTTCTATGTGTTGAGTGACTGAATGGCCACATCCTCTGGCATACAGTGGACAGGGTATGTGTAGCAAGTGGGCTTCACATGGCCACCACCCTTTTCGGTATGACCATGTTCTTTTCCTTGTCACAAAAAAAGCAAGGACTCAAGAAATAATCTTATATTACTTTAAATACTTTATTTTCTTATGAGCATTTAAGAAAAATATTTCTTGTCTTTCATCTGAATTTAACAGATGCAGTGTAAAAACTAGAGTAAAACCCTCTTCAGATGATACTGTGTTTAATCGTATTTCTCAAGACTTGTGAAATATGAGAAATATTAACATAGATTATAAGAAAACATTCAGTGAATGTGAAAATATGACTCAGAATATAGAAATAATTTTACTCATTTCATCTGCCAACGTTTCCAAGCAATGACCAATAACATATATAAAGATTTAAGTCAGATTAAACATATGTAAATAAGTATATTGTCATGAAAATAAGTCTGAAGTGGTCAGATCGCTTGAGCCCTAGAGTTGGAGGTTGCAGTGAGCTGGGATCACACCATTGCTCTCCAACCTGGGTGATGGGAGTGAAACCCTGTCTCAAAAGGAAAGAAAAACCCTCATTTCCACCATCATGCAACTGAATAACCGTAATTTACATATATACATATATATATTCCAGTAATGCTAATTTAAATATACTTCTCTGATACAGTCCACTATTCAGTTACAATTATTATACTTCTTTTGTGAAAAAGATGCTTACAAAATCTTCTGATGTAATTAATGTTATGCTTTTCTAGTGCTTGTGTAATCCTAGCCTTAGACCAGGTAAATGACTTTAATTCCAGCTTTGTAAAGGCCCAAGACATAAGTTAACCATCTAACCTCATACCCTGTGCTTTTAAATTTATTGACAATGCAGCAAAAATGTGCTGTGGTTTGAATGTTCCCTCCAAAACTCATGTTGAAATTTAATTATCAATGTAATGGTACTGAGAAGTGGAAGCTTTAAAAATGGTTTCATGCTGTTCTTGTGGAGTGGGTTAGTTACACTAACAGTGAGCTCCTGACAAAAAATATGAGCTTGGCCTGATTTCTCTCATCTTGTGGGCTCACTTATGCCTTATGCCCTCCTACTGTGAGATGACCTTTCTTAGATGTTCATACCATGCTCCTAGACTTCCCAGTCTCCAGAAATGAGTAAAATAAATTTCTATTATTTGCATATTACCCCATCTCAGGTATTCTGTTGTAGCAGTAGAAAATAGAATAAGACAAAATGTTAGCTAATACAACTTTTGAAGCTATGTAAATAAATTAGTCAAATAGAATATAATATACACATATACTGTCATAAATTCACAGACTACCTACTACTGAATTAGTATTAATTGTACAAATATTGATGGTAATTTTGATTACACATTGTGGAAGAAAAACAAAGTCTTGGGACCCTCGAACTTACTATACCAAAAGAAAAGCATGAGAACTGAGTTATGAAAAAACAAAACAAAGCAAAACAAAAAACTGCCTTCTTTCTTTTTTCCAAACAGACAGCTACAATGATAGAAGGTCACATATCTCTCCAGGTCACTTTCCTCACAAATTGCTTGTCAGAAAATTCCTTGTGGGCCCCCAAATTTTTTAGAATACAGATTCTTCTGTGAACTAACCCTAAAACAGAGTACTGTTGAATTTCATCTTGACAATATAAATTAACAGCTTATCTTCTTAGGAACAGGACAAAGACAAAACTAGAAATCATATTTCACTCCTTCCTCCATGTTTTCTTTATCTTATGTAAAATGCAGATTTACTGAGCATGAAGCAAATGCATAATTGATTATTCCTCTACCCTTTCCTTTCACATGTAAAATATGAATTCACTGAGCACTAATCAAAGCCTTACAAGAATGTAACCACTTGCCTCATTGCCTACCTTCCCCCAGTTTTTTTCTTTCTTCCTTCCCCTCCTGCTTACTGTTTTTCTTTTGAATATTGAAGTGCTCAAAACTCTCTTTGGGAAAAATATAGATCACAGATGTGATTTCTGTTTGTTCCTCCACCCCATCCCACTCCCCTCCCCCAGGCACAGTCTCAACCTTGGCAAAATAAACCTCAAAATTAATTGACACTTCCCTCAGTTATTATTATTATTGTTGTTGCTTTGATTTACAAGTTGTAGGCTATCATTTGAATCTATGTCAAATTTCCATTATCTGTAAAAATGAGTAGGAAAAGGTAAGCTAGAAATCTTTCAAATGATCTTAGCACAAACACAATAAACCTACTCTATTTGTGACTAGAAATAGTGTTCAGAGATTATTTTAAACCACAGGTTTGACCATTCAGGATAGATATCAATTCTTGGGGTAAAAAGTCAGAAACGTGAATATGCGACATTTTTGTCATGCTGCCTCATTTTCTAATAAGCCCCTCAAAATGTCATCTCACTCTAAAGAAATACATCAATTTTGAGTATTTAGTTATTATGAGGCCTGTGTTTTAAACTATTTAAAGATAAAAGTTAATTTAAGACAGCTTATGAGTTCTGCTCATTTTTTCTTTCCAACATAGAAGATAACCAAGATGTTAGATTTTTGTTATCCATAACACATTAACAAGGTTTTGTGAACCAAAAAGTATCTGAGACAGGTCTCAGTCAATTTAGAAAGTTTATTTTGCTAAGGTTAAAAACATGCACCTTTCTTCTGGGCATGGTGGCTCATGCCTGTAATCCCAGCCCTTTGAGAGACCAAGGCGGGTGGATCACAAGGTCAGGAGATTGAGACCATCCTGGACAACATGGTGAAACCCTGTCTCTACTAAAAACACAAAAATTACCTAGGTGTGGTGGTGTGTGCCTGTAATCCCAGCTACTCGGAGGCTGAGGCACAAGAATCGCTTGAACTCAGGATGCTGAGTTGCAGTGAGCCGAGATCACACCACTGCACTCCAGTCTGGTGACAGAGCGAGACTCCGTCTCTAAACAAACAAACAAAAACAATAAAACAAACAAACAAAAATCAAAAAACCATGCACCTTTCGAGAAGGTAGACGCAGGTCTGTACATTTTCTAAAGATGACTTTGAGGGCTTCAATATTTATAGGGAAAATGGTGGATATTGGGGAAAGAGGAAGAAATTTTTAAAAGGTGTAGGTAGGTAAGAGACAAACAGTTGCACTATTTTGAGTCTTTGATCAGCCTTTCACTGAATATGCAATTTACAAGTTAGAGAGGGGTAGAAGTGTCTGCATTTTTGCATCAGAGGAAGCAATCAGATAACAATTTGTCTCAGGTGAGCAGAAGGATGACTTAGAGCTCTGTCTTTCCTTTGTCCTGCACCTGTGAAGATATGCCATCAATTTACATTGTCAGGGTGAAATTCAGCGAATCATTTTAGAGTAAAGATCTTAGGGCCCACAAGGACTTTCCTAGAGGACAAATTGTGAGGCAGGTATTCAGCTCTTCTTCTTTTTCTTTGTAGCTATTTTATTTAGGAAGAAAATGGGGTGTAGGTTTGCCTGACACCGTTTCCAGGTTGACTTTTTCCTTTGGCTTAGTAATTTGGGGATCCTGAGATTTATTTTCCTTCCACAATTTATATCTAAATTAGGATTGGGAGACAATAATCCATGGGTCTTTTACACTTCTGCACATTTTGAGAGGAAGGTACCCTTTGTACCAGACTGTCTTTTCCAGAGATTTGTATAGTAAACAGAATTAGACAATAAAGTGTCTCCCTCAGGAGTAAAGATGAGTCATGACTACTGACTTTTATCAAAAAATTTGATATAACCAAATTCAGAAACATGCATTCCTCTTTATAAAGGTGTCATGGAACCAAGACTACCTTCAGGTTCTCCTTAGCTTGATTAAATTTTCCACAGCTTTCTTCCTGACTCTACACCCCTGGCCTCACTTATTTTTAGAAAATTTATATTAGAAAATGTGTAGTTATAAATTATTTTTTGTCTCCTTTGAGATGTAAATCTTCGCCCCCCCAACCTCCCCATCCCCCACTCTGTTGGGAACAAGCCCCCAAAAATCTGGCCATAAACTGGCCCCAAAAATGGCCATAAACAAAATCTCTGCAGCACTGTGACGTGTTCATGACGGCCATAACGCCAACGCTGGAAGGTTGTGGGTTTACCGGAATGAGGGCAAGGAACACCTGGCCCACCCAGGGCGGAAAACTGCTTAAAGGCATTCTTAAGCCACAAACAATAGCATGAACGATCTGTGCCTTAAGGACGTGCTGCTGCTGCAGTTAAGTAGCCCAACCTATTCCTTTAATTTGGCCCATCCCTTCATTTCCCATAAGGGATATTTTATTTTATTTAATATCTATAGAAACAATGCTAATGACTGGCTTGCTGTTAATAAATACGTGGGTAAATCTCTGTTGGGGCTTTCAGCTCTGAAGGCTGTGAGACCCCTGATTTCCAACTTCACACCTCTATATTTCTGTGTGTGTGTCTTTAATTCCTCTAGCACTGCTGGGTTAGGGTCTCCCCCACCAAGCTGGTCTCGGCACCCCTCACCATCGCCCCCATGCCCATCCCTCCCTTTCCCCCTCCCATCCCCACCCCTCCCATTCCCCCCGCCCCTGCCTCTTGCTGGTTTTGCCTAGGAATGTCTTTTTTTTTTTTTTCAAATGGAGTCTTGCTCTGCCTTCCAAGCTGGAGTGCAGTTGCATGATCTCGGCTCACTGCAACCTCCGCCTCCTGTGTTCAAGAGATTCTCCTGCCTCAGCCTCCCGAGTGGCTGGGATTACAGGCACACATCACCACACCATGCTAATTTTTGTATTTTTAGTAGAGATGGGAGTTTCACAATGTTGGTGAGGCTGGTCTCGAACTCCTGACCTCAAGTGATCCGCCTGCCTCAGCCTCCCAACATGCTGGGATTACAAGCATGAGCCATTGTGCCTGGCGAGGAACGTCTTATAAGAAAGTGACAGCCATCCGTTTTAAATATAATCATTAGGAAATATAGTAGCCTTGTCTCTGTAGAAGGATAGGAGCCAAACTCAGATAAGCACAAATTAACAAACACAGATGGCTTAATCACATTAAACACCTCTCTGATAATGTTCTCCATTACTTTTCTACTAACTCACTGTAGTGCTTTAAAACTATTCTTTTCTTTTTTCAGTGAAGTTGGGGTCAGTCTGTTTCCTTTATCGTTATAATCTTGCTACTTTTCCTAATTTCTTGCCTAGGGATTGTGTGAAGTGGTTCTTTCGGCTTCACAAGGAGGAATGCACAGAAGAAACCCTTTGACTTCTAGACGGCAATTTGCTTGAAAATGACTTTTCCTACTGCTAACGCAATAGTCTTAAATAAAGTCTACCTTGTTTGTTTAATCTGTCTAGTACAATTTTTTTGACATATTCCAATACCCTGTAGGTATTAGAGATCATGGAACTGAACGAAAGTAAAAACGAAAACAAAAATGCTGTACTCTGATTATTTATATTGCTCTGATTAACTGTCCTCTGTCTCTGACCCAGGAATCTCGTGTGTTCTACAAGTATCCATGAAACTGTGTCCAGCCTGAAAGTAGTATAAAATTCTCACACTTTTCACAGTTCTTGAAACTAGCAATCTTATTTCAGCACTATGTAAGTCTCAGTTTCTCATATTAAATTTTAATAAGCCCTGCCATTCTGCTGGTTCTCTCATTAGTGTGTTAAATGTGACATTGACATATACTGATTATCTAGCTGTATGACAATGAGAATTTTAACAATTTAAAAACTAGTGCCCTTTTTATAGTGTTAATATGCCAATGTCCACCTCTCATTTTCAACAGCGCAGTTCATATTATAGGACATTATTTTAAAGTGTATGGCTATTTATATGTCATAGATATGGTGAAAATTCAGTTCCACTATTGTTTTAGCTAGCTAATTTGTAGGAGGCAAATTGGTATAAGATATTTCACCATACCTTATCTCTCTACAAGTAGTGATTTCCTACTGTTTTCATTAAGCATTAAAAAGATATAAGATTATTCTTCTTTATACTAAGTCAGCAACTTGATTTTTTAGTTGTTGAAACATTTTTGCCAAATGCGTTTGTGTGTGTGTGGAGGCATGATCAGGCAATGACTGTTTACTGAGTGCGTACTATTTATTGAGCTAGGCATTGAGAATATTTTAATGAAAACGGAAAATGTAGTTACTATGTTAATTAAATTTAACAGTATGTAGATATTTAATTTTGTATGGAGTCAATAAATGTGTTTAAAAATGTAAATGATAAAGGATAAAATAGCTTAATTTTTTTCTTAATATAATCTGGCTCATTTTGGCAAGGAGTCCAGCTGGTGAACATTGCTATAGGGATAAGTATAGTTAGGATGAAAACAAATCCTTATTTTGTTCAAACAGCATATTAAAAAAAAATTATAGCAATTCTGCACAATATCTCCCAGAAAATAGAAGCGAAGAAACAATTCCTAAATCACTCTATTAGGCTAGCATTACCCTACTACCAAAACCAGATAGAAACATTACAAAAAAAAATACAACCAATATTTCTTCTCTTATAGCCATGGATGCCAAAGCAATAAGCAAACACAAACACAAGAACAAAAAAACACTTAAACAAAATGTGAGATAATTCTAACAGTGTATAACATTAATTATTCACCATGACTAAGGGAGATTTATTACAAATATGCAAACCTGATTTCACATGGCCAAAAAAAAAAAAATCAATACAATCTAACTCATAAACTAGATAAAGAAGAAACATTTGTGGTCACATTGATTAATAGAAAGCATTTAATGAAATTGAATAATTTTTTTCAAAAAAATGCTCAGCAAACTAGGAATGTAGGAAAACTTCCTAAACTTGATAAAGCACACCTACAGACATTCTATAGCTAACATAGTTAATGCTGAGGAACCAGAGATATTCCCCTAAAGTCATGAACAAGGCAAGAATATTTTCTCTTACCATTCCTATTCAAGCTCATATTGGAAATTCTAGATAGTGCAATAAGACAAGAAAAGGAAATAAGGAGTACGCATATATCAAAGGGAAAAATAATACTGTGCCTGTTTCTAAATCACACAATTGCCTGTATAGAATACCCCAAACAATGGACAGAAAATACTTAATACTAGTAGAACTGTGTACCATGGACATTGGTTATTTTACAAAACCAAATTATCCTATATATCAGTAATGGACAATTAGAACTTGAAATTTGAAATCACAAAACCATTTATAATATTACAAGAAAATGAAAAACATAGATATTATTCTAATAAATTATGTACAAGATCTGAGAAAGGATGTGTGTCCAAACAAAGAACTTTAATTAAAAAATTAGAAAGCAAACAATCCATTCAAAATGGGCCAAATATCCGAAAAGACATCAACTAAAGAAGATGTGCAAATGACAAATAATTTACAGATCATCAAGGCTAAAATGATCTATATCTGAAAAATGACATTTTGCTTAATATAGATACAGATAGCTATATATAGAATTACTTATACATATTTGTATATATACAAGTTAGTAGACATGCATATATGTATATATCCATATAAGATTGTCAAGAATGAACCAGTAGCAAAGAGCACACTCAGAGCCCAGATGTTGATTTCTAATACTATTCTTCAATTAAAGGAACCATACTGAAACACTGTAACACTGTAGTGCTAGAAAGTTAAACAAACAAACAAAACACTATAGGAAAAAATAAAGCTACTGTAACGGGAGTATGTCAAAAGAATACAGTAGCCAAATAAAAGAGCTCAATGGCCAAAGATGAAACCAGTTGAGCAATAAAACAAGTAAAATAAGTAAAGTAGTATTGGGTTATATACCAAAGTATAAAGTATATATTCAAGTATTCATATCAATACAAATAAATGACTGAAAAAATAATAAGGGAAGAAGAGAAAAATCACTTATGCAAAAGAATTCTAAAGAGTACAATTTTTCCAAAAAGTACAGTATGAAAAGAGAAAATAAAATATAGAAGTCTACTGAATAACAGTACTTCAGCTAGTTGACCAAGATTTACATCCACAGTGATAAATCATATCAATAGCATGTACCCTATACTATGATGAGAATGTACTTTCCACTGTGGTCTTCCTCCCAAAAACACATCAACCAAATCTAATTACTAAATAAATAAATAATTAGACAAATTATTGTCTAATTTTATTCGTCTTAAAGACGAATAAAAGCTGAACAATCAAATATCAATTACCATCAAAGTATAGTAATTAAAATAATGTGGTATTGGTGTAAGTTTACAGAAACTAAAATATATAACAGAATACAGATTCCAGAAATACACTTGCTTATAAGTGACCACCTGATTGGGATCAATATTATATTATCAAGAAGAAAATTATGCTCCCTATCTTACACTATACACACATACACAATTTCAAGTGAGTTTCAATGAAAAGGAAAATTTAAAGCATTTTGATGACATTAAAGCATACAAAGAAATATGACAAAAATGTACTACTAATAAAAATATAAACTATAAATTGGACCATATTAAAATTAAGAACTTTAGTTCACAAAAGATAGCAATAAGAATAAACAAAACTACTAACAATAGAAAGAGTTACTGGAAATGCATATCGAAGGAAGGACTCAAATCCATAAGACAGATAATTTTTACTAATGACTAAAAATTGAGACAATACAACAGGAGCACTGTTTTATTGTTAGTAAGATATAAACAGTGCTCAAAATTATAAATAAGTTAAAAATGCAACTATAATGTGTTACAACTAATAACCTAGCAGAATGGCTAAAATTGAAATATTGAAAATGCCATATGTGGTAAGGATAGGAAACAACCACAACTCTTATACACTGCTGGAGGAAGGGTAACTTGTTATAGTCACGTTAGAAAATATTTCTGGGTTTTCCTATTACAATAAAACCTTGACATACTCTATGTTCAAGCTGTCATGCTTCTAGTTTTTTCTTTATATATTCACCAAAATGTCAGGTAGTGGGATGATTAGATTATAAGTATTTATAGTGGAACAAATTTTAAATTATCCAAACACCCACAAGTAGTAGAATGGATAAATAATGTGTGGTGTATTCACACAACGAAATGCATAAAGCAAGGGAATAAGAGAATTAGCAAAAGGATGGGTGAATTTTAGAGAGTTAATGCTGAGCAAAAGCAACCAGACATAAAGGAGTATGTACTGTATTATTCCACTTGTATAAAGTATAAAATAATATGTGAAACTTACCTATTCTTGTTACCCTTTAGTGGGAGGGAGTGTTCTTAAAAAAAAAAACTAATTGAGTCAATACTAATCACTATTCTGTATAAACATATTTTTTTCCTGTCTTTGTTGTGATATAAATAAAAAATAAAATTGTATATATTTAAGTATATAATGTGATGATTTGAGATATGTATACAATGTGAAATGATTACTCCATAAAGATAATTAACACATCTATGACTTCATGTAGCTACCTTTTGTGTGTATGAGGTGAGAACATTTAAGATCACTCTCTCTGCAAATTTTAGTATAAAATACAGTATTATTAACAATTGTCATCACGCTGTATATTACATCCCCAAAACTTATTCATCTTATAACTGAAAGTTTATACCTTGTATCCAACTTTTGGCAGAGGATAAAAAAATACACCCAGAGACTAAAGAAAACAGTGCTGAAAAAATTCAGTGAATTGTGATGACTTTAAATCCAAAGGTATATTGCAAAAACATTTCTTCAAGAAAGATGCCAACTAAGAGAAAAAAAAAAGAGCATAATCTATTGTGCATGCAGTATTGGAAAAAATAAACACAGACAATAAAAAAAGAAACATAAAATATATTAATGGGACCATTGAGGATATCTGAATGTGGACTGTAGATTACAATATTATATAAATGTTGTATTGGCTGATTGTACTACATATATGGTCATTGTTATGATGTAATAGAATGCCATTTTCCACAGGAGATAGGAATGAAGCATTATGTCCACAATGAACTAGAAAATGATGCATATGTGTAGAGGAATTGGGACAAAATCATGATGACTGATGAAGCTAGAGGAAGTATATTTGGTTTATGATTCCACACCATGCTTACAACATTCTTATAGGCTTAAATTATTAAAGATGAAATGTTGGGAGAAATAAATTAGAACTACAAGTAGATCTACCCTTTCAAATGAATCCAGACCTTAGATTTTTATTAATTTGGCAGGATTTCTTTTCTGAAAGGAAATTGTTAGAAATCAGGTTTCCCCTGATAATAAAACATCTACCTGAAATTCAAATTTTACCTCAGTAAAATTAGATAATACATATAATTAAATAGAGCATAGATATATATGTTCATGAAAACCAATTTCTGACAGTTAAATTTTTGTATATTTGAGCAGCAGTGTTGGTTAATAACATTGAAGGAGTATTCTGAGATTAATAGTTTAATATTAATAGTTCAATATTTTTCAATGTACTTGTAACCAGGAATAAATATAGAATATTTTATTATAAATAATCTGAGATGGTTTGGCTGTATTCCCACTGAAATCTCATCTTGAATTCCCACATGCTGTGGGAGGGACCTGGTGGGAGGTAATTGAATCATGGGGGAGGGTCTTTCTCATGCTGCTCTTGTGATAGTGAATAAGTCTCACAAGATCTGAGGGTTTTGAAAATGGGTATTTCCCTACACAAGCCCTCTTATTCTCTTATCTGCTGCCATGTGAGATGTGCCTTTCACCTTCCACCACGATTGTGAGGCCTCCCCAGCCATGTGGAACTGTGAGTGCATTAACCTCTTTCTTTTGTAAATTGCCCAGTATCAAGTATGTCTTTTTTTTTTCTTTAAATGGAGTTTCACTCTTGTTGCCCAGTCTGGAGTGCAATGGTGTGATCTTGGCTCACCACAACCTCCGCCTCCTGGGTTCAAGTGATTCCCCTGCCTCAGTCTCCGAGCAGCTGGGATTACATGTATGCACCATCATGCCTGGCTAATTTTGTATTTTTAGTAGAGAGGGGGTTTCTCCATGTTGGTCAGGCTGGTCTTGAACTCCCGACCTCAGGTGATCCACCCGCTTCGCCTTCCCAAAGTGCCAGGATTACAGGTGTGAGCCACCACGCCTGGCCTCTAGTATGTCTTTATCAGCAATGTAAAAACAGACTAATACAGTAAATTGGTACCAGTAGAGTGGGGCACTGCTGAAAGGATACCCCAAAAATGTGGAAGCGACTTTGGAACTGAGTAACAGAGGCTGAAACAGTTTGGAAGGTTCAGAAGAAGATGGGAAAATGTGGGAAAGTTTGGAACTCCCCAGAGGCTTGTTGAATGGCTTTGACCAAAATGCTGATAATGATATGAACAATGACATCCAGGGTGAGGTGGTCTCAGATGGAGATGAGGAACTTGTTGGGAGCTGGAATAAAGGTGATTCTTGCTATGTTTTAGCAAAAAGACTGGAGGCATTTTGCCCCTGCCCTAGAGATTTGTGGAACTTGAACTTGAGAGAGATGATTTAGGGTATCTGGCAGGAGAAATTTCTAAGCGGCAAAGCATCAAGAGGTGATTTGGGTGCTGTTAAAGGCATTCAGTTTTAAAAGGGAAACAGAGCATAAAATTTTGGAAAATTCGCAGCCTGACAATGCAATAGAAAAGAAAATACCATTTTCTGAGGAGTGATTTAAACCAGCTGCAGTAATCTGCATAAGTAATGAGGAGACAAATGTTAATCCCCAAGACAATGGGGAAGATGTCTCCAAGGCATGTCAGAGGTCTTCCTGGCAGCCCCTCCCATTACAGACTCAGAGATCTAGGAGAAAAAGATAGTTTCATGGGCCAGGCCCAGGGCCCCGTTGTGAATTCTAGGGACTTGGTACCCTGTATTATGGCTGCTCCAGCCATGGCTAAAAGGGGCCAAGGTACAGATTGGACTGTTCATTCAGAGGGTAGAATCCCCAAGCCCTGGCAGTTTCCACATGGTGCTGAGCCTGTGGGTGCATGGAAGTCAAGAATTGAGATTTGGGAACCTTCACCTTGATTTCAGAAGATGTATGGAAACGCCTGGGTGCCCAGTCAGACGTTTGCTGCAGGGGCAGGGTCCTCGTGGATAATCTTTGCTAGCACAGTGTGGAAGGGAAAAGTGGGGTTGGAGCCTCCACACAGCGTCTCTACTGGGGCACTGCCTACTGGAGCTGTGAGAAGAGGGCCATTATCCTCCAGACCCCAGAATGGTAGATACACTGAGCTTGCACCATGCTCCTGGAAAAGCTGCAGACACTCAATGCCAGCCCGTGAAATCAGCCAGGAGGGAGGCTGTTATCTGGAAAGCCACAGGGGCAGAGATGGCCAAAGACCATGGGAACCTACCTTTTGCATCAGCGTGACCTGGATGTGAGACATGGAATCAAAGGAGACTATTTTGGAGCTTTAAGATTTAACTGTGCTCTGGATTTTGGACTTGCATGGGGCCTATAGCCCCTTTGTTTTGGCCAATTTATCCCATTTGGAATGGCTGTATTTGCCAAATGCCTGTACTCTCATTGTCTCTAGGAAGTAACTAACTTGCTTTTGATTGTACAGGTTCATAGTTAGAAGGAAATTGTCTTGTCTCGGGTAAGACTTTGGACTGCGGACTTTTGCGTTAATGCTGAAATGAGTTAAGGCTTTGGGGGACTTTGGGAAGGCATGATTGGTTTTGAAATGTGAGGACATGAGATTTAGAAGGAGGCAGGGGCAGAACGATATGGTTTGGCTGTGTCCTCACCCAAATCTCATCTTTAATTCCCATGTGTTGTGGGAGGGACCTGGT
This sequence comes from Pan troglodytes, assembly GCF_028858775.2. Lineage (NCBI taxonomy): Eukaryota > Metazoa > Chordata > Mammalia > Primates > Hominidae > Pan > Pan troglodytes. Next base: position 61,864,368 of record NC_072412.2, on the reverse strand, counting down.
GTGAGGTAATTAAATCATAGGAGCAGGGTTTTCCTGTGCTGTTCTCGTGATAATGAATAAGTCTCACAAGATCTGATGGCTTTATTTATTTATTTTTATTTTTTATTTTTTTGAGACAGAGTCTCAATCTGTCACCCAGGCTGGAGTGCTGTGGCATGATCTCGGCTCACTGCAACATCACCTCCCAGGGTCAAGCAATTCTCTTGCCTCAGCCTCCAGAGTTGCTGGGATTACAGGTGCACACAACCACACCTGGCTAATTTTTGTATTTTTAGTAGAGACAGGATTTCACCATGTTGGCCAGGCTGGTCTCAAACTCCTGACCTCAGGTAATCCAACCACCTTGGCCTCCCAAAGTGCTAGGATTACAGGCGTGAGCCACCACGCCCAGTGATCTGATGGTTTTAAAAATGGCAGTTTCCTGGCCGGGCACGGTGGCTCATGCCAGTAATCCCAGCACTTTGGGAGGCCAAGGCTGGCAGATCATGAGGTCAGGAGATCAAGACCAACGTGGCTAACATGGTGAAACCTCATGTCTACTGAAAATACAAAAAATTAGCCAGGCATGGTGGTGGGCACCTGTAGTCCCAGCTACTCGGGAGGCTGAGGCAGGAGAACCCAGGAGGCGGAGCTTGCAGTGAGCTAAGAATATACCACTGCACTCCAGCCCGGGCGACAGAGCAAGACTCTGTCTCAAAAAAAAAAAAAAAGGCAGTTTCCCTGCACAAGTGCTCTTCAGTTGTCTGCCGCCATATGAGATGTTCCTTTTAACTTCTGCCATGATTGTCAGGCCTTCCCAGCCATGATGAACTGTGAATGCATTAAACCTCTCTCTTTTGTTAAGTTGCCGGGTCTCGGGTATGTCTTTATTGGCAGTGTGAAAGTGGACTAATACGTAATCATATAAGCAACAATTACAAAAGTTTAACATCCAAAATTATTTTTATAAAATACAAGAAATTAAACTGTTACTATAACAAATATTTTAAAAATAAAAACATAAAAGCACATCAACCCTAATTAATATGATAACTAAAAACTGTACCATATTTTAAAGTTTATACAACTTTTTCAATTACATTATCAGAGTAGAGTTTTATATTTCTGTTAGGGATGTAGAGGACATACTACTTTAAATGTGAAGAAAATAGGTTTCAAAGGTTAAATAATTTGCTTAATTCCATAAGACTGATAGACGCTAAGATTTTACACACATCCTTTGAAACAGTGGCACTTCATAAACAATCTCCCCAAATCCTGTGTCACATATATATATTTAATGGCCAGTGTATGTCCATTTATTAAGTATCTCTAACTGAGGAAATTTTCCATGGACACATATTTCTGCAAATCCAGTAAGAAGATATGGTGATGAAAGCTTCTGTTCTTGACTGTCTTTTAAAGAAAATGTACTTGCGTAGCAAATAATCATGAAAGATAATGATAACGTTTTCAGCTGGAGCACAGAATGGATTCATTTGCTATATACTATAATAAAGATAATGTCCTCTCTGCGGCAAAGGTTGGACATATTTGCTTCAAGTCCCTTATAAAAAATTGGAGTTTACTAAACTTGGAATTTCTAAACTGAATCAAAAGCTTCACATGAGTAGAATTCACTTGGGCCTGCACCTGCATCATTCCCACAAGACTTAAGAGTGAGTAACTTGAGATGTGAGTAACTGGTAGCAATACGAAGTTCAGACAGTCAGCTGTGCTGTGTGTAATAAAGTCATTCATTTCTGATGCAGGAGCTCTGTATCTCCAGCCAGTATCCATGAAACTGTGAAAGGTTAACTTGTTAACATGTAAGTGGGGTACAATTTCAGGCTTTTAAGTTCTTGACATTCAGTATGTTCACATATAAAAGTTATGATATGTTTATTTACTGCCGTAAGGATACTACTTTTGGTGATTTTTAACTTGTTAGCCTTCCTTCCTTCCTCCCTCCCTCCCTTCTTCCCTCGCTTCTTCCCTCCTTCCCCCATTCCCTCCTTCTAGTATTGTCAATTGAAGTTTAGCATCTTAGCCTCTGGAAAGGAAAAGAAACGTTTTATGAAGTGATAGCATTTCCACAAAAACATAAAACACAATCCTGAGAGTTCACATGGGAGAGTCAATCATACATTGCCTTATTCAGTCTCTATTTGTGATTTCTCATTGACAGACCCACTAGTAATGGAGAAAGGCAGGACTTTTGAATTCCAATCGTTTTTCAGTTTTTTTCCGAATATAGTTACTTCAGAATTTCCAATCAACTTTTTTCAAAATTTTGTTGGAAGTAAATGTCAGATTTGTGTTTAACTTACTGACATGCTAATGATTTTAATGAACTAATTAGTCTGTACCCATTTAAAATTATTTTAATGTAATTTTGATAATTATTTTAACTAGACTTTACCTTCAGCTTAATTTTTCCCCATACAAAATGAAGCAGAGCACAAATATGAATTAGGAACTTTCATGAATAGCCTACATTAACAAATTTTGATTTGTAAATTGTGGCTTCATTTAATTTTATAGGTATTGAAGCTGATAGAAAGATTAGCCTTCCTAAAAAGAGAGAAAATACTGATAAAAATTCTTCAGCATAGTGCTGCTGAAATCAACACAGATGTTAGAATACTTGAAAGAAAATTTTTGTGACTACAAGGTCATAAAGATTAAAAGTTATAGAAATATAGCAGACATGTCATGTCCAAAAATGTTTTGATGATATATTTAAATGATTTCAGATGTATTATTTAAAGGTTAAATTGTTATTGATTTACATGGAACATTCCCAATTTTTCAGATTTATAATGCCATTCTAAATAATCAAATAATTAGTTTTTAAAAATAACAGAAAACTTATTAAACTTCTAGTAAATAATTACACCAAGAAACAGGAATTTTTTTTTTTTTTTTTGAGAAGGAGTCTGACTCTGTCTCCCAGGCTGGAGTGCAGTAGCACTATCTTGGCTCATTGCAACCTCTGTCTCCCAGGTTCAAATGATTCTCTGTCCTCAGCCTCCTGAGTAACTTGGATTATAGACATGCCTCACTACACCTGGCTAATTTTTGTATTTTTAATAGAGACGGGGTTTCACTATGTTGGCCAGGCCGGTCTCAAACTCCTGACCTCAGGTGAACCACCTGCCTTGGCATCCCAAAATGTTGGGATTACAGGCGTGAGCCACCGTGCCCAGCCAAGGAAATCTTATGTTATGAAATCTGGGTATAGCTTTTATATATCTTACATATGCTAACAATAAGTTAAAATATTTTGACTCTATAATCAAAGTGAAGCTTCAATGATCTCAAAAATTATTCAATGAAAAGTGAATTATTCTGTTAAGTAGGAACCAAGACTTGTATTTACATTATATTGTCTGGAGAACTATAGCCAATCAATAATATTTGTTTATTAAATATTTTTGTAAATGAACCAGTGAAGGGGCAAAATACATGAAGAAATTCCAGTTAAAGTATATACTAATAACAAAATAATCCAATGATTAAAATAAAAATAAGAAACAAAATAAATTTTTCTGATTTTAATTCACGGCAAAAATATAATTACAACAAGCCAAATTCCTCACATATTTTTATAAAGAAAGAAGACAAGATTTTCAGGAGAGACATATTATTTCTGGTCCATTCCTTCAGCCCCACATCTAATCCATCAGCAAAGCCTGTCAAATTTTTCACATGTGCACAAATTTATTTTTCATCTTCAGCAGAGTCTTATATCAACTTATGTCTTCTCTTCATTAGAGTGCTGCAACAGACTCCCAAATTCCATCCATAGTTCACTACACTTCATACACAGCTGATCACATATCAGGTAAAATAATTTATAAAATATAAATAAGCCTATCTTTCTTCTTCCTTTAAAAAATACTCTTCAGTGAGTTCACATACTATTTAAAATAAATTCAAATATGTTACTACACAGTCTTCAAATCCTGATGTTATTTGGCGCTTAATAATCTCTCCATTTATATGTTTATCATACTTTGCTTTTCTCATTATGCCCTATGAATCCTGGATTCCTTTTTTTTTTTTTTTAATTTGGCAAGCAGTGCAAGTTACCACACACTTTTCCATAAAACAAAAAAGCATTTTTCTTTTACACTTCTGGAGTTCAGACATCTAAAATCAAGATTATGCCCAAATTGCATTTCTTCTGGAGGCTTCAGGGGAGACTGCACTTTCTCCCTTTTCCAGCCTAGTTCTTGACTCCTGGTCCCTTCCTTGCTTCTCTCTTACCTCTTGCTTCTATCACTACATGGAATATGAGCATCACTTTAATCTCCTATCTCCCTCTTATAAAGACATTTTGTGATTACATGTGATGCACTTGGAAAATCCGGAAAAAAAATCTCTCCATCTCAATATCTTCACAAATTCAAGCAATAAGGACTTGGTCATCTTTTGTGGAGCATTATTCAGCTCATCACATTTCACAAATATTTAAGCAATATCTAATGATATCATCCTGTAAGTTATTGTAATAGTTGTGAATGTTTTTAACTACTTGTAATAGTTTAATAACATCTTTTAATACATAGATATCCTCTGGTATCATTATTTTTTTCAACATTTTCTTGTGGTCTATACTAATATATTTACTTCTTCAGGAAGATGAGTTTAGCTAATTTCTTGTCAAGTTCTAAAATAAATGTTCTTGGATGGATTGGATAGTCTTACAGAGGTGTGTGTGTGTGTATGTGTGTGTCTGTGTGCACATGCCCATATGTGCCACACGTAAGTGTGGAATATATTTTGGATTACCCCTCTTTTAGTTTGATTAGAAATAATTTAAAAATAATCGCAATCAAATTCTGGGATACTGTTTTTGAGTTTAATCCAAAATATTTTATTTTTTCCTCTGGTACTATAAATGAGATCATTAATATCCAATTTATTTCCTATTTGTTTTAATACAAAACTCATTTTATTTGATACAAACTTTTAATTTTACTATTCATTGAATTTAAAACATTTTTCTTTTACAAACAACATAGATATATTATACAGTAAAACAAAGTTTTTTAAAGTGTAAAATATTAATGAGTTTTGTCAAATGCATCCACCTATGGTACTATCATATGAATTATATTACAGAACATTTATATCAGAAAGTGTGTTTTGCTCTTATCCTATCAATATTACTCCCAGGGTGATTTTTCATTTTTAAAAAGTACATAGAAACATAATGTATTTTTCTTAATTGAGCTTGTAGATGATGATCTTACTAAATGTAGTTTTTATAGTTTGTTTCTAGATTACATTGAAACCTCTATGTGTATAATTATGCTGTTTATGAATTATTAATTCACAGATCAATTTCTTCCTTTGCAATTCTTTTTTTTTTAAATAATTCACTAGGTAGCACCTCCAACAAAACAGAAATAGCAAACTGAACACGTTTTCTTTTTTCCCTATCTTAAGAGTAAATTAATCACCATTAAATTTGATGCTAACTCTTGAGTTCACAGATATATCCTTCATAAGATTTATTAATGTATCTTTTATTCCTGGTTTCCTGAACATTATTTTTCTAAATGAACATTGAAAAAACAGCCCTTATCTAAGATACCATTCTCTCATTAAGAGGGAAAGGCACAAGAGCAGAAATAACCTACAGCTTTGGAAGCAATAATAACTCTTATTCACTTCTCATTGGCCAAAGCAAGTCACAGGGCTAAACCGGACATGTGGATGAGGAAACAGTCTCTTCCCATCAAGAGAGACTGAAAGTCACATAGTAAATGTCAGGTATACATTCTTTTTACCAGCAGATCATTAAATAAATTGCAGTATGTGTCCAATGTACTAAAACATAGTACAGCTTTCTCCAAGGCTCATCAAATGTAAACTGGGTCACTTTCCTTTATTGATAAGCAATTTTATCCCTGGCTCATCATCATTTTCCATAGTACTTCTTAATAATTCCTGCTAATTTTTAATATCCAATGGGCTTTTTTTTTTTTTTTTTTTGAGGTGGAGTCTCACCCTGTTGCCTAGGCTGGAGTACAGTGGCACAATCTGCTCACTACAACCTCCACCACCCAGGTTCAAGTGATTCTCCTGACTTAGCCTTCTGAGTAGCTAGGATTACAGGCATCCATCATTATGCCTGGTTAAATTTTTGTATTTTTGTAGACACAGCGTTCACCATGTTGGCCAGGCTGGTCTCAAACTCCTGACCTCAAGTGATCTGCCTGCCTCAGCATCCCAATGTGCTGGGATTACAGGCATGAGCCACTGCGCCCGGCCTCCAGTTGAATTTTTGAGTTTTCTGGCTTTTCTTCTTTTCTTTCTTTGCCCTTTCCTTCTTATTCTCCTTCTTTCTCCTCTCTTTCTTTCCTTTAATGATATTATTATCCACTCTGCTACAGTCACTCCCCTGGTCATACGTGAGACCCTGTTATTAATATCAATAAAATTCCTGCATCAGTCAATTTTAGTCATATCACTCTTCAACCACCATCTACTTTCTTGCTCACGCCCTCTAATGCTCCAACTCCATGAATTACTCAACTCACAGAGGCAAACATTCCTTTGATATTACCACCTATCACTTTTCCTTTGCCTTTTTTATATCTTTCTATTAATTTACCTAGGATTCTGTCTATAGTGTTAAAGGTGCCTCCTAAATAATGCAGTGCACAACGAACAAAACTATATCGGGTGGGACATCCTTATTATAATAATGAGTCTTCTTTGGAATGTTCATTATCTTCTTCACCCAAATTATGTTATCTTCTCGAAAGAAAAATTTCATCATTCTCCTCTGTTTATCCAACCATCCTAGACAGCTTCTGAAACTTGAACTGCTCCACAGTTCCAGTGTCATTCTGAATGAAGCATTTGAGTAGTGGGGACTGCTGTGTTACATCATCTCCCACTGAGAATTCCCATAATATATATATATATATTTTATTTTCTAATTTCCCAATGCTAGCTTAGAAGCTGGAGTAAACTCATCATGACTGACATTCTCTTCTTCCTGGTTTTTAGGCCAGTGCCTCAGCTGCAAGTGCTCAAGATCCTTTTCATGTGTGATTATCATTTGAGTTTGAATAATAAACTTTAGTAACATTTTTCCCCTTTTTCTGTATTTTTGCTATGTTAGAACTTACCTGTTTGCAACATGGAATGCTGAGCTGAATAGAGGTGGGAAAAATTAAGGTAGTGCTGGGTTAACTTGGTTATTACAAGTATACGTTGTCTACTTTTAATTATTTCTTAATACACTCTGAAATGTGTGTAACTGTACTTCATTTCCATTTTTAAGTTTAGAAAACTGGTATTCTGGGTTTTGTGTAACTTGTCCAGAAAAGCTAGTAAATAGCAGAGCAATAAGTACACTTTTAGTTTTTTGCCTTGAGACAGAATATCTTAAGTCACTTTTATTGAATAATGATATTCTTCTGGTAAGAAATCAGGTGAAATGTTACTGATTTCAAGAAGATTTTATTGAAATTGTTGTGTCACCTAAAGATGAAAAACATGTGATGTTTATTCATGCTGCAAAAATAGTTTCTACAAATCTGTATTGATGACATTGCAGGCAATTGCCAAATATATTAAGAATAGTATGTATTATATTATACAATCAAATACGTAATTTATATAGTTATAATTTTAAAATGGTTTATTGATTTATTAAAGGAGATTGTTATACAAATATTTGTAGATATTCACACATAATTATCCTAGATTCTAATCCATTTATATCCTCTCTATTTCAGCAGTCTGGTTAGAAGACAGCATATATATTAATTTAATGGGGAATGAATTAGTCAACTCAGGCTGCCATAACATACCATAGACTTACTTAATGACTTACACAACAGAAATTTATTTTCTCACAGATCTGGAGGCTACAGTTTCAAGGACGGAATCACAGGGAGTTTATTCCCTCCATCATGGAATATATAATTCCATGGAATACATAATTTCATTGTGGAATATATATTTTCCACTTATGGAATACATAATTCCATCTCTCCTCCCTCTCTTTTGTTCTTGTAAGTTTACTAGTCCCATCATGGGAGTCTTATCCTCATGCCCTAATCTAACTCTAATTACCTCCCAAAGGCCTTACCTCCTGATACTATTACATTGGTGGTTAGAGATTCAACATATGGATTTGGAGGGTGACACAAACTTTCAGTTCATAATGGGGATGGTTTAAATAGATTAAAAGGGCAATTATTTTCAGAATTCAGATATCACAATTTTCTTCTAAGCGAGTCACAGAAAAATTGAATCCTCCTAGGTTTTCAAGGTTCTCAATTATGATTAAAGTTATTAATTGAAGTTTGAATACCCTTGATTTTCCTGGCTTTATATATCCTCAATTTAAGCAGGGTATTTCAAATCTGTATTTTATTAGCTCACAGTTAGAATAAAAAATTAATGTCATACTCTCAATCAGACAGGATTTGAGAGAATTAATCTGTTTTTGGATATTGTTTCTATTTCATTGATTTTCAACTGTGTTTGGTACCTTTTCTGTCATTTGACATCAACCATTGTCATTTTAATTTTATATATTTAAGTATGTCTTTGAAATGCTGTTTACCTGTTCTAATACAAATAATTATAGGACAGCACACTAGGAGAGATCCGGAAAACATATGTCCAAGGAGTTTTCCCAGAGGCATTTAAGAAAAGACATTCATGAATTTTAGGGTATTTTAAGACAAAACTTAAGGTGATTGTTACTGAAACTGATAAATCAGTTACATATAAAATATGTTTATGTCACCCTATTAGGCAAATTAACTACTTTTATATGGAACACTTGATATGCGTGTTCATTTAGGAATGAAGGCATTGGAGATTTGAGGACCTATATGAAATGAGTGTGCTTAAAAATGCTTATTTTTTCCTGTTTTTAAGTGAGATAAACTTTGAAATGCTGTGCTGACTTCTGTTTTAATTGACAAAAGTTACTTGCATACACTAGTATAGTATTTACATGTAAAAACTCTGGTGCAGTCAATATATTTTAAAATTTTAGTTTCACCGTTTACTAACTGTGTGACTCTTGGTGAGTTTTGCATCTCAGTTTCTTCATTTTTTAAATATAGATGAGCATAATTGCTTCATAGAGTTTTTATGAAGATTCAGGGAGCTAATATATATAAATTGCTTAGAATAGTTTTTGATACATATAGTAAATAATCAGTACATGTTATTTGTTTTCACTGAATTATGACTGATTAAGCCGAAGCAGGAAAATGAATGGTTTATCATAGTTGATTAAGAACCAATGCAGTTGACATAAATAAAAGTACAAATAAGAATCATAGTGGCTTGTTATAGCAGTACAGGAAAGAATTTGCCATAGAGTTTGTGTATCAGGGAAATGGGTTATGGAAGTTAATAAAGAGAGGAAAGATAAAAGTGACATGATTTCTCATCTGTACATGGGTATTGGCTCATAGGATTAAATGGATCATATCATTGTTGACTCTCAATTAAACTTACTCTATGCCCTTCACTGGAGTTCTTGGTGTATTTTTTAAAGGAATACTGAGACTTGGTCAAATCACAGCTGAGATTATTGCATATCTAAAGCCAAATCTCCCTCTTTTACCTCTTATAATTGCAAGTGGGTTTAAAAATAGGGTTTGTGCAGGTGAAGTGAATAAATTGCTGTTTGTGATTAAAGAACTGGGAAACCATTCCTAAAATCCTTACAGAAGCATAGCATTCATTGCCTCAAAACTGATTAGCTGAAATGTTTGTACACACAGGACAACGTGACCAAAATATTAATATATGATTTGACTAAACTTTACTAAAGCTTCTCTCTTTCCCTCGGGCCCCAGAAATTTGGCCAAAATTTGGCCTATCCTTAAGCTCTTCAAGGCATAAAAACTTCTTCTTAAAGGCCCTACTTAGAATCAGTTGATCTCAAGGAAGGAGATTATTTACTCATCTATTCAATAATACCCTATTACACCCTACTACAATACAATTGGTTCTTTCTAGCCTTGCTTATTTTTCTCATGTTAGAAAAGCCCTTTGCTTCCTGACTTGGAGATGCATGCAGATCTTGCAGAAAAAGCATTTTCTATTGTTATAGTGCCTATCCAGCTATTGCAATAGCAACCCCACCCTGTATTGAAACAATATATACATTTTTCAAGTTTATTTTAGATTCAGTGCGTACATGTGTAGGTTTGTTACCTGGGTATATTTTATGATGCTTAGATTGGGCTATGAAAGATCCCATAACCCAAGTACTAAGCATAGCACCCAAGTTAGTTTTTAAATTCTTTTAAAGTTTTAAACTTTTCTCTGTCTTTCTTTCCTCAAGTCATTTTCAGTATCTATTGTTGCCATTTTTATGTCCAAGAGTAGTCAATGTTTAGCTCCCAAGTATAAGTGAGAACAACATGCACTATTTGGTTTTTGGTTTCTGCATTAATTTGCTTAGGATAATAACATCCAGCTGCATCCATGTTCCTGCAAAAGACCTGACTTAATTCTTTTTTATGGCTGCATAATATTCGATGGTGTATTTGTACCACATATTCCTTATCTAAACCACCACTGATGGACACCTACATTCATTTCATGTCTTTGTTATTGTGAATAGTGCTGCAATTAATGCAATAATGCATGTAATTTTCAGACACATTATAGGAGTCCAGATTTATTAAAATAGTAGTACTTCATTAATATATAGTAAAATGATATTTTTATTAAAATTATTAAAGAAATATTTATATACATAATTTTTTATCTTAACTAGATTAAGGATAGTTTGAATATATATGCATATATATACATATAGCATGTATCTATTCATGTATCTGTATATAGACATATATCTGTTCTTAGCATTTCCTAATCTCCAAATGTTTTAGGAAGCTGGTTTTAAGACAAAATTTAATGCAAAACCTGCAAAAACTAATGGCTGAAAGCTTCTTCTAATAATTAGACCAGAAACTGAGGCAAAAGTCCTTTATTGTCTGAATAATTTAATTAATGCATGACAAGGACTATACTAGCTTTTCATTCTTTAGATACTTTTAGATTCTTAGGGGTGACCCACACTTCTATATTACACCCTTCTCAAAGAAGTGATGTTTTTTGTTTACTACCTCAGCTTGCATAGACTTGTACCTGCCTTTTCTCACTATGATAGCCCTTTCCAGATAAACCAAGTACCTAATGTGGGAGTTAGATCAAGTATGTCTATCCCAATGATACATTCAGGGACCAAAACGTGACCACAAGATGTATCTCTCTCAACGCATTAAATTACCTATGAGTTGGACCTTACCCAGGACACAGTTTCTTACCTGTTTCCCATATGTCATCATTCTAACGCAAGCACCATGATGGCACTTTGAATCTGACTAACAGTCACCTTGGAACCTGTGTCAAAAACCCTAGAAATGACTAAGTAGTTATCTTTTCTCCAGTGTACAGTATTCAAGTAAATAGTTATAGTCCCTTTGAGATCAAGCTGAAAGAAGTTTCGTTATGTACAATCGTCATGGTTTTACAGGGTTCTTCCTCTTGGGAATCTGGCCTCTTATTCAATCAAAGTGTTCTGGGTCTAAAACTGGCTGGGATCTGGAAAATGGGCAAGGCATTGTGACTTTATGCTGACGGCAGCAGCCCATCTTGGGCCTTGCCCTCCCAGGCGCAGCGGGCAGCCGGCATGATGGCAGCGGCAACTACAGACGGCTGCCGCTGCCATCAATAGGATCATCAAGAAGTAGATGATCCTTCTTCTGATCATCTATCCTCCATTTCTTCTGAGGGTAGAAGTTGAGCAGAACATTGTTGTACTTGCATGCACCTAGTTTCTGGTATTAAGCACCACCACCTGGTTACTATTGTATTTGGTATTATCATGTTGTTGCTCCCAATGCACCTGGTTCTGTTACAACCTATGTTACCACCAGTCTTTGCCAAAAGGGGGAAACGCCACTGAGCTCCTTAATGATGCTGGCATTTTCTTATCAGTATATTGTTTGATACCCCTAGCTAATAATATATCTTCTTGTGGCCTGCCTGTGGAAAACAAACATCTGGTGGGTTTTCTGGTGTCATGTAGCATATTCACTCAAGCACACCCATGCTCCATGCCTTGACTCTTTTATTCCATTCATCCGCAGACTACCACGATAATTTAGGCATTAAATTTTATTTAACTTGGTCCGTCAGCTTTTCTGTGCTTCCAGAAGCCCTCTAATGCTACTATCACCCGGATGTCCTTGCCACAGTCTTAAATCCTGTATCTCAGGAAAGTGCTCCCAAGTCAGTAACTCTCTCTTATCTATTCTCATGTGTGCATCCCTCGATCATACACCCTCAGAGTCAATTTCTACTTGGATATTTAATCCATTAGCGTGGGTTGCCCCTGAAAGGATGCAACTATGGGTGCGATAACTCCCTTCAACCAAAGTGAATTCTGAAGAGGCTGACAGTGGAAGGCTACCTGCTGACAGCACTCCCAGTAGCTGGGCAGTAAAACCGCATCAAAGTGTTCAACACCGAAGAAAAAGCTTTTTATTTATTCTAAAAAGCTTAAATGACATTTTACACACTTCATTTCCAAGATTCTGAATCAAAAATATTTTTTCTGGTGAATGCTATCTTTTGTTTAGGTTCCCATCTAATCTTTTAGATGATGTCAGAATTCTTAATAATTCTTAAGTTTATCAATAAATTTAAATAATTTTATATACATATATTTATATAAAAAATTTATTTATAAATTTGTCTTGGGTGTTGAACACTTTGATGCGGTTTTACTGCATCTTTATAAACTCAATACGTTTATAAATAAACGCAATTAATTCCAGTTTATTCCCTGTTTTAATGAAATTATTTGATATTATTTGCTCGATAATAAATAATTTAAAGGACCTTGGTTTCCATTATTTGTCTAAGTTTAAAAAAAATTGAAGGGATTTTTTTAACACAATCCATAACAAAAATTGTTTTTTATCGATTTCTTGTTTAGGTAATTATGATTCAGAATCATTTTATAAACTTGAATAATGAATGGAAAAATGAAAATTCTATTCTCTTCTTTATTATAAGCTTATTAAAAGTATATTTACTATGTTTTTAATTTAGTACACTCTAAAATTATCAAGATATGATAAACACAAATTAGGACATTATTTAAAAAGTTCGTAGCTTTAATTTTTTTTTTTTCTTTTTGAGATAGAGTCTCAGTCTGTCACCAGGCTGGAGTGCAGTGGCGCTATCTCAGCTCACTGCAACATCAGCCTCCCAGGTTCATGTGATTCTCCTGCCACAGCCTCCCGAGAAGCTGGGACTACAGTTGTGCGCCACCACGACCGGCTAATTTTTGTATTTTTAGTAGAGACGGAGTTTCACCGTGTTGGCAAGGATGGGCTCAATCTCTTGACCTCGTGATCCACCCACCTCGGCCTCCCAAAGTGCTGCAATTACAGGTGTGAGACATGGCGCCCAGCCAGCTTTAATTTTTTAATTCCATTGGTCCAATACAAAATTTAGGATCGAGTAAAATATTCATAAGCACAAGTTATGTTTAATTTTATCATACTATATTTTAGATTTAATGTAAGCAATTATATCAAAAAGTGTTATTCACATATATGTTAGGAAAATTTTGTTACAATTTCTGTCTGTTGGATGTATGCTATACTTTATTAATACTATATTTGTGTTTGTGTCTAATAAAATTATCTTAAAATCCATGTTACATATTTATAGTTCTTCTAATTTGAAAAACCTTGAGCAGGTGCAGTAGCTCATGCGTGTAATCCAGCACTTTGGGAAGCTGAGGCAGGAGGATCACTTGAACTGAGGAGTTTGTGACCAGCCTGGGCAACATAGCAAGATCTTGTCTCTACAAAAATTTTAAAATATTAATTCTGGTATTTTATTATTTCCAGTACAAGCTAGAACTAAAATATACCCTAGAATTATAGACACTTAAAAGTGAAACTATCCAGTACATTTATTAAATTTTAAACTTTGCCTAAAATTTCTAGAAATATGAAATTGTCTAAATGAGGACAAAGATTTTGGTATTTCTTTTCTTTTTTTTTTTTTCTTTTTTTTATTATTATTATACTTTAAGTTTTAGGGTATATGTGCACAATGTGCAGGTTACTTACATATGTATACATGTGCCATGCTGGTGTGCTACACCCATTAACTCGTCATTTAGCATTAGGTATATCTCCTAATGCTATCCCTCTCCCCTCACCCCCACCCCACAACAGTCCCCAGAGTGTGATGTTCCCCTTCCTGTGTCCACGTGTTCTCATTGTTCAATTCCTATCTATGAGTGAGAACATGCGGTGTTTGGTTTTTGTTTTTTTTTTTTAATACTTTAAGTTTTAGGGTACATGTGCACATTGTGCAGGTTAGTTACATATGGATACATGTGCCATGCTGGTGCGCTGCACCCACTAACTCGTCATCTAGCATTAGGTATATCTCCCAGTGCTATCCCTCTCCCCTCCCCCCACCCCACCACAGTCCCCAGAGTGTGATATTCCCCTTCCTGTGTCCATGTGATCTCATTGTTCAATTCCCACCTATGAGTGAGAATATGCGGTGTTTGGTTTTTTGTTCTTGCGATAGTTTACTGAGAATGATGATTTCCAATTTCATCCATGTCCCTACAAAGCACATGAACTCATCATTTTTTATGGCTGCATAGTATTCCATGGTGTATATGTGCCACATTTTCTTAATCCAGTCTATCATTGTTGGACATTTGGGTTGGTTCCAAGTCTTTGCTATTGTGAATAATGCCGCAATAAACATACGTGTGCGTGTGTCTTTATAGTAGCATGATTTATAGTCCTTTGGGTATATACCCAGTAATGGGATGGCTGGGTCAAATGGTATTTCTAGTTCTAGATCCCTGAGGAATCGCCACACTGACTTCCACAATGGTTGAACTAGTTTACAGTCCCACCAACAGTGTAAAAGTGTTCCTATTTCTCCACATCCTCTCCAGCACCTGTTGTTTCCTGACTTTTTAATGATTGCCATTCTAACTGGTGTGAGATGATATCTCATAGTGGTTTTGATTTGCATTTCTCTGATGGCCAGTGATGATGAGCATTTTTTCATGTGTCTTTTGGCTGCATAAATGTCTTCTTTTGAGAAGTGTCTGTTCATGTCCTTCGCCCACTTTTTGATGGGGTTGTTTGTTTTTTTCTTGTAAATTTGTTTGAGTTCATTGTAGATTCTGGATATTAGCCCTTTGTCAGATGAGTAGGTTGTGAAAATTTTCTCCCACGTTGTAGGTTGCCTGTTCACTCTGATGGTAGTTTCTTTTGCTGTGCAGAAGCTCTTTAGTTTAATTAGATCCCATTTGTCAATTTTGGCTTTTGTTTCCATTGCTTTTGATGTTTTGGACATGAAGTCCTTGCCCATGCCTATGTCCTGAATGGTAATGCCTAGGTTTTCTTCTAGGGTTTTTATGGTTTTAGGTCTAACGTTTAAATCTTTAATCCATCTTGAATTGATTTTTGTATAAGGTGTAAGGAAGGGATCCAGTTTCAGCTTTCTACATATGGCTAGCCAGTTTTCCCAGTACCATTTATTAAATAGGGAATCCTTTCCCCATTGCTTGTTTTTCTCAGGTTTGTCAAAGATCAGATAGTTGTAGGTATGCAGCGTTATTTCTGAGGGCTCTGTTCTGTTCCATTGATCTATATCTCTGTTTTGGTACCAGTACCGTGCTGTTTTGGTTACTGTAGCCTTGTAGTATAGTTTGAAGTCAGGTAGTGTGATGCCTCCAGTTTTGTTCTTTTGGCTTAGGATTGACTTGGCGATGCGGGCTCTTTTTTGGTTCCATATGAACTTTAAAGTAGTTTTTTCCAATTCTGTGAAGAAAGTCATCGGTAGCTTGATGGGGATGGCATTGAATCTGTAAATTACCTTGGGCAGTATGGCCATTTTCACGATATTGATTCTTCCTACCCATGAACATGGAATGTTCTTCCATTTGTTTGTATCCTCTTTTATTTCCTTGAGCAGTGGTTTGTAGTTCTCCTTGAAGAGGTCCTTCACATCCCTTGTAAGTTGGATTCCTAGGTATTTTATTCTCTTTGAAGCAATTGTGAATGGGAGTTCACTCATGATTTGGCTCTCTGTTTGTCTATTGTTGGTGTATAAGAATGCTTGTGATTTTTGTACATTGATTTTGTATCCTGAGACTTTGCTGAAGTTGCTTATCAGCTTAAGGAGATTTTGGGCTGAGACAATGGGGTTTTCTAGATAAACAATCATGTCATCTGCAAACAGGGACAATTTGACTTCCTCTTTTCCTAATTGAATACCCTTTATTTCCTTCTCCTGCCTGATTGCCCTGGCCAGAACTTCCAACACTATGTTGAATAGGAGTGGTGAGAGAGGGCATCCCTGTCTTGTGCCAGTTTTCAAAGGGAATGCTTCCAGTTTTTGTCCATTCAGTATGATATTGGCTGTGGGTTTGTCATAGATAGCTCTTATTATTTTTAAATATGTCCCATCAATACCTAATTTATTGAGAGTTTTTAGCATGAAGGGTTGTTGAATTTTGTCAAAGGCTTTTTCTGCATCTATTGAGATAATCATGTGGTTTTTGTCTTTGGCTCTATTTATATGCTGGATTACATTTATTGATTTGCGTATATTGAACCAGCCTTGCATCCCAAGGATGAAGCCCACTTGATCATGGTGGATAAGCTTTTTGATGTGCTGCTGGATTCAGTTTGCCAGTATTTTATTGAGGATTTTTGCATCAATGTTCATCAAGGATATTGGTCTAGAATTCTCTTTTTTGGTTGTGTCTCTGCCCAGCTTTGGTATCAGAATGATGCTGGCCTCATAAAATGAGTTAGGGAGGATTCCCTCTTTTTCTATTGATTGGAATAGTTTCAGAAGGAATGGTACCAGTTCCTCCTTGTACCTCTGGTAGAATTCGGCTGTGAATCCATCTGGTCCTGGACTCTTTTTGGTTGGTAAACTATTGATTATTGCCACAATTTCAGCTCCTGTTATTGGTCTATTCAGAGATTCAACTTCTTCCTGGTTTAGTCTTGGGAGAGTGTATGTGTCGAGGAATGTATCCATTTCTTGTAGATTTTCTAGTTTATTTGCATAGAGGTGTTTGTAGTATTCTCTGATGGTAGTTTGTATTTCTGCGGGATCGGTGGTGATATCCCCTTTATCATTTTTTATTGCGTCTATTTGATTCTTCTCTCTTTTTTTCTTTATTAGTCTTGCTAGCAGTCTATCAATTTTGTTGATCCTTTCAGAAAACCAGCTCCTGGATTCATTGATTTTTTGAAGGGTTTTTGGTGTCTCTATTTCCTTCAGTTCTGCTCTGATTTTAGTTATTTCTTGCCTTCTGCTAGCTTTTGAATGTGTTTGCTCTTGCTTTTCTAGTTCTTTTAATTGTGATGTTAGGGTGTCAATTTTGGATCTTTCCTGCTTTCTCTTGTGGGCATTTAGTGCTATAAATGTCCCTCTACACACTGCTTTGAATGCGTCCCAGAGATTCTGGTATGTTGTGTCTTTGTTCTCGTTGGTTTCAAAGAACATCTTTATTTCTGCCTTCATTTCGTTATGTACCCAGTAGTCATTCAGGAGCAGGTTGTTCAGTTTCCATGTAGTTGAGCGGCTTTGAGTGAGATTCTTAATCCTGAGTTCTAGTTTGATTGCACTGTGGTCTGAGAGATAGTTTGTTATAATTTCTGTTCTTTTACATTTGCTGAGGAGAGCTTTACTTCCAAGTATGTGGTCAATTTTGGAATAGGTGTGGTGTGGTGCTGAAAAAAATGTATATTCTGTTGATTTGGGGTGGAGAGTTCTGTAGATGTCTATTAGGTCCGCTTGGTGCAGAGCTGAGTTCAATTCCTGGGTATCCTTGTTGACTTTCTGTCTCGTTGATCGGTCTAATGTTGACAGTGGGGTGTTAAAGTCTCCCATTATTATTGTGTGGGAGTCTAAGTCTCTTTGTAGGTCACTCAGGACTTGCTTTATGAATCTGGGTGCTCCTGTATTGGGTGCATATATATTTAGGATAGTTAGCTCCTCTTGTTGAATTGATCCCTTTACCATTATGTAATGGCCTTCTTTGTCTCTTTTGATCTTTGTTGGTTTAAAGTGTGTTTTATCAGAGACTAGGATTGCAACCCCTGCCTTTTTTTGTTTTCCATTTGCTTGGTAGATCTTCCTCCATCCTTTTATTTTGAGCCTATGTGTGTCTCTGCACATGAGATGGGTTTCCTGAATACAGCACACTGATGGGTCTTGACTCTTTATCCAACTTGCCAGTCTGTGTCTTTTAATTGGAGAATTTAGTCCATTTACATTTAAAGTTAATATTGTTATGTGTGAATTTGATCCTGTCATTATGATGTTAGCTGGTGATTTTGCTCGTTAGTTGATGCAGTTTCTTCCTAGTCTCGATGGTCTTTACATTTTGGCATGATTTTGCAGCGGCTGGTACCGGTTGTTCCTTTCCATGTTTAGCGCTTCCTTCAGGAGCTCTTTTAGGGCAGGCCTGGTGGTGACAAAATCTCTCAGCATTTGCTTGTCTGTAAAGTATTTTATTTCTCCTTCACTTATGAAGCTTAGTTTGGCTGGATATGAAATTCTGGGTTGAAAATTCTTTTCTTTAAGAATGTTGAATATTGGCCCCCATTCTCTTCTGGCTTGTAGGGTTTCTGCCGAGAGATCCGCTGTTAGTCTGATGGGCTTCCCTTTGAGGGTAACCCGACCTTTCTCTCTGGCTGCCCTTAACATTTTTTCCTTCATTTCATCTTTGGTGAATCTGACAATTATGTGTCTTGGAGTTGCTCTTCTCGAGGAGTATCTTTGTGGCGTTCTCTGTATTTCCTGAATCTGAACATTGGCCTGCCTTGCTAGATTGGGGAAGTTCTCCTGGATAATATCCTGCAGAGTGTTTTCCAACTTGGTTCCATTCTCCGCATCACTTTCAGGTACACCAATCAGACGTAGATTTGGTCTTTTCACATAGTCCCATATTTCTTGGAGGCTTTGCTCATTTCTTTTTATTCTTTTTTCTCTAAACTTCCCTTCTCGCTTCATTTCATTCATTTCATCTTCCATTGCTGATACCCTTTCTTCCAGTTGATCGCATCGGCTCCTGAGGCTTCTGCATTCTTCACGTAGTTCTCGAGCCTTGGTTTTCAGCTCCATCAGCTCCTTTAAGCACTTCTCTGTATTGGTTATTCTAGTCATACATTCTTCTAAATTTTTTTCAAAGTTTTCAACTTCTTTGCCTTTGGTTTGAATGTCCTCCCGTAGCTCAGAGTAATTTGATCATCTGAAGCCTTCTTCTCTCAGCTCGTCAAAGTCATTCTCCATCCAGCTTTGTTCCGTTGCTGGTGAGGAACTGCATTCCTTTGAAGGAGAGGCACTCTGCGTTTTAGAGTTTCCAGTTTTTCTGTTCTGTTTTTTCCCCATCTTTGTGGTTTTATCTACTTTTGGTCTTTGATGATGGTGATGTACAGATGGGTTTTCGGTGTGGATATCCTTTCTGTTTGTTAGTTTTCCTTCTAACAGACAGGACCCTCAGCTGCAGGTCTGTTGGAATACCCTGCCGTGTGAGGTGTCAGTGTGCCCCCGCTGGGGGGTGCCTCCCAGTTAGGCTGCTTGGGGGTCAGGGGTCAGGGACCCACTTGAGGAGGCAGTCTGCCCGTTCTCAGATCTCCAGCTGCGTGCTGGGAGAGCCACTGCTCTCTTCAAAGCTGTCAGACAGGAACATTTAAGTCTGCAGAGGTTACTGCTGTCTTTTTGTTTGTCTGTGCCCTGCCCCCAGAGGTGGAGCCTACAGAGGCAGGCAGGCCTCCTTGAGCTGTGGTGGGCTCCACCCAGTTCAAGCTTCCTGGCTGCTTTGTTTACCTAATCAAGCCTGGGCAATGGCGGGCGCCCCTCCCCCAGCCTCGCTGCCGCCTTGCAGTTTGATCTCAGACTGCTGTGCTAGCAATCAGCGAGACTCCGTGGGTGTAGGACCCTCCGAGCCAGGTGTGGGATATAGTCTCGTGGTGCGCCGTTTTTTAAGCCGGTCTGAAAAGCGCAATATTCGGGTGGGAGTGACCCGATTTTCCAGGTGCGTCGGTCACCCCTTTCTTTGACTCAGAAAGGGAACTCCCTGACCCCTTGCGCTTCCCAAGTGAGGCAATGCCTCACCCTGCTTCGGCTCGCTCACGGTGCGCGCACCCACTGGCCTGCGCCCACTGTCTGGCACTCCCTAGTGAGATGAACCCGGTACCTCAGATGGAAATGCAGAAATCACCCGTCTTCTGCGTCGCTCACGCTGGGAGCTGTAGACCGGAGCTGTTCCTATTCGGCCATCTTGGCTCCTCCCCGCGGTGTTTGGTTTTTTTGTCCTGGCGATAGTTTACTGAGAATGATGATTTCCAATTTCATCCATGTCCCTGGCAGCCACTCCCAGCGCCCCTGGAACTCTGGCCCAAGGCTCTCTGCCTGACTCCTTCTCGGCTTAGCGGCTGAAGACTGACGCTGCCCGATCACCTCAGAAGCCCCCTAGACCATCACGGACGCCGAGCTTCGAGTAACTCTCACAGTCAGATTTTGGTATTTATTTTCTACCTTTTTGTAATGCTGTCAGTACTTAGAAGAATATTTGACATATAGTTGGATATTAATGAAATATATTTTGAAGTTTTCTGCATATATAATAGCAAAAATTTTTATATTGATGCATATAAAATTTTCAATTTCCAATATCTACTTCTATTATTGAATCTATGTCTAAATCAATGATTTAGATTTTGAACTACATTGAACTGTCACTTTTATACAGAAGTACTCATTGCAGATTTGTGGTTTTCACCTACTCTCTAAGAGAGAAAATTACCTATCATTATCCTACTGGCACCAAATTAATACTTAACAATTTTAGTGGTATTATATAAGCATTAGTTATTAATGGCTTTTTGCAAACCAGAATGGCATATTAAAATTGCTAGAATAATTAGTGGCATTGAGAATAGTTCAAGAAATGCTTTTTAAAATGAGGGAATGTGTTGGCTGCTTAAGGAAGGAATTGAATTTAACAGACTATTGAAAGAGAAGGAGGTGTGGGCTTGAGAAGAAAAATTGTAAATTAGATTTCAGACTTTTTTGAGTTGAGAGTATAATATTCAAATAGAAATTTCCTGTAAGAAACTAGAGATAGGGAACTTTAGCTCATGGTAATCATTATGTATGGAGGTACAATTTAGGGGCTCAGTTTCATAGATATAATAATTAAAACTCTGAGAAATGTGTGATACCTTTCAGAGGGATACACACACACAGATATATATGTTTTTATTAAGCAATTGGAGAAAGGGTCTCAAAAAGAATCTCTAAGCAAGAATAGCCAATGAATAAGAGAAGTCTGATAGAGTTACAGAAGCTGAAGGAAAAGACACTCCCTGAAATAAGAGATGATTAGGTGGTGGAAATAATGCCTTCTTCCCCAATCCCTACCTTGTCTTCGTTGGTATCTTTTAGAACCATGCAGATACGTTTTAGGACTGATGGTTTTATGTAAATGACATAACATTTCCAATATTTTAAACTTTATGTATGAGATAGAGACATATGTATTGTTAATGTGCTTTTATAGTGTTAATTTTATAAAAAATATTTTTGCAAATATACCACCTATAATCTGTCATTCAGAGAAAGTGTTTCAGGTTTCCAAATTTTATAAGATTCCTAAAATATGAAATATTAAAATATTTCTGCTATAATATACTCATGTAAAAAATGGAATTTCATATGCTTTCATATATCTTTATTAAGATGTTTACTTTGCACCAGTGATTGGTGTAATTTTTATTTACTATGAAGAAAGTTACTTAAAATGAAAATTATTTTTAAAGTAATAAAGTTTTTAGTCTTATTAAAGTACAAGCAAATACATATGAATATAAAATATGCAAAGTAAACATATTTTGCTTACTAAATTAAAATAATGTAATAGAAAGCATTATTGTTTTCAACAACATTACTCTAAATTACCATGTCATATCATGTTACTTAGAATGTTTTTTCCAACATTGCAAAAATAAGCAGATTTTAAAATTTGTTTATATGTAACAAGTTTTTCATTTTTATTTTATTTATTTATTTTAACTTTTATTTTAAGTTCAGGGGTACATGTGTAGGTTTGTTATACAAGCAAATTGTGTGTCACTGGGGTTTGTGTATAGATTATTTTATTTCATCACCCAGGTAATAAGCATAGTACCTGATACATACATAGTTTATTGGTCCTCACCCTCCTCCCACACTACAGCCTCAGATAGGTCCCAGTGTTTGTTGTTACCTTCTTTGTGTCCATGTGTACTGAATGTTTAGCTCACACATAAGTGAGAACATGTGGTATTTGATTTTCTGCTCCTGTATCAGTTCACTTAGGGAATGGCCTCCAGATCCATCCATGCTGCTGCAAAGGACATTATCTCAGTTGTGCGTATGTGTGTTTTTGTTTTCAATGGCTGCATAGTATTATATTGTGTGTATGTACCACATTTTCTTTATCCAATCTATTATTGATGAGCGTTTAGGTTGATTTTATATCTTTGCTATTGTGAATAATGCTGTGCTGAACATACACATGCATGTGCCTTTATGTTAGAATGATTTATATTCCTTTGGGTACATACCCAATAATGGGATTGCTGAGCAGAGTGGAAATTCTGTTTTCAGTTATCTGAGAAATTCCTAAACTGCTTTTCCACAATGGCTGAACTAATTTACATTCCCACCAGCAGCGTATAAGCATTCATTTTTCTCCACAATCTCACCAGCACCTGTTATTTTTTTTGACTTTTCAATAATAGCCATTCTGACTCATGTGAGATGGTGTCTAATTGTGGTTTTGATTTTAACTTCTCTAATGATTAGTGATGTTGAGCATTCTTTCATTTGTTTGTTGGATGCATGTATGTCTTCTTAGAAGAAGTGTCTGTTCATGTTATTTACACACGTTTTAATGGGTTGTTTTTTTGCTTGTTGATTTGTTTAAGTTGCTTATAGATTTTCATTCATCAGATGCATAGCCTGAAAATATTCTCTCCCATTCTGTAGGTTGTCTGTTCACTTTGTTGATAATTTCTTTTGCTGTGTAGAAGCTCTTTAGTTTATTAAGATCCCACTTGTCAATTTTTGTTTTAGTTGCAATTGTTTTTGGCTTCTTTGTCACAAAATCTTTGCCAGGTACAATGCCCAGAATAGTATTTCTAAGGTTGTTTTCCAGGTTTTTTAGTAGTTTTAGGTTTCACAGTTAAGTATTTAATTCATTTTGAGTTGATTTTTGTAAGTGATGTAAGGAAGGGTTCCAGTTTCAATCTTCTCCATATGGCTAGCTAGTTACCCCAGTACCCCATTTATTGAACTTGGAGTCCTTTCCCTATTGCTTGTTTTTGTTGACTTTGTCAAAGATCAGATAGCTGTAGGTGTGTAGTATTATTATTGGGCTCTCTATTCTTTTCCATTGGTCTATGTGTCTGTTTTTGTACCAATACCATGATGTTTTGGTCACGGTAGCCTTGTAGTATAGTTTGAAGTTGGGTAATGTTATACCTCTAGCTTTGTTCTTTTTGCTTAGGATTCCCTTGGTCATTTGGGCTCCTTCTGAGTTCCATATAAATTTTGAAATAGGTGTTTTTATTTTTATTTCTTTTGCCAGTTCTGTGAAGAATGTTATTAGATGTTTGACAGGAGTAACAGTGAATTTATAAATTGCTATTTGGGCAGTATTGCCCTTTCAAATATATCAGCTCTTCCTATGCATGCTCATTAAATATTCATCCATTTGTTTGTGTCATCTCTGATTTCCTTGACTAATGTTTTGTAATTCTCATTGTAGAAATCTTTCACCTCCCTGACTAGCTGTAGTCTAAGCATAAAATAAGTTTATTTTTAATAAAATGAAAAGGAAATCATAGCATTTGCATATTTCAAAGGAAAACAACTTTTATAAATGCTTTTCATTTTGATCTTTGATATATCAAATATAAGGCAATTACTAGAATTGTTATATCACTACCTGATATGGTTTGGGTCTGTGTCCCCACCAAATCTCATGTAGAATTGTAATCCTATGTGGAGGTGGGGCATGGTGGGAGGTGATTGGATAATGATAGTGGAGTTCTCATAAAAGCATTAGCCCTATTCCCCCTTGGTACTGCATAAAATAGAGATATATATATATATATATTTTGAGTTCTGGGATACATGTGCAGAATGTGCAGGTTTGATACATAGGTGTACACGGGCCATGGTGGTTTGCTGCACCCATCAAACCGTTATCTACATTAGGTATTTCTCCTAATGGTATGCTTCCCCTAGCTTCCGACTCCCTGACAGGCCCTGGTGTGTGATATTCCCTTCCTTGTGTCCATGTGTTCTCATTGTTCAACTCCCACTTGTGAGTGAGAACATGCAGTGTTTGGTTTTCTGTTCCTGTGTTAGTTTTCTGAGAATGATGGTTTCCAGCTTTATCCATGTCCCTGCAAAGGACATAAACCATCGTTTTTATGGCTGCATAGTATTCCACATTTTATACATGCCATATTTCCTTTATCCAGTCTATATTTGATGGGCATCTGGGTTGGTTCCAAGTCTTTGCTATTGTGAATAGCGCTGCAGTAAACATGTGTTTTCATGTGTCTTTATGGTAGAATAATTTATAATCCTTTGGGTATATGCCCAGTAACTGGATTGCTAGGTCAAATGGTATTTCTGGTTCTAGATCCTTGAGGAATTGCCACACTGTCTTCCACAATGGTTGAACTAATTTGCACTCCCACCAACAGTGTAAAAACATTCCTATTTTTCCACAACCTCTCCAATATCTGTTGTTTCCTGACTTTTTAATGATCGCCATTTTAACTGGCATGAGATAGTATCTCATTGTGGTTTTGATTTGCATTTCTCTAATGACCAGTGATAATGAGCTTTTTTTCATGCGTTTGTTGGCGACATAAATGTATTCTTTTGAGAAGTGTCTGTTCAGATCCTTTGCCCACTTTTTGATTGAGATTTTTGTTTTTTTCTTGTAAATTTAAGTTCCTTGTAGATTCTGGATACTAGCCCTTTGTCAGATGGATAAATGGCAAAAATTTTCTCCCATTCTGTAGGTTGCCTGTTCCCTCTGATGATAGTTTCTTTTATTTTATTTTTTTATTTTTATTTTTTTTGAGACGGAGTCTCGCTCTGTCGCCCAGGCTGGAGTGCAGTGGCGCGATCTCGGCTCACTGCAAGCTCCGCCTCCCGGGTTCACGCCATTCTCCTGCCTCAGCCTCCCGATGATAGTTTCTTTTAATGTGCAGACCCCATTTGTCAATTTTGGCTTTTGTTGCCATTTCTTTTGGTGTTTTAGTCATGAAGTCTTTGCCCATGCCCATGTCCTGAATGGTATTGCATAGGTTTTATTCTAGGTTTTTATGGTTTTAGGTGTTACATTTAAGTCTTTAATCGATCTTTAGTTAATTTTTGTATATAGTATAAGGAAGGGGTCCAGTTTCAGTTTTCTGCATATGGCTAGCCAGTTTTCCTAACACCATTTATTAAATAGGGAATCCCCATCAGGCTACCATTGACTTTCTTCACAGAACTAGAAGAAACTACTTTAAATTTCATATGGAACCAAAACAGAGCCCATATAGCCAAGACAATCCTAAGCAAAAAGAACAAAGCTGGAGGCATCACACTACCTGACTTCACACCATATTACAAGGCTACAGTAACCAAAACTGCATGGTACTTGTACCAAAACAGATATATAGACCAATGGAGCAGAACAGAGGCCTCAGATGTAACGCTACACATCTACAGCCATCCGATCTTTGACAAACATGAGTTCTTACAATATCTGATCACTTAAAAGTGTATAGTGTCTCCCTCCTATGGCTCTGTTTCTCCTGCTCTAGCCATGTAAATGATCACTCCCCCTCTGCCTTCAGCCATGATTAAGTTACCTAAGGCCTCTCCAGAAGCCGAGTAGATGACAGCATCATGCTTCCTGCACAGCAGAACCATGAGATAATTAAACATATTTTCTTTATAAGCTACCCATTCTCAAGTATTTCTTTATAGCAATACTTGAGGTAATTGCAAGCACTCACTAATATACCACTGTAATATTATTTCTGATGATTAAAGAACAGGATCATATATATGTATATGTGTATATATGTATGTGTGTGTATATATGTAATGTATATATAGATGCATGACATAAATATGTTTTCAAACAAAAAGAAAATAAAACATACTTGTTTTTGTAATTAAATTTTATAACTGAATTATATAGTTTCCTTATGAGTCTTATATGTTATTTTTATCACATACTATTTAAGTCATTTATGGAGTAGTAAAAATTTTGAAAACAAAATGCTCCCAAATAATGTTTCAAATATCTTGAAAGTTTTGGGAAAAAGAGTTATGTAAAGTTTTTTTTACCTGGAAATCTTCTTTAATTCTCCTCTAGTTCTCTCATTTCAGGGCTAGGCACCATTGCATCATTTGAATTAAATGGAAAGCTAAATTAAAAATAATTTCAAGTTAAAAATTAGTTTACATTTATGTTATAATGGCATATCAGTATCATTACTTTAACTACTAGCATACATCCTGCAATTAATAAATCAGGGAATGGTATTAGAAATTACAGATCTAATCATATTCATAATTCATACTTTCCAGTATTCACCCTAACTCTCACAGCAAAAGATATCTATTTGATTCTGAACTTGCAATACTCACAATAAAGTTTAAGTGTGTGATCATATATTCTTTTTTATCAATCATATGTTAATTTATTAAACTTATTATACTGTTTTAAATACTACATCTCTTGTTCAGAAACACATATTTTTATATATGCTACCTGCTAAAGCATCCCCTACTTTATAGGTCTAAGAACTTCCATTTTCATGGCTATTTTTCTACAATAATCTATGTAGAAAACCTGTATTCTTTAAGGTTTTATAAAGCTTTCCTATTCTTTCCATTTATTACCCACTTAAACAAATAACTGGTACTATCCTCAATTTTTCCTATTACTGCTGCCTTCTCATCACCCTGTAATGAATTTAATTTCTCCAATCAAGATCTGCAAATTGATTTTATTTCTTGAATATATTACCAGAAAGATGCACCATAAATAGATGCAGTGTCACCATGATTTTGTAATTTCAAGTAATGAGTTTTTGTAGTTTCTATAAACACCAAATCTAGACTATTAACTGTATTTAGATCTTTTAGATATGAGCTATATATTATATATAATCTGATCCAATGTTAAAATTTTACAGAAGAAAGCTAATTTTACCTACATAAACAGAACAGGAATGCAGAAATGAGATGCCTGGTGTTTGTCCTCCATGCCTTAAATGAAAACGACATTTGTTAAAAAAAATGCAGACTTTGGAAATTTTTGTCATGTAAAATACATATACACAAATCTATGGACCACTGTGTGCCTTATGACCTGGATTTGGACTATGAATCCCTTTAATTTTTGGCCTCTAATTGACTCTCATTCTAATAAAAGAATCATAATGATTATTTGCATTTGAGGTTATCAATGTCAAACTGGACTCTGTCCATAGTTCTTAAACATGTATGGATATTTCCCTTTCCTTTGGGCACAGTTAACTAAGTGAATGTCCATACTTTCTTTGGGGAATGACTGAGAAATCATTACCATGTATACATGCCACTGTGCATGATTCTTTATTCATATGGCGTCCCATCCTTTTCTTCTGTCAACAGTTTCTAGATCTGAGAAGTTCAAACATAAACTGGAAACCAGAAAAGAGAGTTGACGGCTTTTAGGAGTGGCTTCCCTCAGCTTTCTGATCATCCATCCTGGAATGCTTTTGCTATATAGATTTAACAGGCTTCTTACGAAAGCCAATGTACCTTGATCCTGGGAAGCCATGTTCTATTAATCATCTCTTGCTCTCCATATGTCAAGACCACTGAATCCCAATCTTTACAATAATTGTAATCTCCTTAACTTTAATAGTTAAGCATATCTATCTGACCTCTAATATTTTAGAATGCTACCATGTCCTTTTTAATCACCGAGTCCAATTCTATAATGCTATCTCCTACTTTTAGCGCTGATCAAAAGAGAACAATGACAACTGAGCTTAATGATACTAGTGAAATTCTTACCAATGCATCCTTATTGCTTTGGTGTACACAGAGCATCCTTTGAACCTTCCAAAAGAAAATATCAGCTAATGAGTTTTCTCACCTTATGTAATATGTACTCATGAGTATGCTCACATATGTGATCTTTTTCTTCTCCTTTCACTTACGACGGGTCATCACTTTTCCCAAGATTCCAAGTGTCAACATAGTAGCATATTTTCACTGTTTTTCAGGGTGTTTACCAGGGTATTAAATTCTGTATCGGGATAGGCTATCCACATATTTCAGACTCTCCCTGTTCAACTTTAAATTCCATTCTCATTGATTCAGTAATTTCAGGATTCAGTCATATACATAGTCCCCAAGCTTCTGCTAACACATGTTGACTTGGTACTCCAACTCCTTTGGCTAATCACTTCCTTCTGTTAGTAGTCCAAGCACTTTCTTGATTCAGATATATAGCAACTGGCATGGGATATTTATGTTGTTTCCAAAGAAGAGTTAGAATTAGATCTTAAGGAAGATGTATGTTGTTCTTTAAGACAGATGCCTTTACATGTCTTTAAGAGAAAAAGGGCTTACCAGACTTTAACAAGGAGAACATAACTGCTTCTGTAGTCCCAGAATGATCAAAAACTGGGGATGGAATATTTTTAGCTTCATTCACCATTAAGTCCTCACCCTATAATTCTTTTGCATTGAGGCCCTTTCCATAAGAATACATTAAAAACTTTGTGATTGAGAATCCACTTATCTGAAGCGATGTTTCTCTTACAATTCAGTCTTGGGCTTCATTTTCAGCTTTTTCCAGACTCTGGCTACAGGAGATAAGTTTCTTTATATATTACCAAAAAGGTCCTTTGTTATTTATGCTTTCCCTTATATTGGTAATTTATTTTATTGGTGATTTATTTTCTTCAGCCTACCCTTGTCTTACATAAATACCATAAATTCAATAGCCATTAGATGGCATATTCCTCTAAACATAATTTCTCTTATACCTCTCAAAATCCCGAGATTGTTTACATTTGAGCACATTCCCTTCCACTGATATTCTGTCCTACTTCATCTCCAGTAAACGTTTTAACAATTTCAAAACAATTACGTGCTAGGATCTACCAGTGCTCTAACTCCATTAAAGATGATGTTCTCATTGCAAGCTGCCCAGTAGGTGATCCAGTTTCCTATAAATCTCTGTATCATCACACTAGTCTTGGTAAAAAAATGTCATAGGTGGTGTTCTCTGGAAAGAGGATATTTAAACTCTGAAACTTGCATGCAAGAGTTTCATTAAGAATTGCTTAACAAATGAGGATTGGATAAAAAGAGTATTTAAACTCTAATGCAGTTGCAACAGAGGTCTCAGCTGATCTAACAGTGAGCTCTGGAGTTGTAATGGCTTTTCACAATTTTTCCATATCAGGCAAAGTTGTGGGCCACTGTGGCCCTGAATTCAATGGATGCAATATGCTCAAATGAGGGACATAGTTTTGGGTAAGGCATCCTTCTCTATTGCAGACAATTAGTGGAGTTGGATTCATCTATGAACTATTAGAAACCAACACACTGGATAAATTAGTGCCTCACTTCCAAAAGCATCTACCAATGCATGTAGCCTGAGTTGGCTTATGTTATGGTAAACTCAGGCTTGATCTCGGATTAGTTTCTGAAATTCACAGAAACAAATTTCATAAATATTTACCTGGAAGAACAAAAGGAGAAAGCATTTATTCATATAAATCTGACTGTCGCATTTCAAGGAGAAAGCCATGCACATTTACTCTCTCAAATTCTGAGTTACACATTCATATTGCTCTTCACTTTTCTTTGGGCATGGCATAGTATTATTAAAGAAAGCAAAGCTGAAGGTTTGCGATTCTATAAGAATTTTGTGATGCAAATAAAAGGTGAGGCACTGTAAAATTTATCAAGTGTAAAGCTGGCCAAAAGCTATGCAGAGTTGGTCATTGCAGCATTAGCTGGGATAAGAGGTAGGGCTGACATGATTCAAGGTTGCTCAAAAGCTTTATCTGATTCAACAATTAAAGTAAAGAAGGGATGACTAATAGTTTTTATTCCATTTGACCAATACACATTGTTGACACTATCAGTTATGCCATTTTCATAAATACCTTATTGTTAATGGTGATGAAAGTGGGAAAAAAATGGCATCTCAATTGAGATAACAAGCCCACAAGATGGCCAGTAGTAATTTTCACCTCCTATTTACTCGTAGTCTCATATATACCTTCTCACAATGAAGAGATGTAATATGTGTAACCTGTAGGGAATTAAGAAAAAGGTGGTATGTGACTTCCAAGGCTAGGTCATAAAAAGCATTGTATCTTGAATTATTTGCTTTGACAGAAACTAGTTGCCATGTCAATAAAACACTCAAGAAGCAATATGAAGAAGTCCACATGGCAAGTAGAGGCCAGCTGCCAACAGACTTGTGAGTAAGCCAACTTGGAGAAGATTCATTATCCTTAATCAAGTCTCCAGCTGCATTAGGATACTGAGCCACAACCATGAACTGCTCCAAAGTATTTGAAGAACAGATACTATCTGAAATAATAAGTGACAATTGTTGTTTTGGGTCATTATGATTTGAAATAAATTGTTATACAGCAATAGGTAGCTAGTACAACCATTACATTATGAATATCCTGTCCTTTTATCAAAGTGTACCAATATGTATTACATATAATTGTAGAACTTGGCGTGTGCCACGTTTAGGCTACTAGCTCCTGGATGACCTAATTCTCTCGTGATATTTTAGGACACTGAAACTATCATCCTGATTTTTCTCACTTGCCTAGAGCTTGGAGTACCACTTATATAGATCTTAAACCCTGTCCTGAGTTATTCTGACATGCCTTGCAAACTCAGTGGAGAATGTAGGCCATGGACATCTAAAAAGGAAAAAAAAAAAAAAAAGCAAAACTTAAATTACCAAAAAACTCTGTCACAATAGGCGATTATTACAACCCACATCTAAGTTCCAAGAAGTAGTGGTTCCAGCTCCCATGACAGGTTTCTTCTGATACCGCCAAGACTATGTTAACCCCAAATTCACGTTCATCAAGTGCCAATGAATTTTAGAAAGAAAGTGCGGGTAGAATAATTAATAGAAGGTTATAAATATATACATCTTTCTTTAATGAGATGAGATCTTCTTCTGAAAATCCTAAATATTATTTAAGAAAATAGCTTCTTTATAAGGAATGGTTCAGCTACGGGAACCAACATTTGGAAACATTTTTCAATCTCCTTATGGCTTCGAGTGATTATTCATAGCAACAGGGGCATGCTGCGACCACCTAGTGAGTAGCTCAGGAAATACAATGGCAATAGAATTACAGTATCATAATTATGTTAGTAGGAAGAAGAACAAAATACTATCAAGTGAGTAATGAAATAGAGATGTTTCAGAATGTAAACTGCAGAAGGAAGATCAGTTTCATTTACAAATCTCTCTTAAATACCTAAATCAGCATGCGTCACACAATTGATGTTCAACAAATATTTATTGAATTGAGAAATGAATGAATGAATGAATGAATGTGTTTTCCTAGGGTCTCTGGAGGCCAATAATGGACAGTCTCATCATATAAATGGGTTTTAATGGGATCTTTACACATGTTAAAAGCACCTGAAATGTGATTTTGAGTCAGGCAAGAAAAAAATGGGAAGATAAAGTAGCTTGAATCAAATGTCAGATACTAAAACTACCACTTGGAACATTTTATGGAGGCTAAAAAAAAAAACATAAATAAAAGTGTCCCAACTAATTTGGCAGGTAGGATAATTTCAATTCATCTGGACTATATATAATTGGCTCAACTTTTTTTCTCCTAGAAATCTCAAACAAGTGGGATCATGACAATATTTTAGTTACACATAATAATTCATATTTATACGTGATTTTTTTTTTTTTTTTGAGACGGAGTCTTGCTCTATCGCCCAGGCTGGAGTGCGGCGGTGCAATCTCAACTCACTGCAACCTCTGCCTCCTAGGTTCAAGCAATTCTAGTGCCTCAGCGTCCCAACTAGCTGGGCCTACAGGTATGTGCCACCACAGCTGGTTAATATTTGTATTTTTAGTAGAGGCAGGGTTTCACCATGTTGGCCAAGGTGGTCTTGAACTCCTGACTTTAGTTGATCTGCCCACCTCAGCCTCCCAAAGTGCTAGAATTACAGGCGTAAGCCACCACACCTGGCCATGATTTTTAAAGCCCTATAGAAGGCAATTTTATTTTGCAAACAGACGTGACATTGCTAATGGCTACCTAAAAGTTTTACTGGGAGTACTTGCTGGGAGAATATTTAAATGCTTGTCATGGACTTATTTATATTGTTAATAACTTATAGGAAATATTATTAGAAGGAATTTAATTAGTTTAGGCAAATGTGATAGAATTAAGATTAACATGACATAGCCTATTAATAAGGTTAACTTTACATAATATTTTATGTCTCAGTATTCTATACATACATTTTTCTAAAATTTAAGATAAACTAGTATGTGTTAAGTATGATTTATAGATACTTCCATATCTTATTTGTTATGTTGTGCATGTTGGATGTTATTACTATTATTCCTATTTTATGGAAGACAAAACTGATGTAAAATGACTTTCTAAAAGTTATGAAATATGAGAAAGATAGATGCCAACCCCCAGATTTTATGACTTCAATATGTATTCTCTCCATCTTTAATCATAGCCTCTTGCAAAGTATACCAGAACATGGTCAAAGAAAAAAATGTGGTTCGGTTATGTCAAAGTTTTCATATATGAATGACTAATCATGTTTTCAGAATTTATTGCATCTATATGTTTTTTACCTTTAAAACAACAGGAGCTTTTATCAAGCAGTGCCTAAAAAATATTTATTGACTAATAGTGGTGTCTCAGCATACTTCTTATTGAAAAGCCTGAAGACAGTTTTAACAATGCCTTTTCTAAAGTGCTTACAATCTAGTAAGACTTTACAAATAGATAAATAAATAGTTTTGCATATATGATATTGTTGTGCTGAAGGCATATGCAGAGGACAATGGTAACATAGAACAGGACACTTAATTCTGCCTGGTTGTGTCAGCAATGCCTCTATTGGGAAAACACACCCAAGATGAGAATGGGAAGATAAGGTGATAACAGGCTAAGAAGAATTATGGAGCGAGTGATAACAACTTGGACACAGACAAATGGAACTGGAAGATTATCATGTCTGTGGGGGACTACAAGCCATTTGATATTATGATATAATGAAATTCAGGAAGGAGAATGTCAGGAAGTCACTAGATATATATAGAAATGTGGGCCCTTCATGAGTTCTTGATTTGTAATTTTAATTTTACTTAAGTGATGACAGAAAATTAACGAATATTGAAACTTTTCTAAAGCACTGTCTAACCCTCCTGATTATAAAGCCTTCTCACTAACAGATGTCTGAAACATCAAAAATACTTCAATTCCATGGGTACAGAAGCAGTAAATAGAAAAAAATATATTTTAAAGGGCAAGTGAGGAATAGATGACT
The DNA here is from genome assembly GCF_028858775.2 of Pan troglodytes. Taxonomy (NCBI): domain Eukaryota; kingdom Metazoa; phylum Chordata; class Mammalia; order Primates; family Hominidae; genus Pan; species Pan troglodytes. The sequence goes on along the minus strand of NC_072412.2, from coordinate 61,830,642 downwards.
TTATGTTTTCTAAACTTATGTAATCTCATAGTGGGCATTCCTTCTCTTGGCACTAACATAGAGTTCTAGAGGTTTGGCACAGCTGTGGTATGCAAAGGCAAACTTGTCACAGAAGCACATGGTTTGAGACTGTCAATCTTTTTCACTGTTTGTCTCCAAAGTCAAAAAACACATTTTGACACACAATGGAATCTCAATAAAACATTTGTGAGTAATAAATGAATGAGAATAATAATAAGATTGAGGTAATCTATTGAGCAATCACTAAGGATTTGCTTTTAAATACAAAATAATTAGAGTCTTGTGTCAGCTTGTAGATACAAGTTAAGTTGCAAAGGATGGCTTGTCAAGCATTACTGCTTTCTGTCACATTCAGAGGAGATTGATATTTCAGCAATAGCATTCAGAAAATATATGACATGTGCTCAAATACTGGTTGTATAGATAGTTCTAAACAATGGAAAAAAAGGAACTATATTTCAAGTTAAAATGAATACAGATTAAATTAGGATGGTGAAATTTTCTAATCACATTTCCAGTTATTGTAAAAAAAAAAAAGTTACTTTTTTCCCAACACTATCAAAAGATTCATACAGAGTTGACGGTTTATCAGTCAGAATAGAATAGGGTATACTGCAGTAACACATACACAAAGGTTCAAAAGGTTTGTTGTATAAAAAATAGTAACAACAAAGTTTACTTCTCAACAACTTAAAGTCTGTTGTGAACTTGGAAAATGTTCAGGGTAACAGCTTTCTCAACAGTGAGTCAGCGATGCAGGCTGGTGGTGGCTCCACATACTGTAACTAAATTGACTGTAATAAACAACTTCCCAGTTGAAGGAGCAGGGAAAGAAAGGTGGAAAAAATCAAGTCCCAACAATTAAATGTTTGCTTTCGGAAATGACACAACTTCTACACACTTTTCATTGTCTGTAGTCAGTGAAATGATGACACTTAATGTTAAGTGGCCAGGGAAGCAAACCGAAGAGAAAAGAACAGGGAGTATCGATGCTCAACTTCAATGTCTACAGTTGATATATAGATACATGAAAATTGTAAAATCAACCTGAATCAGTCTCAGTTTTAAGTGGGAAATTCTATTTCTTACTATAAATTCCTTACTCTAGCTCCATGAGAAAGTGAGAAATACTGAAAGGACTGTGTATCATACTCAAGAAATAAAATCTTCTCATCTGATGATAGTGAATAGTCTTTCTCTATGATGAGCTGAAAGAAAGGTTACTTGGGTCTAACACATCATCACAAGCTTTATTTCTAATTAGCTGTCTATATTTGACAAAAATTATCCCTAGATGAGATTCAATTCTTTTATCACATGCCAAGATTGATAAAATGTGTATCTCAGTGCAAATTAAGGGTTCACAATTTCCCTCAAGCTCTCAAGTATGCTAATTCTTGCATGTTCATATTATTATGGTACCTATTTGGTTATAACAGGTTTAACAATTCTAGAAGAGGAATTCCTTTGATCAAATATAAACTGATCTTTCTGAATGAATATATCACAATGTTTGACTCTCTGTGTTAGTATTTATATCTAATAACTGTTCTGATATTAGTCAGCTTTATATTTCATATTCTTGTGAGTAGAAGTAGCATTTAGTCATTATCCAGTGACTGCCCTATTTAACAAAACAACTGTTAATAAAATGGTTTTTGGAACATAAAGAATCTGCCAAGGTTTCCCAAATTGGTATCTTATAAGAAAGAGTCGAACAAATATTTTGGAGACTTATTCACTTTCCAGTACTTAAAAGGTATTATGATATATTTATATTTGGTGACAATTAGGCATTAAATATCAATTAAAGTTTCCCTTTTAACATTCCCAGGGGTCAACAATGATCTTGTGTTTTTCTCTTAAAAGGATAACGAAGAAAGTAAAATAAGTGCTGATAGAAATCTGGGAGAAAAGCCACCTTTAAAAAACTCAACAAACAAGATGCATTCATTTAAGAAAAACTAGCAGAAGAAATTCACAAGGCTAATTTGTCCTGAGTAGTATGTGAGTCAGTTAAACAGCCAGGAAATTCAATGGCTGAATGCTTCACTGGCTCTGCCACCCAGTGGGCAGGGCAGAGCGCATAACTCAGACTATCACCTGCTGGCTGATAGTGCTATACCTGCACATGTGTCTTATACTTTCCCACTGATAAGTGATTAACCCCATGTACTAGGTTCATTCAGCAGGACTCAAGTGGTTAAACTAATTAAATTGGTGGTGCCCAACATTAACCACCACATGAATTCCAGCTGCACTTCTCCTGAAGCGGGGCAGACATTCCCACCTGACTTTAGGGCCAAAAGGATGCCTGCTGAACTTCATAAGGAGAGAACAAATGTTTCCTATAGTTCAAAGCTTTCTCTAAAGCTACTTATACTAATCATTTCAGAATATTGTTTATTAAAATGATTGTAAAACTGTAACATGAAATCAGTTATTGTCTCTAGCCTTTTTAATAACTCTTACATAAAGCTTATCCACCCAAGCTGATAGCTACTAGCTTAGTCATTTTATGGTAAACATCATAAGCCTAGGCATTTAAAAAAATAATTAATTTAATTATTCTTTGATTCACCCATTTATTCATTACATTCACGTATGGAAAATTGACAAGTAAAATATGACAATTGGACAAATAGGAAAATTCCATAGCATTAAAGAAACGAGTTGGGTTATGGTAATTTATTTATCCATTTATTTATTTATTCTGAGACAGAATCTCGCTCTGTCACTCAGGCTGTAGTACAGTGGCACGATCTCAGCTCACCTCAGCCTCGACCTCCCAGGCCCAAGCAGTCCTTCCACATCAGCTTCTCAAGCAGCTGGGACCATAGGCGTGTACCACATGCCTGGCTAATTTTTCTAACATTTGTGTAGAAATGGGATCTTCTTATGTTGCCCAGCCTGGTCTTGAACCTCTAGGCTCAAGCTGCCCTCCTGCATCAGCCTCCCAAAGTGCTGGAATTACAGGCATGAGCCGCCACACCCTGCCAGTAAGAGAAAAAAACAAAACACACAAACAAACAAAAAAAACTAAGAAAAAACGAAGAGAAAACAGGACGCAGTCTCAAATGTTAGTAAGTAACTCTTAAAAATCCAAACAAAAATTTCAACACTGGCTAGTGATTTGGTTTAGCACTTATGAATGGGACAACCAAATATACAAATCCTTTCAGATACAGTTGTTTACTTGCTTCCCAGTATCTATTACTTTCTACTTCTCATCAAGCAATTTTGCTTGGAACAGCGAAGTGTCCAGTTAAAGTAATACATTCCTGAATTAGTCATCTATTGCTGCATAACAAATAACCACACAGTTAGCGGATGAAAGCAACACCATGTACTATCTCCCTATTTCTGTAAGTTAGAAACCTGGGCAAAGGACAGCTATGTTCTCTACTCCAAATGTCATAATGCTAAAATCTAGAAGTTGGCTAGGCTGCATTCTCATCTGAAGCTGGGTATTCTCTTTCAAGCTCATTTAAATTATCTGCAAAACTCAGTTTTCTGTGGTTATAGGACTGAGCTTCTCCATCTATTGCTGGCTCCTGGTTGGATGTCATGCTCAGCTACCAGACGTCACCATTAAGTCCTCTCTCACCACAGCAGTTTACTTCTTCACAGCCAGCAGGAAAATGCTTCTTCAGTCAGCTACATAAGAAAGCAATCAAGGCTGCCCGGTGGCTCATGCCTGTAATCCTAGCACTTTGAGAGGCTGAGGTGGGTGGAACACCTGAGATCAGGAGTTCAAGACCAGCCTGGCCAACATGGTGAAACCCTGTCTCCACTAAAAATACAAAAATTAGCCAGGTGTGGTGGCACATGCCTATAATCCCAGCTACTTGGGAGGCTGAGGCAGGAGAATCGCTTGAACCCAGAAGATGGAAGTTGCAGTGAGTCGAGATCGTGCCACTACACTCCAGGCTGGGTGACAGAGCAAGACTCCACCTCAAAAAAAAAAAAAAAAAAACTATCAGGAGAATAATTTTCCCAGATCCTGCCCACACAGTGGGGAGGAGTTGATAGATGGCTTGGCTTGTGCACCAGAAGGTGCAGAAGGTGGGGCTCTTAGGAGCCATTTTAAAACTTGGCCCACCACAATCCTATCTACTCTTGCAATTAATGGTGACCATGTTACTCAGTTTGGGCCAAAGAGTTATTTGCAAAAGTGCATAAAGCAGGGTGTACTTTCATGAATAAAAACACCAAATTATTTGACCAAGAGGACTTTGTCCCTCTTTCTTTCTTTGTGAATAAAAATTAAAGAGAAGAGCTGGAGAAGCAGCAGATATGTAGTAATGTAGAAGACAAAAATAGACACAAATGAAAGCATAAGAATTAAAGAAGGCTAGGTTGCCTACATCTTCAATGAACTACTTGATTAGTCCCATACTGCTTTACTCAGGACTTATTTTTATGACAGAAATAAATACCCTCACTTGTTCAAATCACTTTAGTTGGGCGTCAGCAACATAATCTTTCAGACTATCTAAGACCTTTGGCATATATAGTCTTTTTTTTTCTTTTTTTTTTTTTTGAGATGGAGTCTCACTCTGTCGCCTAGGCTGGAGTGCAGTGGTGCGATCTCGGCTCACTGCAACCTCCACCTCCCAGGTTCTAGAGATTCTCCTGCTCAGCCTCCCAAGTAGCTAAGATTACAGGTGCCTGCCACAACGCCCAGCTAATTTTTGTATTTTTAGTAGAGATGGTGTTTCACCATGTTGGCCAGGCTGATCTCGAACTCCTGACCTCAAGTGATTCACTTGCTTTGGCCTCCCAAAGTGCTGGGATTACAGGCGTGAGCCACCACACCCAGCCCAAATATACTCTTAATTGGAAAAAAAGAGTTATATTCAAAAACTTAAAGATGTGATTTTTAAAAACTGAAATAAATTATTTGATTTTGAATTCATTTTTCTTTGGACGTTATTTTCTGGGATTCTATTTGAATTTGTGTATATCACTCATCCATTATGCTTATTTGCATATGAACTTGCATCCCCTGTTTACCTTTCCAGTATAGAATTTCTGCTTTGTCTCTCTGTCCTAGCCTTCTATTTGTCCAGTAAGCCAAAAAAATTCCACTAGTTCCTGTTCTCTTGGATGTTTCCCTGATACATCATCTATTCTTGCCCATCAGAAAGCAAAATCCTCTTCTTCATTCTGATGCCATATTATTTCCAGACAAAAGCCCAGCTGAGAATAAATTTACATTCAGGAACAATGTTATCACTGTTCACACAATTTGAACCTCTTTTTTACCTGGAACAGTACTGCTCTTTCTTGTTTGTTAGACTGGATCATTTATGATTACATGATTGAATGATTGTATAGTAATTAGCTTCACCCTAACTGACCTCTGTCATCTTGAGTCCCACCAACAAAACAAGGACTACACTTTCCCTCAAACTCATTCACTCATTTTCTGCATGTTTCTTTTATAACTGACCTGTTTTACTTAATTCCAAGCAATAATCCTCTTTTTGGAGACCCAAATATATTATCCCAATTCAATATATAGTCCTGGGTTTAAAATCTTCATTTGTCAGCTTTCTTAGCCAAACCGTACAATTTGACTTATTTCTTGCCAATTTTTTTTTTTACTCAAAAGAGAATTTAACTTAAAAACTATGTATCGGCTGATCTGAGAAATTATCTATTATGTAGTTTTTCAGTTAGTAATAGAAAAAAGCAGAAAGAGTGGATCTCTTGTATATGGATGCAAAATACATGAGGGCTGCGCATATGGATGAATTTGAAGGCTTTTCTGAAGTGTGACACAAGACAAATTAGCCACATGTGCTCTTCCTGGGTATTTACAAAATTTCAATAAAAAGGAGTTGACTTTTAATATTGCTGATAAAATTAACAGATTATTATACAAAATTTAAACTTGTTTATTTTCCTTTTAAATAAATCAGTTCTTTGATCCACATATTCAGGTGATGAGGTCTCCTTGTAATTCTTCAGGCTGATCAGATTTACTTAGACATGAATGGGTAGCACTTAACTTGTGAAAACATTATAATTTTATTAGAGATGATAACAATGTTCAGTCTTCAGAAACATGCACACATATTTAGTGTCTAAATGATTTGTGAGGTTTAAAAAAAAACGTAGTGGATCCTATAGCTTATATTTGTTTAAGTTAGTGAGATTTACATGATGATGTCACCATTCATAAAATTTTCCAGAGAGGTTGCCTGTAGCTTTTTTCACTTGAGATGTCAGGTGGATTTATTTAGAGACAAGAAGCAGTAAGGGGTCAAGATATTTTAAGTCTACATCAAGAAAAAGACACAACACATTTTACTTTTTAAGAATTTAGGCTTTTGACATTGTAATTCTTCTATAAAAGTGTTGGAATAATGTGTATTTATTCATTCAGAAATGAGTTCAAACTTGTGTACTTATTCTTTCAAGCAACATAGAGTCAACACATACTACAAGCCAAATATTATCAGGCACTGGTATAGATGACTGAATAAAGATCTTTGTCTTCCATAACAACTAATACTTACTCAACACTATGTACTGGAAACTATTTTACATATGTTATATGTATTACTTCAAATGATTATCTCAACAACCTTATAGGATGAGATTAGTGTTTATGTTAGGTTATTTATTTATTTATTGACATGGAGTTTCGCTTTTATTGCCCAGGCTGGAGTGTGATGGCACTATCTCGGCTCACCGCAACTTCTTCCTCCCGGGTTCAAGCGATTCTCCTGCCTCAGCCTCCTGAGTAGCTGGGATTACGGGCATGTGCCACCACACTTGGTTAATTTTGCATTTTTAGTAGAAGCAGGGTTTCTCCATATTGGTCAGTCTGGTCTTGAACTCCTGACCTCAGGTCATCTGCCCACCTTCGCCTTCCAAAGTGCTAGGATTAGAGGCGTGAGAAACCACACCTGGCTTATGTTAGGTTATCTTATTTTAAACATTTTACAAATGAGAAAACCAAAACACAGAAAGGAAATTTTCCTAGTAATAAGTATTTTCTCAGTAATAAAAAATGAAGTGGGGATTCAAAATAAGGCAATATGACTTTGGCATCCAGAATCTCAAAAATTCCAGTGTACTTCCTTTGAGGGACTTGGGACTTATCTCTCTAAAAGTATCAACCCCATAATAGCTAATTTATGTCCTATATATATTTCATAAACATCAGAGAGGAGATATAAATAGGTATGTGTTGCAATAATATGCAAATATTTGTGTATCTTTACTATCAAATAGTAGTTCTTTAATAATTTATTTTTAGAAGAATTTTAGATTTTCAGAAAAATTGAGAATATAGTACAGAGAGCTCACATCTATCCTTTCACACAGGGGTACCTGTTACTGACACCCCACATGAGTATGGAAATTTTGTTGACACTTGATGAATAAATATTAATACATTATTATTAATAAAAGTCTATACTTCATGAAGTTTTTCTTAGTTTTTTTTTTCCCCCAACTTTTGGAAGTTTTTACCCAACATATTTTTCTGAAGCATCCCATCTAACACATCACAGTACACTTACCCATCATGTTTCATTAGGCTCCTCAGTTACTCAGACTTTCCTTAGATGACATTGACAGCTTTGAGAAGTATTGGTCAGATTTGTTAAGAATGTCCTTCGATTGGAATTTGTCTAATTTTATTTTTCTTTGTTGATGTGTCTGTTCAGATAGATTATACTTTTTTTTTAATTGGATCATTTTGAGTGCTAAATTTTAAGTGTTCTTTGTATATATTGTATACAAGTTCTTTATCACATATGTGTTTTGAAAATATTTGCTCCCCGTCTGTAACTTCTCATTCCACTATTTTAACAGCATCTTTCACAGATTAAAAGTTTTTAAATTCTAAGAAATTCTAACTTATCTTGTTTTTTATTTATTTTTGTCACAGATTCAGTTTTGGTATTATATCTAAAGACTCATAGCCAATCAAAGTTCATGAAAATTTCCTTCTGTGTTTCCTGATAAAAGTTTATAATTTTGCATTCTACATCTAGATCTATGATCCATTTTAATTATAATGAAGTGTATAAGATCTGTGTCTAGATTTATTTTTTTGCCCATGGACGTCAAATTGTCCTCACATCATTAATTGAAAAAGATACCCTTTATCTTTGATTTGTCATTGCCTCTTTGTCAAGGTCAGTTGCCTATCTTTTTTGTGAGTCTATTTCTGGGCTATCTGTGCTCTTCTGTTTTTCTTTCTTATTTTAACGTTTTTAAAATTTCAACTTTTATTTCAAATTCAGAGAGTACAGGTGCAGGTTTATTATATGGTCAGATGGTGTAATGCTGAGGTTTGGGGTACAATTGATCCCATCACAAAGGTCTTGAGATTATAGTATTTAATAGGTAATGTTACAACCCTTGCCCCACTTTCCCCCTCCACACTCTAGTAGTTCAGTGTCTCCTATTGTTATCTTTATAGCCATGAATACCCAATGTTTAGCTCCCCCACTTATGAGTAAGAACATGTGGTATTTAGTTTTCTGTTCCTGCATCAATTTGTTTAAGATTATAGCTTCCAGCTATATTCACTTTACTGCTAAAGATGTGAAGTTTTTCTCTTTTCTGAGTGTGTAGTATTCCATGGTCTATTTGTATCACATTTTCTTTACTTAATGTATAATCAATGGGCAATGAGGGTGATTTCATAAGGCTATGATGAATATACAAGTACATGTGTCTTTTTAATAGAATGTTTTTGAATATATACCCAGTAACAGGATTACTGAGTCCAATGGGAGTTCTGTTTTAAGTTATTTGAGAAATCTTCTGTTTCCACAGTGGCTGAACTAATTAACATTCCCCAAAATGGTGAATAAGTGTTCTATTTTCTCTGCAACCTTGTCAACATATATTGTATTTAACTTTTTAATCATAGTCACTGACTGGTATAAAATATCTCCTGTGGCTTTGATTAGCATTTTGTTGATGGTTAGTGATGTGGTACATTTTTTCATATGTTTGTTGGCTGTGTGTATGTCTCCTTTTGATGTGTCTGTTCACGTATTTTGCCCACATTTTAAAGGAGTTATTAGTTTTTGGCTTCTTCAATGGTTGAACTTTCTTATAGATTCTAGACATTAAACCTTTGTCAGAAGTAGTTTGCAAATATGTTCTCTCATTCTGTAGGTTGTTTGTTGATAGTTTCTTTTTGCTGTGAAGAAGCTTTTAGTTTAATTAGGTTCCATTTGTGAAATCTTTGTTTTTGTTGCAATTATTTTTGAGGTAATTTATAGTCCTAAAATCTTTCCCAAGGCTGAACATACAGAATTGTGTTTTCTAGGTCTTCTAGGATTCTTATATTTTAAAATCTTAAATTTAATGTCTAATCCATCTTGAGTTAATTTTTGTATATGATGAGAAGTGGAGTTTCAGTTTCATTGTCCTGAAAATGGCTAGCCAGCTGTCCCAGAACCACTTATTGAATAGGGAGTCCTTTTTCCTTTACTTAATTTCATGGACTTTATTGAAGATTAAGTTACTGTATGCATGCAGCTTTATATCTGTGTTCTCTTTTGATATGGTTAGGCTTTGTGTACCCTCTAAATCTCATTTTAAATTGTAATCCCAATAATCCCCATAATTCCCACATATCAAGGGAGAGGCCAGGAGGAAGTAATTGAATCATAGGGATGGTTATTCTCAGGCTGTTTTTATGATAGTTGGTGAGTTCTCATGAGACCTAAAGGTCTTACAAGGGGCTCTTCCCACTTCAAACATGTATTAGGCCATTTTTATGACATGCTAGAAACTGGGCAATTTACAAAAGAAGGAGGATTAATGGACTTACAGTTCCACATGGCTGGGGAATCCTCCCAATCATGGTGGAAGGCAAAGAGGAGAAAATCATGTCTTACATGAATGACAGCAGGCAAAAAGAGAGAGAGCTTATTCAGAGAAACTCCCATTTTTAAAACCATCAGATCTCATGAGACTTATTCATTTGCGCAAGAACAGCACAGGAAGGACCAACCCACATGATTCATTTATTTCCCACTGGGTCCCTCCCACAGCACATAAGAATTTAAGATGAGATTTGGGTGGGGACAGAGCCAAACCATATTAAGGTGACAATTCTCCTTCCTGCCACTTTGTGAATAAGGTGCCTTGTTTCCCCTTTGTTTTCTGCAATATTTTTAAGTTTCCTGAGGCCGCTCCAGTCATGGTGAACTGTGAGTCATTTAAACCTCTTTCCTTTATAAAATACCCAATATCAGGCCATTCTTTATAACAGTATGAAAATGGACTAATACAATAAATTAGTGTCACAGAGAGTGGGGCACTGCTATAAAGATACTGGAACATGTGCAAGCGACTTTGGAACTGGGTAACAGGCAGAGGTAGGAACAGCTTGGAGGGCTCAGAAGAAAACAGAAAGATATGGAAAAGTTTGGAACTTTCTAGAGACTTGTTGAATGGCTTCGACCAAAATACTGATAGTGATATGGACAATGAAGTCCAGGCTGAAGTGGTCTCAGATGGAGACAAGGAACTTGTTGGAAACTGGAGCAAAGGGATTCTTGTTATGCTTTAGCAAAGAGACTGGAAGCATTTTTCCCAGACCTAGAGATCTGCGGAACTTTGAACTTGAGAAAGATAATTTAGGGTATCTGGCAGAAGAGATTTCTAAGCAGCAAAGCATTCAGAATGTGACTTTGGTTCTCTCAAAAGCATTCAGTTTTATGCATTCAAAAAAAGATGATTTGGAATTCAAATTTATTAAAAGGGAAACAGCATAGAAATTTTGAAATTTCGCAGACTGACAGTTTGATACAAAAGAGAACCCTATTTTCTGAGAAGAAATTCAAGCAGGCTGCAAAAATTTGCATAAGTAATGAGGAGCCAAATGTTAATCACAAAGACAATGGGGAAAATATCTCCAGGACATGTCAGAGGTCTTCATGGCAGCCCCTCCCATCACAAGCCCAGAGGCCTAGTAGAATAAAATGATTTCATGGGCAGGGCTCAGGGCCTTGCTCCTTTGTGTGGTCTCAGGACTTGGTGCCCTGTGTCCCAGCAGTGACTAAAAGCAGCCAACATACAACTCAGGCTGTTGCATCAGAGGAAGGAACCCCCAGGCTTTGGTGGCTTACACATTGCATTGAGTGTGCAGGTGCACAGAAGTCAAGAATTTGAGATTTGGGAACCTCCACCTAGATTTTGGAGAATGTATGGAAACAACTGGGTGTCCAGAAGGAAGTCAGCTGCAGGGATTGAGCCCTCCTGGAGAACCTCTGCTAGAGTAGTGAGGAAGGGAAATGTAGGGTAGCAGCTTCCGCAAAGAATTCTTGCTGGGCATTGCCTAGCGGAGCTGTAAAAAGAGGGCCAAAATCTTCCAGACCCCAGAATGGTAGACCCACTGGCAGCTGGCTCTGTGCACCTGGAAAAGTTGCAGACACTCAATGCCAGCCTGTGAAAGCCAGTGGGAGGCAGAATGCACCCTGCAAAGCCACAAGGAAAGAGCTGCCAAAGGCCATAGAAGCCCACTTCTTGCATCATTGTGACCTGGATGTGAGACATGAAGTCAAAGTAGATTATTTTGAAGCTTCAAGATTTGACTGCCCCACTGGACTTTGGACTTGCCTGGGGCCTGTAGGATGTAACTAACTTGCTTTTGATTTTACAGGCTCATAGGTGGAAGAGACTTGTCTTATCTCAGATGAGAGTTTGAACTTGGACTTTCGGTTAATGCTGAAATGAGCTAAGAGTTTGGGAGACTATTGGAAAGGCGTGACTGTGTTTTGAAATGTGAGGAGATGAGATTTGGGAGTGGCAAGGGGCAGAATGATATGCTTAGGCTTTGAGTCCCTACCCAAATCTCATCTTAAATTGTAATCCCCAAATGTCAAGAGAGAGACCAGGTGGAGGTAATTGAATCATGGGGGCAGTTTCCCCCATGCTGTTCTCATGATAGTGAGTGAGTTCTCATGAGATTTGATGGTTTTATAAGGGGCTCTTCCTCCTTGGGTCTGCAATTCTCCTGATAGTGAGTGATTTCTCATGAGATTTGATGGTTTTATAAGGGGCTCTTCCTCCTTGGGTCTGCATTTCTCCTTCCTGCTGCCTTGCAAAGAAGGCACCTTGCTTCTCCTTTACCTTTGCCATGATTGTAAGATTCCTGAAGTCTCCCCAGTGATGCTGAACTGTGAGTCAATTAAACCTCTTTCCTTTATAAATTACCCAATCTTGGGCAGTTCTTTATAGCAGTATGAAAATGAACTAACACATCTTTTATGTTCCATTGGTCTCTGTGTCTGTTTTTCTAACAGTACCATGAGGTTTTGGTTACTGTAACCTGATAGTATAAAGTTGAGTAATATGATGCCTCTGGCTTTATTTATTTTGCTTAGGATTGCTTTGGTTGTTGAGGATCTTTTTGGTTCTGTATAAGTTTTAGAATAGGTTTTATGGTAATTCTGTGAAAATGTATTTGGCAGTTTGATAGAAATAGCATTGAATCTACAGATTGCTTTGGGAAGTATGGACATTTTAACAATATTGATTATTCCTGTCCATGAATATAGAATGCCTTTTAAATCATTTATGTCATCTATGTTTTCTTTTAGCAGTGTTTAGCAGTTCTCCTTGTAGAGATCTTTTACCTCCTTGGTAAGATGTATTCCTGGGATTTGTGTGTGTGTGTGTGTGTCTATTGCAAATGGACTTATTTTCTTGATTTTACTCTCATCTTAAACATGATTGGTGCATATAAATGCTACTAATTTTCATAAACTGATTTTTTATTCTGAAACTTTACTAAAGTCATTGATCAATTCCTGAAGCCTGTTGGCAGAGTCTTTAGTGTTTTCCAGGTATAAAATCACATTGTTAGCAAAGAGAGATGGTTTGACTTCTTCTTTTCCAATGTGGCTGCCTTTTACTTCTTTCTCTTTCCTGATTGCTCTGGCTAGGACTTCCAGTACCATGCTGAATAGGAGTGGTGTGAAGGTTGTCTTTAGTTTTTCCATCTCTCTCAGGAATGTAATAATTCATAGATTAGGTTTATTTACATAATTCCATATTTCTCACTTTGTTCATTTTTAAAAATTATTATTTTTTCTTTATTTTTGTCTGACTGAGTTAGTTTGAAAGACTTGTCTTCAAGCTCTGAAATTCTTTCTTCTGCTTGATGAAATGTATTGATAAAATACTCAATTGTATTATGAAATTTCTTAACTGAGGTTTTCAATTCCAGAAGCTCTATAGATTTTTTTTAAAATAATGATTAACTCTTTCTTCATTTCTTGAATTACTTCAGAAGTTTATTGGTGTTTATATTGAACCTTGTTTGGGATCTTCTTGGCCTTCCTTGCAATCCATCCTTTAAATTATTTATCTGTCATTTCTGAGTTTCCATTTTGGCTAGGTGTCTTTGCTGGAAAGCTAATGTAATTCTTCAGTAGTGTCACTACATTTATATTTTTCAGGTGCCAGAATTTTTGTGCTGGTCCCTTCTCATCTGGAGATGCTGACACTTCTACTATTTGTAATTTTTTTTATGTGAATCGGACTTTTTTCATTTTCTTTCTTTCTCTATAATATTATTGTTTCCCCTTTCCTCTTTCCTCCCTCCCTAGCAGATACAATTCTAGAGAATGTTGGAGAGGGTCTTTTGGCTTTGTTTCTATAGCCCTATACACTCTGTCGGCAGATTTTATATTGGACTGTGTGGTTTTACCTACAAGCTGGTAGATAATGATTATGGGTAAGAGTCAGCTAAGGCCAACACAGCTAAGTGTTCGCTTACTCCTTATTTACTGGGAGAAGCTCTCTATTGTCTCAGGCAATGGGCTGACCCATATGTCACACAGGTGTCTAAGCTTTCTGCTCAGCCCCAGAGTGTGGTGGGTGCAATATGGGAAAATCTGGACTGGGTAGCCCTGCCTACAGGTCCCCTGATGGCAGGCACAGGTAGAGAGCAGAGGGAGAACCCAGTGAGCGTCCACCAAACACCCAAACGTGTGACTAGGTGTGGAGCTGGGAAACCTCCTTGGCCCCAAGATTTCTGCATGGAGATGGGGAGGCAGCCTAAACTCCTAAACCAGGAGAAGGGATGCCCCAGATGCCTAGAGATATGACGAGGCATGAAATGGATAGGGCCCCCTTTCACTAGGATCCATGCACAGGAAAGGTGGGGTGACTCAGGCTGTTGATTCAGGCATGGGGGTGCTTTGAATGTTGAGAATTCTGCCAGGGCATGAAGGACCGAGAGTCCTGCCGTTCTACAATCTAGGTAAGCAGGCTGTGCCACCCAGCAAAACACATACAGACTGGTTCCAGCTCACCATGCTGGCCTTGGCTACAAGTCATCCCGTAGAAGCCACGGTTGTAATAGCTTTCCTCCTACCACCGTCTTGTGATGGGGAAGAGCACAATTCCAGTGCCTATTGTTGAGGCACTTTCCACATTTCTGGCTTTGGTTTTCCCTACCTTGCTCTAAAGCAAGTGTTCCAATTTCAGACATGAGAACAAAATGCCTTTGTATTTATGCTGCCAGGTAACCAAATAACAACTTGCCTTATATGTGCCTGAATTAAAAATGGTGTCCTTCTCTTTGTCCTGGGTCAGGGAAAATTTCTGCAGCTTTTCCCATTATTTTTCCTCTCAGTGTCTCCAAGCCATTCCCCAAGTTAGCTGAAGGGCTTAGAAGAAACAAAGCGCTCTTCCTAGAGCAGCCCTAGTGGAAAAGTGAGTAACAGAGGGGGACTGTCTGCCTTTCTCACATACTGGGGCTTCACTCACTTTTATCAGCCAGATCACACCATGTGGGCTGTTTGCCCACATTCTCCTATCAGGGATTTGGAGTATCCACGGTTTTGGTGGATTCCTGTTTTCCTTCTTGAAATGCTTATGGACTTAATCTTTATATATATCTTGCTATTTCCAAGCGGCTAAGGCACACTAAAAGCCTCTAATCTGCCATCTCGGGGGAAAAAAAACTATTCTTTAGTTTTATGTGTCTTTTCTTTTATTAATAAAACATTCTCATGAATACTATAGCTTTATAGAAAGTTTTGAACTTGGGGATGTCAGGCCTCTAACTTTGTTCTTCTGTCATTGTGTAGGCTATTCTAGGTTTTTTGCCTTTCCACACAAACTTTAGAAACATTTTTTCAATATTAATAAAATGCTTACTTGAATTTTGACTTGTGTTGATAAATATAGGAAGAGTATACATCCTAAATATATTGAATTTTTTATCCATGTCACAAAATATGCCTCCATTTATGTAAATATTTAGTTTCTTGTACCAAAGTTTAGTAGTTTTCCATATTTAGATCTTGTGCATATTTAGTTAGAATTACATCTAAGTATTTCCCTTTTATGGTGCCATGATGAATAGTGCTATATTTTTTATTTCAAATTCCAATGGTTCATTGCTGGTGCATGGAAAATCAGTGGGCTATTGTGTACTACCCTGTGTTCTATAACTTTGCTGTCATTGCTGATTGGTTCCAGCAGACTTTTATTCATTCCTTTGCTATTGTTTACATGTCTTTGGGAGGAAGGTTTTGTCAATTTTGAGAGATTTTCTACACAGGTGCTCATGTCATCTATGGAAAGGACAGTTGTATTTCTTTCTTTCCTACTCACACACTGTTTTCCTATATTGTCTTATTGCACTGTCTAGGAATTTCAATACACTATTGAATAGTGGTTAGTGAGAGGGACATCTGTTTTTTGTTCCTGATCTTAGGATAGAGTCTAATTTCACACCATTAAGTATGATGTTACCTGTAAGTTTCTTGTATATTTTTATCAACTTCTCTATTATTAGATTTCTGAAAGCTGTTCCCATTTTGGATTTTGTTGAATGCTTTTCCTCCACTTGATGTGATAATATAGCTTTTTTGTGTTTACTCTTTGATCAGATGGATTATATAAATTGATTTTCAAATGTCAATTTAGCCTTGCATATCTAGAAGGAATCTCAATGGCCATGGTGTGTAATTCTTTTGAAACACTTTGATTCAATTAGCTAATACATTCTTGAAGATTTTTGCACTTGTATTCATTAGAAACATTGGTCTATAGTTTCCTTTCAATGTCTTTTTCTGTTTTTCATATTAAGGTATTGCTGGCTTTATAGGATTAGTGAAGAAATGTTTCCTCTACTTGTATTTTCTGGAATAGTTTGGAGAGAGTTTCTATTTTCTCTTTAATAGTTTTATAGAATTCACTGCTGAAATTATCTGGACTTGGTGATTTATTTTTGTTAGGTTTTTAATTATTGTTTCAGTGTAATTAACGTGATAGGCCTAGTAAGATTGGTAGTACTCGTGTGTTGGTTTTGGCAATATATTTCCTTTAATGTATCTCTCAATTTCATCAAAATTATCAAATTTGAGCCAGGCATGGTGTTTCATGCCTGATATCCTAGAACTTAGGGAAGCAGAAGTGTGAGGATAGTTTGAGCCCAGGAGTTTGAGACCAGCCTGGGCAACATAGCAAGACTCTGTTCTCCCAAAAAAGAAAAAATAATAATCTTTCAATTTGTAGGTATAGAGTTGTTCAGTGTATTTCTTTATTATCTTATTAATATTCATGGGGATTAGTAATGATGACCCCTTTTCCAATTTTTTTTTATTGGTAATTTGTTGGTTCTCTTATCTTTTACTTTTCTTTTTTAATCTGGCTGGTGATATGTCAGGTTTATTGATCTTTCTAAAGAAACAGGTTTTAGTTTAATTGATGTTCTCTAGTGTTTTCCAGGTTTTAATTTCATTTATAGTAGCTGTACATTTTATTATAACTCTCTTCTCCCTACTTTTGGCTTAAATTTTATTTATTTCGCTAGTGCTTTAACACTCCAATTTAGATTATTGATTTCATATTCTCCTACTTTTATAATATATAAATATATATACAGTTTAATTATTTAGCTGCATCAAACAAATTTTCATAAAATATATTTTTAGTTTTAATCAATTATAATTCATCTTACGTTTTGACTATGTGTTATATAGAACTATGTTATTCCATCATCAAATATTTTGTGATTGTGCATCTACCAATTTGTTATTTACTCCTAGTTTAATTCCACTGTAGCCAACCATACTTCATATATTTTCTATGACTTTAGATTTGGTAAGGTATGTTTTATGACCCAGAGGAGATTCTCAGTGAATGTTTCATGTGAGCATGAGAAGAATGTGTATTTTGTTATTGTTGGATGGAGTAAGCGATAGTATTATTCAGGTTAATTACATACTTACTGAGTTTTGCCTGTTTGATACTCATTTACTAAAAAAAAAAGTGTTTAACCTTTCATCTATAATAATGGACTTTTCTGTTTCACTTTGCATTTCTGTTTTTTTCCTCATGTGTTTTGATGATCTAATGTTAATGCATACATATTAAAGATTGTTATGTCATCTTAGAGAATTAATTCCCTTATCATTAGGTAATGCTTCTCTTGACACTAATAATTTCCTTGTTGTCATGTATGATTTATCTGAAATTTAGATAGCTACTCCAACTTTTTTTAATTAAAAAAAAACTATTGTTACTTTGTCATATCTTTCTTCACTCTTTTGCTTTAAATTTGTGTCTTTACAATAGCATATAGTTGTGTCTTTTATTTTTTAAAATCACTGTGGCTGTGTCTTTTATTAGTGAATTCAGACTATGTATAACTATGATAATTATTAGTACGTTTGAATTAACATAGGCCATGCTTATAACTTTTTTTCTATTAATTACACTTTTCTTTGTTTCGCTTCTCCCTTTCCCCTGTAGGTGGAATAGGAAGACGAAGGCTGGAGTTGGATAATGATCCTTCTATTATGAGCTTTGGTAAGGTCATTTTCTGGAGAGTAGGCTTTTGTTATAAATAGTTCACTGTATTATTTCAAAATGATTTCATTTTTCCCTCCCCTTGCTGAAGAAATGAAGCATTTTTTTCTTGGCTCTTCATGAGAACATGATGTGGTTCCTGGAGGGGAAACACATGACAGTGTATGAAACCTACCTCAGTCTATGATCTTAGGAAACTCTTTCTTACCTAGCTAATTAGACTCTACCATTGGTCAAACTTACCATTTTAGTATTTCCACAAATTTACAAACATGACAAGTTCTGCTCCAGGTAAGCTGACCTCAGCAGTGTTTTTCTGTACTTGTCTCTTTCTCCAATATTTGGAGTTGCAGTTCTCCCTGTGACCTCAGTTTTCAGTTTGCTTAGTTTGTTTGTTTTTCTTATTATTTATTTAATGTTATTATTATTTTTTTTTTATGGAAAACATGGCATAAATAACTGTTTTGGAAAGTAGTCCACTAATAATACTTTGGGGACTAAAGCTACTGTTGTGGTAAATTTTTCTTAAATTCTCAATTTTTGAACCAGTCCTGAGTGTCCAGTTAAACATATGTGTTTTAAATTATTTTATTTTAATTAGATACTTTTAATTAAAAAATAGAATGCAGACTATTTACTAAAATAAAGAGTGGTACAGGTTACTTTAGGGATGCATATGCACTGTGATCCAGGAAACTCCAATTAACAATATAGCCTTGGTGATATAAGATGCAGTGTTGTAAGAACAGGTTAAAAAAAAAAAGCAGTTAAGATAGTGTATCTAGAGAATGACATAAAATAGGGACGCAGAATATCTACTGAGTGATTCATGATTTATGTAGCCTGAACACAATCAGTATTCTTCTTCCTGCTCTGAAACTGGATTTCTCTTTGTTCAACCTGATTTTGAAAGAGTGAAAATGGCATTTTAGAATTTATTTCAATGCTGAAATACATTGAAATGTAATATATTACATGCAATACATTGAAATGTAATGTAGGTATTTATGAAACTACAGTCATAACAAAATCTCTAAATAATAATTATGTTTAGACTTATATTTCCAGCCAAACATACACTTAAAAAAAAACCCTAAAATGATCACCTCTTTAAAGATTAAGAAGATTATGGTATTTTTAATTTAACATAATTTGATATAAAAAGCTTCTTTTTTTTTTTTTTTTTTTTTTTTTTGAGACAGAGTCTCGCTCTGTCGCCCAGGCTGGAGTGCAGTGGCGCGATCTCGGCTCACTGCAAGCTCCGCCTCCCGGGTTCACGCCATTCTCCTGCCTCAGCCTCCCGAGTAGCTGGGACTACAGGCGCCCGCTACCACGCCCGGCTAATTTTTTGTATTTTTAGTAGAGACGGGGTTTCACCGTGTTAGCCAGGATGGTCTCGATCTCCTGACCTCGTGATCCGCCCGCCTCGGCCTCCCAAAGTGCTGGGATTACAGGCGTGAGCCACCGCGCCCGGCCAAAAAGCTTCTTAAGAGGAGAAATTGTGTCTTATCATTTGTCATTATTAAGCAACATAATGAGATAAAAATATAATTAATATACATAAATAAAGATTCTTAGCCAATGCATATATTCTCTTGATGCTACGTGGTTTCTTAGATCTACCATTTGCCCACAGAGGCAGGACTAATTCCTAAATGGACTAAGTTACATATTGTCTTTACTTGCTTGAGTCTATTTGTTTGGCATTTCAATTTATTATAATAGGGAAAAAGTGAAATTTTCTTTCATAATTTTTAGTGTCTTTACCTTTTGGTGCATATGGTCTAGCTTTTATAAATTTGGCCTATTTTTATAATTAGAATTTTGGTAAACATTGTATGAAATTTTCCTTAAGAAATCCAAGTGTTGGTTTATAAAAATGACTAGAATATGAGTTTAAAGTGGCTCTTTTTCCTTCTTCATGTGGGATAGTCATAATTCGTATTAGTAAAACTCAATTGCACGTTTTCTTCAAAAATGAGGCAATTCTTCTAATTCAAATGAACATACACGTTTAAATACAGTAGCTGCTCTTGAGAATGTGTGTCAGTGAGCTCAGTAATTCACCATTGGTGAAAAGTGATCTGTACTAAAAAAAAAAAAAAAAAAAGAGCATCCAAATTCATAGAGCCTATCAAGAAATTCAGAAAGCCTATCAACAAGAATAATGCACATACCTTTCCAACACTGTATGAAGTGAGAGGACGTGAGACAAGGTCATTCTTAAGCAACAAATTCTGAAGACAGAGCAAATTGTTATGCATATCAAGCAGGTTGTGAGGTCAAGGTGCAGAAAATATCACAACATAAGTTAATGCCTGTGAATGACACCCTGAAAACAACTTTTAAAAGCAGCCCTGACAGCTAGAGCATCTGCAGAAATTACCTCCACATTAAACGTTACTTGGTGCTCCAGAACGGGCCTCTTGTTAAGGAATATATTTGACAGGTATACAAAATAAATGTAAATTGTTAAAAAAGGCTATTTTTGTCTGTTTATTTTAAAATATAACTGCATTTTTAATTTTTTTATTTTAAAAAGCAGTAAAATATTTACATTACAGATAATCTGACAATACATTTCTAAATTCATAATTTTCGAACTATCAAACTATTTTATTGAGAAATGTAGGGGGGTGAATACTAAAAATAAGCTGTGCCTTTATTTGGAGTTCCATTAACAATTTAATGTTTAAGAAAACCAAGAAGACAGAGATCAAAGGTAAAGTGGAGAGGTGAACTTAAAGTTAAATATACAAAAATAAATATGAAGAAAAAGAAAGAAGCTTTATAGAGAGGACTAAAAGTTCTGCGATGGAATATTTCTAAATTTTGAAATTTTTGACTTCAAGAGAGATGACAGTCTATAAAAACAGAATTATTTCCCTAAGGTTTGGGGAATGGTCATGTGACAGTAAACCTCCTGATGGGCAATGGGTTCTTTCATTTTCTTTGACTCTTCCTGTTACCATACTTGCTTCTCCTTTTCCAGCCATTGCATTTTCCTAAGTTCCCCTCATAAGCCTGTCATTTTATTGCATCATTTCCTTAGATTTATCTCAATTTCTCAATGTCTTTCTCTTTACTCTGAATGCCTTTATCTCTCCAACTTGTATTACTCTGGTATACACATTATTCAATAGAGGTTTCTTAGCTATCATCATATAAAATAAAAAATTAAAACATATCAATCATTCATTGTGAATCAAGGGACAAGATGAATGTATTATCTGCTTTACCATATATTGTTTTTAAAACAGCTTTTTCATAACAATAAGTTGAATATCATTATTTTCATTTTAATGATGAGTGAAGCTAGGATCAGGAAGATAATTGACGTGTTTGAATGTCAGTAACAACAAAGCTTGAGAGTTTCAACTGATAAAAGGTAGATTCTGGGCTCATTCTATAAGGTCTGCAGTCTAGATCTTTCAGTGGAACTGATATTTCTCACGCAGCACTTCCTAGCTTAGATTAGTTACTTTCTCTAGCCTCACAAGTGTCTTTTCTAATATTTTAAAGAATGTTACATCACTATTTCCACACGGAAAATATTTAGAGAGCCCAAGGGAAACTTTAAAAGCCTTGGCAATGATGTTGAGGTATAGAATGTCTTAATTCCTATAAATAAACATGTCTCCCAAGCAAAAACAACGATGATATTTAAAACATTTTAGTGACATTGCTACTGCAAATAATAGGTCACAGTACACAGTATTATTCCAGAAAAGTAAAGTAGGTGAGCGCAATAAATTTTAAAAAGAAAATAATATCACTTTCTAGTTTTAACTTTGTTGTCCAGAATCAGGACGTGTGGACTGGAAACTCAAGTGGGAAGAATTGCCCATGACCATTCCCAAAACTTTAAGGAAATAATTCTGTCCATATAGACTGTCATCTCTCGTGAAGTCAAAAAGGCTCTTATTTTCTTTCAAAATTTAGAAATACTCTATCACAGCACTTTCAGTCCACTGGTCCTCCCTAAAGCTTCTTTCTTTTTCTTCATATTTATTTTTGTGTATTTAACTTTAAGTTCACCTCTCCATATTACCTTTCGTCTCTGTCTTCTTGGTTCTCTATAACCTGATGACGATTCTGTATCATCTATTACTCTATCTTTCACTCCACGTGAAGTCACAAATCACCTATGTAACCAAGCTGGTCATGATTACTTGTATTCATCTTTGATAAACATTCTCATTTTGCTTGATGCAGCAAAAGCATTTCAGGAACAGATATTCTTTAGAGACTGTGGAATTTGGTATTTGAAGACGATATGTTATTTGTGTTGATTTTTCATGCATCCATGTACTAAGAAAGTCCTGTGCCCATAAAGGAAAATATGTCTGTTATTTTTGTTTGCAAATTGATGAATTCATCCATCACACTATGTCTTAAGTAATATTGTGATTTTCTCAAGCTTTCAGTAATATGCTGAGCTTATCCAATACCTACAAGCGATGCCTGGTTGTCTTTCACTGCAGTCATGTTTAGTTTCTAGCATGCAGCTGCACCGGAAGGTGGCAAAACATCTAGAGATTTAAACATGGTTTGGTATCTGGAAGAGGGCATGGTACATGTTTATATATGCATTTAAATTTATTTCTCTGTAGAAACAGATGAAAATATTTATTTTGGGTAAATTAAATATGAAAATGAAATTACCTGTTTGATAATAAAAGCATCCTATTCTCTTCTAGATCATACTATATTGAAATATTATGTATACTTAATATCACAGGTGTTGTGTTATTGGGACTATGCTGAGAATTTTATACCCATTTTGGGGATACAACATAACTGAGATTGAATCAAATCAGCCATAGAATAGTACGTGTGACCCTATCTTTAAATTAATTAAGTGATTACATCTCCATTACCCATTTCAGAAGCGCTGGGGGGCAACATCAAATAGTCATTAGTAAACACCATGAAAACGTACTTCCCTAGATTGGTGATCAGCGATCTCTAGTGTGTGTGTGTGTGTGTGTGTGTGTGTGTGTGTGTGTGTGTGATGTATTAGAACTGGAGATGTGGCTATTCTAAGGTAAGGTCAAACTTCTGTTAATTTATTCATTAATTTAGTTATTTGTTGATATGAAAAATGTACGTATTAAGTATCTTAGTGCCAGACATTTTGTAAAGCATAAGAATACAGTAGTGAATGAGAAAGAAATGACATTTCTCAGCATGATTCTCTCAGTTCAGCAGATGACTTCCCAGAAAGAGAATTATACTACTGACTGGTAAAGCTTTGCTTATTAAGCCCATTTTTTAAAATAAATAAAATAGAGAAATAAGAGGATATTTGGTCAGAAGAATGTATTTCTCTGCAGTATGTTTTCCTTAACTCTGACTGAACCACCAAAAAGAAGTGTTGCAATAGTTTTACCAAGATTAAAGATTGCTGATTGGGCCATATTTTCTATAGGATAAGCATAGAGGATGTAGATAAATTATAATTTATATAGGGCCTTGGGTAGTCAAATGCCCTTTCTGTTCCAAAAGATTCTCTGCTAACTTCTATTTTTTATTTACATTTCTTTTTTTCCATATGGTCTTTAAGGTCTTTGAGAGAAAGGGCTATTGCATGTCCAGTGTGGGTGCAATACTATCAGTAATATCTGTGTAACAAATGAATAATCACTGTCCAAAAAGACAGGGCAGATTGTGAGCACAGAGGAAGGATTTGCATCTGAGGTAAGCTAAAATAAGTCAAACCCTTAACAATCATGTTGATCCAAAGAGCTTGAGACAAATAGGAACGCAGAACCAACCTACAATAAGTGAGATTAAAGCAAAGGGAGTGTGGCAGACTGAGCCTAGAAAAAGCAGCATCTGAAATATAGCCACAGCACCGTTTTTTTTTTTTTTTTCATGAGCTTGCAATCTCAACTGTAGGCAGGGATAAAACTCATGTATAACAAGCCAACTTGGACAGATGTTCAGAAGACACCATTGATTAAAGGGTACTTGTTTAGCTGAAAAGTTAATTCACTTTGATAGATGAGTACTTCACTGCAAATGAAAATTCCATCTTGCTTTATATTAACACCTTCCATAGATAATTTGAAACTAACTAAATTTGATCTTATTATTTTTTCTGAGATATTTTAAGCAATTCATAAAGCAATTTTAATTTTAAATGCTATTTTCCTTGAAAAGGAAAAATAAAATTAATGAGCACACATTTTCTGTATTTTAGAAAAGTGAAATAATTCTGATTTATCTCTCTAAATTGTATGTTCTATTTCTTCAGGAAATACATCCAATACAAGCACAAACATATGCAAATACTGACCAGTCAATGACTATTGCAGTTCCCAAAAATGATATAATGCTCAGGATATCTAGCAATTTCTTTATCTTTTTATTAAATATATGAATTCTGTTGTGCAAATGTAAGATGGGATTTGGACCATAGTTTTACCATAAGTTAGAATCTGGAACATAATTATCAATCTTAAAGATAAATTTTAGATTGCATTTTTTTATTTTATCATTGCAAAAAATAGTTATTAGTGCCAGAAGATAGAAGCTGTAATGGATGAATAGCTTTTTATAAATCAGATAAAAATGCAGTAAAATATAATAAAATATATAAATATGTAATCTGAGTCATGAAGTTGTATAATATTAAACCCAAAATTAATATTCAGATAATTTATCTAATTTTGGGGAGTATATAAATATACTATTGTGGTGCTAAAGTTGAATTTTTAATTGTTGTCAACTAATTTTTTAATAAAACGATAATAGGTATTTCAACAACAAATTTACCAGTTACGATAGATACTTTGTCATGCAAATAATAGAATTCTTAAGAATTCAGAAACAACCTAAGTAGTTTTTTCCATTTACATACAAAATATCACAAATTGCAGGTTTCTTTCTTTCATTTTCCCTTCTTTTACTTTTTTAAATATAATATCCAGAAGAAGAGCTAGGGCACTGCCCATTGAAATCAAAGGTGCTGGATGCTTTACTACATCATTCAGATCTCTATTCTGCATTAGGGACTTGTCCCCCCAAATGCTGGAAGTTCTGCTAGCAGATGGATCTCATCTATCAGTCCTCTCTAGTTATTTCCTACACAGAAGACAGCTGCTTTGCCCGATTCACGTCTCCTTCACAGGGTGGCCCTACCACAAATTACTGATCAAGGCAAGGGTAAAAAGGCCTACCCTTCTCCCCAACTCTGAACAGCCTAGAGGGATCATCTAGCTCTAGTGGCTACAGTGGAATGAACTAAGGCCTTTGATAGAACTGCCTTGTAGCCAGAGCTCTCCTTTTGCCCAGCCCTGTTTCTTTCCCCTCATTTTCTCAAGTTTTGATCACTAGGCAGCACCTTAATAAATGTTGTACACTCTGATCTCACTCTTGGGGTTGTCTTCCCAGAGAACTTAAGCTGTGATATCAGAAATTCCTTACAAATAAAATATGTTTTATTATATAAAACCCATGATCCCAACAAGTTCCTCTTCATCAAAGTTTGTACATTCCCTACAATTCCCACATAACCTACACATCTTCAACCCCTCAAACACTTTCACGGAATCCATTGTAACTCATGAACTATTGGCAGCAAATTTCTTTTTATATCTGCAACATAGGCATAGATGCTAGGCATCTGCTTTTTCTCAGTGATAAATTAACTCCTAAGAGTCTGGAGCAGAGATTCCACTGAGCTAGAATGTTGGATAGTGGGGTTTTATAAAAATGGTATGTCTCTCAGATACCTAGCTAGATTTGCCTAATAGCAAGCACATGTGTGGTATTGTAAATTATGGTGTATTGTTATGAAGCTTTACAAAAAATAATTTGGCTCTGAACAGCACTCAGAATGCTTATATTTATTATATAATGTTTGTTATTGCACAGCCATGTGCATGCACAGTAAGAAAAAGATTTACTAAGGCTACAGAAGCTTTCATTGTATCTTGTCATCATTCCTCTCTTTTATGTTGCTTACAGTTCATGGCACAACATTATAAAAACTGTCCTGAATATGTTCTTAATATCCAGTCCCCTCTATCATTTCTCACACAACCCTGGTTAAATCCTACTCTCTCTCAAACTGCACCAAAGCAGTTAAGTGAGATTGTAGAAAACAGTAAAAGCATGCTGACTGGAACTCAAATTTGTGTCTTCTAATAAAGTCTTGTGTGGGGGACAATGATATCTCATTTCCTTAGATTATTCTTGTTCTATATGAGATTTTACACTTCCTCCTTCTTCAAGCCCCCGGCATTCTGCCACATTTTAACTTTCTGATAATATCCATATGCTTTCACCCCCACATCTACAAACAAATTTCTTACCCACATACCCCACCTTCTGCCCACCTGTCAACTGAGTCCTGTTTCCTGTCACGTACTAACATTCAGGTCCAAAAGTTATATCTTCTCTCACCTGAGATATCAAGTCCTTCCTCTCATAGAATCATTCATCATAAAACGTTCTGTAATGTCACACCATGTTTTAAAACTCTCTTGATTCTGTGTACCTCTCTAGCCTCATCTCTCTGCTCCCCATAGAAAACAAGACAATTAAAAGTTTGTTATAATTGTTCCCTTCACTTCTATTTCCAAAATTCCATCTTGAAACCAAAGTTCAACCATTTCTTCCTTTGTGTTTTACCAGGCCTCTAGAGCAGCACGTGTTCTTGCCATAATCTATAATGAAATGATACATTGCAGAGAGACAAATTTTCTCATGTATCTGAATCTCCTTTCCTGGTGCTTCCTCATCTCTTAATCTCTATACTCTGGAGTGTCCCGGGTCTTGGACCTCTTCTCTCATCTATCTATGCTCAGTCAAGCTCAAGGTTTTAAAAGTTTTCTATAAACTGGTAGCTCCCAAATTTATATCTTGAGGCCCTATTTTTCCTGGACTCCAAATTTGTATATCTTACTTCCTCATTTGCATATCCAATTGGATGACTTAAAAGTCAGTACATTGTAACCAAATTTGAAGTGCTGATTTCCACCCTCCTATAGGCAATAGACTTGCTCCTTCTGTTGTATTATCCCCTTCAATAAACATAAACTCTGTTCTTTATTTGCTCAGGATATATTTCTGCAATCATCTTTGATTCCTTATACTCCACATCTATTAAACAAGTAAATTACTTGAGTTTTATTTTCAACACATTTCCAGGGTTTGGTGCCTTCTTACCTCCTCCATTATTTTCGGACTCCTGCCTTATTGTAATTGACTCATAAATGGTCTCTCTGCTAGAACTTTTACTTCTGTGATTTACTTCTAATTATTCACCACACAGCAGCTGAGGCCTTCCATTAAAAACAATCAAGGAAAACAATTTCACCCTTCCATTTCGTGTCTTCCAATGGCTTTTTATTGTATTTGGAAAAATGTCTAACTATCAACATTAATTTAGAACTATCACTAATGTCTAAATAGCACCAGTTTTAGCAGAGTCTCTTCTCCCTCTTATTCTGTCAATTTCCTCATTCTGTGAGCTCCATGTCACTGGCCTTCTTACAGGTACCAGGAAACACCACACACTGTCTATGTCAGAGTCCTTGCCTTGGCTCTCATCTTGGCAGAAATTCCACTTCACAAATACCTGCAGATTTACTTATTTACTCCAGGCCTCTGCTCAGATATCTTCCCAAGCATCTCCCAAATATGCCACCATCCCCATTGCTGGGTGGGAATTCCACAGCCCCACCCCCATTTTACAGATGTACTTTTTCCTATAGCACTTACAGATTCACATATGTAAATGATTGCTTACTGGATTGTGTCTGCTTCCCTCCTTTGGAATATAAACTCTGGGAAGACAGAGGATATTTTTTGTTTCATTTTCTTTCCATTGAGTTTCCAATGTCTGGAACAGTGCCTGACCCATAGTTTCCACTCAATAATTACTTGTAAATAGACACACATTCATTTTGACTCTACTTGAGTAGATATTTTTTAGATATTTTTTCCAATTACATCATTCTGTAAGAAAAGTTATAAAATTGCCTCCACTGATGTTTTCGACCAGTTCTGCAATCCATGAGGTTTATTGGTTCTACTGCAGGAATAAATTCCAAACTGAGGGAGTGAATATGTATTGAGCACCAACAATATGACATGCATAATGTTTGGTATTTTTAAAATGTGCTTCTCTTAATCCCTACAACAATGTTATACATTTAGATATCTATCTCATTTACAGAGAAAGGTGGTGATGTTTTTTGATGATAAGCAGCACTCATATAAAAATGCATCTCTCTCAATTAGAAGTCTTTTATCTTCTTGTGATGCCTTGTTGAATCATGCAACTCTATGTGCCAAAAAAATCTATTCAAGAAAAATTTATTTTAGGAATTCCTTATCAAAGCAACTCTACTGATGTGGACAACAAACCATTTACTGATAGAAGTGAATGTATCATACAGCTGTAAATCATATTGTAGTAGCTATATTAAACTGAATTAATTGCCAATATGTTTTTCCCAAATTTACTGTGTCTGTCATAAACAAGTAAGTCCTATAAAACTTCAGCATTACTTCTATTATTAAATTTACTTTAGTTATATTGTTTTCTGAACTTTAATATAGATATATCAACCTTGGCATTCGAAAAAAGAGATTACACATTTTAGAGTATTTGAACCCTCAAGAAATGTCAAAGTTTTTAAAATTTTTTTTTGGCAGTTTGTTTTTAAAATTCTCTTACATTCTCATTCTGTTTCCAGTATTTTAAAGGTAAGTATTACTCATTTTTTTCAAAGTTTATTTGTTATTCTCTTCTAATAAATTAAGCATATGATTTGCTTTTTCTTCTTTATATTTCTAACCTCTGTAACTTCTCTTTTAAAACAATTTTGCTATCTTAATTGGTGTTGGCAAAACTTCCAATTTGATATCAGCTACAAATTTCATTTACATACTGTTTTCTCCATCTTCCAGATCATTAATTAAGTTGTTAAATAAGATCAGCCCTCACACTGATCCCTGTGGCACTCCATTAAATACGCTGACATTTTGTTTGTTATACTTCAGTCAGTTTTATATCCACAAGGCTCTGCTTTTGTCCGAGTCAATTTGAATTTTTTATCACTATTCCATGACACTTATGAAATATTTTATTTGCTATTTTTAAGTAGATATATTCCACATCCTTGACATTATTGCCTTCTCTGCAATGATTCTGTGATGAAAGTAGCCTGGGAGTTGTCTTTTTATTGTGGCTTTTAAATTATGATTCCTCAAATAAAAAAAAAACTTAGATATTTTAGCTTACTCTGTCTTTAATTATGACTGATTTAACTACCGAATTCAGTCTTTTTTTTTTCTGAAACCTGTATATTTTTAATTCTGGTTTATCTCTAATTCTACATTACTTTTCAAAAAACACTTAATTGATGCAACCTTTTCATTGATAATTTTGTTCATACTGAAACAGTCATAATATCTAGAATCACTGGAGGAAGTTTCATCATGTCACCCTTTTGTGTTGAATTTATTACTTTTTCACATTTCTGTTATTCTTTATATTTCAAATCAAATATTTGCTAATTTATCAGAAAACATGCCATTCATTGTTAATCAAAACTATTTTATATTCATTTTGCATAGATTTTATATGGTTCTTAGTGTAGATTTAATGATTTTAGTTAAGACTTGGTGGAATTCCTGTGAGATCTTAAATTATGCATGGAGCATCTTTATTTGGAGATTGCTCTTACAGTATGTAATAATACATCATACCATCATTTCCCAAATTTTAGACCTATTTGTACATTTTCAATCTTAATAATAGGATAAGTGTATCCCTTGTAAAGCAGTTTAGATAAGCAGTATTATAAATTATGCAATCTTTTTGAAAGCTACTTCTTTTACTTAACTTAATACTTTTGAGGTTTGCTCCTTCTTTTCCCTCATTTTTTTAACTTTTATTTTAAGTTCAGGGTTACATGTGCAGGTTTTTTACATAGGTAAACTCTGTCATGAGGGTTTGTTGTACAGATTATCTCACCACCCGGGTATTGAGCCTAATACCCATTAGTTATTTTTCCTGATCCTCTCTCTCTCCCCACTCTCCACCCTCCAAATGTACCCAGTGTGTGTTTTCCCCTGTACACATCCATGTGTTCTCATCATTTGGCTCTCACTTATAAGTGAGAACATGGGGTACCTGGTTTTCTGCTCCTGCATTAGTTTGCTAAGGATAATGGCAAAGGCTCATTTAGAAAGACAGAAAATAAATTAATGGATGTCTAGGGCCTAGGTGATTGTGGGGAGTGAATGCAAACAAGATAGAATTTACTCTGAAATGATGGAAATATTTTTAAGTTAGATTATGAATATCAATATGTAATTCTGTAAAAATACTAAAAAGCATTAATACTGTACACTTAAAATGTCATAACATTATATAAATCATATCCCATTAAAGCCTATGAAACATAAACATGTGAAGAAAAAAGAGTTTAGATAAATTTATTTCTTCAATATCATCAAAAATGCATTGGCTCTCATTTGACATGCATTTCTCTTAGAATAGTCTATTGTTAAATATAAATAAGAAACAAGAGTTAATTTATAATAAAACTTTTTTTTTTTATTTTGGTTACACCATTTTTTCTAGCTTAAAGACTTATGGGCTACAAAATATATTGCAACAATTCATAATGCAATTATACTAAATCTGCTCTTTCAAAAAGTGCGCTGAGCACTGAATATTCCAAAATAAATGAGACACAACTTAATCTTTGACAGAAGACAGTGCTGGAGATCACTTATCAAAGATAATATGAAGGAGAGAAAAAATGAACTGAACCTTGGTTTTTATAGAACAGATCCCAAAGGAAAAATAAGTCAATTTGACTAGTAGAAACTTTCGAAGTCTCAGAAGTTACAGGACTAAGGTATTAGGAAAGGAAAGAAAATAAGAAAATCATCACTGGTATTAGTTAGGCCTCTAAGTCTTTTCCCTCCACTTTCAAGCTCTAATTTCTACCCTTTGGTGATAAACATCTATTTTCTGGAACACTTTTCAGTTAGATTTCTTCAGGTAAAGAAAACAAGTGTGTGTGGGAGACACAGACTTGAAGAACTGGAAATTTAAGTGAAAAATAATTTCACTCTGAACAATGGATAACCAAGCTTCCTCTTTTTGCTCATTTTTCAAAATGTCCCTACTCAGACCTTAAGTTGAAGGATTTGGAAGATTTTTTCCTGGAGGATAATGAACTGCTCTCAAGAAAAGACTTCTATACTGATATATGTGGGTTGCACTTATGACATAAGCTATTGACTAGTCATCATTTATAGCTCACTAAAATAGTTCAGTCATGGAAAAACCCTAAGCATTAAAATTCCAAATAAATATGATTGAAAAGCCAATAGTGGACACATGAAGAACTTCTCCGATAGTAAAGAAAAAACAAAACAAACTATTAAAAAGCAGAAGACTGATAAAACAGAAATAGAAGGAAATAGGAGGAAAAAATTGTTAGAAACTATGTTTTATATATTAGAAATGTAATATAAAATGTTTATTTAGAATAAATAATTGGAAGAAATTAAAAATATAGAAAAAGAATGGGCCATCCCATTACTGGGTATATACCTAAATGAATATAAATTGTTCTATTATAAAGACGCATGCATGCATATGTTCACTGCAGCACTATTACAATAGCAAAGACATGGAATCAACCCAAATGCCCCTCAATGATAGACTAGATAAAGAAAATGTGGTACATATACATTATGATATGCCATGCAGCCATAAAAAAGAATGAGATCATGTCCTTTTCATGGACACAAATGGAGCTGGAGGCCATTATCCTTAGCAAACTAACACAGGAACAGAAAACCAAACACCTCATGTTCTCACTTATAAGTGGGAGCTAAAGATGAGAACACATGGAGGGGAACAACATACACTGGGGACTTTCAGAGGCTGGAGGGTGAAGGGTGGGAGGAGGGAGAGGATCAGGAAAAATAACTAATGGGTACGAGGCTTAATACCTCGGTGATAAAATAATCTGTAAAACAAAGTCCCATGATACAAGTTTACCTATATAACAAACCTGCACATATACCCCTGAACTTAAAATAAAAGTTAAATTATTTTTAAAAAATAGAATGGTAGGAATTAAAGCAATACAACATTCAATGAATAAAACTCAGTATTTTCTAAAATTTAAAATAAAGCAAAAGGCAAAAATAATAAAAATTGAGAGAAGCAATGAGATGGGAATGACTTCTAGAATCAAATAATAACAATGAATGAAAGAAGGAAGAGAAAATGTCTAGTAGATACCTTTAATTAAAACAAACTTTCAGAAAATTTTCTAGGACTGAAGAATTTGGGTTTTCTAGTTATCCAATCAGTGCCAATCTCAATGTACAATAATGGTAATACAAAGTTATTAGTATTCAATTTCCAGACATGAGAGTTAGTAAATGTCTTAAAGCTTTTAAAGAGAAACAAAACAAAATTTATATTATATACAAATTGTTGAAAATCATACTTTCTTGAGTTTTCCAAACACAGTATTGAATTCTGATATAACAAGATTAAATAATGCAAAATACAATAGTTGGTGAAAGATTGAAAACATTTTCTACATAAAATTCTTAATTTTACTTTACTTGTTTCTAGAGCTGCATAACCAAGCTGCAAATTTGGTTGTTTTAAACAACAAAAATGCATTCTTCATAATTATGGAGGCCAGGAGTCCAAAAGCAAGGTGGGAAGGACATGTTCCCTTCCACGGCTTTAGGGGAGAATCCTTCCTTGTCTCTTCTGGTTTATGGCGGCTTCACATGTTTCTTGGCTTCAGGCTGCATGACTCTAATCTTTACACTTCATCTCCACATGACCTTATCCCCTTTATGTTTGAATCTCAAATCTCCCTACGTTTTTTTTCTCACAAGAACACTGGTCATTATATTTGGAAACCATATTAAACCCTGGATGACATCTTCTGGAAATCTTTAATGTAATTTAAATATGCAAAGACTTGTTTCTTGAATAATGTCACATTTACAGATTATGGGGGTTAGGCACAGACATATCTTTTTGAGGCTGGTATTCAACCCATTAACCATATCAACTATTAACCAGGTGAATATATAAAATTAAGGTAAAATACTAGAAAATTGATCTCCCATGCACTCTTTCTTGGAATCTAATGCAACCTGTGCCTTACCAAACAATGAATTGACCAGGAACTAGTATCACAAGTAACCAGTGAACAAGAGTTCTGACAGAGGAGCTTACAAAGTAGAAGTCCCCAAAATGAAAGGACCGTTTCATGTCATTAGCAGTGCATCAGGCCAGAGTCCAAATTAAGCAGAAAATAATAAGAATTCAAGAGGGAGGACTCTAAGACAAAAAAAGAAGTATAATTTCCACAGTTAAGCATTTTGAAAATATTGGCATGTATTTAGCAGATCTGGTGAAACAGCTGAAATAGTAATGTAACTTTTATAAACTAAGTTAATACATGCAAGGAAAATATTAAGTTTAGGAAAAAATAAAGACATATGCAATGAAAGAAACAATATATGACATGCTTTAGCTCAGAAGTGAACTATAATTATATGACAAGATACACATTGATTGTATATTTAATTAACAATTGTGATGAATCTCATTAAAAAAAGGAAAAAAAAAACAGAAGTGGTTTTAAAAATTGTTAACAGAAAAGATGTAAAGCTTCCTCTATGATACAGGATGTTACTAGATAATGTTAAAGTTGATAAAGGGCAAAATAACAGTATTTCATGTTATTTGGAAGTACGAAAATAAGGGAGGGTGGAAAAGAAAGGAACCGGTTAGAGTTCCACCTTTTGTCATCAAAAGTGATTTTATTAAGTATAATTTTTAAACTATGTTCATATATACCTTTAATTATAATTTTAAAATTTAATGTTATTGGACTGAATGACCTTATTGGATATCTGTGTAAACACTGTCATTTGCAGTTAGAGTATTTTGAGGTTTATAAATCACATAATTTGGCATTTTAAAAAAAACCTGAAAAAAGTGCAGATATCAATAACCCCATTTTCATGCTGAAGATATTTGAAAAATAGTGGTATTTCAAAGACATATGCTTAATAAATGGCAATATGATATTTCAGTCTGATCTTCTGTTATCTAATATTGTTCATTTTCTAGTATGATTCACTCTAATCAATGTTGAACAATATTCTTTCTTTCATTGAAACTTTCATGTTAAACAAAATATAACATTGTTATTTTTTATGAAAATTTTACAAAAATTACCTGAAATGTTTCTAAATTTTTCCTCTGTCCCCTTTTTATGATTTTTTCCTGTATACCCATTAAATTTGGCATATCATAGTTGTTTCTTCCCTAGCTATTCTTGGAATCACAGGGCAACCAAATGTAATTAGGCAACCTGAACCAAATTGTACCCATAAAAGTAAAGCTTAAGTTTTCAAATCCTGAATTTATCATCTGAAAATGATTGCCTTAGGATATTTATACCAAGTATTGTCTCATCAGCATTCAGCACCACTGACAAATCATAAAAGAGGGAAGAAACCACAGACACACAAGAACAGATGAAAAAAAGACTTGCAAACAGAAAATCAACACCCGCCATGCTTCAAGGACCCTGGCTGCAAAAACATTGTTCTTTCATTTTAATGGAACTCTCCATTTTCAAATCTATCTTGAGACAAGCAAATTGCATGCCTGTTTTGTCTGCTCTGCATAATAAGTATCCCTGCACACAACTGTATATATACAACTTAAAGGAGGGTTTTCTTGGTTCTTTTTTGTTTTGTTTCTTCTTTAAATGCCCTATTTTGAAACATGACTTAGGATAGTATTTGTGTTTTTTTTCTCTTGAGTAATCCCTGTTAAATATCAATAAATACATTATAAATATCACCCAAAACTCCACATCAGTAATTTCGTTATATTATTTTTCTTCTCATTCATTTCCTAAGAGAAATAAGCTAGTCATTTTACTAGAATAAAATAAAATAGTATAATTTATTTTAAATCAGTATTCTATCTGACATCCATATTTGTTTAGTGAAAAGTAAAAACTGCAGAGGGAATAATTATTTAAGTGTTTCATAGAACTCTTTTAAAGACATCAGATATAGACAAAAAATTGATGTTGGAATAAAGGATATGAAAGCTACAGAGAATCATGTTTATGTTAGAATACAATCTTGATTGCTGTTGTGATTAAAAGATCAGAGAACATGTAAGTGAATTTTAAATATATAGGTATATAAAAGTCTGTATAAGTCCAAGTATATTGCTTTACTTTCATTAAATTAAATTGGATGAGGAGCTAAATATATGTCATATGTGAGAAGAGAACTAAGAGCTTTTTTGTTGTTATAATCTTATTTTTAGTCTAGTTTTCAGAAAACTTTAAGCCTAGCCAGTATATCCCATTTAAACCATACTAAATCTAGAATTAGAAAATTATGATATTTAGAAGAGATCCTTATTTCATTTGTCTTGAATATTTTGGAAGTTGCATTAGTGATCTGTTGCTGCTAAACAAGTTAGTCCAAATTTCCTCCTTAAAATGATAAATATTTATTGTTCCAGTTTCTATGAGAGATGTAAGAGCATCTTAGCTGCATGATTCCAGAGCAGGGTCTCTCATAAGATTATAGTCAAGCTGTGGATCAGGGATGCAGTTACCTCAAACCTCAAATTAGGGAGGATGCCTTCCTAAGTTCACTTACATGGTTCTTAGCAAGCTTCAGGACATCTGCATGTGAATTAACTCACACATTTGCTGGCTGTTGGCTGCAGACTTTAGTTCCTTGACATGTGGGCCTTGTGTAGGCTATCTGAGTGCCCTCACAACACTGCAACTGGCTTCTCTCAGAATGATGACAGAGGGAGAGAGGGAGGGGGAGAGAGAGAGAGAGAGAGATCCAAGAGGAATATTGAAGTCTTAGGTAACCTAATCTTGGAAATGCCAACCTATACTTTTACATATTCTGTTCGCTAGACGCAAGTAACTAAGTTTAGATGGCACGCAAAAGAGAATTAAAGTTCACCTCTTGAGGGAAATGATACCGAAAAATTTGTGGACCTATCTTCAAAATTACTCCAAGAGTCTTATTACCAATATTTAATTGAAATTGTAAGCACTACTTAGAGAATCCAAACTTCTGCCTATGTTACAATCAGCAGCTACTGACATCTTTTAGCCAACGGCCCATAACAATTACCTGTCCTTGTCCATGCACAGGGTATGTAAACACAATTTAGGGATCAGGAAATCTTTACTTTAATATTAATAACTATAATATACTCTGCTACTGATGCTAAGCTGCAATTGTTAAATAGTGAGAAGCTCTTCTCATTCTAATCTAGGATGAGAAGAGGTCTTTTCAAGCTCTTCTCACCCTATATTACAGGAATTCATTATACAAATGCTGAAGATACGACTTCCTCATCTTCTTCCATGAGGAATAAATTTCACAAGATATAAGCAATAATATCATGCTAATATGTGGCCTGACATGGATAGTCTATTACAAACATGGAATAAGAGTAGAGATTCTGTTTCTGTTTTCCCTTTATCACCAAATTCACTGATTTATCTGTGGTAATTCAAACATTCTCTCCTATTAGGAGGTTATTACAAACAAGGAGTTATCCTGAGACTAAATTGGATATCGACTGAACAATGCAGAAACTAGAAGGATCTCTACAGAGCTAAGTGGGAGATAAAATACAACTAACTTATTCCCTTGTTTGGATAATGAAACCGTCTCATTATTTTCCTAATTACTCTGTCACTTCATGATCCCTACATCTAAAATTTGCTGAAAATGTTAAGAATAAAAGTTAACTGGTGAACTAAAAAGTAATAAAGCACCAAAAGAAATTGATAAAAAGAAACAGCTTCTTTTGTAATTACGAAAAAAAAAATCAATTTAGCAACCATAGGAAAAATAATAAAGGCAGACATGTGCCTGTTGGTAGGATTTACATGACTTAGCAAGATTATTCATCATCAGAATGAACAGAATTAGCAATCTTTGTGAGGGTAAAATTTTTAATATTCAAAATTAGAAGTAGACCTCCTGGCCAGTGGGTCACACCTCCTCACATCCTAACTGCCCAGTGAGAAGGGTACAGGTATAAAGTTTATAGATACTAGTTGTATATTCCTTAAGATACTTGCTTTTTTGCAATCCTAAAAGAAAAAGTAAAATCAGCCATGTCTTATTGCTTTTACTTACTTTTGATCTCAGGCTTCATTTTGCTGAATATGAGCAAAGCAATTATTTTTGAAAGCTATTTTCCAATATGCTCATTCTCCTGTAGGTATATCTGATATGCTCATTTCTTTTTTGCCACTTCTCTTTGTATTTGTTTCCTAGAAATAGCTTTGTACAACTTACAGCTTTGTGTAATCTTGTTATCTGTCACTCAACTTTTATTTGTACATAACCTCTTCTTCATGTTTACTAAGACCTACATTTCATATTACATAATGCCTTTCAATGTGGCATAACAATATTAAAAATGTTTTAAGTAGTATGAGTGGTTACTTGAAATAACCCTTTAATTGATGTTGTTAATAAATTATTTTTTTCCTTGAAAGGATTCAAATTCCTAGTTCAAAGTAGGATACTTCTATACAAGGTAAATGTTACTCAATCTTAACTATTGGCATGCTTTTCTCAATATTTATTGATTCACACATTGTTTTGTAACTTTTATTAATTGTGTCTATTAAATATCAACATGATGTAAAATGACTAGCATTGTATCTGGTACATAGAAGTTATTCAATATATGTTAGTTTTCTTCATCTTTCTCTTTATCTCACCTACAAAATCTAATGTCTTTGATCCTATAAAATTCTAATATCAAATTTTCATAAGATTTTTAAATCTTGAAAAGATATGAAACCATTATACTGCATGATTCTTTTTATACAAGAACATCAAAATCATCATTATTACTTTTGACATGCATAGATTCACTCAGTACAAAGCACTCTCAAGTTAGCAGCAATGCACATTTACTTTTTATAGAATAAATAAATTTAAGGAGGAGATTAGATTATTTTCTAAAATACCTAAAAAATAGGATAATTGGTAGTATTTTTGGGTAAACAAGTAGCCTGTTTTTAACTGACCCATGACAATGAGGTCATATTTAGGATGGAATGATAATTTTATTTATCTTATTCCTTCAGTTGCATTTTATCATGTAAACACCAATGTTTTTGTGCAAACTTTCTCTTCATCTGTGAAAATATCTTTTCTTTCTTATTGTCAGTTTCCAGAGTAACTGAAATGGGTTTTGCATATGTGAAAGAACATTTGAATAGGACATATTAAAAGCTAAGGCTTTAGAATTTGACCCTTTAAAAGTAGATTGATGACCTATTCAATTTTAACATCCTGAGTTTCAGTTTCCTCATCTTTCCAATGAAATATTTTATATGACCTCTGAAGATCATTAACTCTACAAATTTTTCAATTCAAATAATTTGAGATAAATATGCAAATAAAATGAAATAGAAGAAAGCCTTATTTCAAGTTTTAATATTATTAAGTAAAACTTATTAAATAGAATGTAATTTCTCCTCTTTTATCTCCTTTTTAATTTTTATTCCATGACTTACTGACTTTTACTTAATTTCTACTGTGAACCTGTAACTTCCCTTAAGACCACAGCCATTTACTGAAATTACACAACCTTACTGAGTTATCTAATAATTAGTTCTACCTCAAGAGAACTATTATATCGATTAGCCCTCCTGTGCATAACATCAAGACATTCACATTAGTTGTGGGTGGCAGCAGGTTTACTATCTGTGGTATAATCTAGAAGGAGTCTGTTAGTAGGAATTCAAGATAACTTGTTACCTTGACAACAACAGGAAATGCCTGGCTACTCAGCATGTGTCTCTGCAGGCTCCCAGGTAATTCCTCAGATATTAATGATAGAGTGCTTGTTACACTTATATCTTTGAAATACTGTTTTTTTATGTGAAATTAAATATACTGGGTTTGTGCTGCATTATAGTCTATATTGTAAGCAGAGTTGTGTTTTTGCGTGTTGGTTATCTTGATTTCTCTCATATTTTAAAGTTACCTGTTCTATATACAGACAAAATGATTTCTGAGAAGACACATCTGAAATACTTCATAGGGCTGGTCAGTTTTCAGAAGATTTTGTGTAGAGGTGAGGTGTGTGTGTGGGGAGTAGGGGGCTTGGGAGGTGGTATGGGTGTGTGCTACCTGGCTATATATTTCAGTCACAGATGGAACAGGCATTTGTATATAATTAATTAAATTTTATTGACTAAACATCATGGCATCAAAACAAAACTCAATTTTTATGAACCTAATTGGAGATTTTATTATGGCCACTGCTAATTGCAGATTTGGGATAGTAAATTCTCTGCACATCTTAAGCTCTAGTAGCTGAAACAAGGATCTAAGGAACAATAGACAAGAGGAAGATTGTCAAGATTCTGTGAACTTAGACTCAAAACAAATATAAAAAAAACCTTGCAGATGAAGCCTCAATAACAGATTAATGAGAAATGTATTTTCGTTGGAAACTGTGATATAGAATCTTCTTTCTATTCTGGAGATAATAATTCTGAAATTACAGCTTCAGAGTAATCATGATTTAATAGATTATACAATTATGAGAAAAAATATATTTCGGTGGCCACAATCAATTATGAGTAAATAAAAACGTTTTAGCTCATATTTGGTTACTAAAATTAAATCATTTAAGTGGTACAAGAATATATATTATTACTATTTTAAACATTTAATTAATAAAAATAGGCACTCTGCATTAATTCTCAGCAGCCATATCTTAGTGTCCAGATACCCCTTCACCAGATTTTCCTCAAGCAGCTTTTGATTTTTGCATGTTTCTCTCATTACAGGCTGGATAATGTTGTAGCAAATTGAAAAAACATAGTATTTGTTAACACAACCAGATGTAGTTTTTGCTTATGTTACATGTCCATCACAGTTTGATGAGGAGGCTTATCTTTGTCATTCAGCCACCGAGGATGATAGTGATTCCATTGCTACATTTGTTTTCATGATCACAAAAGTAAAGAAAAGATGCAATGGTGAACTATACTCAGAATCTCAAAACTTTGGTGTAAAATCAAGTAATGACAGTTCTGCACACCTTAACTGAGCCAAATCAAGTCATTTATCTAAAAGCTAGCTTAAAGGGCAGAAATACATTCTTTTAGCACAGACAGGGTACTGAACATTTGTGAACATGAATTTAGTCTACCACATCTACAAAGCATATATGCTACTGATTGTTTTGATTCTTGTCCATCCTCAATTTGTGTTCACTCATGAACATTTATTAGCATTTTCTCTGTACTATGCATTGTAATTGGGAGTGTCAATATATAATTATTATTTTAATTGCAAATTGTGTTAGTAGAAAAAAAGTAATAAATATTCAAATTCAAACTAATTTGTCTTTCTATAATTAAGGTGGTAGTAGTATATTTCAGAAATGTATTTGGGTACAAAAAAGTTGACCAGAATAGAGCATTCCTGTCTTCACCACTTGAAAAAACTTGTGTTTCAGTTGAAATACTTTATGTTGTTCAAAAGAACAACAAAAAGAAACTTCAATTTTTTTGGAAAAATTAAAGAGAAACAGTGCAAAATAATTTATTAAAACTTTCACTTATGACCCTGATAATCATTCAGTTTATCATCAATTATATTCAGTGATAAATCTGGCAGTTGATTGTTTCGCACAAATAGATGGAAAACTTGTAGATTCAGTGATATATTTGGTGGTTGTTTCACACGAATAGCTGGGAAACTGGGCATAAAATTTACATCCTTCTTTAATATTGCTTTTATTATTTCTGCTTCAATATGTTTTTAAAGGAAGAAATTTATTTCAAATAGAGTAGCTCACAACTACCTTCTAAATAAAATTTAAATCATATACATTTTCAAATACTGTTCAAACTTTTATTGGTTATTACTATGAACTTTGTAAAGGGGCCTAAAACCATACCAGTATTCTTAGAAAGTAGACACATATGTCGTAAGGTAAACTTTGGCATTACCTTGCTCAGACTCTCAGCAGATTTTTTTTTTATTGTTCCCTGACTTGATTTTCTCGTCTCTAGAACATACATAATGTCATCACGCCTAA
This sequence comes from Pan troglodytes, assembly GCF_028858775.2. Taxonomy (NCBI): domain Eukaryota; kingdom Metazoa; phylum Chordata; class Mammalia; order Primates; family Hominidae; genus Pan; species Pan troglodytes. The sequence goes on along the minus strand of NC_072412.2, from coordinate 61,789,628 downwards.
CTTCACCAACTTAACATAGTTACTATGATGAGGAAATGAAATAATGGCTGTGGAAATTGATTGGGAATTGAAACAGTATATAAATAGGAATCTGTGAGCACCCTTTGACTTCTAACAAGGTAATTTTTACCAATATATAACTCTACAAAGAGAATCTTTTATGTCACATTCGATACCAGCTGTCATTTTAAATGTTGTAAAAAGAGTGAAAAAGGAAGTCTGCCTTATGATGCTCAGCAAATATTAAACTGCTATTATTTCTCTCTAGACACAGAAAAAATACATATGTGGTTCAGTGAACACACACAAAAATAAGTCTTCCCAGGGAATTCACTATTTTAGTAGGCAGAGTAAAGCCAAATGCAGGAAAACCCAGGACATAAGAAACATCTCAACGAGTTGCAAAGATAAACTAGCAGAAAACTCTGCAGGTAAATATAGGAGACAAGTCCAAAAACAAGCAATGCAAAGAAAACGTGGAGAAAATTTTTGGAACAAATCAACTGGACACAAGCTCCAGATGAAATGATAATCAATAAACAGACAAAATATGTTGGAAAACCTTTATTTCTACAAGAGCACTGGAGAAAGCTGTCTTGAGGTTTCCATTTTTAATCTTCTTCTCACCCTGACACCATTTTGTTTTCCTTTGAATGGAAACATTACTTAATCAAAGGATCACAGCAAGTTTTTATTTAAGAAAACAAAGCAATAATAACCAACAAACATTTTGAATCTCTCTTATCCAGGAGGTTTCCCTGCTAATATAAGAGAGTATGTGAACTGAACTTCCCAAGAGAAAAAAGAATTGATGTACCCTTTGTACTTCTCCAAAATATTGTTGAATGATTGTACATTGTCACTGTGCAGAAAATCGAGCTTTCAAATAAACTTATATGACAATGTTGGTTGGCATGTTCTACCTACCATTAAAAACACAATCCCATTAGGAGAAGTTAAATTTTATGAATTAATTTTTAGTAGACTATTATCGCAATGAATGTGTTCAGAATCTTTCTGTTGCAATTTTTATTTTAAAGTGTTTGTAAAATCATGTAAGTGTATATTTTAAAATTTTGTTTTTCTTGTCTATAACTCAAATAATGCCTTTTATTTGAAAGATAAAAGTCCTGATGAAAATCTTTACTGCTTCTCATTCCTCTTATTTCAACACATTCATAAAAATACACATGATATAATTGATATTTTTTCATGAACTCAGGCTTTTTTATAATAAGAATTAATTGTAGCTTTCTTCAGACTATTAAACTGTACATTCAGAAAGGCTATGAGGCTCACCATTAATTAGTAGTAAAAAGTTAATATCATGAAATACTTACAACTTCAAATATTTTGTAATGCACAGTATTTATAATACACTGCTATATGAATAAGTGTAGATGTTACACATTTGTTTTTTCCTAGTAGTGCTATATGTTACTGTACACTGTCAATGTGCAGAAAATAGAGAACAATAAAAATATATAGAAAGTTGTAAATTAAAAATAAAAATGTCATTTAAGGAGACTTAAATAGGTGGCTACATAGCTCTACCTCTAAAAGGGACTGATTTTTTTTTTCTAAAAAACTTCTCAAAGATAAATAATTGACTGGGTCTCATTCTTAAAAATAAGATAATGAGATGGTTCTAAGAGGGAATGCCTTACCACTGATACAATCAAATTAAAATTACCCTTTACATATACACATAATAAGATGTTTCATGATTATACAGATTCATTATGAAATAGGAAGTACAGAGAGAGGTTTACATGAAATGAGTCTAGGAATGGCTGTGAAATCTGGATTGCTTCATAAGACAGGATTGATATCATTAGGAGATAAGGTTGTACTTATTATCAGGGAACAGAAGATAAAAAGGCATACATCAGTTTAGCTCATCTGAATTACTAAGTAGCCACCACCTTATTGTATATGACTGAGAAATATAGAATTTTGATTATTTTACGAACTATGTCTATTTGGCTACTTCTTTGGCTAGCCAAGAAAAAGATGATGTCCATGCACAAGCTCTTTTTTATGCATACATCACTGAAGCATACATTTGGAATAATACCTGAGTTTTCTATAGCAAAAAAAGGAATATAAAAGACAAACGACAATACAAGTTTGGGATATAGGGAATTTGCATAAGATAAAGAAGAATTGCAATTATTTGCAGTAAAATTTATCTCCATTGAAGAATGTAAGTAGTAATTTGTTTCAGTGGAAACTCAAATGTGCAATATCTAGGAAAAATATGAGATGCTCTTCTAATATCATGGGGTCAGTAGAAATAAAGTAAAATGATATGGAGAAAATAACAAAGATGTATGTCAGAGTACTAAGGACTAAATTACACATAATTACCGATTCTGAGTAACAGATCAGAGCAACAAGATAAGTACATAGAGTCATTGTCGTCATCATTACCTACCTTATTCTGTAAAAAGATCTGGTTTGAACAAAAATTTTTCTCTATAAAAGACATGATTCTCACAAGAGGCTAATTTCAAAACAGAACCTCAGTGATTGTGAATACAAATATAAATTTTAAAACACTAAAAACATATGAACAGAAAAATCATGTTACTTACACGGGATTAAGCCCAGATGGTTCCCTAAAATAAGTAAGCATATATAATCATATTATAAACTCAATAGTATATAATCTCCAGAGTTGTGATGCTAAACATTTAAGATAGTTATTTAGTTCTGCATTAAGTTAAATGTGTTGTAATTCATGAAGGCAAAACATTCATAATTACAAGAGGATATAGATAAGATTACAGAGTATACATGTGAAACAATTGACATAAGCTATTAAGGACACAATCAGCATTGTAAGCAGCTAAATATAGTTTGTATTTATAAATATAGTTTGTATAAATATAGTTTGTAACTCTTATTTTCCTCAAGATTGATGATAGCAGATCTTTATTAACAGCTTAACATTTTCCAAGAATTGTTATAGTCATTCCAGGGATTTTCCTTGTTAATTAAATTCCAAAAATAATCGAATGAGTAAGGCACTGTCTTTCCTTTACAAATTTAAAAATAATAAATAGTAGAGTATAAGAAAGGAGAAATATGATTCATTAAAACAACAATGAGGGAATAAAATTTATATTGTATAAATGTAATGAGAGTTGTTGCAAGAAAATAAATAAACTATAAATATGTTTTATCAAGAGACAGAAAGGGATGGCAAATTTACCTTAAAGCACAGCTTTGACTGCATCCTATATAATTTAGTATTTTGTATTGTAATAATTTTGATACTATTCACATTTGTAACAATTGTTTATATTACTTTATCAGCCCAAAATTATTTATTAAAGGCAACTTTAAAATATCCAAGTATCTTTTTCTTATTTAAATGGTTATTAATGTCTCAGTTGACTGCAGTGTTACTCATTATTTCTATCATATGAAATATGCTATATTGAAATTATGATATAATCATTTAAAATGGAGGCATTTTTGGTTTTGTTATAAGATTAATATATGCATATACAATATATAAAAATATAATAAATAAGATATACATATATATTTTCACTTGCATATGCCTGATGAGCATGTGTAATCTTAAAAAGTATATATAGTAAATATAATATATGCCTATTGAAAACCATGCATTTATTATATTTATTATCTTCTTTGTCTTCAAGTTGTTAAAATGTGTTAAACTGTGCACTTACTAAATATCATAATGAAAATAAAACAATCTTTTCTAGAGAGCATATCTTATAATAAAAGTTGAAAAATGCAAAAATTTGAAATTAATTGTTTTAGTTGTAGATATAATGTTGAATAAATAGAAGCACATTAAAAATGCAGTTTTCTAAATAAGTTATTGCATATTCTTAAAGAAAATAGAATATTTGTAATATTATATAATGATGTTGAAAATATTTATTGTTGAATTTTAAGTAAAATGGATAGGGAATTAAATTTTAGCAACCGTAGAATTATAATTCTATAAGATTACTTTTGTGTGATATAAGAGACAGACTTTCAAATGTGTTATTCTGGTTGGTGTGGAAATCAGTGATTTACTTCTTCATAAATAAATGTCTATGTAATCATTTATATTAATGTACATGCATAAATATATGTATGCATGTACATGCAAAACATGAACCCACATATATTTCTTCAAATATTGTACCTTAATAATAAAAGTAAAATAATACATTTTTCTAAAAAGTGAGCCAGCAGTTTACCTTAACGAGGACAAGAAAAAATGCATATTAATTATGCATGGATGTCGAAGGTTAATACAAGCCCTTTGGAAACAAAGGATTCAAATGATATAAATGAGTGCTTGTTTTTTATCCAAGTAATGAATTTAGAAAAGTCTAAAAACAATAAAAACACAGAATATGACAACTTTTTTTCATCATAGGCTTTAATGGAGTTGTAAATGAATACAATTATGTTTCCTAAACAAAAAATTATTTTAGAAGTGTATCTTTTTAATAGAAGTAAGTATGGTAAAGTGGGTGTCAAGTTAGCTTAACAAAGACAACAATAAATCATTAGAAAATTCGAAAGTTCAGATTTTGGCAGTTTGGGATCAATAGTTTCATATGACCAGAGATTTTTATACTCAGTTTCCTTCTGAGAAAACTATCCAAGTGTTTATTAATGACCCATATCATTCTGTAGAAAGTGGATAACTTTTTCTAATCATTTGCTTTGAGTCATATGTTTAGATTTCTTGATACTTATTATACTTGAAAATATAACCCAAGATAATTTAAAATGTTTTGTTTCCTAACTCTTCAGCTACTACAAAACTGCTACATCCTACGCAATCAATTATCTTCACCACAATAAAAAACATTCTGCATATATAAATAGATTTATAGGCCAGGCGCCGTGGCTCAAGCCTGTAATCCCAGCACTTTGGGAGGCTAAGGGCGGTGGATCACCTGAGGTCAGGAGTTCGAGACCAGCCTGACAAACATGGTGAAACTCTGTCTCTACCAAAAATACTAAAATTAGCCAGTTGTGGTGGCGGGCACCTGTAATCCCATCTACTCGGGAGGCTGAGGCAGGAGAATCGCTTGAACCCAGGAGGCAGAGGTTGCAGTAAGCCGATATCACACCACTGCACTCTAGCCTGGGTGACAGAGCGAGACACTGTCTCAAAAAAATTAAGAAATAAAAATAAATTTATTAAATGAAAACAAATTTAAATTGATACAAATAACAGCACAGTGCTGCAGTAGACATATTAGAACAGTTTATTCTTTAAAGCAAAGTACATACAGGAAGAAGAAAATTAAAACTATAATGCATTATTGGCAAGCAATATTCAAAATATCACTAAAGTTTTGTGTTTTAAAATGCAATACTTCCTGATAACTTCAGTTTCTCTATCCACAGTTTTAAAAAGATGTGATCTCCCACATATTTTTATCTTTTAACTTTCTTGCTAAAAATTTAAGTTGAATATTATGTGTTAGTTTCATTTTAATTTGATTTACTTTGATGTATTTTTAACTAGAAAATACATTAAAACATTAATGCAGAGGAAAAATAAGTACTTGTATTTTGATTCTGACTTTAAGTTGAATACTCATGTTGCGCTTCTGTGAGAACCTAGCAAAGTGACAAATTTTATTGTTTTCTAAAATAAAAATTAAAAGGTTAAGGGTGTACTTAAATTTTTTTTAATTTTAAAATTTTTTTTTAAATTTTTGAGACAGAGTCTTGCTCTGTCACACAGGCTGAAGTTTAGTGGCTTGATCTCGGCTCCTTGCAACCTCTGCCTCCCAGATTCAAGTGATTCTCCTTCCTCAGCCTCCAGAGTAGCTCGTACTACAGTTGTGCACCACCACACCCATAGAGACGGGGTTTTGTCATGTTGGTCAGGCTGGTCTCAAACCCCTGGCCTCAAGTGATCTACCAGCCTCGGCCTCCCAAAAGGTGGGATTACAGGCGTGAGCCACTGTGCCTGGGCATACATCTAATCAATATTTTTCAAATATTTTATTCTGTGGATTAAATAAAACTAATTTTATATTTTATTTTCTATTTCATTGATTCAGTAAATAAGACCTAAACACCTACTCTATTCCAAGTACAGTTTAAATGCCAGACTCATAAATGTGAGCAAATAAAACAGCCAAACAAATCCACAAATAAAAAGCATCAGAATCACTGCTGTGATGAATATTATAATGGACAAGAATATATACTTACAGTTACAAATTTTCACTTAGATAAAACTTAATATTTATAGGCAAGAAATATTGATTCTATTATTTATAGCTTAATTGGATATAACTTATGAACATGTTTCAATAATGGTATTTCTATTCATTACATAGTAATTTTAGTTGACTAAAATCTAAAAATAAAAAAAAAGCCTCGTTACATTTTCACAGATATAAGAAAAAGAGTCCTATGTGGCCTATTTGAATCTGCTCCATCTCACAAGCACTTTTTTGGTAAAATTAACTTTTAAATAATGCGTTTATTCTCAGAAATCAATGAAAGTTCCTCATACTTCATATAAAAATTGAGCAGGCAATTTTTAGTGTTTTTTTCCACCATTCAGTTAAAGGCTGCTTCTGAGGCTTGTGATGATGTGATCTTTAAGTCATTCATCCATGATAAAGAGATAGAAAGGGAGCCTGGGAGCATTCTTGTGTTCATTCTGCAAAGGTTGTGTTCAAAGACAAATTGAAGTTATTCAAAGTCTCTGTATGACCGCTCTAAGCTTCAGTTAAAAGGTTATTTTGTGTTCTTGGCTTAAAACTGAGTTCACTTAATATCATCAAATGTTCAAAAATGACACTGATTTTCACAATACAAAATATATTTTTAAAATAGAGTGTTGCCCAAGACACAAACTAAAGCCAAGAATTATCTTTCCTAGATATCAAGATTGAAATCATTATTCTTTTAAAATACCCCATCTTATCTTGAAAACTCCTTTTTTTGTTTCAGATAAGTTCTTGCTCAAATAGCGTATCCAAATATAGAGCTTAATGTTTTCCCCTATCCAAAGACTATTAAAAACCTATATTATCCAAATTTGAATGTGTTAAATCCCCAACATTTAATGGAAAAGCAATAGAACTTATATCAGGAATAAAGAAATGTTGAGTATTTCTACATGAAGCTAACTTCAAGTTATGCAAATCAATGGACATAGAAAAATGAAAGACTGTGGTTTCAGTCCAGGCTTCTTAGGTCCCTATAGCTGTGACACTGGGTAGTAACTTAAAGTTTTTTAAACTATAGTTTTCCTAATTAGCATAAATTAAAATAAGCAAAATTATCTCACGGCTATAATATATGACTCCTGAACAAAATCACATTTACTTAATCTACTGATATAAGGGTAAAAAGTAGTTTGACAGAGATTTAGTAATGTTTCCATTTGTGAAATCTGATGATTTGCATAGAGTCCTAGGGCCTGAACTTCGTACATTTTAAATTTGATAGTGAAGCAACCACTTCACCAAAAAAAAATTATAAAAATTATAAAATTGTTAATTCACTTTTCCAGATTTATCATATACATTTTCTATATTTGTCTTTCTGCAATGTACTTTTGGATAATTGATTAGATTCGAAGAAATATAATTCACTGAGGGCAGACTGATTTTTTTAATTGCTTTCTTTCAATATTAAAGTTTTAATTTATTTAAATACATCTGTTGAGTGCTTACTATTAGAAGAAACCTTATTTTGAAGTATCAAGTGTGATCTTTGAAACTTCTCCATTTACCAGCTTGTGAACTTGAGCAAGTAACTTTTTTTACAGCAAGTTTCTCAGTTTCCTCATTAATAATGGTGAATTAATAATAACACATTTTTAGATTTATAAATAGGACTAAAAGGAGTTAATATAAAGTCTTAGAATAATATTTTGAATATAATGATCTACACATAAGTATATGTTATTGTTACTGTTATTACTATGGGCAGGAGTCCAGCTCCTGGTTAAATTTAAATGTGTGATTGTTAAGCAATAACAAAGGGGAAAGCTGCCTTCTCCCTTCAGCAAGACTTGGTGCTCGGCCAGCGCACTGCAGTCTCTAGAGGCAGTTGCAGTCAAGGATTTAAGCTCCCTAGACCTAGTATCTTCATTCCTAGTTTGGTCTCTTGATCTGCCTTATGTAAAAGACCTTTACAGGATGGAGACTTCCTTTTGCGGAAAGAAAGGGGAAACCTTGAAATATCTCTCCCATTCTGGATCAATATCCACTGCTTTTCCATTTAGTCCTTCTCTCTCACCATTCTCCAACCCCAGGGTCCATAAAACTATGGAATAATCCCCAAGTCTCTGCTGCTTCTCCTGGTCCTCCACGACTCAACATTCCAGGCAAGACAATGGCAGGCGGTTCAAGTTGTCAGGGAGGGGAAGTGACTGTTTTCTCTGGTTTTAGCCTCTTATTTATACCATAGCAACAAGTGATTAAAAGCTTATCTTTTTCATTTTTGGCTTGTTGCTGTGTTCAGCTACTCTGACACCCAGCAGCTCAACTCTCCCCAAGCTCATCTGAGCTCCTGATATATGGGTGATGGGTGACGCCCTTGATTTAAACTTTGGTAACGCTATTCTGAAACTCGTCAGTGTTGGATGCTACTAGATCCGTTCCAGAGCAAACGTGAGAGTAGTTCATTTCTTTAGAAATTAACTGACTGGAGTTAAAAGAGAATATTATAGCCTAGGATTCTCAAAATTAGAAAATTACTGTATCATTATAAAACAGTTTACAACTGTAGGCAGAACCAAGAGTTTGTATTCTGAGGAGTTTTTACAATAACAGCAGAATATTTTCCTCGATAATATTGGCCAATTTAAAACAAATAAGCTGGTACCGTGCTTAAAAAATGCATTAAAACACATTAGCTCTCAGTTATCAAAAATAAATTCATAGAATTTGCTAGCAAAATAAAAAAATTAAAATTACAAATCTAATAGTAATATAATAACTAAGACTATGATTTATAAGTCTTAATCATCCCTCTAGCACTTACTAACTCTGTGACTTCAGAAAATTATTAAAACTTTATTTCTGCTTTCCTACATCTGAAAAATATGGAAAATAATGTCCTACCGCTTGTTGTAATAATTGAGTATACTAACATAAATGATGTGTTTAGAATGTCTTCCATAATAAAGTAGTTATTACACAAATGCCAATTATTATTCAACTATTTAAACTATTCTTTTATTATAATAATATCAGTATTATTTTTCAGTATTTAGTAAAGAAAATTTAAATGGTTTTCTGTTATGTGGAAGTCCTGGGTAAATCTATTCAATGTTTACTGATTTGAAATAACAAAATATCTCTACATATTACGAGAGAATAAAAATAGTCTGATTTATCACAGTGGGAACAATTGACAGCTACTCTGAAAATTAGCAAGGTGGAGTATTGAGCAGAGTGCTAATTAGAAAGTAGGATTTCACAGTTGTACCCTGGGATAAGGGCTATTCCAGCCTGAAGGGCTATTAACACAATTGGAAGATGTGACTGAAGTTCAAGTTATCAAAGAGGTGGGATGAGAGCCAGGCCAATAATTGTAAACTTCTTAATTCCTTCATTAAGCTTATTATTTTTCCAGGCCTTTTATAACATCTTTCAATTTTAGTACAAATGTCTTAACCTTCATAACAGCTCTAGAAGTGTTATTAGAATGCTACAGGAACTTCCTTCTAAATAGCATGATATCTGTACCCAGTTTTCCCCAACTCCAATAGCTTACATATTTCTATTAAAATATAGAGTTTTATTCAACATATACACAATTAGTGACTAGCCAAACCATTCAGAAAGAAAAATGTGTGATTATAAATGATACTTGAAAACTGTTTCCTAAACAGCAATCCTATCATTCCAGAATTTATACGATCTTACAGAAATAGCTGCCACTTGTGGCCAAACATCCTTGGTAAAGAAACTAAACTGAGAGAAAATGATTTCTGGTTGGGGGTCAAAAACATTTCTGGCTAGAGGTCTTCAGCATGCGTTATCAGAACAACTATATATAACAAGATGAACTTTACAGACACAATGGTGGCATGTTAGAAAAAAAAAAAGTAAATCCTGATGGTCCCAATAAAAGAAACAGTGAACAAAGTGGTAGTCATTTCAGCAAATGGTCCTACTGATTGGACATGGGTGATCTGTGCTTGGGCTGCACCCCTTTTTTGAACAAACAATAGCAACTGTTTTTCTCTGATCGTAATGACACTCAATTAGAGTTTCATTCTCCATTATGAGTTTGCCAACTGGCAGGACAATAAGCAATACTACCTAAGGTAATGAATGTAATATTTCTAAGATTTATATTCAAACAAAATTTTTTTTTTTTTTTTTTTTTTGGCGGAGTCTCTCTCTGTCTCTCCGGCTGGAGTGCAGTGGCGCTATCTCGGCTCACTGCAAGCTCCGCCTCTCAGGTTCACGCCATTCTCCAGCCTCAGCCTCCCGAGTAGCTGGGACTACAGGTGCCCACCACCACGCCTGGCTAATTTTTTTGTATTTTTAGTAGAGACGGGGTTTCACCGTGTTAGCCAGGATGGTCTCAATTTCCTGACCTCATGATCCGCCCGCCTAGGCCTCCCAAAGTGCTGGGATTACAGGTGTGAGCCACCACGCCCGGCCCTCAAACAAAAAGTTTAAATGAAAAAAACAAAATAACTTAGAGTTAAAATATTTTTAAATGTATGTGCACATTTTGAATTAAATTAGTGGTATCTGAAATCATTTATCACTCTAAACTCATGTATTAAATCTGAAGATAGGAGGGTAGATGGAATAGTATCATGCTAGTTAATCATTGACAGGGTCTTGCTGATTTTGTGCTTAAGTTTCTAAGGTATTAGTCTTCTAATTGATGAGTATATACTTCTGCATCATGGATAGCTAAGGCTGTTACTTCCCCCTTTTCAATTTCCATACCTCCTTCCTCATGCAAAATCTCTCTGGAATCAGAGGTTCTCTAAAATTATGATAGAAATGGAGGTAATTTAAATGCATGTGCACATTTTCATTTCTGTTCTCTATAACTCAAAATAAGAGAGAAGCTAAAATTTAAAAATTAAAATATATTATGTAATTACTATTTGAAAAATGTTTTTACTTATACTAGTCCTATTTAGGAAAGAATGTTATACAAATGAATTTACATGCTACTAAAATAAAACATTGGGGAACCTCTCCAGCACACTGGTCTGGGCAAGATTTCTTGAGTAATACCTCCCAAGCATAGACAACCAAACCAAAAATGGACAAACGGGATCACATCAAGTTAAAAAGCTTCTGCACAGCAAAGGAAACATCAAGAAACTGGAGGCACAACCCACAGAATAGAGAAAAAAAAAATGTTTGCAAGCTATCCATCTGATAATCAGAATATATAAGGAGCTCAATTCTATAGTAAAATTATCTAATAATCCAAATAAAAATGTGTGAAAGGTCGGAATAGATATTTCCCAAAAGAAAAAATGTGAATGGCAACCAGATTTATGAAAAGGTGCTCAACATCATTGATTGCCAGAGAAATGGAAATCAAAACTACAATGCAATATCATATCACCCCAGTTAAAATGGCTTTTATCCAAATGACAGGCAATAACAAATGCTGGCGAGTATATGTGAAAAAGGGAAGCCTCGTATACTGTGGATGGGAATGTAAATTAATACACCCACTATGGATAACAGTATCAAGGTTCCTCAAAAAACTAAAAATAGAACTGCCATAGAACATATCCAAAGGGAAAAGGAATCTATATTTTTCATTTTCAAGTGAAAATTAAAAAATTCCACATTCAAATATTAGATTACAGTCAGGTGCTGCATAATGACTGTGGTCAAATAGTGTATCATTTCACTCTGCTCTATGATAATGGGCAAAGTTATATAGGCATATCACATCAATTAACAAAATACTCAACAAATATGGGATAGTATTTGTAAATTATAATAAATATGGTACTAATGAGAATGATAGTACTATGATTAATTTCACAGCTAATTTCAAAGGAATTAATAACTATTATGACATTATTTTAAAATTCTATATATAATATGAAGATGAAAATTATTAGTAATTTCACTACATTTTATGTCAAAACATTACAGTATGTTAAAATCAGTATTCCTTCCTTTTTAAGTTCATGTTAGTATTAGTAATAATTTAAATTATTTTTTATTTATGTGAATAAAATGGAATACCTAATCTTTTAGTAATGCTAATTAATGTTAAGTGTAAATTGCAAAGCATTGTCTCATTTTTCTCTAGTTTCTTTTAAATTATAATTGTAGTGTTATACTTTCTTTGGAATTCTTGTTTCCCTTAAGCATTTTTGTAAAGTAATTTTGAAAACAGAAAGTTTAGAGACAAATTAAGATTATTCATTCTGCAATTTATTTCTTAATTGATTTAGCAAATATTTATTCAACTCACACTTTTCTGTGCCCATGACTAAGAAGCACACAAAATATTTTAGGAGAAGGCCTCGTCTTTCATTGAGCAGCAATATCTTTTGATTACAAACATAAATACTGCAAGAAATCTTGTGGCATCTTAACCATTTCAATGACAGCCTTCAAGTGTGTTGGCAACCTTCCTGATTTATGCAGGTTCTCCTCTTGTCTGATCAGCACCCTTTCACATGCCTAAGTATTTTCCTTTGTAAGATAAATTATATATTCAACCTAGGTAACCCACATATAATGCCTGAATCAAGAAGGTTGAACCTGGCAGGAAATCATGTATATTATTAAATAAAAATTAGTCCACAGTTCAAGTTAGTTGGCAGCTGTTCTTGAATGATCTTATTTACTCAGGTGTCTTCCATCCCACATAATTTTTATAAGTTTTAACACTAAATTCCCAGAGGGAGTGTGGCTTTTCCTGGAATTACATTGGCCTCAGATATTGAACAATTGTTTTACCTTAAACAACTATATGAAGAGCTACATTGTCCTCCTACTATTCTGCAGTATAAACTGAGAAAGCTTTCTGGAATCTACACACTATTACCCACTGAACTATTTCACTATTCTACTTTACTATCCAGAAATTAGGGCATTTATGCCCCCTAGAATATTAGTCCTTTTGATACCATTGCCATTCTAGATTACAATAAAACTGTCCAACAATTTTGTACATTGTGGTTTAGGTATAACGCTTTATTATTATTATTATTATTATTATTATTATTATTCATTTGAAAACTGAGAAACAGCTACACCAGTTCTCCTATGCCTGATGCTACAGCTATAGTTTGATATACTGTCATGTTAGATATTGAGATCTTAATAAGAAATGCATCCATAGCTTTTCCAAATTTTAATAAGGAAAATCTTCTTGATTAACATTATCAGCAGACTTCATATATATATATTCACATATAAATTATATACATATAATATTTTATGACAAGAGAAATATTCGTATTTATTTTAGAAAATATATGAACTACATTAAAATCACAAAATAAAATAAATGTTACTCATCACTAGTGATTATAACTCAAAATATTTATATCGTGTACTGCAATCAACATTTTAACATAAATACAGTGGATAGTTTCCATGTACTAAAGGGGCATACAACATGATTTTTTGATACCTGTGCTTTTTTTCAAGGATGCAAAAATATTTAACATATTCCCTATTATCAGTCACTTGTTTCTTTAAATGAAATTATCACAAATAAACTGTGTACGTATTATTTTGAATGTACATCTAATTAAATTTTGAGATAAATCCTAGAAGTGAAACATTTGTATAATTTTCTGAGAACTTTCGAAAAATTTTAGAGAACGTCTTCTAGTGAAGTTATAACAATTAAAATTGACACTAATAGTCTTATTTACACCCTTGACAAGAGTATATAAATTAGATCATATTTTACTTATTAGATGACCCAACTTAATTATGTGTATGAAAAAATTGATATTATTAACTTTCATAATTGAAAAATCTCAAGAACTTTTTTGTGTTTGGCAGAACTTAATCCAGTAGCTACAAATTGTCACCAAGGTGTGGTTTTCATTCCTTGGTCTGCCCTGTCTTCTTTGGTTGTAGTTCTAAACCTGGCTCTTTATTTTCCTCAAATGCCTACAGCACTCATATGCAGCTTAGTTAAGGGAGAGAGTCCTTTTTCCTCTAAGTATTTCTAGCTTACTTAAAAATATAGAATTTATGGACAGTGTCAACATGTATGATGTGCTATATACCCATAAATGGGGAGGTGATTACTTACTCCAACACAGATTACCAAATGAATAGTTTAAGCTCTTGGGAAGCAGAAAAAAGAAAACAATATGAAAAGCAGACAAAATATGTGTTGGGTTTAATTTAATACAAATGTTTATTTTAAATATTAATTTATATTTTATATATATTTTATGTGATCAGCAACATTATTTTTAATTGCATTTCATTTTTTTTCTGTACTGGTATGAGTTTAAAATCAAAATTTATATTAATTAAGGGATCTTTTGTCATTATTAAAAGATAATGTGTATATATGTATATGCATTTATACACACACACACACACACACACACACACACATACACACACACTGGCATACCTTAGAGATATTGCAGGATTGGTTCTGCACCACTGCATAAAGAAATAATTACAGTAAAAAGTCACAATTTTTTTGGCTTCCCAGTGCATGTAAAAGTTATATTTATATGATACTATAGCCTATTGAATGTGCAATAGCATATGTCTACAAAAAAGTACATATTTTAATTTAAAAACACTTCATTGCTAAAACATGTTAACAATCCTCTGAAACTTCAGGCAGTCATTTTTTTGTGTGTGTGTGGTGGAAGGTCTTTTATGATACTGATGTCTGCTGACTGATTGGTGGTTGCTGATATTTGGGGTAGGTGTGACAGTTTTTAAAATCAGACAACACTGAAGTTTAATGCACCAATTGACTCTCACAAAAGATTTAACTTTAGCATGTGATGCTGTTTCACAGCATTTTACCCATAGTAAAACTTCTTTCAAAATTGGAGTCAAATCCTCTCAAACCCTGGAATGTTTTATTAATTAAGTTTGTGGAATATTATAAATACTTTGTTGTAGTTTCAACAGTGTTCAGAGCATCTTTACCAAGAGTAAATTCCATCTTAAGAAACCACTTTCTTTGCTCATCTATAAAAAGCAAATCCTCATCCATTTAAGCTTTATTGAGATTGCAGCAATGCAGTCACTTCTTCAGACTTCACTTCTAACTCTAGTTCTTTTGTAATTTCATCCATTCCTCTGCCCCTTCCTCCACTGAAGACTCGAAACCCTTAAAGTCATCCATGAGGGTTGGAATCAGCTTCTTTCAAACTCTTGTTAATGTTGATATTTTGACCCCTTCCCATAAATCACAAATGTTCATAATGGTATCCATTGAAAGAGCTTAAATAATTTTTCAGAAAAGTATTTATTTGTCTATAAAGATATAAATATTTTCTCATAAATGACATGAACAGATACTTCACAAAAGAAGATGCACAAATCAACAACAAACATATGAAAAAATGCTCAACATTGCTAATCATCAGAGAAATGCAATGAGATATCCTCTCACACCAGTCATAATGGCAACTGTTAAAAAGCCAATAAGCAACAGATGCTGGAGAGGCTGTTGGTGGGAAGGTAAATTAGTTCAGCCACTGTAGAAAATAGTTTGGAGATTTCACAAAGAACTTCAAGTAGAACTACCATTTGACATAGCAATCCCACAGCTGGGTATATACCCAAAGGAAAATATTCTATCAAAAAAACACATGCACTCGTTTGTTCATTGCAGCACTATTTACAGTAGCAAAGACATGGAGTCTACCTATGTGCCCATCAACAGTTGACTGAATAAAGACAATGGGGTACATATACACCACGAAATACTAGACAGCCATAAAAAGGATTGAAGTCATGTCCTTCACAGCAACATGGATGCAGCTGGAGGCCATTATCTTAAGTGAACTAATGCAAGAACACAAAACCAAATACTGTATGTTCTCACTTATAAGTGGGAACTAAATATTGAATGTGCATGAACACAAAGATTGGAACAATAGACAGGACAACTAGACAGGGGAGGGAAGGAGAGGGGTTATGGGCTGAAGAATCACCTGTTGGGCACCGTGCTTACTGCCTAGATAATGGGATCACTGGGACTCCAAGCCTCAGTGTCACACAAATTACCCATATATCAAACCTGCACTTGTACCCTTTAATCTGTAATAAAAATGGAAATTATTAAATAATACAAATTTACACTGCTAATAAAGTTCATTCATTTTTCTTCTGAAAATGGTTTATAATTAACCATTACTTTTAAAATAAACTTTAATGTTCATAGATATCAAGGTTAACTGGGTTAAATAATACACCTATGCTAAGCCAAAAAAACTTAGTGCAATAATTCCACATTAAATTTTCTTAAAGATCAGGCTATTTTTGTATTTAGAGATTTTTTTATATAAAAATTTAAAATATATTAAACTGTAATGTGTAAAATAAATATTATAGTATGTATGCTTCAAAAACATCTATTTGTTCATTTTTTAATTCTAAAGAAACTGTCACACAACACCAATTAAATTGATGACTTATAGACAAATAAAGCTCAATGTAGTTGAACCTAAGTTGAGAACCATGATGCTGGAATTGAAGAAGCAGTCACAATAGTGCTGTATCATGAGGTTTTCTTACTATTTTATGTAGTCTCACAGAGAAGTACATCAATAAAGTCATTATTTATATAATACTGCTCTATTCAGTAAAATCACAAATGAATGAAATAACCATATAATTAGAGTCTTGTACATTGTTTTACCAAATGGAGCATATTTAATAGTCATAACAATGACTTAATGAAGCTGAGATTAGGAACTATGTTTGCATGATCACACTAAAATCAAACTCTTCAGGAAAATAGCTTGCATTTTAGTTACTTTACTGAAGGTGAACATAACCTAATAGCCAACTACATCTAGACATTAAGAAAAGACAATTCAAGCACTAATAGAAACAGTGCCAAATAAAAAATGGGTTAAATTGTGAAGAGACACTCTGAATATGTTGTTGATACATACAACACTGTATCCTGGGTTGAAACTTAAGTATATTTAGAATTTTTATGCTATTGAGTTATATGTTAACAGGCAATAAACAATGAGAAATAATTCATCAGCAATATTTAAGAGAAAATTATTAAAGCAAATAATGTCTCCTTTACAAAAGGTGCAAAATAATGTTCAGAGTGAGTTGAGAGAATTCAGGATATTTTTTCAATATTTTGGAGAGTTTATTTCCTAAGAAACAAAATGACTGTCATAACATATAAATAATATGATCAGTAAGTGGTGGCTGTATTTCCATTATATAATAAGTCATCTGTCAGTTGAGCAAATATAACCTTCCAAGAGAGAAAAGATACCAATAGACTTGCCACCTATTTTACACAACACACTTGAAAAATAATTCCTGACATTTTATAAACAAATATGCACTCCTACAAATATTTTCAATACATGTATTATTACTAAAATATTTTATTCTACTAAATTCTATGATTGTCACTACAAATATGGATGGCATAATTTTGTAAGATTGATCTAAGCTGAGCTCTAAATTTATATACATTCCAATTATTTAATACAGCCTATAGTCTACATTAACCTTGCATAAGACTCAGAGGTATGTAAAGGTGTAACACTATGTAGGAGAAAGCTAAAAGATAGAAGAAAATACAATTTTTCTTCAAAATAAAGCAACTGGAAATCATGTATGGATTTTCTTATTATATTGTGCCAACAGACCTTGGCTTTGGTTCTAGGCAATTAGGTTTCGTTTCATTTAAAGATTTCTAAAAGACTGAGAGAAATCTGGGTAAAATGTTAAATCTAAGGTATTACTTGCCAACCTGACACTTTTATCCCTTAACCACAAAAACTAAGTTTAGAAAAGAACAATCTTGGAATATTCAATTAGAGTCAAATATTACCACTGACAATTCACTTTGTTATTCTACATCTATATGGCCATGGGGGAATAGTCAGAACATTTCAGAACCTAAAATAAATCCATAGCATAGTTTGTTTTAAACTATATTTATTCCTAGGAGGTAACACTTTCAAAATAGTGAAAGATGGAGCACACAGATGTGGTTTCTCCTTTTCTTCTCCCTGAATTTTCACTGATCTTTTCTTACACTGTGTAGGGACCTGACAATCAGGTCTAGGATTGAAAGCACTTAAGCTGGCTCTATTCCTACTTTGATTATCGAATTGTTTAGTCATATCTAGCTTTGGAAAAAAATGAGCCAAGTGCACCACAATTTCTACATGAATCTTAAAAACTAAAGATTCAGAGAGTAGTAACATGTTTTATTAATAGCTATTAATTAATAAGTAATATTTATTGTTTATTTTAGTTCAGGCAATGCACATAAGTTTCCTCATTTAATCCTCACAGCAAGAGTTGTTACTATTATTATAACTATGTGTTAGTTATTATTGTCATGTTTTGAGTGAAGTCAGCAAATCTTAGCATTTTTAGCTTATTGGTATAATCAATTATTTGAATAGAAAGCCCATAATCACTGTGCTTGGAAGTTTTGATAAACAGCATCTAACAGAAAGTGGAATCATATATTTAGGCTATCATATCATGAAAAATAGCTATTGAAACTGCATTAATATTCCAATAAACTATAATGGGTTAAGATATAAGTAATCAAAACACTGTGATAGGAAATTGATTATGAAATAGAGTGAGCCATCAATTCATAGCCACAGCACAGGAATAGGACAGACTGAGGAATATTTTTGTTTCTTTTTTTATGTTTTTCTTTGTGTGTTTAAAATCTGGCTTAGGGTAATGTTGAAAAATAATAATTTTAACTATGGATTGAAAATAAAGTAACTTAAAAATATGTGGACATTGTCAAAACTCTGGTTGTTTTTTCCTGTACAAAAGCACATGTAATTAAAAGAAGATATTTTAATTTATTGAACAGTATCCTGTACATTTTTAAAGTATGTAAGATTCATCATGATTACAGTGGGATATTAGTCTATCATTTTGTAGTGGATTTTAGGATAAAATCTGAATATAAGAATGTGCATCAGAAAAGGCTGATAATTTACACCTAATGCTGCTTCCTATAAAATGCATTAAACAGGATTCATTTTAAAATATATCACCTTAGGCTGGGCGCAGTGGCTCATGCCTGTAATCTCAGCAATTTGGGAGGCCAAGGTGAGTGGATCACCTGAGGTCAAGAGTTCGAGACCAGACTGGTCACCATAGTGAAACCGATCTCTACTAAAAAATACAAAAATTAGCTGGGTGTGGTGGTGTATGCCTGTAATCCCAGTTACTTGGGAAGCTGAGGCACGAGAATCACTTGACCAGAGGGTGGAGGTTATAGTGAGTCAAGATAGTGGCACTGCACTCCAGCCTGGGCAACACAGTGAGACTCTGTCTCAAAAAAAGTAAAAAATAAAAAATAAAAAAAATATATGTACATATGCCTTAGAAAGTGTTCAATAAGGGCATAGTACAATGTGTTTTCATGAATAACTCCAAGTTTTTCTCTCAATATTTTAGCTTAAGTATATTTTGGCAAGTTAAGGGCTATATAAATTATATTTGTAGTCATTTAAGAATTTGTAAGTAAAACATTATATCTGTCCCTAAATCAAAAGAGATAATCATAGGGAAAGCATAGCATTATGAATCATCATCAGGGTACACGGATGGATACCATCTCATAATTTTTTTATATTTTCATTGAAAAGAAGATCTCCAGGCTGGGTAACAGAATGAGACTCTGTCTCAAAAAGAAAAAAAAAAAAAAAAAAAAGATAAGAAAAAATTTAAGAAAATAAAAGAAAACCCACCCAGAAGAGATAAATCAGCTAAATCCGTATCACAGAAGATTTATCTACATCATAGCAAAGCAGCATGCTTCACATATAACAAAACTAAAATTAATTTAAGGCACAATCTTTGATTATTCTTAGATGTATAAGAAAGCTGAGCAATTTTGTAGTTACCAAAATGTCTCAGCTTTACAACTTAGTGAGTTTTCAAAAGAAAAGATAATAAAAATGTATAAAAAAGCTTAAATACGGTCCTATACTATTCCACATAAGTATCATATTGCCAATTTCAGTTATATAAGTATATAAAATTACATATGAAGTTAGTTATTTTTCTGTGTAAATGGTATTTCATTGAGTTTTCTTCACTACTATTACAGAGAGAATAGATAAGCACCTGCCTAAAAATAGGAAAGATATCTAATTTTCAAATTCCAGAACACTTCCATCAATGACTGCACATCATTGATTTCTAAAACAGTTTATGAAAGAGTCGTATTATTTCTTTGAAGGTTTGGTAGAATTTACCAGTGAAGCCAGTTGGTCTTTTTGTGGAATGTTTTTAACTACTCAGTCTCTACTTTTTATAGTTCTATTCATATTATCTCATTCTCTTTGAGTCAGTTTCAATCATGTGTGTCTTTCTAATAATTTGTCAGCTTCATCTAGGTTATATAATTTATTGGTATGTAATTATTGATAGTGTTCTTTAAGAATCACTTTTGTTTTATCAAAATTGGCAACTAATCACTTTTATTCCTGGTTTGGCTTTTTAATGTAGGTGTATACATATAGCTATACATTTTCCTGTAAGCATTGCTATTGCCAAATCCATAAATTTTGTTATATTCTGTTTTGAATTTTTTTATTCATAGTGAGGGAATCCTCCTGTATAAGTCATAAGATTATGGTTCAGTTTTGAAGATATTTATTTTCATTCATATCAAAAATATCATAAAATACTTTTTAAAAGATAAATTATTAGCATTGTCTCATATTACCTCAATTTTGTCTGTCTTTTTAGGCATCTGGTTATGATTGTTCTTGTTGAAGCCACTAGAACCACCGAAGTCTTATCTGTTAATAATAACGGGATTGTCACAGATTCTACTGATATGGTTCTTGCATGTTCTCCATAATACCCATTGTTCCTGGGGCTAAACCAATAAAAGTTGACTAAAAAAATTTAGCTTCTCACATATATTTTGTAATTAGATATAGCACTATGATATAACATGTCTGATCTGGCTTCTCCAGCAACTTCCAACAGGGGACAAAAAATTCTTAAGTTGTGGAGAGTTGGCTGTCAGGCAAATTATGAACAGTGGGAAAGAACAGATAAGAGAGAACTGGGAGATTAATCTTTTTCCTTTTATCTCTTCAATAGACAATTCTGGGACATGGACTCTGGGTACAGATTGCCCAAGACATCTCACATGACCAAGCAATGGGACATGTCTCTTCTTACCTCATGAAACAGTGAGTAGTTGGCAATACACAACATGTTTATAATTTGTCCTTTATGCATCACTGTGCTTTTCCATAGTTCTTGCTGCACTGGAATCATATTACATTAAGCATTAGCACATATATATTCCATCAGGCTGTGTTTCTAATGAGCCTGAGCCAAGATAGTATATATCAATAGTATCTCTATAAAGCAGATTATGGTAGGTGGGCCGGAAATAATTATTGACATTGATGGCATCACAATTAATTAAGGTATGGTTAATTTTAATGAGGTGCAAATGGGTGGCAAGGAGATAGGAGTTCAACTACATGTGGTGCATAGTAAGAAAATGGTTAGCACTATTTATAAAGATCATGGTATAGAAAAACTTATTTGGGATATTTTAATAAATAATAATATTATATATACCCAATTTAATTATCAAAGCATGCACTCAAACAAACAGGGTCTCTTTGGCATCTTTAAAAACAGTATTTTTCTTAGCAGGGACAGAAAATATTATGCTGAAAATCAGCCTCAGCATCTGATTATAAGCATGAGAAACTATAATGTACACATCATATCCAGCTTTAATAGGTCTTCCCTTCAAGTTAGGTCTCTGGATTGAAGACAATTGGTTAGACAAGCATAATTTTTTTTTTTTTGGACAGAGTCTCACTCTGTCATCCAGGCTGGAGTGCAATGGCATGATCTCAGCCTACTGCAACCTCTGCCTCCTGGGTTCAAGCAATTCTCATGCCTCAGCCTCCCGAGTAGCTGGGATTACAAGTGCCAAGCACCATGCCTGGCTAATTTTTGTATTTTTAGTAGAGATGGGGTTTCATCATGTTGGTCAGGCTGATCTGAAACTCCTGGCCTCAGGTGATCCCCTCACCTTGGCCTCCCAAACTGCTGGGATTACAGGCAGGAGACCCTGTGCCTGGCTGACAAGAATAAAATTTTTTTGAGTTCTTCCTTTCTCTTTCTTCTTCCATGTTTTAGCAATTGTTTCTTAATCAGTATCTCTATGCATTTTCTATTAATTCTCCATCCACTGAAGTTTGGTTTATGCCCAAATCATCTAGAGCTCGCTAAGATTGCCAAGGACTTTTCAGTTGGTGAACTCAAACTATCCTCAGGGATTTGATCACTGCTCAGTCTGTGTGGTTAGCCATTTCTTGTCTAAACTCCTCCCTTATGTTGATAGCTACTTCTCCCTGCCCTTGCCTATGTGACTTATTTTAGTCTTAGTTGTTTCTTCTGCCTTTATCTTGCTGAAAACTGTGACTATTTATTTTAATTCAGTATTTGATCTTCTTTTATGTAAACTTTCACCCTCTTGGGCAATAATCTATTTGTAAATAATCCACGTAGAATGCTATGTAAGACAATCATCCCCTTAAGTAAACTGTCCATATGAGACCCAAATCTGGAGCTGATGTCTAGGTTTCTCCTGAGCTCGACTCATGGCTTTGCCTGGATAGGCCAGACACTTGAAACTTGAGATTTCTTACAGAGTTGCCATGACAACAAAGTCTGTTTATAGCTCAGCCATTCCAGCACAGGATACACTTAATCTTGAGGAACCAGAGAAGAAAGCCTTGGGCCCAAATTCAACCCTGCCCTTGCCCTACCTGACTGCCCTCACCGCCCCCCACAGGGTTAGAGCATGCAGCCTAGGAGTACTGATCTGAGTGTTGGCTCCGTGAAAACTTCCAGAAATGAGGCCAGTTGTCTGACCCCAATTTATACCACAGTCAAAGTCTCAAGTGATTTAAAGAATATAAAAGTGAAAATTCCCATCCAAAGGACAGCAACCTCAAACATTAAAGCAATATCAACCCACACAGATGAGAGACATCTGATGCAAGAACTCTGGCAACCCTGAAAGCCAGAATATCTTCTTACCTCCAAATGACTGCACTAGCTCCCCAGCAATGGCTCTTAATCAGACCAAAATTGCGGGAATGACAGACATAAAATTCACAATCCACATGGCAATGAAGATCACGAAAATTCAAGAGAAAAGTTGAAAGCCAATACAAGAAATCTGTGGAATCCAGTAAAATGATACAAGAGCTAAACAATTAAATAGGAACTTTAAGAAACAACCAACCTGACCTGATAGAGCTGTAAAACTCACTACAATAATTTTATAATACAATTGAAAGTGTTAACAGCACAATATATCAAGCTAAGGAAAGAATCTCAGCACTCAAACAATAATTCTTCAAATCAACTTAGATAACAATGACGACAAAGAAGAAGAAAAGGAAGGAGAAAATTAAGAAGAAAGAACATAAAAGAATGAACAAAATCTCCAAGTTTTGTAAATAGATTATGAGATTATAAAAAGGGACAAAACCTATGACTCATTGACATCCTGGAAAGAGAGGGAGAGAGAGCAAGCAACTTGGAAAACACATTTGAGGATATTGTCCATAAAAACTTCCCCAACCACACTAGAAAGGTCAACATTAAAATTTAGGAAATTCAGAGAATTCCTGCAAGATACTATGTAAGACAATCATCCCCAAGACACATAGTCATCAGATTATCCAAAGTCAAAGAAAAACAAAAACAAATATTAAAGGCAGTTAGAGAGAAGGGGTGGTCACCGGCAAAGGAAACCCCGTCAGGCTAACAGTGGGCCTTTCAGCATAAACCTGACAAGCCACAAGAGATTGAGGGCCTATATTCAGCATCTTTAAAGAAAAGAAATTCCAATGAAGAATTTCATCTTCAACCAAATTAAGCTTGTAAGCAAATGAGAAATAAAATCACCTTCAGCCAAGCAAATGCTAAGGGAATTTGTTACCGCCAGACCTGCCTTGTAAGAGGTCTTTAAGGGAGTACTAAACATGGAAAAGAAAGGCAATTACCAGCTGCCAAAACAACACAGTTAATACATAAACCGTTGACATTATAAAGCAACTACACAATCAGGTCTACGTAACAATCATCTAACAACATGATGATTGGATCACATCCCACATATCAATATTAACCTTGAATGTAAATGGGCTTAATGTTCCCACTTAAAAGGCACAGAGAAGCAAGTTGGTTAATGAAGCAAGACCCAACTATATGCTGTCTACAAGAGACCCAGCTCACATTCAGTGAGACCTATACCCTCAAAGTAAGTAAAGGGATGACGAAAAATTTATGAAGGGATGAAGAAAAATTTATGAAGCAAAGGAAAAGCGAAAAAAGGGCAGGGCTGATATTTTTATTTCTGACAAAACAGACTTTAAACCAACAATGATCAAAAAGGAGAAAGAAGAGCATTACACAATGATAAAGAGTTTGGTTCAACAAAACTTAACTATCCTAAATATAGATGCACCCAACATGGGAACAGACAGGTTCAAAAAACAAGTTCTTGGACAAATGTAAAGAGACATAAATGGTCCACATAATAAGAGTGAGAGACATTACACTCCACTGACAGTATAAGATCATTGAGGCAGAAAACTAATGAAGATATTTGTGACCTAAATTCAACCCTTGACAAAATGGAACTACAGAACACTTCACCCAACCAAAACAGAATGTACATTTTTTTATCCTCATATAGCACATACTCTAAAATAGACAACATGCTCAGGCATAAAGGAATTCCCAAAAAAACTCAGAAAAACTGAAATTATACCAACCACAATCTCAGACCATGGCACAATAAAAACAGAATCAAAACAAAGAAGGTCTCTCAAAGTCATACAGTTACATGGATATTGAACAACCTGTTTTTGAATGACATTTGGGTAAATAATGAAATTAAGGCAGAAATCAATAAATTATTTAAAGCTAATAAAAACAACAATACAATATACCAGCATCTCTGGGAAACAGCTAAGGCAGTGTTAGAAAAAGTTTACCGTGCTAAACGCCCACATCAAAAAGTTAGAAAGATCTCAAGTTAACAATCTAACATCACACCTACAGGAACTGGAAAAAACAAGAGAAAACCAATTCCAAAGCAGCAGAAAATAAATAACCCAAATGAGAGCCAAACTGAATGAAACTGAGATGCAACAAACCATACAAAAGAACAGCAAAATAAAAGTTTGTTATTTGAAAGAGTAAACAAGATTGCTAAACAGCTAGCTAGATTAATAAAAAATAAGACAAGATCCAAATAAACACAATAAGAAATGACAAAGGGGACATTATCACTCATCACATAAAAGTACAAAAAAAACAAAAACCAAAGATAATTACAAACAATTCTATGCACACACACTAGAAAACCTGGAAGGAATGGATAAATTCCTGGAAACATACAACGTCCCAAGATTGAACCAGGAAGAGTTTGAAATCCTGAACAGATAAATAATGGGTTCCAAAAATGATTCAGTAGTAAAAAACCTACCAACCAGAAAAAGCCCTGGACCAGATGGATTCATAGCCAAATTGAACCAGATGTATAAAACAAGAGCTGATATCAATCCTACCTTAACTATTCCAAAAAACTGAGGAAGAGAGACTCCTCTCTAACTCATTCTATAAGGCCAGAACCATTCTGACACTGAGACATGACAGAGACATGATGCAAAACGAAAAGTTCAGCACAATATCCCAGATGAACATAGATTGAAAACTCCTCAGCAAAATACTAGCAAACCAAATCTAGCAGCAAATCAAAATGCTAAGGCATCACAATCAAGTGGGCTTTATTCCTGGGATGCAAGGTGGGTTTAACATAAGAAAATCATAAATGTGATTCATCAAATAAACATCACTAAAAACAAAAACCATAGTATCATCTCAATAGATGTAGAAAAAGGTTCTGATAAAATTCAACACCCTTTCATGTTGAAAAACCTCAACAAACTTGGCATCAAACAAACATACCTCAAAATAATAAGAGCCATCTATGACAAACCCACAGCCAGCATCATACCGAACCGGCAGTAGCTGAAAGCATTCTCCTTGAGAACTGGAACATGACAAGGATGCCCACTTTCACAATTCTATTTAACATAGTACAGGAAGTTCTAGCCAGAAAAAACAGGTAAGAAAGAAAGAAAAGATATGCAAATAGGACGAGAAGAAGTCAAACCATCTATTTTCATATTCAATATGATTCTATACCTAGAAAACCCGAGAGTCTCTGCCCACGGAACCCTAGAACTGATAAACAACTGCAGCAAACTTTCAGCATACAAAATCATTATTTAAAAGTCTGTAGCATTTCTATATACCAATAATGTCCAAGCTGAGAGCCAAATCATGAGTGCTACCCCATTCACAATAGCCATGAAAGAATTAAATACCTAGGAGTACAGCTAAGCAGAGAGGTGAAGGATCCCTGCAATGAGAATTACAAAACTCTGCTCAAAGAAATCAGAGATAATACAAACAAATGAAAAAAAAAAAATTCCATGCTCATGTATAGGAAGAATCAGTATCATTAAAATGCCCATACTGCTCAAAGCAATCGACAGATTCAATGTTATTCTTATCAAATTACCAATAACATTTTTCACAGAATTAGAAATAAAACTATTCTAATATTCACATAGAACCAAAGAAGACTCCAAATAGCCATTGTAGTCCAAAACAAAATGAACAAAGTCAGAGGCATCATACTAGCCAACTTCAAACAATACTACAGGGATATAGTAACCAAGACAGTATGGCACTGGTACAAAAACAGACACATAGACCAATGGAACAGGTTAGAGAACCCAGAACTTAAGTCTTGCCCATACATCCATCTGATCTTTGACAAAGTTAACAATAACAAGAAATGGGTAAAGGCCTCCTTATTCAATAAATGGTACTGGGATAACTAGCTAGCCATATGCAAAAGATTGAAACTGGACCCCTACCTTGCATCATATACAAAAATCAACATGAAATGAATCAAAGACTTAAATGTAAAACCCAAAACTATAAAAAAATACTCTAGAAGAAAACTTACAAAATACCGTTCTGGCTACTGGCCTTGGCAATGATTTAATGTGAAAGGAAAGCAATTGCAACAGAAACAAAAAAATGACAAATCAGACCTAATGAAACTAAGTAGCTTCTGCACAGTGAGAGAAATTATCAACAGAGTAAGCAGACAACCTACAGAATGGTAGAAAATATTTGCAAATTATGCATCTGACGAAGATCTTATATCCAGAATCTATAAGCAACTTAAACAAATTAAGAAGCAAAAAACCAAACAACCACATTAAAAAATGTGTAAAGGACATGGTCACTTTTCAAAAAAAGACATACATGTGGCCAAGAAACATATTTTAAAAAATGCTCCACATCACTATTCATTAGAGAGAAATGCAAATTAAAACCACACAAAGATACCATCTCACACCAGTCAGAAGGGCTATCATTAAAACGTCAAAAAGAAAAAGAAAAAGAAAAAAGATATGAGTGAGGTTGTGAAGAAAAGGGAACATATACACTGTGGGTGGGAATATAAATTAGTTTAGGCACTGTGGAAAATAGTTTGAAGATTTCTCAAAGAATTTAAATGGAACTGTCATTTGACACAGCAATCCCAGAATTGGGAACTATACACATGGGGGCTTTCTTGAGAGTTGAGGGTGGGAGGAGGGTTAGGATCAAAACACCACTCATTGGATACTACGTTCATTACCTAGCTGACAAAATAATCTGTATACCAAATGCTGCTACATGAAATTTACCCATGTAACAAACCTGCATGTGTATCCCCTGAACCTTAAAAAAAGTTAGAAAAAGTAGGAAATACAAACTGAAAAAAACATATAAAGTTCAAAAATAAATAAATATTTTTTGAAACCTCAGACCTAGCAGAAGCACCAATTTGACCTTTTTTAAAATAACACAATGACCTAAAATTTCTTTCAAAATGAAGATTGGACTCTGCAAGACATATCCCTTCTATCCACCTTCATTGCCTCTCAAACTGCAACCAGATTTAGTCTCAGTGTCACCAATGGGTAGCAAAGTCCCCTTTCCATCATTTTCTGGGTCCACATGAATACTCCCACTCCAAATTTCAGAATTTCACTCTTTCTCAAATATCCTAAATTTTGCATTGAAAATTGTACATGGTTGTTAACTCAACTGACATTGTATTTCTGAAAACAGTATGATTATATTTTATGGCTGATTTTCATCAAGTTTGATTTGTTTCTATAGTATATAAGAGATGCTTTTAAGGCCATCTTAGAATATCTCTTATTTTATACCACAATTAGAGTTAAGAAATTAAAAATCTGAGCTTGTCATTTTATTTATATAAGTATGTCAGGGCATTTTAAAACATTTACTCATTTGATAAACTTTGTAATTAATTTTTTCTTCATATAAGTGAATAGAAATTTGATCTCCCAAGGTATTTGCTTCGTAAGTACTTAATCATAGTCAAAAATAGGTAATAATTTGATTAATGATGATGCTTCTGTATATCAAGGATAATAAGCCTTCTATTTGCCATTGGCAAGATGTTTAAACCCATCTGAAAATTCTTCATTGAGGATCTGTTTTCTGAGCCTACTTACGGTATTAATTAACTTACTGGCGAGGCCCCTGTCAAAAGATAGGTCTTAACAATATTTCTAACTCAGAAAAAAATTACATGATAAACAAGTGTTAGGAGGTTGAAAGGCCAGAAGAAAACACTCAGATACAGAAGAGAACGTGTAGAAGTAGCTACCACATTCAGAGCAGGGGAACAAAATTAAGATGTTACCTTTAATTGTATTAAACAGTGTGGTGGAGCGGTCCCTGTTGAGCTTTGACCCAAATCTCTAATAAGTGATTGATGCCAGGTTATTACTGATAGTTCAGGCCCTTGAAGAAAGAAATCCAGATTTCATAAAAGAAATATTGTCTAAGTGTTTCTAGAGCCTCATAAATTCTAAAAAGAACTCTCATAGAGCTATAAATCAGCTCCTTGGGGAGGGAATGCCAGCCTACTGAGATATTAGCCAGAAATAAATTGTTGGTGCGTTACAACTCTTATCCCAAATTGATAAAGAGAAATTCTCCCAGTGGACAGACCTACAAGCAATACATTTAGTTTTCTATTCCATATGAAGAAATAATTTGTCTCAACTGTGGTTATTCCCTAATACCTTGGAAGTGGCAAATGCCTGGGCCAGTTTGTCTGAGTCCAGACTGGAATAAGATGAAAAATTCACTGATAAGGAGACCTGAGGATGAAGTATACAGATAGACCAATGGACAGAGGTAATTAGAATACATATTTGCATCTCATGTTAATTTTTACTGGTGATTATTCATCAAAAGGATGTCTCTCAACAAGCAGGTAGATAAGTGAATATAATTTAGTGTATCTCCAGACATCTTCAGTGCTTGTGTAGTCCCATGTATAGTCTATAGTGACAAGGATAAAAGTTGTTTATCTGCCCAACTGCATGGGCTAGCCTTTTACCACAGCTTTTCTTGCTACTTCCACTCCTGTGTGCACAATTTTCCAGCACCATACATCAACAATTAGATGTCAGCATCATTGCTTGGGAATAACGGTTGGTCCCGCTTTGGCAAAGGAATTATATTTCAACCTTCGATCTTCAGGAATCTATATATTCCATAAATGAGTTTGCTTTCTTATCCAAAGTGCCCCAGCCAACACTATGATCTAAAGACTTACAGAAAGCCTTTTTAATACTCATGGTATTGCCTATAACGTTGTTTTAGACCAAAGGATGTATTTTATGTCTGCAAAGTGAGCATAATTGGCTCATGATCTTGGGATTTATACATTGTGCAGCATACAACCCCTTTTACTAAAAATCAGCCTGATTAAATTTGGGAGCAATCTGTTTAAGATTCCAGTAAGACTCTTGCTCAAGGTCAGCAACATGTAAGATTGGGGTAACGTTTTCCAGGATGTGATAAATGATACAGTAGCTCCATTAGCTAGAATATATGGATCCAGGAAACAAAGGGTAAAAGGAAGAAAGGCATCTCTTACCATCTCTGGCAGTGAAACATTTGAAAATGTATGTGTCTAGTCCATACAATCTTAGCCTCTTCCTCATTGGAGATCCTGGAAGTGAGCATCATCTATCCACTATGGTCTACTCAGGACAGTGGAAAGCAAGCAAAAAAGTATTCTACTAGCTAAGATAATGTCATGATGACCAAGAGACATTGGAATTGCTGCCACTTGTAGTATGCCCATTCTGCTGCCCCTTCTTTATCCTGGGATTGCAACCACTAATTTACACATTGCCATAAGTACTTTCTGAGGAAAAGAAGTTATGATGGACCTCGCAGTTGGGATGTAGATTATTATGATCATTTCTCTAAGAAAAATAACCACCCTTTGTAAGAATGCTTTTGCACAATAACTATAATAAGCAGTAAAAAAAAATGCACAGTCCAGATTGACCACTAAGTATTGTTGGATGTTTGTGTTCTCTAAAGGCCTTCTTAACTAAAGACATAATCAACTAACTGTGCTTTTGTTTTCTGTTCCTCTATCATTGGTATTCCAATTTTTGCCCAATGTTTGCCTTCTCAATTTCCCTCCTTCTCCAGAGTCAAAATATAATCTACCAGTATGCTTCAAGGTGAACACCTTCACTTGCTTCCTCAAATCTAGGAATCCAGCTGACAATCATTCAGGCTCTTGCATCTGGATTATCACCTCACAAAACATGAAAAATGTTTTAACACTAAGACATTTCTTGCTAAAAGAGATTTAAATCAGTAAATATCTTTATATGAATCTCATGTCCCTCAACATTTTATTTGTTCTCCCCTCTATTTTGTTCATTGTTATGATATGTGGTCACTTAATAGGACTCTGATAATGCAGTTACTCAAGGCTTAAAGCTCTTGCTTTCCCTGACCTGCAGGAAACAATGCAACTTTTCCTCCTATGTCTGTGATTATTCTGTTTCGGTCATTATTTCAAGCTCTTCTTGCACTTTGTTCAAGGTTCTCATCTCTGTTAACTCTCTACGCTTATACTGGATGACCACATACATGTATCTTCCTTTATTTCTTACTAACATGCCAACACGAATCTTTAAGCTTTTATATATCTTGAGTGACAGTCTGAAATTGTTCATTGCCTTTGTATATAAGACACCTCACAAGGTAAACTTCTCAAAATTGAAACAATCATCCCTCACAAATTTGCTTATGCTCATACAGCATCTCCTGGCATCCACGAACTTGTCCAAGACCAGTGATCATACCCTCAGGTGCACTAACAAGAAATGTCAATATAGAAATATTAGCAACATGAATAAGACCTGTCTGTCTGCCTTACTTTTAATATCTGAAATTCACTTTTAAATATAATTAAATTTTTATATAATCTGTAATGAAAATCACCCCTTATACTTTCATATGTTAAAATTGAATGTCAGTTTAATTATAATAGTATGTTTATAATAAAAAAGAAAGACACTACAATAATAATACAGATTGTAAAAATGGTCAAATTTATAAACAAAAAATTAATATCTTTCAAACAAATATGGGAATATGCATTTACAGTTAATTCAAGTATTTAGAGTGAGTGTATTAGATAAATAATTTTAGGAAGGCTATCACATTTATTTTGAAAAAACAAATGTTTTAAAAAGTAAATCAAATTATAAGCAGAATACTAGAGATTATTTATATAAAAATTTTAATCTATATGGAATTGTTTAATGCATTAGCATTTATAACACTGAACATAACACAATATTTAAAATTTATATTTAGCAATGTAATTCCACTTAGATTATTAGTCTTAGCATAAAAGTCCTTATTTTTCTGTTTTATTGTAGAGCTGGTCAAAAAATATCTTGCTGTAGGATAGGTCACAATGGAATGAGAGCATTCACTTAAGATTGAAACTGTATGGTACCATAATAATAAGCTTCAGTAACTATAGGATAAAGCTAATATCTAGCATTTATGAGAAATTATTGTTTCTGTATTGTATCTCAAAATTTTAAATATGTCTACTTAATTTTACTCATTTCAAAATATATCTAAAATAAAATTTCAGATTTATGCATGTATCACTCCATGATGATGAATTTGGGCTTCAGATGCAAACTGATTTTTATCCTTTGGGCCTTTGGCTTTTGGTCCAGGTGCTTATTCATTACACTTCTATGTCATCCCAGCATAGTGCCTCATCCTTAATAAGCTAAGAGATACACATGTGTGTGAAATTAATTAATTAAGAACAAATCCAAATATTATGTTGGCTATCTTTCATTCTACCTCTCATTGTGATGTTAGACCACATAAGTTATAGCATGCTAAAGAGTTACTTGCTACAACTGCACTTTATCTTGTCTCAAAATTATGGCAATAGATTCTAGAGAAATTTCATCATTTTTTTATAATGGCTTTCCAAAGTAATATACTTAAGCACAAAATTTCAAATTCAACTAAAAACTCTAATACCTTACACTGTCGAGTGTTTAATATTAACAACACATACTGACACTGGCTTTGCAATGATTCTTACAGCTAAAATCTTTTGCTAAATCTAAATGTCATTGTGATAGCCCATACGAATAGGATTCTAGAATTCTTCCTGATTTCTCTCAGGGTTCCTAAATCTTAGACTTAAATCCATAAAACTTAAAAAGATAAACTCTTTAGCTTTCAATGGCAAATTTAAAGCAAGGCAGAAAAAAATCAGAAAAAAAATACAGTTAGAGGGCGAAAAAAAGGAAAAAAAAAAAAAGAGAGAGAAAGAGAGAGAGGACCATTGCTTGGCTGTTATTTGCCCCTCAGCAAGAGTCATAAACCAATCATATGTCAGACACAGGGGCCTGAGAGACTTAGTATATCATATTGACTGTTTTAATCAGCCAGAATCCTGCTGAAACTTGACTGAAACTTGACTGAAACTTAGTATATCATATTGACTGTTTTAATCAGCCAGAAACCTTCCACACCAGGGGAACATTCACTCAGTGCAGTATCTCAGATACACTGGAAAAGTTTCACAGGGCTATTAAGATAATGCAGTTTAAGTTCATCTAAAGTAAATGCATTTGTTACCTTGCATCCAAGATATTTGTCCTTATGTGGGTATAATTTTACATTATTTTGCATGTATATATCTTTCAAATGCCCATTGAGATATTCATTCTTAACATAAGAAATATAAGAAAAGTTCATTATAAAGAGAAATTTTTAACAGATTGATGTCATAAAGTATGATAAATTTAGAAAACTCAATTTTTTAAATACGAGAGATTTATATGCATCATTTTGCAAAAATTCATGTATTATAAAATAATCTTTTGATTCATCTTGAAAGCATGGGTGTGTTCAAAGAGTAAGTAGCCTCCTCTGGAATCCTACAATAAAACTGCCACTAATAATTCTCATAATCATGTAACACAATAACCTATTTTCAATAGAGTGTTCCTGGCTCAATTCTAACTCATTTAACTCATTTAATACTCATAGCAATGCTTTAAGATAGTTAAAAAATTCATTTGGAGATGAGCAATATGATATACCCAAGCTCACAATTGCTCAGTTATTTTGTTTTTCATCGAATCTTTAGTTAATATCTCCTATGTGCCGAAAGTACAATTATTAACAGATAAAATTTCTGTTTTTGGAGATCATGATTCTTTGGTTTCTTCTATAAACTATTTACTAAACAGTAATAACATTATCTTTCGGTGTTTTCATAGAAAAGTATACACTTAGTACTCATAAATCTTTACCTCATATTTTGAAAAAAGGAGGGGCAAACTCAATTATTACAAATTTATTTAAGTTTGCAAAATGTCTTGTGTTAGTACCTTCTGAGTCAAAACAGATTATGAATAAAAATTTTAGTGTAAATACATAGTGTCTAAACACACTAGCATCAAATGGATGTTAACTTTTTGCTTTCTAAATGAAATAAAACAATCTCCTCTAGCTTAAGGCATAATTTAAAGAAAACATTTAAATATTCACTAAAAATCTGTGATAGGAAGATATACAGAGATTCAGAGATTTTTATGTACAGGAAAAAAAAACAGAAAATACTATGAACCAAAGTGAGGTGATTAAGATGGCTATTATCTGGAAGTTTTAGATTTTGAATTCAGATAGTCAAGCATGCATTCCCTGCTATCTTGTAAATCTCCAATTGCAGATGTAATGCTCTGTGCTCATTTATCTGAATTCCAAATCAGACCCCTAAAATGGAATCTTTATACAAGATGCGGTATCTCAAGCATCAAAAAATGGTGATGGGGTTTTTACAATAAAGCTTTGAGTCATTGTGATTCTGAGTCCTTGGGCTAGAAAAGTAAGCAAGAAAAAGGACATGTTTCTATTCATAACTAATCTATTGAGATTAGTGTATTGTATATAATACTTCATAAAAACACATGTAAAGGATTTTCTTAAAAACTTGATCTTTTATCCAGACTTAAACGAAGCTTTAAATTATACTATGATATATAAAATAAGGAACAAACATCATTTTGCTTTGTGACCGTCCTTATCTTTTCTAAATTAAATCTTTTCTAATTCAACTCTTCGTACTTTTTCTGCCCTACCCTCCATATATTGTCTTTCCATACTGTCAAGTCCTTATGTCAATCCATTGCATGCCTACATTTTAAGAAATATGCTTTTTCCTTTCATTGTGTTCACTAAAATGAGTTTCACCTATTGAGATTCATATTTCCTTCCTTCCTTCCTTCTTTCCTTCCTTCCTTCCTTCCTTCCTCTCCCCCTTCCTTCTTTCTTTCTTTTTCTTTCTTGGAGTCTCCCTCTGTCACCCAGGCCAGCGTGCAGGGCACAATCATGTCTCACAGTAACCTGTGCTTCCTGGGTTCAAGTGATTGTCATGCCTCAGCCTCCCGGGTAGTTGGGGTACAGGTGCTCGCCACCACACCCAGCTAATTTTTGTTTTTAGTAGAGACATGGTTTCACCATGTTGGCCAGGCTGGTCTTGAACTCCTGACATCAAGTGATCTGCCTGCCTTGGCCTCCCAAAGTGCTGGGATCACAGGCGTGGGCCACTACGCCCAGCTAAGATTCATATTTTCTATGACAATACTGGACACGATCTTTATTTCTAAGTTTAAATATTATAATCATTTAAAATATTTTTATATAATCTTTTTAGAATAAGAGTGCGGCTTCTTAACATGTCGCGGTTGTGTTTAATAATTATAATAAAAACAACAAATAAAAACAACAAACACATAGTAATTTTTATGCAACACACATTTCCTAAGTGCTTAAACCATGTGAACTATCTGAATCATCACGACAACTCTAAGAGAGGCACAATTGCCATTCATGTTTCATAGCCCAGATTCAAACTCAGGCATTCTGATTTCAGAGTCCAATATAATACCATTTCCACTGGGACTCTTTACTACCTTAATTCACTTAAAACCTTCATCAAGAACAAACAACATTGGAGAAAAACTGCCACTGAAAGGGTCTCTCACAGTCCAACAAAATTCCAACCTGAATACTTTATTTGATCCAGTATAATAAATATATCAGTTGATACCAACATATTTTGTGCATTTATTTCATATGTGTAAAAATTCCAAAATAATGTGAATTGTTCCATAGAGTTCAGTGTGGCTGAATTTTGCTTATTTAGGGTTTATAACATGTCCAACCTGATGGCTAGCATCCTTGGAAGAAAAGAAATGAACTCTGACTCATTTGTTTCTTTCAAATATTTGGTATAATAATTGGCCTACATAGAAGAGAGAAAAAATCTTTTTAAACTGAAAGTTTAAAAAACTATGGGTGAGATATGCCCCCATGCTTAGAACAGGAGGTAGGGTCAAGGCCAGTAACAAATTTTGGGGACAGCAATGAAAAATACATCTCTTCAAGGACAAGTACAGTGTATCATGTATTACCAACACTGAAATAGAAGTTGTTTCCAGTGTTTTGTTCCTTCTAAGTTTTTAATTAAACTTGAAACTTCAAAATTTTCAACTAAAAACACCATATATTGAGTTCCTTGGTGTGATGTTTGAAAAGGAGGATATCGAACTTAAAGAAGTTAATATCTGGTTACCTGGTATAGGGAACAGAGATATCGACCGATAGGGAATATCAGCCAAAGGAGCCTAAGTGCTAGCATCCTTCTTTTGTTTGTTTGTTTCTGTTTTTAGACGGAGTCTCGCTCTGTCACCCAGGCTGGAATGCAATGGCACGATCTCAGCTCACTGCAACCTCCGCCTCCCGGGTTCAAGAAATTCTCTGCTTCAGCCTCCCAAGTAGCTGGGATTACAGGCACCTGCCACAATGCCCAGCTAAGTTTTGTATTTTTAGTAGAGACAGGGTTTCACCATCTTTGCCAGGCTGGTCTTGAACTCCTGATTTCATGATCCACCTGCCTCGGCATCCCAAAATGCTGGGATTACAGGCGTGAGCCACTGCACCCGGCCAAGTGCTAGCATCTTAGACAACACCTCTCCAAAAATACCGAAAGATTGAGAAAAACTGAGTTATTTTAGTGTGTGAAGTGCAGGTACAAACTATTTCTTCTTAAACCTCAGAAGGACTTGCAAATATCCTATATGGGACTATGGGGGTGAAGTACAAAATTAAGATAAATTATTTAAGATATAAAAATTTGGCAAAAAATTACTTTGTGTCCTTTAAAGTTATTCTTGAGCATTAAAATTTAAAGTCTAAACGATTTTTAGAAATTCAAAAGATATCACCAAAGGCTGTCCTGTAGGAAATTAAGCAATTTAGTATCTAACTTAGAAATCTTTTATTTAGCTTTTTCCTTTCTTTCTTTTTTCACTGGGTATACAAATCAGTCTCTGTATTCTCCTTGGAACCAGCTTTTGTTATCTTGTTGATTTCCTCATTAAAGAGATAAAGAAATCTGCAACACATGACATATTTGTGAGTTATGTTCTTAACTTTTTGCAAGGAATACTTTGACAACACATACACTAATCCTATAACAAATGCTACTAACAAACACTACATTGCAATATTTCAACATTCACAGATGAACATTCAAAAAAATTCAAGAAATCTCTGAGATGTCAGAAGTAAAAGCAGTCTTTCTCTTATTAAAAAAGAAATGGGGAAGGAAAGCAAATTAATTGAGAAGAAGCTCAGAAGTCTGGAGATGTCAAGGTACATTTTCAAGCACCTAACAAGAAACGTGGAGGTTTCCTCAATGCCAGGCCCGTGTCCTAACCTGAAATCACTTAGGTCTGTCACCCTACTTTCACGTGGAATGTGTTTTTAACTGTTCCATTTCTGTCATGATTATTATATTCAAACCAAGGGTTTACATCTCATTGTCATAAATGGTAAAACAAACAAGCAAATAAACCTGTTCTTTAGCAGCTGGGCCCATATTTCATTTGCTCAATTGCTCTGTCATGCTTTGAAAGACAATGTTTAGTAACATTAGGGATGCAACCTTGCACCCAAGTCTTGTTGATGAGTATACACTTATTTTTGATTTTTTTCAGACTTTGAAGTTTTAGATAAACTTTACTACTGTTCTCACCTCCTCAAAAAATATACTAAAACAGTAATCCCAGCACTTTGGGAGGCCGAGGATGGTGGATCACCTGAGGTCAGGAGTTCAAGACCAGCCTGGCTAACATGGTGAAACCCCATCTCTACTAAAACAATACAAAAAAAATTAGCCGGACACGCCTGTAATACCAGCTATTTGGGAGGCTGAGGCTGGAGAGTCTTTTGGACTAGGGAGGCGGAGGTTTTAGTGAGCCGAGATTACACTGCTGCACTCCAGCCTGGGCAATAGGAGCGAAAACTCTGTCTCAAAAAAAAAAAAAAAAAAAGGGCATGGTGGCTCACACCTGTAATCTCAGAAGTTTGGGAGGCCAAGGCTGGTGGATCACTTGAGGTCAGGAGTTCAAGACCAACCTGACAAACATGGTGAAACTCCGTCTCTACTAAAAATACAAAATTAGCCCAACGTGGTGGTGCACACCTGTAATCCCAGCTACTCGGGAGGCTGAGGCAAAAGAATCACTTGAACCCTGGAGCCAGAGTTTGCCATGAGCCAAGATCACACCATTGCACTCCAGTCTGGGCAAGAAGAGTGAAGTGTCTCAAAAAAAAAAAAAGAAAGAAAAAAAAGAAAGAAAGAAAAAAGAAATATACTAAAACATAGTTCTTTCAATATGTCCTTTTTTGTATATTTTCCTATTAGAAGCACAGTCTCTGGGAGTAGTAGTTTAAACATGATAAATTATTTGTTCAATCAAGGGTCTGCTTATCAGCTGTAATCTCTGTGTCCCTATGTTGCATGCAAATCATAAAGAAATAATCAAGTCTACTTTTCTCAGAAAGATAAATTGGAGGAAAAAAATTCACAAAACCTCTAAGAATTTATTGCCTGCTTAGTGTTACTTCTCACCTCAAATAATAACCTTAAATACGGCAAATATAATTCACAACAAATTCCATTGATCAGCCTGGGATATTCTCAACAGCCAACTGACTGAGACTGACTTTCAGACTTTAAAACAGACTGTGACAACACTGCTCTCCGGGGTCCTGTTCATATTACCTTTAATTTTGTTTTACTGATTTATTTTCTTCTACTCTGCAACTTAAACTGGGACTTTAAACTAAATCATACATATAATATACATATAAGATCTTATATTTGTTTAATTTCAGAGTCCATGCCTAAGTTTCAGAGGGGTTAAGTGAGAAGTCTAAAGTTAGAAAGTTATGGTGTGATTGAGATTGAACTTAAACAAGATAGCTTGAACACCCAACCAACAAAATAACTATCTGATAAAATGCCATTTGTTTGCTTAGTGGCAACTTTTTATTAAATAAATAATATAATGAAATATATTTGGAATAAAATATTAGATAAACTACTGGCTTAGATGAAAGCATATTACAGTTGGCTCTTTGTATATTCAGGCAGTTGGTTCCAGGAATTCTGGAATATATCAAAATCCATGCATACACAAGTTCTGCAGTCAGCCCTGTAGAACCCATATATAAGAAAAGATGACCCTCATGGGCAAAGATTTCATGGTGCCAAAAGCAATCTCAACAAAAGCAAAAATCGACAAATGGTATTGAATTAAATCAAGGAGCTTCTGTACAGCAAAATAAACTATAAATAGAATAAACAACTTACAGAATGGGAGAAAATTTTTGCAAACTATGCACCTGAGAAAGGTCTCTATCTAGCATCTGTAAGACACAAGAAAAAAGTCAAACAACTCTTTAAAAAGGGGGCAAGGGACATGAACAGACACTTCAAAAGAAAACATAAATTCCTTGAATACTCTATTTTCCATCCATCTTTTGTTGAAAAAAATCCCACATTTAAGTGGGCCCATGCAATTCAAATCCATGTTGTTCAAGGTTCAAATGTACTTGCAAGCCCTGAATATTCGTAAGTTTGCTTTTGTGGCTGACCGCCACAGTTACTACTTGAGACTGTCACTACAGCAGTTACTACTGTTACTGCTTCAGACCATCATTACAGCAGTTACTATTGTTACTGCTTGAGACTGTATTATGACTGAATGAAGGGAGGAATGCAGAAATGATAACAAAGAAACAAGAGAAACTGTTTTAAGGAAAGGCTAGCATGGGGAAGAATAAGAGAGCTCCCTGCTTCTAGTGAGTAAAGGCAGCCCACCTTGAGCTTCCACAGCCCTTTGGATTTACTGGGTAATAAGAGCAAGGAGGAGGAGGTAACGATTGGTCAGTTGCTTAAATGATCACAGGTTCATTATTGACAGGCTTCAGATGTACCTAATCACAAGAAACATTTGTGTGGCCTCCAACATCTCCTTTTTGTTTTTAAATTAATTGAGCAAGGCAATTGCAGGCTGTGTACCCCTTAATTGCCAGTTGGTGATCCAGCTTCACTTTTCTTAGCCCTTATTCAAAATGGAGTCACTCTGGTTTGAATGCTTCTTACATATTTCCCCCTTCCCTTTTACAAGAGGACCCTTAATCCTAAGGGCTGCAGAAGGATGAAGGTCTGTCTCCTGCAACTTCTTCATGCTGAATAGGGGCGATGATATTCCTGCCTAACTATTAGGTCTGTTGTATTCAGCGTAGAGAGGAGCTCAGTCAGAAATCATCGGTCTGTTAAGCATCGATTGTACTTCTGAGTTCCAGCAAAAGGTGAAACCCTGGTGCTCCAGCAGTTTCTCAGTTTCCTGTGTGGTTTTCTTGATCTGTCCCCATGGTACCTGTTAGTTCCTGCAAGTCCCTGTCTGCTCCTACCTATCTCTACTTCCCTATCTCTATTTATCTCTACTTATCTCTACTTATTTCTTATTGTCCCTGCAGGCCTCTTCGGGTCCCTTCAGGTCTCTGTCCCTGATAGTCCCTTCAAGTTTCTGCTGGTCTTTGCTAGTCTCTACTTTTGTACCTCTTTAGGGCACTGACCTTATATTGCTAGTCTTTGCTAGTCTTCATCCCTATCTGTCCCTGTCTGTCCCTATTCGTCCCTGTTTGGGCACCACTTGTGGCTAACTGCCATGGTTACTGCTTGAGACCATCATTACAGCAGTTACTACTGTTACTGCTTGAGAACGTCATTATGACTGAACAAAGGGACAAACACAGAAATGATAACAAAAAGGCAAAAGAAACAGTTTAAAGGAAAGGCTAGCATGAGGAAGAAGAGCGCTCCCTGCGTCTAGTGAGCAAAGGCAGCCCCGCTTGAGCTTCTACAGCCCTTCTTATTTATTGGGTAACAAGAGCAAGGAGGAGGAGGTAACGATTAGTCAGCTGCTTAATTGATCACAGGTTCATATTGTTACTGACAGGCTTCAGATGTGCCTAATCACAAGAAACATTTGTGCGGCCTCCAACATGCTTTCATTGTGTAATATAAGTAGAATTCAAGGAAGTCTGTTGATGTTTTATATTTTCTATTCATAATGGCATATTTTCTTAAAGGATTTAATTTAGAATCATCTTGATGAAGAGAAACACAGATTGAATTACATACATTAACTCGGTTTAGGCATATTTCAAGTCAAAATTTTTAAATGATAATTAAGATGACTTAGTGTTTATGCTTTTGTTTTATTTCAGTATATAAGGCACAATGTTTTTAGGATTTCTTTTTTCTTTTTTGAGATGGAGTCTTGCTCTGTCCCAGGCTGGAGTGCAATGGTGTGTCCTCGGCTCACTGCAAGCTCCACCTCCTGGGTTCAAGGGATTCTCCTGCCTCAGCCTTTCCAGTAGCTGGGATTACAGGTGCATGCTACCACACCCAGCTGATGTTTGTATTTTTAGTAGAGACAGAGTTTCACCATGTTGGCCCGGCTTGTCTCAAACTTCTGACCTCATGATCTGATGGCCTTGGCCTCCCGAAGTGCTGGGATTACAGGCGTGAGCCACCGATCCCAGTC
Organism: Pan troglodytes; assembly: GCF_028858775.2. NCBI lineage: Eukaryota > Metazoa > Chordata > Mammalia > Primates > Hominidae > Pan > Pan troglodytes. The sequence goes on along the minus strand of NC_072412.2, from coordinate 61,747,957 downwards.
ACGTTTTTAGGATTTCTAAAATAGAAAGAAAAAAACAGAAAGGTGAGAGAGAATTCATGATTCTCTGAGCAAGGTAATAGTGAAGGATTACTAATTATAAATGCATAGCCATTCCACAAAAGCCCATATTAGAAAACGGCATATCATAATAACCCATAAAAAGTAAATTAAACAAACATTGTATGGCAGAAAATCATAATTTTGGTCAGTGAAAATAATATGTAATATAAATATACTCTGTGTAATACTGAAATAGCAATAGGGCATGCCCAATAAAGTAAATTTTCTCTGTTTAATGGTTGGACAAATTTTCCTAATTATTGAATTATGTACTTTATATAAATATATAAAAATATTTTATTTATTATCTAGATAAATTATATATATAGTATAGTTATATATACTTATTATTTATATGGTGATATATAATCCCAACAAACAGGATATGAGAGAGAATAGTGTTTCATTTTTATTAACTAGAAATATCATAATTTGACATCTTACTCTAAGCAAGAATCACACTTTTGTTCCTCATACATCAAAGAAAGCATTTTATAATTTGAGTAACCCAGATGCCATTTGAATAAAAGATGATGTAGGGAACAAAAGACACTTCACACAGAAATTAAATAATTTCAGAACAGTAGAGGTTATACATGATATCTAATAGAAGCCTCTTAGTATATGGATGAGGGAACTGACTCAGTGAGACTGTGTGGCCTGATTAGACAATTCATCTGTATATTGGCAGAGCCATACTTGAGTGGAAGAATTTTTATTCTGAAATTCTATCAAAATATAATTATCATTTATATGTCTAATTCATATGAAAGGTATGAATTACTACATTAAAGGATAAATCTTATTGATGCACTTAACAAATGTATAAATATGCCTGAAATGGTTTCCTCTGTCTAGCTAATTTAAAAGTTGATATTTTCCATAATCCTATTAATTTTTAAGATAGCTTTTTATTGTTTATTCCCCAATTCTGAACTGGGGATTTATAATGGCAAACAAAATTCAGGATCATCTATAACATGATTTTAAATTGCTAGTGGGTGCTAGTGGAAATTTATGGAATTTTTTTTGTTAAATCTGTTTCAGTGAAATCATCATGCCATATGACCTTCTTGTTTTTGAAATCTGGGTACCAAGGAAAATCCAAAGATTGGAACTAACTGGCTAAAAATCAAACTAATTGAGAATACTTCAGCCATAACTTAGTAGTCGTTTTTTCTATCTTGCTGTCTTACTAAAATCAAACGTCACTGAGCATGGTGATTTATTCATTCATTTACCCAATACATTTATTTATAGAACCATCAAGTTTTTCTTGAGTGCATATGATGGTCCTTGCATTGTTCTAAAAAATGGGATCTATAGGGCAGTTTTTCTGACTTTCAAAACCTACATTTCACTAGGATGAATAAGTGATATACTGAAAAAGTTAATCAAATATATTATGATACACATATACAATGACACATATACATGCATATATTAAAGTGCAAAGGTAATTCCTTTTTATAATGTAGTGCTTGAATTGATTCCTTTACAAAAACATGAACCTGAAAATGCATCAAGTTAAATGATAGTTTCTGAGTGGTAGTTGGAGAAAATCATGTACTGAGGTCTTCAGGAATCAGAGAGCATGCTGTGGTGCAGAGGCTGCCTAAAGATATAAACCTAGAAATATGAAGACTTTAAATACTGTGAGGTAGAATGGAAGATCCAATATACATCTAACATGAGTTTCTAAAGAAGTCAGTTTTTTCAAATAAGGAGAGTCAGTATACAAAAAGATCATACTAGGCAGAATAATGATATCCCAAAGATGTTCACATTGTACTTCCTGGAACCTGGGACTAGTTACCTGTTATGGCAAAAGAAACTTTGAAGATTTGACAATGGATACAGAAGTTGAAATGATGAAAATATCCTAGATTATCATGGCAGTTACAGTCTAATGACGTAAGTCTTTAAAACCAGAAAACATTTGCCAACCATGCTTAGAGGAGATACAAAAGTTTAAAGAGACGCTACGTTATAAGGACTTGACCCGTGCTTGCTGGCACTGAAGATGGGGAAAGGAGGCAATAAACCAAGGTAGGCAGATGCCTCTAGAAACTAGAGAATATTCCCTGAGTTTACAACCAATAAGAAAATGGAAAACTTGGTCCTACGGTGACCAGGAACTGAATTCTACCAGCAACCTTAAATGCATGAAGAAATGACTTCATATCTAGAGCCTCTAGAAAGGAAAGCAGCTCTACCAACATTTTGATTTTAGGCAATGTCAGACTTCTGACCAAGAGAATTATAAGATAATATATTTGTGCTGCTTTAATTTGTGAAATTTATGGTAATTTGTTATGGCAACAATAAAAACTAATACAAAGTTAATACCCCCAAATTAAGGTATAGTGTAGCTAACCAAATAATTATATGGCATAAAGTTATAAAGCAAGAATTTACTCCAGAAACCTCAAAGCAGAGTTCTTTATCTTAACAATCTACCTTATAGTAGTAACTACGTCCCTGAAGAGTATACATTGCTTTTTAATAACTAAAAATATTTTTCAAATGTTATCTACAACTATATTTCCCATGAAAGTCTCAATGTGAAAATTGTAAAAGCTGCACTTTTTCTAGAAAACAATAAAAAAAATATAATTAAAATACTTTTAAATACCAAATATAAAAAATATAAAAATATATTTTCTCAAAGATAATGTTTGGAAAAGTAGTAATCAAAGTTATAATTACACGTAATTAGTGATTTATTAGAAGTGATTACCATTGAGGGAACTTACTTGATTGAAAAGGCAGACCTACTCTGCTTTAAAAAAATAAAATTTATAATATTGGTGTTAAATAATTTTAATACATAGTGGGCACAAAAACACTTGAATTCTCTCTAAGTCAGAGTTGAAATAAGAAATTAAGTAAAAGGCTCAATTAGCCTTTTAAGAGCTCTAAGTTGGACTATTAATATCCAAGAAGGATAGTCTTTGGCTTTTGGACTAATATAGGCAGGGCATTTTTATCATCTCCATTTATGTATAAAGGTAGTAAACTAAAATTTTTGACCCTAAAATATCTCCACATCAGTGAAAGGACACTAAAAAAGTCTGTCCAACTGTCCAGAAAATTACAATAAATTGTGCTGTGTCCTACATACGGGGCTTAGATAAAAGGTAATATTCAGTAGTGGCTATGAATTACATATTTGTATGTTTTTGAATAGCCCAAGCTGAGAGATAATGTTAAAATGATCCCAGATAAGAAATATTCCTAAAATGTTGATTAGAATCAATTTATACAACTAAGTGCTGGCATTTCTATAACCCAGGACCCAATTAAGTAAGCTTTAGCTGTGTTCATTTAAAAAAATAGAATTTACTTTTTAGAGAAGTTTTAGGTTCACAGAAAACTTGAGGGGAAAGTACAGATTCCCATATACCTCCTATGTCTACACATGCACAGCTGCTACAACTATCAACCACCTGCACGAGCCCTATATTTATTAAAATTGATGAACCCACATTGACAATTTATTAACACCCAAAGTTCATAGTTTTTATTGAAATTTATACTTGAAATTTTGCATTCTATGGCTCTTGACAAATTTCTCAAGAGACATAACCACTATTATAGTATTATATGGAATAGTTTCATTGTCCTAAAAATCCTCTTCTCTGCCCATTCATCCTTCTTTCTTCCCAGCTCCCAGAAACCATTGATCTTTTAATTGTCTCCATAGTCTTGTCATTTTCAGAATGCCATATAATTGGAATCACATAGTGTATAGTCTTTCTGTGTTTACTTATTTCACTTAGTAACATGCATTTAAGATTCTTCTATGTCTTTTTATGGCTTGATAGCTCATTTATTTTTGGCAGTGAATAATATTAAATTCTCTGGATGTACCATAGTCTATCCATTTTACTTAGTGAAGGGTATCTTAGTTGCTTCCTAGTTCGGGCAGTTATGACTAAGCAGCTATTAATCCAAACATCCTTGTGCGGGTTATTATGTGGACATAAATGTATAACTCCTGTGGGTGAAAACCAAGGAGCAGAATTGCTGGTTCATTTGGTAAGAGTTTATTTAGGTTTTGTATGAATTCTTCCAACTGTTTCTAAAGTGCCTGTATCATTTTGCATTCCCACCAGCAAAGAATTAGAGATTCTGTTGTTCCACATCCTCCTTAGCATTTGTTGTTGTTTTTATTGTATCGGATTTTAGCGATTAAAATAGATGTGTACTGGTATCTCATTGTTTTAATTTGCAACTCCCTAATGGCAACTAATATTGAATATCTTTTGTATACTTATATGCCATCTGCATTTTTTTTTTGTAAAGGGTCTGTTCAGATTGTTTGCTCATTTCTTAATAAGGTTGTTTGTTTTCTTCTTATTGAGTCTTAAGAGTTCTGTATATATTTTGGATAACAGTTATTTATCAGATGTGTTTTGAAATATTTTATCCAAGTCTGTAGTTGTCTTATCTCTTTTAATAATGTCTTTAACAGAGCAGAAGTTTTTAATTTTAATGAAGTCTACCTTATCAATTATGTTTTTTCATAGATCATGACTTTGGTTTTGTCATCAAAGTTTAAAAAATTAAATGCCAAATCCAAGTTTATCTGGGTTTCTCCTATGTCATCTTCCAGAATTTTAAAGTTTTGCCTTTTACATTTTGGTTTATGACCCATTTTGTAGGCAGAATAAGGTCTGCATCTAGATTCTTTTTTTTTTTTTTTTTGCATGTGGATGTCTTTATTTTAGCATCATTTTGTGAAAATAATATTTTCCCCCAATGTATTGCTTTCACTCTTTTTTGTCCAAGATCAATTGTCTACATTTTTGTGATTCTATTTCTTGGCTTTCTATTCTGTTCCATTGATGATCTATTCGTCTATTTTTTTTTTTTAGGTGGAGTCTTGCTCTGTCACCAAGGCTGGAGTGCAATGGTGTGATCTCGGCTCACTGCAACCTCTGCCTCCTGGGTTCAAGCATTTCCCCTGCCTCAGCCTCCCAAGTAGCTGGAAGTACAGGAGCATGCCACCATGCTCTGCTAATTTTTGTATTTTTAGTACAGACATGGTTTCACCATCTTGGCCTGGCTAATTTTTGTTATTTTTAGTAGAAATGAGGCTTTACCATGTTGGCCAGGCTGGTTTCGAACTCCTGACCCCAGGTGATCCGACTGCCTTGGCCTCCCAAAGTTCTGGGATTACAGGCGGGAGCCACCACACCTGGCCTATTTGTCTATTCATTAGCCAATATCACACTATCTTTAACACTATAGCTTTAAAAGAAGACTTGAAATCAGGTAGTGTAAATTATTCGATTTTATTTGACCAGTTCAATATTGCATTTACTATTCTGGGATTTTTGCATGTTTCTATAAACTGTATTATCAGTTTGTTGGTATCCACAAACAACATTCTGTGATTTTGATTGGAATTAAATTGAATATGTAGATAAAATTAGAAAGAACTGACATCGTGACAATATTGAGATTGCTTATTCATGAACATAGGCTAGCCCTTAATTTATTCAGATCTTCAGTTTTGTTCTGATTAGAATTTAGTAGATTTTCTAATATAAATTTTGTATGTATTTGGGGGATGTTTTACCTAAATATTTTACTTTGGAGATGCTAATATAAATAATATTGTGATTTTAATTTTTAATTCCAATTTCCAATTGCTAGGATATCAATATATTTAGTGCCACTAAAACCCAACAATGACACAATTGATTATTAATGTCAGAAAACATAGTAAACAATGGAAGTACTTCAATGAATGAAGATTAAATATAATAAAAACTAAAATACATATTTGTGCTAGTAATAAAAATACACAGAAATTTTAAAAATAATAAAACAAAGTTTATAGAAAATATAGTTATTATAATTAAAGGTCAATGTATAGGTCACATAGCACATTTTACATAAGTATATGTAGAATTAATGCTCTATAAGAAAGATCTAAAGGAGAAAAATTGAAAAAAAAATGGAAGATAAAATATGAAAAGGAAAATATAAAATAGAAAAGTAGGCTTGAGCATCATGCCCAGCGATCATCTTTTCAACCTGGTAGTCACAAGTGGCTTAAGTGGATGGTAATTGAATGAAAGGTGTAGATTCTAAGATTCAAGCCATGTAATTGATTTACATGTATATAGCATTACAATCAAAACTACAACACATCATAATAAAATGTTAGAAGAGCAAAGAAAACAGAAATCATAAAAAAGTTAAAAAGATAAATAATATTTCTTAAACCCCAAAAATATGTTTCTCATGAACAAAAATAAATATCATAAGTCAATATAATTAGGTTCTTATAATATTTGAGAGGAGGTAGAAATGATGATTACATTTAAACATTATCAAGTTAAAATGCACGTTAAATTATTTGGGTAATCAGATGTCTGGCTTCACCTCAGAAAGCAGAAAGCTACAAAGACACATTTTCATATCCTAATGTGAAAAAGCTGGATAATCTATAAAGCCATAAGTTTTCTTGAACTCACTGGGGTGTCAAGATTCCAAGAAAATACACTAGCCTGAAATCTAAGGGAGTTCAAGATAGGCATAAGCAGTGGCTCATTTGTGACAGTAAAAGACAATAGAAGTCTCACTTCAAGTAGGTAAGAAGAATCCAATTAAAATGTTTAAGGAATTTGTAAAGACTGAATAGAACCCTTAAAAGCGGCAGACATAAGGGGAACTCACAATCACTTGCAGCCTACAAGTTCCCTGGACCTGACCAGGTATGTATGATGAAAACTGGGAGAAGGGAGGGAGACCGGAGAATATTCCTACTGGAAGTTTTGGCCAGGAGGAGTGGAGTGGCTACAGATGCTTGAAAAATATACAGTTCTACCTGTGCCCTTTTCCTCTCAGGAACAAAAGTCCTGAGCCACTGGGGAAGAATAGCAAACTCTTTTACCCTGATGACACAAATGAAGGTCTACAATGGGGGAAGGAACAAGCAAAGTGGCGAAAATGTCCCTCCACCCCTGAGAATGTAGCAGAAACATTTCCTGGGCCCAAACCACAATTTTTAACAGTGAGAGAAGGCCACAACCTGAGACTTGGGGTCACAAAGCCTGCCTGAGGCGGGGCAAACCAAGAGAAGAGAGAACACTTCTACCCCAAAAAACTGCAATGGCAACACGTGGGAACTGGAAATAGCAGCCTATTATTAGAGGAAGGAGCAAGGGTATGAAGGGTATTTAGACAGGTGCTTTCTATGGTGCAGTTTTAAAACTTAGGTTGAAGAAGAACAGTGAAGAAGACCCTCTGGCAAACCAGTGTGTATCCTAAGCCCAAGGTAACACTAGAGGAATAACATCCAATGTTCCACTGAAGCTTGCAACAAGAAAATCTAAAGACACCTCTACTGTGGATTAGATTGAATCAAACATCCGTGTCAATGACCTAGTAGTCAAAGAGAAGTAACCACTAAAATCCAGAAAGTATTCACTTCTGTCTCTCTTGTTCTATATAAAATGTGTCAAAATCAGTCAAGAATTATGATACATGTAAGAGCAATTAATTGAACCAGACTCCAAAGTTACTCAAATATTGAAATTATCAGGCTGGGAATTTAAAATACTGTAATATACAAAAGGCTCTAGTGGAAAAGATTTACAACAAACAACAGGTAGGGAATTTCAGAAAATGAACTATACAAAAGTGTCAAAAGTTAAGCTTAAAACAACAGCAAAAGCAACTTGGTAACAGAAACAAAGATTTATTTTAACAGGCTCATCAGTAGACTTGACAGAATTGTGGAAAGAGTAAGTGAGAAGTTAATTTAAAAAACAATAAAAGGGCCAGGCATAGTGGCTCACGCCTGTATCCCAGCACTTTGGGAGGCCAAAGCGGGTGGATCACTTGAGGTCAAGAGTTCAAGACCAACCTGGCCAACATGGTGAAACCCCCGTCTCTACTAAAAATACAAAATTAGCTGGGCATGGTGGCACGTGCCTGTAACCCCAGCTACTCGGGAGGCTGAGGCAGGAGAATCGCTTGAATCTAGAAGGTGGAGGTTGCAGTGAGCCAAGATCATGCCACTGCACTCCAGCCTGAGCAACAGAGTGAGACCCTGCCTCAAAAAATAAAAACAAACAAATAAAAACAATAAAAAGCCAAATTGAAAGACAAAAAGAAATGAGAATAATAAAAAACCCCAGCGCATCCAAGAGATGTGTGGCAATATTAAATGGTCTAAGATATACACAATGGGAATCCCAGAAAAACACACACAAAATAGAATAAATATTTGAAGAAACAAAGGCCATTTTTTAAGAATAATGAAAATCATAAAAATACCTCAAGCATAATAAGTACTTTCAACAAAATATATCAAGAGACATAACATTCTAAATGTTGAAAATTCAAGATAAATTAAATCTATTGCAAGCAATAAAAAAGAAATAAAGATGGGAAACACAGCAGATTATATATACAAATAAATATAAGAAGTATAGCAAAATTCTTACTTTAAAAGTACTGGAAGACAGGGTATTGGAATATATAAAATAAAACAAACAACACAATAGCAAAAAAAACTCTGCCAACCCAAAACAATATATATTTCTTTTTTTTTTTTTTTTTTGAGACAGAGTCTCACTCTGTCAGCCAGGCTGGAGTGCAGTGGCGCGATCTTGGCTCACTGCAAGCTCTACCGCCCGGGTTAACGCCATTCTCCTGCCTCAGCCTCCCGAGTAGGTGGGACTACAGGTGCCCGCCACCATGCCCGGATAATTTTTTTGTATTTTTAGTAGAGACGGGGTTTCACCGTATTAGCCAGGATGGTCTTGATCTCCTAACCTCGTGATCAGCCCGCCTCAGCCACCCAAAGTGCTGGGATTACAAGCGTGAGCCACCGCGCCCCGCCAAGAAAATATATTTCAAACATGAATGAAAAATATATTTTCTCCTTCAAAAATGAAAAAATTTATTACCAGTAGACCTAGGTTACAAAAAACTTAAAAGAAGTTATCATGGCAGAAGTAACATGATTATAATTAAGAACTTGCTTCTGCAGAAAAAAAGAAGAAAGATAATTCCTGACAATAGGTGAAATAAATGTAAACAAAAAGGCTTTTAATAAATTATTATTTTGAATCTCTAAAAAAATTGGGATTCAAATTTATTCAGATCTAATTGATTTTTCTGGAGATTTTAGTGTTTATTCCATAAATGTTTTATGTAATTATTAATATATTTGATTGCTTTGCCTTTAATCCCTTTTTGTTATTTTGTTCTCTTGTTCCTCCTTTTTGAACTCATTTGGATTAATTGAGTATTTTATTAGTATTCTACTTATTTTATTTTTATTTACATCGAAATATTTTAGTTATCTGTAGAACTGCTAATCATGTAGAAACTACTCAGCTATATCAGAAGCAAGATTTACTTGTTAAACTGACAGAAGGTTAAGCCCTCAAAGTTTATTATGTTGCCTTGTTCCTGTATTCCACCGGAATGTAATTAAGTTAGAAAAAGGCAAAATAAAGAAGTGGTATGTGTGTTTGGAGTGATGAGTGAGAAGGTGGATGGAGGAGCTGGTGTGAACGTAAGAAGATATTAGTTATAATTGGCTTTACGGAATAAATGACAATAAAAATGCCCCGCATATGCTTGTCCTCCATCCTAAAGACTGCTTACACTTACAGATAAATTATAAAGCCTTACTTATATGAATATTAAAATGTCATTTTCAATTTTTTTTGAAATTTATGCAATCCTATTATCATAGTCAAAGTGTCGTCATGGCTTGTAAGATTGGTGGTAGGATTCTCTAAAATGTAGTGTTTGCTACATTGTCAAATAATTTACATTAATTGCTAATGATTCTCTTTTAAAGGTTGTAAAGAGTAGAATGTAAAATGTTTCAGTTTTTAATGAATATACCATGCTTCATCTACTCATCAATTCATGAACATTTGAGTTGTTACCATTTTACTCTTAGAAACTTGGATTAAATGTGTGTATATGCACTGATTTTTACTGATAAGCTTTTATTCAGCTCTATCAGTGTTCACGTTTGTTTTAGGCTGTGTTGGTAAAAGCCTATCCTGTTTGTTTATATTATCAGACAGTCCTCCTCATTCTTCCTTTCTTCCCTTTTGCTCACTGCAGGTTAATTTCTCTTATGGGATTGTGGTTGGTTTTTATCTTAACAGAAATAACAAGAAGGAAAACTCAATTTCTACTCTGCTAAATACTGGAGGCTGGAAATGAAGTTGGCAGGGGAATAGAGGGAGGCATGTGTGAAGGAGTCTAATTGCTGGGATGCAGGGAATGCTACAGGGCTCGGTGCCACAAGCACCTTGCGTCCTGAGCCAGTCTCCAGGGCTATGCGCAGTGCTCACTGGGTCTCAGTACCTTGTGTTCTGCCCGGCACTCATGTGAAAAACCTGCACACAATTACCAAAGGCCAAGGAGCTGTCTGAGATGCCATGTCCTGTTTGGGAATTGTTTCAAATGAAATCAATGACCCTTCCCTGCATTAAAACAATGTTTTGTTTTGTTTTTACTGTAGAAGTTTTTTTTATTTGTATGAACTTATGGGATACAAGGGTAATTTTGCTACATTGACATATTGCATAGTGACAAAATCAGGGCTTTTAATGTATGCATCACTGGACTAATGTACATTGTACACATTAAGTAATTTATCATCCACTTCCCTCTCACCCCCAAAGGCTCCATTGTCTATCAGAATGTAAGAATTTTCTATGCTTAAGAAGTTTGTTTGAAGTGGAGTACAAAATTATTTTGTTCACAATGATTCATTTACAGAGTTCTGCAAGGAGATTGGAAGAAAATGTGAGGACTGAACCCATAAGAATATTTTTCTTTCTGTTTTTTTCAGGGGGCATTTTGACCATCAGCATTTTTATTTACTTGCTCTGGCTTTGGCATGATTTGCTACTGGAGAGATATAACAGTATTGTTTTTCTTCTGATGGAGACAAAATATTCATTTATAATCCTGCCGGTAAGTACAATGCAAATAAGTGGCATAGAGGTCAATTAAATTTTGTGCGTTCTTAAATGTCATGAGTAGAGACATATTCAAAATTCAGTAAGTTAATGTTTTGGAGTTCTGTATGTGGGGAGAAACTTATTCCTATAAGAAGTTGCATAGCAATTGCTTTTTAATGAAATTGATGTATACTCTGAATAAGTGAATGTGTTATATTAACTTGTATTTAGCAAATTATATTCAAGGTATTGAAAATACTTTTCTGAAAAGAGGGTATTAAAAATATAGGTACATACCTATAAAAATAAAAAGCGGGTATTTTATTCATTCTTGTTGATACCTTTTTTCTAGCAGCATAAACAATTGATAACTGAGTGGCTCTGTTCTCTGTTCTCCTTTAAAAATTTATTATTACTTTCTTTGTGGCTTTTTTTATTCCTGACATTTTTTTTTCACTTTACAGTGTCAGTTTCTGTCTTATGGTTTTATATTTGGCCAAATTTAAGCTCCTTTCTGTATTATTAATTCTGCACTCTTTAAACTATCTTTGCATTCATCCCTAAGATTTTATTGTTCACTCTTTACCAAAAATTGAAATTTCTATCCCTATAAGCTAATCTCTGCTCTCAAAATTACCTGTATTTATACTTATTTTAATTCCAGTAATGGTCATTTTTGAATAAAATATTCAAAAACATGTATTCTTGATAAAATAACTCTTTTACACTTTTGTTCATTTTCAAACTGAACATTAATGGGACTATATTAAGGTTCAGTAAAAATATGATTAACCTTTTTATTAATTATTTTTCATTTCCATGCTAATTTGAATTATTTGCTAACATGAAAATGTAGAAATAAAATACCAAGGTATTAAATAAATTTACATCTTTAACACTCATTTTATATAAGAAATAAAACTACCCATAATCTACTGAAAATACATCTTCAAAAGATTTTACTCTCATTTAGTAATTTCAATATATTTGGAAAGCATAATATTAAGCCTAACACTTTGCATATTTAGGGTATTTGTTTATGTTTCAGAATTTTTTTTGTAGTCAAAGGTCTAGATTCAGAAGGCAAAAGACGAAGTTGACATTTCAGTCTCTGTAATTGCCTAGGGTGTTATCATTTATATCTGGGTAATAGCTGTTGATAAAAGAAATATATACATCTTGGAATCTGCACGAAGTCTGTAAGAGCATTATGCCACCAATACTTTGCCTAGAATTGTGCATCATCAGAGCAGTAACATTTGTAAATTAATGTGTCCTTTTTCAAGGAGCTTTCACAACATCTCCATGAGGTAGTTAAATTTTGCCAGTCTAAGATTAAAAGGATCTGGACCTCACCAACTGATATCTACCTTTTATCCACAGCCCTGCCACACCCCGCCCCCCTCCGCCACCACCAAGTGATCATCCAGCTGACACTTGAGGAACTTTGATGATGAGGAGTTCATCAGTCTTTGGTCAGACTATTAAATCTTTCCACAGCTTAGTGAGTTTATTATAGTTTTCTTGATGCATAATTCTGCCTGCTACAGAGATAGAATTACTTAAGGATGTTTGAAATACAGGTACACCTCAGAGATACTGCAGGTTTGGTTCCAGACCACCATAATAAAGTGAATATAACAATAAAATGAGTCACACAATTTTTTTAGTTTCCCAATGCATGCATATAAAAGTATGTTTATACTACATGCTAGTCAGTTAAGTATGCAATTGCATTGTGTCTATAAAAGAGTGCATTCCTTAATTTAAAAATACTTTATTTCTAAAAAAACGTTAACAAACCTCTGAGTCTTTGAAGAGTTGTAATCTTTTTGCTGAGGGAGGCTCTAATTGAGGGGTGCTAACTCATTAAGGTGGTGGTTCCTGAAGGTTGAATGGCTATGGGAATTTTTAAAATGAGCCAATAATAAAATTTAAGACATCAATTGACACTTTTACAAAAATATTTCTGCAGAATGTGATGCTGTTTGATAGGATTTTATTCACTATAAAACATCTTTCAAAATGGGAGTCAAGCCTCTCAAAACCTGTTGCTACTTTATCGAATAATTTTATGTAATATTCTAAATCCTTTGTGGTCATCTCAACAATGTTTACAGCATCCACACCTGGAGCAAATTTGATCTTAAGAAACCATCTTCTTTACTCACCCGCAAAGAGCAAATCTACATCCATTCAAGTTTATCATAAGATTGCAGCAATTCAGTCACATCTTTAGACTCCAATATCTTACTATTCCCATGACATCTGCATTTCTTCCTTCCTCTGAAGTCTTGAAGCCCTGAAAGTCATCCATGAGGGTTGGAATCAACTTCCTCTAAACCTCTGTTGATATTGATCTTTTTACCTGCTCCTATGAATCATAAATATTTTAATGTCATCTAGCCAATAAGTTAATTCTTTCCAGAGGCTGTATATTTGCTTTGCTCATACCTATCACAAGAATCATTATTTATAGCAGCTAAATATTGAAAAATGTAATTCTTAATGACACCTCAAATTTGAAATTAATCTTTGATCCACAGTCTACAGAACGAATATTGTGTTAGTAAACATGAAAGCAATACTAATCTCCTTGTACGTCTCCATCAGAGCTCTAGGGTAATTAGGTGCATTGCCAATGATTATAATATTTTGAAAGACTGTTTATAGCAGTAGGTCTCAACACTGGGCTTAAAATATTCAGGAAACCATATTGTAAACAAATGTGCTGTCATCCAATCTTTGTTATTCCATTATGGAGCACAGGCAAGGTATATTTAGCATAATTCATAAGGAATCTGGGATTTTCTGAATTGTAAATGATCACTGGCTTCAACTTAAAGTCATCAGCAGCATTAGCCCATAATGAGAGAGTTATCCTGTCCTTTAAAGCTCAGAAGCAAGGCATTGATTTTCTTCATTAGCTGTGAAAGTCCTCGATAACATCTTCCAATATGAAGCTGTTTCAATCACATTAAAAGTTAGTTTTTTGGTGTAGCCACTTTTCTCAATCACCTTATCTGGATCTTCTGAATAACTTGCTGCAGCTTCTCTATCAGCACTTGCTGATTCACCTTGTACTTTTATGTTATGGAGATGGATTCTTTCCTTAAACATCATGAATCTGTCTCTGCTAGCTTCAAACTATTTTTTTTTTCTACAGCTTCCTCATCTCTCTGATCCTTTATAGAATTAAAGAGTTAGTTCCTTGCTGTGAATTAGACTTTGGCTTAAGGGAATGTTGTGTTTAGTTTGATTTTCTATTTAGACCACTAAAACTTCATTATATCTACAATAAAGCTGTTTTACTTTCTTATCATTTGCGTGTTCACTGGGGTAGCACTGTTAATTTCCTTCAAAAACTTTTCCTTTATGTGACTTTTGGACTGTTTCAGCTTTCAACTTGCCTTTATCACTAGGTGTATTAGTCAGGGTTCTCACTCTGCTAATAAGAAATACCCAAGACTGGGTAATTTATAAACAAAGAACTTTAATGAATTTGCAGTTCAATATGGCTGGGGAGGCCTCACAATCATGGCAGAAGGTGAATGAGGTGGCAGGCAAAAGAGCTTGTGCAGAGGAACTCCTGTTTATAAAACCATCATATCTCATGAGACTTATTCACTACCATGAGAATAGTATGGGGAAAACTGTCCCCGTGATTCAATTATCTCCACCTGGCCCCACCCTTGACATGTGAGGACTATTACAATTCAAGGTGAGATTTGGATGGGTACACAGCCAAACCATATCACCAAGCATAATTATTTCTAACATTTATTTTAAAATGAGAGATGTGAAATTTTTCCTTTCGCTTGAACATGAAAGACCCTTGTATAGTTTTCACTGGCTTAGTGGCAATATTATTGTGTTTCAGGGTCAAGGAAGGCCTGAGGATTGGGAGAAAGATGGGTGAATGGCAAGTCAGTAGAGCTGTCAGAACACAAGCAACATTTATAGATTAAGCTTGCTGTCTCATATAAGCAGGGTTCATAGAACACCAAAATAATTACAATAGTAACATAAAAATCACTGCTTACAGATCACCATAACAGATATAATAATAATGAAAAAGGGAGAATTTCCAAAATGCGACACAGAGACACAAAGTGAGCACTATTGAAAAATTGCTACCAGAAAAACGGTGCCCATAGACTTGCTGAACATAGGGGTAAAGTTGCCAGAAACCTTCAATTTGTAAGATATATAATATCTGAGCAGCACAATAAAGTGAATCAAAATATGAGTTATGCCTGTGGTAAAATCTCAGTGGCCAATTTGGCTCCCATTTGAAGAATTTATGATTACAAAGTATATTTGAAATGCTTACTTAGTAGTAGTACAGAAAAGTATATGGAAAATTATGAATTTTTGAAATATTTTCATAAAAATTCTGTTATAATCTGATTCATGAATGCAACTCACATCTAAAAATATAAAACAAAATTAAGATAGGAAAATAATGGTACACATAATTAGTTGCTATAGAGGTTCCCACATCTCTGATTTTCCTTTTGTTAATATCTTCCACATATTTGCTTAGTTTTCTTAAACTAAACCAGTTTCTGCACATGGGGAGTTACTTGGATGGCTGTTGCCCTAGATTCTCATGTTTAAATACTTGTACGAATAAAAGTTAAAGGAGCAAACTGAAAAATTGACTTTGGCCTGTTTGGCAATAAAGCATTAAAAGTAGATCCAATTAATTTCCATAAGAGCTCTTGAGTCAGGCTTGGAAGCTTGTGGCCAGGTACTGGCCAACCAAGGCCACATTTTTCCACTGATGTCTATAAATCTGCACCAGAGGTGGCAGTTGATATAAAGCAGAGAGATCAGAACTTCAGGCTTACCTGTACTTGAAAGCCACACTGCTGTGCTATACCTAAGGCTAGAATATGGCTTCTCTGTGGCAACAGAGTTCTCATAGTGTTTATTTCTAATTGACATGTTTCATACTGTGTTTGACTGGCAAAGCTTTAAATGTATTCCTTTGATTTAACACAAGTAAAGCTGGATAAGTGAATTCCTAACTACTGCTTTTGGGGAAGTAGTATTTATAAAGCAGGGATTTTTATAATACAAAATTACAAACAAAGCATAAGGTCTCATGCCCATTACTGAACTATTCATTATTGACCTTATAATGGTGAACTCCGATTAGATCACCTTATGTTAAGAATCCACCTCTGTGACAAGAGTCAGAATTTATGATTGACAGTCTTCAAAACAATAACATTTTGTTCTAGACGTAATTTTCTCATATTTTCTATATTTTTGTACTGACAATAAATAAACATTCAAAATGTACTTTGTAACCATAATATCTTAAAAATAAAAGCCAAATTAGTCACTTTGGTAAATATCTTTTTACTACTTTGTTTTGTTTTGTTTGCTAGCCTCTAGATTCTACATCATTAAGGATGCAGTCTATTACATTCACTAATGAATCTCCAGCATCTAGTTGCCACATATCATAGGGTAAGAATGCAAAAATTGAATAATGAAAGTATGAATAAGAATAAGTAGAGATGTCTCTACTTCCTTCTTTGTTTGCTGCATTCCCAGTAATTAGGAATGTGCCCCCAAAGCTAAGGTGTTTAAAATAATTTAAATCATAGCTGTTATTTATTTTCTAATTTTTCATTATGACATGTGTTCTGAAAAAAAAACCCGTAGAAAAGCTGGTGATATATAATATTACATTGGTAGTATGACTAGTATTAAAGCAATCATTACATGATTGGGTAATATATAATACAGCATACTATATTATGTAATATTATATAGTATATTATATAATTTGTCATACTTTTAACCTAATGAGATGTTTCCAAGTATATTAAAATAAATTAGAAATGTATTTTAAAACAGTCCTGCTTATTATTTACACTTTGCCACAGGCAAGAATGTCTTTAAGTTCTTACTACAAAATACAAGTCAAGTTTTACCATGTTGAACCATCAAAAGTTTTCAATTTTCTCTATACTCACAAATGTTTGTTTCAACTAGCAGTTCAATTATTTAAACAGAATTACTATGGTAGCTCTTTAAATTGTTCTAGCAAAAAATCTACCTTTTCACATTAAAATAAACAAAAGCAAATAATAATCTGCATCAGTAATTATCACAATTTACATAGCCCAGATCTTAGATTTCTGCTTTGGAAATGTTGATATTTATTATTTCAGCACAA